>NC_090357.1:9625644-10875644 GCF_035084215.1 Heptranchias perlo | reverse complement strand
GAAAGTACAGGTGCTTTTCTAGAGTTCTATCTCTTTTGAACAATCAGACCCCATGTGCTTCTCCATATAACTTGAGAATGACCTGATCTAAATGATATTTAGCTGAACTAAATGTCAATGTGTTTTTTATAATTCAAAGCAATACAAATATTTTTAATGCAGCTGAATTCATAATGTATGGAAATGTCCTTCCATTACAAACCGTAATAGATGTTTTACTAATTTTAGGTATAATAAGTAGTTGTATTTTTGATGTCTTAATTCCAGATTACACTAAATTGGACTTCCTCTACCTACCCCACCCATTTCTTAAGGCTGCTCACGTAATAATTTACCAGTGCTCAGTGCTCAGTTCAATGTCTCATCTGAACCATAGCAATACCTGCCAATGCAGCGCTCCCTCAAAGTCAGCCTAGATTATGTGCTCACGTCTTGGAGTAGTTTCTGTCTGCAGTTGATGAACTTCACTGTTCACACAGAGAGGGACCTGCTTTGGTTATAGTGGCAGGAGAACTTGCAGTGGGTGGAAATCCAGTTTTCTGGCTGCTTCCCTTTGGATACATCACATTATACAATTGTGTTAGCATTCGTTCTTCAGGTGCTGAGTTCTTGAAACAAACTGAAGAGATGGGTTTCACTTTTGCTGCACTTATACTGCAGTGATTAATCTCGGTTCGATAACTGTAACATGGGTCCCAGCCAGATAGTATCCTGTATACACTGCCTCCTGGAACTCCAATTCTCCAGTCCAGGAGAGAGCTCAACACATGTGCAGTTACTTCATGCACAGAGCTCTGCTTCCAGCAGTTGACAATTGTAAACAATTTTACAACACCAAGTTATAGTCCAGCAATTTTATTTTAAATTCACAAGCTTTCGGAGATTTTCTCCTTCCTCAGGCAAACATTTGCCTGAGGAAGGAGAAAATCTCCGAAAGCTTGTGAATTTAAAATAAAATTGCTGGACTATAACTTGGTGTTGTAAAATTGTTTACAATTGTCAACCCCAGTCCATCACCGGCATCTCCACATCCAGCAGTTGAGACTTAGAGAGTGTGTGGTGGCTGTGTTTACAGTCTAAACCATAAAATTTGACAACACAGGACATTTGTTCCATCATGTTTGTGCTGACTCATTGTTAGAGCAATTCAAAACCAATCCCACTGCCCCGTGTTTTCCTCGTGACCCTCTATCTTCTTCTTCTTCAAATATTTACCCACTTTTCCCCTAAAGGATGCAATGGCCTCTCCTCAGTTTCCTGTTGTAGCATATCATTTCATGCTCGAACAATTCTCTGCGTAAAGAAATTTTTCCTAACCTCTCTCCTCACTCTCATAGTGACTATTTTAAATTCATGAGCCCTCATCATGGACTCCCCACCAGAGAAAGTAGTCTTTGCCTATTCACCTTAGCTAAATTCTTTAACTTCAACCACCTTCAATAAATCTGTTCTTCGCCTTCTCTGCTTCAGTGGAAATTGTCCTAGTATGCTAAGTCTTTCCTTATAACTACAGTTTTCCATCTTGGTTACATCCAGGCTTTAATGCTTCAAGCCTTTACTATGGATTTAATATCCTTTCTATAACTGGGTTCCCAAGACTGCCCACTGTGTTCTAACTGTGGCCTAACCATTGCCTTACACAAATTTATCATTGCATCCTTGCTCTTGTACTCTATGCTCTAAATATTTGAATTACCTTGAAAAGTACCCCTTTTTTAAACCAGGTTTGACACTACACATGAGTTACCAGTCAGATCGTAGTTTGCAGTTCACTCTGGAACTTCAGCATCGCTAAAGAAAAACGCTTCACAGTGATGCTAAAATTGCAGTGTAAAAACTTCCTTAAAGGAGTGTCCATTGATTCAGCTCCAGTTCACTACTACAAATGAGACATAGTATTCCGATTTTAGTTTGGAGTTAGATCTTCACTTTCCTCAAATTCCACCCTCCTAATATTGTCTTTGAATTTGCTCCGCAGGATGTGAATTCAGTCAACCTTACAGAACTGGCCTTACTTCAGTCCCACTCCACTTTTGCCCTGCAGTATCGCACAGCATGAGCTGAATTGCAATTTAATGATATTCAATGGATGTCCTTTTCCAGGGCAAAGGCACAGTGAAAATGCTAAGTATGTCACATTATATAATGTTATTTTGGTAAATCTACTCTGGCATTGTTCATAGATAGTTTGGGGCATGGAGTGTGATGTTCCATATATGTTGTTTGTACTGAGCTAATTTTGCTAATTGGTAGCACAGTGAGATTTTGTAGTTGCTTGTCCAAGTCGTTGTTTATCTGTCAGGGCAGGCATGTGGACTGAAAGCTCTCCAGGGCTGGTTTTAGGCATGTGACACTGAAGTTGAACTGATTCCATTGGCACTGCTTTTTGGACAGTGGATGTTTGGGCACTGGGAAAATTTCATAACTGCTGTGGACTTGCATGTCTGTGTTGAAGGAACTCAGTAATTACAGCCGCACCAACAGGTTTGAGAGCCTGCAGGAAGACTGTTACTGGTTTGGTCCCTCTGCCCTCTGTATTTCTTTGTTAATGTCTTCCTATTTTTTTATTTGTTACTCTCCACCTGTGTCTTTTACACTCCCTCTTTTTTTCTTTCTCTTTCACTGCTACATCCCCTCTGCATTTCTGGTACTTTCCAAATTTCTCTCCATTAATCTGTTCCTATGACTTTGCTATTCTCCCTCTCTCTGTTTTTCTGTCTTTGCTACCCTCAGGAGTGCCTCTGTTTCTGTCCTCTTCTATCTCTCTATTAATCTTTTGTCTCTGTATTAACCTCCCTTTGCCTCACCATTGGTAGCTGTCCCTTCACCCTCTGAGGCCCCATGCTTTGGAATTCCCTCCCTAAACCCCTCCACTTCTCCACCTCCCTCTTGTCCTTAAAACCGACCCATCCAATGCCCAGTTTTTGGCCTCCTAATATCTCCTTCTTTGGCTCAGCATCTATTTTTGTCTCCTCTTGAGTTTCCTGGCATCTTATGGCGACGTAGCCCATGGTTGGTACCTCTCTTTTGGAAAGTGACAGATTTGCTGATTTTCACATTGCCACCCATCGTCAATTCTGAGACTGGCACTGGGGAATGTGGCAAAGTCTGCTTTTGAAAGTGTCAAAAGAAGACAATTCTCCTGAAACTCTGGCACCTCTGAAATCATACTGGAACGTGATGATGTGATTTTTCATGCGAGTGCAATTTAGGAGGTGGATTTCTGTCACTTCTACAAGGACCAAAGATAATTAGCACAATTGATTTGTCATGCCATGACATTCCACAACAAGTCAGTGAAACATTAGTCTTAGTCATTACCTCCTGAATGATGATATGATGCTCAGATATCCGTGGGTTCCACAGACACACATTAATCAAAGGTTACAGCGGGGCAAGACAACAATTCTGTTTTTACAACTCTACTTTTTTTGTGACCAGTCAACACTTCAAAGGTTTTCTGGACAATTTCCTTCAAAAAGTTGAGCTATCCAGACCAAAGTTGCATGGGTGCCAATCACTGCTAGAAATCTTTTATGCAGTCCAAGTCGACACCATTGTATTTCTTCACTGTTGTAGTGTGTTCTGCTTTAGATGTTTAGCATACTGCCTTGTAAATTCTGGGACAGGACATGGACCGGCTTCTTCTTCATCTTAGTTGAATGGTTCACGTTACTGAAATGCTATAAACGCAGCAAAAATCAGTAAGGGTGTCATAAGTAGAGAAGTAAACAACAACAAGAACTTGATTTATATAATGCCTCTAACATAGTAAAATGTCTCAAGGCACTTCACAGGAGCGTTATCAAACAAAATTTGACACTAAGCCACATAAGGAGATATAAGAAGAGGTGACCAAAAGCTTGGTCAAAGAGGTAGGTTTTAAGGAGCATCTTAAAGGAGGAGAAAGAGGCAGAGAGGTTTCGGGAGGGAATTCCAAAGCTTAGGACCTCGGCAGCTGAAGGCACGGCCGTTAATGGTGGTGCAACTGTTAATGGGAAGAATCAGAGAAAATAGTGCGCATTTGCTATCATATTTAGATTTTAAGTAAACTAATAAAGATGGAACCCTGAAACCTTAATTCGAATTTTGGGGGAGGAATCACTGAGGGAACCAATGTGGAAAATGCTGCAGCAACACTTATTGGTGGGGAGGTGAGGGGCAAGAAACAAAGTGAAATTCAATCTGGGAGCTTAGAGTACCCAATTAAATAAAATATATCGGACTTGAGAGTAGGATTTTGTTCTGTTGGCTTTTGAATGCACTTTCTGGAAATTTCTAACAGGTTAAAAAGAATGTTGTTAAATAAAAGTTGTTTTTTCCACTTTTAAGGCTCAAAATGTGGAAGAATTATTATTAGATATTAAAATTTTCCCTGGATTTCCATCAGCGGGAAAACAAGTGCAGAATCCAAGTCGTGATCCTGCTTTTCTATCCTCAATCCAGTTTTGGACGGGGATGGGGAGGGGAGCGTGTGGAGAATGGTGGCAAGCTGACTTGTGCATAGATAAAGGTTTATCTTTCGAGTCTCCTGATCCATCTGAGAGAATCCTAGGTTATTTGTGCTGGTTATGCCAGCTCCTGACTCTCAGACTTCTGTCTGGAGTATTGTAATTGGAAGGTTTGCTTGGAACGTCAGGAATTGGGAAGAGAACAGGTGATCCCAGGTGACCTGTAAGTCATGCCAATTGTATCTGCTTGTGCAGTGTCTTAAGTTGTAACGGAGAGGAGTATCGCAACAGCCTCACTGAGAGTTTGCGGTGCAAGTGAATAGAGCTAATCGACTACAGTCAGAAGAAGAAACCAGAATTCTGACTGAATCAGCACAGATAAACACAAGACTGGAGCCATGGCAAAAAACACAATTATTTGTTGAAATGTCAACCGAACATTAGATTTGTTCCCAAACTAGAATGAATCAAACCCAAGCACAAGGATGTGAGCAGAAGAGAGTGACTTATCTTACAGAAAGGCGTCAGATGCAATTGTGGAGTGTAGTTTTCATCCTTAAAAAAAAGTGATCATACCTAAGCAAAGGAACGAGAGAACAAAGGACAGCGACTTATCACATGAGACAATCATGAAAGCTGTAGGGATGTGCAAAGGTACTGGGAACAATAGGTGTCAGAGCTTCAGGCAGCACAATGGTCCTCTGGAGACCTGTTTGATGCCAAGTTAAATATTCATCCTGGAGGTAGGGTTCACGTGCTATTTTGCTCATTCCAATACTTCTTAGAATTCCTGAACCGCCTAGTGTGCTGCAGCTTAGAACTGCCTTAAGTTGCTTTTATATTTTCCTTGCTTTCATTGGAATTTTGAGATACCGACCTCTGTAAGCAAGTTTGTGCTTTAACGCTATTAAATCTGGCTCCCTTATCTGGTGGCAGGCTTGTAGATCCAGTTTTTTATTCCCCTGGATCTACGAGCCAGACGCCGGCTTGGAGATTACGGTCTCCCAGGATCCAAATTAAAATGAGGCGAACATAAAAGCTGCTTAAAGGTACGTTTGCAACACAGCTGTAGCATGCAGTGGAAGAGGTTTTTACTCTGCCAACGTGACCATTAAAGTGTAATTGCAGCTAAATCCAGAGTCAGGTTCTGACCTAACACTGAAGTGAATTAGAGTGGGAGCCCCTGGAGCAACGAGTCTAACTCTGCTTTGTTTCAGAGTCAGTTGGAGCCTTACGGATTTACACCATTAGAGTTTAGTAGTGCCAGTGCAAAACTAAACTTGTAGTGTGAATGCACCCTAAGGTACACTTCAGTGATTGGTTTTACTTCGGAAGTAATTCAGGAGTGTACCAGCTGCTAATTTGGTTGTGTGGAATTCAATCCTGAATCTAATGCACTGAGATCCTTGTCTATCACTGTTCTTTAACTGGTCCCCATTCAGTAGCTAAAGCAAGTTAAGGTAAAGAAGGAAAGCTGCATCATGGGTAAATGGGGATGGGGGCAGGGGTGGCATATATTAGTTACCGGTCCATCTCCAAAATGGACTGTGTTATTAACAGCAGATTGGAGTCTCTTTTTGGATCCAAAAGTAAATCTGCCCCTTGTTCTAATCTACAGTAGTGTATAAATTCAGTAGTTTAAAAAATAAGTGGTAGTTTTATCATGCAAATAAAGTATTTATGAATCAGCCTGGCTTATTTGGTAGCTCTCTTCACTCTGGGTCAGAAAAAAGAAAAAAAATAGGAAGCTTTGCATTTATATAGCGCCTTTCACGAATTCAGGGCATCCCAAAGTGCTTTACAGCCAATTAAGTACTTTTTTTGAAGTGTAGTCACTATTATGATGTAGAAATCACGGAAGCCAATTTGCGCACAGCAAGATCCCACAAACAGTATTATGACCAGATAATCTTTTTTTTAGTGATGTTGGTTGAGCGATAAATATTGACCAGGGCACCGGGGAGAACTCCCTTGCTTTTCTTTGAAATAGTGCCAGTTTTACGTCCTCCTGAGAGGGAAGACGGGGCCTCAGTTTTATGTCTCTTCCAAAAGATGGCTCCTCCGACAGTACAGCATTTCCTCAGGACCGAACTGGAGTGTCAGCCTAGATTTTGTGCTCAAGTCTCTGGAGTGGGACTTGAACCCACAACCTTCTGACTCAGAGGCGAGAGTGCAACCAACTGAGCCTCGGCTGACACAATGGTTTGTGGATTTGAGTCCAGTACCGGACTTTGCGCTCATAGTCTAGCCTGACAATTCAGTGCAGTTCTGAGAATGCTGTGCTGCCAGAGAGATGTTCTTTGGCTGTGACATTAGGCTGTGGTCTCAGTTTCAGTGCCACGTGCAGCTATTGAAGATCCCATGGTGCATTTAGAAGAGCAGCTGTCGTCGCCATCAAATTTCCTCCCAAAAAAATCAGTAAAAGCAGATTAGCCGGTCATTCATTTCATCACTGCTTGCGGGATATTGCTGGAACAGAATGGCTGCCACATTTGCCTACGTAACAACTGTCACTGCACTTGAAAAAGTAACTCAATGTGTGAAGTCGTTTGAGACAGTTCAAGGAGCTATATAAATAGAACAATTCTTTATTTTATTTGAAGAAGAGTAATAATGAAACTAACTATTTATCAATCAAACAGTTCTTATTTACTGGGGTATCACATTTGGTGTTGTCCCAGGTGGGAATTTACATTTTTGAATGTCTGGCCGGCATGTTATTTTCTGCATTTTTGTCTTATAGTGGACGGATTTAAGTCGCACACTCCATATAAAGGAGATGTTACAAGCAACGTGTCTGATAGAAAAAGAGTGAGACATTTCCAGACCTATTTAAACACATGGAGCTGTGTTTCTTTTTTAGGATGAGATATGTCAAATAGGGTTTATTTTAAGTCAAAATGAATAAGGTGTGGCAGGTCAGATTTATGTTGAGCCTCCTTTGTGACGTACAATGGCTTTTTTTCTGCTTCTAAGTGTTTTGGAGAAACATCACAATTTCAATAGGTAAAGAGGCTTTTTAGCCATTATGACTGAGCCGATGTTCGCTCCATATTAGAGTAATCCGATTTCCTTGCTCTTTCCTCAAAGCCTTCAATATTTTTCTTCCTTAGATGTTTGTCTAAGTTTCTTTCAAATGTTGTGATTGAATCAGCTTCAATAGTCATTTGTGGCAATGCATTTCATTTTCTGATAACTTTGTGAGGGAAAACAATCCAACCTCCCCCTTTATGCTTCTAGTATTAATCTGAAATTTATGACCTCTTGTTCCTGATTCACTGACCTGTGGAAATTGTATTTTACTGTTTACCCTTTCAAATCCAACTGTTAGGTTCCCCCTTAATATTCTCTGCTCCACTGAAAACTATTTTTTCACATCTTTCATCATCTTTTCATCCTCATTCATCCCTGGTATCATCTTAATGAATCTACGTTGCACTTACATCACTCCAATGTTCTATCTATAATGGGGTGCCTGTAACTTCCTTTATTTTGTCTTCAGTGCCTCATATATCTATATACATATAACAGGGTCTCGTTTGACTTTTTTCATGACTCTTCCCATCAGCAATCCTACTCCTACTTTTAAAGATCTGTGTACCTGCACTTCTCAATCTCTAAGAACTCTACATTCCGCCAACTCTGGCCTCTTGTGCATCCCTGATTTCCTTCACCCCACTATTGGCAGCTGTGCCATCAGCCGTCTAGGCCCTAAGCTCTGGAATTCCCTCCCCAAAACTCTTTGCCTCTCCACCTCTCTCTCCTCCTTTAAGACTCTGCTCAAAACCTGCCTCTTTGACCAAGCATTTGGTCACCTGTCCTAATGTCTCCTTTTTTCACTCGGTGTCAGTTTTTGTCTGATTACGCTCCTGTGAAGCACCTTGGGGCATTTTACTATGTTAAAGGCGCTATCTAAATACAAGTTGTTGTTTCTCACTCCGTTGAGAACTTCATCATTTGAGGTGTATTTCCATCCTTTTTTTTCCAGAAATGCCCTACTTCATATTTATTTACATTGAACTGCATTTGCCACATAGACAGGTTTGAGGAATGAGCATCTGTGTCCTCTGGCAGTTTCCCACATAGTTTGCCATACCCCATAATTTGGTATTGTTAGAAAATGTTAATATTATTTCCCCTCAACCCATGCCCAAATGATTTATGTATGAAGATCATGAAAGGCCCAACACAGGTCCTTGGAGCACTCTAGTAGCTAAATCTTCAGACTAATCTGAGAAACATCTATTTACTCTGACTCAATTCTTTCTATCCTCTATCCATGCCACCACTTCACCTTTGTTGCAAAGGGCTTAATCTTCGCTTTTTGAGTGTCCTTATATATCCACAGCATTCTCTTATCCCATATTACATTCCCCGACAGTTTTCCTACTTTGGATGTGAAGCTAACTGTTCTGCAGTAACCTGGCTTATCCCTTCCCTCTTCTTTGAACAGTGGTATAACATTTGCCCGTCCTGAGCCTTCTTTTCCCAAAGAATTTTGGAAAATTATGGTTAATACCCCTACTGTTTCATTCCTCACTTCAGTATTCATGAGGAAGGAGGAAGTCTCCGAAAGCTTGTGAATTTAAAATAAAATTGCTGGACTATAACTTGGTGTTGTAAAATTGTTTACAATTCAGTATTCATGAGTATGTATCCTTACACCTAGTGACTTGTCAGCTTTAAGTCTCATTCAGCTTTTTAAATACTTATTTATCTAGTAGTTGTTCCTGTAGTGCCCTGCTGTCCTCTTTCACTCCCATCCCCACTTTGTAAATACAGTGGTGAAATACTTATTAAACATTTGTGCCAGTCTTTCATTCTCCATTAAAAGATTGCCTTTTTCACTCCCCAGTGACCCTATCCCGTCTGTGACAATCTTCTTACTTTTGATATGTTTATAAAAGCCTTAACTCATCCTTTATGTTGACTACCAGTCTTTTTTGTAGTCTCTTTAAGCCTTAATCCTTTTTCTGCTTCTCATTTTATGCTTTTGGTACTTCTCCTGATTTCCTTCTGTGTTCGGAAGAAAGAACGACCTTGCGATTATACAGCACCTCACACATCCTTGGGACGTTCCAAATCACCGTACTGCCAATGAATTATTTTGAAGTGCAGTCACTGTTATCGTGTAGGCAAATGCGGCAACCAATTTGTGAGCAGCAAGCTCCCACAAACAGCAATGAAATAAACGACCAGGTAATCTGTTTTGGTGATGTTGGTCGAGGGGAAAATGTTGACATTTCTTTCTGTTCTTTCTTGAGTTGTGCTTTGGGTCTTTTGCATCCACCTGAATGGACAGAAGAAGTGTCCGTTTAATATTTCATCTGAAAGACAGCACCTCCAACAACGCAGCAGTACCTCGCTATTATACTCTAATGTCAGCTTAGATTACGCTTTCAAGTCCTGGAGTACAACTTATTAGTCCTTACTTCACTGCCTGCTCTTTCTTACTCTTCCTGTGCGCCCAGGAAAACACTGCTTAAAATGTATTTACCACAAGGAATCCCACTTCCCGTCCTCAACCCTACTCTTAGCTGAAATCAGTGCATATAAGCTTGCTCTTGAGGAATGCAAGCACTCCAACTCAGGTACATAGTCCTGAGCAGCAGTGGGATCCCTAAGTGTAAGTTAAGGGTGAATAACAACTCGCTATGAAGCAGACTGCATTTATTATTTATTAACATTACCACAGTTGTAACATTCCTTTACTTTTTGAGGTCATGTTTAGCTTTTAACAGTACACGGGAACAGCAACAACAACTTGCTTTTATACAGAAAAACATCCCAAGGCACTTCACGGAAGTGCAATCAGACAAGGATTGACACCGAGCCAAAGGAAGAGATATCAGGATAGGAGATTAAAAGCATGGTCAAAGAGGTTTTAAGGAGGGTCTGAAAGGAGGAGAGAGCGAGGTGGACAGGCAATGAGGTTTAGGGAGGGAATTTCATAGCTTAGGGCCTAGACGGCTGAAGTGACGTCCACCAATGGTGAGGTGAAAGGAGTGGTTGATGCACAAGAGGCCAGAGTTGGAGGAAAGCAGACTTCTTGAAGTATTGTAAGGCTGGAGGAGATTACAGAGATGGGGGTGGGGGGGGGCAAGGGATTTAACATGAAGATGAACTTTTTAAATTGGAGGCTTTGGGGGTCTGGGAACCAATGAAGGTCAGTGAGAACAAGCATGATGGTTGAGCAGGACTTCATGCGAGTTTGGATACAGGCAGCTGATTTTTGGATGAGCTGAAATTTATCCAGGGTGGAATATGGGAGGCCATGTAGGACAGCATTGGAATAGTCAAGCCTGGAAGTGACAAAGGCAAGGATTAAGTTTTCAGTAGCAGATTGGCTGAGGCAGGGGTGAACATGGGCAATGTTATGGAGTTAGAAGTAAGCAATTTTTGTGATGGAGGAGATATGGGGTTAGAAACTCAGCTCAGGATCAAACAGGATATCAAGGCTACGAACAGTCAGCTTCACCCTCAGGCAGTGGCAGGGGTCGGGGATGGAATCGATGGCAAAGGTATGGAGTTTGTGGCGGGGGCCGACGACGATGGCTTCGGTCTTCCCAATGTTTAACTGGACGAAATAGCTGCACATTCTGAACTGAATGTTGGAGAAGTCGGCTGACAACACGGAGGTGGTGGAGAGGTAGAGCTGGGTGTCACTCGCGTGCACGTGGAAGTTGACCTCTTGTCTTTGGATGATGTTGCCAAGGGGAAGCGTGTAGATGAAGAAGAGGAGTGGGGCCGAGGGGAACTCGAGAGTTATCGGTGTGAGGGCAGGAAGAGAAGACATTGCTGGAGATGCTGTGGTTACAATTGGATAGGTAAGAATGAAACTGAGCGGCAGTCCCACCCAACTGGACGACGAAGGAGACGTGTTTTCTGGAGGATGGCATGGTTGAATGTGTCAAAGGCTGCAGAGAGATCAAGGATGAGGAGAGGGAGTGCAGCACAGTCACAGAGCATGTTATTTGTGTCTTTGACTAGAGTCGTTTCAGTGCTGTGGCAGGGGTGGAAACCTGATTGGAGAGATTCAAATATGGAGTTGCAAGAAAGATGGGCATGGATTTGGTCGGCCATAACTTGTTCAAGGACTTTGGAGAGAAATGAGAGGTTGAAGATGGGACGATAGTTGGCAAGGACAGAGGGGTCGAGGGTGTTTTTTTTAAGGAGGGGGTGATGACAGTTTTGAAAGGGAGGGGAGAAGAGGGAACCATTTACAATATCAGCCAACAGCAGGTTGAGTGATTAGCAGTTTAGTGGAAATGGAGTCGAGAGAGCAACAGGTGGGTCTCATGGCCAGGATGAGCTTGGAGACGGCATGAAGGGAGGTCGGAGAGAAATTAGGAAACAATGCAGGTTCAATGCTCGGGCAAGGGGGAAGCTTGGGAGAAGTTTGGCTTGATGGGCAAGTGAAGGGGAAATGTGGCCGAGGCAGCTGAATGGATGGTCTCAATCTTAGTGACAAGGAAGTCCAAGAGCTCCTCACACTTGTTGGAGAAGCAGGGCAGAGGGCTAGGGGAGAGGGCTTTAAGGAGGCAGCTTGTAGTGAAGAAAAGAAGCCAGAGTTATCTTTATATTTCGGATGATCCCGGAATAGTGAGTGGTTTGGCAGAGGAGAGCAGGCCCAAAAGTGCTTGATGTGATCCAGCCAGATCTGGCGATGAATGGCTAAACCAGTTGTGCATCAGATACGTGCAAGTCTGCATCCGTTGGACTTGCAGGAGCGAGGATGGGGGACTGACCAGGCTGGGAAAGAGTTTCACTGGGGACAAAGACATCAGAGGTGGAGGTAAGTGAGTGACTGAGCATCGATAGCTGCAGAAGCATTGTGGTGAATGGAGGGCCAAAGGCTGGACAGTTGGGAATTTGAAAGTACATTTGAAAGTGCGTTTGTAAATTATAAGGAAGATGTTTAAAGTTACTTGGAAACGTTTCAATAAAACACGCTCAAAATCCTAAATCAGGCTCTAATATATATTCTCTGCAGTTTACAGGAACAGATGGCAGTAACTGACTTCAAACTTGTGTATGCTGTAACTTGCAACAAAGATTCCAATAAATAAATCATCATTGCCAAAATGCTTCATTTTTGTCGCTGACAGCATAAAATGACACATTTAAATTTTTGGAATGTTGGATTAGTGCATCCAGGTTCAAGAGGTTAACTAAATCGGTGCAGTTAAACAAAGCAGAGCATAGCGTCCTTGTTTTTTTATTGAATCCTGTTGATGGGCAACATGAAGTGTTGGGACAGGAGTGCACTGCGTAATGGAACTGCAGGTCACACCCACCACTCCCATGTGTAAATTCCTAAATTTGGCTGACCCATCATCCAGTTAAAGAATGTATCTAGCAGCCAATGAGCACAAAATAGCAGAGGGAACTTAAATTGTGCTTATCTTGGTAACATATTGTGAAGAATATGATTTACTATTTGATTCCTCGTTCTCCCTTTTTAAAAGAAAACCTTGAAAAATCGAGCAGATAGTGTCTGTAATGCGCCTGCAAGTATTTTTACAGAGTTATTTTTAAACAGGAATATCACACAAGCTGCAAGTTGTGGGGTCGGATCTTCTCGTCTCTGCTTTTTTTGCACTCACAGTACAACTGTTCAAATCTATTCTTTGTTGTTATGTACTTACACAGGTAATCTACATGCAATGGTTACCAGCTGGAGTAAACCTAAGGATCCCAGACCTTTTGCCCATAATTTGCTGGCGTGCCAGGTTCGTTAGACTTTTTCCCTCGCCCTTCAGCTCAAATTGTTTGAGCCGCAAATTGCTGGAAGTGCAAGCTGATAACGGAGCATCTGGGACCTTGGTGAACGACAGGACCAATGGTCCACCTCCTTATCCATTGAGATTTAAGGATTGAGAAAGAAACAGGAATGATGGAGAAGGAAATAGGGTGAATTAGAGTCAAATTAGATACAGAAAGAGAAATAAAGAGAGGGAAAGAAAGATTGAATTAAGAGATAGAAAAAATTTGTTTTAACAGCGCAAATGCAGCAATTTCTTGAAACTCACAGGGAGATTGACGACGAGATCCCGTTTTCATGAGGCCAACAGCGGAGTGGCACAAATCGTCCAGCAATTTGTGGGAATTCACAACTCACGGCTTATCTCTTCCTTGCCACAAATTGCTGGGTTATTTACACACCAATAACGGCGTGTGCATTAAACTCGCCATTATTTTCACAGCAAATTCTGGGCCGTTATTAAAGCAATATTTCCAATATGTTGCACATTATACTATCATTGGGACTCGCTGTTGGTGGAAGCCCATTGCTATTATTTAATTTCTTGCTGTGTTTGGATATCTGGAGAAATACTTGGGTGTGAAAGCAAAACTTGTAAAAGATTGCATAAGCTATCTCCAAACCAGTGGCTCAGTGGGTAAATGCCCTGACAAAAATCTGTGGGTATTTAATGAAGATGGATAAATAAAAGGACAGATGGAGGTGATGACAAAGATTTGGTAAGAGGGCACTACTCCATTCATCACAGACAGCAAATCACGGGCAGCACAGGCAACCCAAAGGAGAGCTCAATAATCATTAAAGTAATGATATCAATTGAAATAAAAGAATGTTTTACTGACAAATAATCCATTCAAAATAAATAAATCTGCCCTTTCATTTTAAATTTGCTGCTTGTTTTGAATTCAATCCTGTGCTATATTTACATTCCATAGCATTATTATTATTAATAATTAAATGAGCTATGAATAAACTATGATGCTCAGGAGAGTATTAGTGGGACCAGACCCAAGAAGCTATTTTGCCAAGCAAAATAGTTTGTGCTGTTATAAATGAGTGTGTTGACTCATTCATTTATTCAAAATCAATTAATTTCTCATTTCTATTCTGCTTTCCCCTCCCTTTTATTGCTTTGCTCCATACAGCCTCCCAAAGCTGCAGATCACCCCAGTCACTCTCTACAATCAGATTTACAGGGGCTCACAGTGACTAAAGACAAACAGACTTATGTATTTTCATTTAAAAGGAATCAACTGTATGATTATTAGAAATAATAGCACCAATTCCTATGATGGATTAGAGTGTAAATGTGGTCTGAGTATAGATCGGGAAGATCCCTTTTTCAACCATCAGTCTGTGAAATACCCTCTTTAGAACATCTTTCTTACACAGTTTAATAAGTGAGAGGTCTTTTGGGGACCTTCACAGAGTTGTACATGATTGATGCAATTTTCCATCTCCTCCACGGAGTTTGGGTCTCTGGGAAGAACTGAAGACATTAGAGAATTCTCCAGTATTTAAACCAGTCCGATGTCCTCGGAAGTCTGAGTTTACTTGGCCATGAGCAGCAACACAATGGTGTGAACCACTGTATCCCAGGCAGATGAGCAGGTGCTCCTATGTCATCCAGGTTTCACCTACCTGCTAAATGCCGTGACCATGTGTGATTCAATTTACACCTGAAACAAACACCTGTTTCCTGACTTATTTCCAGTTCAATCAACCTGGCCTCAGTCACATAGATACCTTGTCTTCTTGCTTCTATGTTTAAAGTTAATAAAGAAAGGTAGCTTCCATTTTAACTTTAGCTATTTTAAACCAATATGTGAAATAAAGATACAGTTTTGTCACAGCCCCTAAGGTGGAATCACTTTGAGACTCACGTATGAAGAATGGTCACTTGGTGAAGTACCAGAGGGCTGCTAGCACTCTTGGAACCATACCACATTCCTATTCTAGACATCTAGAAAACAAAAATATAATAGAGGAGTCAGCATGGATTTCAGAAGGGAAAGTCATGCTTAACGAACCATTCCTATGTTCCGATGTTCACAGCATGAATCAGTGTTCTGATGAGAACAGGGAGGAAAAATAAAAGAGGATTTAAACAGAATTAACACCCATTTTGTGGTGCCTCAAACAGACCTTGTGCTCCAATAGTGGCTGATGGCTCATTAAAACCAAGTATTGGTCGCTTATTCCTGAACATAATCTGGTGGACCCTTCACCATAGCCTCCGACAGAATGATTGCTGACAGTGCAATTTTCAAATTCAAATACGGGATTCGATCAACAATTAGACTCACCAAGTCCGAACATGTCAAATCCATGTTGGATCTCCAAGTGTGGAGTTTGGGTGCTGCTATGCTGTCCCAGTTTCATGACAATGCAAAGCAGGTTTGGGTGTGCATCAATGCAAAGGTGACAGCGTTAGCTGGGAGTCAGGTCAGAGATTTGACTACACTAAAGCGAGCAATGTGGGTCTGCCTTGAGGAAGTCATCTTACACCAATTGGATTGTATATTAGTGGTGATGTAACTCCAGCCCACTCGAAAGCCACATTTTAAAACTGGACCTAATGATCATAACATAATATGGTTTAAAATAATGATTGAGAAAGACATAAGCAAGAAAAAGACCAAAGTAATAGATTGGAAAAAAGTTAATTTTGAAGGGATAAGAATGGAACGAGGGAAGGTAATGTGGAAAAATATTTTGACAGACAAAGAGAAAGAATAGCAGTGGGAAATATTTAAAATGGTGATCAATAAAGTTCAGGAGAAATAGATTCCTCTAAAAAGCAAGAACAAGCCAGCCAATAATGAAATACCGTGGATGAATAAAGAGATAAGGGTAAAATTGAAACTAAAAGAAAAAGGCATACTCTAAGTACTGTACATAGACAATAAAGGATACGATGACAAAAGGGAGTACAAAGATGTTCGGAAGGATATCAAAGAAGCAATTAGGAAAGCAAAGAGGAACTCCGAAATTAAATTATCAAGGAAAAGTATATAAAAAGAAAAGTATTCTACAGACACATAAATAGCGAAAGAATAATAGGGATAGGCAGAAATATTGAATAGTTACTTTGCCTCAGTATTTACCAGGGAGACTAACAAAGTGCGTATGACATCAGAAGAAGAGATCAAAAAAAGGTATAAAGACATTTAAGATAGAAAGGGGGGAGATAATAAACTAATCAAACTTAGAGAGGATAAAACCACTGGTCTGGGTGCATTGCATTCATACATATTAAAAAAAGTTAGGGAAAAGATAGCAGAGGTGCTATTACATATATATAAAAATTAATTAGAAAAGGGAATAGTGCCAGAGGACTGGTGGAAAGCTAATGTTATTCTTATATTTAAAAAAGGAGGTCGAACAAGTCCAGGGAACTACAGACTAGTTAGCTTAATATCAGTGGGAGGAAAGATAATGGAATCTTTCCTCAAAGATGTAATAGAAAAACATCTAGAAAACAAAAATATAATAGAGTAGTCAGCATGGATTTCAGAAGGGAAAGTCATGCTTAATGAACCTTATTGAATTCTTTGAAGAAGTAACAGAAAGAGTAGACAAGGGTAATGTAGTAGATGTAATATATTTGGCTTTTCAAAAGGCCTTCGACAAGGTTCCACATTGTAGACTCATAATTAAGGTCAGAGCATAAGGAGTCAGGACAGGTAGCAGAATGGAAAGCAAGCTGGCTACAAAATAGAAAACAGAGAGTAGGGGTTAAGGGTAGCTACTCAGTCTGGTGAAAGGTGGGAAGTGGTGTCCATAGGGATCGGTGCTGGGACCACTGTTGTTCACAGCTTACATCAACGATTTGGACTCGGGAATTGGAAGTACAATTTCCAAATTTGCAGATGACATGAAATTAGATATTTAAAAAGTTAATACAAAGGAAGACTGTGTTAAAATGCAAGAAGACATTAATAAACTTGCAGAATGGTGCATAATTGGAAAATTAATTTCAATACAGATAGGTGTGAGGTCGTGCAATTTGATAGGAAGAATAAGGAGGTCACATATTGCTTGGATAATAAGGGGGAAAATTCGATACAGCCTATTGTTGGGCGTAGGTAGCGTAATCCGCTATTAACCCGTGTGCAATGGTCCTTGCACAGGCAGGACGAGAAATTTGTCTGGCCTCAGTACTCGCTGTCAATCTGCGTTGAAATCCAGGCCTTGCACGTCGATTCAATGCAGTTCGCACTTTCAACCAGTAGGGAGAACCCCAATCTCTTAAAGGGAGGATGTCGCTTCAAATCTCTTAAAGGTAGCCGGTCCCTGTTGTTTGCTAAAAATAACAGTCTGCTGTCTGCATGGAGTCTGCACAGAGATCAGACATCGCACACAAAAAACACAGATGCAGATCCCATCCCTATGTTTACACACTGATGAGTTATGTTAAAACATTGAATGAAGGTTGCGCACTACTAAATCCCACACCCTCCAATCTGCGTGCCAGACCTCACCAATCTGCCGATCTGAGCCGGTACCAGGCCTGCGAGAGCCTGTGCACCAAGGTTCTCTGCTGATGCACTACAGGCCTTGGTGCAAGAGGTGGACAAAAGGAGGGACATCCTCTATCCACGGTGGGTTAGGGGAGGGGAGCAAGAGGCCCTCCAAACAAATGGCTAAAAGGCAGTGGGAGGCAGCGGGGGACAAAGTCAATGCTAGGCGCACAGCACCAAGAACATGGATGCAGTGCAGAAAGAAGTTCGATGCTTTGAATGGTCAAGGTGAGTGGTGTCAACTGTCAAGTGGCATCTCCTGCCAACTGCACCACTAGCTGCATCCACTGCTCCATGCACTACACCCCCCCATCACCCACCGACAAACTCTTTCCATCAGTACTCAATTCTTCTTATCAGGTGCTTCCTCTCACTCTTACACATTACCACTGTTTCAAGCCGCCCACCCACAACTCACAGGCCACACACACTGGTAGCTATTCAACCATGACAGATACATCACCCAGACACACGTCCCACTTTCTTGCAGGAGAAGGTGGCGCATATCAGGAGGCAGCAAGTGGCAGTGGCATTCAGTCCCTCGAGCCTGTTCCGCCATTCAATGAGATCATGGTGGACCTGTGACCTAACTCCATATGACCGCCTTAGCCCCATATCCCTTAAACCCTTGGATCACAGAAATCTATCAATCTCAGATTTAGAATTCACAATTGAGCTAGCATCAACTGCCGTTTGCAGAAGAGCGTTCCAAACTTCTCCCACTCTTTGCGTGTGGAAGCATTTCCTAACTTCACTTCCTGCACGTCCTGGCTTTAAATGTTAGGCTGTGTCCCCACGTCCTAGTATTCAAGAACAGGAGACCTCCAAAAACAGTTACAAATGTATCGGCAGCCAGAAGCAATAATTCAGCCACTAACCTGTAAATCCTGCATGGTCCCTTTAAATAGCACAGGTGGGGGTCCTCCAGGCACTCTAAGACACGTTCAGATAGCTATGGTTAAGACAGTGCGTTGAGTTGAACGTTAAATGCCAAAATGACGTCTATCACTTTAAATCAGCGTTGCCCACTGATTGTATCCATTTTCTCCTTACTTTACATGCTTCCGGGGTTCGGTATTTGCGCATGCGCTAACTCTTATACCAAGATGGCGTCCGGCACACGTCATGCTGAAAACGTGCGTGGACAGCCAAGACGCCATCTTGGATGTTCGAGCGGCCGTGAAGCGCCGTAACAGCAGGTGTCATACGGCCCAATTTAGTGCCCTATAAGTCTAAATGGTGTAGAGGAGCAAAAGGATCTCAGGGTACAGATACACAAATCACTAAAAGTAGCTACACAGGTTAATAAAGCCATAAAATAGGCAAACCATGCACTGGGGTTCACTTCTCGAGGGATAGAATTGAAAAGCAGAGAAGTTATGTTAAACTTGTATAGAACCTTGGTTAGACCACACTTGGAGTACTGTGCACAGTTCTAGTTTCCATATTATAAAAAGAATATAGAGGCATTGGTGAAGGTGCAAAAAAAAGGTTCACAAGGATGATACCAGAGAGGATACACTTATCAGGAAAGATTAAAAAAGATGGGGCTTTTTTCTTTACGAAAGAGAAGGCTGAGGGTGACCTGATGGAGGTCTTTAAGATAATGAAAGGGTTTGATAGGGTAGACGTAGAGAAAATGTTTCTACTTGTGGGGAAGACCAAAATTAGAGGTCATAAATATTAAGTAGTTGCAAATAAATCCAATAGGGCATTCAGGAGAAACTTCTTTACCCAAAGAGTGGTAAGAATGTGGAACGCATTACCACAAGGAGTAGTTGAGGCAAATAGCATAGATATATTTAAGGGAAAGCTCGATAAGCACAAGAAGGAGAAAGGAATAGAAGGGTTTGCTGATAGGGGTAGATGAAATAGGGAAGGAGGAGGCTTATGAGGTCTGCGTAGATCTGTTGGGCCTAACGGCTTGTTTCTGTGCTGTAAACTCAATGTAATTCCTGGGAACAAAATAAAGTACCTTTGTAATGTTATGAGAAAGAGGATGCTCCTGCTCACATTGGTTAAAAATGAGTTGCCGAGGCCTCTGCTCATGCATGCACCCAGACCTCCTTTGTTGCTTAGTTCAGTGCCAGGCGCATTCAGCAGTCTAACTCTGGTTTACTGGCTGCATATCATACATTAGAGTCTGAGATCAATAACTGTAGTAGAAGACACTTCAGAGAAGCAGGGTGAAAAAAAAAATCATTCCCTATAAACAGGATACAGAATAAACACTAGCATTGATATAAGCAACTCTGCCACTACATATTATAATTATTATTGATCTTCAGTCCTCATACACAGAAATATTAGTCTGCTGGTTTAAATAATATCACATTATTCGCCAAACAGGAACTTACATATAACAATATTTAACATTAAGTGCAGATAGAATTTTTCCCGGTCTATATTTATGTAACAATATTAATTTATCAAAGGCTGTATTCATTTCTGTGGAGGCTGTTGTAACACAGTCGCAGAATTACTTACTGGCTGAAAGTAAATCTTTTACAATTTCTGTACAACCAGAATATTTTGGAAGAAAACAGTTTTGATTATTGTATCAACTTGTAATATTTTTGCTGAGTGCTAAACATGAGGCTTTTTTTCTCTCTTTAGTGCTTGGGAATGAAACAATTTTCATTTTAAGGGGATTCAACTGCTATTATCAAGCACTTCCAAGTCAGACATAGCATGGATAAAGTCAGAGTAAATCTTCCTTCATTCTACCCGGACAATGCGTTCTCGGTTCACTTCAGAAGAGCACCCCCTTCTGTGCTTGTTTTCCGTTTTCCATTTTCCACATGAGACATTCTGAGTAAAATTGTTTGGACCATTTGGGCAGATCCAGCACCGAGTTATACTGCTGAATGCACCTAGCACTGAACTGGGTCGAGAATTTCCAATCTCATATCACGTTGAGCTCCTGCAGCCTGCAGACGGAAGAACATCTCAATATTGTTGCAGTTAATCACCCACATGTAATTTCCTCTATGTTTTATCCATCTATACGTCATAACGAACAGCTAAAATAACAGATAAACAAGTAAAACACATTGGAAACTGATGAGATTGTTCATTGAAATTAACATAGGAACTGATTTTTTAAAATATTAACCGCATTGATTGGCCAGCATTTATAAAAAGTTACGTATCTGAAATCATTTTAGTATCTCCCATCCCAGTAAACTGATAATCTTCTCAACATTTTGACATTAATTAAATGACTCTAATTACATATAATTAACATAATTACTTATTTTTAACATGATGAATGGCACAGCAAGTTTGGGTGTCAAACACTGGTAAAAATGACTTATTTACAGTACAGTTGTCATTGAGATTTCAATCAGAATGTAAGCAGCAGTTTATTCCACAATATCATTTTAGTTTTCAATTACTGTCCCTTAATTTCTGGATTATAATCTGCAGTTCATGGTAAAATTTGTAGTTGAGCTGCAATATATGCCACATTATGTGATTCTCTCCGCCTCTCTACCCCTTTCTCCTCCTTAAGATGCTCCTTAAAACCTACCTTTTTGACCAAGCTTTGACCTGTCCTAACATCGCCTTATGTGGCTCGGCATCAGTTTTTGCCTGATAACCCTCCAGTGAAGCGCCTTCGGACATTTTACCATATTAAAGGCGCTATATAACTCAAGTTGATGTGTGTGAAGAATTATTCCTCTTGTGTAGGATATCCCAGAACTACGAATAACAAAATCACATGAGATCTGCTTCATGAGTAGAATAACCTTATTATTCAACAAACTCATGAGCTGTATTCTATCTCTGTGATTTATGGATATGACTCGTGTGCTTCTGCGTAAGAATTTTTAAAAGATAAGTTGAATTAGTTCAAAGTGTATGCAATATTTTCACGATGAAGCGCAATGTGGAAGCACATCTCAGAATATGTTGCAGGAGGATAGTGCGGAGAGTCACTGCCCTCCTTGTGGGGTGGGTGGGAGATAATTGGTCTCTTTGGAGTCAAGTTGGCTCAAAGGTGACACGCTTTACATTGGGGGATTGGAACTGAATCGACTGTCTCTGGCAGACTCTAATCCAACACTGAGCTCGGCTGGTCTTCAGCGGTCCAGGCCATTGCTCCTGATTGAGCCTGGCCCATTGATGAGATCTGGAGGGACAGGCTTGTCACTGCGGCCTGGAGTTCTTTCCATTAGGCTCCAGATGGCTCTGCAGGTTGATGGGAGCCTTAACGGTATTCTATGTGTAAGCTTGTAGCTGGTTCAATTGCAGCAAGACCCCTACATCCACTGAGGGATCCCTCAGCTTTGGCTCTTGCCAATCTGTGCCTAAATTCTTTGGGTGAATAGGATGTGCTACTGTTGTGCATTCCATAATAGGCAAGCACAGCTACTTATGTGGGTCTCCCAGTCGTTTGGTTAGAGACTAAGCATAGAGATGGGTTTCTTTGCCTACTGGATGCCAAGTTGACCAAAGTACTGATTTTTGATATATTTTGGCACTTAGTTGCTGAATGAAGATGAACTGAAGGGCCATTTGTGCTGGTTATCAGGCTCTGATCTTCAAAAGGAGGATTATTTGGTCCCATCTTACATAAGGGGTAGCAGTATAAATTTATTGTAGATTGTAAAATGTTTGTGGATCAATCACATGTCTGGTTGTCACCTGTTCTCTTCTGTTTCCAAATCCCTCCATGGCCTCACCCCTCCCTATCTCTGTATCCTGCTCCAGCCCGACAACCCTCAGAGATCTCTGTGCTTCTCCAATTCTTGCCTCTTGCGCATCTCCGATTTTAATCGCTCCACCGTCGGCGGCCGTGCCTTCAGCTGCCTAGGCCCTAAGCTCTGGAATTCCCTCCCTAAACCTCTCCACCTCTCCACCTCTCTCTACTCCTTTAAGACGCTCCTTAAAACCTATCTCTTTGACCAAGCTTTTGGTCACCTGTCTTAAAATCTCCTGATGTGGCTCGGTGTCACATTTTATTTGATAATGCTCTTGTGAAGCCTTGGGACGTTATACTACGTTAAAGGTGCTATCTATATGCAAGTAGTTGTTGTTGAATCAGACTGTCTAGATTTTAAGCGTGTATTGGAAATTTTATGAAGACTATAGGCCTGATTTTTTAAAAGTACAATTTTTCTATTTATTTCTGTGCTCTATGATGTGAAGACATCGGTTATTAAGGTTTTCAATTAAATGTATTCAAAGCAAACCTCCGGATTGAAAGAGTGATCCCACCTGCTGCTCAATTTTGGACTTGAAACCAGGTCCAACCCGAACTGTGCAATGCTGTGAGTTGTTGTTTTTTTACAAAACATATTCACGATGTTCCGAAATGCCTAGAGACATTTATGGGAAGGGAGTTGCCATAGTTACAGCTGTAGTTACAGCTTTGCACTCGCTGATGGTGAAAGTGAGTACACAGCTGTTTGATTTATTTTTAAACTGTACGGATCTCACTAGATGGTAAATCTGATTGGTTTGTTATCTCCAAATTCCACGTGTGTTTGAGATAATGAAGAAATATCGCATGGAGTGCTGGCGTCATGTGCACGACATAAAGGCAGATGCTTAATTTTTGCCAAGAGTTACCAAAGCTCCTTATGGGATTAAATTCTAGACAAAAAGCCCTCAGTGCGTTTTGTGTGGAGCACCATATTTTGACGCAAAATGTGTGTGCACCACTTTGTATCTACCTTAAATATGTCGTGTATTGTGCACATGTCAATGAATCCTTTGCTGGATAATATTCCTCATTTGAACCATAGAAAGAAAAAACTTTCACAACCCTAGGATGTCCCAAAATGCTTCATAGCCAATGCAATACTTTTTTGAAGTGTAGGCACTGTGGCATTGCAGGAACCATGTTGTCTCCTCAGAGTATGAGCTTCTCAAAAGAGAAACCATTTCAGATCTTGGACCATTAGCACTTGGTTGGCATAATCCATCTTTTGGTGCAGGCACTTCCATGCCTCCATCATTTACAGCATTAGCATAGGGAGTTCCCAGGATTTGCCTCTTCTTCCTGCTGTTCCCTCCTTCTGTAACCTGGCTTTCTTGGGAATTGTGTGCCACTTACTACCTGTGCCACACGGTTCTACCTGTTGTATTGGCAGATCTCTTGTCACCCACTCGCACCATTATATTCTGCCCCCATTGCTAATTTCAATTAGGAAGAATATTTGCGGTGTTCTCCGGAAAGTTTGAGGTTCTCTCCTTACTGGTCCCCGTTGAATTCATGCTTTCAGCTTGAAATCCTGCAGTTGCACCCTTGAATGCTTTCTTTATCCAACCCTCCCCACCCCCACCCACCTCCGCCCTTCATATTTTCCGGGCCTCCTGGCACAGTGCTCGCAAGACTTGCATCTTTGTCCCACCCAACACTATTTAAATTTAGCTGACCCCATGATTTCTGAAGGCGTCAGTGTTGAGGCCATTAAATTGGCAGAAGCCCCACCCCACTGCACTAATGGCAACAGATCGAGACTTGCAATTTGGAGGCCTTTGAGTTCAGTTGAAATAACTTTTTCATTCTTGGAAAAGCTGCTCAAAGCATTGGGCAATTCTAACAGTGACTCCACTTCAAAAGTACTTAATTGGCTGTAAAGCACTTTGGGATGTTCTGATATCATGAAAGGCACTGCAGAAATGCAAGTCTTTCTTTGTTTTCTTTTTAAATAATGTTTAACTGAAATTAGGCCACTAATCTGATGGGTGGTTTCAATTTTCCATCATCCTTTATAGAACAGTTTACCTCCTCCGTGTCTCTACCTGTACCAATGAGATATTGCTACTGGGCTCTGCAGATCTCCCCCAATCCATGTTATGGCTTGTTTAAAGCTCCATTTGTACTAAAGCTGAAGTGTAAATAACATCACATAGTTATTTACTCCAATCCCAGCTAGACGTAAACACTCCTGTCTCTTGGAAACAGATTTGAGCTGCACTGTGAAGCAGGAGATTCACATTCAGCCAGCAGTACTATATTAACAGCTAGCTTGGATCTCTTGCCATTTCTTTTGTGATGAGTAAACACACAATACATGCATCAGGCTGGTGATTTAATACCGTCAAGTATATAAATTGACCTGAGGTGAAAGAAACGGTAAATGCCAGGAGATCACATTCAGCTCAGATCATCCTAATCCAAACTGAAAGTGATATTTCAGAATAAATGTAGCTTTAGGTAAATAAGTACTGTCATTTCTTGCAGTGTAGACATTAGTTGCTTGGAGTGCCTTGGTGCTCTTTTACTATTTGCATAGTACTGTAGTTCCTTATTGATAATTCATAAGGGAGATATTGAGATGGATTCTCCAACATGGAGATTCAGTAGCTGCATCTATACATGAATAGCTGGCCCCTCGAGCTAGATTTTAACTTTTTGTGCTTATTGATTCCCAAATTACATAGACTGAGAGTATTTCCAAATTCTGCCGCTGTTTGAGAGAACCTCATCATCTTCTGAAAATAAAAGTCAAAATGAACATTCATTAATTTGAATACCCTTGGGTCCTTTTCCTGCCTATTTCTTCCATTGGTTTTTCATTTCACAATGCTTTCCTTGAGCTTTCACACAATTGATGGTAGGGCTAGCAGTCTCCCATCATCAGGGTTTAATTTTGATCTCTTCTTGTGGATTGCACAATGTTTTTTATTATTTAATTTGCACAAATTGCCAGGAAATAAATGAGCTGAGGTGTAGCTGTTTCCTGGAATAAGAGTTTTTGAGATTAAGCACCTTGCGTTGTCAGAATTAAAAGCTTTTCCAGGATCAAACCTATGGAGAAGACACTTCACTTTCTTGTGTCCGACCTCAATTTGGCTAACTGGATTGCTGCATTTTAGTGGGCCTTTGGAGCCCCGATTTTAACTTAACACGCCCGGCAAGAATGGGATACGTTCTGGTGTGATGCCCAATTTACCCGTCTGATTTTATGCAACGTTGACTTCGATGGAGCCAAAAACCATGCAGACTGTAAATTGAGCATCCGACCTGATTGCTCCCCATTCTCCCAATGTACGTGACGTTAAAATCGAGGCTTAGCTATCTGATTTGGATTTCAGAACAAAAATGTTTCTCAAGATCATGTTACTCCTTGAGGTGTGGCACAAGATGGATGAAGGAGTTCCAGTGCTGTCTAATCTATGGAGACAACATGACCGAATACAGATGAAAGTGCAAATTGCTGAAGTAGCCGGGATTAATGACTGTGTGATGAGCTTAATCAGGTTCCTCCTCTTGACAGTCACTTCAAAGAATTCAAACTCACTGTTTGAACAAAATTATTCACATCAACAGAAATAAAAGGGTGTTGGGGAATTATGACAAAGTTAGTCGTGATTCTTTCTTTAACTGTTTAATTTTTGCAGGGGTACAGATGATAAGAAATCCCTATTAAGTATTTTTGATTCATGAAAATATGCATGACAGCTGGAAAACTTCACGGAAGTGCAGGGTAAGGGTTTAATATTGTGTCATTTAACAACTGCATTGGTTTAATGATCTGCATTTTATATTAAAATGTAGGTCACTGCCTCTTTCATGAAATAACTGGTTCAAGGAAATGAGTTTATTTTTAATCGGTCGTGATGTACACTGTACAACGTACTTGTCCACTATACTGTAGGCAGTACCGTAGTCAACTGAATGGTGGCCAGTAATGTGTAAAGTTAATGAAAGTCAGAAAATAAATTGTCCAATTTACTTTGCCAATAAATGCCCCAGTGAGATGTAGTTTTGAAAACTGTAAGGTCTTGCATGTCAAGTTGTTTGTATGTAGATTGAAAAGCACCATGTTAGAAGATTTCTGCTCTTCGTTGTGTTGTGAAATCATTCACACATTTGTTATAAGTGGATGATTTTTTTTACACATCGTATACTGAGGAAATCTTCTCTTTGCTACACACCTTACAGGACTTGGTAACAATTTGTTTATAGAATGTTCTAAACCGTGAAGCAGGCAAGATTTTGCATCTCTAGAATTAGATCATTCGGAAATAGCTTTGAAATTCTTGGCAAATATTTAATTATTTTATTCACTTGAGATTTTTCCAATACATTTCAATAGCATTTTTTAATCCCTCCTTTTTATACGAATCTTCTCCTCCTCTTTCCTGGAGTATAGTTCCATGGGTCCTGAGTGTCCCTCGGTACCTCACTCAAGTTAC
This sequence comes from Heptranchias perlo, assembly GCF_035084215.1. Lineage (NCBI taxonomy): Eukaryota > Metazoa > Chordata > Chondrichthyes > Hexanchiformes > Hexanchidae > Heptranchias > Heptranchias perlo. The sequence continues at coordinate 10,848,750 of NC_090357.1, read as the reverse complement.
CATTCTTCATGTACAAGCCGAGTGAAGTAACATTAGCACAGATGAACTGGATCTGCCTTCATCTGACATCCACACTCACGCATTCCAGCAAGTTAGAGTGAGACCAATTTTCCCTCTCTGATGGAAAAGTTGCCTATAGGCGTCTGAGATCAGCCAACTTAGCATAGGCTGGGTTTTGAAACAGAGCCCTTCCACTTCCACATTATTGAGTTACTCATTGCCTAATCTCTCATGCAAGGCCATTTGGTAGAATGTAAATGTGTTGAGACCTGTAAAATCTAAGGAGTATGGATGGACATTGTCCACATGGATTTTGTTTAGCTAGAACCTTCTACCGTGCAAAAGATTATGATGCTGAGCAATTGACAGTATTCAAAGAAATGGTAACTGAAAAGTAATACTCTGCCAAATGAAACTGTGGTCTGGATAGGTCTGGTCATGGAATGTCTTAGCCCATGTAATGTATCATAGCATTTCTTGAGAAGACATGGCCATCAACCTTACGCTTGAGGACAGGGAAATTGTCAGCAGATTTGCTAATCTTTCAGTAAAATTACTGATCAAAATACTTGGTTTTCAGCTGTTTACACCATTTTTGTGTGTTGTCCCACCGATCTCCCGGCAAAGTTACCACAGGGGATTGCGGAACATCAGGGTCCGAGTGCCAAAAATGCGTTCTATTTCCCAGCACTGACATCCCTTGCACTGATGAGCACAAAAATCACCCTCTAACAAATTTAAATAGCATCATTTAATAAAGTCCAACAATTATTTGATGACTTTCCCAGTATCAAAAGTATTGATGTACAATGCTTCATGTAAATCAGACCGTAGCACAATTTTTATATCGAGTGGAAAATTGTCAATATTCCAGCTCCTTTGACACTCAACTCAAAAAGATCGCACACTTGTCATTAAATTAATACTTGCCAACAGTGAAAATCTGAGCATTGCTCTTCCGTCAGTTAGCCAAAAAGCAGCAATGGGAATGTTCCTCACAGATCAATGGAAAGCCGTGCCTCCAGTCAGAAAACACTTCATCTCTGTCTACACACTGACTGAATCTCTTAATTATACTTGTTAAAAACATTCGTTCCAGTTCAGCAAAGGGAACACATCAGTTTTGGGATTGCGACTCTTTGATGAAGCACACAGACAGTTTCACGTCAGGGTTCCAGCATTGAACTGAACTGTACATTTTATCAGAATGTTGTAATCCTGAGACTGTTTATTGTATTGAACTTGAACTTGCTGTTTTCTCCATTTCTTCATACTGTCAATCAATAATGTTCAACCACTGCATGATACAGTGAAACTGTGTTGTGGGAAACAATAAATGCATTGCATTGCAGCTTAAAAAAAAAAGCAAAATACTGCAGATGCTGGAAATCTGAAATAAAAACAGAAAATGTTGAAAACACTAAGCAGGTCCGGCAGCATCAGTGGAGAGAGAAACAGAATTAATGTTTCAGGTCAATGACCTTACATCAGAACTTGCAGCTAAACTGTGTCTATTTACTCTATGCCTATACAATGGATCTGATTGCAATTGCAAATGGTGACAACACAGATTTCGATTTTAAAAAATGAAGTAAGAGGCCACACCTCCCCGCCTGAGTTGTCAACTGGTGGTGTTGGTGAATAACTGAGCCATACTTACCCTGATCGATGTTGAGTTACATGATCTCAGCTAGGGCAGCAGTCAAGAGTGCTAACATTGGTCTCGGTGCCTCTGGGCCAGGAAGGAGAGGATTGGGCAGAGTTCCCACTCCTGATCACTATCCACAAACTCCTGCTAGAAGAGTGTATATGTGGAAGTCAGATAAGCACAGGACAGAGTCAGCTGTGATGCCACAGGTTGCCGATACTCGCTAGCCAGGAAGAATGGCCACTGAGGCAAGATATCGGAGGGGACCCATCACCTAAACAACTACACCGCAGCAAGGAATGGCTGTCTTTAGAATAGGAGGAGGGAAACAAATTGGCATAAATGGAGTGAAGGGAAATTTTAAAAAAGCAACTGGTATCAATCTCAGACTTTGGGAAAACCTTGAAGAAAGCAATGAGTTTAGTGAAATAATTTATCAACAAGTATTTGTCAAATATGAAGCTATAAATAAATTATCTGGAATTTTAAATGAGTGCACAATTTATTTTTGTTGATATAATATTGTCTTCTGCATGATTTCCATAAACAATGTCATGCATGATGTGTTGTGGCAAGAAAGAAAGAACAACTTAGATTTATATAATGCTGTCTCGTTCCATCAGGAAATCGCAAAACACTTTGCAGCCAATGGATTACTTTTGAAGCGCAGACACTATTACATAAGCAAAAGGAACAGGTAATTTGTGCACAGTCCGCTCCCACAAACAGCAAATCAATGAATGTCCAGATAATGTGTTTTTTGATATTGTTGATTAAGACACGAATGTTGGTGAGTACACCAGGAAAACTCCCTGCTCTTCTTCAAATAGTGCCATGGAATCTTTTATGCCCTGTGCAACACTGTCTCCCACCTTTGTAGATTATGTGCTGAAGTCCATATTGGGGCTTGAACACATAACTTTCTGATTCAGAAGTGAGAGTGCTACCATCTAGGTCAAGCTCAGACTTCTAGTTGAATTATAAGCAACTTTGATTTTCTAGTCCAACCTAGTTCATGTTCTACTGGTGCATCCCTTATAAAAAGTAAATCTTTTTCATTTGCTCCTCCAGTAAAGATGTAAAAATCTAAAGGCTCCCAGAGATGAATAGCCTGCCAATACCCACTGTCTTTTCTCACCCATGAATAATGACTACTTCAGTCAGAAACCGGAGGGCTATGGAATCGTTCCCCAGTGTAATTTAGGCAGAGGAAGGGATGAAAGTGGAACAAAATTTAAATTAACATCTGGAATCTCATTTAAACATATAAAATTCTTAGAGGCCTTGACAAGGTAGATGTGGAGAGGTTGTTTCCCCTGGCTGGAGAGTCTAGAACTCAGGGGGGCATAGTCTCAGGATAAGGGGTGGGCGATTTAGGACTGAGATGAGGAGGAATTTATTCACTCAGAGGATGGCGAATCTTTGGAATTCTCTACCCCAGAGGGCTGTGGATGCTCAGTCGTTGAGTATATTCAAGACTGAGGTCGATAGATATTTGGACTCTAAGAGAATCAAGGGATATGGAGATCAGGCGGGAAAGTGGAGTTGAGGTCGAAGGTCAGCCATGATCTTATTAAATGGTGAAGCAGGCTCGAGAGGCCGTTTGGCTTACTCCTGCTCCAATTTCTTATGTTCTTATGGAAGCATCATTTGATTTTGATTATGATTACGTAAAAACAAATCAGTATCTGATCAATTTTCCATTTAATATGTTTAAATATATAATTTACAGTCTTTCCCATTTAGAAATGTTAGACTGCTGGGGGCATAACTGAATTGTATAACAATCAGCTATAGACACTTTAATTTGTTAGTGTGTTGTGGGAAACACATGCACTATACTCCCACGACAGACACTGCACTATCATTATAATGCAGGTCAACTATTTGCTTCCAGTGGTGTCAGGGACTCAACTTTACCTGGGTCCCAACAGGGGCCATTATAGGCAGAGCAAGATGCAGAGTTCCTTTCCATTGGGCCAACAACAAGCTCATCAAAGTCCGGAAATGCACTGGTAAAACAAAAAGGATTGTGATGAGTTTGGAAGATGAAGGATTCTGCACTCGAGCACTGTTCTCCCGATGCCCAGGATCATTTTAGAAGTGCCTTAAGAGTTAATTCAATGCATCATATTATGGAAAGACCAAGTGTTAGCCTTTTCTGATAGTTAGGACTTGCCTGAGGGAAAATATGCACTGGTTCTAAATCCTTTGGTGCAATATAAACATTTTGCTCTGATGCCCGCAGGGGAAAAAAGAAAATGTCACCACAGTCACGTTAATAATTTAAATTTGAAATGTTACTCATTGATGCTTAGCTTCCTAAATCAGAATCGATAACAAATGAGTAAGAAAGTACACATTGGATTCCCCAGTGACATTCACTGATGGAGTGAATGCACACAGGGCGATTCTCTCTTCCAAGTCTCCTCTAATTTCACAGGCTGTTTAATTCAATGTGTGTCTCATGTAATAAGGGGAAAATAACCTTTATTAATCATCTAATACTCTTCTATACTACCTCAATAAAATATGATCAAGGCTAGTGTTTCTCAGTCAATAAAGTAAGTGTTACTAATGCATATGAATGTAATATCGTGTTGTCAAACTACTTGTACTTTGGGTCAAGCATCACATGGCAATAGATTCAGCAATGTTATTTTGGCTTATTCATCCTTGCCACTTAACCTTGGAAAGCACAATGATCTGAGAAGCAAAAGAATGCAGCCACTAATGCAAACATGTTCTAAATCCCCATAAGCAGTGTTGTGTTCTATAGCTCTTAACGCTTTATTGCTGTATCTATCCACTGCTATCTATTACTGTTTTAGCAAATAATAAATCAGTGGGGTGAAACGGTTCTGTATGATAGTAGCACAGAGTGTGTTCCAATAAAACTCCTCTCTCTGGATTTTGACAAAGGCATTCGACCCAAAAAGGCCTATCGTCATCATTAAAATGCCAAAGAGAAGAATTTCACACTGACCAGTTAGTACTCTCACCCCACGAGTGGCATTGGAGAAATTGTGTCGATGTCATCGCAAATTTAAAATCAGTTTTACCAGATATTGGGGTATTACAACAAAAATATCAATGTATCATTTAAATGCATTGGAAATAAATAATTGATCCTGTTACCATATATGGAATGTTTTTCCCCTTCCTTCAAAGTCTTTAAATCATTGCATGCTCTTTTGGAGTATAGCCTTATTAAGTGTCATAATATCATACCATTTTTGCATGCGAAAATTCAATTTTATTCAAAAAGCAATTGTGAAAGATAGCAGTGATCTTATGATGTATCATGTGGTATTTAAATGATAATTATACCTCTGGTGGCAGTGACCTGGATTCAAATCCCAGCCACACTGACCTCCTTACCTGATTATTCTGTATTGGCAACTTTACTGCCTCTTTACTGAATTGTCCCATTGAGTGACTCATAGTGAAACCAGACCCTCGGGGGAAGGACAAAATCAAGGAGACTTGCCTGTCTACTTAAAGGGGGAGTGTATTCATAAAAGAGCATTGAACATAGAGCAAGCAATTTTTATAGACACAAGGCATATTGAAGTAAATAATATTGAAAGACATTGTTGTATCAGGTGTTCATAACTTCATCGTAACCAAAGTTACATTCACTCCTTCCAGGCAGTTTTACATAACAATGTTTCCCTTTTAATACACATCTCCTGTCAGCTGATGTAGTGGCTCTGTCATTCTTCTAGACCAGAAGACCAGAAAATAAAAATTTCTCCACAAACAGGTCTGCCCTGGGAGACACATTGTTTCAGCCTGTTTTTGTCCCACTGAACTTATTTCCTCCCATCTTGACTCTTTTTCCTCCCCTTGTCCAGTCTCTTCTGACCTACATCCGCGACTCTTCTGACGCCCTCCGCCACTTTAACAGTTTCCAGTTCCCTGTCTCTAACCGCCTCCTTTTCACCATGGACGTCCAGTCCCGCTATACCTCCATCCGCCACCAGGACGGCCTGCGGGCCCTCCGCTTCTTCCTTGATCAGAGGTCCAACCAGTCCCCATCCACCACCACCCTTCCCCGCCTGGCTGAACTTGTTCTTACGTTGAACAACTTCTCCTTTAACTCCACACACTTCCTCCAAATATAAGGTGTCGCTATGGGAACCTGTAGGGGTCCCAGCTATGCCTGCCTTTTTGTGGGATACGTGGAACATTCCTTGTTCCAGTCCTACTCAGGTACCCTCCCTCACCGTTTTTTCCAGTACATTGATAACTGTAATGGTGCTGCTTCCTGCTCTTGCCCTGAACTGGAAAATTTCATCAACTTTGCTTCCAAATTCCACCCCTCCCTCGCCTAAACATGGTCCATCTCTGACTCTTCCCTTTCCTTCTTCGACTTCTCTATCTCCATTTCTGGGGATAGGCTGTCAACCAATATCTATTCTAAGCACACCAACTCCCACAGCTACCTTGATTTCATTTCCTCTCACCCCGCTTCCTGAAAGGACTCTATTCCCTTCTCCCAGTTTCTCTGTCTCCGTCGCATCTGTTCTGTCGATGCCACCTTCCACACCAGTGCTTCCAATATGTCTTCCTTTTTCCTCAACTGAGGATTCCCCTCCACTGTGGTTGACGGGGCCCTCGACCGTGTCCATCCTATTTCCCTCACTTCTGCCCTCACCCCTTCCCTTCCCACGAAAAACCATGATAGGGTCCCCCTTGTCCTCACCTTCCACTCCACCAGCCTCCACATTCAACGTATCATCCTCCGCCATTTCCGCTACCTCCTGCGCAATCCCACCACCAAACACATCTTCCCCCTCCCCTCCGCTTTCAGCATTCCAAAGGGCACGCACCCTCCGCAACATCCTGGTCCACTCTTCCTTCACCCCCAACACCTGCTCTCCTCCCCGCAGCACCTTCCCATGCGAGCTCAGGAGATGCAACACCTGCCCCTTCACCTCCTCCCTTCCCACCGTCCAGGGCCCCAAACACTCCTTCCAGTTGAAACAGCGGTTTACTTGTACTTCTTTCAATTTAGTGTATTGTATCCGCTGCTCACAATGCGGTCTCCTCTATATTGGGGAGACCAAACGCAGACTGGGTGATTATTTTGCTGAACACCTCCGCAAGCATGACCCTGACCTGCCAGTTGTTTGCCATTTTAATTCCCCTTTCCACTCCCACTCTAACCTCTCTGTCCTGGGCTTCTTACACTGTTCCAATGAAGCTCAACGTAAGCTTGAGGAACATCTTTCGATTAGGCACTTTACAACCTTCGGGACTCAACATTGATTTCAATAACTTCAGATCATAACCACTGCTCCCATTTTTTAGGACAGCAAGTGCTGGTAATGGTTCTGCTGTTGCCATTTACAGCTACTCGAGACCCATCTTTTGTTTCGTGTCCCATTACCACCCTCCTTGCCTTGCACCATCATCCCCTTTGCCATTTAATCACTCTTGTCCTCTAGCCTATCACAGACCTTCCCTTCTATTCTTTCCTCCCCTCCCCTCCTCCCCCATCCTCCTTCCTCCCCCCTCTTCCCTTCTCCCCCCTCCCCCTCCTCCCTCCTCCCTCCTCCTCCCTCCCCCCTCCTCCCCCACCCCCTCCTCCCCACCCCCCCTCCTCCCTCCTCCCTCCTCCCCCACCCCCCTCCTCCCCCACCCCCCCCTTTCCCTAGCTCTGCATTTGCTTAAAAACTTGAACTCTTTCAACATCTTCCAGTTCTGATGAAAGGTCCTCGACCTGAAACGTTGACTCTGTTTCTTTCTCCACAGTTGCTGCCTGACTTGCTGAGCTTTTCCAGCATTTTCTGTTTTTATAGTAAAAATTACTGTTTTTAATTTATTATTAAAATTTAAAAATAATAAAAGTGGAATCTAGTCTTATATACGTCAAGATGAACAAAATAGTTGCATTTATCAGTACTGATTAAACCATTACTTGTAAGTCTTTATGAGGCACTCCTCATCAGTACAAGTCAAGTGCAAAAACACAAACTGAAAATTCATTTTTTTTTAAAAATGTAGGAACCTTACATCATAAGACGCAATAGTAAAAAATGGACTTCAGTTTTTAACAGCAGACTTTTAGGGGACGATTTACAACTGCCAGCGGCCCCATTTTTCATCATAAACAGGGCAGCCAGCGGTTGAAAATTGGAAAAAAAAAAATCTCCTGCCCAGTGCAATTTTCAGGTGGGTCTTGAAATGGGCGGCCATCACTCTCTCCTGAAATAAGCATGAATCTAATTGCCTCTGCAAATCAAAGCCCTACCTTAAAAGGGCCACTGAAAGTCGCTCAAAAACAGATAAGTTTCAGGTGTAAAAGTGATGATTGAGGAGTCAGGAGAAGCATTACTGCTCCTCCAGGCCCCTGAAAAACTGACCTCCGCGATGTCTGTCCTTCTCCAGCCTCTCTCTAACAAGCACCAACTGCATCCTTTCCTTAAGCCAATTTCTTACCCAGTGCCAGTTTTTCACTTGCATTCCCACTACTTTCAGCTTGTGGAGTAGCTTTCCTTGAAGAACTTCATCAAAGGTTTGCTGGAACTCTCGTAATGTAATGTCATATCGTTATCCATAGTCCAGCTGGGAGTTACTTTTTCGAAAAAGTCAAAGGGGAGCAATTATAACCCCACTCGTCCAGCAGAAACCAGGTGAGTGGAAAGTTAAAATCGCCCCCAAGTTACTCACCCGCCCTGGACCCGTCGAGAGATGACAAGTTTGTATTTCAACCTACTCTCTTGAGCAAGTGGCAAGGACAACTGTCCAAAGCTTACGGGGTCCTTTTTAACATCTGCTTGTCCGGTTCCAATGATGTAATCAGGACCTGACTGCAATTTTTACTTGACAATCAGAGCGGGAAATATCAATGAGTTTCCCAGGCCAACCCAACGCAGGAGTGGATTGGGACTAGAAGAGGCCCAAACAGATAAGTTTAATTTTTTTTAAATTCCTTGCGGGACCAAGAGGAGCAGGAGTGCTTTAAAAGCAAATCTGAGTCCTCTCCTGCTGCGGTCTCGCCCACCCCCATGATCGCGGGGACTCCTGCAGGGCGGCCCAGCAGCCTCCAGGCCGTGCAAATTTGTGCTGCTTCTCGTCGACTTCCTGCTTGGAACCAGTGGGAAGTCGGCCGACAACATTTGAATGAAGGCCGGAAGTTAAAATACCCTGAGCCTCTTTTTTTATGTTAAAATCGGGGCCAAGGAGTTTGGGCAAGTTTGATCACTCCCTTCTGAAGCCATGTCAACTGCTACTTACTGCATTATCAGGCTATTCCTCAAATTTGCTCCAGATACTTGGTTCCATTATTTTACTTGAGAGCAATGTTTGCCCCTCTCTCCACTTGTTCAGCGTGTTTCTGAAGTTACCTGGCATCTTCCCAGTGCGCCCCCTTATTTTTATCCTGCGGGTTTTGCACTTTCCTTTGTCTTTCTTCTTTTATCTTAGATTGTCTGGTTAATCCATTTAAGGTCATGTTTTTAACATCCGTGCTTGCTAATGCTTGGTATATATCTGTCCTACATACTCCTCTGTGCATTTGAAGCTATTCCATTTATCCTGAACCGTCGTATAATTGAACAATCCTCCCAAGCAATGTGGCTAAGCTTATCTTTCACACACTGGAAGTTGGCTTTCCTAGTATTGTACACCTGGGTGTTGCTCCTTGACAGTGTTGGATCCCAGGTCACACTGAACCTTCATGTCATGGCTATATTCCCCGGAGGCACCATGTCTTCACTTCTCCATGTCCTGTTAATGTAGCATTGCCGAGAGCTGCAAATGTGATCCTCATTTTAAAGTGTGGCGTTTCATCTGAAGTTAGTACTTAGAATAGCCAGCTGATTAATAGCGTCATTCTCACGTTTGAAAGTGTTAATTGTGGATCTAAACATAACTGTTTAAGAGCTAATCATTCTCTATCTCTCGGAGCCTCCTGTCATATTTTTAAATGCTTCAAGCTATTCTGTTGTAAATACAAATATTTTGAATTCTAAATATAAGTTCATTCACCTTTTTATTCCGTATTTATTGGAAGAGTAATGTGATTCAGAAAAAGTCTGTTGCTGCATTTGTTCCTAATTTTACTTTATAAAATCTAACAGGAGGTCCTCATGTTAAAATGCTGCCCAGTATATTTAATAGAGATGGTGCGTTATTTTGGAAGATCAGGACTTCACTTCGTTAGAAACGTTCGCCCTGAAATGATAGTGTGAGATGATAGTGGATGACACATTTATCTGAAATTGCTCTCTCCATTATTTCAGTGGAGATGTTAACCCCTTCATTTTAGGAGTTCAATGTCTCTCCCAAAATAACAGAAAGGCATTTAATGTTCGTCCACTATTATTCCAAATTTTGTTCGCTAACGCTCCTGTGAAGCGCCTTTTGACGTTTCACTATTTTAAATATATATAAATGCTTCTTCTTCTTCTTCTTGTGCAGGAACAGAAACCACCATTGCTGTCTGTAGGGCTCATCCCAAAGTTCTAAAAGTATCTTCCTATACTCTGTTATACTCTTGAATTTGCCTACAGTATACTCCCTGTCTCCCTGGTCAGTCACATATTAAGCACACTCTGTGTAAAGTACTTAAATCTAAACTGTCCGTTCACTTTCTGGTCGGGAAGGGTGGGTAGTGGGCAGAAGCCGGGATTGGTCGCGATGGGCAGAAGCTGAGATTGGGCCAGACCGGGGGTTTGGGGGGGTCGAGGTCACGATCCCAAAAGGGAGCGGAGACTGTCAGCCGACCTGCATGGTTTTAATGTGGTGCCAGGAGAGCACTCCTGCTCCTTCCGCGGCGCTCCACATTCAGGTAAGGAAATTTTAAGCACTTGGCTGCAGCCTGCGGCGGTCCGTTTAAGAACAGCCTGTTAGGCCACATGTAGACATGGTTTTCCTGAACAAAGCCAACCAGGTGCCAGTGCCTGAAAAATGGGCGTTGCGTGGTTACATTTCTACGTCATTATGTTCTCAAAGGCTATGACTTGATCTTTAACTTCAGCTGCTGAAGCACTTTTGATTCTAAAAATAAACCATTTGAGTTGTGAGTGCTTGCAACAAGAAGTTTTTTTTCTGGAGAATTGCCTGCAATAGAAAGTTTTTACCCAATTACATCCACAGGAAGAGGCCATACGGTCATATCCTGGGGTTGCAAACATCTGGGCAGCAGCTGCATGAGCAATTGATCCTAATGTTAAATGGTCCTTTAACGTGCCAAGATCCGACAACCGTGTTCCCCTTTAAATATAAAACAGTAGGCCAACAATTACATTTGAAGGAAAACAATAAAACCACATGCCAATTCTCAGAAATATAGATAATTCGCCCACAGTTTCTGCAAACAGCCTCATTGCACAGTCGGACTCGGTAAGTGGAGCATAATGATGAGTGACAGATGATTGTTAATTTAATGTGTATGTGTATTGGGAAAAGGTGCTGCACAGCATTCACAAATCACAGAAATATGTTTTCAGCTCCTCTTGCTCTTCAATGTCTTCAAACCGTTTTATATTCCAGTTCCCTACTTGCCCATATATATACATATGCAACATCCATTTCTTGCTTTGATTATATGATGCCTTATCTCAATTCTCAAAACCCTAAATTACTTCATTTATACATAAATTATCTTCAGCTGCTTCATCAATGACCTTCCATTCGCAATCCCTCAGATAATGAAGCAGTCCACGTCCGCATGTAGCAACATCCGAGCCAGGGCTGATAAATGGCAAGTAATGTTCACATCACACAAGTACAAAGCAATGACCATCTCCAACTAGAGAGAGCCGAACCACCTCCATTGACATTTATTGGGCTTCCCATCACTGAATCCCCCACCATCAATATCCTGGGGATCACCATGGACCAGAAACTCAACTGAACCAGCCATATAATTCCCGTGGCTACTAGAGCAGTGGGTATTTTGCGGCGAGTGGCTCACCTCCTGACTCCCCAAAGCCTCTCCACCTACAAGGCACGAGTCAGGAGTGTGATGAAATACTCTCCACTTGCCTGGATGGGTACAGCTGCATCAGTTGTAAAGAAGCTTGACACCATCCAGGAAAAGCAGTCCACTCGATCGGCACCCCATCCACTAGCTTAAACATCCACTCCCTTCGCTATTGCTGCATCATGGCTTCAGTCTGCGCTATCTACAGGAAGCACTGCAGCAAGTTGCCAATGCTTCTTCAACAGTACCCCCCAAACCCATGGCCTCCACCACCTAGAAGGACAAGGTCAGCAGGTGCATGGGAACAGGATCACCTCCAGGTTCCCTTCCGAGTCACATATCATCCTGACTTGCACATATATCCTTCACCATCGCTGGGCCAAACTTCTGGAACACCTTGCATTGTTGGAGTACCTTCACCATATGGAAAGTGCAGTTCAGAAAGTAGGTCCACCATTACCTTCTCAAGGGCAACCAGGGATGGGCAAACAATGCCTGCTTTGCCAGCGATGCCATATTCTGAGAATGAATGTAGAATATATATAACTATATATTGGATGTCTTTGAAGTATAGTAGTTGATAGGTAAACATGTCAACCATTTTGCATATGAACTATTCCACAAACAGCAATTAAATGAATAACCAGACGATCAATTATTGTGGGATTGATAGAGGGAAGAATGCTGCCAATGGTAAGCCTACTGACACTCACTATCAAGGCTTACACATTAACAATGGTCACTTAGACAAGGAACTGGAGATAGCTATACCCCAGCAAAACACAAATGCTTTGCAGAGAGGAAAGTGGAAAATAAGGTTTTTCATAAAATATATTTGCTCCTTATTCACTGACTATGTTTGAAAGTGCACACATATGGGGATCAGTTAAGGACAAACTTAGGCTTGGCTGTGGAGACCCCAGGGATAAATAGTCCCTTGGCACTCATGCATGAATAATAGTCTTTTGATCCAGGTGTAATCCATTCTTTGTGCAGCCTTACACCAGTTTGAGCCACTGCCTTCAGAAGACGATGGATAAGGGAGGAAATCTGAGGGAAAATTCAGAAAGCAAGAAGAAACATTTGCTTTTCCTTTTCCTAAACCCCAGGAAATGATGTTCTATTTAATGGGTTCATTCAATATATCAAATCAAATAGAAGATGGATTCTGTTTGTTAATATTCAAACCTCTGGCCATACAACAAAACACATGAATAATGGTTGGTTTAAACTTACATATTTTGATATGGCAGTATAATAACATGTCAGAAATCTATGATGTATTTAGGCTTTCTAGCGGAGTGGATGCATTCGAATAATCTGTCAATGTAGTAAAATAAAAATTGTGTTCTCAGTAAAATGGGAAAGCTGGCTTAAAAAATGAATGGTTTGCGGATAATTATTTCCATGCTAAAATCCAGCTCGAAGGGTTGCTGTTGACAAGTGTGGTGGCTGCATTTGATACGTCATATTTATTGTTACAGAATCCATTTCCTTGGCACACTTTTAAATTTAAACATAACAAAGCACGTTTGGCACAAACTTCAGATGAAATTTTGAAGGTGGACCTGATTATTGTACTTCAATTAAATGGTTCTTCATCTATTAATTAATGCAGAAATGTTTTTTCTCTAAAGCATTCTGTTGTAATTACCTGAAAATAATAGAGTTTGCATCTTGTGCTAAGTCCAAAACCTTACAGGGGCGGGACATGTGCTGTGCTTAAGACCTCGTTGTTGAGGTTCAATATTTTCTCCAAGATCTTTCTTGTGTTCGTGGCTAGACTGCAGGTTCCATGAGTGGACCAAAACCTGCAACTTTATCCTTCGGCTGGTCTAGCTGTGTTAGCCCAGGTCTAACAATTAATTGAATTGCGGTAAATGACTCCACTGGAAAATACATGGGATGCGCACTATATTCTCCCATCACTTCAAATAACAGAAAAATAACATGCTGCTGGAACCACTTTGTACAGGCTAAAACCTACCTTTCCAGATTTATTTACAGATAAAATAACACACAAGCAGAAAGGTAAACAGAATTGGGCATTTCTATATTTTTGTATGATTTTAAATGGTTTGAGCTTGCTCTGTCTTTTTAGTAATTCCTTTGCCTCTGTGATAGATGCACATAACTGACCAGCTCCACCCAAATGCTCAATGAATAACGGCTAGTTTTTTTAATATACTGGTGCTGTTGTATGTTTTCAGAAATTAATTAGGTAAAAGATTGTTTGGTGGTCAGGGCAGCCTTTCTTTGAAAAGTGTATGAGCGCATCGACTGAGGAAATGGATGAATTCATTACACCTGATGACTGAAATATCGAGAAGTATGTTTGAGAGCAAGGGAATTGATGTTTCAACATCAATACTTGTGTCACGAAAGACTTCTCTAAGGCATAAATCATTGTTCTTGCTGTTCAACTTTAGTTCCGTTCTGAATTAACATCTGGAGACCAAATTTTCAAACGTGCACTCCCAGCGCAGAGCTTTGCCCACCGGGAGCACATCAAGAGATTCCTGATGTGGTTCCCACAATTTTATGTCCATTCATTTAAAACCATGGCGAGCGCAGGCTGTTCCATCCAAGGGTCTTGCTGTATGATGAATTTTGTCAGTAATATGTTCTAGAAAGGTGTATCTAACCAATTATGGATTGATTCCATCTTTGTTATTTTCGGATTGTACTCTTAATTTGTTGCTGTCTCTCACTGCTCCTGTGTATGATCTCACTTGTTAAAAAAAAAATGGCTTAGTTTTAGTCAATATGCATTGATCTGACAGTTTGATACTTACTGCCTTTCAGAGAAAACAAGAGAATATATGATCTCTGGTGGCTGATGCCACAATGAAGGAGTAATTTATAATCCTAGGTACACCATCTCAGAAATGACTGGCATTATGATATATGTTTCAGCACCTCAGTGCAGTATCAAGGGAGTACAGCGCTGTTTTAGAGCAGGGGAGTTCTCCCAGTGTCCTGGCCGATATTTATCCCTCAACCAACACCACTAAAACGGATTATCTGATCATTTATCTCATTGCTATTTATGGGACCTTGCTGTGCACAAATTGGCTGCCGCATTTGCCTACGTTATAACAGTGACTACACTTCACATTGGTTGTGAAATGCTTTGGGACATCTGAGGATGCGAAAGTACTGTATGAATGCAAGTTTCTTTGATAGAACACTTGGTCTACTTATGGAAATGTCCTTTTTGCTGTAAACAAAGTGTTGGGAGAGGAAGGCTGAATTGGATGACTATACTAATAGAGTATAATAACTAAACGTACACTATACTACCACACTCCTGTTTCACTGCTCATGGTAAGAAATGTAGGAAAATGAGGCAGCTAAGTTAAATGATACACTGTTTTATAAGGACAGTACTGTTACACAGTGCAATGCAAAATGTATTAGCCTGCTGCTGAGATGGAACTCTGTCCCTTTAAAGCCATAAAGTCTAATTATTAAGTGAACGCAACTTGCGGTCAATTAGAGTTTAATGGTTGTTCGGTGAAGAAACTTTGCAGATTGGAAAATCCTTGTAAATTTTAGGTTACAGATCAATGGTTGATTTTCTTTATGAAAAAAGATTGTTCAGTTCCTGTCACAAAGTGTGACTTCTGGTATATGGAATATGGAGTATGATGTTAACATCCCATGGTAATACTGAAGGTAAGCATGAGGAAGTACTGTTTCATGAGGACAGGAACATTATAGAATGTAAATCATTGTACTATTCTTCAGCTAACATTTAGGCGTATGCCTCTAAGGGAATGAGGGGGAAAAATTTGCAATGGCTGGAGCTGTACCTAGCACAAAGAAAGATGGTAGTGGTTGTTGGAGGCCAATCATCTCAGCCCCAAGATATTGCTGCAGGAGTTCCTCAGGGCAGTGTCCTCGGCTCAACCATCTTCAGCTGCTTCATCAATGACCTTCCCTCCATCATAAGGTCAGAAATGGGGATGTTCTCTGATGATTGCACAGTGTTCAGTTGCATTCGCAACCCCTCGGATAATGAAGCAGTTCGTGCCCGCATGCAGCAAGACCTGGACAACGTCCAGGCTTGGGTTGATAAGTTACCATCACCAAATCCCCCACCATCAACATCCTGGGGGTCACCATTGACCAGAAACTTAACTGGACCAGCCACATAAATACTGTGGCTACAAGAGCAGGCCAGAGGCTAGGTATTCTGTGGCGAGTGACTCACCTCCTGACTCCACAAAGCCTTTCCACCATCTACAAGGCACAAGTCAGGAGTGTGATGGAATATTCTCCACTTGCCTGGATGAGTGCAGTTCCAACAACACTCAAGACGTTTGACACCATCCAGGACAAAGCAGCCCGCTTGATTGGCACCCCATCCACTACCCTAAACATTCAATCCCTCCACCATCGGCGCACTGTGGCTGCAGTGTGTACCACCCATAGGATGCACTGCAGCAACTCGCCAAGGCTTCTTCGACAGCACCTCCCAAACCCACGACTTCTACCACTTGGAAGGACAAGGGCAGCAGGCACGTGGGAACAACACCACCTGCACGTTCCCTTCCAAGTCACACACCATCCCGACTTGGAAATATATCGCAGTTCCTTCATCGTCGCTGGGTCAAAATCCTGGAACTCCCTACCTAACAGCACTGTGGAGAACCTTCACCACACAGACTGCAGCGGTTCAAGAAGGCGGCTCACCACCACCTTCTCAAGGGCAATTAGGGATGGGCAATAAATGCTGGCCTTGCCAGCGACGCCCACATCCCATGAACGAATAAAAAAAAGTCTATCAGGCCTAATCGCTGTTAAGCAAGCTTTGTGAATTCATACAGGGGACAAATAAGAGTCAGTAGGCATTCTGGCTTGAATATTTCACGTTCTTGTATGGTTCTTTTATTTCCTTTTGCTTTTGCTTTTGAAGTGTGACAGAGAAATGTGACGTACAGAAAGTGTGTAGTAGACAATCTGTTATAAACTGGATTGACTGTTAAAAACAAAAATAGTCCAAAGTTCTTACAGATCCTCTCAGCAAGTTCTTGTAAACACAATCTCCAATGATAAATTAGCTGAGATGATTCATCAAGCAGTACCTATTGGCCCCCAGCACCTATATTTCGACAGGTGAGTGTAATTGCCGATAATGCCCAGGAAGCAATAATTTTTTTTCAAGTGAAATTTATTGGTTATCTTCATACCAGTTTTTCCACAGAACAAGAAAACCTCACACAGACATGTCTTTATTGTTTAACTGTATAGATTTGGAGAGGTTGTATATTAAGGAAAGAGATTAATATAATGTCACTGTGAATGGTGTAGCTCTGGCTGGAAAGCTGAAAAATCATGACAGCTGCATCTCTTACATATACTTGATTAGTCCAGTAAAATGAATAGATTGGCAAGAATGCAGTCATTTCAAAGGGGTTTTAAGAAGGGGAAAGCCTTCTGGTGCTGCCTTTTATCCATTCCCTGGAGGTGGTTAATAAGGTTGAAAACCATTTTCCATTAATGAGCCATGGGTTCTGCTGTCCATGTAAGTCTGAAACAGGGCACAATTGCACAGATGTTTCTACCTTCTGTGAGGCCGATCATTTGGTTTATTCTTTGAATTCTAATGATAGGCACATTTTCAAATGTTCACATGACTCAATGTAAATATAACTTTTAGCTCAGTTAAAATGTGGATACTGTTGTGTATGAATTGACATGTGAGTCCAGCAGAGGGAGCATGGCCCTGGCGGTGATGTTATCAACCATTTGGTAAGCTCTTGGATGAGATGTAGAGAATCAACAAGTTAAAACATGGGGCAACTGAGGGAAATAAACACGAAATCAGTAATCTTGTTAAAAAAGGGTTTCTGTTCAATATTATTTGAACACAGTTCCACATGCAACAGACACTTTGAACCTTAATTCAAAAATATCCCTGAATTTGAACACAGTCGGTAGAAAGGTGGTGATTGTGATAGGGAAATTCCAGTAATGTCATGGAAACATACACAGAACATGAATGCTCCATCTCTGCTACAGTCTAAATGACATTCAATATAAAAATAATTGGAAGTGGAGGTAAGAAAAGTTAGGTTTACTTTTCTGGGTTTGGTTTTATCTGTTCATTGTGTGAGATGTAATTCATAGTTTCTGTCCCCTTTATTTGCATGTAAAGCACCATTCCAAGGCTCCTTAATTGCATAAACATTTAAGAAACCAATTTTTTTCCAATAGACTGTAATACATATTTGCTTGTATAATTGCAAAACTCTATGCATAATATTTGTAAAGCTGTATTTTTTTCAGTATTTTAAATCTTGACTTGTATATATGGCATCACTGTCTTCTGAAAATTGCCTAATTTACATACCAATCATTCATCGTACCCATATTAGCATATTTCCCATCATTCTATTGCTGTCAAAATCCATAAATCCGTAGATCCATACCTCAATCATATTCAATGGATAAAATGACATCAATTTGATTTAGCAATTCAAAAACTTTTTTTTATTTCTGCAGAAGTAAATGATACATTCTGTCACACTGCGCGTGTTTATTTATCTTTACATATTGATCATATGTCTTGCGTGATCCTTCCTACATTTTAGAACCAATGCATTTGCGCCACTGATTTCATCAGGTTTTATTGGTGACTAACCAAACCGTTACTTGCTGTAGTCAGGTTCCCGATACGGTTGAATTTCTTTAACATATGTTCGAACCAATGTCGCTATGTTATACTTGCTTTTGGGAATAGTTGTTGTCCTATGTAAAACCATATTGCCTGGGAATATTAAAGGATTAACTTTTAGTCAGGCTTACTGTGGAATGGGGACTTTGTTCATGAGATTGGACCTTTTTGACCTTTAAGCTTTCTGTGAGAACATGTTTTTCTCTCCTTATCAGTTCCTAGCACACAATTCTGCCAATTTCTCCTTTTAATTTTCCACTCCAGGTGTATCAGAATTAGATATACCTGGATTATTCACTGAAGATTACAACACTAAAGATTTCCAGACCATTTGACTCTTGTTGAAAGTATTGGAGTGACTCTTCATGGGGCCAATCAGTACTCCCTGCAGGCTACCCCAGGAAGTTACTGAAAGTAAACGATACATTCTAAACATGATCTACAGCTGATGACTGCAGCATGAGGGATTGTCAATCACATTAAATTGTAACTCATAGGTATATATTGCATCATAATGGCTCAGACTTGTGACCCATCCCTTGTGCAAAGCCATGTGACTGTAACATTCACATCCAAGAGGTGCATTAGTGACATTTGGATGTGTGAGGGAAAACAGCTCCCCAGACAAGAAAAAAAAATCAGGCTGACTGCTACACAAACTTGTCAGAATCAATTGCTTGATACCAGTGGAACAAAATTGTGAGAATAGAACCAAAGTACCACAAAATCAGGCTAAATGAATACAGCTGTGTGCTTATGGCAAAGATCATTCGGAGAAAGCAAACGTATACTAAAAATGATCAGCAATTACCAGAGTGGTACCAAGGATGAGGGACTTCAATTTCATAAAGAGACTATAGAAGCTGGGTTTGTTCTCCTTAGGTTAAGGGGAGATTTAATGGAGGCGTTCAAAATTATGAAGGGTTTTGATAGAGTAAACAAAGAGAAACTGTTTCCACTGACAGAAGGGTTGGTAACCAGAGGACACAGATTTAAGGTAATTGGCAAAAAAGCCAGAGGTGAGACGAGGAGAATTTTTTTCTGGATTATTATGATCTGGAATGCATTGCCTCAAAGGGCGGTGGAAGCAGATTCAACAGTAACTTTCAAAAGGGAATTGGATAAATACTTGAAGGAGAGAAAATTGCAGGGCTATGGGGAAAGAACAAGGGAGTGGGACTAGTGGGATAGCTCTTTCAAAGAGCTGGCACAGAAATGATGGGCCGAACGGCCTCCTTCTCTGCTGTAAGATTCTATGATCCTATAAGTCTGTTTTTCAGAACTCTTGTGTTGTTGGATGGCCCAAGATTTTTGCCAGCCTCAAGTGTATTTTATCCTCAAGGAGATACCTGTCACTAAATTCCTTGCTGACAAATAACAGTGGCTATTAATATAACTCGAGTGGCAGCTGCTACACATTGCATGCGCACAAATCAATACGACCCTCTGCAGTGACTCGTGATTTTGATTGAACATAGCGTTGTATGTCAGTGGATGAGATTGCTCTTGTTAACTTTATATCCAAATAATTTCATGAAAAATATGGCTACAGTATAGCTGAGTGAACCTGTCACGATTCTGTTTAATCTGATTCAGACTGTCCAAGCTTTTTGAACCTCAAGCCAAACCACATCACAATTCATATCTGCAATATAATTAAATAGGGTACTAAAATAAACTTCTGGCCAGCGATATTATTAATGGCTGACTTAAATGGCTGGCTGCTCTCAGCTGCAATTACTATTTCCTTAATAATACTGCATATTTTTCTTGCTCTAAGAGAGTGAAAGGGGCAAAATGAGGAATATACTTTAAAAGGATATTATGACCCACTGAAACATTTTTAAACCACTTTTCCCCATATTGATTCGTATTGTAATTTGAAATTCGAGAATATGTTGACTTTTTTTTATGAAGCCAGTGTACGTGTTGATGACATGGTGCCTTTGGGAGGAGTACATTGATACATTAAGGCTTCTCGGCATGGTTATGCGTGTGCTGAGAGAAATATCAGTTTAAAGGTTTTTTTCACGCGTACTTCATAATAATGGAATTTTCATCACCATGTCGCTGCATTGTGAAAACTTCATGCTGGTATTTGATAAATCTGGCATCCAGTTTGGTTTATTTTCCGTCCAAAATAGCAATCTGTGCCTTTAAGGAAAATGAGCACCTCTGATGGAATTCAAATAAAAATTATTTTGAAGAAAGGAGAATATTTCCAAAAGTGACTGGCTGCCTCCAATATTGGTTATGGATCACCAATCAGCACAAGCAGTGCTGAGAGTTTTATGGGGAGAGAATCTTTTCGAGGCATCATGATGTGGTGAATACTTGTGTTGGAGGAGGCTGAAAATTTGGGTTTTGCATTATTGTTCAATATGGCTGATAAAATATTACTGCAGTTTTAAGAGTTAAACTCTGGCTGAACAATTTAACAATTCAGTTCAGATTTAATGGCATGTGTGAAACCACAATTGAAAAATCAAAGCATGCCACCATTAACTGAGACAGTTACTATTGCTAATGTGATTTTCTTATATCAATAGTACCAGAATATATTGCTGCTTGATTATCCCCATCATTTCTCTCTGACACTGCAATTTAATAAAATCTACTTTTTATTTTCTTGAAAATGTGGTAAAATTCTTTCAAAATGTAAAGAATGAACTTGATTTTATATTTTTGAGTTCAACTTATTTTCATAGAATGTAATATTTGGGTGATATTTATCCTATTGTGACAAGAATATTGGATTTATTCTTCATCACTATCTCATAAAATCCTTTCCACAATAAAATTCAGGTTAAATTATTGATAAACTGTCCATAAATTTACATAATTACTTCCGAATCGTATTGCCATAATTAGTCATGTAGGTTATGATAAATTAAGGTTTTATCAAAAATGACCCTTAAAATAGATGGTTTATTTACAAAATCTCATCAGTTTGTTACTCCGAGAATGATGCAGTCATGAGTCTTATTCATGCATTGATTCTCACTTTATTTCCTGTCTGCCTCAAATATTGTCAATTGTAAACAATTTTACAACACCAAGTTATAGTCCAGCAATTTTATTTTAAATTCACAAGCTTTCGGAGATTTTCTCCTTCCTCAGGCAAATGAAGGAGAAAATCTCCGAAAGCTTGTGAATTTAAAATAAAATTGCTGGACTATAACTTGGTGTTGTAAAATTGTTTACAATTGTCAACCCCAGTCCATCACCGGCATCTCCACATCAAATATTGTCCTTCTGCTTCGAGGTCATTGGAGGATAGGCATCAAATATGCAATTTTGTTTTCGAGTTCAAATGTGACATATAAGCTAAGGTGTTGGAGGAACCATGCCAACCACTGGTCTTTCTGATGGGTGGAGAGCGGGTTATTCTTCATCTCAGTAAGATTCAGTGACAGGCTCTGTGTTTGATCTTGATGCTGAGTCCTCATCAGCAGAGATGGTGAGCATGGGCTTAGGAGGGAAAGAGATAACAGCAACGTCACATTCAAAGGCAGTGCCATAAAATAGGTTACTTAAAAGGGTTTATTGCACAAGAAGCTTTTTAAAAATAAAATGAATGTTTTTATTAGTGCGATCACCACCCCAAGATTTGACTAATACCAAATATGCTTAGGTCACACCAAATTTAAGCATCTTATTTTAAGCTCCTGTTATCTGTACTACAGACTATGGTCATGGTTTTAAAATTAATTGTTAACTTGTTCGAGCACATACCTTCATTTTTAATACATTTAATGCCAGACATTGTCAGTGAGAAGATGGCATCATGATGCCACCAATGACACTGCACACTTCTGTTTATCAATTCAGTAAATCAACAAATTATTATAACAGGATGGTGATGTCCCTTTAACGACTGTGACAACAATAGTTCACCATAGAAACAGCACAATACTTCTAAAGCACAAACTGCTGCTTTTTAAGAAATGTTTGGCGTCCCCATTCATTTCTCAAATTCTACTATTTTCTGCTAGTAATTTACAGAGTCATTTTTACTTTTTAGTTACACTATGAATGTGCAAAGAACATTGGATTCTCCCAGGGTGAATTGCTATGTTTTCCTGGAACAATTTTAAATTGGATAAAATGAACTAATTGTGTGGGAACGCAATATAATAAACACTGTTCTCACTAGCTGACTTACAGTTCCAGGCCCTACAATCCTTTGTTGCATGTCATGCATTTTGTTGTGGTCCTACAGTTACCACTGTTAAGTTCTCCTCATGTTCAATGGCAGTAGGCACTGGTCCCTCTGTGATAACTAACAATCTAACCTGTCAGCAAGGCACCTGATCTATTGGATCAGTTTTCAGGAAATGTTGTGAATGTTGTACCATCGAAATATGCATCCAGGCAGCTATCAATGAGTACGGTTGATAATGGAAATCCTGGTTATCCAAATTCCAAATTCCACTGAGGAGGCAGATGAGGGCGTGTAGATCTCGGATAGGCAGAGAACTGATATGAGGAACACAGAATTGCGGTCTTGGTGAATAATATTCCACATACCACGTGGAACTAAGTTTGGAACCATCTTCTCCTCCACTTCAAGGTCTATTCAAATTGACCAGTGCCATTTTACAGTGTAATGTGTGGTATTTCTAAGAACAGATCATTTCTTGGCAAAACATATGTTAAACAGTCCTTATGAAACAGATACTCAAGTTATTTACACAGTAAATGAATTTTTCTCAGTTCACTTTTTGACACTTGATTCTCTCTTTCACTTGCATGATAAATGTATTGTTTTTACGTCTGGTTCAACAGCAGGACAACTTCTAATGGATCTTAGTAAGTAGTTGAATGAAGAATAAGAGCAGTGAAGCTCAGTCCACCAAAAGCTTTGCCTCAGTCTCCTGGAATTCCCAATTATGGACATTTTCTCTGACTTGTAAATTAGATTCCATTGAGTAGACATAAATGCAACAGGGTGCTGTGCAGATACGAAGTGTGACACCGTCAATGTAAAGCTCCCAAAACTCATATGCTGTCTCTCAAATTACATTGAGTCTTATGGGCTTTCGTATTTGAAGTGATGCACTCATTTCACACTGAATTTTAACTGATGATTGCAGTCTTCATATACAGTGCTCACCAAATGAAAAGCACCTCATTTATGCCTGTAAGCAGAGAGACAAAGTTAAAAGAACAGCAGTGGACATTCAAAATTGGCTCTTCTTTGATCAATGATAACGGACAAGTGGGAGATAAGTCGCTGACATTCAGCTGAAACTTTTTTTTCTTCTTCTACAAAAGTGTGATATTTTTCCCAGCACCTATTTGGCAGCCTTTATTGTCCTCACATAATGATTGAGTTAACACAATTCAGTGATGTTGTGAATGCTGCATTTATTAAAGGCTAAGACTTATTCTCTCACTCGCTTATTAAATTATTGGTGATTTCTGTTACACTCTCTGCTAGTGCCAGTAACTCAATGCAGCTGAAATTATACTTGAAGATGTCGAGAGCTAATTTTAGGTTTTTTTTTTCAGTTTGACACCTGTTCCACGCAAATAATTATTTCTAACAGTAAGTCCAAAGTAAACACATTGAGAAAGTTTAATATTCATCAATATTCAAGTGCTGCAATTCTTGTAGACATTTGCAGCACTGTGAAATACTGTTTAAATATAGTAATGTTGTTAATTTTCAGCATGATGTCAGACTTTTTCCAACTGACATTTAAAAGCTGGAGTAAGAGGAACTGTTCAGGCAAGACATAAAAGCGACCTTGATAGAATCTGCCAGGGGTCTCGTCTCGAAGAAATCAGAAAAAAAAATCCCAATGTTGAATTTTTCATTCAGTCAGGATTCAACACAGCAGACTGTCCATGGACTCCATCTGTCTTAAAACTGTTTGACCCCAGATTTTCTGTCATAAAATATATTAAATATTGAAAAGCTAGAATATTAGTTAAAAAACATATACAGAAATATTTTCTTGAAAGGCCATTTGCAACATCATTTGCTTATCTTTGAGACTGAGGCCACTTAGTCTCACGTGTAGAGATCACATATGTGTAAAATGCATTCAGTTTTAAAAGGTATTGATTTCTACACCTCCAACGCAATATCATTACCTGCAATCTAGACAGCACTGAAAGGAAACAAATTGCTTTCAATTAAATTAAGCAAACTTAATTTTAATATCTCCAAAACACAAACGCCTGGAATTTCCACGGACATTGGCACGGCAGTGGAAGTGCTGCTGGATATTCAACGTGCCGCTTTGGTCCAGTCCCAAATTGTGGGAATGTTGTTATTAGAACAACTGGGGTGGGTGTCCCATGTCTATAGAAGCACCCGCCTCACTAGGTCACTCTGAGAGGGGGAGTTCGAAGCACCTGTTGGGCTGAAGAAATAGATAAAACATTAAATTTGCTTTTAAGCAGGAAACAAAAGAGATCCCAGCATTGACACCTGGGGAACAATTTTACCATGGTGGCGGGTTGGCAGCGTTGGTTGGGGGTGGGGTGGGGCGGGTGAAGGTGCGCGTGGCAAACCCGCATGAACCGAACTTACCATTTCCGACGCGATTGCACGTTGATTGATAGTGATTAACGTCCTCTCCGGGTTTTGCGCCCAGCAGCTTGCCTGATTGACAGGCTGGCTGCCATCAGGAGCTGCAACGCGGGTGGGGGAGGGCGCGGAGGGGCGAGAACGAGAGAGAGCGAGGCGTCATCCGGCACTGGAACGGAAGACCGGGGGTGGGGGGGCGGGCGGAGAATGGAGGATCCGGTGTTGGACTGGAAGACCGGGGGGGGGGGGGGGGGAAGGGGGAGAAGGGAAGATCGGAGGGACATTGGGGGAAGATCGGGGGGACATCGGGTGGGTGGAGCGGGAGACATCGGACATCGGAGCAGGTGTCAAAGGTAGGTTCATTTAGGGTTTTCACTTCCTTGCATGGTTTTTTATTTAATTTATTTAGTTTCTTTTTCCCTGATTCGGCCCTTCACTTCTGGTTTCACCAGTTGTGAATCAGAAACGGTGGGCAAGCCGCCCAGGTAAGTTTAAAAAATCTTTCTAATCCCTTCATCTGTCACAGGTAAAGTGCCTTCAGTACCTCCGTGAGGTACATTTGGCTCTTTAACTGCCGGCAGGACTTCCGTTTTCGGGTCACCCGCGCGCACACAGATGGGTCCCTGGGAAACTCGGAAGTTGGTGGGTTGGAGCCGGATTCTGAACCCGAACGTGATTTCCCCGATTTTCGGACCCCCCGCCCCCAATGCACCTGCAATTGCCTCCTAAAATCACCCCCCTGGTACCTGATGACTCACATTCTGCCATTCGAAAAAAAAATCCATTCAACCATTCTCTTTGCTTTCTGTCCATTTCCAACCATTTCTCTATCCATGTAACTACATTCCCTTTAAACACATGTGCCTTAATTTTTGCAACATGTTTCCGATGTGACACCTTCTGTATGTGTAAATATATATATACGTGTGTGTGTAATCCTTCTATCTATAAATTCTGTGACATCTTTGAAAAATTCAATTAAATTAGTCAAACACAACTTGCCCTTAATCCTCTGAGACATGTTTGGTATGTACCAATCTGGTACAATTCTTGGAAAGGTAGAGGGATCAAAACATGGAAGTACTTTAAAACCAAGGTATATTTTATCACCAGTTTGATGATTCCTGAAGTTATTGACAAAAATGTGCTGGAATTATTGCTGTGCTGCCTGTTGGGCCCGGTCGGTGATTTGCTGATGTTTGAACTGTAGAATGACATTATCATGTGATTACTTAATTACATGTCTGATGGAACTGTTGGACATTTGAATGTGGTGAATTCCATGCTTAAACTCAAAGTTGTCATATATACATTCTGAGAACAAGAGCTGCACACATTTCATTCAATTAATTTGCTCTTCAGGAGGAGCCTTGTATTCAGTATTGCATTGTCCTATTCATTTTTAAATGCTCCTCAATGCTATGGCATTTTGAGGTTTATTGTGATGTACATACTGTAGTGTAGGTGCACTATTATTTCAAGAAATCCTGAAACCAAATTAAGTGTATTTATTAGACATAGTTTAACAAAGCCAATTGACCCCAAAGGCTTGTTGCAGTAATTCCTGCTTTCGGATGGCAGGGAGAAGAGGGATGCAGGATCTGAGGCAACAAATGATTAGGTACAGACATTATAGATCCTGAATGTCTTTGCAATTTCATTTAAATGCAATAGGGTTAATGTTACATGTTGGTCATCACTTTTTAAATACATATTAGTGTAAGAAAAATCTGAGTATTAACTGTAAGTATGTTGTATAAAATTGCTCCATACATAATTAATGCATTTTCATAATCTGAATTGACTTAACTACATTAGCACTGCTGCCATCTCTGGTTTAGAGGTAGATTCTCATTAAAGGTTGAACATTACTGAGAACATAATCTGCTTCCAACTCGTAATAAATGGGACCTATGTATTGCTGCATAATTTTTATTCCTTGTCTTTATTGGTTGCTCGTTTAATTAAGAAAATGTAGGTGTTTTGAAAGTTTCAAGATTACACTGTAATGTCTTTTGCCCACATTTAAAAATTTCCATTTGATCTGTGAGTTCATTGCAATTTTCCATAACTAAAATGTGAAAAGATATTAGTTACCAAAGCAATAATGTGCAGCCAGAGACTGATGAGAGCTATTTCAGCAAATGACTGGTAGTTGTTGGGAGCACACGAAGCCTTTGAGACGTTTTCCTTGGACATCAATGGGCAAAGTACCCATTAACCAAATTGTGCTGCAACAGCACTAGTTCAACAATGGTTGCCCATTTAACTTCTTCTCATTGCTCAACAAGCCAAGGGCATGATCCATAATTGATACCCATCGTAATACCTTTGTAATTCTTTGTCTTTTCCTAGTCACAGTAACCAGAACTGTATATGCTTCAACTGCAATCTCAGTAATATCTTTAAAGCGTCAGTATTAAATTCTTGGACATATTCAGCGGAACAAAAAATATGCATAATTAAGGAGTCCTTTTTTTAAAAAGGTTGGTAGGATTATGGAAATGGGCAAAGCCGACCCCCACTAAGGGGCAACAAGTGCTTGTCTTTCAAGGGATAACATACTAAAATTTCAGAAAGGGATGCCCCACCCAAACTATCTGATTAAAGAATCTTAATTTAAGATAGGCCAGTGGGAGTTGTGGGATTTGGCAAAGCCCAAAGTCATTGGGATTCAACACGTGCATTCTCTTAAAGGAAGGACATCATTAAAATACAAGGGAGAGGCAGCCTACCCAAACCCAATGGTTCACTCATGTCCTTCAGGGAAGGAAATCTCGCATTCTTACCTGGGTCTGGCCAAAATGTGTCTCTAGTCCCACATCAACTTGGTTGACTCTTAACTGCCCTTTGAAGTGGTATAGCAAGCCTCTCAGTTGTATCAAACTGCTATACCACACGAACTGCAATGGTTCAAGAAGACCCTCCACCACCTTCTCGGGGCAACTCAGGATGGACAATAAATGCCAGCCTTGCCAGCGATGCCCATGTCCTGAGGATAAAAGATATATGATTAAGGTGACCTATTTTAAGTAGGCCGGTCAACTCATGAGGCTAGGTAAGCCTACTTCAACAACAACAACTTCCATTTATATCATTGCTTCATGGGAATGTTATCAGGCAAAATTTGTCACCGAGCCACATAAGGAGATACTAGGACAGGTGACCAAAAGCTTGGTCAAATAGGTAGATTTTAAAGGGGAATCTTAAAGGAGGAGAGAGAGGTGGAGAGCTTAGAGCCAAGACAGTTGAAGGCACAGCCGCCAATGGTGAGGCCAAGGAAATCGGAGAATTCATGAAAAACAAAAGGAGCAACGCCATTTAATTCAGGGAGCATCTAGCCCACACAAACTGATGTTTAAAATAAAAGTTAATAAATTAAATTAGAACAGAGGTTAAAACGAATAGACCGCACAGTGCCCTCTGTTCCCAGAAGGCAACCAGCAAACCAGAAAGAACCATGGGGGGGGGTCTTATTTTAAGTAGGCCAATGGGAATATGGTATCAGATAAACATAGTTCTACAGTATTTCAATCAAGTTTCTCCCATTAAAGGGACGACCCCATTAATATTTCTTCAAGGAATGTGTGACCCATCCAAACCACAATTAAAGGGTATCCATTAGCAAAGGTGGAAAAGGAAAACTATTTGAGTTCGAATTGGCCCTGTCAATCTGAAACTGTTTGCAGCAGGGCTAACTAATGCACCTTGAGAGCATTTGATTATAAGTCAAAATAAGTTCTTATACCGTTACAATCAGTGACAAAACAATATTTGGCATATTGTGTGCAATTTTGGGCACCCTACTTTCACATTGGAGCATTGTAGTAGTTTAACAGAAGGGTGGGAGGCTGATTGTGGGGGGCTCTACGCAATGAAAAGACTCTCAAAATTGCTCATGTTTTCATTGAAGAAAAGAATATTGATCTAGATTTTTAAAAGCTGTAGGCGCATGGATAATATAAGTGGAAGAAGATTACTTCGTCGGACTGAGAGTATGAGTACAGAACTGGAGAACTTGAGCATTAAAAACCTAAAGTAAAATTCAGTATTATCTCCCTTCCCGCACCCCAGCCCTGCACAGACAGGGTGGTTGTTTTGTGCAATAGACTATGTTGTGTTGATAAATGCTTTTAAAAAGAGGCAGATAAACATCTGAGAAGGAAATGATCGAGATTTATAAGAATATAAAATAATCAAATTCTTTATGGAATATTCTGCTGGGACCATGGCAATAGTATGACCAGAAAGGGAACTGGTCAAGGATACATAATCTCGGATGGAAGGTACGATAGATATTTGACTTTTGTTTGATTTACTCAGGGATTGTAGGCAGGAGCTGCGAAATGAAACAGGACATTGCAGTACCTTTTTCTGGGATATAAAGGGCTCAAAAATATGTGGGCCTTTCTGATGCAGTCCCGAGGCCTGAGAATTAGGCCGGGAACCAGATATGCCAGGTCCTGATCAGGGGAGCCCGTTTGTGCTGGAACATACGTCCTCCCCAAATATGGGCCCTTACATCAGGATATGACCATGCTGGGAATTTATAGGGAACCAATTGGCCCAACAAATCCTGTCACTGGGGCTAGGGCTGCCAAATACTTCCATTTGTCTGGCCAGCACAGCAATATCTGTGCCCCGACTCTGGTGGGTGCCATAGTGGTGTAGATGCCTGCCAGTCAAATACTAATCGTGGAATCTCCCCTTGACCATAGATACTCCAACATGGTCACTGGTGGAGGTTTCCAGCAGGCAGATCCTCACACTTAGGCCAAGATTGGCGGCCCACAGATATTCGGGGTCAAGGTGAGTGTAATCCAGAGTGCACCGAGGGGTAGGTTGTATGTGGACTACAGAAAAAGAGGTTTGATGGTCTGAATTGCCTTTTCTCATCCCATGCTTTCTTGTGTCCTTGTGGAAGATTTGGGACCACTACAGCATTTTATCAGACTCAAATCTGTAAACAGAGTTATGATGCCAGTCTTCATGAACAGCGGAGATAGGACTTTCAGTATTTCTTATTCTCAAATAACATTAAGAATACTGGACTTTTGAAGTTATTTTCTTTTGTGATCAATTGTGATCCTTTATGCTTGCAAGTTATTCATTCTAGGCTGAGTATAATTTTTGAGAAAGATTGCAAATATTGCATTAACTCTGAGACCCCAATATTTCTCCTCAATTCTGTGTTCTGGAGCATGTTTTCACTTCATTCAGAATAGACGCTCATATAATTCATACCACTTCGGTAAGTAAATAGAAAATTCTCTTCCATTTTGATAGATTTTGGCCAGGCTGGACACAACATGTTGTTACACCAGACTGCTTCATATTGTTTATGTGTGTGTGTATGTGTGTGTGAATGGGGGACCAGCACTGTGACTCTCAGAATCATAAGACCTGTTGTTTTATATCCATCAAGTTATGGGGAAAGGGTAGTCAAATGATCAGGGGAGAGGCATACTTTGTCCTTCTAGAATTAAGATTGGCTTTTGGTGCATGTGGTTAATTGAGTTCTCACCTTATTCTTGTTTTTAGTGTTTTTGAAGTGTTAGTCAGGACATTTTGCCTCCACTATTTTGAACCTTTTGAACCAGTAGTAAAACTCCCAAATCCAAATTTGATGGGAGCATTATGCTTTGTGTTGCATAATTGCATTTCTAAAGACTAAGGAGGAGGGGACCGAGTGTAACATATCAAAGTTTGCAGATGATACAAAGATGGGAGGGAAAGTAGAGAGTGAGGAGGACATAAAAAACCTACAAGGGGATATAGACAGGCTGAGTGAGTGGGCGGAGATTTGGCAGATGCAATACAATATTAGAAAATGTGAGGTTATGCACTTTGGCAGGAAAAATCAGAGAGCAAGTTATTATCTTAATGGCAAGAAACTGGAAAGTACTGCAGTACAAAGGGATCTGGGGGTCCTAGTGCAAGAAAATCAAAAAGTTTGTATGCAGGTGCAGCAGGTGATCAAGAAGGCCAATGGAATGTTGGCTTTTATTGCTCGGGAAATAGAATATAAAAACAGGGAGGTATTGCTGCAGTTATATAAGGTATTGGTGAGACCGCACCTGGAATACTGCATACAGTTTTGGTCTCCATACTTAAGAAAAGACATACTTGCTCTCGAGGCAGTACAAAGAAGGTTCACTCGGTTAATCCCGGGGATGAGGGGGCGGACATATGAGGAGAGGTTGAGTAGATTGGGACTCTACTCGTTGGAGTTCAGAAGAATGAGAGGCGATCTTATTGAAACATATAAGATTGTGAAGGGGCTTGATCGGGTGGATGCGGTAAGGATGTTCCCAAGGATGGGTGAAACTAGAACGAGGGGGCATAATCTTAGAATAAGGGGCTGCTCTTTCAAAACTGAGATGAGGAGAAACTTCTTCACTCAGAGGGTAGTAGGTCTGTGGAATTTGCTGCCCCAGGAAGCTGTGGAAGCTACATCATTAAATAAATTTAAAATAGAAATCGACAGTTTCCTAGAAGTAAAGGGAATTAGGGGTTACGGGGAGCGGGCAGGAAATTGGACATGAATTTAGATTTGAGGTTAGAATCAGATCAGCCATGATCTTATTGAATGGCGGAGCAGGCTCGAGGGGCCGATTGGCCTACTCCTGCTCCTATTTCTTATGTTCTTATGTAACTTACAATTCTTGACTGACGGGTGCAGGTGTTCATCTGTCTGTTGATGGCTTACTCTCATTGTGGGAAGTTTGATCCATCTCTCAAGTTTGCCTGCTGAATCTTTGTTTCTCTTTTTTTCTCTTTTGTTATTGGGTTATTTGTCTTGTAATTTCTCTCTGACATATAAGTGGATGACATTGTGACTTAGAACTTTTCCAAAAAGCCATTAATCACATCAATCCTAAAACCAAATTTACACACAGGAAGAAAAAAGTAGACATCTGTCTTATTTTCCTTGATCTACTAACAATGTAAATAACAAATGGTTTTTTAAAAACATTTCCATAAATCAACAAATACAGATCAATTTATGAATTATAACTCAAAAGCACTTATTAATGTAAAATGTTCCTGAACTGGTCTGTTCGATCAATTCAACTAAAAATCTAATAGAAGGTAAATTTAAAAACTCTGTTCATTTCCTCAAGGACAAACAGGGAGCCAAGTTATTTTGTATGGGATGTATGTGGAATGACTGGCCATTTGTTATGGAAAGTTATTATCACAGTATTCAGACCAAAATAGTGAAACTAGTAAGCAAACCAATGCTTTAAAGGATTTATCTCACATTTAAAGAAGAGCTTAGCTGCAAAATAAAGAGAATGGTATAGTATGATTGGAAGATTTTGCCCCTACAAATTTAACAAGTGATTATTATCTACCCAAAATAGGAACTCATTGAGAGACTGAAAGACCACTGCACTATTTGCTTAAATCCAGATTCATTCGCTGGTAACCTTCAGCCATTATCGTCAACCCAATGGACACGGGTAGGCCCGAATCACACCTGATATTCGGGTCACTGCATCACTGACAGCGGCCCTCAGGTCGGTCCTGGGAGAAGGGGGGAAATGATCGGGAGGGAGGGGTGGCGACCAGAAGAGGGAGGGAAGCATTCGGAAGGGAGTCGATCGGGAGAGGGGAGGGAAACGATAGAGAAGGATGGGGAAATGAAATTGGGAGGGACAGAGGGAGGGAAGGGGCTGAGCAGGGTTGGCAACTGTCTTCGGCACTGCAGTGGAGTCTTGCACCTCCTGGCTCTGCATTCAGGTGACTATTTTTAAAAAACTATTTTTGGTGGGGGCCTGCAGTGTTCCCTTTAAGGACCATTGGTAAGGCTGCATGTAGACCACGTTTTCCTGAATGCAGCCGGCTACATTCAGGACAGCCCAATTTTACATGGGGAGCGTCAAACGGGCGTTGGGCCCCCTATTTGCATATGCAAAAAGCCTAACACCTGTTTCAGGCCCGGGCCCCAGACGCCTCTTTTTCTGCCTTCACCAGTATGGCAGACAGAGCACTTCTGCCGCATAATGAGTGCATGGATCTTGCCCACCATATTGAATGCTTCGGTGCACGTTTTGTGCCTGAAAAACAGGTGTGGCACCATCGAATTTCTAAGCCATGAAGTTGGATTCAAAACAGGTTTTATTTACTGCAAGACTGCTCTGGCCTCTTCTGAGCTCCCCTTCCTCCGTGCTCGTCAGTATTTGCCAATAATTAGTAATCACAGCACATGCTGTTTCACATGTTATGTTCAAATCAAATATGAACTGCAGATAGACAGTCTAAATATTTAATCTATGTTTCTAGCTAACAACACACAGTGTACATTTGGTTACCCTTGCCATCCATAGGGGTCGATTATTATCATCATCACATGGATCATTGGTGTGGTTTGACTCTTGGCTCCTTCAGGCAAGCACAGTTCATATGGTGGTAACATTTGTTTTCCTGGGACTGATTCCAAGTATTGATTTGGTACATCCCTCTATGCCTCTGGTGTTCTGGTCTATTGCTTTGTGTCTTAGTATCACAGCTTGTTGCTGGTAGACGCTCATCTTATTTGTGTTGTTGTAAAAATCTATGAGAAGCTAAGCTATCCTTTCCTATTTTATTCCTTTTCTGTATTTTTCAATGTATTTCTGATTCAGCCTTAGGTTTTTTCCTCCCACTGTGCTGTAATTCAAGCATTTTTGTCTAACCCTCCTTTGTGCTTTAAATTTGGGAAGGATTCTCTTTTTTCCTGTTGCCGCTTCCTCTCCCCACCAAGTTTCTGTTACAATGGTCCTTTCCTGTCATTATGACTGCTTGCTCCTTAAACTTTCCATGTGCCACTAATTTTACTGCCTTTCAAAACAGCTTCTGTTGTCTCCCCTACCTCCAACTATCCCTTCGCTCTCATTCCAACCACCCATCAATAAAAATGAATATTAGGACACCCATAGATCTTATATATTAGAGTGTGTCAAGTGTTAGAATGCTCCCAGAACAACAAGCATGTCTGAGGCACCAAGCAAACAAATTTAAACAATGCAGATCAATAATCCAATGCACCAACATTTCTGAATGAAGTAAGCGGAGGTCTCTTGGACATAATTTGTTAAACAGCAGATGAACAGAAACTGTCACGTATCCTCAAAATATAAATCACCCTTCAGAACCAGACAAATCTGAATGGAATCAGAAAACTTACCACAAATAAAGGCAAAAGAAGATTTCTGCAACAGAAGTTGTGTAAATAAAACTTATTTGTCAAATTTGAAGTATGATGCACACAAAGCAATATAACCTAATATAAGATCTGTAAAAATGGGGTAAATAAATTAAAATTGATTTAAGGATGTGAATCTAAATGTAGGTTCAGAATTTGGATTGATATGACAAACTTCTTGGTTTTATGGGAGGAGTATAAAACTGCTAAGTCCTTTACATAACAGTTTCATAATGTAACACGATTATGTGATCTTATCGGATTTTCATTATACTGAGTATTTGTATTCAACTAAGAATCTCCAAATATTTACACAAACTTCAGACAGAATGCGAGCAGAAGCTGGCCTTTCTTGAACTATTGTGCACTCGGACATGTTGCTACTTCCAAGGACCAGATCAGAAACCATCACTGGTGATTGAATGCACACTTCCCATCATCTCGACCATCAAACACATTCATACCCTCACACCATCCCGACAAATGGACCATCAGAGGTTACACCCATTCACATCAAGGTCAACAGTTGCAAACTAATCACAAAAATTGGATGCTTATCACTGAGACAACATGAATTTATCTTGACATTTTTTTTATTCGTTCATGGGATGTGGGCGTCGCTGGCAAGGCCGGCATTTATTGCCCTTGAGAAGGTGGTGGTGAGCCGCCTTCTTGAACCGCTGCAGTCCATGTGGTGAAGATTCTCCCACAGTGCTGTTAGGAAGGGAGTTCAAGGATTTTGACCCAGCAACAATGAAGGAACGGCGATATATTTCCAAGTCGGGATGGTGTGTGACTTGGAGGGGAACGTGCAGGTGGTGTTGTTCCCATGTGCCTGCTGCTCTTGTCCTTCTAGGTGGTAGAGGTCGTGGGTTTAGGAGGTGCTGTCGAAGAAGCCTTGGCGAGTTGCTGCAGTGCATCCTGTGGATGGTACACACTGCAGCTACAGTGCACCGGTGGTGAAGGGAGTGAATGTTTAGGGTGGCGGATGGGGTGCCAATCAAGCGGGCTGCTTTGTCCTGGATGGTGTCGAGCTTCTTGAGTGTTGTTGGAGCTGCACTCATCCAGGCAAGTGGAGAGTATTCCATCACACTGCTGACTTGTGCCTTGTAGATGGTGGAAAGGCTTTGGGGAGTCAGGAGGTGAGTCACTCGCCGCAGAATACCCAGCCTCTGACCTGCTCTTGAAGCCACAGTATTTATGTGGCTGGTCCAGTTAAGTTTCTGGTCAATGGTGACCCCCCAGGATGTTGATGGTGGGGGATTCGGCGATGGTAATGCCGGAGGTGGTTCGACTCTCTCTTGTTGGAGATGGTCATTGCCTGGCACTTGTCTGGCGCGACTGTTACTTGCCACTTATCAGCCCAAGCCTGGATGTTGTCCAGGTCTCGGTGCATGCCGGCACAGACTGCTTCATTGACATGAATTTTTCTGGATGTTTGCTTTTTTAAATTTAATGTTGAAATATGAACCAGTTCAAAAGTTCAGTTTGGTGATTGTTCTTAAAAAGATCGCAGAAACTCAAATTATGCTGGATTTAATTTACGCCCAGCGTAAATAGAAATTCCTCAATCTTTTGCACTGGTTCGGCCGGATTGCGCTGATAAAACCAATGCAAACTAGTGGAAACTCTACCCCTATTACTGCAGCATTGGTTTTTGTGACTAACTTCCTCCTAATGTGCAAAGTGATTAAAGACTCCGTAGTAAGAACATCAAAAGAGTTTCAAAGAAACTTCCCATTACTCTTACATACCCCTATTCAATTGCATAATAGTATTTGATCAAAATATGTCATCATATTCATGTTAATTCTAAATAATGAAGCAGGGATGCTAAAAGAAATACACTTTGAAAATCAATGCAACACAGGCAGCATGCGATTTAATAGTTCGTGCTTTGTACCATTTTACCTAATTGGCGGGGGGTGTCTCTTGTTGATAAGTTAGCTGTTTGCAAGAGCACAATGCTTAGAAAAAATCAAATTAAAATATTTTCTGTTCTTCTTGCAGTTTCTAATGTGACCAAAGATTTCTTTGCATCTGTTCTATTGAGTTGAACTATTTGAAAATCTCATTTCACTGTTCAAAGGGGCATTCGTTGAGCTATGACAACTGGAGTGACCTGATTCTATAAACATTTCTGGTCTACACACTAATTAAGGAATTAATAATTAAGAAGCCTTGCATTAATCTGTGACTAATGCATACTGTGATTATTTCAGCATTAGCTCGGGCAAAAAGTAAGCACGTTCATCCATGTATCAATAAGTGTGTGGCTCCTGTCAATTAATGGCTAGCATTAGTGAAATTCTTGCTTATTCTAGTTCTATAGTCCATTGATCCATGAACTAATAGGCACGTGTTCAATAACAGCCAGTCCATATTAACTTCAATTTATTTCTTTATTCAGATCAGTTAACTACATGTCTTAAAATTCATTATTACTGCTATATTGTGTCCCGTGAATGTACAAATATAGTCAAATAAGGGATATATTATGTTACTTGCATCAAGAAACATTAATGTAACTTGTAAAGGACAGCTATCAACCCAGGGAATGTACTTTTTGTCTTGATTTGGCAAAATAAAAATCACATCAGCTTGACAACAATGATCCATATAAATTAGTTAGATTTACCCTGGACTGAAGTGTTTTGAGACGATACTGAGGAGTCTCGCACTACTTCTGCCTCACATCAATTTGACTTCGCTTAAGACCTGGAATAATAGAAGCGGTGCAAAGCGAACTTTTTAATGTTCGCTGAGAGCCGACATCCGTCAATTCTTTTCAACATTAAAAATGTAACCAGCATTGGTCAGTGAGCAGAGCCCTGAGTGCAAATGTTTATACACATATGCTGAGCAGTGCAAAGCTGTCAGTATAACTCTGTGCTGCCAATTCTGTCATGTTCTAAACAGCTACCTAAAGTATCTCAGCTTCATTAATCTTAACCAGACATGACCTGCCGTATCTTCTGACATGTGAAGAGTTTTGGTGCCTGTGTGACTGCCAGAGAATATCATTCACCCCATTTACATTACAGGCTGTTATCAACTGTACTTCTATAATGGGCAAAGAATTACAGTCAAGTTTTTAACTTTAGAAATGCATTTGCATGTGGTAACTAGCAATGATATTGTGTGTTCAAAAAAGGTTTGATAAATTATGATGTGGTGAATTAATCACAAATGGATTGCCACAATAACTGGCTCCAGACAGAAAATGAAATTGTAGCTATTTTATGTTAAAGTGGCACCGCCCTGGCATTATAAAGGTCTGCTTCCCTCTCTTACCCCAATTATTTTCTAGGAGAGAGGCTGATGTGGATGTACTCGAATGGAGTTTACAACTTTTGTATTTTTAAGACAATGTGTGTATTCTGTTCATTTCTTACTAATGTACAAAAATGACACGCAGCAAAATACCAGCTGTTGCATCGAGTATGCCCCAAACTATGATGCCTGGAGCATCATGACCCGACACTTCCTCGCCCCTCCGCAGCCGTGTAATCTCCTGGGAGAGGCAATAAAAGTAGGGAAAAAAAACCCAGGGCCAATAAAGGGGAAAAAAAAACTTTGGAAATTTCCTCTCCGACCGACACCCCCACCCTGCAAAATGATCGAAACCAGATCAGGAGATCACATTGACAATGCGTACATTAACTGATAATCCTTCCAGATGACATTAATGGCTTATTTAAATGGATTCTAATCATTTAACTGGGGCAAGTTCAGGGTCATGAAACTCCAGGCATGGGTATACCATGCAGGGAATCCTTTAAAGTTAATGTTTCAAGAAGGAGACTGGGTAGCAGTCGTTGATCAGTTGTTAAAGCTGCACAGAGTGCAAATATGGCATGAGTCTGCTCCGGTTTCTTTCCAGTGTTTGTATGTCATTTTAAAAAGAGTTCTCAACCCACCACAGGTGCAATCAATAGTGGGGGGAGGTGAGGTGGTAATTGTTACCCCGCTCCCCACCAGAATTTTTTTGGCAGAGGTTGTTCTCCTCTTTCGCTATCATTCTAAATTGTCTGATGTCCCACAACTCCTTTTATGTCATTGTAACTCTGGAACCTGCCTGGATCAAGTGAATGAAGATGTTTTTATTATTGCAGCCATTAGTCATGTATTACATGGGATTTTTTAGCAGGGTGAAGGAAGTGGAATAAGCCATGCTAACACTATGCTGATTAATCGTCCTGACTCGAGGCTACATCAATACTTTCCTCGCATTTTATTTCCTCAACTTTACCGCAGTCACATGTAATGTTAAACAATGCTCGTAGTTATTGTTATCAGTGTTATAAAGTTTACCGTTTGCCTTTCCAGGTACCAGAATAATCTTCGAATTTCAAAACACAAAGACTCAGTTTAAGAGGTAAGAGATAAAAATGTCTTCTGAAATGAATGGCTTATTTAAATGTCTGTTTACTATTCTGGTCAACTGTTGATCTGCAGAGCTACTGGGGAGTTCACATTTGTGGTCACATGGGCTCTTGATGATATATTGCGATGTATTTATAGAAATAAGTGTCCTTCTACAAGTACTTACAGATGACAAAGATTTCCTGTTGCAAGTACTGTACTTTCACTGGTTCTGGTTGGCTACTGGGCTTGGAATACATATACCCCAGCTATAATACTTTGCATAAAGTAATACCTCTGTTATAAGACTCATCTTTCATAGCTCTCTCATTAAAAAAGGAAAATCCCCTTCTTGGATCCCCTTTTAAAAATCTTAACAGTTACAAAAAATGATGACCGCATTTTTGTTGGGCATAGTCTGTGCTGCTCTTGTTTGTAAGTCATCACATTTAAACAATGAGTGCTGGAGGTGTCACCAGGGGAGTATTGGCTTTGCAAAGGTACTGAGCCTGGAAGAACGAAGAAACTGAATTAACATGCATAGTTCAGGCTGAAGCACTCTTGTGCTAATAATTGCCCTGATATTTATTTGGCTGCCTCACACTGTCAACCGCAAGAGTTCAGTGAAGCTCATCTGCCACATGCTCTTTTCAGGCTCATGATTTAATCAAAAAATGTCCAAAAATCAGCAGAAGTGGACAGAACAGATCCAATTATGATATTTTCCATAATTCTTTTCAACTATTTCACTTTTAAAAGGGAGCCAGTTGGAAGGATTTGCTCTTCAAAGATTCTCTCTTTGTTAAGAAAGACACTTAAAATGCCTTCTCTATAGTGAATCTTTTATTATGTTTTTGGGGTTTCTTTCCTTTTTTAAACTTTAGATATTTTTATCCCAGAGATATTATTTTCATTTGTTCGGATGGTGAGGTAAATTTGTAATATGAACAGAGAACCCTTTTCAGTTTTTTTCAGTTCCTGGTTATATCACGTGCCAAATCATGATCGGATGTAACCCTGCAGAAAGTGTGTCCACATCAGATGTGGGTCCTATTTTTGGAGTGCAAAATTGTATCTGCATATTGAAAAGTTACGTTATACTTTCCAATATTGGTTTAAATCAGTCTTCAATACCCTCAGCCAATCCCGAGTTTACTCCAAACACCAGTCTCCTATTAACTTAAATGACAAGCTACTAGAAAAGACCAGTGACATCTGTGCAAAATATCGTGTTTGGGCTAGTGTTTACCAGCACCACAATAAACTATCCTTGTTATATGAAAACAATAGATAACATATCTCCATGCATGATGATAATAAGCATGGCAGAAGACAAGTACAGGTGACATGGCAATGGAGGTGTAAAGTACTGCATCACTGGCAAGACCTGCATTTATTTCCTATCCCTGGTTGTTATACAAAGGTGATGGTGAGCCTTCTTGAACTGCTGGAGGATTGATGCCACTGGGTAACTTGTTCAGCCACTTCAGAGGGCAGTTAACAGTCAATCACGTTAATGTGAGACTGGAGTCACATGTAGGCCAGAGCAGGTAAGGATGGCAGATTTCCTTCCCTGAAGGATATCAGCGAACCAGTTGGCCTTAGAACTGGAAAAAGTTTTGCAAACTCTGAATAAAATACCTATGTTTGTCAGTGAAACAGTGCCTTAGGACATTCAGGATTAACAGGAAAATAATGACTGATCTGTGCCAATTAATAGCATCTGAATTTGAAGAGTCCTAAGTGACTGCAACTTTTCTGCCTCGAGGTATTAAATTGACAGCAGCCATAAATTTATTTCCCATAGTGATGTTCGAGGCACTGAGAGTGATTTTGCTGGCATTACTCAAAGTACAATGTGTCCACCTGCATTCAGCAGGTGACTGATGCACTGTTCCAGAAGTTGGCAGGTTCATCCATTCTGCCTGCAATGCCGAGATAGTTTTGTGCTATTACGAGTTTCCCCAGGATCTTGGGTCTGTTAGACTACGCTCACATAAAAATATGGGAACCGTTGTTTAATCTAATGGTGTCCATCAACCGAAAGGGCTTCTATTCCCTCAACGTGCAGATTATTTATGATGCTGAGGGATTCATCATTCTGATCAATGCCAAATTCCCAAGGTCAATGCACAATTGTGAACCAAATATGTGTTTCCATGACTGTATGGACAGGATAACAGACTACACCTTTTGCACACACAAATACCTCTTTTCCCCTCAACAATTCTTAACTCTCTATAAGGTCAAAGTCCCTCCCCAAACTTGAAACTTCCCAAGTCTAGAAAGATTCCTTGAACACCTCTCTTGCACTTCTGGACAGGATACAAGAAAAATATTATTTTCTGATATGAACTCGTTCTCCCCTCTGATGTGCATCCACTTTCACCATCACAGCCTTTCTTCTTCTTCTTTATTTTATTCACACTATTATGAAGGAAATAACTTGTATTTATATAGTGCCTTCCATGACCTCAGGATGTCCCAAAGTGCTTTTGTGGTGTAGTTACTGTTGTAATGTTGGGAAATGCGTCAGCCGATAATCTGTTTTAATGATGTTGGTTGAGGGATAAACATTAGCTGGGACACTGGGAGAACTCCCTTGCTTTTCTTTGAGTCGTGCCATGGGATCTTTTACACCCAACTGAGAGGACAAACAGGGCCTCGGTTTAACGGCTCATCTGAAAGACAGCGCCTCCAACAGCATAGTACTCCCTCAGTAGCGCACTGGAGTGTCCGCCAAGAATATATGCACAAGTCTCTGGAGTGGCACTTGAACCCACCATGTTCTAATTCAGATGAAAGAGTGCTACCACTGAGCCAAGGCTGACACCTTGATCAGTCTATGGTCAGTCTTGTTCCTCCTAAGCTATTAATACTTTGTTCTATACACATGTCCTTCACTCTGTATCCTCACTGCTTTGAAGTTAAGACTAACCACACTGCGGAACTCCTTTCCTCTCTGACTTTCCTTTCTTGTACAATTCTTAGGCTTTTAAAATGTAAACTTGGTGTCACGTAATTGTTGCTTCCTGATTTACCTTGTCTTCTCTTTCATCTTTTTCAACTTTGTTGGTGTCTGCCACTGTGGGCTTCATCCTTTCATCTTGGATCTGTGGGACATGTTCTCAGTCACACCATCAGCTTTTCACAGGCCCGCAGATTAAAAGTGCCTTATTACATTTCACATAAAATACTTAATTCTACAATAATCTAATACTTTCAATGCTGTGAGCATGTCAGGATGACATCACTGTGGCTGCTTGACTTCACCAGATAATTATAATGTTAGCAACTTCAACCCTCCCACTCTAATTAGTGCAATTACTGTTCTGCAAATTAGATACAGGTGGGACAAGAAGTGATGACACCTTGAATGATGTCCTGAAACTAATACTTCAGACAAATTAAAGTAATGACAAAGTCCAGTCATGCATTATCTTAATACACACAATGTGACATTTAATTATGTTTTGAGCACCCACATTATAATTCACTCTTCTAGTTGTGACTACCCCTTTTAATTAGAAATCTTCAGGCAGGCACTCGCTAGCCATTGTTTGTTAGAAGGAAGTGAGGTTCCTTGCAGCTCACAGGAATATAAGTGGTGAGCACTTCACCTATTGCGTCGATAGGATCTTTTTATTAGACTTGAAACTCTTAGTTTGTCTTAAAAAAAACTATTGATCTGAAATGCGGCAGTGTTAGTGGTGCGAAAAAATATCCACCGGATCCCAGGGCCAGGGAGGAGAACGTTTTGCCGAGATGCCATTCCTGTCCGCTGTCTCCTTCCTCGTGCTGGAACGTGCATATGTAGACATCAGATGAGATAGGATCAGCATTGACTGCAGTGTTCCCCATCTGTTCACATGAAAAAGATGGCGACTTAGGCAATGGCCTGTGGATAGGGAAATGTACCCCAAGTAAGTGAGTTCAAGGCAAGAGGGGTGAAAGCTAGGAAAAACTAATACATATTGGCATCTGAAAAGAGCCAACTCCCAAAAGGCTATTTATCACCCACAGTTGGTGGGGAGATGTAGTTCTTCATTGCAGGGTTTTTAAACAAAGAGCTAAATTTTCAATTTTAATACAGTTTTCTGTACCATTTTCTTGTGGGAAACATAATCCAGTTTTATTCAAAACATTTCCTTAAATGGAGTAAGTTTCATTGTACTTCACATGGCTTCAGCATGATTCAGAAAGTGTTGAAATATTACTGGCACGGATAGTTGAGGAGTAAAGGATCTCACTGTTTACAGCTTTAAAAATATTTCTTTGAGGTCATTGATTTGATTTGTTCTTACAGATTTTATTTATTAAAAAGAGTTATCGTAGTGTCATTTTGTACCTACATGATTACAAAGAAAATTACATTGTTAGCTATATCAAATAATGCAGAAAAAGCAGTAAAAATAAAAGAAAAAAATGCAATAACGTATTATATTGGGGCTAGATTTTTCAACCCATAGACAATGAACAGGCTGGTAAAAGGTCACCCTGATAATCTGGACAGGCCTTTTGAGATTGGAATTTATAATGGGAGGCATCATATCTATAAATAGCCCTCTGAGGTCCGGTTGTTCCCAATGGTTGTACACAATTGCCGCTTGACATCATATCAATCAGTTCTTTATGACGAAGCAAATAACGGTATACTAAGCATTTATTCCATGTTGCTAATTAAACAACATCCAAACAGTGAAACAAAAAGCAAAATGTCTCTGATGCTAGAAATCTGAAATGAAAACAGAAAATGCTGGAAACACCAAACAGCATCTGTGGAGAAATTGTTAAACAGTCATTTATTTTCTCTCCACCCCCTTTTCCTTGGCTTTGTTCCTCCTTATAAGCTGATCACCTGTAACACCTTCCTGTTCTGATGAAGGGATAGGGACCTGAAACATTAACCCAATCTTCATTTCTCTGCAGATGCTGCCTGACCTCCTGAGAATATCTGAACAGTTCTGTCTTTGAATTTGATTGTCACCTGACAACATAAGTAATTACTTTTAGCTTTGTTTGGAAACAAGATACTTTTTATTTATTTTTTCTGGGTAATACTTTGTACTAATGCCAAGAGGGTTGGGTGACAACCTGCCCACAGGCCTCTACCGTTTTGGCTCTATAACTATCTGCTTGAGACATGCATCAGCAGTCTAGAATGGGATGACCTCCCTGGAGCGAGGCTTCCTTTCTTGGCTTCCCCCACAGGTTAAGGCAACAGAAATTCATCACTACTTAACACCACCCCATGATAATGTGGCTAAGTTTGAGAACTCAGTGTGGGGAACCATTAGCAGAGAACTGCCCATCAATGTTCTCAGCCAATCCTAAAGTTAAATGTGTGACCATCATGTTCTACTATTAACTAAACCTGAAAACTACTCTCAACATTTTGCTGCTATTCATGTAACATTTCACCGATTGGAATTGGTGAGATATCTCAGCTATGTTTACTTACGTTGACTGATTTGGTAATATTGAGACACATGCAAATTAACAGTTTTTTTTTCTTCCCACTGTTCACTCTGATGCTGCCTCATGATGATGATCAGGCCCACAGGGATAGGTTGCACTCAAAGAGGCCAGTCTTTATCCGTGTGCCTGGATAGTGAGCGTTAGCTAGCAATCTAACTGCTGGGATATCACATCTGAGTTTGATTCTATCGTCACACTTCCTGGGTGAGTCGTTAAACGATGATCAGGACTGGGAACCCTTTGCTTTCTCCTCCCAAACCAGCACTGACGTCATTGATGCACCCACCTGCAGCTTTGATTGAGGTCAACTCAGACACAGGGATCAGAGCTGAAGCCCTCATGGTATGTCTGCCTGAGTACCACACCTGGGCTGTGTACTTAGCAACAGGAAACATCATAGGGGTGCCCCTATGACGTTTAAAGGAGCAGTTTCAACTGTGAAAGAACATTCTGGTTTTCAAAAAAAACTTCTTTTCTGTAA
The DNA here is from genome assembly GCF_035084215.1 of Heptranchias perlo. Classification (NCBI taxonomy): domain Eukaryota; kingdom Metazoa; phylum Chordata; class Chondrichthyes; order Hexanchiformes; family Hexanchidae; genus Heptranchias; species Heptranchias perlo. The sequence continues at coordinate 10,804,428 of NC_090357.1, read as the reverse complement.
CATTAGTAAAACATGTCTCACATTCACTTCATTGCATTGAAAGTGAATGTGGAGGTGCTCATCATTAGACGGCATTTCTCAAGTCAAAATATTTGGAGAATAAATGGTGAGACCATAGTCTGATTATGTTTTCTTTCATTTAGATGCTCAGAGATAGCAGACATGAATGGGTTAATTCACCTGTGGTTGTGCACTGGGACATGTATCATGGACGTGTAATAGCCTTCCCCCTTCACTATAGCCTCTCCCTGTCACTGTAGCCTCTCCCCGTTGCCGTAGCCTCTCCCCGTCACTATCGCCATGAGCAGACATATTCAAAAGCTGAAATTGAAGGCTTGTGAGAAATGTCTCCTCAAGGAAGCTGAAAACTGCATTGAGATGCAAAATGCGTTTAATTGTTGTTGTCTTCATAATTCAGTATTTGACATTCTCCCATTGCTTCAGATAATTATTCAAATTATTCAAAAAAAAGAGGATGAGTTAAACAAATAACCACTTGAGCGTACTTATTTATTCAGACTGGCCCACAAACATCCTATGCCGCGACCAAGTACATGCACAGCATTCATTAGGATAAATTTATCATAATTTTTCACAACATGTGACACCATTCTACAAGACTTCAAAGTGCAAACCTCTCACTGACTCTTTCTCATATCTTTATCTTGCTCACTTCTTGTTAAAATCAAAGCTCCCAATAGAAACGCCATGTCTGTCTCCATTAGATACTGTGAAACCTTCCACCATGTGCAGTGTAATCTAATGCCTATCAGACCAGACATCTCACGGAGGTACACGTGCACAGATTGTGAAACCACAAAGGTTTATTTCTCTGTAGGTTGTGACGTGAGGAGTCAGTAATACATGCTGACAATATTTTCCATTCCTAAATCACTGTGGCGCTGTGTTGATTAGAGTATATCTTAAATTTTGAAAGGCCCAGGAGATTAATCGTGGTTTTAGAGCAAAGCTGGCAGCAGATGTCAAGTATTGTCACTCACTTCCCAACAGCATATCAGCCACATTTGGCAGTTTCCCTTCTTGTTGCTGTCTTGAAGTCATGAATGATGTTCAGAAGTTCTGTGTCAAATGTTGCAGTTCAGGAGGGCAGCTGATTGCTTACTCTTCTAGTGCAATGCAGAATTGTAGTTTGAGATCACATTGTTTTGGCAATCTGTGAGGACAGCTAAGCAGGGGCTTTTGCTGTTGTCAGCCATGATTGTAACAGGGCCAGAACACACAAGTATACAATCAACAGAACCCCGAATTCAGTCGCACTCTGTGGAACTTTAGCAGGCCACCTTCAGGTGAGGAAATAGGGATAAGGGGATAACAGGAGGGGAACGTGGGTTAATTACAACACTTCATCATATTAAATGAGAAGCTAGGTAAACTCTGAGTTCACGGAAACCACTGGTACTTAGATTAGTTTTGTTGTGCATAACTACTGCAAGATGCTTCGCTTCAAAATATACAGGTGAGTTATCCTTCCTGTCTTTCTCCCTCTGTCCCTCACCATCTCTCTGCCTTGCCCCATCGTTTCTCACCCTCCACTCCTGCCGTCTCTCTCTTTCTCCCACCCGCACCCTCTCTTCCCCCAACTCTATTCCCCCCTCCTCCCCATCTCTCCACCCCCACCTTGTAGCAAGGCAAACTGCAATGCTGAATTATCTAACAGCTATCTCAGATAGATCCCCAGAACTGCAGTTGGACAGCCAGGAAATTACCTGTACCTTGATTTATGTAGCACTAGTCATTGTGAGAGCTCAGATAGTGCGAAGCCAGAAAACATAATGAGATGTTTGAAGATACAGCCTCTCACTTGATGCCGTGAATGAGAAAAGCAAAGCAGGGCATCAGAATTGTGGTGATTGCTGCAGGTCACTGTGGCCCAGCTGAATTAAATGCAGCAGAAAAATAAATTACTTTGAAGTTTGAAGACTGAAGTCTGTGCTTTTGACAGCAAAAAGCACTGAAAAAGTTGCTGACGACTAATTTCTTAACCACTGATCTCTGCAAAGGTTTGTCATAATTAAGCGTAATTTTTTTTAAGAAACAGTTTGTGATATGCACAGTGAAAGTACCAGAAGCCTGCAGCTATAGAGCAGTTAAAGCATAAGAACAGTTATAATTCAAGACAAAGGACTGCCCCTAGGGCTGGAAGCACTGCAAAGAACAATGGCAGTTCTATATGGAACTTGCAATGACTTCTAACAAGAGACAAGAAAATGAAACTTGCAATGTGTTAACTGTGGATCAGTTGGGAGCACTCTCACCTCAGAGTCAGAAGGTTATAGGTTCAAGTTCCACTCCAGCGACTTGAGCACATAATCAAGTGATTGTTGGAGGCCAATCATCTCAGCCCCAGGACATTGCTGCAGGAGTTCCTCGGGGCAGTGTCCTCGGCCCAACCATCTTCAGCTGCTTCATCAATGGCCTTCCCGCCATCATAAGGTCATAAATGGGGACGTTCGCTGACGATTGCACAGTGTTCAGTTCCATTCGCAACCCCTCAGATAACGAAGCAGTCCGTGCCCGCATACAGCAAGACCTGGACAACATCCAGGCTTGGGCTCATAAGTGGCAAGTAACATTCGCACCAGACAAGTGCCAGGTAATGACCATCTCCAACAAGAGAGAGTCTAATCACCTCCCCTTGACATTCAACAACATTACCATCGCCGAATCCTCTACCATCGTCGAATCCCCCACCATCGTCGAATCCCCCACCATCAACATCCTGGTGGTCACTATTGACCAGAAACTTAACTGGACCAGCCACAAAAATACTGTGGCTTCAAGAGCAGGTCAGGGGCTGGGTAGTCTGCAGCGAGTGACTCACCTCCTCACTCCCCAAAGCCTTTCCACCATCTACAAGGCACACGTCAGTGTGATGGAATACTCTCCACTTGCCTGGATGAGTGCAGCTCCAACAACTCTCAAAAAGCTCGACACCATCCAGGACAAAGCAGCCTGCTTGATTGGTACCCCATCCACCACCCTAAACATTCAGTTCTTTCACCACCAGCGCACTGTGGCTGCAGTGTGTACCATCTACAGGATGCACTGCAGCAACTCGCCAAGGCTTCTTCGACAGCACCTCCCAAACCCGTAACCTCTACCACCTAGAAGGACAAGGGTAGCAGGCACATGGGAACAACACCACCTGCACCTTCCCCTCCAAGTCACACACCATCCCCACTTGGAAATACATCACCGTTCCTTCATCGTCGCTGGTTCAAAATCCTGGAACTCCCTACTTAACAGCACTGTTGGAGAATCTTCTCCACACGGACTGCAGCAGTTCAAGAAGGCGGCTCATCACCACTTTCTGTAGGGCAATTAGGGATGAGCAATAAATGCTGGTCTTACCAGCGACGTCCACATCCCATGAACGAATTAAAAAAAGCTGACACTTAAGTGCAGTGCCATCTTTCGGATGAGACGTTAAACCCCAAGGGCCCCAATAATTCTTAATCCGGCTCTGAGTGCAACAAAAAGAACTTGTTAAACTTGAGTACGAAAATAGTTTTGTTGCTACAACTGAGATCGCAATACAGACAGAACCAAGACCCATGAAGTCACTTGCCCTGGGTCAACTCAACAAAGTGTATACAGATATCTTTAAAGCATTAAAGCATCATCACAGATGACATATTGGTGTACGGTGAAAGTTGAAGAAGGCACCAGTGACTGTAGGAAGCTCAAAACCCTCATAGAAAGATGTTGAGCACAAAACCTATAACTCAACAGAGATAACGATAAAATAAAGCTCCGAGAAGTTCGTATTATAAGACGTTATTACAGGCAAAGGTCTGAAAACATATTCAGAAAACGTCAGCAATTTTGGAAATCCACAAGCTCTTAAACATCACAGAAATTCAAGGATGTATTGGAATTGTTGCTTATCTTACCAAATATTTAGTGGAAACTCAGTGATGTACATGAACCACTGGAAAAAAAACAGACACTGAAAGATGCAGAATGGTGTTCGCCACACATTCATAACCAAGCGATTGACCAAATCAAACAGCTGGCAACAGCTCACTAGGTATTGAAGTACTAGAACTTGCAGGAAGAACTCACCGCGCAAGAAAATGCCTCAAACTCCAGGGCCTGAAGCATCATCGACACAGCTGGAACATCCAGTCGCATATGGCAGTGACATCCTGGGACAAGGTATGCTTAGATTGAAAAAGATAGCTATATTATTTAGACCCGTGAGATTTCATCAAGGTGCCGATGCCACATCAATAACTATTTGGACCAATCATCAGCCCGTGAAAGTTATACTGAGGAAACCACCTCATAACACTTCAAAATGGTGGTGAAGAATGTTAATTATACTTCAGATATTTGACATATAGATTAGCTATCAGCCACAAAAACACATGCAGCTTGGTGATCTCTTAATTAAATCATGTTTGCCATATAGTTCCAAGGGTAAACCACAGGAGATGTTGGATACAGACAGTATGATTGAAGACTTACCTATTGCAGAAGCCATAACTGCAGGAGATAAAAGCCTTCAGATTCTGCAGACATTTACCTTGACGTTTGACACAGATCAAAGATGAGCTAACCAGCTCCAGTCATTCCATTCTTCCATTTTAGAAATGAACTCAGTGTCCAGAATGATATTGTATTTTGAGTCGAATGAGTAATCATCCCAAAAAACGTTGAGAAGGGAACTTATGTAGTGTATCCATTCATCCTGCACTGCATTAGAAGATTGTTTGTGAAGAGCAAACATGTTTGTTGGCCAAAAATGAATACAGAACTGTAAGATTAAATTGAGAATGTGATTGCTCGTCAAACAATAGAAACTGGACAGCGGGAGATATTAAAACCTCATGAAGTACCAGAGCTCATTGTTCAAAGTCTGGAATGGATTTATTAGTTTTTGATGTTGTCCATCTAATCAGTGTTGAATATTATTTCAATTACTGGGAAATATATAACATGGAGGACACCATAGCAAAGACTTTAATGGGAAAATTACAAGATCAATTTTTAAGATGTGCAGTACCAGATAGCTGCTTTTCAGACAATGCCTCACCTCTCAACAATTCATGAAGCTCACAAGAAAATTGAATTTAAAGTCTATTACCTGACAGTAATAGAAAAGTGAAATGAGCAATCCATGCAACAAAATCTCTAATAAGAAAGGTGCAGATAGCTCGAGCAGAACCCTACTTTGCAATTTTGGACTATAGAAATGAAAGGGAGTCCAAAGCGCAAACTGATGAACAGAAGAACTAAGGATACCACAACAGACAATTACTTAAATGGGAAGTGATTGAAAATATGCAACAAAAGCTCTGAGAGAATAAACACAGAGTCATTATTATACTTTCACCTTTAAGGGAATGGTAAGAGTGTTGAAAATGTGTGACAAGAAAGAATGGAAGAAACAAGAAATCTGAAGACTCGTAGACTTCAGAACCTTTGAAGTTCCCACACAAGGTAGACAGGTGTTGAGAAATCACCACCATCTGATGAAGACAGGAGAAAGGAGTATTGTGTCCAGTTCTGGGCACCACACTTTAGGAAAGATGTGAAGGCCTTTGAGAGGTTGCAGAAAAGATTTATTAGAATGATTCCAGGGATGAGGGACTTTTGTTACGTGGATAGACTGGAGAAGCTGGGGCTGTTCTCCTTGGAACAGAGAAGATTGAGAGGAGATTTGACAGAGGTATTTAAAATCATGAAGGGTCTAGACAGAATAGATAGAGAGAAACTGTTCCCATTGATGGAAGGGTCAAGAACCGGAGGACATAGATTTAAGGTGATTGGCAAAAGAACCAAAGGTGACATGAGGAAAAACTTTTTTACACAGCGAGTGGTTAGGATCTGGAATGCACTGCCAGAGGGGGTGGTGGAGGCAGATTCAATCATGGCTTTCAAAAGGGAACTGGCCAAGTGCTTAAAAGGAAAAAATCTGCAGGGCTATGGGGATAGGGCGGGAGAGTGGGACTAGCTGGATTGCACTTGCATAGAACCGGCACAGACTCAACGGACCGAATGGCCTCCTTCTGTGCCGTAACCATTCTATGATTCTAATTGCATATCTCCCTGTCCTGACAGAAATGATGAAATCACCTCGGAATGCACAGGTACAGCAAAATGATGGTTAAGACCCAGTAGAAGGAGAGCAGGATAATTGTCCTAGAACCACTAATGAATCAAGTTCATAGAGAATTGTACAGGCTGAGCATTTACCTGCATCTTGAAGAAAATCACACCGGTCACCGAGGGAGTTGGGATGTGTGCCAGGCCAGAAAAGGTTTTTGCAAAGTAAAGTGTTTTTATTTGGAAATACAGCTTCTGACATCTGCTTGATCATGTAAAGAACAAGGGAGGTAACGTGCTTTTTTTGTAAATGATTTTCCCCGTGAACCCAGATGACAGACTGTGTGCTCCCAAGGTTCTGCTCGTATCACTGTAACTGGCAACAAGCCAACCTGTTAATTTCCCATTCAGTTTTCTGTCCCTCTCCCCCAGTCTTTAAGTCCAGACACAATGAGGGATCCACATTATGGGGAAATCTCTGGTACAAATGTCTCTCTGTGCAACACATTAATCAATGGAAGGCATCACATTTAGCTTTTGTTCAAAAAACTAAAAATATGGAATGAGATTAGCAAAAAATTGGACAGTTAATATCAAAGGACATTAGAGCAAAGTACTTTTGAAGCAGCCTGTTGGCAGATCTGAAGTGCTAGTTCATCTTTACATCTCTATTCACATAATTTTTATATTAAATTAAAATCAACCTTTGAGTTAAAGATTAGCATAAAATGGAATTTTAACAGATTAAATAATATAAAAGAATAATACTAAATTAAAAATGTGCAAATCAAATTTCTAAGTGTCAATTAAGGTTTCAAATTACATTTTTAAACTTATTTTCCTTTAAATTGCAATGGCCAACACTTATTTTCCTGTGTTAATTGAAGCATTTTTGCATGATAAGCTAGTGGATAGCTTTTTAACTTTTTAATCCAAATATCAAATCTTAATTCCTTGAATTCTTTAAGGCCTGTGCGAGTCTCCTTCACTTAATAAAAGATCAATGAGGAACTCGTCAGTAAAATTAAATCAAGTAACAATGGGCGGCCATTTTTATTGTGTCAGGAAATTGAGGAGAGGCAGGTTGACTTGAAGAGCAAGACCACAGGTAGAGCTGTTCAGTAAGCCCCGACTCTGGTACAGATGTGTACAGCATGTTATTACTATCTGATCATAGTGGCAGCTGCTTTCCATTTTTGGTCCTTTCCACTTTTCAGATGTTGTTGCCCTCAGGACTCAAATGGTGGCAGAGCACTCTGATCCATTGACTTGTTGAAGATGGTAATCGGTTGCCACTCTGCTGATCTTATGAGGATCCTCCTCCTTCAAGGTTGAGCCTGTAGTTTTCAGCAAGTCACAAGGCTGTAATTTTGAAACACTGCCCTTTGTTTTAAACCATAGAACTAGGCCACTAAATGTGCATTGGGGAGCCATAAAAATAAACTTATAAATGATTTTAATTAAGATTTCAGAAGTTAAGAAAAAATAAATGAATAAGGGAGCTATGCATGGTTTAACCCATATCAGTTAGTGACAGCAAATTCTGATGTACAGAATATTGGAGCATAGAAGGTGGTCAAAATCCAGAGCAGGATTCTGGTTGCAAGATGATAATGTTCATAAAAATCAATATTTAATGTCAATACTGGTACATTATCCAGTGAATTATGCTCCTATTTTTCACCTCTATATGACTAATGCTTTATACTAAAGGTGTAGTGTTCAGAGACTAATTCAGGATGACATGTTGGCAAAAGTGAGCAATACTTATTGGATAATGTATTCACCCCATACTTTTTTCATTATTAATAAATGAAGGGTATTTTATATGCTTCACTCAACTGTACAATGAAACAACAATTCATGTAAATGGCACCTGATGCTGAGTGTGAAAATTATCTTCCCCCAGTGGAATTTATTTTAATTATTGTTCTATTGGGGCATTCATTTTTAGCAGCTTGACAAAAATGTTCATATTCCAATTCTGCTCAAGCCCCCATCTGTATGTATGTACTCATGTATTACCTTCAGAAGCCACCACATGCTAACATTTTACATGTTAATTAGGCCAAATCATTCAAATACCAGGGCACACAAGCTAAAAATTAGGAAGTAAGAAGGAAAAGAAAGAACTTACATTTATATAGTGCCTTTCACATCCTCGGGACATCCTAAAGCACTTCACAACCAATGAATTATGTTAAAGTGTAGCCACTGTTGCTATGTAGACAAACATGGCAGCCAATTTGTGCACAGTAAGGTTCCACAAGCAGCAAATGAGATGAGTTCAGATCATTTGTTCTGGTGGTATTGGTTGAGGGACATTGTTGGCCAGGATATCCTGAAAGTTCCTTGCTCTTCAAAAAAGTCCTAAAGAAAATTTGCATCCCACATGGATCGGCAGACAAGGCGTTGTTTTAAAATCTTGTTAAATGTTGGGTAGGAAATGTGCATTTGAAGGGTAAGAGGGTTGTGGAATAAAGTTATTGAAGTGGACCATATAAATCCGTTTGAGAGACAATAAGGGCACGATTTTAAATGGGAAAAATTTCCCCCCACGATCTGCGACCCTCCCCCCATGATCTCCGACCCCCGCGATGACCCCCAACGACTGAACCCCCCTGACCATCCCAATGACCGAGCCCCCCGACCTCCCTCCCCCAATGACTGAATATCCCTCCTCCCTATCTAACATTTACCTTTTCTTGTCCTCTTCCTGCCTCTTCCGTCTGACTGAGGCCAGCCTGTCAATCAGGTCGGGTGGGAAACCGTCAAAACAGAAATAAAACACATCCTTACCTCAAACTCGTAAGAATGTCCGGGAAACCCGTACTTCCGGGTTTCCCATCAGGAATTGAACCCCCCCCGATAAAATCATGCCCTTTGTATCATTTCTGTTGAAAGAAAGATTGAGGGCTCATGATGAGAATGTCAGGTTGGTTGGACTGATTATAACAAAAAGGCATGAGCCTTTTGGCCTAATGGTCTTTTCCTGTTCCTAAAAATTCTTATGTTCTTTTGTTATTTTAGCATATACATGATGGTTGAAATTTTAACTGTACCAATCCTGGTAATTTTTCTTAGGCAACACATAGTGACACCACAAGTCCCGACCAGAATAGAGGTGATTGGGTAATTCCCCTGTCAATCATGCCTGGAGACCTCACTGCTGTAAGTGACTGTGATTGATTTTATGCACATAATGTGTATTATGTAGCTTTTGTCCACTGACTGCATATTGCTGGAGAAATGACCCTGCTTTTATCAGGAAACTTTGCTGTAGTTTCAGTCATGAGTGTTGTTTGCTGTAGTTCATAGAGACTCTTTTTAAATATACTCTGTTTGCTGAGTAAATAGACTTCATTTGCTGTAAAATAGACTGCTGAGAGTCCTGCCCCGTCTCCAACTCTTTTCTTATTATTTGTGATATTTCTTGAGATAAGTGGTCATTTAAGCTCTTGCTCAATGTTTCTAGTAATTGGCATTTAGTAGGGACTCAGTGAGAACTAAGTTAAAATAATGGTTCATTGCCATTTGGGTTGGGAGCAGGTAAAATCCAAAGGGACTCGTTTGGCTTGATGAGGCTTGTCTATTCCAGCTTCCCATAAAGTCAATGGATGCCACCCGGGTTTTGTGAAGAAGCTTGTCAAATGCAAGATTCCACAAAACAAAAGACTAACATGTTAAGATAAATACCACATAGAAAAGAAAGTACAGATCCATCAGCTTATCTTCTCATTTAATTCTATGATGTGGAGATGCCGGTGATGGACTGGGGTGGACAAATGTAAGGAGTCGCACAACTATATATGCTGTGCCTTTATGTAACCCTTCACTCACCTGACGAAGGAGCAAAGCTCCGAAAGCTTGTGATTTCAAATAAAGCTGTTGGACTATAACCTGGTGTTGTGCGACTCCTTACATTTAATTCTAGAGCATGTCACTGCCACCGATTATTGTTAAGAAGTCAGGAGATCTACCTTGCTGTCAATCAGTGTCTCATATCAATTGTTATTTACTGATGCATTTTTGAAAATATATTTAAGTACATGATAATAGTAACTACATAAGATGTACAGTAAACTGTTCCCATCGGGGTACAGAGATAGTCGTGTGTGTCTAACGCTGTCATCAACCTTCAGCTTTAGGCATTATAATAGGCTGGTTATATTTCAGATTTTTGCATGAATGCAAAGTGGTTTTGGCCTCCTATTGAAGCAAAATGTTTCAGGTAACTTGCACACAAAGTTAACAAACATTTTATCCAGTGGCATGACTGCTTTGGCCTTGCACCATTTAGTGGTTTTGGACTGCCTCGGAGCTTTTAATCTTCATTTCTAACTCTTTTTCGAGCCAATTATCCCATCGTGTGTAAGCATGTTGGCATAGAGCTTTGTTTTCCCTAACTGGAGAGCAGTGTTGGCAGTATAACTGACAGTCAGCGAGCTGTGCATCGCTGTAAAGAAAAAAAGACCTTGTATTTATATAGAATCAGGTACCTGTAGTATAACAATACCCTAAAACTTTTGATTCTCTGATGTGAGTTATAATCTTCAACAGCAGCCATTATTAATTTAAATTAAACAGGTTGGTTTCTTCGGGCTATATTTTCACCACCTCATTAATGTTAGCAAAAAATTTGACCTGAGTTTAAAGCCATGTTCCCCCCTTTCTACTTGTACCTATTTATTTGCTACAATTAGCGAATGGAAGAAAACATATTCCCTAGTTAGCTTTGACAGTACTTTTATTTTCGGCGAATATATAGAATGATGTGAAGCTCAAATTTTTAAACCTGGTGACACTTTATCTTATTTTTCTTTTCTGTCAGCTATTTTGTTAAAAATGAGGATATTTCTGTAACAGATGTCTCGTCCTGAACAGCCTTCAGCGAGCAGATATACAGGAACCCAAGAGCTTCTCTTGATTGTTGTGTTCTCTACTCGGGAAGTGGCATTTTTCAGGGAAAATGATGCACTCTTCAGATGGTTGTCAGGGCGACACATTACATTGTGAAACTGGTATTTTTCACCGTCTTGTTAGCCTTGACAATTACACTTTTATGAAGGATAGACTCCGCATGAACAGAGTGGATGTTTGTTAACCTTGAAACTTTTTATACATGCCAGTGTAAGATTTTTTTGTGGTTTTTTTTCTAAAGTTCTATGTAAAAAAAATTTTTGTGTGAGTTTGTTCTTGATCTACAATTATTCAGTCATCACAGTTCTGCTCTCCGGAATTCTCTCCCCAAAAACCATTTTCACCTGTTACCACTTCCCATCTTCAAAAGCCTCCTTGAAGACCCTTGGCATTGACGACACCTTCAGTATCACCACTTCCCAAATTCTTGTATTTTCCTTGCTTGTTGTCCACCTTTAAGAACTCTGAGACATATTATCTGAGAAAGTGGTTTATAAATGAAAATTGTTCTTTTTTTCTATACAATCAGTCAGAGAACTTGTGCTCCAGTTTTCATTCTTGTTTGCCATTTGCTCTTTTAAGAATAAATCTGTACTTAAACTTTAAGTACATCTACGAAACTGTGCAGTTTCTATTTGACAGCATCCTGTATTTGGGGTTGAGGTTCCAATGGTATTGTTTTTTGTTACGTGCAAGGAAATGTCTTCGACCTTTCCCCCTCCTCAACTTAAAAAAAAATATTGACCAGATATGAGCGGATTTAATTTAGTAGATTTATAAAAAAAAATTTTACAACTATTTACCAGTCTGAATTTCCTACTCATTGCCAATTGATGTAGAGCATGGGTCAAATTCTGTGAACATGATTGCAAAATAAATAAGGATGAGAAAGGCCATTTGACCCATCTTAGTTCATCCATCTCAAACACTGTAAACACCTCTGCTCACAGCATCCAAATTCCACTTCAGTGAGTCCAAGCTTTTTGCTTCCACTACTCCAAGCAGAAGTCCATTTCAAGTGTTGATCAAACTTTGTGTGAAGAAGAATTTCCTGACATTAGTCCTAAGTTTTCCTTTCATCAGTTGGAACCTGTACCCCCCCTTGTCCTATTATCTTTATATACCTTGTGTGTAATCCAATCTCGGTCACGTTTCACAAATAGAAAAAAATCCAAATTTCTCCCGTCTTCATAACTCAATCGTTTAACGCTGGGAATTAGCCTCCCAGCTCTTCTCTGCACCACTCTAGGGCTTGAGTGTCTCCTTTATGCCTGGATGACCAAAACTGAGCACTGTATCTAGGGTGTGATCTGATCATAGTGCTCTGTCTTTGGCGGAATTTTGAGGGATATTCAATAATTTTTGGGAAATTACAGTTCCTAAAGATCTGAGTGACTCTTTGACATAAATAGTACACTTGCATCATTTAAGTCTGAGTAAAGTGTAGAAGCAATGGTGGGAGTTTTAGTTTTGGTGGATATTTGGTGCAAAGTAAGTTTGATGATACATGGAAAGTAATCAGTGAACAGTAGGAATCATGCTCTGGATCTTCTAAATGATGCAATACCCCAAATGGTGCAATTAGTTTGGGTTATGATCTTAAATATTAATATTTTGCTTCTCCTGCTGTGACTGGGTGGGTCTGAGATGACCTGTGGGTAATATTTCTGCGCTTCACGTGCTGAGAATCAAAACCTAAATTTGTTGTTCTTCCTTTCTGTTTGTTTTCTTTCCTTTTTTGATTGCCTTTTCTCTTGTTTTGCTTTTCTTTCCAATATGTTCCATAATGCTCTCGATTGTATCCTAATTTCTGCTTTTTTTTAGATATATTTGTTTAGTTCACAGCCTGATTATCTCTCCAACTGAATAACTCTGCCAGCAAATATGTCTGATTCAATTAAGAAATAAATCAGGGTATTTGAAAAATGTCTAATTACAGTAGGCAAGGAATAAAGGTCTGGTGAAACCACAGGGCTGTTTTGACTTCTGTTAACTCAATGAAACCTTTTCCATGATAGTGGACCAGATCTTGCTGGAGCAAGGCCATTAGTTAAACTTTTACCGGCACCCTTCAGCTCAAAATTTTTTTGCTGGAAACGCGAGCTTATAATGGCATGGTGAGGACATCAGAGCGTCTGGATCTTAGTGAATGGCGGGAGCAACAGTGTATCTCCTTAACCAATGAAAATTAAGGACTGAGAAAGAAACTGAGGACTGACGGAGAAGGAGGGTGAATTAGAGTCAAATCTGGAACTGAAAGAGAGGGAAAGAAAGATTGAATTCAAAGAGAGAAATAAAGAGACAAAGGAAAACAAAGTTTAAAATTTAAAATTTGACATTTTTAAAATCTCAAACAGTTTGCTGCATGCGAGAATGAGATTGAACAGTTTAAATTGTTCCCTTTATGAACCGGAGAGGTTGATTGGTGTTGCATTAACAATTATCATGTTGTTAAATGGGTTCTTATGCTATTAATCACTATCCCTGACTTTCTGCAGCGAGTTTAATGGTCAATTAATATGCAAATCCAGCAAATTCTTAAAAATAGCAGGAAGGCTAAGGGCGAGATGCCATTTGTGAGAAGCAAGTGCGGAGCGGCATAAATCGACCAGCAAGTTCTGGAGATTTGCAACTCAGAGCGTACCTCTTAATCCCTTGAACTCGCTGGCCAATTTGCGCATTAATAACGGCGTGCATCGTGAACACGCCATTATTTTTCCAGCAAGATCCAGCCCAATATTATCATTGAGGGTGAAGTCAAATTGAATATATTTATAGCACATCCTTTTACCAGCATCTGAATGAATTTACAAGAATGATGTTCTACAGAACTATCAAAATGATAACTGGGCACTGCGCTGTACTATTTCTGGATTGGTCCACATGCTCAAGGTTCCATACTCTAAAGGTTATTTGCCAAGTGAATGGACGCAGGCGACAAGAGGTTCCATATTTATCTATAGCAAGAATCTCCAGCGCCTCCTTCTAACGTCATTAGCAGATATTCTCTTGCTGTTTGAAATAGCACGTTAGGAACAGCAGAGGAGTGAGCAACAAGCCAAAAGCATGGGTCTTGTACGTCAGCATCTCTCCTAAAGGTTAATATTTGGCATGACTTGCATGCTGAACTCACAGTTCCTGTACTTTTCAGATGTTGAGTCGTCACTGTGGTTGTGAGATGAGGAAACAGCTGCTATGAAAGAAAGTGTGATTGCAAACTGTAAACATCTAATTTACATTCCCATACACCTGAGAAAGAAATGCCGTACATCCCTCAGTTATTCTATCACACTTACGCAAATAGTACAAAAATAGCATCCAGCTGTTTGAAAGAGCTTTATCATTTCAGATGGACAACTCTGGGACCAAGGTTTCACTGGGGGAACATTCAAAGGTGTGCTGGGCTTTGAATGTGCCCAAATTAGAGTTGTAATTATGTTTTTTGAACAGTTTGAAGCTGTGATCCAGATTACATCTTTGACACTGTTCAGAAATACAACCGTAAAAAGTTTAGTTGACTTCATAAATGTCACTTTTTTGAGTCTGACTTATTTTGGTCTCTTGGAGTTTTCATCTTACCAGACAATAACAGCCCCTTTAAGATGATTTGCAGGGGATGGGGGGTCACATGCTACCCTTTCACCTCTAAGATCAAAGTTTCAAGCCCAACACAGATTGAGGTGACGAAAGACTCCTCTTTCTGATGTAAACCTTGAAAATGTGGTGAGCTTTGAAACCTAAACATGCTTCCAACAGGGTGCACAACTGGGTCACAAAGGCATCCAAAATTGAGCACGAGTTGGTGATCTCCTTCAGAGAGACCACAGGGATGTACCTGGCAAGTTTTTGAGAGTCCAAATATGAACATGTAGTGGTAGCGACTGAGAGAGTATCTATGATTGGAAACTTGAAGGTTAAGATCTGTCCAACAGAGTCAGTCTAGTATAACACTCTTTGCTTTGTCTAATAGACTTTTTATGAGCAAGGCTTTATTTTGCTGTAAATATTGATTTTTGCAGGTCAGATGTGCTGCCCTAATGTCAACAGACTTGTTGAATTCAGTCCCAGTTCTGTTACATCAGGTTAAATAAGGTTTCTCAGTTGGTTCGAAACCACTAGGTCTTGCATTTCAAATTACATTTCAAATATTTAATTTTTTATTGAGTACTGGATAGATATTGCTCAGAACAATAAAATTTCTCATTTTATGTAATGACTTGGCTCTGTCACCAATAACAACCAACAGGTAGAAAACTTTAAATTTCCACACAAACAAATGCACCCTTGGGTGGATCAATGTAAACATTCTTGCTTATAACACTAGGAAGATTTAATTAAACTGGTTCCTGCATAACATCACTGTAGTGACTGAAAGGGCCAGAACTGTGCATTCAGCATTCAGCATCTGACACCAACATTCAGCATCTCAGTCATGTTGCCTTGTAAACCTTTCAGGAGAGTGCTGGCACAGGAAACCTATACTTTTAGGTTACAGCTCACTTAGTTCTGCCGAACTTTGGTGTACTGTATTGTTCCGCTCCTTCCACTGCACCATCAGTGTCAGAGCATTTCAGCCATCTTGTCCCCTCACACTGGACCTCTCTCTGTAAACCACTCCACCATGCAACATTCTTCCTTACATTAAAAAGTCACCTTAAAAATTGCTTATTCAACAGTGCCTTTCACTCAGCCTCCTGCTGCGATCTGACCCCCAAGTGTGACAGTTTGCTCCGTTAAAGGAGCTTTATAAACATCAGTTTTTGATCCTTTTGTGGTGCTTCAGAAAGGAGGAGAAAAATTTCTAACAGCTCCACAAAGAGATACTTGTATTTTATCTCTGCTTAACACAGGTTTGACTATCACTGTCCAGCATCTGCTTGATAAAATATTTCAAAGTATCTGGAAGTATGAATATCCAGGTGAATACAGAATGAGTGTAGCTTACTAACAAGATTTCATTCCAACATATTCAAATAGAAACATGTTATTCACATGAACTGGTACAAAATCTGCCAAGAGCTAGAAGACCAAGGTGGCTTTGCTTGACTTAAATGACAACATCGTGCAAAAGTGAACAAGAGCCAAAACGCTTCAGATGTTTAATAAATGTTTTTCAATACTTGTTTAAAGTGAATATTTTAAAATGTTATGTTCTGGTCAAAGCTGCTGAGTTGAGCCAGAGTTACTGGTTAACAATTTAGTTAGCCAGAGACATGTGATAATGTTTTGAAAAAGCCTTTTGAGGTCTATTCCAGATAGCTGCCTCTAGAGGAATTCAGTGCATAATGGTCCAGGAAGTGGCCACTGCATGAGTGAAAGCTTCAACGTTCTCTGGTACCAGCCTTGCGAGGGAGTAACACAGGGTATACACTCCATAACCAGTTTCCTCCTCTCTGTTCATGAACATACAAAATTAACCAGCAGGAAAAGACCAGCTGGCCCATCAAGTGTGTCTGGAGCATAAAGACTAGATACTTCACCGCCACCCCTCCTCACACCCGCCCCCACCCCCAACAGCCTGGGAGAGTCAAAAAAAAGAGTTAAGTTTGGGATTTCCCAAAACTTCTGAACGTAACATATTGCTGCCTAGATTGATGAAGATTCTTCACCCCATCAATGTCACCATGCCCCGTGTATCTCACCCAAATCCTTACAAAAGAAGTAATGCAAAGAGGTGGATAAAACTTCAGGTATATTCTGAGAGAAATGAAACTCAAAAACAATTCTGGGTAAAAGAGGTTTTAAAAACTGCCCTGTCTGCATGCCAGGCAATGTGCTGGAACTGCCAC
The DNA here is from genome assembly GCF_035084215.1 of Heptranchias perlo. Lineage (NCBI taxonomy): Eukaryota > Metazoa > Chordata > Chondrichthyes > Hexanchiformes > Hexanchidae > Heptranchias > Heptranchias perlo. Next base: position 10,787,647 of record NC_090357.1, on the reverse strand, counting down.
CCACACAAGTGGTTCACCATTAGAACAGAGCTGGTAATAAAATGACCAATTACAAACAAAAGAAATTCAAGGATCCATAAGTTCAACAGTTCTGACAGCTACTCAGAACTCAGTTGAGTTTTCATGTCAGAACAGCCAGAGATGAAAAGCCTATACCTTCTCCGAAGGCAGGACAGCAAATGGTGCTTCAGCACTGTCCCATCCACCAGAACAAGGTGGAAACCAGAAACAGAAGCAACCTGCCCTGTGAAGCAGCTAAGGGCAAATCCCTCATCAATTAGCCATACAAGAAAACTGGAGGTGTGTAACTCCCAACGATTTGGAGGGACATTGAGACTGTTGGGAGTAAATGCAAAAATTAGGGCAATTTAAAACAAAATCAAGGGCATTATAGCAGCAAGTATGAGAAGAGAAAATTATGGAAAAGATGCATTTTAAATTCAATCGAAAAAGGGCAAAATAGTCCTGTGATTTCTTAGCAGATATGTAAACATACAAACATCTCCCACAGTGAGTAATAACTTCACACTCAGTCTGTCACTGCCAAACCTTCACCCTTAGTAACATAACCTGAACTGTCTGAAATATCATTTTGCTCAGCCTCCATTGTATGTTTGGCACTGGAAGAAGATATTTCATTGAATATTTTAAAGGATAAAAGAGAGATCATACATTATAGTAGCACAGGCTGACATGATAATCTTGAAAATAGCTCTGCCACCCAACTGATCTATGAATGAAGCTACTTTTTTGATGAATGGATGTATTTTAAAATTTGCATTTTGTGCTAATACTCAATAAATAGATGGCAAACAGAAAACTTTTACATGAATATTAATCTCCCAGAACTATCCAACAAGTTAGTTCATTGAAAAATTATGCTGAATGTACATTTGTGCCTGTGTTTCAGGGTATCAGTCTCTCACTGTTTCCATCATGCTGTTTCTTTTCCACCATTTCCAATAGTTACACATAAGGATATTATGAATACAACACCCTCAATAGCAATGCAGACACAGAAAACTGACCTACGCTGTATTACAAAGCACAAGGTTACTCATCTCTGTCCTCAAGAGACTGTTTTTCTGCAAGGTAACCTTTCCACAAGAGATCAGCATGAAAACAAAAAGATAACTTGTCGTTATCCAAACTACTGTTATATTGCAAACCTGAATTTTGATGCAACATAACAATTTTTTGTTCAGAACTTTCAGCAAAAGCATCGATTAGGAAATAAGTGTACTGAGATGTACTGTTTTTCAAAAACTGTAGTGTTACCTTATTTACTTTGGTTCTGAATTATACTTAAAACCCATCGCAATTGAAGGAGTTTGTAGGGGCAATGTATGTTCCACATGGAAACAGAAGGAGCAACTCCCAGCAATTTCAAATTGAGGTTAAAAGAAAATAGGTACAAAGACTGTTAAAACTCTTGAGTACCAGAAGGATCTCAATAAAGGGCTCTTCACTCCAGTCAATATTACCTCAAGAGATAGTGTTGCAATATTAGATTCAAAGTATTAGATACCCGGGTTAACCAGGATCGTGTTAACAACAAAAGTGGAGTGGATGTAAGAATAGAACCAGTAATAATGACTTGGAAATATATCGCCGTTCCTTCATCGTCGCTGGGTCAAAATCCTGGAATTCCCTACCTAACAGCACTGTGGGAGAACCTTCACCACACGGACTGCAGAGGTTCAAGAAGGCGGCTCATCACCACCTTCTCAAGGGCAATTAGGGATGGGCAATAAATGCTGGCCTTGCCAGCGATGCCCACATCCCATGAACGAATAAAAAAAAACTAATGGTGGATAAGCTAAAAGCAGTGGTTTTTAAACATTTCTGCGCGTGGCACCCCCTGCATATATTAACACAAACCAGAGAATCGTCGTAAAATATTAACACATTTCCAGGACCCCTAGTCCTAGCATTCAAAGGATGGTGGCCTAGAAATCCCAGACAGTGGCCTAGAAAAACAACCCCTGCACGGGAATGGGTGGGCCTAAGGTTGACCCGATATTGGGCCCCGGGCCTCATTTACGTGAGACCGTCAAGCTGCCGACACCTGCTGGGCATCCCCAGGCAGTTCGCCGGCGAAGAGGATTTCAATTTTGGGTCACTGTATTGCTAGCAGCAGCCCTCAGATAGGAGCTAGGAGAAAAAATGGGAGAAAGCAATCGAGAGGGATGGGGGTGCAGTGATCGGGAAAGGGAGGGGGCTAAATGGGGGCCAAATGCCGTCTTTGGCATTGCAATAGAGCCAGGAGAAGCACCCAAATTCAAGTATTTTTTTTAACAAACTTGCCTTTTTGATCCCTTTAAGTGCCGCTGATTAGGCCGCATGTAGATCTGGTTTTCTTGGACACAGCCGGTTTGGCGCTGGCTACATTCAGAGCAGTCCAATTTTACATAGGGAGCCTCAAACAGGCGTTGGACTGGATATTGGATGCATAGGCGCCCACTTTGTGCCTGAAAAATGGGTGTGGCGCCGTCAAATTTCTCAGCCAGTGTTAACGACTCAAAGGAAAACGCTGCTATCCTGACATTTTTTTTATTATTAATGTACAGCAATGGATATACTGTGCTGTTAAGTCACTAAATACAGAAAACATGAAACATTTGAAGAGAGAAGGGCAGAAATCTGATCGCCTTGGGGATCCCAGTTTGAAAACTCTTGGCTCAATGCAAGTGGTATATTATTTGGTAGTATCTGGATTGTTTCTAATGCTATCAGAAGACATGGAGAGAATAAGCAAAATTATTATTGAGTGGGAACTGAGATTCTGTGCACAGGCAGAAACGACTTTTTTTTAAGCTAATTGGAGAGCTTTTTGGAATGAACAGAATTTGCATGAAGTTTGGTCTACGTGTAACCAGATTGGAGGCATAGGAAATGATGGCAGTAATTTTGGAGAGACCACAAGATTGGTAGACATTTTTAAACAACTTACTATATTGTTCCTTCAAGTTAGCAATAATGTTATGGAAGAGATAAGACTAAAACACTGATTAAAATATTCAAATAAGGTAAGAAAAGGATTGAAGGATAAGCTAAAATGATTTTTCCGCTAAGAATAAACTTTGAAACGCAGTCTGAAAATATGGTCATGACCCGGTATAGTTTGTTCTGTAATGATAGACCTAATAGGCGAGGTGGGGAAGGAGCATTACTGGTAAAGGAGAACATAATAGCTATCAAAAGGATTGAAATAACAACAGGTGGTAGATGGTCCAAGCAGGATGGGTTCAAATTAGTAATGACAAAAGTTGCAAGTAGTAATTGGCAAATGCTAGTGACTGCCGACTCGATGAAAATGAAAGCTAGACAGCGAGTTGTTTAGCTAAATGAGAGAGGCAGCAGGAAATCATGAGAGATTTCAATATCCTGAAGGTAAAGTGAACTGATCAGGAATGCTCTTGACTGAAGCATGAAAGCGCTAACAACTTAATAGAGGCGATAAATGGCTTTTTTAAAAATACCATGTGCAGCAGGATACCAGGACAGATGCTGTATTACATTTAATATTTAAAAGTCTGCCAAAAGTTATTGGATCCCTGGAAGTGGGTGAACACTTGTATTCTTCTTCAGTAATCATTCCATTGTTACATTTGATATCGGAATTAAAGCAACGACAAATTATAATGACTTCAGAAGAGCTAAATTTAAAGCTACATTGCACAAAGAAAACCTTTTGAAAACATCTTATCACATCCTCGAGGCATTTCAAAACATTTCATATCCAATTAATCAGTTTTTGAAACGTTGTCACTGTTATGTCGGCAAATGTCAGTCAATTTATGCACAAAAGGACCCACAAATAGCAAATAAGATGCCTAACCAGTTCTAGTAGGAGGTGTGACAGGAACGCAAAATGCCTTTGGTGAATCAAAATTTTGATGACTGCTTTAAGAGATGTGAAAGGGATGAATTTCCCTCTGAATGAAGAAAGAATAAAAGCAAGGTCTAGACAACAGTTACTGAATAAAGCAGTCAAGGGGAGCATAAAGGATAAGAATTATTGGGCCAGATTTTGCTGTCAAAATAACGGTGGGGCTAATGGCACTCACCGTTATTTATGCGTAAATGGTACAGCAACTTCAGGCGAGGAGCAGTTGCGCAGTTAAATGCCAATATCCAAAAGTTGCTGTCCAAGTCGCTATATTTAAATGGTAAATACGAACTAAACTTGGCACAGAAAGTTAAGTCTTGTCATTACAAATGTAAGTACCCTTTTAACGATGTGATAAATGTTAATTATTGCCAATCAACCTCTGTGGCACTGAAAATTAACTCTTACAAGTATAGAGTCTCATTCCTTCAGTTATTAATTGTTGTTGGAGATTTTAAAAATGTGAAATTTAAAATTTTTTAAACTTATTTTTACTTTTCCTTTCTGTCTCTTTTTCTCTTAATCCAATCTTTCTTTCCCTCTATTTCTCTTTCGGTACCTGATTTGACATTGAATTCACCCACTCGAATTTACACTTCCTTCTCAGTCCTTCTGCTGTTTATTTCACAATCCTTCAATCAGATTGGTTAAGGAGATACCCAGTTGCTTGCCCTGTTTCTCTCGCACTTTCTGCTCTCACTTCCAGCAACTTGCCACACAAAAAAATGTAAAAACCTTAATGTGCACGAAGAAGTCTATCTGATGCCCTGCCACAGCAAAATCAGGGCCAATATTTTAAACAAATGCAGGGAATCAAGAAAAATAGAGGATTTGGATTCATTCCAAGTCAGTTGAGAGTAACTGAAGTCATAGTTGAGGTAAAAGGAAAATCTGCATGAAAGATCAAAACAAATGGATGGCAGAGAACAAATAGTGTTGTTGGAAATCTGAATGAAGTGTTAAATTTTTCACTTCAGTTTCCATGAGAAGACAAATTCCACATCCGGTCAAACTGGTTTAAGAGTGAATAATAAATGTACTGGTCAGTAAAACATGTGGTTATGTAGAAACTCAAATCAATTAATACCTCTGGGATTGATTGATCCCAGAATTCTTAAAAGAATGAGGAGAGGCAATATAAACTAAATGGTACAATTTTAAAAGAGGTGCAGGATCTTAGGGACCAACGGGTGCACATACACAAATCTTTGAAGTGGCAGGACAAGTTGAGAAGGCTGTTAAAAAAGCATATGAGATCCTGGGCTTTATTATTAGAGGCATAGAGTACAAAAGCAAGGAAGTTACGCTAAACCTTTACAAAACACTGGTTAGGCCTCAGCTGGAGTATTGTGTTCAATTCTGGGCACCACACTTGAGGAAGGATGTCAAGGCCTCAGAGAGGGTGCAGAAGAAGTTTACTGGAATGGTGCCAGGGATGAGGGACTTCAGTGATGTGGAGAGATTGGAGAAGCTGGGGTTGTTCTCCATAGAGCAGAGAAGATTATGGGGAATTAGATAGAGGTGTTCAAAGTCATGAATAGTTTTGTCAGAGTAAATAAGGAAAAACTGTTTCCAGCGGCAGAAGGGTCGGTAACCAGAGGACACAGATTTAAGGTGATCAGCAAAAGAGCCAGAGGTGACATGAGAGAACATGTTTTTACTCAGCGAGTTGTGATGATCTGGAATGCACTGCATGAAAGGGTGGTGGAAGCAGATTCAATAGTAACTTTCAAAAGGGAATTGGATAAATACTTGATGAGAAAACATTTACAGGGCTATGGGGAAAGAGCAGAGGAATGGGACTAAATGGATAGCTCTTTCAAAGAGCCGGCACAGACACGATGGGCCAAATGCCGCCTCCTGTGCTGTACCTACTATGATACTATGAAATGATCAAGAAAATAGTTGAGACTAACATTTTTGCATCCAAGTCTTGTAAAGAAGGTAAAGGCACATGCAATTTATAGCAAATCAAGTTAACTAAAATTGGTTTGCTGAATGAAGGCAAAAGTTGATAAATGGATAGGATGAACAGGGTTTGTTCTGAGTTGTCTTATAATTCTAATGGGCCATAATTTGCTGTAAGGGTGAATCGAACAGTGTCAGTCATTAGTTCGACATGTCCTTGCCCTTGTATAATCTCGACGCTATTTCACCCCCACACGCTGCTGGAAGTGCGAGATGAAAAGCTCGCTGCAAAGGAAATGGCATCTGGGACCTGGGTGAACAGGGCAAGCAACTGGGTATCTCCTCAACCAATCAGATTGAAAGATTGTGAAATTAACAGTGCAAGGGAGGACAAGGAAGTGTAAATTAGCATGGGTGAACTCAATGCCAAATCACGTACAGAGAGGGAAAGAAAGATTGGATTGAGAGAGAGAGAAAAGAGAGACAAAGGAAAAGTAGAAAAAAGTTTTAATTTCACATTTTTAAAATCTCCAACAACAATTAATAACTGAAGGAATAAGACTCCACACTTGTAATAGTTAATTTTCGGTGCCAGAGTAGGTAATCGGTAGTAATTAACAATTAACACATTGTTAAAAGAATCTCCAACAGCTAATCCAGGCTTAATTAAATATACACGGACTTGAATAGCTCCAAAACAGGCTCTTTGCGTCACTTCAGACCAGCTCGAACTTTGTGTGGCGAGTTTAGTTTGTATCTACAGTGCAAGTACAGCAACTTCACGCCGCTCGATGCATTTCAATGATGAGCCACATGAGCTCGATGCCATTTTCGCGAAGCTCACGGCGGAGCAGCGCATCTCGGTCAGCAACATTTGGATTTCCACGCCTGAAGTTGCTGTAACGTTTGTGCATAAATAACGGCGAGTGCCGGTAGCCTTACCGTTATTTTGACAGCAAATTATGGGCCAATGTTGTACCAATCAAATATGCAGATAACATTTACCATTGTGACCAGTATACATGCAATTGTTAATTAGGAAAATATATAACCATGTACATTGGTGCAGGAAATCTGACATATTTACATTATGGATAGGTGTCCATGCAACTCCTGGTCCACATCAGCAGGCCAATCAAGTCCTGGGATCCTGAGAGCATTTGGTTGCAATTCAAAATAGCTGCTTCAACTATTTGTAACTCGTTGGTAAGACCACACTTGGAACACGGTGGTGGGTTTCTCTGTGGACTTGGTATAGTGAAATAGTACACATGTTTATAAAGAATGTCTTCATGATCTTGCACAGAAGAAATCTTCCCACGCAGTGTGAGATTTTGGACATCTTGCCTTAAAAAGATATTGATGTATCTGGCAAGATTAAGGCAGAAGGAATCAGGATGATGCAAGGTCTGAAAATGTGAACCACAGCCAATCAGGGTTGATCAGGTAGATTGGAATCAGTTGTATTCCATAGGTTTAACGCCTCAATTTCAAAATTCTCATCCTTGTTTCAAAATCCCTCCATGGCCTCACCCCCTCCTATCTCTGTAACCTCCTCCAGCCCTACAACCCTCTGAGATCTCTGCGCTCCTTCAATTCTGACCTCTTGCACATCCCCAATTTTAATCGCTCCACTATTGGTGGTTGTGCCTTCAGCTGCCTAGGCCCTAAACTCTGGAATTCCCACCCAAAACCTTTCCACCTCTCTATCTCTCTCTCCTCCTTTCAGACACTCCATAAAATCTACTACTTAGACCAAGCTTTTGCTCACCTGTCCTAATATCTCCTTATGTGGCTCGGTATCAAATAATTGTTCCTGTGAAGCATCTTGGGATGTTTTACTACATTAAAGGCGCTATATAAATGCAAATTATTGTTGTTGTTGTTTTGGTCAAATGCCATTGAGAACTCATGGAGGCACTTCACACGTTTCTCTTTCTGTAGGTTTTTATCTGGGGTTATTTATCCCCCGTGAGAGATTGAATAAGTTAGAGTATGTGCCAGTGTATACCGTTCTCAGGGTTAGAGTACATGCCAGGGAACATTGCACACAGTTTTGTGCAGGAGTGATGTTTCATGGTCTTTTTTAATTCCACTCTTTACAGTTGCCTCACACTTCCAGTCTAGTTATGAATTGTCACATTTTCACATCGTTCACCTGACGAAGGAGGAAGCCTCCGAAAGCTTGTGAATTTAAAATAAAATTGCTGGACTATAACTTGGTGTTGTAAAATTGTTTACAATAGTTATGAATTGCAATCGTTACTAATATCTGTACACAATCTGAATTCCTGTTCCCTCAGATAATGTAAGCTGGAATAGTACATGTAGTACATGCTGTGCACTAGAAGCACAGCTTGATATACCACTGTGATCTTTTGAGGTACATATTAATAAAAAGCTACAGAGTAAGCAGAATACCCAAGTGACAGGTTCTTTATTTTAAAGGCAGGATGCAACACATACAAAATAAATGTGTACCCACTGAGACCTTAGAGCGTTGGTCCAGGGCTACAACAAATTTGACAGGCTTTTATATTTTATCGTTATTTGTTAATTTTAAATGATAATATGAAGCTGGGATCATGTAGCTGTGCCTTAGGCTGCAATATAGATTTGTCATAGTGTTTTACACTGCCTTGCCATCTTTACATGAATTGTTTTATGTTCATTTGTAACACTGCTCTATTTCAAATAACCCCACAAGGCAGGAAAGAAAAACTGACCTTGGATGATTGGAAATTGGTCCCAGAAATATTATACCAGTGCCAATTGTAGTCAATTCAAACACTTGCTAATGATTTCTTGGTTTTTTTGTGCGACATGTTGGTGCATTTCTCCCTTTGATCTTTTCCACCCTAGAGAATCAAAAAGCATTCACTGAATATAAAGACTTAACAGCAGCCGTAGTGCTTCGACTTAACTAGTTAAGAATATCCGAACAGTGAGATGTCAGCTCTGTTTGTCTGAATTCTGGACTTGCAAGGAATAAACCCACAAAGGCCTGGCATCCAGAAACCCAAAATATGAACGAGTTCCAGTGTGTGGAGAGCCAGAAGTGCAGGTTGCCTAAGCTGACAATGTCTTCATTTGACTTTACATTGGTCATTTTGCTGGAGCATCTGATACTGGGCTGGATGCCATTGTAAAAAGACAGCATAACTTGTTTGCTTTTTGACTTTTCACCAAATTGGAATATTCTGAAACTAGAAACCAATAGCCCAGATTTCAACCTAATCACTGGAGTGTAAAATAGGGCGGGGTGTAAAACGGGCCCCCTACCCGAACCCACCCCATTCCTGCCAGGCAGATTGGGTTAAAATTTGGTTAATATTTTGCTTCTATTCTGACATTTCAGCACAATTCATCCATGTAGGTTGGATATTTTGGCTATTTTAATGTCCATTGTGCATATGCATACTGTGCATACATGTGGTGTAGTATAATAAACAATCCCACTGATTTGTGAGTTTTATGAACAGAAAAATGCAACGAACTGCAGAATATGATCCAAACGCATCAGTAACCATCCCAGAAAGTTCTGAAATTCCATGCAGTAAAAACAGACTTTGATTCATTCAGTCACCATAAACCAGTGAGCTGAATTATTAAAAAGCAGAGTATAATCCACAAATTATTGGTAAAAATGGGCTTGACTGATTCTGCCACCATTAAACAATGGCCCAAGTGTAATACCTATTCTACTATCTCAATACAAGAGTTAACTAGAGCCAATTGGTCTTGCACCTGCAACTGTATCTTTGAAAGTAATTTAAGGTCTGAAAGGCCAGGAAAGTCTGAACAGTATTGTGCCATGTTTCGTGACATCTTAAGGTAAGATATTTCCTTCTTTCCATTTTGAAGGTTTTTATTTCTCACCTTTAGGTCTATGTAGGCGATGCACCATTTCACAGCTAAGAAAAACAGGGACACTGCAGGGACTAAATTATTGCTACAGTCGATCTTGACCTGTCGAAGTTCAAGGGAGTGGCCAAGATGCCTTGATGTCTGGGCTCTGGCTTGATCTCTGTAGAAACAATCAGGTCTCTCACTACAAGCTTGCTCCTCGTGGTACAGTTGAGACATAGGGAATAATAAGTCTGAGCTCCTGTTATATTATTCCATGCTACATTGAATTGCTGCTGGTAACTTTTCAATGAGCTTCATTATACATGATGTGTTTTATAAAGTGCATTGTTAACTTTGGAAACAAAGTTTGGATCATATCCTGCAGTTCCTAGCATTTTTCTGTTGATTAAAACTCAAATCAGTGGGATTGTTCATTATATCACACCAAATTTATGCACAGTATGTATATGCATAACTGACATAAAGTTTGCTTATGTTTGAAAACCATCATTGTGGCACAGATGGTTATTGCAAGAGAGCTTTGAAGTCTGTTGTTTGTGGAAGAATATTTTGGACTCATTCACACAATAGTAGGTCAACAACAATAAGTTCCACACAATCACAAAAGACCGTTAAGATATTCTGGGCTAATTGGTGAACAGACTGCTACTTAAAGGAATGCAGTGAGCTGTATAGTTCTGTACATTTACAGTTTACAAACTGAAGTCAGACAATTTACTGGAAATATGGTTTTAATAATAATTTAAAAAGCAGAAATACCCCAGAGCTGAAATACCCAATTCTGAAATAAAACCTAAATCTATGAGTGACATTTTACTGTCTAAATGCAGAGCAGAGACCTTTCATAATTCATGGGCTTGAGGGACAACTCTGTTATTTAAATAAAATGATATTTCATTTGTTTATTTTGTCTAATTTCAAAAGGCAGTAATATTGTTTGGGATAGAAAGAGATAAGAGATTAAAGTTCAGTTTTGTAGTGTTCACCTTTCTGGTGAAAATAAATGTCAATATTATAAATAAATGTATCTTTCATCCTCAGGAATTTCTTAAGGAATAGTCTTCATTATAATTTATTAGCACATTTCCTCATGGTGAATTGGAAGGTACCATTTTTATAATTAGAGGAGTGTACCCCATATAATGACAATGTATTATTCTCTTACTGATATGGTTTAACCTAATCTGTCCCTGAAGGCCACCATACCTAATTGCTGTAAATAGCAATTAAGGAACAGTAAGATTGCACATCTGTGAAAAGTCAAAAAATATCAGAACCCAAGGCACGGCTGAACAATCAAACTATGGGAAAGGAGTAGAAGGTGAGCCTGAGGCTTCTAAAAGAGGGGAAGCTGAGAGTGAAAGTTGTTTCAGTTATTAGAAGATAGCATGGGTGAGTTTATTGGCAAGTTTTTTTTTTGTATTGGATGTTGTTGAATTTTTCATGCCTTTTATTATGTTATAAATTGAGCAAGTTTGAAATAATGGGCTGGATTTTCCTATGAGTGGTGAACGAACGGTGCCTGCTGTTTGTTAGACTTGTCCTTGCTCATAGACTTTTCATGGGCTTTTGTATCGCAAGTTTCTCTCATGCAGCCCTCAATCCAGCGCGGTGCCCTCTCCCGGGCATCTGGAACCTGTGTGAACGGGGCAAGCAACTGTCTATCCATTTAACCAATCAGATTGAAGCATCGTAAATGAGCAGCGCAGGGTCAGAACCAGGAAGTGTAAGTTAGAATAGTGAATTCAATGTCAAATCAGTTACAGAAAGTGATATAAAGAGAGGGTAAGAAATATTGAATTAAGAGACAGAGATAAAAGAGACGGAAAGAGAAAGTAAAAAAAAATAAAAATTTTAAAAGCATATTTACTAAATGTCCAACAACAATTAAAATCTGAAGGAATGAGACTCCACACTTGTAAAAGTTAATTTTCAGTGCCAGAGAGGTTGTTTGGCAGTCATTAAAACTTACCACACAGTTAAAAGGGTGCTTAGACTTGAAATGACTTGACTTACCTTTTTCTGGTGAGATCAGTTCATATCCATCAGGTCAGTGCAGGGACTTCACACTGCCCCATTCATTTGAATGGAGAGCCAGCCAGCGTGATGTCATTCTCACAAAGCTTACAGAGGGGCAGGGCATCTGGTACAGCAACTTCCGGATTTCCGCATTTAACTGGATTGTATGTATCTCGTTCTTTTGTGTGACATTAAACTAACTGAAGTGGCTAACTACATAGGTGAAAAATATTAAAAATGTTTGAAACCTCGCAGAGGTGGGGTGGTGTTGCCTCCCAATGAATGTTCCTTTGGTGTTTTGAACATTTTTTCTCTTTCAGTTCCATTTTGTTTCTGTTCATTATACCCACAATGAACAGAATAGTTTCCATTCGTGGTTATTGCTGTTCTTTACAGGTCTCTGTGATGGCCTGTGTTCTATTTAAACATTACTGCTGTGTTAAGGAATATTCATACTTGGGGTATGGGGTTTTTGATAGCTTCAGTGTACTACAATTTTCAAAAGCAAAATGCAATCGAATTAACACAGGATGGATGCACGAACCAGCTCCCTCCCATGGACGAGACCACTAGTAAATAGGCTTCTTCATGCTGACTATTAATGCTGAGAATTAGATGCTCACCAGTATGTCATCATTTTTAAAAATTAGCAAATTAAGGTAAATGCTCAATGCTACGTAGAGGGGCAATATATGGCAGGATGCAAACTGGTCATACACAAATGTCCCAGAACTGTACGATAGGGAGAATATAAAAAGAGATGACTTATCTCCCAGACATTGAATAGAATCATTTTGTTTGAAAGGACAGTTGCAACTGATTCCCAAGTGGTCCAATTTTAGTCAATATAGTCAACACTTACCTCTAGTTATAAAAATATATTAAAACCAGTTTAAAAAAAATTAGAAAGTTATTTTTATTTTTCGTGCAGTTTTTGAGTTTTTTGGCGCTCATCGAGGTTCGGGATGTTAATGCACGGAAATGGAACATCTTCCTATTTTGGATTCTCAGTTTCAGCTTTGAACACATCCAGGTTGAGTGTGTCATCTTTAGGTACAAAATAAAGTTCTCATTGTCTTCCACCAACAATGTGCCTTTTTCACAACATTAGAAAAGTGTCCCCCACTCCTTCAGTGTGACCTTTAGTGTTAGGAGCGGAGCAGGCTCGAGGGGCTGAATGGCCTACTCCTGCTCCTATCTCTTATGGTCTTATGGACCTTGCCCCATTTCCCACACCAGTCATCCTGTGTCCCCTCTGAGTCAGATTGCTGGATTATGGATAAACTTGTTGGGAAATTTGGTAACCCACTGTACCACCCATTCACCCTAAATGCAGGTTTATTTACCATCAGACAGATTTGGAGAAGTTTTAAGAGCTTTAGGGAGAAGATCAGTCATTTCTACTCAAACTAACAATTTGCTGAATCACAGCAAATGGTGAAATCTACATTATGAAGAATTCATCCAAAAACATTTTCCCATAATTTTCCTTAAATGTAACACTGAATTTGTTGGAGTTACATTATCTTCCCACTGCTGCATCTTGAAGCGACAGACAAGTAATTTGATGCGGCACAGCACATGGACTGAACTGGGACAATCCTAACTTATAAACTAGACGTGGTCACATTGGCTTTGGATCATCTTGATTTGAGATAGAAACGATCTCTGTGGGGCTGTAAGTGCAAATGAGGTTAGGCACCAGCAACGACTGCTAATGGGCTATGAAGCAAAAACATGACACATTCAACGACAGTGTGAAGGATGAACATTTCTAAAAGAGAGATGACAAATTAAACTGCAGTCGATGTGTGAGGTGTGTACAGACTGTAGAACTATAGATACTATCAAAAATGCTTTGTCTATGCTGACCAGTTGGGAGTGACAGCTGTTGTCACGAAACATTAGCAGTCGATATAAGCCTATGTTTAAACAGGAAATTCGATTCATAAATTTCTAGACTGTTGCTGTAGTTTCTGTTGTACATCTCGCTAATGTTAAATGTCAAGGTACTATCCTCTGATAGCTAATCTCATTCCATTTATCGGCCTTTTTACTGCTGTAAAAAGTTGCACAAAATGTTAATTGTAAATGAGATGTACAATGTTTTATTATAGTCACTATTTTTGTAAGCTAATAAAATTGCTGATGGTGCGTATTCAGTACGGCAAGAGCTGCTTATCTGGAGGCGATATTTGGGAACATCTATTAAAATTTTCCTCAATCAAATTATAATGTTATTTATTTATACAAGCTTTGTAATTAAATTTAGAGGAATGGTGGAAAATCGTCATATGTAATTGGTCAGAGCTGAGAGAACGTAATGTAGGGCATATAAGAAACATAATTGGGCCCGATGTTAGCAGGGCTGCGGGTTCTCGGCGGGGGGGCTATCGGGCGCGTGGGTAACGCGCCCGGTGAAATTAGTCAGTTTCCCGCGCGATCGTAGCAGACAATCCACTAATTGGATCCACTTACCTGCTCTTCCGGGTTCCCCACTGCTGACCTGCGCGTCGAGCAGCCCAGGGGGAAGGCTGCTCCCAGTTTAATGATGCCTCACTCCAGGTATCAATACATGGGGTGAGGAGGAGGGGGAGGACAGAGATCTTCCTCCCGGCGGGCGGGAGGAAGCGGCCTGCCTCTGCCACCAGGAAGGCCTGGCTCGAGGTGGCAGAGGAGGTCACCAGCGCAACCAACATATCGCCCACCTGCATACAGTGCAGGAGGCGCTCCAGTGACCTCAGTAGGTCAGCCAAAGTGAGTACACGTAGTCTTTCCCCTACACTCCGTCTGCCACATCACTGCCCCCACCCCACATCTCCTTCGGCACTGCCAACACTACTCTGTCACATTACCCCTCGTACCCACTCAAACCTCATCCTCATCTTACCTGCACCTACTCACCTCGCCAGTACTCACCCCGCCACTACCACTCAACCCAATCCTCATACAATCTCATGGCTCTATCTCATACTCACCCTCTCGTGCATCTCTTTCACGGCCAGCCTCACTCAACCTGCCACTACCTGTGCTGCAGCCACAGGGCATGCATCACATATGTGCAGTAGGCAGCGTAAGGCAAACGTGTCGTGAGCATGAAGGGGATGCACAAGGGTGTTTGAGGGTTTGTCATGGGTGTTACTTATATTGAATTTCAGAACAACTCACATTACATATTATATTGGCACCACTACTGCCACGTCTTCGCGAATCCTGTCTGGTTTGTGCAATAATGCCCGCTCCTGAGGATCACTATGAGGACCCACAACTGATGCCACCCATTGTGTCACTGCAGAGTGGGTGTAGGTGTATTTGCAGGGCTCTTCTGCGCAGACGACTGAGAGACATCGGCGATGTCCCCGGTTGCACCCTGGAAGGATGCGGAGGAGAAGTTGTTGAGGGCAGTGGTGACTTTGACAGCGACAGGTAAGAAGATGGTGCTCGGGCCAGCCAGGAGCAGCTCGGCATGAAAGAGGCTGCAGATGTCCACGACTATATGTCGAGTGACTCTGAGCCTCCGTGTGCACTGCTGCTCAGAGAGGTCCAGGAGGCTGAGCCTCGGTCTGTGGTCCCTGTGGCGAGGGTAGTGCCCTCTGCGATGCATCTCTCTCTGCGGTAGCCCTCCCTCCTGCTGTACAGGTGGATGTGTCACAGCACTCTGTTGTGGAGCTCCACGTGTCAGAGGTGGACGGCGTGGATGGCGAGGCTGGTGAGGCTGGTGATGCTGTTCACCCTCCGAGGAGGTCATGACTGCAGCTAAGGCGGCCCCCATCCGCAAGATGTACATCTGAGGGGGTCCGCAAGGTAGGTACATGTCTCTGGACCCCGGGGTAAGTGTGCAGGTTGGTGACTTTGACTGTCAGGAGGAGGGTGGTGGAGGCCAAACTTTGTCCCAAGTGACAGAGTGGCCTCCTGCAATGGGTGACAGCTGCAACACGTCCATTTGACCTGGGAATGTTTCCCCCAGTGTGGGAAACGGTCCCATTTGTTCTAAAATCCCACATAATCCCTTAATCAGGTCAGTTAATGACCTGAAATACCTAAATAAATACCTTCAAGTGGAACCCCGCTGGCTTTAATTGCCTGCGGGATTCCCACCAGCGGGGGCTGCGCGCGCACGCCGGCGCGTCAGCGGGGAACCCGAAAGTGCATGGGTTCGGGGTGGGCTCCGGTCCTGCTCCAGAATTCTCCAATTTTCGGAGCCCCCCCGCCAGGAACGCACCCGATAGCGGGTGCTAAAATAGAGCCCAATGACTTTCATTTATTGCAAAGTTTTCTTGGAATTTGCTTCATTAGATTTTTTTTCATCAATTTTTGCATTCATCATTGTGGGAGATGTCCATGCTAGAATTGGAAGACTTTTTCTGTATTTGTCATCCAGTGCCAATATTGAGAAGAACCATCTCAGGTCTTCCTCTACTTTGCCCACTCAGTGTGGCTCAAATAGCATGAAGATGAACACCAACCAGTAGAACTTACCTGTCCCCATGACATACCTCACTGGAGTATCTTAGGAAGCAAAGAGACTCAAAAGGGTGGTTTGCCAAGAAACTGCTACAAAGGTGATGTCCCACAAAGGTGATGTCCACATACACATTGGAGGGGGAAAATTGTCTGGGTATGCATTTAAAGGATGCTTTTTCTTCCTGCAAAACATGGGAACTGAGCAAGACTGCAGGGAACCCTATTTTATTGGAAACATGTCAATTAGGCAAGGGCATAGGCTATGTAGGTATGGGCACAGGTCGGTGGAGATGGTAAGCCCCAATCAGGGTCTTTGGCAATGCAGTCAGACAACAGTTAATAACCGTAACATGATTGAAGTATTGCATGCTCACTAAATATAGTTATTAAAAACAAAGTGATTGACATCTACAATTTTTTTTACAAGTATGCTCTCCAATTATTGTTATATTTCACTGAAAGATCAAAAGTGAAGAGTCATTTCGAATGGAAAAGCAACAGGAGCTTTAACTTAACCTTTGACCTGCTGGTGATGCTAGGTTTTGGTTTGTCTTTATGAGAAGGACAGTGTGTAAATTAACACCAGTGAAGTTTTAATATTGTTCTCTGAGCATTGTTTTGCTCTATGTAGCATTGGCACTATGTAAGTTGTTCTCAGGGTTTGACTTGAAGATAATTTCCATATCGAACTATGGTGCCAGTGTGAGTTTATATGCTGTAGTCTAGAAGCAACAAGCTAATTCCTATGTGCAAGACTTCGGGGTGGGGGGGGGGGAAGAAAACTATAGATGACAAATAGATTGTCTAAAGGAAGACTGTTGAATATGAATTGGGTCTAAGTCCTCTCCTTTACTTGTGGCAGTACATAACCATCACCAGGAAGACCTATACAGACACTCAAGATACCTATATTAGTGTCCCTCGGGACCTTTCAAGAGTCTGGCTGTTGCACTAGTTTTAGCCATTTGGCCACCTGTGACATAACGTATAGCTGATCCAAAATGGTGTCATTTCGAGGAATATTTTTTGTTATTTTTAAACCCACATCTTTTCAGCTTGAGGCTAGAGTTCAGTACAAATTTGAGCTACAGATCTGAGTATGCTATGCAATAAAGCAATTCATAACATGAAAGATAAATTATATATAACCTGGCAAAGATTGTGAAATAAGAGCTCTGTGAATATTTTTTTCAAAAATAGAACCTTCACCTGATAATACTAGATACAAAATTACAGTGTATTAATCTGGCGTTCTGTCAAAATATAGGTATGGAATTTCTTCCTGGTCTTTTGTCGAATACAAACATAAAAATTCTTTCTCGATCCAAAAGTAAATTATAGCATGTCTGGACTGCCCAGGCTGTGATACACAGCCTTTAGTTCTTCATTAACACGTTGCAGGTCGAGTGGGGCATCGACCCAGGCGTTACGAGCCTGTCACTGCTTAGATCTCTGTATCTAAACACACTAATCTCTCTAAGAAGTCGTACATGGGCTTCATCGAAGTAACGTGCCATAAAATCCTCTGTGTCAGGTACAGAATAGAGCAAAAGCTATCAACCTGACGATCACGTCTGTGTTGAAGCTGAGTGAAATAGGGGAAGATTAAGCCGCATGTTTCAATCATGCTGATATCTTCCCCCTTCCTTCAATTTACCATTGGAAACCCATGACATCATCTCCCATTTCTCAACTCTGCCAGCCCACACAAGTGGAGAGTGTGCTGTCTGCCAAGGATTCCTGCAGAGTTGGTTGCTGTTTGTACTATTTCTGGAGAACCTGATCTGGAGCATCGTTATTTATAGTTTAGAATCTTGTTCATACTTCAAAAGGTGGCGAATGAAAGATTTATATTTACATTGTGTCCTCAGCTCCGAAGGTGCTGCAAATCCTGGTGTATTCATCTGTCTGGAAGCACCTGCAGTGTTGAGTGTTCCAGCGTCAAGAGTCACTGAAATGCAAACTGCAGCACTTTCAAAGTCATCACCAGTCCTTCATTTCCCGAATGAGTAACATATTGTAATTCCAGACTCCTCCTTCATTATATTTCAGTGGAGGATCCAGAAACATTGAGTGCTTTAATTCCTGCAAAGCACGCACTTTTATGTATTAAGGGGTGGAGGGAAGAATTGCAGGCAACTAGCACAAACACTGCCATACTGTAGTCGTTTAAAAGTGCTGAGCTCTCTTTTCCAATCCTGCTGGTTCTGAGGCATTTCAAGATGATAAATGTATCCATGCCAAAACAGCTGATTGCTGTCAAACTAGGTTTTTCCAAAATATTGCTGCAATGTTTTCCAAAAGCATTTAACTTCACAACCATAGCATCTATCACTGTTGCCTCTGTGTAAGTCCCTGCATTTAAAAATCATCTTTTTAAACAAGGAAATTAACAGAAACTCATTAAACCATTACCTGAATTCTTATCCCAATATTTTGAAGTGCTATAACCTTATATTAAAGATATTCTCTCTTTCTTGCCTCAATGTTGTGCCCTGTAATGTTGCCACCACAAGTTTACATGTAGCACTTTGAAATTCTAATCAGTATTCTCTCCGAAGCCAGTTCAAAAAAGTGAGACAACAATTTCTCTGCATTAATCATAATGCTGGAGCTGGCTGTGAAAATGTTTTAGATGCATTTAGAATATTTTATTGACTTCTCCACAGTACTTCTAGCTGACTTTGATGGCAAAGGATTAAAGTATGTTCACTGATTGTCTCATCCAAAAATTAATGGACATTGACTGCAGTATCAGTTGGAAAAGCATCATAGTGGTGGCATTAAATTCAACAGCACAGTACAGACTGGAAAAATCTGAGAATAGTTTAAGTATCGTGGAGAGCTCTGGGTTATTTGTGCAGGATATTATGCCATATATAAGATGGTTGAACTCATTTGGGAAGCTAATTAAATGAAAGCTAGCGTTTCATTTCTGACACAGCTCGTTCATCCCATTCTGTTGTAATGGACATACAGGAGTCATATTATGAGCCATATCAACCCAGGTGTGAGTGATCTACCTGCTTATAGCTGCCATGTATGTAACAGCAGAAAACGGACAATAGGCATTTCAAATAGATAAACTCAAGGTTTGATGAATTTGATTTAGTTTCAATTAAAATGGACATCTGAGGAAAGACAAGACTCATCCATGTTATAAGCAGCCTGACTTCCAAGGGAAAGGAATCCAATTCAACTTATGAGTCAAGGAAGGGCAGAAACATACATTTTTCCTTCATTAGTTTTGCAAAAGTGCTGCTCCTGTATATTGAAATTCCACTTGAGTTCCACACACAGTAGAATTCTTCTTCAGCCTCATCACTCCACCAGCCACCACCAGTGCTGAAAATGTGTATCAAGTTGGAGATCTCACCACTCCTGAAGGCATTAACTGTTTGCTTTTATATAGTTCTATTGGCATTGTTTATCATCAAGTACCTCAGGTAAGTGGCCATAATTTATGTCTGAGTCTTGACAATGAACACGAGTGGGCTATTGAACCACACGGGGCATCACTACCAAGTGCTATTCCAGTCTCACCTATCATCCACAAATGCATTTCCTGCAGGGGTCACTAGAGAGCAATTAGGAGTGGGGACCTGGCTAATTTTCCCCTTCCGACCCCAGGACTACTGAGGCCAATTGTAGTGACCCTTATTGCTGCCTCAACTGAGATCAGCTAAACCAGACTGAGGATCAAACCTGGTGCCTTCCAGGACTGTATTGTTTAGCTATTTGCCACATGAACTTGCTGAACAAGTTCAGAGAACCTCATTTAAAAAAAACCTTGAAGAAACTGAATTCAGTTAGTTATCAACCCAGACAAGCACCACAGGCAGTTATTTTTAATCGATTATTCGGATTTTTCCAAGTTTGAATATTTTGCGCAACTCTGACACCATGAACAAAGTTGTTGCATTTGATGATTACACTGTCCCAGAATTAACACAACCAGTATTTTTGACCCCAGGGGTCTGCTTTGCTTCCATCACCAGATTTCATTTAGCACCAATAGCCAGAACATAAGTTGCACCCGACTCTCCTGGTGATGGAGGATCAGCTGACTGTGGAAAGATTGAGTCCAGGGATCTGCTGCAGCTTTCTGCAAGATCGCTGCTTGTAGATCACTGAGGGAAACCTGGAAGAGAATGGTTGGTCTCTGTGCATTTTAAAATTAGTCCCCAGAATTCTGAATGTACGGAAAGTCATTTTATTAAATACTGGCAGATTTCTCATAGCATTGTTCAGGGTAAGTCGGATGTTGTTTTATAAGGTCAGGCACTTTGGACCACAGTGTATTATTTTGCTGTTAAGAGGAACTGTAATCTGGCAGTCCTTTTACGTATTTTCTGTTTGGTAAGTTTCTCCAAAGTAAACAAGAGTTTCTTTTCGTCTTTATCTTATTTTTAAAAATGTGACACAGAAATTTTCATGTTTGGCAGAGGCGTCTCAAAACACATCGGGGCTGGTAATGTGCTCCAGCACCAGGCCCTCATTTGCTACTCGGATAATGTGAGGTTAACTCGTGTGCAATTTTTTGGCGCTCCAGGGGTATTGCTTGTGATCGGGGGGCCTCGGGAAGGGGGAACAAAACTTTTTTTAATTTAAATGCAGTTTCCCCTCAGAACCCATTCCAAAGTTAGAATCCCAATGAGCCCAGCATGCAGCTTGTGCACAGGCTCCCACCTACCTTAGCCTTTTATGTCCACATTGGGGCACGCTGCATATCCCTGGCACATTGTAGACCTCTGTGCTCGATAACCCAGGGGCATTTGCTCATCACTCTATTATGCGTCCCCTAAATTATTTTGAAATCTATCGAACAGCTTAAATATTCACATTAATTCCTATTGGGACTTAATTCCTAAGATAGTCACCAATAAATCCAATAAGGAATTCAGGAGAAACTTCTTTACCCAGAGAGTGGTTAGAATGTGGAACTTGCTACCACATGGAGCACATAATAGCATAGATACATTTAAGGGGAAGCTAGATAAGTACACAAGGGAGAACAGAATAGAAGGATATGCTGATGAGGTTAGAAAAAGTAAGGTGGGAGGAGGCTCCTGCAGAGCATAAATACCGGCATAGACCAGATGGGCCAAATGGCCTGTTTCTGTGCTGTAAATTCTATTTGTTTTAAATGTGGGTGAAAATTTGCGATGGATTATTTTTATAATGTGTTTTTAGAATCTTTTGTTAAAAATGACCGTCTGTTTTCAATGCACTTTATTCGCCAGAAACCATTGCTCAAAAGTAGAGCACAGTAGTGCCGACTGATAAATAGACCTATTCAGAAGGCAGTTTGTTAATCATTATGATAATCGTATATTTTCCACTTATCTGCTGGGATCCTCCCTGTGGAATCCAAAGCTACTTCATCAACCTCCTGCCTAAATGAGCTTCCCTAGTACATCAACAGAAGATGATTGCACTGAATCTTTAAGATTTGCTAAGTGTCCTATTCAATTATGGAATGAAATTTAAAGTTGGAAAAAAAAAAGTTTGGAACTGAGTGAGTATGTCAGAGGGGATTTTGAACAGTCATAAAATGTCTTAAAATATCACATTCACGAGAATGAATAATACTACGGATGGATAGTTAAATTTATGCTGACTTGAAGGCAGTTTGTTAATTATTGTAATGATTTTACTTCTTCACTTATCTGCTGCAGTCTTCCCAATGGAACTGAAAGTTGCTAAAACAATATCCTGTCGAAATGAGCTTCCTTTGTACATCATTGGTGATTTAGCACATTGAATCCCTGAGATTTGCTTAGGGCTTTGTCTTAAATTTCAAGAAAAGTTGACAGTGAGGCCAAGATGGGTTTAGAACTGTCATTTTTTTTTACATTTGACCCTAATTGGCTCTAATTAGACAATTGCTCTTAAAGTAAAGGTAATATGAAAAATATACATATTTTGCAGAAAGGCTGTTCTTTTGAGTTTGTCATAAGGCACATTGTTTGAGCATCCTAGAGGGACCCTTGAAGTACATCTAATCCAAATTGTATATGGCCTAGGCATGCTTGAGATTGGTACAAAAGGAAAACGGAGCATTGCCATTGCTATTAAACATCAGTTTGAGCAGCAGAACATTCAATGAGAAAAGAACTGCAAATTTGTCAGTTGATATATCTGTTAGATGCCTTTCAGTACGCCTCAAATATTTACTAACTTAACCTGAATTCAGAGTTATAAAGTTAGGTTGATGCCCTCCAGCTACAACAACACTCCATTTCTAATATTTTAGCAGTGCAGTTGGTGAGAAACAGTTCTAGTCTGTTTATTTTTGATGTTTTCTAAATGTATTTTGGCTCAATTTGTAGCATCATCATCTCTGAGTCAGTAGGTTGTGGATTCAAACTCAACTATGAAATTCAGTGCACGTTTCAGTGCCACTATGAAACTAAGTTGTGAAACTAAGACCCCATTTGCCTGCTCAGCTCGACTTAAAAGATCACATGATGCGATCTGAAGAAGACCAGGAAGTTCTCTAAGTGCCCTGGCCAATGTTGATTGCTTAACCAATACCACCAAAAACAGATTAAATGGTCATTTGCTCATTTGCTGTTTGTAGGAACTTGCTGCGTTCCTGTGCTGCCTAAATAACAGTGACTGCACTTTTAAAGTAATTCATTAACTTTGGGACGTGCTACGGCACTATACAAATGCAAGTTTGTTCTTCTTTACAGTTTGATGAGACTCTTACTGATGTCTACCCTTCTCAGATGTGTTAGCAAGAAGGCAACAGCATGCATATTCCTCTGCAAGGCTCAGTTGGCTGAGTCCTCTCAGTCAGCAAAACACCCATTATTTTATAAACATGAACAGGGTGTAATTCTCTATGCTCATTTTGACACCATTGACAGATGGAAAAAATCATAGAAATTTATGGCACAAAAGGAGGCCATTCAGCCCATTGCGTCCATGCCGGCTGAAAAAGAGCTATCCAGCCTAATCCCACTTTCCATCTCTTGATCCATAGCATTGTAGGTTACTGCACTTCAAGTGCATATCCAAGTACTTTTTAAACGTGATGAGGGTTTCTGTCTCTACCACCCTTTCAGACAGTGAGTTCCAGACCCCCACCACCCTCTGGTTGAAAACATTTCTCTTCAACTTCCCTCTAATCCTTCTACCAATTACTTTAAATCTATGCCCCCTGTTTATTGACCTCTCTGCTAAGAGTTAGAATTCCAAATAGTTTTTGAATAACATCAGTGTTTGCCTCTATTGCTGTACTTAATAAAGTAACTCCAAGGAGAGGACATTTTCTCCAGATTAATCTTCCCAATTTAACCTGTCACATTCTGCTGATATTTAGGGATTTCTGGCTGTTGTCGAACAGTCAGGGGGATCAAAGGGACTTGTTCAATCTTTCTAGACACAGAAGGCATAAAGAGGTATGGGGAGAGAGCGGGTATATGGTATTGAGATAGAGGATCAGCCATGATCATATTGAATGGCGGAGCAGACTCGAAGGGCTGAATGGCCTGCTCCTGCTCCTATTTTCTATCTTTCTATGTTTAAAGATTTAGTGCATAAATATTTATATTTTATTGCTTCTTGAAGCACCACAGCATTGTCCACCTGCAACTTGAGAAAATAAGACTGTCAGAGGTAAAAATGAGAAAAGGTTATTTTGCCGTCTTCTTGCAGGACCCGGCCTTTGTGCTATGCTTTGGTCTCCATCCTCCCTGTTGAATTAGGAACATGTCTATTTATCTTTATAGTGCTTCAGATAATCCACATTGTTTGGCGACATCTATTCCATGTTTAAAAACTTGAGTTATGAAGGAAATTAGTTCTTAAATTATTGCTAGCTTAAGGTTTCCTTAACTTTTAATTTACACCTCAGTTCTTTTCTCTTGGGTCAGTGGAAAGAATGTCTCTACGTACTCTCTTATCCCTTGATGTTTCGCCAAATCACCATAATTATCCTGGGGGTCACCATTGGCCAGAAGTTGAACCAGACTAGCTATATCAACACTATGGGAACAAAAGCGGGACAGAGGCTGGGAATTCTGCAATGTGTCTCACCTCCTGACACCCCAAAGCCTCTCCACCATCTAGAAAGCTCAAGTCAGGGGTGTGATGGAATATTCGCTACAAATGGGTGCAGTCATTCAAGAACATTCAAGAAGCTCAACACCATCCAGGACACAGCTGTTCACTTGATTGATGCCTCTGCCACTGGACTTGATATCCATCTCCAACAACGGCACACTGTAGCTGCCGTATAATGTTGCATTGCAGCAACTCACCAATACTTGGACAACACTTCCCTCCCCTGCAACCTCTACCACTGAGAAAGACAAGAGCAGCAATGATGTGGGAACATTATCACCTATATATTCCCCTCCAAGTTACACACCACCCTGACTTACACACACATCGACGCTCCTTCATCATTGCTGGATCAAATCCTGGAATTCCCTACCAAAGACCATTGTGGAAACACCATCACCACAAGAACTGCAGTGGTTCACGGAGAAGGTCCACCACCTTCTACGGATGTGCAATAAACGTGGCCTTGCCCTTGTCACCCATTTCCCAAGAACAAATTTTTAAAATTTGCTTAGCATCATATTATTTGTTTCCAAATTTAAGCTATCAAACTCAGTAGGTATTCTGCAGATGTTTCCTTTGAAACATATCAAATTTCTGAGCTGTAGAAATAGGCTTCAGCCTTGTTCCAAATGTTGAACTAATTCAAATTGTTACAGATCCAATCAGAATTTTTTTGTCTTTGTTCCAATTCAATCGGCATGGGCTTTAGCTGCTCCTTTTGCTTCTTTTAGGTAAGTGGCAGGTCCTTTGGCAGATTACAGCTCAAGTTACCTGAAAAATACTGATGATGCCATGGTTCATAAATTCTAATCCAGATTTGGATTTCTGGAAAAAAAACAAATCAGAAACTGCATTCGGATTTAAGTTCAACCAACTTAGCTCAACCTGGTCACTTTTGATTTTCCCCTTCTCTGCCACAAGGTAACTCAAGAATCAGTGTGGATTGCAATATCATGAAATTGTTGTCATTGTCTTCCAGAGTTTTCCTGCCATTTCAAATCCAGCTGCTACTTTCCCTACATTCCCATCTCTCTATCACTATTCCCATCTGTCAATCTCAAAGTGACACAATAGATAAAAATTATTAATTATTCAGTTCTTCATTGAATCATAAAATCTTACAGCACAGAAGGAGGCCATTCGGCCCGTCGTGCTTGAGCTGGCTCTTTGAACGAGCTGTCCAATTTAGACCCAAATCCCAGCTTTTTCCCCTTAATCCTACCAATTAGTCCACTTCAAGTACATGTCCAATTGCCTTTTGAAAGTTCCTGTGGAATCTGCTTGCACCACTCTTTCAGGTAATGCATTCAAGATCTTAACAACCCTCTTCTACATTTATGAATAAAATATATCTCCTAATCTGCGTGTCTAGATCAATCCCAGTTTCACAGGGTAAGAAAACTATGGTATGGATCTATTCTGCATTGGATTGTTTGAGTGGCTGAGCATGTATTTCCCTTCAATACCCTAGCAGTGTTCTTGCTGGTTGAAACCCATTTATAGATACATCAGAGTTCAGGTTTCTGATATTTTATCATAATACATATCTTACCCTTGTTTCTTAATAATTAACTGTTGATTATTTCTCAACAATGTGGAAATCAGCACAGAATGTAAAAATTAATCCAAAATTGAATAAAACTACCATTTGGAGTGCACAGTCTGTGTTAGGATATACTGTAATTTCAGCCTTGTCATATATTTTCAGGATTCAGACGACTACTGTCAAGTCCTTAGGCCTCACTCTCTTGGTTCACATCATTTGAACTCTACAAACACAACAGTTAGGGAGCTGAATTGGCTGTCTCAGCTAATTTTCACTAAAAAGTAGACGTGAGTGGTGAAATATCATTTTATTCACTGCTACCTTTGCATTCAAATTTGCAAACTTTCAGCCCTCCGGTATCCATAATTCACTGTTTAGTTGGACGAGGGGAAACTGGGTGAGTATAGTTTTACTTTGAAGTCCTGCATTCTTGTATAAAAGAACCTTGCGAGACAAACACACTACAGGGTCAAATAAAATGTAACTGTAAAAGAATTGCAATAAATTGCGCAACTGTCTAATGCCCCATTGGATCCTCCAATTTGGCTCTGTGAAGTTTCATTTTACAGGATTCATCTGCATGACAATACAAAGCCTTCACCAAGTCTTGGTAACAAAATGTAATTGCAGTGTTTCTTTTGTAGCCATTGACAGCTGTGGGAAAGAAAATCAAAGATTCAGTCCACGGTGTTTTCTGTCCCATTCATGTTTGTGTAATTAACACTTATTTTGCTATTTCTCGTTAATGCAATTCAGACTTTCAGTGGAGGTAGTCCCAGAGTGCAGTTTATCTTTATGGGGAACAAATAAGGTTTTATTGGGTTGAATTGGATATAATTCGAAAATAGTGCAGCGCATCTATAAACAGGACTACACTGAAGGCAGTGTTCAATTCAAACCAGGCAGGAATGATCTAAGCTTTTCGGTTTGTTGAGGGCATTACCTAATGTTGAACTGGGCCATTCAGATCTTGAAGGTGCAAGGCTGGATTCCCAGATTGTCATGAGTTAGTTTATCTCAGCCTGAAAGTGGCAGCAATGTGCCTGGGGTTAATAGGGAACAAAGTCAGCTCCTGCCTCTGATGACTGGGCTATACTGAGGTGCCTCCCATGGTCAAATTACTTGCCAACACTTACTGTCTCACCTCATGCATGAGGTACTGGAAAACACAGTTGGAGGCTTCAGGAGAGGAAGGGATAATTTTTTTAAAATGATCTAGAGACATAGAGAATAGTGAATTACGGATGCAAATTTCCCGTAATTTGTAGCTGTGAAATTGATCAAAATTTGAACATATGGTAATTACACGCTTTGTATATTGCCAGTTTCTTTGTGTCTGGGGATTCCTGTTTATCTCACTGTAAAAGCACAGTTGACAGATGAGCTCAAATTAGATTATGTAGAATTCTAAATCACAATTCTAGTCTGTCTGTAATGTGCACAAGGGACTCTGCATTAAAAAAAAAGTACAAAAATATTTTTTAGGAACACGCCTTGGAAATGGAAGCTGCAATGTCTTAAACTTTCATTTGCACAAAATCAGAATCTAAGTCAATTTGGTATCAGCTGTTTGAAAAGGGGTACTAATTAAGTCAAGTAACATGAGACTTCACTTCAAGAGATGCACCTTAACTCTCGAGAAGCTAAGAAACTAAAAAGGAACTGAGTTTGAAATGTATTTGGTTCTTTGGTTAATTCCAGCAGCAAGATTATTCTACTAAGGAAAGCCCTGCAGATGTTTATGGTGTGGTCTGGACAGGTTGCTGACAGCAGATTGGTATATTTGGTCATCAGAATTCAGAACACAACATGATAGAAAATGTTTAAGTCCTGGCTTCTGGTCTGGCACTTCTCCTTTCTTAGTGGGCAAGCTAGCCAATTCAGTCCTACAGCATACCCCCTGGAGTGCCACTTCCTTTGCACAATAATTTCTCTTATTGATGGTACTGCCAGTGGTCTGTCTCCAGTTGTTGTCACTCACTGTCTTGCTCTAGATACTTTTCGCTAAAAACAGTACTGACGTTTGGCTCGACAACCTTGTTTAAAGAATGTTTGTGTGTGCTCTTAAGCAAAGGCAATTTTTTTTTTAAATGTAGGAACAAGAAAACAACAAACATTAAACAATGCAAAATTTCAAAGGAGATTCCTGCCTTTCTGTGAAGCTCTGGAATTACCCTGAACATGTGCTCAAGCATTATGGTACTAACTCACTGGAAGCCAGAAGACATTGTGGTCACCTAAGAGATGCATTCAAAATTGTGAAGGGGATTGACAAAGTTGACTGAGGCAAGTTGTTCCCATTGACCAAAAAAAGTCAACGTTACTTCGAAATTAGGAATAAATTGGAAATTGAGGCAAAACAATTTAACTGAAAGGGGTGATCAACATTTAGAATGAGTTATCAGTTGAATTATTGAAGCAAGTAGTACAAATGGGTTCAAGAGACAAATAGATATATTTTTGGAGCAAGAGGGAATAAATTAAGGTGAGTTGGGATAGACATGGTTTTGTTGAGCTGAATGGCAATTTACTGTTCTAAATTTATTAAATTTTAGCACAGGAATTGGTCGATAAAAAAACAAAATGCACTTGATTATTTTATTCCTGAGTCTTCATTATACAACATTCACAAAATATGTATAAATTAGCAATATTTGTAGAGAAATAAATAGTTCCTTTGGCTTTAAAAAAAAATCAAAGAAATGAACAAATTCAAACCATTTCCTCATCCTTAAGAGATTGCGGATAAAATGCTTTAAAGCAATTTTTTAAGTTCGTGGAGGAGACAGGTTCACAGTATTGCACTAACCTGGATTCAGAATTAATTGGCTCTAATTAAGCAAACTTGTTGTGAGACAGTAGGAACAAACTGGGCGCTAAATTGGGCCGTGTAACGCCCATTATTTTGGTGCTACACGGCCTCTCCAACATCCAAGATGGTGTCTTGGCTGGACACGCACTTTTCCAGTGTGACGTGCGCAGACGCCATCTTGGTATAGGAGTTAGCGCATGAGCAAATACTGAATGCCAGAAGCATGTAAAGTGAGGAGAAAATGGATGCAATCAGTGTGCAACGCTAATTTAAAGTGATGGACACCATTTTGGGACTTAACACTCAACTCAATGCACAGCCTTAACCCCGACCATCTGAACGTGTCTTAGAGTGCCTGGAGGTTCCCCACCAGCGCTATTTAAAGGGACCATGCAAGATTTACAGGTTAGTGGCCGGATTATTGCTTCTGGCTGCCAAGATACTTGTAACTGTTTTTGGAGGTCTCCTATACTTGAATAATAAGACTAGGGGACATAGCCTGACATTTAGAGCCAGGATGTGCAGGAGTGAAGTTAGGAAATGCTTCTACAAGCAAAGGGTGGGAGAAGTTTGGAACGCTCATCTGCAATCGGCAGTTGATGCTAGCTCAATTGTGAATTCTAAATCTGAGATTGATAGATTTCTGTGAACCAACAGTATAAGGGATATGGGGCTAAGGCGGGTATGTAGAGTTAGGTCACAGATCCACCATGATCTCATTGAATGACGGAACAGGTTCGAGTGGCTAAATGCCACTGCCACTTGCTGCATCCTGATATGCGCCACCTTCTCTTGCAAGAAAGCAGGACGTGTGTCTGGATGATGGTTGAAAAGCTGCCAATGCGTGTGGCCTGTGAGTTGTGGGTGGGTGGCTTGCAACGGTGATGTAAGGATGAGAGGAGGCATCTGATTGGCAGAGTTGAGTACTAATGGGAAGAGTTTGTTGGTATGTGGGTGTTGGGGGTGTAGCACGTGGAGCAGTGGATGTGGCTAGTGGTGTAGTTGGTAGGAGACACCACTTGACAGTTGACCTCACTCACCTTGACCACTCATGTCAAAGCATTGACATTGTTCCTGTACTACATCTATGTTCAAGATGCTGTGCACCTGGCATTAACTTTGTCCCCTGCAGCTTCCAACTGCCTTTTGGGCATATGTCTGGAGGGCCTCTTGCCACCACCTCTCTTTCCCCGCCCCTCCTTCTGAACTCCTCTTGCACCAAGGCCTGTAGTGCATCATCAGAGAACCTTGGTGCACACTCTCTCGCAGGCTTAGTACCAACTCAGATCGGCAGATTGGTGAGGTCCGGCATGCAGATTGGAGGATGTGGGATTTAGTAGTGCGCAACCTTTATTCAATGTTTTAACATAACTCATCAGTGTGTAACATAGGAACAGGAGCTACATCTGTGTTTTGCATGTGTGATGTCTGATCTCTGTTCAGGCCCCATATAGACAGCAGGCTGTTCATTTCAGCAAATAACAGGTACCAGCTACCTTTAAGAGATTTTTAAAAGACAGCCTGCCTTTAAGAGATTGGCGCTCCCCCATCTGGTGGAAAGTGTGAATTGCATTGAATCCTCATGTCAATGCTGATTCAGAACGCTGCTTGAAGGTAAGTCCTCAGGCCTCATGAAAGTCTCGTCCTGCCTGTGCAGGGGCCATTGGGCGCAGGGTAATAGCGGATCGCACTACCCCCGTCCAATAATAGGCCCTATCCAATTTTATTTTTTCCCCAGAGTATCTAAGGAATAGAAAGGTCCTATCGTTGTCGTACGGGGTCACATTTTCAAGTTACGGTTGAAGTAAGTTGCTATGACACTGTAAGGAAGGCCTTTGAAGTACACCAGAGTCTTACTGTGTATTGCAGTGATGACATGACTCTTAGATAATTTTGTACCTAATTAATTCTATATTCACCTAGTATACTATACTTTTTGTGAAATAGTGCTACACGCATGACTTTAAATACAGCCAATTTTGATGAAAGTGGACCCCCATTTTATAACTAAAAAGAAGGGTCCCAAACTTCTTAATTAACAAAAAATCCCTTGAATATTCAAACTAATTGAAAAATTAATTTCCTAACAGATTTAAGTGACTAAGATGAAGATCTTTTCTACACATGTAATTTTTGGCACTGACATCTGTTCTTTAAGTCTGTGATTGGCACCTATTGCAACACTTAACCATTCAATTTTCAGTAAAATAATGAATCTGTGAGGGACTGGAGGTTTAACACTCTTTCGGGGATTATGATTAAATATAAGGGCAGAAATTGCTGTCAGCAGTGTTATCGTGCAAACGCTTAACACACTTTTAGCAAATTCTTTTCTCTGATATTGCAGCAGTGATGTTGACCTGTTTGTTGAGTGATAATCATCAGTTGATTCCTTGGAAATAATAGCCGGTCTGTTTTATACTAATTTACTAGCAAAGTAGGGATAAGCAATGAATTTGAAGAGCAAATCAAAGCATGTTCAATTTGGGCCAATTTGGATCTATCTATCTATCTATCTATAAAATGGGGGTCCACTTTCATCTATCACGCCCGTTCCATGCAGAGCCCATGTATGATTCTATCATGGACTTCCCTTTCACACCATCCACTAATGCCTTACTTAAAGTTGCTGCCCTACATCTCCCGAAAAAAGTCAAGCAGTGCTACTAAAATCTCTCAAACTTTCATTCTTCCATTTCAACAGATATCAATCCAGCTCACTTTTTAAAAAAAAAGTCAATTGATTCCAAATCAACTGTGTTCTCTGGGAGCCTGTTCCACATGTTCGCCAACCTGTAGCCAAAGAGTTTTCTTCTAGTCTCTAACCTTGCTTGATTCAATCCAGTTTAAATTGGATGTACTGTCTCATTAATTAAAACAATATATAGTGATACCCGAAAGGAGACAATTTGCGAGCTTTTGTTTTTTTGTGCATTCTATTTGGTCATAGAAATAATCATCTCAAATAGACATCATTAGGTGTAATGATTCCTCCAAAAATGATGATGCATGGTAGTGTAATGGTTATGGTACTGCAGGAGCACCCAGAGGTCATAAGTTCAAATCCAACCACGGTAAATTATGAAATTGAATTCTATAAGATGGTAATTTGCAGCACCAGAAAAACCGAACATGAAAGGGGCCAGATTGTCATAAAAGCCCAACTGATTCACTAATGCCATTCTGGGAAGGGAACCTGCCATCTCTACCTGGTCTGGCCTACATGTGACTCCAGTCCTACACTATATGGTTGACTCATAATGCCCTCCAGGCAGCTCAGGATGGGCAATAAATGTTGTTTCCACTCCACGATATTAGAAGAAATGGGGGAAGAAATTGCAGATGCATAGTCATCATTTTCCAAAGTGCTCTCGATTCAGGAATTGTACCTATGGATTGGAAAATTACAAATGTCACTCCATTATCTAAGAAAGGAGGGAAGGAGAAACAAGGTAACTACAGAACTGTCAGTTTAACATTGGTTGTGGGGAGGTGACTGGAATCTATCATTAGGGACAATGACTGAATGCTTGCATAAGGATGAGCTGATCAAAGGATACAAAAAGTAATCAAAGAGGCTAATGGAATGTTGGCCTTTATCTTAAGGGGTTTAGAATACAAAGAGGAGGAATTTATGCATCATTTGTACAGAGTCTTGTTTCGACCCCACCTTGAGTACTGTGTTCAGTT
Organism: Heptranchias perlo; assembly: GCF_035084215.1. NCBI lineage: Eukaryota > Metazoa > Chordata > Chondrichthyes > Hexanchiformes > Hexanchidae > Heptranchias > Heptranchias perlo. Next base: position 10,755,370 of record NC_090357.1, on the reverse strand, counting down.
TTGGGCACCGCACCTCAGGAAGAATATTTTGGCACAGATTCACCAGAATGATACCAGGGCTTAAAGGTTTAAATTGTGAGGACAGGTTGCACAAACATGGCTTATATGCTCTTGAGTTTAGAAGTTTGAGGGGCGATCTAATTAATGTGTTTAAAATGATGAAGGGATTCGATAGAGTAGAAACAGAGAAGTTATTTCCTCTGGTGGGGGAGTTCAGAATACAGGGGCACCATTTAAAATTAGAGGTAGGCCTTTCAGGAGTGAAATCAGGAAGTCACTGTGCATCTCCCACCCTTACAAATGCTGTGCTGGTGTTTTATAAATGTAGACTTCAGATCCAGAGAATCTGAATCTGGGACTCTTCAAATTATAATCTGGATTTAAACTTCATGTTTAGCAGGCATAGGGACTAAATCAAATAATTGTTGATCAACCCAAATGAAATAGTGTGAATCAAGAATGGACTTAGATTTATTCGCACTTAAAATAGAACATCCCTGAGTAAAGCTGACAGAAAAAGAGTATTGTCCTGTGTATGTTATGATGTTTAAACTGGGAAATAGTGTAGTGTAAGAGTATATTGTCCTGGAGTGGGCCTGTACTTGCAAAGCCTCTACTGCTAGTGCCTATCAGACTGATAGTAACGGAGATACCATCATCCAGGTCCATGGATCAATGGAAGTGGGGCTCACACGTGTCTTCAGGAAGGGGTTGTGGCTGAGAAGACCTCCCAAAGTTATTTGAAGTACACTTTTTTTTAAAATCCCTTTAGTAAGGGGACCGATTAACAGTTATAAACATCTTTTGAAGCTAAAACTGAGGGCTGCTCACCAATGTGGCTTCAAAGCAACATTTCTTCCAAGCGGGTGCCCACCAGAATTATTAAAATTAGATGACCATGCCCTGACTCTGGATACTCTGCAGGGTCAGGAGCAGAGGTCACGGGCAAGCAGGATTCCTGCACCACTGCACTTACGGCTGTGAGGATTTTCAGCCCCAGTGTTTTCACTGTGGTCTCTTTCTTCACTTCTGTTGCGCTTTAGTCTTTCTTTCCAGTACCTTTGCCTTATGCTCATGGCAAAAGGACAGTTTCCATAAATAGACAGAACCTTTATGAACCAAACCCTGCACCCTCGTATGAGTGGGATAGTCTGCCTAAGATTGATTGTTATCCCCTCATTGCAGTATTGAACAATTGATATCATGTGAAATGCCCACTACATTCTCCTGACTCTTTAAGAGGTACAAAATACCACACCATTAGACCAGTTTGTACAGACTAAAACAAATAGATTTATTTACAGTCTGAATATATAGAAGTGGTGAGAGACAGTAAAATGATGATGCTTAAAAAAAATTCCACAAGGGCTAAAATACCCTCTGTAGAATCTATTTTTTTACACAGGAAGATAACACTGCTGTCTGGTAAGTGACTGAACCTTTGGACAAAACAGATTTGTAGATCTTCACAATGCAATGTATGATTAGAACAAAGCTCCTGCATCCTGATTAATTTCCACATCAATCAGCACGGCCTAATCCCATGGACATCTTGATTGCTAGCCTCCATTTTGAAATTTGGTAAGGTAAGACATCTTCTCCTATTTCATCACAACCTCTATGATCAGTTTGGACACTCGATATTTCCATCTGTTGTACATTCTCTAATCTCTAACATAGAGAACTACTCCAAAAATAAATGGTTTGTAAGTGGTAAGTAAATCATTTCAAATAATTTTCCCAAATACTTGTTGCATTTCTCAGACCCAAAAACCCATTAATTGGCTCATTGGTTTGCAACTAAAATAGAAAAGAACAAATTAGTAAACAGAACATATCTGTGCATGCATTGCATTTACATCTATCAGCAAGCTTTTATAAATTCTAATAATTATTCAAAACTGTAAATCTACACCTCAGCTCTGAAATTAGGCTGTTGAGATACCAACACCGAAGTGTTTATATGAAATTCCCCACTCTTGTAACATCCCCCTACATTACAACAGCGACTACACTTCAAAAGTACTTCATTGGCAGTAAGGCACTTTCGGACGCCCTGAGGTTGTGAAAGGCGCTATATAAATGCTTTCTCTCTGCTATTTTAGTGGAAATGTTGCCCATTTATTTTAAACTGGTTCAGACAAACATGTTGAGCATTCATATGGCAACCTCCCACTTTGTGATTTCAGGACTCTTGAATTTTATTGTCCAAATTATGACACGGCCTTTTTCCCAGAGGTATTTATTGAATGGCAGTACCAAGAGTTGAAGAGATCACAAAATAATCATGGCCAAGAGTCAGTGGAACACCCCGTTAAGATCAGTAGGACTGACCTGAATTTGAGAATAACATTCCATGTATATACTCAGGATTTAAAACCTTTTGAATATTCTAATTTTAATGAGGGAACTGTTGCATTTCAGAATTTAAAATAGTTTTAAATAATTCATGTTGGAAAATGTACTATGGTTTAACAGAGATTCTCGTTCTGTTTTCATGTGTGGTATAAAATATTCATCTTTTCCAGTCAGTAAGTAAATAAAAACTAGTGGTTATTAAATATGATAAATTATTAGTGGAGTTATAGCTTTAAAGCTTTTTGTATGTTATTGATTTCATGTAATGGTTCCTGTGGCATTTTGAATGACTAAATACACCAGAAGTAAATGTCCACGGACAGGACTATAAGCAGCAATCATTTGGGCATTTTAATATAGGTCACTCTCCTATGACAAAGTCCTCTCACAAAGTTAAAAATGATCCTGCGAGTTGGAAGTAAATGAGGCCGTGATGCCCTGTTTCTGAAGTTCCTGAATCGCAAATTATACCTTGTTACATTTTGAAGGTCAAGTGGTAAGGCAGTTGGCATTCACACACAGCTTTAAATCTGAATAAATTCACTGCAGTACCATTTCAGATCAAAAAGATAATAAACAGGTTTCCAATGTCATTTTATATTCCAAGATGCAGATTAAATCAATCAGAACACAACATGATTCTGTGCAGCAAAAGCAGTGCATTTTCATGAAATGTTACTCACTTGAAATATTTATCAAAATAATCAGTACAAACGCACTGCAACCAGCCTCCAAGAACAAAGGCAATTTAGATTTAACTAGTTTGGACTCCGAACAGTTGCCAACCTTTTAGCTTAAAAGCTTGTTTCTGGCTTCGATTTGATAGAAATGGCATGCACGCACACACAAATAAGGAGAATAATGCCTTCCTTCTGGGAAAACAAAGAAGGTTGGGAGTGATATTGGGCTCTTATTGATCTGGAAACAAATGAATGCGTTGGGTATTTTTCACATTGTAACAGCCGACATCATCGTCGAACTACACTGAGATAAAAATTTCAGGTTTAATCCAGCTATTTTGTCATTAAATTTAATACAGTTACACTGGTTGCGCTCAAAAATGAAACATTGGCGAACTTTGCACATTATTAACATTCACTTGTACTCAGCAAAAAGTTTGCAAAATGCATAAAATGGAAAACTTCTATCAATTATTTACAGTTTTAACTGACATTCTATCTCTCCCTTCCTTTGTGTAAATCCTTTTAAACTATTGGGACTAGATGTGGCAATGTTTTACAATAATGTCCTTTCATATCCAGAAGCAGGGTCCAAATCATGAGCAGACAGATGGAATGAAGGTCTATTGAGGCCGTTGAGTCAAATTAGTTCTGGCAGCATTACCCTGGTGCCCAGTGGACACTGGTTTGTAGCAGTGTCCAAGTATCTGGTGGCTAATGGGCACTCCAATTTGATGTGGGGAACATTGCATCTAATTAGTAGTACAAATACAATGATGAACAACATTTTGAATTTTTCACAATTTACTAAAGAAGGGGTCAATTTCTTGTAGGTTAAAGGCGTGAATATAATTCCTGATCTATGCCCAGCACATTAAGGACAAGTTGGGAATGGGAAAGAGAAGCTGTGAGATGTGGAACAAAAGGAAGAAAAGATAACAACATGAAGAAGACTAAAGTATTTAAAAGGCAAAGTGAAGACAATCATAACTTGTTTCATTGAAAAAGAAAGCGAATGGAAATTTGAATTATTTTTATTCCAGTTCTAATATGGAAAAAATAGATAATGTGTCAGGAAGCAGCACTGTTAGTAGACTGAAGGCAGTGTGACAGACGCACAGAGCTCTGTGGTGAATGCAACAGATGCATTGAGCTCCCAGCGTATATTTTTAAATAATTTTGTTCTGTCTGTAAATGTTGAAGGGAGACATCATGTAGGTTATAAACTGTTATTTACTAAATTATATGAAAATAGTGAATTAAAATGGCTACAAAAAGGGTCAAAAGATAGGAAAAGGATTTTTAAAAAGTGAAAACCTGAAGGAATGTGGTGTATTATGAAGTGCCATGAACCAAACATTTGAAAATTCAGCTAAAAAGTGACGCGAATCATCCTTTCAGACACCTTTAATGTTGTCGAACATGGCCGTAGTAAAATGCAAATAGTTTTACTTTAAATGGTTTTGCGACTCACTCAATTCATATACTAACATGATTAATTTTAAAAACAGACAAATAACATGGGGCGGCTTTGCAGCTGAAAGTCTTGAGGCGATCCCATCTTGACCTAATGAGCATTTTTAATGTTTTCTCCTCATTTTCAGTAAGAGGGCAGCAAAGCAGCACAGGCATTACAGACCATCTCTGAGCCAAATAAGAACAGATTTGAGTATTTCCACTGTCTGCAATTTAGGCTTGTCTAACATTACTCAGGAGCGGGTTTCGACAGTTCTTGGGCAGAATAGGGAAGACTAGTCGGAATCATTCCAGCACAAAGTGGACGTCCCATCAACCAATTAAGGAGTGCCTTTGATAGTAAGTGGAGAACAGTCCGGCCCCTGGGTAGGCTTACATCATTAGGAGCCTGCACAGAGGAATAAGTGGACAATAAAGAGGATAAACCAGGGGATTATGGTCGCAAAATTAAATGTATTTTACTTCAAACGAGGACAGGACAGTGAAAACTGATTAGAGCACATTATCAAGACAAAAATAAATTGTGATATCAAATAATGTGTGACCGTACCAATTAGTTCCTTCATTTATACCAAAGGGAGTAGGTATAAAATGGGATTTTCTCCACATCTGATGTAAAGCAATTTCTGATCGTAGCCAATACTATCTTATGTTGTGTCTGTATAAATCTACCAGGATGAGTAAGGGCAAGATTAGTCCACTTAGTAAATTGAATTTATTTCAACCATATTCAACATGGTGTGGCTCATGGTAAGTTGGATGTAACACTGTGAACACAGGGAACTAGAAGCCAGTTAGCCTGACATCAGTCGTCAGGAAAATGTTGGAATCCATTATTAAGGAAGTGGTAACAAGGCACTTAGAACATCATAATATAATTAGGCAGAGTCAACATGGTTTTATGAAAGGGAAATCATGTTTGATAAATCCACTGGAGTTTTTTGAGGATGTTACTGGCAGGGTAGATAAAAGGATGTAGTCTTTTTGGATTTTCAAAAGGCATTTGATAAGGTGCCACATAAAAGGTTGTTACATAAGATAAGGGCTCATGGGATTGGGGGTAACATATTAGCGAGGATGGAGGATTGGTTAACTGACAGAAAACAGAGCAGGGATAAATGGGTCATTTTCAGGTTGGCAGGCTGTAACTAGTGGAATGCTGCAAGGATCGGTGCTCGGGCCTCAGCTATTTACAATCTATATTAATGACTTAGATGAAGGGACCGAGTGTAATGTATCCAAGTTTGCTGACAATACAAAGCTAGGTGGGAAAGTAAGCTGTGAGGAGGACACACAGAGTCTGCAAAGGGATTTTGACTGGTTAAGTGAATGAGCAAGAAGGTGGCAGGTGGAGTAAATGTGAGGTTATTCACTTTGGTATGAAGTATAGAAAAACAGAATATTTTTTAAATGGTGAGAAACTATTAAATGTTGGTGTTCAGAGAGATTTGGGTGTCCTAGTGCAAGAAACCACAAAAAGTTAGCGTGCAATTACAGCAGGCAATTAGGAAGGCAAATGGCATGTTGGCCTTTGTTGCAATGGGGTTGGAGTACAAGAGTAAGAAAGTCTTACTACAATTGTACAGGGCTTTGGTGAGACCTCTCCTGGAGTACTGCGTAGTTTTGGTCTCCTTATCTAAGGAAGGATATACTTGTCTTCGAGGCGATGCAACGAAGGTTCACTAGATTAATTCCTGGGATGAGATGGTTGTCCTATGAGGAGCGATTGAGTAGAATGGGCTTATACTCTCTGGAATTTAGAAGGATGAGAGGTGTTCTCATTGAAACGAACAAGATTCTGAGGGGGCTTGACAGGGTAGATACTGCGAGGTTGTTTCCCCTGGCTGGAGAGTCTAGAACTAGAGGCATGGTTGCCGGATAAGGAGTCAGCCATTTAAGACTGAGATGAGAAGAAATTTCTTCACTCAAAGGGTTGTGAATCTTTGGAATTCTCTACCCCAGAGGGCTGTGGATGCTGAGTCGTTGAGTATATTCAAGGCTGAGATAGATAGATTTTTGGACTCGAGGGGAATCAAGGGACATGGGGATCAGGCAGGAAAGTGGAATTGAGGTTGAAGATCAGCCATGACCTGATTGAATGGAGGAGCAGGCTCGAGGGGCCGTATAGCCTACTCCTGATCCTGTTTGTTATGCTCTTATATCACGGCTGTGTTATACCATGTAACCCACGATATTTTGTTATGCCATGTGACTGCTAAGGTAGACCTGTGTCTACGGTGGTTCCTCCCGTTAGGCTGTAAAATCTAACTGCTGTAAATAAACACAAGCTTTAGATCAGTTAGAGTTTAATTACTGATGGTTAGGCAAATTTGTAGCTGGCCAGGTGATTGTAAATTTCTAGCTCCTGGTTAATCTGTGGACTTCCCTCAACAACAGTAAATAACCTTCTAATTTATCTCGTTATGAAATGACTGCCTGTTTTTGTTGATACTTTTGACACTTTGAAGTATAACAGCTGAAGTGTGATGAGCGCTCTCAAAACTTTTACGTATTATGGATTGATGTTGTATTGTTGATATTATATTGATCGCTATCTACGAAGATTAAATTATGCAAAGCAAGTGAAAACCAAATATGAACCATTCAGCATCGATTAGCACATTTGAAGGACAAGTCAGTTACTCGGTTCCCCATATCACAAGTTAGTTCATGTTTATCAGTTTAAAAAAAACTGCTTGCTGTCCATGAACTACTTTATACTTTGTGTTGGTGAATTTTGGGCCCATAAACTGTATTATGAGATTGGTATACAAATGTATTCACAGCGACACATAAATGACCTCAGGGTCAAATAAAGCGACTTGTCCAAAGAACTATACTAAGAAGCTGTCCTATTAATTCAAAAAGTATTGGATCACTTTAGTAAGAAAGTATGGTTTAACACTGACCTTAGTATGAAAACTTCAACGAGACAGTCCAACTTAAACGAGAAAAATTGCTGTGCACTGGCAGGTGCAACAACTACTCCTATCAAAATCTATGCATTTGATTTTTATTTATAATCTGCAAACTGGATTCACTTGCCATCCAATTACTTCCCAAGAGCTTCACTTCATCCCATTATAGAGGAAACAAATGAAACCATCATCATGTTGAGAATTCGAGAGCACTGCAGGGACAGGATTCCGATATCTGGATATTACCATTTTCTGAATCAAAATGATTAGATTTGTTCTTTAAAGGCAAAACATATGCAACTGAATTATTCCAATAATGTTTATTATTTATAAAAGGATGATGCCTGGAAACCTATCAGCATCTCACAGTCGCCTTTTGTCCTGTTCTATACATTGCAACGACCATTCAGGAGCAGCCTATTCTCTGTAAAATCATGAATTTCAGCTCCAAGTGTTGCCCTTGATCCACTTCCTCCCTTCTTGACGCTACTGGTAAGAGGGAAAGAACAAGGAATTCTAAACAAAACGTCCACTTCGAGCAAGCGGTTTTAAAAATGTAAAACAGAACCAGAAGAGATGGCTGAAAGACGCCAACTAGTGCACAGGTACAATTCTTCGAAACACTTCCGGATTATGGATCAATTCAGAAGAATGTACATCCCATTTAAACTCCGTGTTCCACATTGTCGCTGATTCTAAAGAAACAGATCCTAGTTTGGCTATGATGGGTATTTAACTTTGAGTAATCCAAACCCTAAGATTGATTGCTATTGCTCATGTTATCTTGTATTGTGTTTGTCCTTGTTAGATAAATGCCAATAAAAATGAGCAGATAGCAATTTAATTAATGGGGAGACATTCTTCTGTTCCATTGACCAGAACGTGTGGAGATGCCGGTGATGGACTGGGGTTGACAAATGTAAACAATCTTACAACACCAAGTTATAGTCCAACAATCTTATTTGAAAATCACAAGCTTTCGGAGGCTTCCTCCTTCCTCCTTCACCTGATGAAGGAGGAAGCCTCCGAAAGCTTGTGATTTTCAAATAAGATTGTTGGACTATAACTTGGTGTTGTAAGATTGTTTACATTTGACCAGAACAGCAGTGGCTCAGGGACAACAATAAACCAGTGATTAAAAATTGGTTTAATTATTGACTTGGTTAAGAACACTGGAAAATTAATCACTCACTTTAGATACAACCATAAATTAGTAGGAATATGCTGCTGATCCATCAGTGGTTTGAAAAGAGTAATGACGGTTTTATGTTTCAGATCCAGACTTTTCATCTGAACCCATACTAGTTCTGACAGAGTCGGCACCCTAAATGTAAATCTATATTTTCAGATGCTGGCAGGCATGCTGGAAAATGCATTCCAGCATTTTCTCTCTTTTTATTTTAGATTTCTAACTTTTCTTTTTTACCTCTGCTGTTAGATACAACCAGATAACTTAAGAGTCCTGCTGCTGTTACTCGCGCAAGCTCCCACACAATGAAGGGCAGCAGTGTGAATGGAGGAACTCACTCCAGCTTTGGTGGGCTGGGGAGTGTATATATTGTGATAAAGCTATCACAATTTGTGTGGGACACACTGGATGGACCAGGGCATCATTTCCTGTCCATCATCGTTCATATGTTAGCTGTGATTTTCTAACTGGTGTTATTTTGCAGCAAATTCCACCCACTGTATCCACTGATAGGCTTTTCTGAGCAGCTAACGATTACAAAGAAATGTTTCACTTTTCTTGGCATTTTATGGTTGATTAATTGAATAATTTGTCAAACCTTGGGCAGGATATCCTGCAAGATACAGAACAATACTGACTCCAACAAGACATCCTAAAAAGGTTAATAATTAAACAAAGCAGAAACATTGCATGTTAGACTTGTGATCCCTGTAATTGGCATATCAATGTCTATTACACTTTCCACTTGTCTTCCATTGTTGGCCATTGGCATGCAAGTATCTGGTTGAAAATCCTCTATAACATTGTTCTTTTGAAGGATTCTACTTTGTATTTCAGTTATTTGACTAAAAGGCAAATAGAATAACTGCAATATTTAACTCCTTGTAGCCAACGCAAACCTTTGATTCTAGCAAGTCATTTATGTGAATGGGTTTAGCCTCGCCAGCTATCTGGTACCCAGTGATTATACAATAAAGACAATTTAGCATATTTTCACAACAAACCTGGCCAGGTAGATGCCCAAGCATTGGTGCATTGTTGCTCCAAGTTGCCTCAACTGGACTATCTTGTGGACTCAAGGGTGAGTCAACCTATTCCTCTCATACCTTTTTTTATTACTTCTTAGGATGTGGGTAATGTCATGCAATTATTGTCCATCCTTAGCTGCTCTGGGAAAGTTCTTCTTTTGTAGCAATTGTTTTTACAACTTAATGGGGCAGAAATCGCTCCCGAAATAACAGAGGAGCTCAACAGCGCTCTCCGTTGTTGGTGGCGAAATGCAGGAGTAAGTTCCAGTACTCGCACATGTGCAGTGAAACGTGGAAATCCGGAACGTGCTCCTCGTGGCTCGCCGGCGATATGACAACTTTGAATTAAAGGGATTGCACGCTGCAATCAGAGAAATCATTAAAAAAGTGCAAACTTGCTTATCTGCCCAGCTGGAAAGTAACTAATTACGCCACCAAACAGGTACGCTTGAAAATACAGGTCTAAACTAAGTTTTAATGAAGTTTTAAGCCTTAATGACTGCCAAACAGCTAACAATTAACTTAAAAAAATGTGGAGTCTCATTATTCCTTATTTAAATCGTTTTTGATCATTAAAATTGTTTTTTAAGTTAAAAAAATTTAAAAATTCTTTTTTTTGTATTTTTCCCTTCAGTCTCTTTTATTTAGTTCAATTATTTCTTTGGCTTTTTATTTAAAAAATTAAAAATGTTTATTTACAATGGCACACAGAATATTAATTTTCAATGAATGAAGTCCGCTTGCCTGCTTGAGCAATGCAGCCTGAATCTGTGGGGGTGACTTCTCTTTCTGACAGATTTTGTGGGCGAGTCCTCTCCTCACAGACTTTTCCAGCCTTGCAGCAACTCACGCTGCTCAGAGGCTGGGTTGAGTTCAAGTTCAAGCAATTTGATGCCATAGAGCCGGCAGTAAGGAATTTTGTTAATTTAATTCGCAGGAGCGGAGGTGAGTGTTGCCTCACCGCTCGGAGCAATTTCTGGCCCATTGGCTTACCAAGCCCCTTTCAGAGAGCATGAAGAGTCATGTGCAGATCAGACTGGGTAGGGGTGGCAGTGTTCTCCTCTAAAGGACAAGAATGAACCAGCCTGATTTTTCAATGACGAGCTCTCACGATCATCTTTCCTGGTGCTAGTCGACAAGTGACCTGGTTTATTGATATCAATTTCATATCTTTCCACACCGGCTGGTTCAAGAGTGACGTTGATGAATACCTAGAGACAAGTTGGATCTACATCCTCTCGGTCAGAAAGTGGTGTGTGACTGTGGGAGGGGAACAATCTTGCAAAGTTCTGGGGAAAAATGGACGGTTTTGATCATATTTCCATTGAAAATACACTTAAAAAATAAATGCTACTTCACAACCAAAAGTTCTGGTTGTTATAACAACTGTTGTGTAAGCAGGAGTTAATATTACAGGCAATTTATCCTCCAAATATTGTCTACAGGAAAGGGATATAGTAAAAAAGAAAAATCAGGAACATTAATAAGGATTGGAACATTGACAGTCCAATCCATACTAGTGGTTGGGGAAAGCAAATAAGTAATCATGTGTTACAAAAGTGTGTTCGAAACAATACGATGTGAACATCATACTGAACTTACAAGTTCTTTTTTGTGCTCGGTTCCATCAATTCTTCTTCCAGCACAGTGATTGTCAAATAAGCTACTTTATTAATTAGGTGCCAAAGTTTAGAATCCGATTTCATTTATACTAATAATAGGATCCAAGTGTTAAAAAAAGAGCTTTTTCTGTTCAACTTTCTTTTTAAGATGTGGTCTCCCCTGATTTGCACGTTGAAGAATAAGTCTTGGCTTCATTTAACACGTGAAACACTTCTCCACTATTTGGTTCCTGGCACCTATTATGTTTTGATCTACAAGCAAGTTAAAAGCGAGTTTCAAAGTGGACATTTTTTTTCGCTAACCGCGGCCATTAGCTGCTTTGGAGATGCTATTAGCAGCATTTTGTCACCAGATTATGTCAGTTTTGACAGTCTGACAAACTGGGGGAGAATGTTGTTAACTGGAATGTTTCTCTGTGGCAATATGTGAGCAAGCTGCAGTTTGAATTCAGCAATGCTGTGCAATTCAATCTGAACTAAAAAGATGATGATACCCAAGAGCCTCTCCTATAATATGTGTACAGCAACGCAAAATACCGCTTCTCAGAACTGCAGTTTTGCCAACATCGACGTGGACAATTTATGGAGTTGTCATAACACTAACAAACTAGGCTCAAGATAAATACAGGTGAGCAAAGTCATTCGACCCATCATAGTTCATCCATCTTGAAAGACACCCGAGACCCCCCCATCCAACCCCACAGATTCCAATTGTTTCTTAATGATTCCTGGATTCCTGCCTCCACTACCCTACCTGGAAGCCGTGTGTTGATCATTCTTTGTGTGAAGAACAACTTCCTGATATCAGTCCTAAATTTGCCTTGCACTAGTTTTGACCTATACCCCCTTATTCTACTCTCTTGGTTTAGTTTGAAGTAATCTTCTGAAACTGTATTTTCCATTTAATTTACTGTCTTAAATATCAGTATAAGGTCACCTTTTAATTGCCTCCTTTCAAGGCTGAAAAGTGCAAGTTTCTCTACTCTTTCCTCATAAATCAGTTTCCTGATGCTAGGGATCAGCCTCCTGGCTGTTACTTGGAAGTTTTTTTTATTCGTACATGGGATGTGGGCATCGCTGGCAAGGCCAGCATTTGTTGCCCGTCCCTAATTGCCCTTGAGAAGGTGGTGGTGAGCCGCCTTCTTGAACCACTGCAGGCCGTGTAGTGAAGGTTCTCCCACAGTGCTGTTAGGTAGGGAGTTCCAGGATTTTGACCCAGCGATGATGAAGGAACGGCGATATATTTCCAAGTCGGGATGGTGGTGTTGTTCCTATGTTGCCTCCAGAATAGGATATCCCCTTTTAATAGACTTCTCTTAGGTGTTCGTCTTTTAATTTTGGAAACACTCAGCAGGTCAGGCAACATCTCTGGACTTGTTTATAAACTGTTAAATCTCTAACTTCTTCCAGTTCTGATGAAAGGGCATCGACCTGAAACGTTAAACTCTGTTTCTCTCTCCACAGATGCTGTCGGACCTGCTGAGTGTTTCCAGCATTTTCTGTTTTTATTTCAGATTTCCAGCATCCATATTATTTTGCATTTGTCTTTTAATTTTACTTTTCTTAGTTGCTCCCCTTGTAAATTTTCCTCTGCCGAGTGCTCCTCTTTTAGGTTAGCTGGTTCGTGTGCTGTGATTGCATGCCACTCTGTGGGTAGTTCTTGTGACTTGAGTTCTTGAGGTTTCTGCGGGTTCTGGTGGTAGACCTCTGCCGGGATGAAATGCTGCATTGCTTTTTTTCAAGTGGGAACTCGTAGCACTTGATTTTTCATCATTTTTCTTTGAATTTGGAAATATTGAATCCTTGCTCCTTGACCAGATTGTCAGTCAAGTTGTTTGCTCAGTGGGCAAGTCAGCCTTTCTCACACACTTTCTAGAAACTGGTTCAAAAACAGAATAAGGCAGAGGTCTGGGTACAGATGTATAAGCTGGACTAGTCAGCCAGAGAATATGAGTTCAAATCCCACCATGGCAGTTTGAGAATTTGAATTCAGTACAGAAAATCTGGAAATGTAAAGCTGGTATCTGTAAAAGTGACCATGAAGCTGTTGAATTATTGTATAAATCCGACTGGTTCACTAATGACTTTAGGGAAGGAAACCTGCCATTCCTTACCTGGTCTGGCCTACATGTGATGATATGTCCCACACCAACATAGTTCACTCGTAACCATCCTCTGAAGTGGCCTAGCAAGCCACTCAGTTGTATCAAACCGCTATCAGCAGTTCAAGAAGGCAGCCCACCTCCACCTTCTCAGGGTATCTAGAGATGGCCTTGCCAGTGACACCCACATCCCGAGAATGAGTATATATATAAAAAAAAGCTGCCTGTTGGGAACTATTGCACTACACAGGAAGAGAGAAGTTCCACCCATTTATTGTTGGTCGGCAGAAAGTCTTGATTATGCTTTCAAAATCTTTCAATCAACACAGATCGAAAGCAACCTGTACATGTTATAAGAATCCAATCTCTTTTGGACAGAAGGGGTAACTCGCAGCAATATAATTAGCTCTTTCTGACTGCTTTAAAATAATTCCAAAAATAAATTATAAACCCAAATGGGTTTCTGTATCTGAGGAGGAACTTTGCAAATCAATTCGAACTAAATTAAATGTGTGCTTAACTACGTCCAAAAGTACTGAATTTGTATTCAACTCATTGGAGATTTGTTACAGATGGTTTCATTTAAATCCAAATATAACACACTTGGGCTTGTTAAAATCATTAACAAACTAAAAAAACCTTATTAAACACTAGATGTGGTAAATCTTGGGCATATTTAATACAGATTATTCCAATTTAAATCTGATCTCAAAGATTTATTTAGTTCCGTTCATGTCAACAAAAAGTATTAAAGATTCCTTAATACCATTTATAGTAACAGCACAAAGGTATAAACTTTAAAGCAGTGCTCAACCATTTAAAAATGAGTGGAATGAAAAATCCAGATGATATTGTGGAACTAATTACTAGAAGTGGTGTAATCTTGTTACACAGGATCCCAGCTCTTAAATAGCAAGTGTATTTTTCATTGGGTTTCAACAGAAAGCACTGTTTCTACAGACTGGATGCTGCTGTGAGTTAGAACATTAGCCTTTCACTTCTGGCACATTGTCTCAAATCCAGCCAAGACTGATAAGGTGAAGCCTCCCTCTGACACCAGCTGTAAGAACCTGAAGTGAAATGGGCATTCTTAATCCAGTTGGTATGGGGATGAGTCCGCATGATACTCAGCATGAAAGGGCAACAAGATGGCTAGTGTGGGAAAAGGAAATGTCACACTCTTGCAAAAAGGGAAGAGTCTTGTGTTTGAGGTAGAACGTTGCTTGATTGTGATGCTCCACACAGGTGAGTTTACATATAAAGAATCAGAGGATTGGTGCCTGTGAAACCCGTACCCTAGCATGAGCCATTGCCTTCAGTAGAGGAGGGAAGGAAAATGGAAAAACAAGAAAAGAGTGCCAAGACACACCAGCATTCCAACTCAGGATCGCTGACCTTCTCGAATCAATCTGTCTGTGTCTCGCTGTCCTTCTTGAATCAATCTGTCTGTGTCTCGCTGACCTTCTCGAATCAATCTGTCTGTGTCTCGCTGACCTTCTCGAATCAATCTGTCTGTGTCTCGCTGACCTTCTCGAATCAATCTGTCTGTGTCTCGCTGTCCTTCTTGAATCAATCTGTCTGTGTCTCGCTGACCTTCTCGAATCAATCTGTCTGTGTCTCGCTGACCTTCTCGAATCAATCTGTCTGTGTCTCGCTGACCTTCTCGAATCAATCTGTCTGTGTCTCGCTGACCTTCTCGAATCAATCTGTCTGTGTCTCGCTGTCCTTCTCGAATCAATCTGTCTGTGTCTCGCTGTCCTTCTCGAATCAATCTGTCTGTGTCTTGCTGTTCTTGCAACTTGCACCACGAATTGCAAACCATAACAAACAAATTTGAAGATTCTTTCTGAGATGTGATGAGGGTTTGTAAATAAGAAAAAAAAGAGGTTGCATTAATCGTCGCTGGATCAAAATCCTGGAACTCCCTACCTAACAGCACTGTGGGAGAACCGTCACCACACGGACTGCAGCGGTTCAAGAAGGCGGCTCACCACCACCTTCTCAAGTGCAATTAGGGATGGGCATTAAATGCCAGCCTTGCCAGCGACACCCACATCCCATGAATGAATAAAAATAAACGTGCCTTCAATGTGCTCACAAGGTCCCAAAGCACTTCACCGCAAATAAATGATTTTTGAAGTGCAGTCACTGTCGCTTTGTAGACAAAGCGTGGCAGCAAGGTCCCATCACCTCCAGTCCCCCAAGGATCGATCCGTGGCCCCCTCCTCTTCCTCATCTATCTGCTGCTCCTTGGTGACATTATCTACAGACACGGGTTCAGCTTCCACTAACTACACCAGTTCTACCTCTCTCAACCCGTCCACTGCTTCTGTGCTGTCAGATTGTTTGTCCGACATCCAGTCCTGGATGAGCTGTAATTTTCCCCTGCTAAACATTGGGAAGACCGAAGACATCTTTGGTACCTGCCACAAACTTTGTACTCTCAACACCAACTCCATTGCCAACCCTTAGCCACTGTCTCAGGCTCAAGCAGACTGTTCGCATCCTCGCTGTCCTGTTTATGCCCCAGCTGAGGTTCCAATCTCATATCCTTTCCATCACAAAGACTGCCTGCTTCAAACCTCCATAATATAGCCCGCCTTCTGTCCCTGCTTCAGCCCATTGCTACAAATACCTTCTTGCCTGTACCACCTCCAAACTAAATTACCCCAATACTTTCCTGGTTAGCCTCCTAATCTGCAGCTTCCATAAACTTCAGTTCATCCAAATCTGTGCTTCCCATATCCTTTCCCACGCCAAGTCCCACTCGCCCATCAGTCCCGTCCTTACTGATCCACATTGGCTCCCAGTCCCCAAATATCTTAAAATTTAAAATTCTTGTGTTTAAATCCCTCCATGGCCTTGCCCCTCCTTATCTCTGTCACCTCCATCATCCATACAAACATCACCATCACCGCCCCCCCCCCCACTCCCCTCACCCCCGTCTCTTTCCCATAGTCTCCATTCCTCTCACTTTGGCCTCTAATGCATCTCTGTCTCCTTTCTCCCTACAATTGGCACCCGTGCTTTCAGCTGCCTAGGTCCAACCTGTAGATTTCCCTCCGTAAGCCCCTCTCCCTTGCCACCTCCCTCGTCTCTTTAGTACTCAGCACATTGCCCAAGCTTTTGGTCACCCCCTCCCTAATATCTCCTCCTTTGGCCCAGCATCCTATTTCCTTATACCTCCATGAAATGCTTTTGGACATTTTTCTATGCTAAAGGCATTTTATAAATGCAAATTGTTAGTAATAGTTGTAGTAGTAGTCGAATAGGGTAAACAGTTAATCTGTTTTGGTGTTGTTGCCTGAGGGATGAATGTTGGCCAGGACACCAGGAGAACTACCTGCTCTTCCTTGAAAAAGTGCCATCAGATATTTTATGTAGAATCATATAAACGTGCACCTGAACTGGCAGATGGAGCCTCAATTTAAAGTCTCATCCATAAAAACAGCACTTCTGACGATGCAGCAGTCCCTCAGAAACGCAGTGAAGTGTCAGCCTAGATTCAATTTCTCCAGTCCACGAGCAGGGCTTCTGCCTCCAACCTTCCAACTCAGATGTAAGAGCACGACCACAGATGCAAGCTGACACTTGTACTGCCTTTGGTCAGGAAGTGTCCTTTGCAAGTATTTTTTCCACCGTTCCACTTGTCTGTAACACAGTCGCTGCTTACAGTACAGGAATCTGTATCAGCACATTGTATGTTTTCTGCCCACACATAATGCATATAGGTAACATTGTATTGTTGCGATATTATTTATCTGATCTCATATATGAATAGCATGAACATTTCAGAATCAAGCATTTTTGGAGCTATCGATCTCCAATAACTCTTTAGCATACCGTCTAACTTATGACATTTAAAGATATGAGTTTTACTTCTTCAGTGATATAATTCCTATTATGCAAAACAGCTAAGAACTGGCACAATCTCAATGATATTAACAACATTCATAAGCATTACCAATACAGGAAGGGTTAAAGAATTAGTAGCTGTGTCTATTGGCTGTCCTTATTGCTCACCTTCACCTGTTTATCTTTCCTCCAATATCACATTGATGGCCAGAAGCCTGTTTTCCCTTGTTACCAGATAATAAACTTAGCCACCTGCTGCTGTTGTCTTTGTTAATTTACTTCACACAATTCCAAAGAGTACAAGCTATTATCTGTCCCCCTGATAGCGTGCAACACTGTTAAATACAATATGGCACCTTTGGCAGCTGAAGTAGAATGCAATTCTAACATTCC
The DNA here is from genome assembly GCF_035084215.1 of Heptranchias perlo. Taxonomy (NCBI): domain Eukaryota; kingdom Metazoa; phylum Chordata; class Chondrichthyes; order Hexanchiformes; family Hexanchidae; genus Heptranchias; species Heptranchias perlo. The sequence continues at coordinate 10,737,749 of NC_090357.1, read as the reverse complement.
TGACATGCAAACTACCCAGATGGGATGGTCACATCAGAGTCATTGTGACAGTCTGCAGCAATGACTCTCTGAATGGAAGGGGAGGATTGTTCAATTTTTAAGGCAAAAGAGGACAAAAAAAACCCTTCTAAATACTTCCAGGTCACACCCTCCACCCAATACAGACAAAAAAGCAGCTCATAAAACACACCCAACAATCCATTGATAGACACAGTGGTCAGTATAATCACAGTTCACGATGCCAACTATGTGATTGAAGATCAACATAACTATTGCTCAAAAGAAGATTTTAGCTCCAATAGAACAATGATTCATGAGTGCTTAAGTTGGTCATGCTGAGGCCTGTTCTGCAAGGCCTTAAAATTAGAATTCTGGCATTTGGACCATTTAATACAATTGTCTGCAGTTCCTATCTGTTATTTTGGTAGAAGTGTTAACATGTTTAAAATAAATAGTGGAAACAAGAATTTCAGACAAATGCATAATTGGTTTACTTGTTGACCAAGTGAGTATTAAAAGCCCTCTTTCAAATTTTGGAAATCTAGCATTTACTCCTTTTCAAAAAAGAAAATCTTACATGAATTCAAAATTGATGCGTTTAATGCCATATAAATCCGACAGGAAATTAATCTTCCCAATAGGCTGTAACTGAATTTATTCAACTCTATAAGAATCCTGTTGAAGGTAGACAGTGCCTCAGAGGGTTTACACATTGAATCTTACAAACTAGGAGGCATGCTGTAAAAAAAACCAGTCTCCGGGTGAGTTCACTGATCCCCTCTAGGGTTGTGGCAAGGGTCATAAGAACATAAGAACATAAGAAATTGGAGCAGGAGTAGGCCAATCGGCCCCTCGAGCCTGCTCCGCCATTCAATAAGATCATGGCTGATCTGGTCCTGTAATTGTCCTTAGCATCACAGGATTAGAGAAGGAAAATTGGCCAGGGCTCATACTCCTGATTGCTGTCAGTGACATCTGCTAGAAAGTGCACGTGGGGCGCGTATGTTGGATGAGAACAGGATCAGACTCAGCTGCGATGCCCCATGATTGATTGGCCTGCCAACGTATGAAGAATGGCCACTTGCAGAAAGTCCTGGATGGCGACCGGTGCCCTTGGAACTGAAACTCAGCAAGGATTCCACGCTTTCAGGAGAGAAAGGGAGTAGGCAAAACTGATGAGTAAGGAAAGAATTCTGTAGAATCATAGAAAAGTTTTCTAAATGGGATGTCATTTAGAGTATTTGTATATTTGACTTAGATATTTTAAAATGTGTTTTATTAGCTGTATCTGTTACATCTTGTACAGTGAATGGCTCCCAAATGCAAACTTTAATGACTTAATGAGTATAAAAACGACAAGAAACGAAACTGTAGGTTAATGATACTGGGGCTTGGCATGAATCAAAATGATTTTGTTTGAAGTCCTCAGACAGGCCCCCATCCATGCACACTCTGAGAAGCTTACCATCACGCAGCTGTTGAATAATACTGGTGATGTAACACAAGTGTGCCACTGAGGGACAGAACACAAGTTCTACCCCACGCTCCTCCACATGGTCAGCTCCCAGTCTCTAGCAGAATATCTGAGAGAGGCAAGGTTCCTTCTCCATTACAGGAAATATCTGAGGACTAATCGGAACATGCTAGTCTTACACCCCTCCTTGAAGATGTTGGAGAACACCGTTTGCAGAGAACTAGAGACAGTCTGCAGTGCTATACTTTTGTTGAAGGAACAGGCCCAAAGATTTGGGCACCGGAGGGGGTAGGGCAGTGGGGTTTGTAGGGTATATTCTCTGTGCCAGAATGGTGAGGACCAATGCTCCTCGGATATTGGGCCTCAGGCCTCATTATAATGGAGTCAATAGTGCTTAACGGCCCGGGGGCAAAGACTCGTGAAAAATTCGGCTGCTGCTTGCCTTGCAGTGTCCCTTAGGTAAGTGGGTCCAGGGGTCGGTCGGGATCCAGGGATCGGGGCCTAGACAATGTAGGGGTCGGGATCAGGGGGGCAAGACGACGATGGGCTGGGTCAGAGGGCAAGGCATAGCAGAGCTGGGGGTGCGGGGATTGGATTGGGGGGGCCAGGAATCACTAGGGCCAATCAGGGGGTCGCCAGATGATCCGGGGGTCCGGGATCGGAAGTCAACAAAAAAGTCCAGTTGGGCCGATTGTGGGCGGGCCAGGACCGGCGGTCGGGAAGGCTGGCGATTGAGAGGGGGATTAAATGTGAGATCAGGAGGAACACTTCTGCTCCTCCCATCTCCACATTCAAGTAAGTTACTTACCTTCTTTGTTGCAGGCGATCCCTGGGGCTGGTTTCCCTGAGCGCAGTGCTGGCTGCCTCAGGGAAGACCCATCTTGGACAGGGGACCTCAAACAGGCATTGAGCCCCTTATTTGCATATGTAAAGGGCCTAACGGCTGCTTCATGTGTGAGTAAAGGACGCCTATTGTTTGTCCTTACCCAATATAGCGGGCGGCGCACTTCCAGTCGAAAGTCTGCACACGCTTGCTGCCCGCCATTTTGGGGACTTAGTAGGCCACTTAGCACCTGAATAATGGGAGCAACACAGGCCAATTTCTAGACCTACATGTTTAGCATCAAAAGACCCACCATTGGTATTGTGGGGGGGGGGTCATGGTGGGAGCTAAGTGGGGGGAGGTCATGGTGGGAGCTAAGGGGGGGAAAACTTACAGAAATAGGGAGGAAAGCAATACTTTGTTTTAAATAGTTAAATGTGTTCCAGATGGCATTTAAAACCACAGTAGACCCTCTCGTTACAGAGCTAGAAATTACACAATAATACCTTGTTGTGTTAGTATCTGATTGCCATTTACATCTGATGGGGAATGCAGATTTAAAATTTAGCAGAACAGCTTGAGACCATTTCAGAACAAATATTATGAAGGAAGGTAATGTTTTTTTCAGCAAACTAGCTTCAGCCAATAGATGAGAGCGCACTCTCAGTAGAACAGGCTGGAAGACACTTGCTGATAGTCAGAAATCACTTAATGGTTTCTCAATGAAAGACATATATATATAGAAAGAATATCTTAATCCTACAAAATGGGCCTTTGAAATAAGCTTCGAAATTGAAAACCATAAAAATCCAAAGGATTTTGAAAATGTACTATTCAAAACATGAAACTTTCCTAAAACACTTGAAATGTGTTAGGAATATACAGTAAAATTTATATATGTACAAACCTGATGAATCTCCTTCCTTAATATCTGACCATTACTTAGCATTCCAGGCAAAATTAAAAGCAACGCTCATTGCACAAGTTTTGAGAAATGTCCTAAAAAGATTCACATCCCAAACAAACACACACACACACTCACACGAATTTTGCATATGGAAGACTGACTGTGAATTCTTTTGAATTGAGCCCCTAAAGTCTGGAGTAAAGAGAATATTTTAACTGAAATGGGGTTGGGGTTAGATCTTTTCTCTTATTGAAGTGTTGGTGCAAAAATTTAACTTCAAAATACAGACAGTTCTTTACATGTCTTTTATTCCTGTTTTATGATTGCTGTTTGCTCATAAGAGAATATTTATGACTTCTTTGCTTCCATTCATCAAAGTTATGAAAACATCAAAACAATATGAACCAGAGAATGGTGATCCTCATTTCCAGCTTTCTGAAATTGAGCACTCAGTGAGCAACATCACCAAACACACTGCAGCAGTTCAAGAAAAAGGCCCACCACTACCTTCTCAGGGCATCTAAGAATGGACAATAAATGTTGGCTTTTCCAGTATCACATACATCCCGAGAGCAAATAAAATAAAAATCCCTTTTAGGAGAATTAGAATAAGAATCAGAGGGCAAATTTTTCCTTTTTGCACCATAGTGACTAAATCAGGTTCTGGTCACCACAAATAGTGACACTGAATGAAATCAAAAAGAACATGCCAATGATGCTACGTGGAGTGACCAGAACAGTTCCCCACGCCCCGCGGGCCCCCCCACCCACCACCTGCTCCAGATCTTTAGAAAATACGAAGCAACGGTAATTTTAAAATGAATGGACCTTCGCTTAATCAACACAAACACGAAGAATCGGCATGTACCATAGCTTAGCATCAGAGGAGGACCAGGAGTCATATTTGATGTGCCTCATAAAATGGCAGGATGCAGTGGTCTCCTGCATTTCCCCACATGTGGAGGCTTTTATTATTGCCAGCCCATTCTGGGGAGAGGCCAAGCGGAGTTGAGGTAATCCACGAGGAGCGGGAATCAAAGAGGTAGTCGCTTTCCATTCTTGCTCATTGCCCAGTGCCTGATTTCTGAAAAGTCATTTGCAGAGGCTTGGGTGCCTGCTTACTTGTTTGGCTGGGGATGGTGCTGGCCAAGGTTTGTGAAAGTTAAGTAAAGCTGAGCTGCCCCTGAATCTCAGCTGGTTCAGGCAGTGAGGTGCTGAGCCATACAGATCAGAAAGATGCCAGCTTCAATCCCAGATCCATGCTGAATTAACAATTTTTGGGAGATGGTGATAGGGTTGTTACAATTGGCCTGACTGCCTTTGAGTCAGACCAGGAAAATTGGCCCAGGTTCTTACTCCTACCCAGTAACCTTTGCTGAAAGTACGTGTGCCTGGATGTTGGGCGAGGACAGGACCAGGCTTAGCCGTCATTCTCCCCCCCCCAAGCCCCCCACACTGTTGAGGAGACACCCATTGTCTCGGCTCGTGTGAAGAATGGGAATATCGGTGAAGTGCCAGAGGGCTATCGGTGCCCTTGGAACTGTACTCTACCAAGAAGTTGATGCCTTTAGGAGAGGAGGAGAGCACGTCAGAAAAAAAAAATAGGCCAATGCCAAATTAATCAGCTACTTTGAGAGTGATTGGGGCCGGCATGTGAATCGGAACCTTTTATAAGAACTAATAAATAGCTGCTCAGATTTCAAACATTAAACAAGGTAATGAATGCCGACTGAAATGTTCATGTTTCAAACGTTGTACGTTACAGGCATCCTTTAAACAGTGCAACCTTTTTCTCAAAGTGTAATTCTGTATATTACCGCATAGAACTACCTTCAAAATGAGCATGCCTGGCAAGTTTAAAAGCCTCTACCCAAGTGTCAGAGCTGTCATGATTTGCTTGGGGTCTCAGGGTGAGAATTAAGACTCTGGGAGAAATTACACTCATCCCCTAATAAAAAATAACAGGCCTGTTGTGAGAATCTAATCCAAATGATCTACATTCAACTGACACCTGACTTAACATCAGTGTGTTGAACGATTGTATTTTATACACCTATACAAAGCTGTACGCTAGAACAAGAACTTACAGAATGAACCTTGCTTTCATTGGCCAAATAAAAGATAATCGGCTCTTCCAATGTCTGATAATATCGTTATAATCAAACTATTTAGCTTAAAAGACAAGAGGACTTAGCTATACATTTGGCAAGCCTTGACTGAGACAGTAGGTTAGAGATTGTCCCGACAAAGAAGTAGACATGTGGAACTGACTCCCATCGAAAGTAATTTATACTCACGCTGCCAACAACTCCGGTCTCCCCTATACTTCCCTCTTACTCCTCCTTTTGGTAACCGTTTTCTCACTCAGTGTAAAGCATCAAACATCCCTTCCTGACCATCCACGAAGACCCACTAGAAATACGTTTAATCCTTGCCCATTATCACACACATGTCTACATCAAGTGCACTAGACAGTTCTCTAAATTCCAAACCCAGAATTTCCTGAGAAGTGCTCCCAATCTGCCGTTCATTGGAACTGCAGCGGAAACCCTGTTCACACGTGTAAGTGGGGTTTCCAGTGTACTTCTCGATGAGCAGAGTCTCCAAGGAGATTCTGGCCATTAAAAAGTAATGGTTTCTTCCCTACTATTGCATAGTTCAGCTTGAGAAAACGTACAATTCTTCATCTGCATTAGAGACATCCATTTTTCTAGTCAAAAACATGCAACTGATAAATAGAAAGCCTCAGAATCTGCATGAAGACAAAATAGACCGAGTCACAATGATGTTACTGACATTGTGTCTTGATGTATTTAAGCAATAAATTTCTTCAGGTTTCAAATTTTGTTGATACAGACTTCCTCATGAAGAATTTCCATATACTTGTTTGAAACAAATAGCAGTGTTCCTTTAAGAATTGGGAGAAGATAAGTTTGTAGCTTCTGCGATATTTTTAGCCACACTGCACTTTAAACCTTACAGTGAGCATTTGGTGTTTCCTCCCTTAAAACACTTTCTGTGTAATGGAATAGCTCAAGTGTCATTGTAATGGACTGAAAAACACACTGGCCTTGTCCGTTCGTAAAATATATGTTAATCAAGTGCTTACAGGTATGTCACAGTATGATTTTAATTATTTTTAGAGTTGTGTGTATGCCCTGATCTTAGTGTTTCTTGAAATTACTGAAACTTGAGGAGCACTTAAGAAGTGATGAACAGTCTTGAGATGTGAGCCCTACGTCATTGCTTCTCAACGCCCGACTGCTAGTTCAACTTCCAGTCTTGGATGAACTGCAGTTTTCTCCAATTAAACATTGGGAAGACCGAAGCCATCATCTTCAGCTCCCACCACAAACACAATACCCATGGCACTGATTCCAACCCCCTCCCTGGCCACTGTCTCAGGTTGAACCAGACAGTTCGCAACCTCTGCATCCTATTAAACCTGAGCTGAGCTTCTGACTCCATATCCTCTCCTTCACAAAGACTGCCTACTTCCAACTCCACAACATCACCCGCCTCTACTCCTGCCTCAGTCTATCTGCTGCTCAAACTCTCATCCATATATGCATTTATCACCTCCAAATATGACTATTTCAATGAACTCCTGGCTGGCTTGCCATCCTTTGTAAACTACTGCTCACCCATCACTCCTGTCCTTGCTGAACTATTGTGTTCCCAATCCCCCAACACCTCTAATTTAAAATTTTCATCTTTGCGCTTGAATCCCTTCATGACCTTGCCCTCTCCCTATCTCGGTCACTTTCTTCAGCCCAACAACACCTTCAGAACTCTCCATTCCTCTGACTCTGGCTGCTTGCGCATCTCCATTTGCCCCACCATTGGTAATTGCGCTTTCAGCCGTCTAGGGCTCAAGCTCTGGAATTCCCTTCCTAAACCCCTCCGATTCTCCACCAGCCTCTTCTCCTTTAAGACCCTCCTTAAAACCCACCTCTTCGACCAAGCTTTTGGTCACCCCTCCAAATTACTTTACCTTTGGCTAGGGATCCTTTTTTGACTGATTACACCTCTGTGAAGCAAGCGCCTTGGGACATTTTTCTTTGTTAAGAATGCCATATTTTATTTATTTTTATGTGTTTTTAAAATCTTTTAGTATTTCCCTTTATGTTATCTGCTGGTCTTTCTTCCTAACTAATCTTTTTTTGCTTGCCCTCTGTATTTTCTAAATGTCACTTGACTTTCTTTTATATTACTAGCTCTAGATTTGTTTTGTTCCTCCTTTTTAAGTCTGGCTTTATTTTTTCAATATCTTTACTCATCCTTTTGCTGCACTCCCTTTACTTCTTGTAGGAATATGATTAGTTTGTACCCTAATCATCTCCTGTTTGAAAGTTTCCTTGATGATTCCCTGTTGTCGGGAAATTACCAGAGTCTATAATTAAGAATAGAGTGACTGAACTCTTTGAAAATTTTCAGCTGATCAGAGAGAGCCAGCATGGATTTGTAAAGGGTAGGTCATGCCTGACGACCATGATAGAATTTTTTGAAGAGGTGACTAAAGTAGTGGACTGGGGAATGTCTATGGATGTTGTTTATATGGACTTCCAGAAGACATTCGATAAAGTCCCTCATAAGAGATTGTTAGCTAAAGTTGAAGCTCGTGGAATTGAGGGCAAATTATTGACCTGGTTAGGAAATTGCCTGAGCAGCAGGAAATAGAGAGTAGGGATAATGGGCAGGTACTCAAAATGGCAGGATGTGACTAGTGATGTCCGACAGGGATCTGTGCTGTGGCGTCAACTAATCACTGTATTTCTTAATGACTTAGATGACAGGATAGAGAGTCACATATCCAAGTTTTCTGATGATATAAAGATAGGCAGCATTGTAAGCAATTTAGATGAAAGTATAAAATTACAGAGAGATATTAATAGATTAAGTGAACGGGCAAAACCGTGGCAAATGGATTTCAGTGTAGGCAAGTGTGAGGTCATCCACTTTGGACCTAAAAAGGATAGATCAGAGTACTTTCTAAATGGTGAAAAGCTCAGAACAGTGGAGGCCCAAAGAGACTGAGGGGTCTATGTACATAGATCATTAAAATGTCATGGACAGCTCCAGAAAATAATCAAAAAGGCTAATAGAATGCTGGCCTTTATATCTAGAGGACTAGAATACAAGGGGATAGGAGTTATGCTACGGCTATACAAAGCCCTGGTTAGACCACACTTGGAGTACTGTGTTCAGTTCTGGGCACCGCATCTTAGGAAAGATATATTGGCTTGGAGGGAGTGCAGCCTAAATTTACTGGAATAATACCTGGACTCCAAGGGTTACATTATGAGGAGAGATTACACAAACTAGGGTTGTATTCCCTGGAATTTAGAAGATTAAGGGGTTTTGTTAGCTTTTAGTCCCATTAATTTCTCCAGTGCTTTTTTTTACTAATATTAATTACTTTAAGTTCCTCACTCTTGTCAGACCCTTGGCTCCCCACTATTTTTGGTATGTTTTTTGTGTCTTCTACTGTGAAGACAGATACAAAATATTTGTTTAACATCTCTGCCATTTCCATATTCCCCGTTATAATTTCTTCTGTCTCAGCCTCTGAGGGGCCCACATTTACTTTCGCTACTCTCTTCCTTTTTACGTACTTGTAGAAGCTTTTATAATCTGTTTTTATATTTCTTGCTAGTTTATTCTCATATTCTATTTTCTTCCTCTTCATCAATTTTTTGGGGGCCCGTTGCAGGTTTCGAAAACTCTCCCAATCCTCAGGCTTATTACTCTTATTGGCAACATGCTCCTATGTTCTCAACACTGAAGCAACTTCTTGGATGTCAAAGGTTGTTAAATTCCATAGTTTCCAATTGAACCGAATGAAAACCAGAACAAATGAAACCAGCACCTTTTTGGTTTCACAAGGACCTGAATGTAATAAAACTGCCAGCCGTCTTGAGTGCTGATGCTGCATCACACAGTGAGGAATAGGACATCAAAACATTGCTCGACGGATGTTATTTTAGCCATATGTAGTCATTCTATATGAACCCAGGTCGCTTATTGGCCCAGGCCTGCCATGTTCACACTGTTAATTAGCACAAACAGTACCAGTATATTGCACAGTCTCAGTTCATCTTGCTCCCCAGGTACAAGCAGTGCATTTCTAAACTGGATTTAAGACAAAATTCAGAGCTCCAACTGTACTTCCCCAATGCCAAATGTAAGTCCACAGGAATACCACCAATCAGGAGATCAAATCAACTTTGGCTTGAATCCAAAGGTACTTAAATTACAGTTCTTCAAAAGTCAAATTTATAACTGAAAAGAAGTGTGCATTTACTTCTTTTCCATATTCTGGTCGTGTAATTGTAGTTTATTTGCTTTCAAAGCTATTAAGATTGCAGATATAAGTAGAATTTTAACCACAAATCTCTATCTGTATGCACAGGAAGTTGATATTTGCATTTTATCACATTAGCATACATAATGCAAACTTGTTCTCTGGATATTGTGAATTACATATCAGATTTGAAAATTTACCATTTTTTGTAACTCAAAGACAAATGCATGTTATTTCTGGATGCTCACCACTTATGACCATGATTGTGAGCTCGCCAATCAGAGCATACAGTTCAGGTAAGTACATATCCCACTATTTTCTTCTTTGTGTTAATTTTGAACCAGATTGTTCGCTACCTCAGCCTCCTATTTGGTAGGAATGCTCCAGCTGATTACTTGTTCTAATGGGTTTGGAGTTTATCTGGGATAATGGACAGTATGGAGTATAGCACATCCTTTTGGAGTCTGTTGATCTTTGTAATCTATAGAAATGTGGCGAATTCCTAGCCTCTTTCAATTCTTGATTTACTATTTTAAGCTTTTTGCCAGCAGTGAGATGGCAGGTGATGTTTTATTATCTCTTATTGGTATGGGAGTTCTATATGGAGTATTATAAAACTATACAGAGGTCACAGAGATAAGTACAGATGAGGGACACCATTCAATTCATCTTTTCATGGACACTTACAATTTCCCATTACAACATCTAATTGCTTCTAGGCTTTTCTTCTACCACCCTACCCAGAAGGCCATTCCATGCATCAATCACTGTGTGCGAAGAAATGCTTCTTGACATCAGTGTTAAACTTGCCTTTCATCAGTTTATAACTATGCCCCTGTCATGTTTCACAATTTCTGACTGTGCCTCCATGGGAGTATCTTGGTATAATTTATATTAAAAATGTTACCAGCTGTCAGGGGATTAAAATGGCAACAGGAGCCAGAGGTCTGGGGGAGGAAATGTTAATTTCTCAAAAAAACATTAAGGAGCTTGGTCAAGACGGATCTCCCCCATGTAGGCCGCAGTTCAACGGGTTATTTTTATGTAGATAATCCTCAAGTTTGTTCCCAATAATTAATTCCATTATTGAGGCCTGTTGTTGATTTAAGAATAATGTCCTTTGGTTGCCCAGGTTTGTTTTGTCATCTTCTTTGTCATCATATTGGCTTGTTTTCAATTCAGCGGGGTCTTCCTTGTACGCAGTGACTCCCACATGACGATGGTCCGAATTTCACAGATTTTGCCGTAATCTCACTTAACATCCTCAGGTATATCTTATTGATCCACGGGGATTTATTGTTTTGAACATATTTCGGATCTCTTTAGAAGTGATGTCAAAGTCATTGGGGGTAATTTTCAATTTAAGCACAGGCAGAAAGCTGGCGTTTGCTGATCGGCCAAATTCCCTTTCCTTTGACTTCGATAGAAAGGAATATCAGGTGAGGAATATAACAGGCGGCCGATCCTCAACTGTCAGTTGTTCACCTCTGAGGAAAGGGAAAATCACCCCTATTAAGTTTAGTTGTAGAACCTGCTATCATGTGGCATTGCTACGAGTGTCTTCTCCAGTGAATATTTCCAGGGATTACTCATTTAGTATGTCTGTTTGACAAATGATTTTATTCATTATACTTAATAGAAGCAGAGTTATGTAAAGCAAAAAATTTTGGCTTGAAAAAGTGGTCACTTAACATGAGTACACACTTCAACGTACAGTTATGTGTAGTGGGCAGTGTCATTAACAATTAACCCATCACAAAAGCTGAAAGTATGAATCGATGTTAGATAGTTTGCTTTTTAATACATTAGAGATAGCTTAGTTATAATTGTATTTTGGTTGCCCTATGATTAAGATAAACATGAATGAGAATGTTAATTTATATGAAAACCAATACACGTCGTTAGATATAATTAACAATTGAGGCGAATGCATCCTTCCAGGAGGAAGGTTATTAGAAATTCAGCTAAAATCACATGAGAACACAGATTAAATTCTCAGAATGAAACATTAACAAAAATGCAAGCACTTTGGTGACATATACTAAATTCATCATTACTGAATAACTATTATGTATGATGATGTCAGCTGTCATATGTTTTCATACATAGTTTGAATTAACAAATTGATTGCGAAGAAAATGACTGTTAGCTCTTCTATCTTTATGACGATGCACTAAATTCAGCCTTTTATTGAAGGAAAACATTTTTGTTTTTTTATCACTGATGGCTACCATTTCTGCTAGAGATGACATGGTTTGGTAGCATCAATTACTTCTGTCTTCTAACATTTGTTCTAAAGCTTGGAAAGTGGGGAGGGGTGGTACTGTTTATTATGACTTGGAAGAAGCCAAAGTAATATGGCTTTTCAACGGAGGCTTCAGTCATCATGCCTTTGCGTGGAATGCACTTCCATAAAGTGCACTTAAATCTTCCTGAAGTCCTCTCCCTTTTCCACCTTTCTCTCCACTTTCAAAAACCTCCGCAAAACTACTTATTTGACCATCCCTTCAGTTGCCATTTACTAAATCTCCTTCCAACCTCTGCTCAGTCAGATTCCCCCTTTGTATTTTGGAGCACATCAATATATTGAAGGTGCTGTATAAGTGATAGTTGTTGTTCAAGGGGAGAATCCCATTTTGTTCCTACTCTCTTCTCCTAAAGGTGTTGGGACAGAGCTCCACAGGCACCAACAGTGCATTGGCCAAGTACCATTCTTTACGTGTAATCCTACACTGGGTGGGAGCAACACACCCAATGATTGTTTTTCCTCTGTCCTTCCCCGTCTCCTCTGTCCTGATTCTATAAAAAAACTTGTTCATGTATCATTTTTCAGTTCTGATGAAGGGTTCAGCCCAAAACATTAACTTATCTGTTCTCTCCAAAGATGCTTATTGACCTGTTGTGTGTTTCCAGCATCTCCTGCTTTTTATAACAGACCCTGATCCTGTCCTCTTCCTGATGTCCCTATAAACTTACTTTTCAGCAGTGGTCACCAGAGGGTGACCCATGGCTGATTTACCTTCCCTTTCTAGTACAGGCCAACTGTAGCATCATCAGTGCTACCCCAGCTGAGACCGCCTAACTCAGTGCAGACCAGGAATTGAACTTGGGACCTTCTTCGAATAAGACTCTATACCACACCCTAGAGTACACTGAGGTATCACAGTGAGCCGAGTCTAAGTATCCTGGTTGTGTCACAGTCATCTATCCTCGATGAACTAATATCTTCATTGGAGACATTCTTTTAGTGAATGTTTGTGTTGACCAATGTAAACAATAGACCTCATTGAACAATTAAACCCCTTTTCACTTGGGGTACCAAATAATTGCAAATCAGATATAGGATGGATCAGATGAAGGGTAAAACTTTCTCCACTCTGTCCCAACATTATGTCCTAACCTGAATCTTAAAAGAGCTTCCTCGACTGCATCACTGTGAACTTTCCAATTCCCACATTAACCATCCTTTGATCGGGTATCTGAGTGAGTTTGTCAATTATACAAGCCTTTACTAACTGTTCTGCTCAGTGTGTCCATGCCCACTAAGATCTAGGCTGAGACAACCCAAACATATTTTTCTTCGGGTACTTACACCAGGCAATGAAAGGAGGCTTTTGTATTCTGTGCCTCTAGATACAAAACTAAAGATTCTGTTTTCCTTTTTAATGACCTTATCTACTTGCGCTGCCATCCAACCTGCGTCGTTGCACAACAAGGTCCTTTTGTTCCTCTAGCCCATTTAAAATATTACCATTTTAGGTGTATTTATCTTAAATAGTAAGATTGTAAATGTATTGTCTCATATTGTTCTACATTGAGTTGTATCTACCACCTATCTGCCCATCCCGCTCGCTCATTTATGTCTTCCTTCAGTCTTCCACAAACCTTGTCATAACTCATCATACCCCCGCCCCCAATTTGTGTCATCAGAAAATGTTCATATTGTTCCCTCAATTCTTGGGGGCAATTTTCACTTGTTGCACTGGGCGGTAACGGCCTCAAAATGGGGTTGGTAGTCTTACTACCCCGTTAGCGTCATTTTGAAGTGGGCCAAACGCTGGGGGCCCAAAGCGCCTGCCTGTTCCAGGTAGTAGGCCCCATTTAATATACAAATCGGGGTCCTAGGACCCTGATTGCCATTTTAGGTTGTAACTGGTTGTAACATGCGCCGAGCACAATCCAATCAGTTCCACGGGCAATGGAGCTGAAAAGTGCCAGCAGAGGTAAGTGTGAAATTATTTTTATGAGGCACTGCTCCTCCGAGACCCACAAAAGTAGCCTGAACCACTGACGCCCTGGCTTCCCCTCCCCACCCCTGCTCCGTGATCTCAACCCCCCCACCCCCTGCAACTATCTTAATAGCAACCGGGGTGGCCTGATGCTGAAGCCTGTTTGGCACCAGACAACTTGCCGGCCCAATTTAAATGAGGCCAGGACCTCAAAATCATGGCCATCCCTTCACCGTAGGTAACGGGCAACTGGCCAGCTCGCTCCGCCGTTTGGTTGCTTAAAAATCAAAATCAACCCTTCTAAGTCCAGATCATTTATTTATATCGTAAATGAGAATGGCCCTAACACAGACCTCTGTGGAACATGTTTCCAGTCCAAGAAATGTTCCTTTAAACCTACCCTTTCTGCTTTCCAACCATCTCTCTATCCATGTGGTTACATTCCACTTAATTCAACACGCCATTATCATTGCCATAAATTTATTATGCAGTAACTTATCAAATACTTTTTGAAAATCCATATAAGTCACATCTACTGCATTTCTTTTATCTGTCCTCTTATTTCTTCAAAAGGATTCCAAAACATTGGTCAGTCTGTGCTGACTGGCCCCCTGATTAACTCATGTTTCTCCAAGTGCATAGTAATTTCATCCTCCATTGACTACCAACAATTGAAGTAAGATGAACTGGCCTATAATTTCCTGGCTTACCCTTGTCTTTTTTTGAAGAGGAGAGTCACACGTGTTATCCTCCATTCCTCTGCCACACTTTGCCACAGAATTTGGAAAATTAATCAGAAACTCCTCTGTTTTTTTCACTGGCTTCAGTCAGGTTCCTCGGCTATAAACCATCATGTTGCAATAAACCATTAAAGCCTGGTGATTTTTCTATCTTGCGCTTGAGTAACTTCTGTAGTACCATTTCTCTTTTAATAATCTTTATTACCTACCTCTGATGGTTCTACACTCATAATATTCACCACCTCTGTGAAAGCTGAATCAAAGTGCTCTTTCATCTCTTAGTGGTCCTCCCTGTACTTTGACCATCCTCTCACATTAATGTGCCAATAAAAAGCCTTTTTACTCCCCGTTATGCTTTTTGCTAATTTTCTCTCAAGAACCCCCTTAGCCTTTCCAATATCCCATTTCTAGCTTTTCTATATTCTTTTTGTATTTGTCCTGCCTTTCATTTTTATTATGCACTAAATGCTTCCTTTGTCTGTTTCAAATTTGACTGACATCTTATCGATACTGATGGTGGAAAAAAACAAATTCGTATGGCATCTCCTGAATGCCATCCATGGTGTAGTAACAAGGAGTGACATTATCGTTAAATGCCACACACTGCACTCATTGTTTCTAATTGATAAGTTTGCTCTGTTTTTATGCTCGTCAAGATGAGTATCAATGCTGGGAGGTGGAATACATTTCTAGCTTTGACACTCAACATTAGCATCAAGTACTCTGACCAGAGGCAGGGAAAAGCTCTCTCTACAATGTTTAGCCTGGAAGTTATTGTTGGTGATAGTTGTAGACAGACACTTGGACCGGAAATTTCCTCGGAGTTGCTCCCGCTTCGCTGCCGTAAAGCCGGAAGTAAGTTACGGCAGCGCAATGGGAGAGATCTGAGAAAATGACCAGCCTTAGGGTGTTCCTACGACATTCATCTGTCTGCTGTTTTAATGCAGACATTAACTAATTTATTTTAAATGGGTTAACGCCTCCAGTATGCAGAAGAGTATCAGACGAACATGTTAAGCATTTGAAAGCAAACATCATCACCGGCAGTTGCTAGGTTCTTGTTCTTAAATAAAATTCTGTATGTTATCTGCACTCTATGATCTATGCCCATGAATTCCTTTCATTACAATATTGAAAAGTGCAGGCATCTCTATGCATCTTTGATGAGCTCCAGGCTTGACGTTGAATCACTGAGCGAATTCTCCTTTATTCTTCAGCTGGTACTTTGTAACTTTGTGAAGCTTCTTGCTAAACAAGTATGTATTTCTGGGAGATCTTAAGAGCCAGTCTCTCGTTTCTCAGACTGATGGGCTTTCTTTTCGGGCCGACTAAGCATAAGCTATCTGATAGTTCACGTTGTTCTCCCTGAGTCGAAATGAGCTTTATGTTTAACACTGTCATGTTGTTCTTTTTGATTCCTGGTCTTCTGGCCCTCCAGTAGATGTGATATATTAATCATCAAAAAAATATACCAACCAGGACTTACATTTACTATGCTACAGTTCAGCAGCCAAGGCTTATTAATTCTTGTCATGGCATTTGAAATTTAACTCTCCACAGCAGATCAGTAATGTTAACATTTTTATTTTCCCCTTTCAACCCCATGTAGAAATTTTCATTCTCCCTTTACATGGCGCAACAAATGTGTTTAGATAGAACAAATAACTGCGCAGGTAGTGGTTTGAAAGCTGTTAGACCTTCTCCCGTTACTGGGATTGGTCCATCGTGATCACCAAGCCGCAGCTATGGCGGCTGGCCAGAATGGACTCATATTTGCCACTGCTGCCCCTTCAGGCAGTTCCTGCCACATCCAGAGACAAAGTCATTACCTCATTTATTTAACTGCACTCCAACAAAGTTGCTGTAATTTAAATGTCTCTCTCCCTTACAAACCCTTTGTACACTTGCAAAAGTTATGAAGAGCTCATAAAGGAGTATTTTGACTATCAGGAAAGACTGAATAGGTTGGGACTACCGCATGGAGTAGTTGAGGTGAATAGCATAGATGCCTTTAGGGGAAAGATAGGTAGTACATGAGGAAGAAAGGAATAGTAGAGTATGCAGATAGGATTAGATGAAGAAGGGTAGGAGGGGACTCGTGTGGAGCATAAACACTGGCACAGTCCAGTTGGGCCGAATGGCCTGTTTCTGTGCTGTAAATTTTATCAAATCCTACGTATCTGTGTATGTGCTTTTTTAATGCCTGTGGTGTATATTGACTACATGGTATTGGCACACAGTAAAATGACAGTGAATCAGAATGGTATATTGTTATTGTGTAATTCTTGAAGAATGATGATTACACTTTTGTACAAAGGTTAAAACAACACATACAAATATATTATGGAACGCAATTTTTTATAAACTAGTAAATTTCCCATGGCATCACTCAAGGGGAAATCTAGGTGCACGGTTATGATATTTAGTAGTTAATGTGGCCCATCCCTTTAAGGCCACCACTCAAGTACTCCCACTGGAATCCAGGTAATTCTGCTTCCTTGTGCATTGAAGGTCAATTAGAAATCAGTAAATTGCTTCTAAATTTCAGGTTCCAGTTCACAACAGCCAGGACAAAATGTTTTGTGAACTAGTAGCATAATGACTTGGTCTTGCCTGAGTCGCTAGGTCATTTAAACATTTAAAATATACTCCCTGCGTGCATTGGCACAAACACAGGAAGAATGCCGATGGAACCACACGATATCTAGCATAACCCACTAAGGGCTGCTGGGAGAATTTAAATGGATGCAGACACTTAAAGGTAAATGGCACATAGGAAGTCAAAAAAACTTCCTAACCTTCTGAAAGGCTTAAAATAGTTGTAATATATATATTTTTTAGCTTTCCCTAAGGTTAAATGATGGGAAGGAAGGTGTGAGGCCAGTCGCAAGGGGAGGCAAACCCAACATAGAGGCATGAAGCAGAGTTTCTGGGCAAGTGCCAGAGCAGTAGAGCACTCAGCTCCCAGTTTGATTGCTCGTGATGTGGGCATGCTGCTAACTCAGGTGGGTACAGGAGATTTGGCACTCCAGGGTACTCTCTTCACAAGGTGGCAGCATACCATGCATGGCACTAAGAGGTAGTCAGGCTGAACACTGTGTATAGTATCTACAGGATCCAAAAACAATGCATAAGAAGACAACATACTTTAAAAAACCTGGCAAAATAAGACTACCCAACAGTACCTTCCACCGGTAGATGGTTCAAGATTGCATGCCACAAAATGTTACCTGTCAACCTGTTGCACATGTGCTGCTCACCCATGCCCAGCCTTAACACAGCCTCACTGCTTTTTCATTGCATCTCAGGCACACCCATACGTCAGCAGGCACCACACATTCAAGCTGTAACTTACAATTGAAAGCCTTGATGAACTCACATCTTCCAAGCTTTCAAACATGGCCAATTACTGAAATACAGGATGGACTTTATGGTGGGAAAATCGCAGCCACCAGTGATTCCCCTGTACTTTGGGAAATGCATTTGTGTGGTTACATTGGGCAACCATGTCATGTTATTCATTGTAAACAATTTTACAACACCAAGTTATAGTCCAACGATTTTATTTTTAATCCCACAAGCTTTCGGGGGCTTTCCCCTTCCTCAGGTCTTTTCCACACCGCCTGAGGAAGGGGAAAGCCCCCGAAAGCTTGTGGGATTAAAAATAAAATCGTTGGACTATAACTTGGTGTTGTAAAATTGTTTACAATTGTCAACCCCAGTCCATCACCGGCATCTCCACATCATGTTATTCATTGGGAAAGGAGGTCAAAGTGCCACATATATAACAAGGAGGTGACCAATATATTAGTCATCTGTTGGATACGTGTCAGAGCATTAGCTGATATTGCATTACTAGCCACAAACATAACAGTTGAGGGCAGTGATGACCTGGTCAGGCAGTGGTGGCCTTGCCAACTATTGACAATGCTGTCCTTATGTTTCAAGTTGACTGCAGGTGTCCTTACTGCAGATGGAAAAGCTCTGTGACTGAGTCCCTGCTGACCCAAAGCAAGCTGAGGCAATGTCCTCGGTCGCTGGCAGTTACGGCCTCGTGCTTGATGACCTCCCTACCTCATGCCTTCTACCTCAGTCATGAAATAATGAATACGAGGTGATTTAAAGCAAACTTACCTCTCATGTCAAAACACAGTGCTAAAAAAGTGCTGTAAACATTGCAAAAAATATACAAGCCTGTTCCCCGTTAAAATTCCAGCGCCCAAGGAGCTTACTTTGCTTCAATTCCAAATGGATGTTGAAGGAAAAGGACCAAACCAGCACCAAATTCCATGTTAAGTGCTCATTTGAACAATTTTGCAACAAACCTAGGGTATTTGTGAAGATATTAAATGAACGCATACATTGGAGTGCATGAAATACAGACCAGAAGGAGATGGGCATAAGGCCTGCTCTTTCAACTCTGCAGTCCTCTTGCACCACAGATACTGCCCCCATATGTCACGCCAGTGAAAAAAAATCTCGTCCTTATATTTGAGCTTTTTATTAAAAGACAATGGAGCACCACTGAAGAAAAAACTATTAAATAACTAACAGTTATTGATGACCACAACTACTTCTGGTAATGCAAAATTAAATGACTAAGAAAAATATGTCCCATTGAAATATTCATTTACTTTTCACAGTGAAATAAATGTGTTCCATTCTTGTGACCTAACGAGGGAACTCACCCTGTGAAGATTTTTTTTTCATTAACATTAATCTGCATAATATAATGCAATAGTTTCAAAGGACAACAGTCGTTGTTTTGCTGATACCTAGTGTACCCTGTCAAAGTACATTTTTTATTTGAAGCAAAATCCTGTTTTCCATTGAAATCAGTTGTGGCAGTATATATGCAATCCTCATGCCTTCATGACTGATGAAAGGATCTTTGCTGCAACAGGGTGCTTGGAGGCAATTGTTATATGTAGGAATAAGAGCAGAACTTCCAAGCTTGTCTATCATTTCAGATGTGGCAATGCAGTGTAATGTATCACTACAAGTCTTCAATGCTAGTTATCACTATTGAAAATTGATATGAAACCACATCTCTTCAGCTTTGAAGATTATTGAATACGGCTTGTTAGAAAGATATGCCTGGTCTTCAGCTCATAAAAATTCTTACATGCAATGGCCTATTATTTTGTAGAAGGTGTATTCTAATCCTACAACTTTCTGGGGCAACGCAGAGAGTTGGATTTCTGTCATGATTACATTAAAGTGCAAGCGGCTTTGTTTTGCCTCCAGATAAATTACTGTGTATGATATAAATGTATGAAAGCGTAACATGTTTATATGGCATTGGGACAGAACTTACTCATTCTGGACGCCATTCCTCAATGGCGACCTCTTCAACCACCGTCGAATCCATCGGGGCAAGTTCGCGAACGCGCACACGCGCAGTAAAAAACCCCGGAATCGCAAACTTGTTCCGATTGGTTCACCGGCGTTTTGACAGTTCCGATTTAAAGGGCCACCAACGCTACAATCACTACAATCACGAAACAATCGTAAACTTTCCCATCTGCCCAGCTGGAACAAAGATATTTATGCCATGAGAAGGTCGCTTGAAAATACCAGCCCTACACTTTTTTAAAAGCGCAGAGACTTAGAATGACTGCAAAACAACAACAAATTACATTTTAAAAATATGGAATGTCTAATTATTCCTATTTTAATATTTTTTTATGAAAAAAATTATTAAAAATAAAAAAAAACGTTTAATTTCTGTATGTTTCAGTACATTATAAATCATTTCTTTGCCTTTTTATTGTAAGGTATGTTATTATGTTAAATTTTTAGTTAAGACCAACATAGGGAATGTCACTTTAAATGAATGAGTATTACTTGCCTGCTTGTGGGCAGGGCTTCCATTCCCACAGTCTTTGCACGCGCGCATGGCCCTGCGCCGATCTGGGAGCGCGCATGGCCCTGCGCCGATCTGGGAGCGCGCATGGCCCTGCGCCGATCTCGGAGCGCGCATGGCCCTGCGCCGATCTGGGAGCGCGCATGGCCCTGCGCCGATCTCGGAGCGCGCATGGCCCTGCGCCGATCTCGGAGCGCGCATGGCCCTGCGCCGATCTCGGAGTGCACCACTGAAGAAGATTTCAAAATTCAGCAAATGAACGGCGTGGCCTACGCAGTGAGTATATTGGTACTTTTTATCCGCGGGATGTATGGAGAGCCTGGCCACGCCAGTCAGAGCAAGTTCTGGCCCATTACGTCTTCACAATCCTCACCACCAGATTCTCCTTTCTACGCTCCGCCCAGGTGATGCTTATTGCCCAGGCAGTGAAGAAGTAAATCTATCCTGGTGATTCTAGGAGAACAAACTGTCAGGCCCATCACTACTCATCCTCCCCCCACTACAAGGTGGAATCTTATGCACCGCCCGCCCAAATGCTAGTAATGTTAGCTTCCAGGAGAGGCAAACAAATCCTGTGGCCAATTTCAACAACACTCTGGGAAGTCCCATTCCCGGCTTCATCAGGCAATCAAGCAAACTCCAGGAGACCATGGTTTTCATGACACATTGCCAGCCAAATTTAAGCAGCACTTTGTCACAACTGGTGGAAATGTTCAATGTGACTAAATGAAACCTTATTTTTTCTGCTGCTAAAATATCATTTTTTTTTTAGTCTACTCCCAATTCAAAAAGTCATTTATCTGATAATTCCATTTATTTAGCATTAAATTTCCAATTTGCTGTGTTATTTACATTGTTCATTTCAAATGCTTGGATAATTCATTTTTTTAGTCCACTAAAATGACTTTGAATTATCAGTAGATTGTAGTAGTTTTAGTTATATCCTTTGCACTGCATTCTTAATAGATTGCAAAAACTAATGCTTCTGTTAATAATAGGAACTTATGTACAATCTACTCAATCAAGCTAGCCATACATCATCTGTCCATGCAAAATCCAACCAACACTTAGCAGAAACTCTTAGTATTGTTTTTGTTTGAAGTACTTGTTTTGAGGGCAGTGCAATGGTGAGATGCAGGTTTGGTTCACCCACGCACTGAGTTTCCCATCTCCATTATTTTGCCCCAACGAACCACAAAGCAGAGATCAAGACCATTCCTGCTCTAAAGGAAATGGGAAGCCTCGCGGCCTCAGGTGCAGAATATTCTTGGAGGACCCCCCCCACGTCGTGCCCCTCCTGGTGGCCAACCAAAGTCACCGTTGTTGTTGCCTGAGGTCACCATCTCAGCTGCAAGACGTGTATGGCACAGGAAGGACTGGCAAGGAGGGAAAACTAGGGAAAATTACCCTCATAAATGGGGACATACGGTGATATTTTTGTAAACAAGTACCTATAGCTGCTGGTCAAGTAATAGAACAGTCGGAAGACAGGGTAAGAATTTTACATGCACTGCAGTTACCTCAGTCTAAACCAGCGGTTTAATTTTGCTGTAACATGTGTTAAGATGAATAGGTATTAGAACAAGACTCTCCTGGAACAGATGCTCCCAGTATTTCATGTGTACTGTAATTATTAAATCATCAAAGTTTTGTAGCCCATTATTAACACTGCACCTGCCACTGTGCCACAATTTAGAGTTGAATATTCCAAGAGTAGATTATATACTCACTGTAATTTTAAATTTTTCTGATACTGTCTGCATTGTTCCCTTTTATTAGTCCTATTTTCAATTTTATTTAATGCTCTTTTCACCTCTTTAACTTTACCATATATTCAATAGCTAACAGTCCATATGGTTTGTTTTCTCCCTTCAAATTTAGATTTCTTTGTATTTTTCCAATGATTTCATTATCTAATCTTTTCACTCTTTTACACTTGTTATTTTTTTCCCATTTATTTTTGCTTTATTTCATTTTTCTTTCTGTTTTATATTTTCCAATTTCTCTCCTCCTTTCCTGAAGGCATTGACTTGTACTGTGGCTGCGCTCGCACTGGTACTACTCTGATACCTCAGCTAAGCACTTGTTTATCAAGTGTATGCCTAGGCATTCAGTGTCAACAGGCTATACCATCATGGGGGCATCACAGTCTGTCATCGTTGTTGTCCGTACACATGTACTTCCAGAAGGAGTCATTGGATAGCAGGAGCAAGTGTGAAACTTGTCTGAAGCCAACTGTAGTACCTCGTTGCTATGCCAGCTGAGATCATCTAGCTTAGCACAGATGAATGATTAAACCTGGCAACTTGCCGGTCTGTATTGATCAGTGACACGCTGCACAGTGCATCACTTCTGTTTTTATTCCTCTTTTTTCCCCTCATTCTCCACTCCATCCTCTTGGTTCGTTTTTTTTTCTATTTGGTTTATTTTTATTTTCAACTCCTTTTTTTCTCATTAACACTTCCCTTCAGCAGAAGTGCAAGTATATAGACCTAAAGTGAAAGACTTATCAGTAACGGAAAGGTCGAGACACCCAGGGCCCTGAGGATTAGATCTGAAGGTCTCCAAGAACTAGATTCAAGATTGGGAAAGGGCACAGGGATAGCCACAAACCGGGGATATTTTCGGCACTGATACAAAGTGTAAGATAGATTTAACTAACAGGTTGTAGTTTAACCTGAGGGTATCTAACCTTCCTTTTTCATATAAAATATCCAATTATACATTTGGATTTTTTTCCTGGTACTATGTGGTTGAATATGCAAAACCAGATGAATCATAAGCCTGCTGTAAATTAAATTGCTGCAATGTATATAATGGAAATGGAGTAAATGGCTGGTGAGCAGGAGCAGAGATAATAAAATGGCAGATGTGTTGCAGTGGCATTGGCAAAGTGACTATGGAACTAATTATATAGTTACTACAGTTACACTGTTTTGATTCCTAGACAATTAAATGACTGATTATGTTCCTCATAAAGTCATCGTCTAATCATCTAGATCACAAAATATAAAGGCTTTGGAAATTTTTCCTGCAATTTGATCAGCAATCATTTTTTCTAATCTCGTTAAGCTACAGGTGTGGATAAACCAGAATTACTGTTGTCGTTTTTATCTAACTATTTTCTCTCTCAACAGTTTGACAGCAATTCTTGTAAATGGACCTTATTATCGACAATCCAGATGCTGTACTTTTTCAATATTCTGTCTTCAGAAGTGCACATCGGAGTGATTAACAATTATCCCACTGTTTAATCTTTTTATTAGATTTAATGTAGTTTTGTCTAATGCTAACACTATCTTTTAAATGGCAAACATCACATACCAACCAGACTTTGCTGACTAAATCAATTAATATATTTATTTGCAATAAAATAGTCATAGGAAGTGCAAAGATCAGTTTAAAAGCTTTCCATACCTACAAGTAGAAAGTCAGTAATGGGTCAATTCGAAATGTAAAAATGTCTGTGGATGCAATGTAAAAGTCTGTTATAGGTTCAAAGAGCAAAGTCCTGGTTTCTTGCATAGCGAGTTCAGCGAGTGTTCATCATCTTACAAAACTTTGTGTCACATGGCATCACATTGAGTTATAACAAACTAGGAGTGAAACAGAGTCTTTAATTTTATCATGCCAGAATTTTGAAAGAAGTCCAGTCCTGTAGCAGACTCCAGGTTTTAGCTCATTAGATGCCAAATTCCACACTTTTGCCAATTCTTTTCGAAGTAGTTTTCAGACATACTCTGCCACCCGTACAATTGATGATAAGGAGACAAATGACAAAGAATAATGATGCAAATCCTGGTGAATCATCCTCATACAAATGCATACAGTTGAATGAAGAAATCTTTTTACACCAAAGAATGCTGCTACTAATTCAAGCAATTAAACAAACACATTTGTTCCCATGATCAAAAGACATTATCTGATCCTTACATAAATGAAACCATCAATTCACATTGGAGACAGAGAGTATGTCCCATCCCTATCCATCACAGCCCCTGTAGGTTTTAAGGGTAATCGTAGAAAAGTGACTTATGTTAGGCTAACGATATGAGCAGAAAGCATCATGGTTTAACTGGTATAGAGGGTACAGCATGAGTCTAAAACATCTCTTTGCAGAATAAGACTCTGAGCAAGATAAGACAGATTGTGTAGGAATTAACTGTATTCCTGTCGACAATAGACTCTTAGATGAGAATTGTATCATATGACTTTAGGAGTGTGTAAATTTAAAATAGTTAAGGTTACCGTGGATACAGAGAGAGAAACCTTGAAGAGATAAGGGATGAGGCCTACTGTCTGAACTACAGAACCAGACAAAGCCAGTTTTTACTATTTTTCAAACAAAGTGTGTAGCACATGATGCTGTGGTTACATCCTGTGACAGAAGTAGGTGTGCTGTGGGAGAAGTATAAGGGTTGGTGTACTCTAGTGGCCTGGTCAGTGTAGCTTGGACTTTGGACACTAGAAATCAACCTCAGGATATCTAAGGCTCCATCCAGCAAACTGACCAGTTACTCTGGACGCATGGTACTTGCATGCTTATTATGATAGATTATATAACAATATAACTTAAGGCAGAGGCTAAGACTTGTATTTCTCAATGAAGTATTAAAGTTGCTGACGTTCGTCTCTTGGACCTATTAATAAGATTAGCCTGAGTGGCTAAAATCTGACATCCCCTCGGTACATGATTACATTATCCTTAAAATGGAAATATCCCTGTCCCTACCCACACCTTACATCCGTGAATCAAATTCTTTAAAAATATTTACACAAGATCATATCAATATTCAGAGTACATCCTGAGGAAAATGTAAAATCCTTGTACTGTTTGTGAAGAGAGCACAAATGCTGTGAATGTCCTCAAATGTTACATTTTTCTAAGTGAAGCACATGGTTCATTCGCTTGTGAAGCCCTGGTTTCTGTAAATGTATCTTTGGGAGGATGGACAAGTTTCCACTCTGCAAAATGCAAAGGAGCACTCCAAACTCCAACCGCCCCACAATTAATCAAATCACTGATGCACCCATCATTTGCAAAAGCTTTTATCTGGAAATCTATAACCAATGCAAGGAAGATTATAATGTCGCCTAATGTGTGTTTACTGTGCCAGGCGTCAATCACTGTGTCACAAATATCTAAATAGCAAAGCTAAATCTGCTTACACAGAGGATTAAATGAGACAACTTGCTGAGTCAATTTGCAGGAGTTCTTACTTTTTTTTTGTCAGTCTTCAGTGATCTAATTGGAAGTGGTTTATCAAAAATTACACAAGAGCATCGATTCATTTGTGAAGTGTAACTCACTGGAATGATTCAGATGAATAACAGCAGACCTTGTCAATAAAGAACAGTTAAGTTCAACATTAAATTAACCTGCACATTCTAAGGTATCACACCACTACAGGAATTAATGCAAATGTGTACATTAGTTAGTGACTAATCTACTTTATAATTAATTACTGGGTTTCTTTTTTATTCACTCTCGGGATATGAGTGTCGCTTGCAAGGCCAGCATTTATTGCCCATCCCTAATTGCCCTTGAGAAGGTGGTGGTGGGCTGCCTTCTTGGACCACTGTAGTCCATGCGGTGAAGGTTCTCCCACAGTGCTCTTAGGTAGCGAGTTCCAGGATTTTGACCCAGTGACAATGAAGGAACAGCGATATATGTCCAAGTCGGGATAGTGTGTGACTTGGAGGGGATGGTGTTCCCATGCACCTGCTGCCCATGTCCTTTGAGCAAATCCTGTTTTATACTATTGAGTAACTTAAGGAGTAATTTGACCATGCAAAATTAATTGCCAGTGGACTTGCTGCAAGGCTGTCTTCATGAGCCACGTGAAAATGTGTTTATAGTAAGTTAGTAAGGAATGTGTTTTGTGTGGTTTATCTGAGATGATGGAGCCACAAGTACTGCTTTATATCTGAGGTTGTAGTATCTCGAAGAGTTAAACATTTATATAACCGTGTGCTTCTAAATCTCAACATCCCAAATCTGCAACAGATTGATATTTGGCTACCATGTTGTGTGGCTATGACCTAAAGATATAGTCCAACTAAGGGGTCTATAATGAAATCGTATCTTCCCTTTTTTTAAAGTGGGGAATCAATAGCATGCTAGAGACAAGCTCATATCCCATTTCAGTCAACAGTTGCCAGCTAGGCTGCAACTCATGACCTTGAGTTGTTTGTTATATATAGTTTGATGCATACATCACAGGCCAATTGTTTTAAATTAAGAGAGAAAGTAATTGAATGAAGTTCTTTGGGGTTTGAACCTGGAAATCTCTGCTCGAAAGTTAAATATGTCACCAGCTGAGCCAATGAAGATCCACAACAGCGTTAAGAGTGACTCATCTTTCAATTGCATGTAATTGGTTTAAGCTTTTTAAATATTTGTGACAATTGATCATCTTTTGCTGTGTTAATGCAATGTTTCCATTTCTTACACTGGATGTCAAGAGGCTACAATTTTATGCAATGTGTCCCCACTCACTTGGACTGTTCAAAGTGATTTCATGCAGCCAACAAAAAAAGATGACTTTCATCCCATTCGTCAGGTTGGATTCACAGATGGGTCCCAGAAGTTGAAGGACAATGTATGAATCAATGCTATACCAAGTACCATTGAGACTGAGATTTTGTTTGAGAAAATCACTTTTGCAGCAACAATAATTGAACAAAAGAATAAAAGAATTTGTGTTTATATAGCATCTTCTCATGTCTCTCAAAAACATCCCAAAGCCTTACTTACAAGCTCTACAGATTAGGAAAAAAAACACTTCAATTGTTTTTCAAGGAATGGTATGATTTTTTTTTGCAAATTATTATAAATATATTATGGGGAGGGACACTATGAAATGAAAGCCTATAAATTATGATGGGGAAGGTAATGCCTGCATTAAAATAATGGACAAAGTATCTTCATACAAGCCAGTTAGCTGCACACAGTGTAATTTCTAGGCTTAGGTTTTCTATATATTAATAAAGCTCAATTTTAGCTTGAAAATTGCATCTCAATTGCAATTTTATACAAGTCCAGTCACTGAAAAGCTGGAATCAGGGCTTGAATTTCTCCCTTGTGTCTCAATCGCCAGAACCAGACACGGCACTGAAGGTGTGGTCTGACCAGAGGACTATACAGTTTCAGTGTGACTTGTACTCTTATTGTTTTGGTTGTGTAGTTTGATATTCTATTTGCTTTGTAATTGCTGCTGCACAGTGACTGGGCACGTTGAGCATCGAGTCTACTGAAACACCTCGATCTCTTTCAATTTCATCCTCCGCTATTTCAACACCATTCATGAAGTCCTTACGCTCGCATCTTTTACTTCCAAAGTGCAGAGTTAAACTCCTTCCGCCATTGTTCCACCCACTCACCTATATTGGGCTGGATTTTCTTCTGAAAGTAACGACAAGACTAACCGGACTCAACTTTATTTCTGTCTTGTGGTACAGCACCTTCCAGCAACCGTACATGCACAGTCAAACGGGGAATCCGGAAGTTTCTGTACCAGATGCGACCCTCCTCTGTAAACTCCGCGAGAACGACATCTCGCCGGCTGGCTCCCCATTCAAATAAATGGAACGGATTGCAGTTCCTCCACTGGCCTGATGGGTACAAATTAATCGCGCCAAAAAAAGGTACATCAAGTCATTTTAAGTCTAAGCACACTTTTAAAGGCGTGGCAAGTCTTAATGACAACCTCTCTGGCACTGAAAATGACTTTTACAAGTGTGCAGTCTCATTCTTTCAGATTTTAATTGTTGTTGGACATTTAAAAAAATCTTTCAATTTTTTTTTACTTTTTCTTTCTGTCTCTTTTATCTCTGTCTCTTAATTCAGTATTTCTTACCCTCTCTTTATTTCGCTTTCTGTACCTGATTTGACATTGAATTTGCGATTCTAACTTACACTTCCTGGTTCTGACTCTGCGCTGCTCATTAACATGCTTCAATCTGAGTGATTAAAGGGATACGCAGTTGCTTGCCCCGTTCACACAGGTCCCAGATGCCCGGGAGAGGGCGCCGTGCTGGATTGAGGGCCCCACGAGAGGATCTTGCCGTGCAAAAGCCCATGAAAAGTCTTTTGTGCGAGTCCAAGTCTAACAAATGGCAGGGGCCATTCGTTCGCTGCTCAGAGCAAAATCCATCCCCTTGTCTTGTGCTTTTGTTTGGCGTTGTACTGGCTGCAGTAAACTGGACGTAAAGGGATTTTGGTTTTCAGGATTTGCACAAATCAGTTGAAGCAATAAGAAGGTGAAACTTTCCAAAGCAGGTTAATCAGAATACAGAGGTTTGCCCAAATCATTTTGTGGGTATCTGTTTTTAGAGAAACTTAGAAGTATTATGTTAATGTTCATTGAAAGTTTTAAAAATTGTAAGCCATACCCTAGAATCCATCTACTATTACTTTTTATTACATTAATATCCCACCATCCCAGCTTCCTTGAGAAGGAGAGCATAAAAGGACAGCACAAGATGGAAGTGACAACAGAGGGCTCCACAGATTATTACAGGCTCGTAGTCCCTTTCTTGACTTGGGTCAAGATGGTAGCTTGTGAAGCTATTAATGCACAAAGCTAATCAATTCTAATATCTCCAACTCTTAAATTTGTTTGTATTGTTTTCACTTAAGGTGGTTATATTTAAAGTTCTCAGCTCAGTCTACTCTTAATTTAAAGTTACTTAATTTAAGTGATCTGATCATTCAAATTTGTAGAACTAAGTTCCCACCTTGCTGTGCTATTTACACTAATACAAAAGCAAAATACTGCAGATGCTGGAAATCTGAAATAAAAACAGAAAATGCTGGAGAAGCTCAGCAAGTCAGGCGGCATCTGTGGAGAAAGAAACAGAGTTAATGGGGATGATTTTAACCCCCGAGAACGGGCGGCGGGGGGGGGGGGAGGAGTTGAAAATAGTTGTTTATTTGGGTCGTAACTGCAAAGTTTTCGGACTTTGCATTCCCAGTGGGAAGCCTGTACTTTTTACACGCATGGGCGTGTAAAAAGTACAGGCTTCCCACTGGGAATGCAAAGTCCGAAAATCCCGGAAGTGAAGCCGGGTTGCAGTCGCAGTCCAAAAAACAACTATGTTCAACTCCCACCCGCCGCTAACCCACCCGTTTTTGGGGATTAAAATTATCCCCAACGTTTCAGGCCGAAGACGTTAGGTCAGAACTGGAAGGTGTTGGAAGAGTTAAAATTTTTAAGCAAGTACAGAGCGAGGGAAAGTGGGGGAGAGGGGAGGGGAGGAAAGAACGAAAGCTAAGGTCTGTGATAGGGTGGAGGGCAGGAGTGATTAAATGACAAATGGGATGATGATACATTACAAGGAAGGTGGTAATGGGACAGGTTCTATTTACACTGTTCCATTCAAATTATTGAATAAGTCACTTGTGTGAGTGCAAAAAAAATCTTCCTGATTATCAGTAGATTGTACAGAAGATGGGTAGAAATATACAATAAAATAGACTTGTATCCAGCACTGAGTGTATATTTATTTGTATTCTAGTGCTTTAACTGTATGTCAGTTTCAATAGTTTTTATCCAATGTTCAGCTTTTGATGTGTGGTAACTGACAGCTTGATTGATTGGCAGATGGATCAGAAACTGTTAGTTTCTTTGTGGTAATTTGCCTTTAATCACAGGACATGGCCCCAGTTAATTGTTTGCTGATTGTTTCTAAAGTAATAATTTTGCAATTTGTACCTGGCATCGATTGATACACTGTACCAGATACCACCTCTAGGTTCCACATTGAAAAAAGGGCGAATGCAGAGGCTTGATCATTTCATTGATAACCAGCAAATGGCACACCAGATCTCACGAAACTGAAATAGTTTAGGAAAAAAAAATGTAATTCTAGTTTTCTTTTACAAAAGCATAATAGATGATTATTTGAATGGAAGGAGTGGGAGGGTCACAGATATACATTATTAAATAAATTAGGTATAATCTTATTGGCTCCAAAATGCAATTAGTTAAACTATCATTTTCGGGACTTCCAACTCCGATTCCATTATCTCAGCTTTTGCCTTCTGCATGCTATTTGATTAACTGGAATTCATTCCGCCACCCTTTAGATACCAATCTTCAGCCATGCAGTGTATATGCACTTCCTATCGCAACCTTCTCACCCTGACATGTTATCTTACTGCACCCGAGCACTCTATCACAATATTTTAGTGTTAGTCACTCCATCCTCCCAGCAGATAATGAAGATTCTCCCGGCACAGCACACTCTAAAAATATCCAGTTTCTGCTTCTGTGCCTTTGTCAACGTCCAGCTCTCAGCAGCAGATGAAAGCATTAACTGGATATTAGCTTCATGCACTCCATTGGTTTCCAGAATCTGTCAAAAACACTTCCTGCCAGAACAATGCACATCTTCACTTTTTTCACATATCCCTCTTTGTCAGGCATGCAACCTCGAAATTATCATTCTATGCAAAATGTGCTAATTTTTAAGGGCAACTTTATTTCAAAAGGCGCTGTTGTCCACTGTCCCTGGGGTCAGTGACATCACATATCATTGAGTTGCACGAGGCAGCAGTTTTTCAAAGCAAAGAAGATGAGTTTGAGTTGCCGTGCAGCCTTTGGGCAAATTAATAGTTTTTGGGGTGTCTGGAGTTTGGGGTGAAGATTATACGCAGCGGGGAGCTTTATGTATGTAATTATAGTAACAGGAGTGATGGGACAGCTCTTATAAAATAAGGTGTTCCAGTAAATGGGACAGCAATGCATGACAAAAAGAGATGGTAAGACAGTTGGACCCTATTTTCACTTAGTGCAGAACAAGGAAACACCAAATATAGAGCAAGGTTTCCTGATTATAATAGTGAAAACGTTTTTGCAATAACTGCAGTGAGTTCCAAGATATGACCAAAAGTCTCCACAAGCAATTTGAGTGAGCAGTGCCCCTTGAAGAAAAACCTCACCTTTTCAATGGTGGTACACATTCATATGGGAATGTGGGACGGTTACTTGCGTGTGGCTGCCACTGTGAGGGTGGGTACTTGTACAGCCCCCCTGCCCCCGAAACTGAATGGTATTTCAACTGAGGTGTTTCTCCAGCAGAACTCTGGCATAAATCGGCCATGTCAAAAATTCCTGGCTGCGCAAAATCTCAAATCTTGACTTATACCCTCCCACAACCCAGGAATTTTGGGGGTGTGCATTCAGTCCATAATTTTACATAATGCTTTGATTTTATATAATTACTTATACTAAATAGAGAACTGAAGCAGTTTGAGGAGCAGAGTCGTTTCTCTGCAACACAGGCTGAGGGGATGCAAAACTCAGGCTCTATAGTGCCACTACTGGCAGCAGGGTGTAATTACAGTCCAAAAAGTTCACAAAGGCAGTTTCCATTCTAAATGTGGACATTTGGATTCATAATGGAAAAGTTGACATGAAGTGCATGCATTTGCATTGAGAGAAAGGCAGAGAGAGGTAGTACTAACGTTGCTGCTGCTTTCAGATACATGATCGTCAGATACATAGCATGCTAGCTTTAAACTGCTTTGTTGTGCTATGATTTCATTCCAAAACTTAACCTCCTGTCTGAAGGGAGTAGATCTTTTGAATAATTCAACAAGATATCAGAAGATCCTAATAGGTTGTGACAACTTTTTCTTTCTGGCGCCTATATGACAGCAGTTCCAGCTGTTCCATTCATTGCAACAATCGGTGACCAAACTTTGGCAGCCTTCTTTCTTTTTACACCAATCCACATTTTCAAATTGGGTAAAATGATTTTTGTCAAATGTAAAGTGGTTGGAATTGATCTGCCTTCTCTGCCAGTCCGATTTTGAAAAAATGCATGAAGATTGGACTATTTTCAGCTCAGCAGCTCTGTGGCAAACCAGTTGCAATTTGCAGCTAATATGACACCAGTCACTTTTTATCTTGTTGTCAATTCAAAATGAGCAATGCTTTTCCCTCTAATACCTTTTCTCGGGGAAAAATGCCTCTTTCTTTGACATTCAGAGGTATACACAACTTTGCATTGAAACGCTTGGTTCCCTCTACACAGAATGACAGTTTGTAACATGTATTATTTCATGTTTCTTTCAGTTGTGTCAACCAGTTTTAGCACTTGGTTCAATGTTCTATCTGCAGGCCACGTTGCTTGGACCTGTGAGGTGTCTGGCACCCAGAGGTCTGAAGCAATTTAATCATCCAGAGTATACAGTGGCATTTTGATACACCATATGCCCGTGGACTGGTTTAAAAATGGATTTTATCTGTCTTTATAAGTTATGTTCCTTAATAATGTTTCTCAATAATCTTAAGAACATTCTCTGTAAGATTAATGGTGACATTAATCTTTCACTAATTCAACCAGTGCTGTAAAGGTTCCAGGTGTCATGTGCTTCCAGCAAGTAAATGAAGTTTTCTCACATGCACCATGATGAAACTTTCTGACTTCAGAATAAAAGGATGTGGGTTCAGGAATCTTAATTCCTAAAATTGGTGAGCAATCTTACTGGACCATTAGGAGAAGAATTGGACAAAGGCAATGCACTCCCACAGAAAGAAGAAAGAAGAAAGATTGGCATTTATATAGTGCCTTTTGCAACCTCAGGATGTCCCAAAGCACTTTACAGCCAATGAAGTACTTTTGAAGTGTAGTCGCTGTTGTAATGTATGTAAACAATCTTACAACACCAAGTTATAGTCCAACAATTTTATTTGAAAATCACAAGCTTTCGGAGGCTTCCTCCTTCGTCAGGTGAATGTCAGGAAATCCTTGAACCTTTCGCATTTATATTCAGAGAACAATACCTGGTGATTTCGGATAATCATTCCAACTGCCCGTTGTCAAGGCAATCAAAGTGTTCAGACAGAGAGGTGTTACCTACAGGACCACCGAATATACAAACGGCCAGAACACAAAACAGAGAGAGAGAGGGAGAAACATCCGAAAGGAAGAGAAAGACTGAAAATGACCCGTTGAATTAAAAACAGATAACTTTTATTCGCTGGTGGGGTTACGTGTAGCGCGACATGAACCCAAGATCCCGGTTGAGGCCGTCCTCATGGGTGCGGAACTTGGCTATCAATTTCTGCTCGACGATTTTGCGTTGTCGTGTGTCTCGAAGGCCGCCTTGGAGTACGCTTACCTGAAAATCGGTGGCTGAATGTCCTTGACTGCTGAAGTGTTCCCCGACTGGGAGGGAACCCTCCTGTCTGGCGATTGTTGCGCGGTGTCCGTTCATCCGTTGTCACAGTGTCTGCATGGTCTCGCCAATGTACCATGCTCTGGGGCATCCTTTCCTGCAACGTATGAGGTAGACAATTACAATTTGTTGTAATGCAGGAAAAGCAGCACCAAGGTCCCACAAGCAGTAATATGATAATGACCAGATAATCTGTTTTTAGTGATGTTGGTTGAGGGATAGATTTTTTGGCCGTGATACCAGGGAGAACTTCCCTGCTCTTCTTCGAAATAGAAAGGAAAATTCCACTGGTTACTCAGTTTTGTTTTCATCATCTCCTGCCGTCCCATTCTGGAGTGGGACTGGGATCAGACAGTTTGGTATCCTGCTCATTCTGAGGATGGTGTGTAACACAGGGGAACATAAAGCAAGGCAGAAAAACACATCTAAAAAAAATTAGCGACCTAAAACAATTATAATGCTGCTTTGTGACTGCCACATTCAGTGTTTGATGTCAGTGAAACACTCATTACTGGAAATAGCAGTCTGTTTAAATCATAATACATTCACCTGTATGAAAATACAGGATTCTTTAGTCAATAACTCTTTGCCAGCAAACTACATTTTCTTATGAAGAGCAATCATTGTTTCCATTAAAGTATTATTACAAGTGTTCTCTCAGAAACATATTATTGCACTTTGAACTTTAAGCTGTAATTTACTGAATGGGCTAAAACTGATTTCTGGTCAAGCCACTGTGAACTGTAATAATGAATGTAATTTGTGTTCAGCTGCAAATAGGGCAAATAAATAATATTGAAAAGTGGATTATAGTGGGGGAAAATAGCTGATCGTTAAAGAGATATATTATTTTCAAGCTTTTTTTCAATTCAAGCCATATCTAGGGACTTGAACACATGTATCTCGGCTGACACTTCAGTGCAATATCAAGAGAGTGCTGTATTGTCAGAAGCGTTGTCTTTCAGATGAGATGCTAAACCGAGGTCCTGTGCCTGTTCAGGTGGATGTTAAAGATCCCATCATAGAAGAGCAGGGGAGTTCTCCCAATATCCTAGTCAATGTTCAACCAACACCACCAGAACAGATTAACTGGTCATTCTTCTCATTACTATTTGTTGAATCTTATTGTATGTAAATTGGCTGCCACATTGTCCACAAACCAACAGAGACTTCACCTCAAAAGTACTTCATTGGCTGTAAAGCACTTTAGGACATCCTGAGACATGAAAGGCACCGTATAAATACAATTTCTTCTATTTAACTGGCACAATACAGTGTGTTCCAGTCGTTCATTTAAATGAAATTGACTTTGTAAACTCTTAAATGGTGAAAAAAAGGCCTTTAGTTTGGTATTAATCAATATTGTTTAGATTTGCACTTTGATCTCCTATCGGCAGAACAGGCTTGAGGGACTAATTGGCCTACTCCTGTTCCTGATATTAGTGGAAACTAAACAAAATTTATAACATAATGACACAGAATATAGCGCCTTATCAAAATATGTTCATTAACTGTTGGTGAAAGGTTGGAAGCTGAAAATGTTGCCTTATGTTTTGTATTTTTGATATTATTACTCAATTATCTAACATGGACGATTTGCTATGATACATGAATAAAATTCAATCTAATCAGATCGGGTTTCATCCTCCAGATCAGAATGAGAATTGTAACTTTTTTAAATATGTGATGTTTAATTCAGGAATCCAAAATTCAGACATGGTGTTTCATCAAAGCTTGAAGTTGGAACAAATCCAGATATTTCTTCTTATTTGGCGCAGCGTCCATCTTCCTTACACCTTCGCAAAGTGCTTTGGGATGTTTTAATACATTAAAGGTGCTGTATTAATACAAATTGTACTTGTAGTACTAGTAGACAGGAAATGTGTGCAGATGTAAGATTCTTAATTTATCATGGATAGGACGACAATATCAGCAGGGTAAAAGACCAGAGGTGATTTATTTACTCGTATGCTTGCCTTACATTAATTGATTAATTTATGCCATTAGTGGAGAATCTTTTTTCCTTTGTCAGTGCCTAAGTTGAAGGTATTGAGAGTGGAAACTGAATGTTTCATCCGCCAATTGTTTGTTTATCCAAATATTATCGCTTGGCTAGAAAACATGTCTATCTAGATTCTTACTCTACTGATTCAATTTGACAGGTTCAAAAAGTTCATACGAATGAACAGTAATTTCCTGCATCCCTGACCTGCTTGCATTATCCAGGGAGGTGCACCTCAATTAGAATCTTACAAGGATATCCCAGTGTCCTGAAGTGGTTAACCGATCCTTTTAACTCTTTTCTTTCAAGCTAAGCTGGTGCATCATCTTCGTCTTTTAATAACTTTCTTATACTTTAAGTTACCTTCCTTTCCTCCCTCTCTCCCAATCCTTCCAATTCCTCAGCTCTTCATAATTTTTCCGTCCCAAGCCCCCCTCCAACCTAAAGGTTTTTAAAAAACAAAATTGCAATCAGCTACCCAGTATCTCTTGATGTAACTCATCCTCTCTCCAATTCTGCTGAATCTTATGTGGTCCTGCACTATGGGCCTTGTCCCTTCACCTTGTTTTCTCAATTTCGAGCAAAACATTCTTGCAATTCATAAACATTCAAATAGAACACATATATTTGCTAAATTCCTGCAATGCGCATTGAGTTACCCAGTTGAGCCATACAGACCATCTTCATTGCCGAGCTGACCTCTGCCAGGGATGGGTGTTACAATTTGTCTCAATGTTCCTGAGTGAGGGAAAGGAAAACTAAGCAGGGTTCCTAATCCTGATTGCTATCTAGGCCCATTGAAACTGTATCCAACAAAGTGTATGTGCCTTCAGGAAGAGATGGGAGGGGAGAAGATTGTAAGAAAAACATATATTTAAATGAAAAATTTGTTTGAGATACAGAGAAGGTATGACATAAATCTTTTAGTTTATTAAATTTAATTTTTTTAAAATATTTAAAAAATCCTTGTTTGGGAAGAAATTGTACAATTCTCTTGGTGATGCACTGCCCTGCTGTATGTAGAACTGGCACTGCCAGTATGCCAGGATTATTATTTGTGAGTGTTTCACATTTGCTTTCCTTAGGTTAAGATCTCAGAAATGTCATTCAATAACAAAAACGACTTACATTTATGCAGCACCTTTAACGCAGTAAGATGTCCCAAGGTGCTTCACAGGAGCGTAATCAGATAAAAAGTGACACAGAACCAAAGAAGGAGCTATTAGGAAAGGTGACCAAACAGGTAGATGTCAAAGAGGTAGATGTTAAGGAGCATCTTAAAGATGGAGAGGTTTTGGGAGGGAATTCCAGAGCTTAGGGTCTGGATGGCTGAAGGCAGGACCACCAATGGTGGGACGAAGGAAGTGGGGGAATGCACAAAAGGCCACAATTGGAGGAACGCAGAGTTCTCGGAGGGTTGTAAGGCAGGAAGAGGTTACAGAGATAGGGAGGTGCAAGGCCATGGAAGGATTTGAACATGAGAATGAGAATTTTAAAATCGAGGCGTTGGTGGACCAGGAACAAATGTAGGTCAGCGAGCACATGAGTGATGGGTGAATGGGTTCTTGGTGTGAGTTAGGATAAGTGCAGCAGAGTTTTGGATAAGCTCAAGTTTTTCGAGAGTAGAAGATGGGAGGCCAGCCAGGAGAACATTGGAATCGTCAAATTTGGAGGTAACAAAAGAATGGATGAGGGTTTCAGCAGCAGATGATCTGAGGCAGGGGCGGAGACAGGCAATATTACAGATTCGACAATCAAAATATTGCAGCGGAAGAAACCTTACTGGGAAATTCTTGACAAACCAGTAGAATCAGCATGCAATGAGCCAGTTCCAAGTTTAAGCTGCAAACAGTCAACCAAAAACCATAAGGTGATCAGTAATAAACCAGGGCAGCAGTCAATTGTTGTCAACAGAACATAATTGTTTCTCCAAATTTTAGTTTGTATCACAACAGACCCCCATCCTGAAGAGAAGAGATGCCTTCTCACAACTCTTTGCCCTAAAAACTCTTGCAATGGCTGAAAGGTGTAAAAAAGCAGCCCAGACTGATTGCATCTCACGACGACTCTTTTGTTTGTTCTGCAGGTTTCCCAAAAATGCATTTTAATTCCAGCCTTAAAAGTATCCCCTTATTACCTTCACTTAACATTTTCCATTTGCTGCACCTTTCCTCCATTTGGTCTCTAAGTGAGATGTACTAATTAGTGTCCATTTAGTGTCAAATTATGGGCTGAGAATTATTATCAACTGGAAACTAGGTTCAGACTGCCCAAACTAATTTCATTTCTGCCCTCTAATAGCCATTAGAAACAGGAGACTTTCATCTTATCTGTCATGGTTGGATTCAAATCCAGGTCCTAGGGGTGCTTAGATTTTTTTTTAACTGAATTATTGCTTTCTGTGGAGCACTGTAGCCATTCAATCAAGCTTTGTTACTCTTTTTCAGAACCATTTCATGGTTTGCATTGAAATCCAGAAAACTGATGGGCCTGTAATCGCCTCAGAGCTGATCCCACTCTGCTGCCGTAGCTTCGCCAGAAGTGCGGAGGAAACCCTCGTTTACGCCACACTTCCGTTGAAGTTACGCAGCAGAGCGAGAGCAGCTCTAAGGAAATTCTGGGCACATCAGTCTATGTGCTGCGTATGTCTCTGCAATTACTTTATCCTCATCATTTCCCTCGCAAGATTTTTTAGTAATATTAGTCTTATTATTGCAGCATTCAGTTTAGTAATGGCCTCCCCCCGACCCCAATCACTCAGTCTGTGCACACTGAGATCAATTGTTGGCTGGCATTGAGTGTATTAAGTGAATGAGCCAGGTAGTTGGAATATGGATACTGTTATTTTAAAATTGTTTTTATTATTTTTGTAATCTATCCTATTTTTCTGCTCACAACTTTAACCAAGTTATCTCTCCACCAATCGCACCATACTCACTTCAGTTGGTAAAGTGATTCAACCCATGGACATTTCCATTGTTATCGATCCTTGATCAACCCAAGAGTAGGCATGATTGAGATGTATAGAAAAGAAGCCTTCCCAGGCTAGTTTTCAGTTGCACTCTTCAGATGACATGGAATTAGAGTGGAAAAGTCTCAAGGCCAGATTGAAAATGTTAAGACGAGAAACTTAAATTGAGGCCTAGGTAAAAATCCAGAAGTTATTTGCCCCTCCACCCATGAGGAACCGCCACTTAAAAAAAAACACCAGGCAATGAATGGGCAGATTATTTGACCCTTGTAGCAAGTCATTCTGTGATATATATTAGTGTATATAATGTAGATTTGAACATGTTTTAAGAATAAGCAAAGGAAATCATAGAATCATAGAAAGGTTACAGTATAGAAGGAGGTCACGAGTCCGTGCCAGCTCTATACAAGAGCAATCCAGCTAGTCCCACGCCCCCGCCTTATTCCCATAGCCATGCAAATGTTTTCCTTTCAAGCACTTATCCAGTTCCCTTTTGAAGGCTGTGATTGAATCTGCCTCCACCACCCCCTTGGACAGTGCATTCCAGATCCCAGCCACTCACTGCGTTAAAAAAGTTTTTCCTCATGTCACCTTTGGTTCTTTTGCCAATCGCCTTAAATCTATGTCCTCTGGTTCTTGACCCTTCCGCCAATGGGAACGGTTTCTCTCTATCTATTCTGTCTGGACCCTTCATGATTTTGAATACCTCTATCAAATCTCCTCTCAACCTTCTCTGTTCCAAGGAGAACAACCCCAGCTTCTCCAGTCGATCCACGTATCTAAAGTCCCTCGTTCTTGGAATCATTCTAGTAAATCTTTTCTGCGCCCTCTCTAAGGCCTTCACATTTTTCCTAAAGTGCGGTGCCTAGAACTGGACACAATATTCCAGTTGTGGTCAAACCAATGTTTCATAAAGCTAAGCAAAAGAGCGACACAATTTCTGATCTAACATACGGACTGCAGCAGTTCAAGAAGGCGGCTCACCACCACCTTCTCAAGGGCAATTAGGGATGGGCAATAAATGCTGGCCTTGCCAGCGACGCCCACATCCCATGAACGAATACAAAAAAAAAATACACATTGAAATTCAAAGCAAGTTATTATGCTCTGGATTGCACTGCCCGAAAGGGTGGTGGAAGCAGGTTCACTAATAACTTTCAAAAGGGAATTGGATAAATACTTCAAGTGGAAAAATTTGAAGGGCTTTGGGGAAAGAGCAGGGGAATGGGACCAATTGGATAGCTCTTTCTAAGAGCCGGCACAGGCACGATGGGCCAAATGGCCTCCTTCTATGCTGTATTCTATCCTATTTTTGGTAGTTGACATATCATACAGGGAGACATTAAAGAGAAAAAGAAAATAAAACCATCAAATAGGAAAGAAAAGAAAGTTACTACTGTCTTTCTGCCCTCTGCCTGTGTGTGTTTATACTATTACTTTTAATGATGACCATTGCTAGTTAATGGTGCAACCTATTGATTGTTGGTGCTCAAAAACTCTGAAGATTACTGTGAATACACTTGAAATGTCTTACCCCTCAGAGAACTGCAGTCACATTTCAACATCTGAATAAATAACCTAACAAAACATCAAATGTTCATTTGATTCACAAAATTCTGATAATGAAGAAATAATCTGAGGTTCTCTGAGATTCTCTCATTCCAATTTATAATAATCAGTATCATAGAAAAAAGGGATTTTTTTTTAGATGTTTGACAGGGAACAGGAGGTGAAGTTATAAATCGTCGTCCTCTTTCAAAGTGTTAATATTGATCTTTTCGAGGGAGCTCTGGCAGATGGGACTGAAGCACTTAACAGTACTAATCAGTTATTGAACTCTGACAGTGCTTCAAGTTCAAAGCTTTTAGTGATTATTTTGTGGATAAATATTTGTTTTGCTGCAGTCCTTTATTTCTCACCCCCCCACCCCACCCCACCCCACCCAAAAGAAAAGTAGAGACAATAATGTGGAGGATGGGAATGAATTGAAGTTCTCTGTAGGTCTCTGTCCACCCCTCCCTTGCTCCTTCTTCAATGTTATTCTCTCTCTATCTACCCTATCACTTTCTCTCATTCTCACATTCTTGGTTTGTTATTATTCTCTCATCTTTTTGTTGTGTTATCTCTCTTTCTTTAACACCCATCCTTCTGTATCTCAGGAACCTTTTTTCCCTTCCTTCCCTTCCCAACCCCTCACCCCTTTCTTGCTCATTCTCTATCCTGTCTTTTCCCTGTGTCCCTCTCACTAGTCATCCTTTATCCCTCTCTATCCTATTCCCTTCTTGATCTTTCCACCTCTATTTCCATGTGACAACCCTTTCTGTTTTTCCAACAACATCCCTTCTTTGTCAATATCTTTTTGAGTGTTTTGATTGAAATAATGTGCAATCACATCTGGGGTAAAAATAATGAATTACCCTATAACGTAAATAATTTCCTTAGACAATGTAGAGAAAGGAAGTTGTGTAATTTTCTGTCCCTTCTCAGGTAAATGAATATGCATGAAGACAAACTGAGTAACACAAATTAAGATTTGCATTTCGTTGAGTATAGAGATTGCAATGTTGACTATGTGTTTGACACTTGATTGTCTATTGGTGATACATGGAGCCGGGTCTATGTCAGTGTCCTGTTGCACTATCGTGGAGCCGGGTCTATGTCAGTGTCCTGTTGCACTATCGTGGAGCCGGGTCTATGTCAGTGTTCTGTTGCACTATCGTGGAGCCGGGTCTATGTCAGTGTCCTGTTGCACTATCGTGGAGCCGGGTCTATGTCAGTGTCCTGTTGCACTATCGTGGAGCCGGGTCTATGTCAGTGTTCTGTTGCACTATCGTGGAGCCGGGTCTATGTCAGTGTCCTGTTGCACTATCGTGGAGCCGGGTCTATGTCAGTGTCCTGTTGCACTATCGTGGAGCCGGGTCTATGTCAGTGTCCTGTTGCACGATAGTGGAGCCGGGTCTATGTCAGTGTCCTGTTGCACTATAGTGGAGCTGGGTCTGTATTGATGTTCACTTCCAATGTATTGAGGCTGGGTCTATGTTTACAATACCTTACAGTCCAGAGAGGCACTTTGTGGACTTTTCAGCTATTGAGATCGGAAACTTAAACCTGGTAAAACCTCATCCTTCAAGAAAACTAACAGTGTTCAAGAGCGTTGTATTATCAGAGATCGTTTCAATTACAGTGCTCTGCCGAGCAAAGCTGAGCTCCAAATAACAGTGTTCCAATCATATTGGGTTGTACCTTCGTCACAACATGCTATACAGTGGGAATAGTCAATTTCTGGCACAGCAAGGTCCCACAAACAGCAATGTGATAATGACCAGATGATTTTTTTTAGTGATGTTGGTTTAGGGATAAAGATTGGCCCAGACAACAGGGATAACTCCCCTGCTCTTCTTCGAAATAGTGCCATGGGATCTTTTACATCCACCTGAGAGGGCAGACAGGTTTAACGTCTCATCTGAAAGACGGCACCTCTGGCAGTGCAGTACTCGCTCAGCGCGGCACTGGAGTGTCAGCATAGATTTTTGTGCTCAAGTCTCTGGAGTGGGACTTGGACCTTCTGACTCAGAGGCGAGAGTGCTACCACTGAGTCACAGCTGACATTAAGTGCATCATTTGGTACAAAGCCATACAGACCAGGAAGGTCGAGTGTTTCTAGAACACGCTACTAGAACATGGTAAAGCAAAAGCAGCCATCACACGTGGGGCTGTTTCTCGGCAGAATTCCAGAACCTTTAAGAGAGGTGAGGGAGCAATTAAAAAGAGCCAACTATACACAGAACACGGCCCAAACTTCGCTGTGTAATGTTTATAAAGAAAAGCATTGTCCATCTATTTCAAGTCCATCAGGACTTTTTCACAAAGCCCTGAGAACCCTTCAGCTCACTTGTGAAACACAGTTTGGCTAGACAAGTCAAAAGAGATTTAGGGGGTTAAATTGGATATCCCCCGAATCCGGGCGCAGGGGTTGGGGTGCACGATTAACCCACACCCAGTCGGTGAGATGTAGGCAGCACGTGAGATTCATTTAAAGAAATATTTCAATATTCCCAACAAATATACATTCCATTGAGAAATAAAAACTCCACGGGAAAAGTGTTCCCCCCGTGGCGAACTAAAGAAGTTAAGGATAGTATTCGATTAAAAGAAGAGGCCTGTAATGTTGTCAAGAAGATTAGTAATCCTGAGGATTGGGAGAGTTTTAGAAACCAGCAAAGGACGATCAAAAAATTGATAAAAAGGGAGAAAATAGAATATGAAAGGAAATGAGCG
Organism: Heptranchias perlo; assembly: GCF_035084215.1. NCBI lineage: Eukaryota > Metazoa > Chordata > Chondrichthyes > Hexanchiformes > Hexanchidae > Heptranchias > Heptranchias perlo. The sequence continues at coordinate 10,694,966 of NC_090357.1, read as the reverse complement.
AGAAATATAAAAATGGATTGTAAGAGCTTCTACAAGTATGTAAAAAGGAAGAGATTAGCAAAAGTAAGAGACTGGAGAAATTATAATGGGGAATCAGGAAATGGCAGATGCATTAAACAAATATTTTGTATCTGTCTTCATAGTAGAAGACACAAAAAACATACCAGAAATAGTGGGGAACCAAGGGTCTAATGAGAGTGAGGAACTTAAAGTAACTAATATCAGTAAAGAAAAAGTACTTGAGAAACTAATGGGACTAAAAGCCGATAAATCCCCTGGACCTGATGGCCTACATCCGAGGGTTCTAAAAGAGGTGGTCGCAGAGGCAGCGGATGCATTGGTTATGATCTTCCAAAATTCCCTAGATTCTGGAACGGTCCCAGCGGATTGAAAGGTAGCAAATGTGACCCTGCTGTTCAAGAAAGGAGGGAGAGAGAAAACAGGGAACTACAGGCCAGTTAGCCTGACATCAGTCATCGGGAAAACGCTGGAATCTATTATTAAGGAAGTGGTAACAGGGCACTTCGAAAATCATAATATAATTAGGCAGGGTCAATACGGTTTTATAAAAGGGAAATCATGTTTTACAAATTTATTAGAGTTTTTTCAGGATGTAACCAGCAAGGTAGATAAAGGGGAACCAGAGGATGTCGTTTATTGGATTTTCAAAAGGCATTCGATAAGGTGCCACATAAAAGGTTGTTACACAAGATAAGGGCTCATGAGGTTGGGGGTGTAACATATTAGCTTGAATAGAGGATTGGTTAACGGACAGAAAACAGAGAGTAGGGATAAACGGGTCATTTTCAGTTGGCAGGCTGTAACTAGGGAGGTGCCGCAAGAATCGGTGCTTGGGCCTCAGCTATTTACAATCTATATTAATAACTTAGATGAAGGGACTGAATGAATCCAAGTTTGCTGATGTTACAAAGCTAGGTGGGAAAGCAAACTGTGAGGAGGACACAAAGAGTCTGCAAAGTGATATAGACAGGTTAAGTGAGTGGGCAAGAAGGTGGCAGATGGAGTATAATGTGGGGAAATGTGAGGTTATTCACTTTGGTAGGAAGAATAGAAAAACAGAATATTTTTTAAATAGTGAGAAACTATTAAATGTTGGTGCTCAGAGAGACTTGGGTGTCCTCATACAAGAAACACAAAAAGTTAGCATGCAGGTACAGCAAGCAATTAGGAAAACAATTAGGAGACCCTCCAGACACCAGCTGTGAGACAGTGGGAGGAAGTGGCGCTGGAAGTGAATGCCAGGACCATTGCACCATGCACGCGGATGCAGTGCAGGAGAAAGTTCAATGATTTGACACAAGTGGTCAAGGTGAGTGAATTCAAGTATCAAGTGGCACATCCTGCCAACTGCACCACTGCTCCACACACGAACTCCCCTTCACTCACCCACCAACAAATGCATCCCATCCGTACGCAATGCTGCACTTCGGATGCTGCATCTCACCCTCACACAGTACCACTCTTGCAAGCTACACACCCACAACTCAAAGGTCACATACACTGGCAGTTATTCAACCATTACTGGCACATCACCCAAACACCTTGCAGGACATTCACTGACACACTTCCCCCTGTCTTGCAGGAGAAGGTGGCACATAACAGCCTGCAGCAGGAAAGAGCGGATGGAGGATAGACACGCCTACAAGCCCTCAACCCCATGGAGGAGACAGTGCTGGGGATCATTGGGCTGGCCGTCACTCCCTCCGTGGCCACAGGCGGCACTGGAGGTATTGACGATGAGAGACTCTGCATACCTAATCCTCCTAATCCCACATCTCCCTCATCCCACAATCTTTTCTGACTCACATGCTGCAGATGGTGTCAGCATGCACATCTTACTTTCTCCTCTCCCCACACCACAACTCAACTCGTCTCCCTTTGTCATTACAGATTACCGAAGAACGGGAGCCAGCACCATCTGAGGTGGAGGAGGAGGAAGACAGTGACAATGAAACCACACCGTCACTTGATCTGTCACTCGCAGCCACCAGCTCAGATACTGACACCGCGCGTAGTGTAGAGGCTAAGTTAGAGAAGGGATCTGCACGTGGTGAGACACTGGGGACAAGTGCGCAGGAGCCGGGGTGGGGGGAAATGGATACCGCAGCTGCCAGCTCGCCGGAGGGTGAGGTCGCTCACTAGTTCTGCTGCCGAGGAGTCAGATGATGGCTTTAATGGGCCAGGCTACAGAAGGCGGCTGATGGGCGTACAAGAACCAAATACTTGGTGCACTGGAAAGCCTGCCTGTAAGCCTGTGCACAATGTCAAGGGGCATGGAGGAGTCCAGCTCCAATTTGGCACAGGGCTTTGCGCAGAGCTTGGAGCCCATTCTTTCCCACGAGGAACGGGTAGTCACTTCCATCAGCACACCTGTGGAACCCACCATGATGCAGCGTCTGATGGCCGATGTCTCAGCTTCCTTTGCAGCAAAAACAGCTTCCATTGCAGCACAAATAGATACCATCAAAGGTCTACATGCATCTTCTAGAGCTTAAACTGCTACTCTGGAAGCTCAGACTGCTGCTATCATGGCTCTGGGTTCCACTGTGGAACGGGGCTTCCAGGGCATCAGAGCACTCCAGTAATCCGTTCTCCAGCAGATCACCAGGAGTGCTGAGGCGCGCCCTGCGCATGTGGCAGTGGTGCCATGGCAATCGAACCTGCTGTCCTCTCTCAGGATGGCAGCATTCCTGCTCCCACTCCTGCCACTCCGCCAGTGCCCTTGCTGTTGCGTGTTAGCCAGCCAGGCCAGACTACTGCAGCCCAGGCTGAGATGGTGCAATCTGAAGCTGGGCCCTCCCGGCCCAGAGCTGCTCGAGGTCGTCCTCCACAGCCACCTGCACTCTCCTCCATTGAAGGTCAGCAGCCTTCCACCACCCATGTTCCAGCCACTGGGCATGCATCTCATAGAAGCACTAGGAAAGGTAAAGGCACATGAACGACAGGCACTAAGGGAATGCACAAGGGTGAATAGTGCAATGTTGTATACATGATTTCATGTGTTGGTTTATAAATTTGTATTTGACGATGCAGTTGGTGGTGGTTTTCATTTCTGCGATGAGCATTGGGAGGAAGTAACGTGTGATCATAAGGAGGTTGATTTGATGGTCATGTGGGAGAGGAAAGGTGAGGAGTGTAGGATTGTTGGTGACTTGGAGTTGAGGTTACTGATATCGCTCATGAATAAGGTGAGCACATGGAGCTCTGGCAGACAGGCCCTGTACACCTCCTTGCCTCTTCCTCTACTTCCTTCTCTGTCACCTCCTCCTCTGCCTCCCCCTCCTCATCCTCTTCTTCCTCTGTCTCTGGCTCAGGGTCTAGCCGGATAGGCGGTGGCAAGGCCTGTCCTCTCATAAGGGTGAGGTTGTGCAGCATGCAGCATACAACAATGAATCCTGACACCTGTTCCTCTGAGAACTGCAGGGCTCCTCCAGAATGGTCCAGGCAGCGGAAGCGAAGCTTTAGGACACCTACGGTGTGCTCGATGACGTTTCATGTGGTTCCCAATAAAGGTCTGCTCTGCGTGCGTGCGTTCCTGAGCACGCACGCACGCAGAGCCACCTCATGAGGGGATAGCCCTTGACGCCCATCAGCCGGCCTTCGACTTGCCGAGCCAGTTGGAAGATAGGTGGGACGTTGGACTGCCGCATAATGAAGGCGTCATGACTGCTGCCAGGGTAGCGGGCATTGACCTGCATGATGCGCTGCATGTGGTCGCACACCAGATGCACATTGAGGGAGTGGAATCCCTTTCTGTTCATGAAGATGACCGAGTTGAGATGTGGAGCACGCATGGCAGTATGCACGCAGTAAAAGGCACCTTGCACCATGGGGAAGCCTGCAATGTGAGCAAACCCTCATGAGTGCTCATTCTGCTTCTCTCTGTCAAGAGAGAACGTGATGAATCTATTGCGCAGCTCATGCAGAACCTCAGTAACCTCCCCTATGCAGCAGTGCACTGCAAACTGCGAGATGTTGCACATATTGTCAGCAGCAGCCTGAAAGGATCGAGCCGTAAAAGTTCAGCACCACGGCCTTCACAGGCAATGCTGTCCTTGCCTTGCTCTGGGGCTGCAGTTGTGGCTGCAGCAGTTGACTTATCTCCGTCACGACCTCTTTCGTGAACCGCAGCCGTCGGATGCACTGATCTTCGCTCATGATGAGGTAAGAGAATTGATCCCTGAAGGCCATTATTGGATATGGCCTCCTGCTCAGTGCCCTGCGCCTCCTCCTCCTCCTCCTCCTCCTCCTCCCTCTCCTCGCAGCTTGATCTGCTCTCCGAGGCCTCTCTGCATGCTCTCAGTCATGTTCAGTGCCCAGCGGGAGCCCTAACAGGCCACCCACAGTTGGCAGAAACTTTGTTCAGCACACTGTTTTAAATGCCACCAACAGTAATGCAGGACCTGCCAGACCATTACATAATATTGCAATTTTCTCCAAGTATAGGAAGCTTCAACAAACAGGTACAATTGTACCAGCAGCCAGAAGCAATAATCCAGCAACTAACCTGCGACATCTGCATGATCCCTTTAAATTGCGCTGGTCGGGGGGTCCTTCAGGCCATCTATGACCTGTTCTGCTGTTCATGGTTAAGATAGTGCATTGGCTGGAGCGTTCGGTTCCAAAATCGCATCTGTCCCTTTAAATCCCCCAACTTTACATGGTGCCAGCGTTCGTTATCTGTGCGTGCGCGAATGCCTTTACCAAGGTGGCGTCTGGCCCACGTCACGCTAGAAACGTGCGCGCGCATTCCGGACACCATTTTGGGTCGTGAGGAAGCCACCTTGTGCCTACAAAAAGGGCGTTACGCAGCCCAATTTATAGCCCTTAGAGTCCAACTATTGTGTCGGAAGTATGTGGAATGTTCATGAACTTGTCGCTGCGCACGGATGTCAACTGCTGTCTATTTACATGGCTTGCTTCAAATAAGGGATTAAAGTTTCAAAAAGACAAATAAATATTGCTGCTTCTGTTCTGGCAGAAATCAGCCGGAAACCTTAACAAAAATGCACCTCCAGATCTTTTCCTCGTCCTCGTTTGTCTTCTGTAATGGAAATTTTGTTTGTTTAATTACTTTTTAAAAAAATGGCACAGATTACAATATGAATCAAGGGATATGGGGATAGGGCAAGAAAGTGGAGTTGATGTAAAAGATCAGCCATGAACTTATTGAATGGCGGAGCAGGCTCGAGGGGCCGTATGGCCTACTCCTGCTCCTATTTCTTATGTTCTTATGAGGTGATTGTTGTAACATTCTGCAGTGAGCCTAGTCTGCAGTCAGTAAGTCATTCGCGACTAATGAGGTTCCCATTTCCATGCCCACATTACATTCTGATAGACTGCAAATCGTTAACAAACTCGTTATCTCCTTAATTTTACATTTGCTGAGAAAATTCTCTGTGCTTTAAGACTCTCGTCTCAGAATTTACTCTATTCCAAAGTGAGCAACCTCAAAAGTATTAAGTGGAGCCGTGGAAGTTTCCAGCACAGAAGATGACCATTCAGCCCACTTTGTTTGTGCCAGCTCTTTGTTCGGAGAATCCTACTGCTCCACTTTCTCCCCATAGTCTGGTGTCATTATCCACTTCAAATATATTTCTAGCTTTCCACTGAAAGGGCTGCAAGCTGTCTTGAAGTGGTGGCAGGCCTTCCCAAACAGCACGCTGCCATTAAACAGCTCGATTAGTACTGGCAGCTCATCTCATCAATGCAAATGAGAACCAACCATGAGAATTGAGTGGGCCTCCCACTGACACCACCAGGTGGGTGGCCCACTGTACTCCACGAATAAAAATAGCCCCTAATGGCTTTAATGTTCTTACTATAATGGGGTGCTCAAAACTGTGCCCCAACCAATGTTTTGTACGTAGGTATCTATTTCTTTATTCTTGTACTCGATGCCTCTGTTTATTAAACCCAAAATGTTGTTTGCTTTTTTTTAATACCTACACTCGCACAATCAGGGATTTATGTATTTGAACCCTTCGCTCTCTTTGTTTGTCCACACTCCTCAGCAGCTTTCCATTCTGCGTATAGTCCTGTGACTTGTTTCTCCTTCCAAAAATGTATTAGCTCACTCATTAAATTGTATCTGATATAATGGGGTCGATTTTAACTCCCTGGTTCCCATGGCTGCTTTGGTCAGGTAGTCGGCAAGCAACATGTTAATGAGGCCCACCCGTTAAAATCAGCCTCCCGCTCGAACCCAGCGGGAAGTGGCAGGTGGGCGGGCATGGGATGTCAGGTGACTCGAGGCCGCCACCGGGGCCCCAAAGAAACGGTGCCAGTTAAGTGGTTGGGGAGGGGGTGGGGTTGGGCGGGCAGGATGCAGTGGGAAGCCCGGAGCAGGGGCGGGGAAGCCCGGGGCAGGGGAGACCCAAGATTTACTTGTGGGGCCCAGAGGAGCACTCCTGCTCCTGGACCACAAGGAATCTTAAAAAAAAATCCACTTACCTCTCTGGGCCATTTTAACTGCCCACATGCCCGCCTGGATTTTGCAGGACGGACCGAGTTAAAGTCGGCTCTTAACTACCTGCGCTCACACGTGAAGAATGGCTTCTTGGAGGCGGTGCTGGGGAGTAACCAGGACCTGTGGAGTCATAATCCAGCATGAGGCCTTCCAAAGAGGCTGGAAATGAAATGAAAGGTGGTGGGAGGGACCCTTCCCTGATCACTCGGTTTGTGAGTCATTGGTTGCTTCGACCACATCTACAGGTTGCCAAGCAACCGAAACATGCAGTCCGTCGTGTTGAGGATGTGCATTCTCATTGCTGTTGATTTTGATACAAATCTCGGTAATTAATGACCTGATTTTGTGCTGGCAATTCGTGATAGGTTATATGTAATATTTACAGGTAAGGTGTGGGATCTACTCAGTGCATTAATTTTAAAAAATAATACCAACATGCAAAATTGTATTAGATAAGTTCTTATTTGTATATTTATTAACATTGCTGAAGACTAGAGGGCTGATATTCCGAGTTTGCTCGATGAACGGAGAACCTTCCAGCCATGCATATCAGGAATTTATGGGTACATTGTCTCAATGATAGGTGAGGCTCCCGGCTCATGGCACAAACTCAGAAAGCTGCCCCCCCCCCGTAAGTGGTTATAGTGAACTGGATGAAATTGATGCTTTGTGGTAATTAAGCTAATGTGAAGATGCTGTTACACTTGGCGTTCCTTTAGTTTGGACCATGGGAAAGCAATGTACATTGCCATAACCAGCACCCTATCCTAACAACAAAATCATAAGCCCACACTCTCTACAATTCTACCATTGGATGAAGGAGATTAACATAGAAGCACTTTAAAACTTGGGCACTACATGCCCTCTAAGGAAAAATGGGTCATCATTACTTTCATGTAGTCGTGTTTGGCAATGTTTTTTCTGAGGGGGAAGAGAGAGTAGAGTCATGCATCATTTTTAACACCGTAAAGATCTGACGATGTCTTCTAATGCCATTTTGGCAATCACTTTCTGGTATTTATAGATAAATGAAAAACATGAAGCTTAACCAGATCGACTTGACAGCATCACGAACACTTCTTTGTGTCTGAAGATGAACACTCCTATAACAAGTGTCGCTAACGGCAAAATAATACAATTAAACTTTATGACGGTATGAGAGCAGCAAATAGGTACTGAAGCTCCCAGCAGATCCAGGACCTGTCATAGCTGCACAGTGTGATTGATGGCTTAGCTCTCTGTCCTGTAAAGGATAGCCTAACAGCACAAATCCAGGACCTCCTGCAGACCAGAACTGGAAGGCTCCAGGAAGAATTACACAGGTATGTGGTCAGCACAGTGATCTGCAAATGATTGGTTCACATGATGATTTCATTTTAGTCTGTGATTCTTGTTGGATGTGATACTATCATTGGTGATAAACAGCTTTGGATTAGAGCTGATAAATTGACCTGACCCATGGATGATGGCCTTCTAGCACTTCTTGTCGAGGCTAAGACATAAAGGATGGTCACCTGGGCAAGGTACTGGAGGTCTGCGAGTGCCTGTGGAACCCTATCCCAATAAGAGTCGGCATCTTCAGGAGAAGAAGGGAGAAAATTGCAGAAAAGAACACTGAGGCAGAGATTGCAAACTAATGATGTGTAGACAACCAGGAGAGATTTCATGTTACATCACTTGATTGCCTAGGTTTTCCTTTTAAAGGTCAAAATTAAAACATCTCCGTCATTAACTGACGTCTTTCAAATAAAATCTTTGGGAGATTTTTTTTAAAATTGTACCAGTGGTTGAAATCTGCTCCTCTGAAGTTCGTTTGCTATAACCTTGTGCTGTGGTCTTGTCCACACAGCTTTTGGCAATCTATGATTGGCAGAAACTTTCTTTGAAAAGTAAAGGTCAGTGACATTAGCCAACAGATTGTACTGTCGTAGATTTCCAATCCGGAAAAGAATTGTGCATGAAATACAATATTTGGTGAGCAAGATATTTTCATCTTTTGAACTTCAGAAATACATAAAAGTTCTTTAAGCGCCTCCCCTGCTCCATTGTTTGGGAGAGATTCAAGCCTTCCTGAGTTGCACCTCTCCCTTCCCAACTTATACTGTTCTTTCCCCGTTTTTTTAAATTATTATCCATGACGTTCACTTGTTCCCTTTGTGGCCTGATTCTTCCTAGTGTAAACTCCATGAACAAAAAATATAAAAGCTACCTTAAATTTGACTGTTGCTTTAAAACTTTTCATATTTTCCTCATTTTAATCTATTAACTTCAAAAAAATAACTGTTTTGTTCTTTGCCTTCTATTCTTTCTTCTATCATCCACTCAGTTATGTACGACTGCTGGGCCAAGAGAGCAGAAAACCTGCCTGCTCCCAGAGCTCTGGTAATATCTATTCTATCTGGCTACTGAAAGGTAACATAGGAACATGAGGAACAGGAGTAGGCCATTCAGCCCCTCCACCGTTCAATTCAATCCTGGCTGATCTGCACCTCAACTCCATTTTCCCACCTTTGCTCCATATCTCTTGAGACCCTAACCTAACTAAATTCTATTGATCTCAGTCTTGAAAACTCCATTTGTCCCCCAGCATCCACAGCCTTTTGGCAGGGGTGAGTTCCAAATTTCTACTACCCTTTGTGTGGAAAAGGTGCACAGGAAATGCCAGAAAGTGCACATAAATCCCTTGGAGTGACTTCTCCCTTTTTGATTTTCCTTCAGTCACTCTCGCTTCTGCCAAGCCTCTGCCCTTGACATAGAAAATTCAGGAATGCGATATCAGCCCCTTTCACAGTATTTCAAAACTATATGAAATGATGCCCTATCCTCAATTTCACAGTGACGCCCTCCCATATAATATTCCACCTGGAGAAATAGAAATTCAACATATGTATTAACATATTTAAATGCCTTTAATGTATGCTTGACTTTTTTGACCTAGGAACCTTATTTTCTCAAATATGTTGTGATTTTTGTGTCTCCTTCATAATTTTGAATCGCAAGAGACTGGTCACACTACAAATGACAGGGGTTGGAGCTGCACAGGGCACCCAAATGCTGACTTGGTGTCGGAAAGACGAAGTTTGCTACACATTGTAAATATGGCAGTTTCTGCAACGAGGCACTGAGCTATTTCAAATTTTAATGAAATGTGATGCTTCTGCACATATATAATTTAAGGGCCATTAATTATTACTCCAGTGACTGATCATTATCTTTGATGATGAATTAAACCTGTGGATCGGAAAACAACACAAAAACAATCTTTTCCACCACCGTTGCAAATTTTGAGTGATAAGCTGGCAGAAACCCTTGGTCGCCTTCAAAGGGTTAATGACTCTGAAATTGTGCTCTGCTGGAGTCTTCTAAAAGATGTCATATCCAATGAAGAATCAATATGTTCTCTCCACGGGAAGATTCAAGTAACCCTAATTGGTTGCTATAGCAATGTAGCTCTGCAGCTCTTCCCTTAATGCATCATTCTTCTCCTTCATTTATTAAAATAAAGACGAGGTTAAGCCTATTTAAGAGTGCCAGGTTTTAGTTTGAATGTGCTGACCTTTTCATTACCCATGCAAGGAAAGAAAGGAAGCAAACAGACCTGTTATTTAAGAAACCAGGAGACACCATGAAGTCCAGCTGCTCTCACTGTAATGCACTGACTTGTCTGCACAGTATCTTATTAGGCAAAATTAACAAGAGAGGCAGAAGCCACCAGTGCTCGAGCGCAGCAGAAGCCTGTCAGTTATAATGCTGTCTTTGTTGTAACCTTACTAGGTCCTTTTTAAGCAACATTCTCTTTCCACTTTCGCATTACGCTGTGGGCCATCCACCTCACTGTAACACAGTTAGTTCCCATGCTGCATGCTGTAATAGCTGTATGTTTTCTGATGATTTCTTGGCAATGCACTCAGCTGAATTGACAGATATACAGAGGATATAAAAACATGTGCCACTGGATAAAGGGATTTGTTGCACGTTTTACTAGATATCTTTGGTTAGAAAGTCACTATCATTTGGGCCTCAACTACTAAGTATGATTCTCATTTACTCTCTGACGAACACCCTAGGAACATAGGAACACAGGAACAGGAGTAGGCCATTCAGCCCCTCGTGCCTGCTCCGCCATTTGATAAGATCATGGCTGATCTGTGATCTAACTCCATATACCTGCCTTTGGCCCATATCCCTTAATACCTTTGGTTGCCAAAAAGCTATCTATCTCACATTTAAATTTAGCAATTGAGCTAGTATCAGTTGCCATTTGCGGAAGAGAGTTCCAAACTTCTACCACCCTTTGTGTGTAGAAATGTTTTCTAATCTCGCTCCTGAAAGGTCTGGCTCTAATTTTTAGACTGTGTCCCCTACTCTTAAAATCCCCAACCAGCGGAAATAGTTTCTCTCTATCCACCCTATCTGTTCCCCTTAATATCTTATAAACTTCGATCACCCCTTAACCTTCGAAACTCCAGAGAATACAACCCCAATTTGTGTAATCTCTCCTCGTAACTTAACCCTTGAAGTCCGGGTATCATTCTAGTAAACCTATGCTGCACTCCCTACAAGGCCAATATGTCCTTCCGAAGGTGCGGTGCCCAGAACTGCTCACAGTACTCCAGGTGCGGTCTAACCAGGATTTTGTATAGCTGCAGCATAACTTCTGCCCCCTTGTACTCTCGTCCTCTGGATATAAAGACCATCTTGATTATTTTCTGCACCTGTTCATGACACTTCAATGATCTATGTACCTGAACCCCTAAGTCCCTTTGGACATCCACTGTTTTTAACTTTATACCATTTAGAAATTACCCTGTTCTATCCTTTTTTGATCCAAAGTGGATGACCTCACATTTGTCAACATTGAATTCCATTCACCACAGTTTTGCCCATTCATCTAATCTATCAATATCGCTTTGTAATTTTATGTTTTAATCAACACTGCTTACAATGCCACCAATCTTTGCGTCATCGGCAAACTTAGATATGAGACTTTCTATGCCTTCATCTAAGTCATTAATAAATATTGTGAATAATTGAGGCCCCAAGACAGATCCCTGCGGGACTCCACTAGTCACATCCTGCCAATGTGAGTACCTTCCCATTATCCCTACTCTCTGTAGCCTTTCGCTCAGCCAACTTCCTAACCAAGTCCGTACTTTTCCCTCGATTCCATGGGCTTCTATCTTAGCTAACAGTCTCTTATGCGGGACCTTATCAAATGCCTTCTGGAAGTTCATATAAATAAAATCCATTGACATTCCCCTGTCCACTACTTTAGTCACCTCTTCAAAAAATTCAATCAGGTTTGTCAGGCACAACCTACCTTTCACAAATCCATGCTGGCTCTCTCTGATTAACTGAAAATTCTCGAGGTGTTCAGTCACCCTATCCTTAATTATAGACTCCAGCATTTTCCCCACAACAGATGTTAGGCTAACTGGTCTATAATTCCCCGGTTTCCCTCTCTCTCCTTTCTTAAAAAGCAGAGGGACAGTTCCTGAATCTAGAGAACTTTGAAAGATTATAGTTAGGGCATCTGCAATGTGCTCACCTACTTCCTTTAAAACCCTGGGATGGAAACCATCTGGTCCTGGGGATTTGTCACTCTTTAGTGCTATTATTTTCTTCATTACTGTTGCTTTACCTATGTTAATTTTATCGAGTCCCTGTCCCTGATTCAATATAAGTTTTCTAAAGGAAACTAGAAAGCCAAGGAATATTGGAAAGCTGCTACTGCTGGTGAAATCTTTTAAATATACATTTTTTAATTACTAGCATTGGATCTGTTGTTAAATTAGAATGTATAATTTAAAACATAATTGTAAAAAATAAAAATATTCTGGTTTATTTCGGATTATTACGCATTGCGATAATTGTCTCAGGTAAACAGAATCAAGTACTTAGTTATTTAATTCTGCTTCAGATTGGTATCCAGGGCTAAAAGGAATAGCCATCCTATTGCATTAATGGAAACACTTAGTTTGCCAACCCTCCAAGATTGTCCTGGAGTCTCCACGACAGTCCTGGAGTCTCCAGGACACTGCTGTGAGCAATCTGGAAGAAACATTATAGGGGCATTCATAAAAATGGTGTTACTTTGTTTCATTTTCTTTAACAACTCAAGTTCATGAGTTATAAAAATGTTGGAGATGAGAAAAAAAGTTGTTTGATTGACAGTTAAAAATCATCCAATCGGGTCTCAAAGTTTCAGTTCGCTTTCCAATTGGTGTAAGAGGATGGTGGGCCACAAGGATGGACGTTTCAGTTGACCAATGGCAGGAGCGTGGGGGGCGGGGTTGGAGGCAGGAGGTCATGTGATGAAACCTTCTGAAATACGTCAAACCAGAGTAGGCAAACCCAAAGAAGTACACTCTGCTGAATGCCATTGCAGCCATTATCCAACCTGAAATGTTTGGTCTCTGGGTGGGTGCAGCATGGATTAAAATTTCAAAAAAATCATTGCAGTGAAAGTACTAACTCTACTCGTACGACGTGTGTGACACAGGCACACACCATTTACTTTAAGTCAACTTACTGGAGTCATCAACCCTCGGATTAGCAATTGTCCCAGTCCACATTAAAACTAAAAACTAAAAACTAAAAATCTATACTTGCGCACAAAAGACATAATTAGGTCACACATCTGTGCCAGGGAAGCCTGCTTGCATTCTGTCTGATGTATTGTAAGCCCTATTGTATGCAAATTTTCCCTTTGTCCTGATTCCTTTGCATTGATCTGTGCTGGTTACCTTTACTGAAGTAACGCTTATATGCAACTTTTTTAGCCTGGTCTAACACTCAGTGTATAACAGGTTCCCTTGAACTTCTTTAACCACCCAAGAGAGATTGAAATGCACTGACAGATTCCGGCAGCAAGTCACAGCTGTACGTTCCGACAGATCTATAAAACATCAGTGCAGTTTTCCCACATAGACTATTAATGAAAACATGGTGCGGCAGGGGTTTCCATTAAGTCTGAAATTGGGAGAAGTTACATAAGACAGGACATGAACTACCTTGTGAGAGGTGCACTTTCCTGAGATCTGGGGCTAACAATCTAATGAAAGACAGCGCTGAGTAAACATCTGTCAGAGCGAGATTCCACAGGGAAATACTGCCTGCACATAATGAAGCCCCTTTGTAAAAGAGTTCATCCTTTTTTTTGCTATCTATTAGTGAATTACAAGGCTATAACTCAGTCTAGGGGTTCAAAAGAAGTAGAGTTCAAGCAATTAGAAAAGTTATTTGAATCCTGAGATTGAATTTCAGTCTTTTAATACACAGTCCTATCTTATTTCAAAAGTTGTTAAGTTCTAACAGTTAACCGTTAAAATCATCTACCAACAGGTGTTTCTGATCCATGTTGGAACGTCCATTGTGTTATGAAGAAACATAACTTCAAAATTGTACTTTACTCACAATTAGTGTAATAACATTGATCTGCTACTTGCAGTGCATTGTGAGACTGTGCACTATAGCTGCACAATAAACCTCTCAAACTAAACGGTTAAGATTTCTCTGAAACCTTTGGTTTATATATAAAACAAATCTGCAAATAGCTGGTTTGTCAGGAATCTGAGACTGCAGTTATACCGCATGGAAGGCACAGATTTTGAATTGAAGTCATTAAGACTCCTGTTGTGCTATAGACTGCACTGTGCTCCAAATTGCATTCTACCTGCTAGAAGAGAGTTTGATTTTGAAAGCAAGAGCCTCCAGTTTCTCATAACATTGAACTTCAGTAAGTTCATTCACAACAACAACTTGCGTTTATATAGCACCTTTAACATAGTAAAACGTCTCAAGGCTCTTCACAGGAGCATTATCAAACAAAATTTGACACAAAGCTACATCAGGAGATATTAGGGCAGGTGACCAAAAACTTGGTCAAAGTGGTGGGCTTTAAGGAGCATCTTAAAGGAGAAGAGAGAGAGGCCGAGAGGCGGAGAGATTTCGGGAGGGAACCCAGAAGATTCAATGAGTTACTGGGGGACTTTTTAAATCCAGCTTGACACCATACTGGAGTTATACTCCACAAGGCATCAAGGCCACATGGTGTGAAATGAGCTTTCTGAAGGGGTGTCACATCACTGAATTCTGGAGTCCGTTTGTTCCCTGATCCTGAAGTTACACTTTCACATTAATGGGCTATCAAAATAATTTTTGCATTGTTGCTAAACTGCACCTTACTTTTTTTTTGCAAATGTTATGTAGCCAAATATAACAATCTGAAACACCACCACTTTTCAGTCACTACAAAATTAATGTTTCACCAACCTTAACTTGGCTGAGCCCACACCAGTGTAGATGAGTGCTGGTAACTAATTAAAAGTACGCAGGGAGTATCAAAGATTCTCCCTAGTAATCCTCTCCATTTATTGATTTATTCAGTTGCACATTGGTAACGATATCAGTGATTCATGTTCGAAGTGGCTGACCATAAATTAATATGTAGCTGATGGGGGGGAAAATATAAGGGCAGACTTTTCTATTACTGCATCTGGACATATTGGATTGTCTGGTAATAGCACATAGAGGAAAATCTGGACGGGGAGGTTAGCACACCCCTAAAAGAGCATGGATGGAAAATCAGCGGGCTTCCTTACAGGCATGTGATCCTCCCTGCCTCAATTTTACTCTGTGCTGCACCCAGGCAATCTGATATTCCCAGGCACAATAACGAGAAAATCTACCCCATCGAATTCCCTGGAACACACAGAATCCTCACCTCCAAAACCCTTTCGGAGGCTTTGTTAAATGGAAGAGCTGGTCTCCAAATGATTGCTGTCTGTGCTGGAAGTGAATTTGAATTCATTTTCCAATTACCTCAACCTACACTTTGCGTCAAATCTTATGTGACAAAAAATTTGCACAGGTTGACAAAATTGTACCCGTGCTGTGCAAAATAGAGGATTCAACTCAAAATTTTAAAATGAAAATCAATGTTTAAATCCAGATGAAAATATATCAATAAGATTTCAACCATATCTACTTTATAAAGGGCTAATGAGAAAAAAGTCACCTATAAAGTTTCTGTTAAAATCTGATGTGTTTACTTGCCCTGAACAAGTGATTGATGAATCACTCAACACAAAAATCAATGTAAAATCCAAATAGGAACGGAGGAAGAGAGATAGGAACAGGAGTAGACCATTCAGCCCCTTGAGCCTGTACTGCCATTCAATTAGATCATGACTGATCTGTAGGTTTAATCTAATGGTTAGTTCACACTGTAACGCAGGCTTTTATGGCCTGGAGTCTTGGGGGATGTGGTTTGTAGAATTGCTGCATTTCAGTTGGTGTAGGCGTTGACTTTTTCCAACAATGTCACTAATGCAACACATTTTACAGCAGTTGGAACAGTAAAAACCGTTTGGGGAACAAGCAGCGACTAAATTGTTCCCAGCTCAGTCAGTTGATTAAAAGCTGAATGGAGATTTCTTTGGGATCCCTACCTATTACTTATCACTGGTACCCAATATCTAGGCAGACAAATAGGGAAATCTGTCACACCTTGGTGCTTGCATCATTAAATAAATGGAGGATCAAGTGCTTGTTCCCTGGTGAACTCTATTGATTTACAGCAGTAAGTTCTAACTACAGCAATCTCTATTATTATTACTAATATGCTACTGAGTAGCTACCAATAACTAAAGAGACTTACTAGGGGATCACTGCTATCTTCAGCATAATCACAATTACTTGAAAGGACCCTATACAGACTAAACAAACGAGTAAGGGATTGAACAAGCTGCTAACATCAATTCACTAACGAAAAGGATTTGCTCCAAAGAACAGTTTGTGGAGGAAAGCACATGCCAGATCCAGGATAATGAAAACTCCAATTCGGAATAAATCCCTTAGCTGTACCACAGTGCTGCAGGTGGTTATAGTTAAAGGCAAAGTCACAATGCAGGGAATTGTCAGGACACTGAGAGACTAATACTTCCTGCTTCTATAGAGAAGAAAATGCAATTAAGGTACCTGAAGAAGCTTGGTGCAGGAGAGATAAAATAATGAAATGCTAAGTATAAATGGCCAAAGGGGTGATTGAATGAGGCAAGAAGATAATTGCAATGGGAAAAAAACACATAATGAAATGAATTTGAATAAAGAGGAGGCTGAGCAAGCAAAGGGGGTAGCCAATGGAAACTTTCCTCATTTCAACCACAATCAAGGTGATTTAATTGCACATGTTAGTCCACGCATTGCATTTCATTCCTATCTTGTTCCAGTTTTACTTTTAATCATATCTGGATTCATCCTTCTGGCTCCGCATCAGCTCACTATTGTATTGATCAGACATTGCATAATGCCAGATACAAGCATCGTGTACAGAGTAACCTCCAATTATTTTACATATGAGCAGGTTATCGGCGTTGCAGCTCAGAGTTTAAATTATGTATGTTGCTGCGCCTGTCAATTTGTTAATGCTGCAGGAGACCATTGAGATGTTAATTTCTCTCAATATTTTCTTTTGCCATCTTGTATTGAAAAGGATTCATATTCTGAAGTATAGTGAGTGCAAATATTAAGGTGGAAAAACTTAAACTCAACACTGCCGTGTTTAACAGTGGGTATTACTTAAGTTTTCAATGAACAGTTTAGTTGTGGCACTTCCTCAGGAGGAGAGAGAACTGAGTTGAGTTGCTGTCCATATTTGCAGCCCTCCTTAAGAGGAAATGCCAGGATCCAGATTGCTCTTCAAGAAGGTGGGCTAGTGCTAAATGACATTGGTTTGCCAACATTCTGTGTCACAGAGAGTTTGGACGTTTCACTGTATTTCCAGGTTCTAGATCAAGCTGTGGGACTGGGGAGGCACAAGGCTTTTCTCGCACAGAGGGCTCAAAAATGATCAAAAGTAGATCAACCCGTACTGCTCTTGTCCATCTCCTAGCAATCAGTTTAAGAACAGCATAGAATAATTGATATATGGTCGTAATGTATACATTTTAAAAAGGATTTGACATCGAGATCAGTTGCCCCAGTTGTTGGCCATCGATTTGGTTATTTTACTATATATTTACGTATGGCAAATCTGTCAATGAGGGAGAAGGTATGACTTCAGACGGAAGACAGTGAGCATTAGAATCTAGGTATGAGTGAAGGCACCGGAGTGTGGAATCCATTTGTTTTAAAACATGCCCGTCTGGCAGTCAGACTTGAAAATGCAGTCACACCATCATGTGCTCATCCTGGTTTTCAACCATGTGTCCTTTTTACCCCCCTCAACTCCTGAAAGATGATCACTTAGGTGAAAGACCAGACAGTCGCTGACACCCATTGAAACAAATCTCAGCATGAGGCAGCACTTTTATGAGAGGAGGGAAGAAAACTGGATGGAAAAGAAAATTTAGGAAATCATTGATTCATCGAGGCTTTTACTGTACAGGTTGAGATCATATTTTCTGCTTTCATGGTTTTAGTTCCTTCTTTAAATTTGAATTTCTCATGCATTGCTATAAGCTGATCATAGCTCTGCCACCTATGCAATCTATAAACATGCTTCTTTGAAAGAAATTTTATTTGGAACCATGTTTAAAAGAAGTGACCCTTGACCTGGATGAATGACAAGCAAATCCCACTCACTCTTGTTTGATTGGTTGTTGGAATACTTTAATCAATACTCTGCAAGCTTCATTCAACTGTACGTCATACCCTCTAGGTCTTTGAGCTGCAGTGCATATTGATTAAATTAGAAAATGCACTTTTTTGATTCATTGACTGAAAAATTAGTTTAAGAGGTGCCATCTTACATTGCTTTCTCAAGGACAAACCAAGGAGTTATATTTTTGTGTATATGTTTTAAGTCCTTTTTATTGTGTGAAATATAATAGTGATCATGTGGTTGCTTTAATGGCTTAATTGTTTTGTCATTAAAATGGAGACGTGTAGGAGTTGTGCACATTAGGAAGAGTTGAAGTGCTCAGTTTATTCAGAATACCAAACCTATTCTGTATTCAATTGTTGTCTTATTATAAGGAACAATTCCACAATCCCATGGTCCCAGCAAGGTGCTACACTCAAAGGGAGCGCGGGTCGGAGATATGGCTACAACATCATAGCCCCAATTCTCCAAACGAGCTTCCCATGAGCACAGCAATCTGCAAGGAGCATGAGTTCACAGACTATGCCAATATACCTTTAATGTGATTTCACTATGTAATGATAACTGGGACTAGGATCTACACTGTACTAATTAGAATGCTGCCATTAGTGTATTATTTGGCTATGATGATAAAATTCACATCACTTAATGAGCGCCCTATAGAAAAAATTCCTTTAATAGCGTTTTGTGCCCAAGCATAAGTCAATGCCATTTTAAATTGTTTGCTTAACAGGGGCAATTGGATGGAAGGAATGAAGGTGCTCCAAATACATTAATGTCAACCATCAGCTTCCAGATTAAAATCAGAAGATCACGGGGATGAAATTCATCTTGGGGCGATAGCGAATCGGCAGCTCGTTCTACACTCTGCCCGATAATCGTTTCCACTATCGCTAACGCCCCTTCTGCACTACCACCCAGGACAAATTAAACCCCCACAAGTTAGGTTCAGGCAAGGAAGGTCCTTCAGCCTATTTGATCACATCCTTTCAAAATACAGCATCTTCCAAATTCAGCCTTTCTGGAACTACCCTGTTTCAACACTCTTCCTGGAAACCGTTGCAACTGTTCACCATGTTTTGTAAACAAATACCTTCTCATGTTTGTCCTAGCATTGCCTTTCATAACCCTGAACCTTGACTGAAAGTATTGTTTCAGGTTTGCTTTCTGTACTCTGTTAAATTTTATATACAAATATGCCAACCTAAAGCTAGAGCAGACCAACAGCTTTAGACGCAGTCCCTAGAAAGCTGAATTCAACCAGGACCTGTTGATAACACATAAAAACAAATGAGTATACAAGCTTTTAACTTAAGCTCTTGATCTATCCAACATTCCTGGAAAATGTCATCAAATTTACTTGTCATTTTACCATAGCCCATCTCCGAGTCTCCCCTCCCCTTCCCTTCCTCGACTTCTCTATCTCCATTTCTGGGGATAGGCTGTCCTGCTACTAGCGAATCCCACAGCTACCTTGATTATACTTCCTCCCACCCCGCTTCCTGTAAGGACTCTATTCCATTCTCCCAGTTTCTCCATCTCCATCATATCTGTCGAGACGATACCACCTTCCACACTGTCTTCCAAAATGTCTTCCTGTCTCCTCAGCCGAGGATTCTCCTCCACTGTGTTTGACAGGGCCCTCAACTGTGTCCGTCCCATTTCCAGCACTTCCGCCCTCATCCCTTCTCCTCCCTCACAGAACCATGATAGGGTCCCCCTTATCATCACCTTCCACTCCACTGGTCTCCACATTCAATGGATCATTCTTCACCATTTCCACCACCTCCAGTACAATGCCACCACCAAACACATCTTCCTCTTCCCTCCCCTTTCAGCATTCCAAAGGGACCATTCATTTCATGACACCTGGTACAATATTCCAACACCCACTCTCCTTCCCTTGCAAGCATAGGAGATGCAACACCTGCCCTTTCATCTCCTCCCTTCCTACTGTCCAGGGCCCCAAACACTCCTTCCTGGTGAAACAGTGATTTACTTGTACTTGTTCCAACTTAGCATACTATATTCACCATTCACAATGCAGTCTCCTCTGCACTGGGGAGACTAAACACAGACTGGGTATTCGCTATATGCTTCCATTCTGTCCGCAGTCATGCCCCTGAGTTCCGGTTGTCTGCCTCTTTAATTCTCCACTCCAACCTCTCTGTCCTTGGCCTCCTACACTGTTTCAATGAAGCTGAACGCTAGCTTGAGGAACAGCTCCTCAACTTTCTATTAGACACTTTGCAGCCTTCACAACAACTGAAGTTTAACAACTTTAGACTTAACAATTGTTCCCATTTTTCCGTGCTGGCAATGGAGGATTTCTGCACTGGAACCACTGGGAGTGGGTGAGTGTGGGCTGGCACTTGCGGAGGGGATGGTCTGCTCCCCTGGGGTCCACCTGGCCTTCTTCCACCACATTCCCGAGCCACAGAGCCTTCTCCTCTTTGTCAGATTTTCCATGCTTGCCTCCCTCTTTGCTATTCTGCTGCAACCATGTACACCCTCCTCTGGGACCCATCTTTTATTTCTATACGTGTCTCGCCATCACCTCTTTTTGCCTCATACCCTCAGCACTTTTGTCATTTAATCACTCCCACCGCGCACCCTATCACAGACGTCTCCCTTTTGTTCTTGCCCCCTTTTCCCTGGCTCTGTACTTGCTTAAAAGCTGTTCATCGCTAACTTCTTCCAGTTCTGATGAAAGGTTATCGACCTGAAACGTTAACTCTGTTTTTCTCTCTACGGATGCTGCCTGACCTGATGAGTGCTTCCAGCATTTTTGGTTTTTATTCTTTTAATTGTATTGGAGAGAAAAAAGAACATAAGTACATGAAAGCCTGAAGGGAAATTCTAAATTTGTGACATATTTGGGTGCATTTAGGCTACATTTGTAATGTTTGTACGAAGCAATTTCTCTTTGAACCAATTCTACAGTGTAAATGCAGCGTAAATCCAGAGTCAGGGCCTGATCTGATACTGTAATGAGATTTAATGGAATAGTCTTTCTCTGGACGCAAGTGGGTTTTAACTGCAGATTTATATACACACATTTAGCATCATAAATCACTAAACTGTGTAAATGCATCATAAATCATGTGATCTGCTTGATGATATTCAGTAGGTTATTAATTGGGGGATTTGGATATACACTTGAAAATTTAAAATGCGCAGGGCCATGGGGAAAGAGCAGGGTAAGTGGGACTAATTAAATAGCTCTTCCAAAGGGCCGGCACAGGCCCGATGGGCCGAATTGCCTCTTTCTGTGCTCCATGATTCTATGAAATTCTAATATAAGGACTTCCCGGCAATTTAAAAATTGTAAAAAGTCAGATTTTTTTTTGTACAGTTTTTTATATTTGATGGCGACTCTGTAAAACACACGAGATTTGAAGTTTGACTGTTAAGCAGATGATTTTACAGAACTTTGCTATCACAGTTCATTTGTGGAAATACACAATGGGGGTTGAGAGTAATATTCTGTCAAATTACTCAGGAACAAATTGCTGATATAATGAGGCAGAGGAACGAAAAAGCAAAAGCATGTCCAGGAACAAACTGGTGAGAGACAAAGAAATGGTAGTTGGTAATTATTGAGCTGAGTGAAAATTAAATGCTTTCTGAAGAACGCTGAGTACTGTCTACTACCAGTGCTGTGGTTTTTAAACATATTGTGCGTGGATACCTTAGAGAAATTAAAACAGAAGATTCCTCCAACTCCATAATAATGAGTAATAGTTTCATTATGAAACTGTTTTGATGGGCTGCAAATATATGGCTGTCTCCCAGGTAATAATAGCAACAACTGTAAATTAAACCAGACAATGTGTCTAACTTCACACAAAAAACATATTTGAAGAGACACCTGCATGGCACAGCTGGAAGCATAGAATGTCGAATTTAAACTGACAGATTTTGCAGTGATAACAGAGTCTCTGCGAGCTTTTTTTTCTTATGACTGTTGTTGGGATTCAAAATAGCAAGTATCAAATAAACAAGGCGATATACGAAAGTAAGGAGTTTGAGCACACTGATCACACCTTGTTCATGCTCTTGTAGATTTCACTGAAGTAGACTTTAGTTAACAAAATAGTTTTAGGGGTCATTTCATATCCAATAACTGCACAAGAACATAAAATTAAATGGAATTTACAGCACAGAAACAGGCCATTCAGCCCAACTGCTCTGTGCCAGTGTTTATGCTCCACGCAAGCCTCCTCCCACCCCACCTCATCTAACCCTACCTGCATATTCTTCTATTCCTTTCTCCCTCATGTACTTATCTAGCTTCCCCTTAAAGGCATCTATGCTATTCACCTTAACTATTCCATGTGGTAGCAAGTTCCTCATTCTAATCACTCTCTGGGTAAAGAAGTTCCTCCTCAATTCTTTATTGGATTTATTAGTGACTATCTTAAATTTATGACTCCTAGTTTTGGACTCCCCATAAGTGGAAACATCTTCTCTACTTTATCAAACCCCTTAATAATTTTAAAGACCTCTATGAGGTCACCTCTCACAATAAGCATGTTTCTCCACTCCCCTGTGGATTCAATTGGTGAAGGCCAATTGTAGCTAAGCTATACAGGTTCAATTTCCACTCTGTGCAGAGTTAATTGAACTCAGCCGAGGTGGCCACAAGGGCCCTACAATTAGCTTCACGGTCCATTGACTAGGGAGGGGAAACACATTGTGGGCTCCTGTTCCTGATCACTGTCCTGCTGGGAAGCTGTCATCGAGTGAGGGAAAAGTCAGGGTTAGCCGTGATGCCCTCCACAGTCAAATGCCCTGCCAATACTCACTGTCCAGGTTCACCCATGAAGAATACCCACTTGGTCCAGGTTGTGGAAGGTGACCAATGCTTGTAGAACCTTGCCTTCAGGAGAGAAAATTGGCAAGAAACTAAAAAGAGAAGCAGAAGCCCAGGAAATAATAATTAG
Organism: Heptranchias perlo; assembly: GCF_035084215.1. Taxonomy (NCBI): domain Eukaryota; kingdom Metazoa; phylum Chordata; class Chondrichthyes; order Hexanchiformes; family Hexanchidae; genus Heptranchias; species Heptranchias perlo. The sequence goes on along the minus strand of NC_090357.1, from coordinate 10,671,925 downwards.
GTTTTGCCCATTGTGATTCAAAAAAAGGTGTTTACATTGTTTTTTTCCCCAAGATGTGTAGTACTTGGCTATAATAAGCAAATTATTAGCTGCATAAATTGTAAGTACAGTCTCTTAGGAAAAGAGTGCACGCATCCTTTAAAATACAAAGTGTAATTTTTTGACTGAATATCACACAAACTATAATTGAGGAGCCAGTTTCTAGCATAATATTACCAATGAATTATTAATAAATCAGCAGCCCTATTAATCAAAAAATTAATTAGTGCTTCTGGACAATAGAAAAGCTGAAAATGCATTGATATTTTCTTGGCAGTACCTGTTTGCTTTGGGTAATCTAAGGAATGTGCACATTACATTGTACACACATACAGCACACATTGGAATCATGCAGCACAAAACGAGACCATTCGGCCCATCATGCTGGTGCCGGCTCTTTGAAAGAGCTATCCAATTAGTCCCCCTCCCCTGCTCTTTCCCCATAGCCCTGTAAATTGTTTCCTTTTCAAGTATATATCCAAATCGCTTTTGAAAGTTTCTATTGAATCTGTTCCACCATCCTTTCAGGTAGTGCATTCCAGATGATAACAACTTGCTGTGTAAAAACATTTTTCCTAATTTCCCTCACTTTTTCTTTTGCCAATTATCTTAAATCTATGTCCTCTGGTTATCGATCCTCCTGCCAATGAAACAGTTTCCCCCTATTTGCTCTATCAAAACCCTTTAAAATTTTGAACACCACTATTAAATCACCCCTTAACCTTCTCTGATCTAAGGAGAACAATCCCAACTTCTCCAGTCCTTACACATAACTGAAGTCCCGCATCCCTGGTACCGTTCTGATAAACCTCCTCTGCACCATCTCCAATCTCTTGACATCCTTTCTAAAGTGCAGTGCACAGAATTGGACACAATACTCCAGCTGAGGCCTAGCCACTGATTTATAAAGGTTTAGGATAACTTCCTTCCTTTGTGCATTTATGCATCTATTCTTAAAGCCAAGGACCTTGTATTTTTTTTACCAGCCTTCTCAACTTGTCCTGTCACCTTCAAAGATTTCTGTTTGTGAACCCCCAGGTCTCTCTGCTCCTGCACCCCTTTTAAAATTGTACCATTTAGCTTATGTTGCCTCTGCTCATTCTTCCTTCCAAAATGAATCACTTCGCACTTCTCTACGTTAAATTTCATCTGCCACGTGTCTGCCCATTTCACCAATCTCTCTATGTCCTCCTGAAGTCTGCTACTATCCTCCTCACTGTTTGCTACATTTCCAAGTCTTGTGTCATTTGCAAACTTCGAAATTATGCCTCCTATACCCAAATCCAGGTCATTAATATATATCTAAAACAGCAGTGGTCCTAATATACCAACCCCTGGGGTCCAAATTAATGTATTTGCTGCTGTTGGTTCTGTGTAGACGGCGCCTGCTGCTCTGAAGTGTTGCACGTTTTCGTTCCTGACACTTATAACCTTCCCCTTTTGAGGATGCTGCTGCAGGTCCTTCACATTCAGTTGCTCCACCCGATTTCCTGCCTCCGGATCAGCGAGCTACCCATCAGGGAGCACAATTCGCACTGGCAGCTTGGCAACCGCATTATATAAGGACCAAAATAGATTGGGTCCCATGTGACCTCGCCAGGCAGCTGCCATGTGCACCCCGTGTACGCCCCACATACACCCTGTGTGCGCCCCATGTACCGCCCTCCCGAATAGCGCTCAAACCAACATTGCCCCCATAGTTACTTATTCTCTAAAATCAGTGAAGGCAGAAATGTTGCCCTCATCTCTAACTTAAAAATCAATTGTGCTTGTTTTTAAACCCAATATATGTTCTAATTAGGAACTCTGTTAAGGTTGAAATGAGTACAGTCGTTCCATTCTTTCCTTCTGAGCAAAGTACAAGATAACTCTTCTCATTTGATAGGCAATCTTCTCTCTTCTCTAACCTCCAAACGCTTTGTCTTTATCACATTTCAATTTGATCAGTATTATTATGGTTCTTAAAGTGGAAAAAAAAGCCTCTGCAAATTCTAGAGATCTGAAACAAAAACAGAAAATGCTGGAAACACACACACCGAACGGGTCAGTCAGCATCTGTGGAGAGAGAACAGACAAGACCACTTGCCATTGTTAGAGGAGAAATTAAAACAAAAAAATGCGGTGATAAGTTGTATCGATTGAACTCGGTAAATCTGATCACAACTATTGCTCTATTTGTTCACCTTACTGTGGAATAAAGCAGCTTAATGATTCAAACCCAGTCTCGCCCCATCTATGACAAATGTAAGATGTTCAGACTGCTTATGGGAGTGGCTGCGCTACTGAATCCAAGAAGTATTGCTGGGAGACTTGAATTTGTAACAACCATCATATACAGTCATGCTCCCTCGCTGCATCCTCAATGTGTTGAAATCATGTCTTACTGCCTCGTACTCTAACTCATTCTTTCTCAGCTACTTACCTCAAATACTTTGGAGCTATTCACCTCAAACTTCCTTTCTTTCTACATTCTACTGACTTTTAAAATCAAAGCTTCTCATTACCTGACCATGATTTGCTCATCTTAGAATTGCTCCTCCTCTTTTTAACTATGGTGAACTACTGGTGATGGGCTTTGACTTTTCACTTAAAATAAAATTGGTTTACATAAACTGAGATGTGAACCTGTATTGACCCCTTTTGAAAAATGAATAAGCAAAATTTATTGCCAATCACTTTTGTATTTCCATGTATGCTTCATTCCTCGAAATAAGTTCAGCCTCTGTTGACGACCTCGAGTTTTAATCTTATTTCATTTATAGTCTTCAGAAGATATGTGGTTCTGGTTTTCATCTAGTTTTTCCATTTCTGTCTTGGAAAAAGTTTATCCATATTGCACTGCAAAAAAAAACCTGACCTGAGATCTCTCAGCAGTGCTGAGGTAGTACAGTGAATAGAGCAAAGTTTTGGGAAAAGGTCAGATGAAGTAACAACCGACCAAGAATGAAACAGAACCATGGGTTGAATAAATACAACAACCACAACAACTTGCATTTTTATAGCACCTTTAACATAGTAAAACCGTCCAAGGTGCTTCACAGGAGCGTTATCAAACAAAATTTGACACCGAGCCGCATTAGGAGATGTTAGGACAGGTCACTAAAAGCTTGGTCAAAGAGGTAGGTTTTAAGGAGCATCTTAAAGGAGGAGAGGTAGAGATGCGGAGAGGTTTAAGGAGGGAATTCCAGAGCTGAGGGCTTCCGCAGCTGAAGGCACGGCCGCCAATGGTGGTGCGATTAAAATTGGGGATGCGCAAGAGGCCAGAATTGGAGGAGGTTACAGAGATAGGGAGGGATGAGGCTATGGAGGGATTTGAAAACAAGGATGAGAATTTTAAAACTGAGGCATTGCCGAACTGGGAACCAATGTAGGTCAGCATGCACAGGGTGATGGGTGAACAGGACTTGGTGCGAGTTAGGTTACAGGCAGCAGAGTTTGGATGAGCTCAAGTTTATGAAGGGTGAAAAATGGGAGGCCGGCCAGGAGAGCATCGTAATAGTCAAGTCTAGAGGTAATAAAGGCACGGATGAGGGTTTCAGCAGCAGATGAGCTGAGGCAGGGGTGGAGCTGGGTGATGTTATGGAGTGGAAGGAGGCGGTCTTGGTGATGGAACGGCTATTGGTCGGAAGCTTATCTCCAGGTCTTATATGACACCAAGTTGCAAACAGCAAGGTTCAGCCTCAGACAGTGGCCAGGGAGTGGGGTGGAGTTGGTGGCTAGGGAATGGAGTTTGTGGCGGGAACCAAAGACAATAACTTTGGTCTTCCCAATATCTAGTTGGAGGAAATTTTTGCTCATCCAATACTGGCAGGTGACAAATCAGAGACAGTGGATGGGTCAAGGGAGGTGGTGGTGAGTTATAACTGGGTATTGTCAGCGTACATGTGGAACCTGACATGTTTTCGGATGATGTTGCCGAGAGGCAGCATGTAGGTGAGAAATAAAAGGGGGCCAAAGTTAGATCCTTGGGGGCACTAGAGGTAAATAATATGAAAGTTTTTTTGACCTCTGCTGCCCTCCGTATATATTATAAGCTGGTTTCATTGCATTATGATTCCAGTTTGTTTTTAAGGGTTTTTTTTGTGTGTTCTTGGGATGTTGCCAACACTGGCAAAGCCACGTTTATTGTTTACCTCAAATAGCCCTGAAATGGTGGTGGTGGGTCTGTGAGTGTTTTTACAACTGAGTTGCTTGCTGGGCTATTTCAGAGGCCATGAAGAGTTAACCACATTGTTTGTCCTGCAACTACAGAGCTGTATGCAACTGCCATCATAGAAAAAATCCAAACCCAATCTTTTATAAATAAAAGAACTTTTGCATCATTTAGCCTTTGCTTCTTGATTTACCTCATCTCTGTCTAACTCTTTTTCAACCTTGCTGGTGTCCTGCATTGTAGGTGTTATGAATTGGGGCTAATACTAGACATTCTCTCAGGTTCACTGTCTCTCCCATAAGCAGAACCCACGTCCCTCACCTTTATTGCCCAATATCTAGTGTGACCTGGAACCGTAACAATGAAACCCTCTTGAACGAGATACTGTAATCGTGCATGTGACTCCATGTGATCTTTGCCAGTCTTTCAAAAAGGTGGTGTGATGAATGTTTTAGTGAGATGAGGAGACACTATAAATCAACAGGCTGATTTATTTTTCATATAACGTGAACAAACAGAGCAACGACTACAATGAATTACAAATTATTTTGTGACACTTCTCATACCACAGAAAAAATAACAAAACATGCCTCAATGCTCCAGTTAGCAGGCTAACTACAACTTTTCTGCCCAGTAATTTCTCTGAACGTGATTTGCATTAAATTTAAGGAGAGCGCTCTCACTCTCTGTATCCATCTCCCTTACCATATCTACCAGATTGTTTCTGATCATGTGGATTTTTTCTCTTGTCCCTAACTGGACAGGAAAGCAAAGACTTGACCTTCATTCCTCTCCCAGCATCCTGCTGCGCTCCAGTGAATGAGGCATCGCAACAGTTCATGTCTGAATGTTTACTGGGATGTTTTTAATGAACCTCCATTGTCTCAAGCAATCTGGATAGAGGCTTTGTCTGAATCTAATCCAAATTTCCCAGCAGCTGTGTGTTGTGGATTTAACCTGTCGTGAGCTGAATCTAACTTAATCTCATTATTTTGCTATGAGATGCTTCTGTGGTAAAATAGTCAGAAATCCTGACAAGTGACAGTTGGCCTTTGCCCTTCACCTAGGCTTTCAATGATAATATCACAGCCATGTAACTTGTAGAAGGGGAAAATGCAATACATGTTATACTGACTGTCATCAGAGTATAAAAAAGATTGGCACTGAATTTATGGAGTACACGCACAGTTCAGTGCATTGAAGGAAAATAATAGGGAAATGTAAAATAACGGTAAGAATGAAATAGCCAGATTATAAGTGAAGAGAATGACAGTCTTTGATTGCTGCACTGGAACGTGCTGTTACCATTGGTACTTTTTCCCTCCTGGCATTTGAGATAAATTGGTACATCTAGACTTTCAGACATGTCTTGTTTTTCTTATGTGTGTCTAACTCTGTGATGACATTCACAAGGATCTAGTTTATTTCTATCTGCAGAATATGGAACAAGTGCGATCGAAGAACTTATCACTTCAAATACTAAGAAATGTCTACTTTCCAAATTGGCCATCTCTGTAATCCATCCAAGAATCACATTGATATTTTCTGTGCCCAGCATTCACTTGCTCTTTATTGTACCTTTTACAAAGTTGTAAAATTATATTTTATCTTTTCTTAGATGGGGCAGTTTAAGAAAAGCTTCCAAATCATTAATTTACGTCTTCAGAGAATTCAAAGAAAATTGATTAAAATGACTCCCATAAGCTGCAAAGCTCAAAGAAAAATCAGTCGCTCTCTGTTTTGTGAGCCAGGTGATAAAATGGGCATTAATTGCAGCTAGTTTGCTGTTACCACTCAGCACTCTTAGTCAGAATGACTGCAGCCATTTGTCCATCAACTGACAGACAGGATCAACTGAATTGCATGTGTATGTACGAGTGGAAGCATTACTCAGCGAAAGTGAATTTGGCTTACTTAGAAGCCTTTACCCATTGAGATGAAAAATAGTTAAATCCTGCTATATTTGTTTTAAAGATACTGATTTATTTTTCCATTATTTTAATGCCACTGGTTAATTGAATGGCCATTGGGTCCAGCCTATGGTGGCTACAGATTAGTTCATTGTTAATTAAAGTTAGAAATGCACTTGTTGTAGATTTTCCTTGAAATCTACTGCAAAGCATTCTCTGGCAATATTATTGTAATGTCACCACATGGGACCTTAATATCCTGCAGTGGGTATGAGAACTCACATAACTGAAACACTGGAATGCCATTGATAATGACAAGAAATTGCTCACTGAACCCACCAGCACAGTGTGCGGGGCAGTAAAGAAAGTAAATAAGATCTCCGAGTGTATGGCCAGGAGGATGTTGGAAATTAACTGGTGCAAAACACTGGTCTGGCCTCACTGCAGCTCTGTGTAGCATTCTGGGCATTATAGTACAGTGGGGATATACCAGCATTGTAATGGGTATAATGAAAGGCAACTAAATTGATACTTTTAATTAGACATCTGAACTATGAGGTGAGGCTATGGAAACTTGGAATGTTAACATTGGAGAAAGCTCGGAGGAGAACTTGTTGAGGTACTTGTGGTTCTCAGGTAAATTTAACCCTGATAAACTTAACCCTGAATATAACAATGTGTTTGACATAATCGTAAACTCTGCAATGAGGGGCACAGACCTGAACTCAGAAGGTTGAACAGATAATTTAGATTGAACTACTTTATACAAAGGATAGTGAATATGTGGAACAGACTGCCCAGGCAAGATATGTTCAAAAGTGAACTGAATAGATATTTGGCAGAGAATGAGATTTGGGGTATGGTATTTTTCAAACTTTGGGACCAGCAGGATAGACATCAGTGGCTTTTACCGGTCTTGTACCTTCCTGAGATCCTATCCAAGTAGAAGCTGCAATTTCTACCTTACAAAACATGACCAGTATATGTTGCATCAAATAATACATACCAGGAAGTGCATGGCCGTACTCTAATTTGAGTCTACATGACAAACAGTTTATGGTATCATCTGAACCTTGCAACTAGAATACATTCTTGCACCTCAGACATCAAATATTCTGATTCTATCTAGTTTACAGTAATCATATTCTGATCGTGCCTCCCTACTGGTAGTTCTCTACTGGTTTGTCCAAACCTCTCTATTTTTCTCTCCCTCAAAAAATGGGGTGTATATTTAAAGTGGTGCAACCTTAACAAAAATTGTCCATTGTTCCTTTTATATCCTGGCTAATTTTGGCCTCATAAACAATCAAAAGTGTTTTGTACTATGGAGTGATGGGATGTAGGATTTTACCAGTGATTCTATTTCTGTACTGGGTTCCTGATCTCAACCAGCTTGTCATGGGCAAGTACTGAGCACTGATAAGTCGCTTTGCCAAAGGAACCTGACTGTTGTCACTCACCTTCCAGAAGTTGTTTCCAGAATACTGTTGTGAGAGCAGGTCACTTAGCAGCTGTCAAACCTTGGTGAAGAGCCAAGGTCCATAGTCTAGAACATCACCAAGGTTGAAAAGAGTCAGCGAGAAGACAAGGTAAATGAGGAAATGGAAATTTGATGATGGTAAGCTTAGGTTTTAAATCTTGTAGGTTGTCGGAGGGAGAAATGACTGAAGGAGATAAGGACTTCCACAGCCTTGAGAGCCTGGGAAATAATAGGTCAGAGGGAAGAGACTGTGCAAAGAGTGTTGATTTCATCAGAAGGTGAATGTAGAGAGGAGCAAGAGTGTGCAGAGACAAATATTTGCAGTTTGGAGGAGGGGGAGTTCCGAAAGTAAAAAGAATAAGTGAAAAATGTAGAAATAAAAATAAAATGTCCAGTTTTTTTTGTGTAGATTACAGATGTTTGTTCAGTAAACCCATTCAATGCTGCATGGTCCTCATTTCAATGTTCACCAAACATTTTCTTCCGCGGGGAGGAAGTGGAAACGACTAAGGATATGAGAACATCCTTTTAGAAGTGCTTTTAGAATAATATGATTTAATATTTTATGAGATCATGAAACAGTCATGAATGATTTGGTATATTAAATGACTATCATCATGATGCAAAATTTATACAGACAGTCAGTTTCCCTTTCTTTATGAACCAACAAAGGAAAATATTAAAAAATTCAAGTCTAATTATTTCCTTATGATCAATTTATCTTCACCAACTTGTTAAGGATTTTTATCAAGTTCTTAATACACTAATAAATTCTGGCTAGGCGTAAAACATGTTCAGGTTTTAAGTTGTGTCCAAATTTCCATCTTTTTTTACATCAACATGTCAAAGTAAAAATGCAGAAAAATAAGAATTGCTGCACAATTTAAACATCAGTTACTTCAATTTTTAATTGGGGGCATCTCTGTTCAAACCTGCACAGCACAGTGATTATTATTGATACACCTCCCCAGGTCTTAGTAAAGGCTTTGTAACTGTCTTCAGAGGAACTTGAACCTCAATGTGCTAACTCTGATGAGGAATTGTTAGGCCTATCCCTTCAGAGGTAGCACGCTCACCTCTGATCAGAAGGTTGTAACTTCAAGCCCCACTCCAGGGCTTGAGCAAATAATCCAGGCAGACCCTTCAGTGCGGTACTGAGGGAGGGCTGCAGTGTCAGAGGTGCCGTCTTTCGGATGAGGTGTTAAACCGAGGCTCTGTCTGCTCTCTCAGGTGGACGTAAACGATCCTATGTCACTATTTGAAGAAGAGCAAGGAAGTTCTTCTGGTGTCCTGACCAATATTTATCTCTCAACCAACATCACTAAAACAGATTATGTGGTCATTTGTCTCATTGCTCTTTGCGGACCTTGTTGTGCACAAATTGGCTCCCATATTTCCCCACATCATGCTTCAAAAATTCCTCATTGGCTGTGAAGTATTTTGGGATATCTTGAGGTCATGAAAGGTGCTATATAAACGCAAGTTCCTTCTTCACCAGTTTGTAATAATGAGGTTTGATTTTGGAACCTTTAATTCCACCAAAAGGCATCAAGTTAATTCTGTTTTTTTTCCAATAATTTATCTAAATGGCAGTGTTATGTCACATGCAGCAGAGTAAAATAATTTCTACAAATAGCATATTTTCAAGAGCCTGTTGGGAATAAAAATATCTGGCAATCAACTAAATAAAAATACAAGGTGCATAAAAGTTTCCATCTCAAAAAAAGCCTTATTTTAAAAGGGTTAATACTTTCATTAAAACAGCAGACAGGAATCTCATGAGAACATGATATGTAGTCATATGATACTATCATGGTCATTTCTAAGCTCTATATCCTAATGCACTAGCCAGTGCTGTATCCAGGAACACTTTCAAAAATAAAAGCTGGATGAACATTTGGTTAAGTAATGAGATTGAAAGTTATGAGAATAAATGTCAATGGAGATGATCAAATGTTCCATGTGCTGCTGGGAGTGTGGAAGTGTCACGTGGGGAGTAAAACTGGTCAAGGCTGGACAATGGCCTTGTCAGAGGGCGGGGGGGTTCTGAAGATCGCGGCAGTGGGGAGGTGTCAGCTGATCACGGGAAGGGAGAGATCATGGCAGAAGGTTTGTTTGAGGGTCCGAGGAGAAGCAATCCTGCTCCTCCTGGCCCACAAACAGTGCTGGAAAAGTACTTACTTGCTGGATCTGGCAGCTCCCGCCTCCCTTCAGCTGCAGGGTTTCACAAGCCCTGGGAAAACCGGCCCTCAACCGTTAAATTCAAATGGTTGCCAAAATCTGAGGAATGCGCCCTCATTTAAATATAAAAATCACTGACCCACCTCTCCAGAGCGGGTTACGCAGACGCCCCCAAACCCACCGCGGTAAAACTGGAAGTTGGCGCATTCGTGGCGGGTTGGGGTCGGGTTTCACATTTTTATTGATTTAACTCCACCCCCCCTCACCCACCGCCCCCCCCCCCGACCCTCTCCCACCTGTCGTGGGAGGGTTAAAACTCCACCCTATCTCTCAGCCTCACTATAATTTATACATTCCTGATGAAGTAATTTTGGTACTGCTTCTCTGGAATCCCTTTCAGAGGGTTATGAGACTCAATCCCAGCATCAACCAGCTTTCAAACTTATCTGTCTTCTTTGGACATGCTTCTGTAGCCCTTGCTTGTTCTTTTAGATACAATACTAGACAATAGTGGAACACTGTACCTTGGAAGAGAAGGGGAAGAAAGGAAATGATCAGGAATAGTTCATCCGGCAGAAACACTCCTCCCGTGGTACAGTGATTATAGAGTGATATTGATAGCACCGCACATCTTATACATCACAAATAAACATTCCAATCTGTAGATAAATGCAGGGATTAAAATGCAGAGGCACATCATTAGCTCAGAAGTCTGTCCAAATAATGTGAATAGGGAATTGTTTCATTTAACATTTGATGAACATGCCATCTAAATGAGACACCCGTAAGTTCTTGGGAAATTGGCTTTGATATTGTTTTGCACAGAATGCATTAGGGAACATGATACCTGTGTGGACTGAAGCTTCATATTCAACCCTGATAACGAACAGCCATGATGTGTGGCTCTTGCTTTTGCGCACACATACTCACTGTGTATCCAATACACTCAGAAGGGCAACCTGCTACTATTTTTGTGACCACAATCTGGAGCAATAATTTCTGATAAGCCAAGGCAGCAGAATGAGACAGCACTGATTTAGGATTCTGAAAGGAAGTTTAAGACAGATACCAGAAAGTATTTATTAACACAGAGGCCCCAATATTTCCCTCTGTTTGTTAGTTTCAAAAAACTTTGTGAACACGTTAGTTGTAAACATGTTTATGGATTCCTTAAAGTTAACACAAAGGGAACAATATCCAGGGGGATAATCAGCAACAGAATGGTGTTGCCAAGAAGGCTATTTGAACCAGGCCACTGGACTTCAACAGATAAATGTTGTTAGGAAAGATGGTAGAGATGTTAATGGGGAAGGATGAGATCAAGTGGCCTAAAGGGTCTTTTTATCTAAACCTATCTTGTTCCCTTGTGAACCAAAACAAATGTATTTAGAAAACTAAATAAACTGCTGGCAAAATGAATGCTTTTGAGCTCAATGAAGTGGGGATCCAAATTTCTCAATCGTTCCAGCACATGGGGAAAAGACTACAATCCAGAAGAAATGAAGTATTTGTTGGGAATAAGAACATAAGAACATAAGAAATAGGAGCAGGAATAGGCCAATCGGCCCCTCGAGCCTGCTCCGCCATTCAATAAGATCATGGCTGATCTGATCCTAACCTCAAATCTAAATTCATGTCCAATTTCCTGCCCACTCCCCATAACCCCTAATTCCCTTTACTTCTGGGAAACTGTCTATTTCTGTTTTAAATTTATTTAATGATGTAGCTTCCACAGCTTCCTGGGGCAGCAAATTCCACAGACCTACTACCCTCTGAGTGAAGAAGTTTCTCCTCATCTCAGTTTTGAAAGAGCAGCCCCTTATTCTAAGATTATGCCCCCTAGTTCTAGTTTCACCCATCCTTGGGAACATCCTTATCGCATCCACCCGATCAAGCCCCTTCACAATCTTATATGTTTCAATAAGATCGCCTCTCATTCTTCTGAACTCCAATGAGTAGAGTCCCAATCTACTCAACCTCTCCTCATATGTCCACCCCCTCATCCCCGGGATTAACCGAGTGAACCTTCTTTGTACTGCCTCGAGAGCAAGTATGTCTTTTCTTAAGTATGGAGACCAAAACTGTATGCAGTATTCCAGGTGCGGTCTCACCAATACCTTATATAACTGCAGCAATACCTCCCTGTTTTTATATTCTATCCCCCTAGCAATAAAAGCCAACATTCCGTTGGCCGTCTTGATCACCTGCTGCACCTGCATACTAACCTTTTGATTTTCTTGCACCAGGACCCCCAGATCCCTTTGTATTGCAGTACTTTCCAGTTTCTCACCATTAAGATAATAACTTGCTCTCTGATTTTTCCTGCCAAAGTGCATAACCTCACATTTTCCAATATTGTATTGCATCTGCCAAATCTCCGCCCACTCACCCAGCCTGTCTATATCCCCTTGTAGGTTTTTTAGGTCCTCCTCACTCTCTACTTTCCCGCCCATCTTTGTATCATCGAATGATTGCTGAATTGTGATGGAAGAAAGAACTTTCATTTATATAGCACCTCTCGCAACCTCAGGACATCCTAAAATGCTTTACAACTAATGAAGTACAGTCACTGTTGTAATGTAGGAAACACTGCAGCCAATTTGCACACAAGGTACCACAAACAGCAATGAGATAATGACCAGATAATCTGTTTTTTTTAAGTGATATTGGTTGAGGGATAAATACTGGCCAGGACACCGGGAGAACCCCCTGTTCTTTTTCAAATAGTGCCATTGGATCTTTTACATTCACCGGAGAGGGCAGACTGTGTTTAACGTCTCATCCGAAAGATGCCACCTCCAACAGTGCAGCACTCCCTCAGTACTGCACTGAAGTGTCAGCGTAGATTTTGTGCTCAAGTCTCTGGAGTGGGACTTGAACCCACAAACTTCTGTCTTCAAGAGGCGAGAGTGCTACCCCTGAACCACGGCCGATGCCTTGTAAGGAGAAGTTGTAACTGACTACAGTGAAAGCAAAAAGTCAAATAATTGATGAAATTGAAAGATTCTTCATACTGCCTCCTTTTGGTCCTCCAAAGAGAAAAATGTCCCGAAAGAACACAGAAGACAGGCAGGAAGCACAAGCTCTCCCTCCATCTCATAGGAACATAGGAACAGGAGTAGGCCATTCAGCCCCTCGTGCCTGCTCCGCCATTTGATAAGATCATGGCTGATCTGTGATCTAACTCCATATACCTGCCTTTGGCCCATATCCCTTAATACCTTTGGTTGCCAAAAAGCTATCTATCTCAGATTTAAATTTAGCAGTTGAGCTAGTATCAATTGTCGTTTGCGGGAGAGAGTTCCAAACTTCTACAAACCTTTGTGTGTAGAAATGTTTTCTAATCTCTCTCCTGAGAGGTCTGGCTCTAATTTTTAGACTGTGCCCCCTACTCCTAAAATCCCCAACCAGCGGAAATAGATTCTCTCTATCCACCCTATCTGTTCCCCTTAATATCTTATAAACTTCTCATACTTGAAGCACAATTTTTTTTATATACGGTAGATGCCTATTTGGAATGATGCATTACTAATGCATGAAGCAGGAAGGTCATTGTAAAATATGAACTTGTTACTGCAGTATTTCTTTGGACTGGAAGTGCATGTGACAAATTATCCAGGAGTAAGATTGCGAGTCTGTTTGACTAATGTACCAAGAAATAGAGAGTTGTCAAGCCAGGTACTCAAAGACTACAAGAACCATCAATTTCAGTGGTATGTTAACCTGGCATTTCTGAGGAAAAATAAACTACAGGAATGATGAGACATGCAGCCTTCATGTCACAAGAGATTAACTGATGCGATTAGATGCATGTTTGTGCAAATTTCAACTGACAGAAATGCAACTGCAATAAAATAGTTTATCGTCATTGAATATACTTTAACAAAACTTCAAAATGGCAGAACTAAATAGGGACTGGTTAGCAAGTGCTAGATTTTTAAAGAATCTACTTTCATCAAGGGAAATTCAAACTGGACTGAAATGGTAGGTAAGGAGGGATAATGATGCAATGGTTTAGGGCTCATTGTCCTCCCACCTCAAGAACGTAGCTTTGAATCCAGCTCAACCAGAGGAATGAGAGAGTCTCTCTCTCCAATGACTGTGAAGGATCCTGAAAAATTAGTTTGACCAGTTCCAGTGGAAGTGAATCTAATAAAAAATTCAATAAAATTTGACAATAATTGGCCCCTCTCACTCCAAGGTGCCTAAAAAATGACTGGCATAAGAAATAGTAATGTCATGTAGTTGCAACAGTGGGTGTTTTGATCTTTTAAGGCATGTTGTTGCAATAGCCTGGGAGAACTGTGATTTAACTACTTTTGGCTTTGCTTATAGTTAGCTCAAGAGTGTGTGATGTCGCTACAAGGTTCAGATTCACAATGCAATCATCCTTCACTTTGCTGAGCGCAACATGTATCTTTCCCCTTGCTCCACAAAGAAGTCATGGGTGAGTTTAAAGAACACATAGGATCAGTGTTTGCCTCTGTTCAGCTGCATGATGGTTTTTGTGCTAGACAATGAATGCAAACCAATTGGGTATCAAAGACCTGTGCATTGTCAGGCTGTCTTTTTTAAGACGTGCTCTTGTTACTACAAACAGAAGATTCCCATTGTTTTTCTGCAATGACTTGAAAGCATTTTCCTGAATTCTCTTTCTAGTTTACATCAAATGTGTGTGGCGTTTGCTTTTCTCTACAACTACTTGGGATGTGCTTTGGTAAGCAGTTTGTTTAAAGAAAAATTACAAATCCAACATAATAACACAGTATGGTGTCAGCTACACAACTGCATTTATTTGTTTCATCTTCTGCCATCATTTATTGGTGTGCGTACTTTAATTCACATTTATTAACTAAAAGATTTTATTTTCATTTTTGTGAGCTACTTTGGAACAGCGCAAAGAACCATTATTACAAACCAAGAGTCACGATAAATATAATATCAACAGTATATTATTTGCAGTGTTATTTTTGCATCTTATTTTATTTAAAAGCTGCCAGTGCATGGGTTAAGTTAATTAAAAAATAACAGTTTTGGCAAAGGAGCTGAATGGGAGATTTTAATTGTAAACTGTATGGGGTCCATGCTTATTGAGGAAAGTATCAGATGATATGAAACATATTGTTGTTGTTCTACTTATTCCTGTTCAACAGGGTAGCAATGGATTATTCCTTAAAGAGAGAGCCTTATAAAAACACATACAATTCCAATGGACATTAACATGCTGCTTATTTTAATTCTTTCATTTCTTTCCAAGTATTTTTTCAAAGCTGTGAATGTTAATAATTTCCATCAGGAGTCCCAGTTTGGAGAGGTTATGTAGCCTGAACAGTGTAAAGTAGATGCATTCATTATCACAGATACAGTCATTAACTGTAGTCTTCGACTGAGTATATCATTTCCCTCACACTATTGAGCTAACTCCTCCAAGCCAAGTCTGGATGATGCCATTGCTGTTTAAACAAAAATATTTAAAGAATTGGGCAAAGAAATAAACTATTCTACAATATATCATAACTGCAACTGTTCAAAGAAGAAACCAATGGGTTAGGTGCACTGTTTAAATCACATTAGTAACAATTATTCTCATCATGCAAAGCTTTTCTTTTAGTAAGAAAGGTGTGGTGGTAGAGTATGAACATTTATAATGCTCCATATTCCAGCAAGTATCAAAATTGCATACCAGCTTGAGTTATATATGGATGTTCCCTTAACAATCAATATCTGACAATGTATCAATAAGCCAACCAGTTGGAGTCAGGCTGAACAAGTCAAAGCACTGAAGATGGAACCCCCTCAGCAGAAGCTGAACAGCTGCTGTTTATCATGTTTTACAATCTTAGTAAAGCTATTCATTTTTGTTGAATCCTGGATTCCAAAAAAATCCTAAGCAAGATCAAAACATCTTCACTATAAGTGTTAAGTACTGAAGCACTAGTTAAAGCATTGTGCCCCGTAGTTCGAACCATTTGGGATTCCGACACATCATGGCACGATTCATTATCGAAACTTCACATCCCCTTTCCGACTCTCTATAGGAATGCCGGTGCTAGCTGTATGAAGTTCCTCTTTTTTCACACAATGTTTTACAGATGCTTTCAGCGGTCAATTTCGTTGATCAAAAGAGGTTTGACATTTTAAATCAATTCACCTAATATCCACTCTTACTTAAAAAGCCAATACTCCAATAAATCACCTTGTCTTAAGTACGCAGTATTCCCTTTGCTGGCCTGATGTCAGATCTGTAGAACTTATCCATTACTGTTCCCTCCTCTTAAATATTAGCTGAATTATTTACTTACATGCAATTAAGTAATTTTAGGTGACTGTGCAAAGCAGATTCTAGTTGATCTTGTGTGTTACATATGTTGATAAAACTTTGTGAATTTTTAGAGAAAGCTCAAACCAATATAAAATGGAATAAAATGCATTGTGCAGTATTAAATGATGGCACTTTTTTCAACCAGCCTTTGTATGCTGGCACAATTCCAGTTGCCTGCCAACCATCTGCATATTTGTCACTACCCTTTTATATAAGTGTTGTAAAATTTCAGGATTTTAGTTGAATCGTCTCTTGTTGCTTATCTGAATATTTTTCCTTTAAATATTGAAATAGAATGAGAAAAAAGAAAATAAAGGCGACAAGATAGGGATGTACCAAGGAAAGCAAGAGAATGAAAATAAAATAGGAAGTGTCGCAATCATAAAGGACAGTTCAATGCTAATAAATGCTTATCTATCAGGAATTCAAGTTGCAGCATGTATTCAAAGGAGAATTTACAATGTTTGTACCCGGGGCTGTTTAGTTCACTCAGCAACTGATTCTGTATTAAAAGGGTACAAAATACTTTACTATTGTATAATGAAAACTTAAAGGTGATTTTTTAATGACATTTTAACGTGCAAGATATAACAAATGCCAGTGTCTATGTGAAATTAGGTAGTGCTTTAGACATATTCTGTGTGTTGAGCAGTGGAGAGATGAATTGTTGGAGCAAATGTACTTTTTGGGGATTAAACTTTGTATCTGGTTGGAGAATTCTATATAATAAGACTCAATAGGAAATGTATTGGTGCATTGGATTCTATTCTTGGATCAGAAGTGCTATACTTTGCATTCCATCCGCATTAAGCAATCTTTGCACCCTGTCAGTGTAGTCCTAGTTTAGTATGGCATAGGTTAATTACAGTACAGTTCTCCAAATATTCCATTAATTCTATGCTTTGATCCAGGACTCATAAAAGGAACTGATAGCTACATTAGTGAGACTTTTCCTTCGCCCACAGTGTCCTCAGGCCTCTCGGAATGAAACTGCTCATTTAATGCCAAACTATGAACATCTCACGGCTTCAGTCTTTAACTTGGAGTGGGACTGAATCAACACAGGAAGAAACTTTGATACCTTGAGCAGATTTAGAAGAGGAAAAGCTGAACTTAACTCGTGTAATTTAAGGGAATGTTGCATTGCAGTGGACTAAAAGCAAACCTGATTTCGGAATGTTTGACGGGGTAAAATGTTTCATTCTCTCAGTTCTTCTTTCTTGTCTTGATGGACGGATATAAATAAACAGAGGATGTCATATGTCATGGCCAGCTGCAAGACATGATAAATATCTCTGTAAGAAAAGGCAGAAAAAGTCACAAATGAATAGCGGTCAGTTCACAATTGGATATCTATCAGGTTGCTGGCTTGTTTTGTTTATTTCGAACACTTTTCGCCCCTCATCCCGCGCCCCTTCAAATTTCTTCCCTCCCCTCCGATTGGCATAAGCAAATGCTCCTGAAGGCAAACCACTTTTGCGGGGAATAAAATATAAAATTAAATAATTTCATGAAAAGATCATCCAAGTATTGTTCTCTCGACATGCAGCCCGACCTGTTCCCTTCCCTCCTCTGACTTTAGATTACTTTGCCCTCCCACTCCTTCTACACCACCCCTGGTGGTCAATGTTGCAGCCACTTTCCTTTTTGAAACTCTCCCAAAATCACTTTGTCTTGCTCCTCCTCTCCCTTCCTTCGAAAGCCTCTTAAATACCTACCTCTTAAACCATGTTGTCAGCTTTCCTACTTAATCTTTCCCATCTGCTGCTCCACATTAGTCTCTCCTCCTTTTAAAGCAGTCTGAGAAAGTCATTTACATAACAGCCACTATGTAAATATGAGTTGTTGTTGTACAAGAAATCATAACCAATGCAGATACACCACAAGGAGCCTGTGGGGGAAAAATTAGAGATAAAGGGAAAACAAACGCCTGGCAAACCGAGACAAACCTGAGATTTCAATTTTGAGAATGGTTTAACAAAGTAAACAGGGACTATATATTTCCCTCAGGTGAACAGTGCTGAGATGGCGATCTAAAATGTTTCATAGGCTTGACTGGTACGATGTTGGTGAAATATCTAAACCTGGGAAAGAGATTTTAAAAAGATCCAAAGGTAGAAAGGAAAGACATTTCCATTTGAAAAGCAAAGTTATGGGGACTACATACCAACTACAGTCTCGTAGTATTTGAAAGAAGTATTACATTTAACATTATGAAACAGTGTTAAATATCTGTTCAGTGAATGATCCTCCTCAAGTAAGTGAATTTTCTTGTATCTTTCTTCACAAATCTGACATGACTGATTGGATTAAAAGTGTTTGACTTCACGATCCTGGAGCAGTTTTCCACATGTTTGTTCCACAACCAGCACATGGTGATGCATATTGTTGCCTTATACAGTGATTAATGCTCAAATGTGATTGCAGTGTTTGTGCTGTGTCTAATCTAATCTGGTCTCACATTACAAGCATTTTTGCTTTTATGCTTCACTAGTCTAATCTGGAAGCACTCTTGCACAAATCCGGATTTAAATAAAGATTGCAGTCTGGGTCACTCAATGTACCAGCTGCCAAACAACTGGAAAGATGAAATTGTACTTAGCAACTAAACCCATAATGTTATCAGTAGTCCATCTAGAAAATAAATATCGGGAACATGGCCAAGCCGAGGATTCTATATTACATGTTTCCTCTGGGCCATTGGGAATGAGGAGATGAGCATAGGAACCCTTTGAAAAAGCAGCTATGGCATTTTATAATGTTCTGAATAATTTATTTGCATCAGTCCTTAAAGGTTTTCACATAATGAATAAAGTTTGGTGATTGTACAAGGCCTCGGTTTGATATACTGTGAAAGAATGTTCATGTTGAATTTTTAGGTCTTGTTCTATTAGTAAATTGTAATGAGTTTATGAAGTAGTATTTTGGCTTTTCTGTTCCCAAAGTATTTTTCAGCTTAAGCTTTCCACGTATATAAAGGTTTGAAAAACACCTCCTGATTGCATACATTAATATGCCTCCATTTAGTATTGTGACAATATTAAACACTTTCAAGGCAGGAAGTAAATTATAATCAAAGCACAACTCCCTGCAAAGTATGTTTGAATACAACCTCACAACAAGTATTAATACATCCCTGTAACATTTTATTTTCTCATTTCTCTTTAAGTAGGATTGTTAATTTAGATGGTAGATGTTTCTAGTGGGATTAGTTTGAGATTATCCAAACTAAAAAAACAATCCCCATGGGCCATCACATGGAAGGAAATATCTTTCTGAATTAAATTCAGATCCAAGCTTCAGAGATGAGAGGACAGTGTTTTAAAACTGTGCATCACCTCGTCCAATATTTCTGTCATTTTCATTTTTATCTCTTCCCAGTGCTTTTAAAAAATCATCTCAGCCAAAGCAAAAACTCCCATAATTTAACTACGTGATCAACTATTACAAAGAAAAGGCAGTGAGAGACCCAAGAGCTACAATGGTAGCCCATTAGACTCTTCACTGAGCAAATTAAGTAAGTATCCCCATCTGATATTCATTAATTCATTTCCTCTTTAAGTTTCGTCAGTCTCGGCCAAATCACCAAGGAAACAGGGGGAGAACAGAATAAGGGGTGGTAGCACTTTCTGAACTGCTTAGGTGCATCTCCTAACAGGTCAGTCAAGATAGCTTGTCAGTTGGCTGGACTGACTCATCCTGTTAAGTGGGAAGGAAGATCTGATTGTAAGGGGTTAACCTGCAACAAGAAAATAGAATCCACATTCCAACACAGTCTCCAGTTTTCAAAAACCACCAGTCTCATGTTCAATTGTAGTAAAAGAGACATTGGTTGGAAAGACAAGTGACATCTCAGGCCACTCACATACATCACTGGGAATTAGTTGTCCTTTAAAAGTAATAGATAACAAACAATGCATTTTCTACCCTTATTTTACAGATGCCATTATTAGTCAGACTCTTTGCTTGAGAGAGGTTTGGCATTTTAAACCAATTCACCTAATATCCACTCTAACTTAAAAAAGCCAATACTCCAATAAATCACCTTGTCTTAAGTACACAGTGTTCCTTGAAAGGGCCTGATGTCAGATCCACACAAGCTGTCTATTATTATCCTGTTCTTGTCTTTAGGATGGCCTGAATTATTTACATTATATGTGCAACATTGTAATTTTATGACTCTGTTGAGCATTGTTGCACATCATACTGTTCCTGCACACACAACCCACTAAAACATTCAATTTCTAAAGACAAAGTTCCATTCTCCATGAGATGCCATTCCCATGATTCCAGAATAGAGCTACTGGGTTCTGTCAAGTATTGATCACTATGTGTGTAGCTATTTCCACATTCCTTCGTACCTTGCACAATTAGATACTTCTCCAACTCCTTTCAAAAGGAGGTAATTGGCGAGATGATTATTTTTGATGGGAGTCCAACATATGTACCTGCGAACCATGGGGACATATGTATCTTCTTGAAGGATTGCTGATTTATTATCATTCTCTGGTTCTGGAAATGAGAGATAGCAAAGAGGAGGAAAGGAATATGAGGAAAGGACAGGGAAATGAGATAAGAGTAGATAGCCCTGGTTGAAGTGGTAGTACTGACACAGGTACAATGGGGCAAATGGCCTCCTTCTGTGTTGTAATTTCTATGATTCTATGAGAACAAGAAAAAGGAAAGACAAGAGAGAAAATAGATACAACGAAAGAGAGGTCATTTTAATGTAAAGGAAAAGGAATACAAAAAGAATAAAAATTGGGGTCTCTACCATGGACTGGTTCATGGCCTCAGTTCTCTACATGGCAGGATCCAATAGTGGTCATGCCATGAAGAGAAGTCAAGTCCAGGTTAGTCACTTTCCAGTAGGGAAGGAATCAATAGGTGAGCCATTCTGCGGCACACTCATTCGCCATGTAAATAGAGCATGTCATATGATACAGAATGTATGCAGGCAGCCATGATGTCTTACTACAAAGCAAATTATATTTGCTGTCATGTACCTACCACATGTTTTGAATCAGCCTTTCAGCACAATTTAGAGAAAACCAATGAAATATAAGTGGGAATGAAATACATTGGGCCCGATATTGCCAGGGCGGCGGGTTTGCGGCGGGGGGGGGGCGATTGGGCGTGTGGGTAACGCGCCCGGTGAAATCAGTCTGCCCCCGCGGACAGTCAAGTTTGATGTAAACCAGACCTGCCCTATGGTGTTGGCTTCACATTGATAATGTCTCGGTGGCATCCTGAGCACACCCATTACAATGAAGGCAACTCCCTTCCATCTATTGGGCCTGGATTACAGCACAGCCTCCCAGTATAATTAAGGTACAAGTTTTATCTGAATTACACAAATAATGTCCCACTGGGTTGTGACAAATTCACATAAATACAGAAACAATGAAATGCATGTTGGAAGTTTTCTGAAGGTTTGTATTGAACCTTTAAGTCCATCAGTCAACATTTTCCTGTAAAATTTCAGATAATAGATGGTTTCATTTTCTCTGCTGCTGCACTAATTAATAAGTTTGCATTTTAACATAGTCCCCACAGGTCTCCTCCCAGCTGCAAAGCATCTGTCCACTCAAGACCAACCCTAAGGATAATCATTATAAATAGACTTCACTGTGCGTATAATTTTCCTTTTTTGATTATAATACTGTCGGTTTAGTGTCATAATATTAAAATGTAAAAAGAGTCCCTACTTATTAAGACAAACAAAAGTGAATATTTTTACCCCTTTCCCAGCAACACTTTGAAGATACAATGAAGAAGAATCTCAGTGCATCATGTGAATGAAGCTTTGAGTCCCTTCTCCTGATTATACCAATTGTATGACCTCCCCAAAACAAAGAACTTGCATTTTTATTGCACTTTTCACAATCTTAGAACATCTCAAAGCACATCACAGCCAATGAAGTACTTTTTGAAGTGCAGTCACTGTTGTAACAGAAATAGGGAAATGCAGCAGCCAATCTACGCACAGTAAGGTCCCACAAACAGATATGCGATAAATGACCAGGTAATCTGTTTTGGTGATGTTGGTTGAGGGATAAATGTTGACCAGGACCTCTTTTCAAATGGTGACATGGGGTCTTTTATGTCCACCTGGGAGGGCAGATGGGGCCTCAGTTTAAACGTGTCATTCAAAAGATGGCACCACTCCATCAGCAGTGCACTGGTGTCAGCAGCGATTATGTGCTCAAGTCTTTGGAGTGAGCCTTGAACCCATGATCTACTGACTGACAGGCGAGAGTGTTACCACTGAGCCAAGGCTGACAAAGGTGGAATCACTTACGTGAACATATTTACTTTGAGGTTTCAGGTAACTGTAATCTATGCATTTCAGGTGCTTTGCACAGATTGTATAGGCTTTCCTATTAGGATGTGGTAGGTTGGGAAATAAAACTCTTTGGGAATTAATTTACTGTGAACTTTAGAGCTAGCATGTATGTTAATTGTGTATTACAGTGTAGTCATTTTGTTTGATAGTGTTATTAATAAGCAATAACTTTTGCCTGCATTCCTAAAATTGCTCCCGAGAGTAAAACGATGTAATGCATATAAACACATTGATTGTATTAATAGCTTTTTGCCTTTTATGTTCTTAATAAGCACCATTAATGGGAAGTATGCAGATTTAATCAGGAAAAACTTATTTATTCATTGTGTTATTTTGCACAATTGAAGTTGGGTCAAATTGCATTGTTTACTGGGTATGAGCAGAAGGGATGGAGCTTGAAATGTTTAGTGGCTTTAGCAAAGATTGTGGGGAGTTAGCAACTCTTCTTCTCGTTGTCTGGGCCCCATAATTTTTCTGACCATTGTTTGAAAACCAATAGTCCCATGCTTTTGTAATTTACAAATTCATTTGAACCTTACAGTGAGATTAGTGCCAAGTATCTATTATTCTCGCTGCAAACTAAAACTACGGAAAGAACTGCTGTGATGCCATGGAGCGTGTGTTTGTGAGATGGCCCACAGATTATAGTGGGGACTGAGATGAGAGAGGACAAATAAGGAAATTGAACAAGAATACATACAGCAAATAAAGCTCAGGAAAGACAAAACTCACCACAAACAAGTGCATGTCCAGTTTCTCTTAAATCAGAAGGTATCTGAATAAATTCTCTTGATAAGTCATGGATTTGAGTTTGTGAAAATCATCCTAGTTGACATTTATTATAATCCATAACGGAAAATTGTATATACTCTGATGCGCAAGGCATCGCCGTTATGTGGGATGGGCTGGTGGACCAGAGGCTCTTTTCCTGTCTGTCAATGTTCGAATGTTGGGAAAATGAAACATCAAAAAAAAGATGATGAGCTGTGGGGGGATTCACCTCAAACTGATTCCAGGACTCACTGGGAATAAAATTGGTCTTGGGTGCTAGTTCAAAATAGGCGATGACGAATCGGCCGCCCGTTTTATGCCCGCCCGTTTTATGCCCGCCCATTTTACATCCCGGCCAATGGTCTTCTCCAATAACTTCATGGAAAAGAAAATCAGGCGGTGTGTAGAACTGGCTGCTGATTTGCTATCACCTGTTTAGCGCCACCAACCAAGGCCTCATTATGCCGAGCCTCCATACAGTCCTTCTTTGTGTTAAGACAGTCGTCTGATTTTACAGCAATGAAAGGAAGGCTATGACACTTAATAAACCATTAGATGATTTTGTTGATTTAATTGTTCACAAATACAATAAGAAGTAATTTGATTGATGCTTAATTTAGGAGGGTCCTTTTGGATAAACTACCTCATGTAAATTGAACAGTTTCTGTAAACTACCAGCTGATTCAAACCCATTATTGTTATTTTTCTGGTTCATGTGATTGTATCTCAAGTTCCAATTCTTACACAGCTTAAAGCAAACATAATCACCCCTCTCCCAACATCCCATCCACATTTCATTGTGTTTTATGCAGGCCTTAATTCGTTTGATTTGCTTTGTTTTCTCCTGATGACACTTGTGTGAAATTTGGCCAGATCTGGCTGCACCACAACAAATGCTGAAGACTTGGTGTTCCTGACAGAGTCCTGCCCGCCAAGAGCACACACTGGAAATTCTGGCGCACAAGGCACACAAATGGCCAGAGAATCGTCCGCCAGAATTTCCAATAAGCACTCTCAGCAGGTGGGTTCTCCCATAGGAAGCATGAACTCAGCAACATCTATGAGAGAAAGGCAATTTAAAGATAGGGAGTTTGCATTCTTTGTGTATTTTCACATAGTGCTTTCACATATGGATCTTTCTGTCTGATATGTTGCCAGTATTTCCAGCAAACTCCTTCTATTCCACTTGTGATTCTTTCACAACATCCTTGTGCTTTCCTTGTGTATCTTATTTTCCTTTGTTAAAACCAAGGCCGAACTCCAGAGAATCTTTTCAGGCTTAGAACAAATCCTAAAGGATTTACTGCTTTTTCTGGAAGATTTTGTAGAATTCTTCTCTGAGAGCTAAAATAACCCAACAGGTTGCTCTTGAAATTTGGAGTATAACAGCCCAAATCCAAGATATACACTTTGACTTTTTTCTTGACAGTATGTAACATGTCTTACAAAACAACCAAAAATAGAATGATCCCACGACTTCCGACAAGCGTATTTTATGGGGAACCTTTGTGGGTCAAATAATCAAGGCTTCCAATCAAAAGCCAAGGTAAATTATTGTGAATTACCAGTTAGGAAGATAGTTCACACTGCAGAATGAAAGAGCTTTAATGATAGAACTGAAAAGCTTCAGCCTCTGGGCGTCTGAGCAATCGTGAATTTATACCTGTCGCTATGGATGTGCTCCCCCATGGGATGATAAAAGGACATTAATGAGCTGTAAAAGAAGAAAACACAAACTGAAAAGGAGCACAGTTACTATTCCCAAAGATCACAAATCCGAAACTATCGCTGGGGTTAATGGACACCAATTTTGCACAATTGGTGTTGTATATCAACCTGCTCAAAATAAAAGAGCATGCTTGATTGAAGCAATATTTCCATTTTCTTTGCCAAAGGAGAGAGAATACTTTAAGAGTCACCTGCAGAATCAGTTGCTTACAGACTCGGTTTAGCCCTGAAGAGCAAAAATAGAGCTTTCAAGGTTAATGGAAAAACAGAACTGCTTATCTGTTAAGTGTCAACTGTAAAGTGACCAGTCTGTTGCTTATTTTTTTATCATTTTCTTCCCTCCATATTTTTCCACAGCAATTACTCCTCCTATGCAATTATCTTCAGTTGCCTTGGCAGGGCGGTCTGGATGGCAGACTGTTCTCTGACTGTCTTCTCTGTAACTGCATGATCTCGCTGACAGGAGTCATGCTTGTAATGTAAAAAAAGCAGCAGCCAGTTTTTCCACAGTCTGCTGGTTAAAACACCAGAGTGCTGGACTCTTAATTCACTTAACAGCGAATTCCAGTCTCAACTGAAAGCTCTTCTGTGGGGTTCACCAAATCTATTAGTTTCAGATATATCACGTGGAGCAAGGAGGAAAACGTGGCAGGGGAGGGGAAGGCAAGTGTTGGGAGGGGAAAAGTGTGGGAGAAGACCCTTAGTCTGCCTTTCAAGAATGGATTCTAACAGATGCGCTAAGGAATCCCATTAACTGGCATCATGGGGATGACTGTCGACTGGATTGTCTGCACTCTAAATTGAAGAGAGTTCTCTGGGTGCACATGTACCCACCAAAAGAGAGTGCTCCACCACAGGGAGGAACTATACTTATTGACTTGTTGATAACTAGCAAAACCAAGTAGTGGTAGACAAGGTCGACCACTACTTGCGAATCACACATGTGAGCAAATAGTTGGCAGGTAAGCAATCTACTGCCTCTATTAATGAGATCTTTCAACTTCAATACGTGATTGTTCAAAGTCACAAATCTGACCTTCAAAAAGCATCCATAAAAATAATAATATTCAGAATTATAAAAATCCGATGTCGACACTGGATTGAATTTTCAATTCTAATGAAGGAATTCTACTGAATTTGTTAGAGTGCATCAGATCTAAGATGAGCACTTTTAACACAGAAGAATAAACAGGTTGTTTGAATTACTAGTTTGAACAAGCCAAATCCAAGCTGTTCTTTCATTTTTACTTAAGTTGAAAGGCCAGTAGCACAACCAAAAAAATGCTTACCTTCCCATCAGAAGCCCCAATTGGCTCAGTTGGTAAACAGACTGTTAATAGAGCCCTACAGACAAACAAGATCTCAGATTCTATCCTCAGTCTATACTGAGTTAGCTGATCTCAACTGAGGTGGCATAGGAGTTCTACAATGGCATAAGTGCCCTTGTGCTAAGTAGGGAAAATATCATCCAAAGGTCTCTCTCATGATCACAATTCTGTGCTGCTGGAAAGTGCATCTGTCTGGACTTCAGCTGAGGACAAGACCAGGATCAGCTGCAATGCCTCAGTGGTTGAATAACCTGTCAACATTCACTGCTGTAGGCTCATGATTGAGCAATGGCCACATATGCCAGGTGCTGGAGAGTATCAAGCAGCCACATGAGTCAGCACCTACAGGAAGGAAAGAAATGGGAAGGGAAGAAAATGTCCACGGGGTCTCTCTGGATCCTTGTCACTCAAATTCAGACATCTCAGTTGGATCATTTTCATAAGTTCTTAACCAAGGCAGCTGGGATCAATGTCCCTTGTATTTTTGAATAATAATTTTTTTAAAAACCGCAATAGAAATTTGAAATGAAAACAGAAAATGCTGGAACTGCAGGGCAGGAAGGTTAGGATCTGAAAGAGAAAGTTAGCTTAATGCTTTGGGTGTAATTCATCTTTCTCTGATCGTCCTGCTGTATATTTCCAGCATTTTCTGTTTTTGTAATAAATAATTGTGCATAAATATTCAAAAAGTAAAACCATTCATCGTCCAGGCATTTATTTTCACCTCCTTCAGCAATAACTTGCATTTATATAGCACTTTTAACATAGTGAAACATCCCAAGGAGCTTCACAGGAACATACAGACAACATTTTT
Organism: Heptranchias perlo; assembly: GCF_035084215.1. Lineage (NCBI taxonomy): Eukaryota > Metazoa > Chordata > Chondrichthyes > Hexanchiformes > Hexanchidae > Heptranchias > Heptranchias perlo. Next base: position 10,644,853 of record NC_090357.1, on the reverse strand, counting down.
TTTTATATATTCGTTCATGGGATATGGGTGTCGCTGGGAGGCCAGCATTTATTGCCCATCCCTAATTGCCCTTGAGAAGGTGGTGATGAGCTGCCTTCTTGAACCGCTGCAGTCCGTGTGGTGAAGGTTCTCCCACAGTGCTGTTCGGCAGGAGTTCCAGGATTTTGACCCAGCGACGATGAAGGAACGGCGATATATTTCCAAGTCGGGATGGTGTGTGACTTGGAGGGGAACGTGCAGGTGGTGTTGTTCCCATGTGCCTGCTGCTCTTGTCCTTCTAGGACACTGAAGAAGTTGATATAAGGAGGGATGACCTAAACATTTGGCCAAAGGGATCCTGGGCTCTATAAATAGAGGCACAGAGTAAAAAAGCAAGGAGGTTACGATGAACCTTTATAAAGTTGATAGAGATAATCAAAATCAGGAAGGGTCTGGACAGAGTAGATAGAGAGAAACTATTCCCATTGGCAGAGGGGTCAAGAACCAGAGGACATAGATTTAAGGTGATAGGCAAAAGAACCAAAGGCGACATGAGAAAAAACTTTTTTACACAGCGAGTACTTGTGACCTGGGATGCACTACCCTATGGGGTGATGGAGGCAGATACAATCGTGGCTTTCAAAAGGGAATTGGACAAGTACTTGAAGGGAAAAAATTTGCAGGGCTACGGGGATAGGGCAGGGGAATGGGACTAGCTGGATTGCTTTTGCAGAGAGCCGACATGGACTCGACGGGCCGAAGGGCCTCCTTCCATGCTATAGCCATTCTATGATTCTATGATTCTAAGAGGTCGGTTTTAAGGAGGGTGTTAAAAGGTGAGAGAGAGGTGGAGGCGAGGAGGTTCAGGGAGAGATTTCCAGAGCTTAGGACTTAGACAATTTAAGGCATGGCTGCCAATGGTGGGGCAAAGAGAGTTGGGAATGCATAAGAGGCCAGAGTTGGAGGAACACCGAGGTCTTGGAGGGTTGTAGAGCTGGAGGGGGTTACAGAGATAGGAAGGGGCGAGGCCATGGAGGGAGTTTAACATGAGGAAGAAAATTTTAATTTTGTGGCCACGGTGGACTAATGTAGGTCAGCGAGCAATGGGGCAGTGGATGAGTGGGATTTATTGCGGGTTAGGATACGGGCAGCAGAGTTTTGGATGAGCAACCAGTAGGAGCTTCATTTAGCATTTGATTCTTCCTCAAATTGATCCCCTGTCAGATTTCATATGTTCTCACGGCCTCTTCTTCAAAACTAAAAAGGACAGGAAGGAGGCAATGTTTCGGTCTGTAGTAGAATTTTACGACGTTATATTGTTTCCGTAGGTCTGAAAATTTGGGCCTTTTTTTGCTTCTTAGATTTTGTGTTTTGATTGTTGCGTTACTTCCTGGTATTGAGCCTTGTTTTCTTGCCCTGCGATACTTTCTGCTCTACTCGATTTCATACTGCAGTTTTGCTGACAGCTGTAATTTGATTTGGAGTAAGGAATTTGCTGACGATAGGGCCTCCTTTGGGGATTCCACTTCGGTGCAGACAGCAAATTTAAAGTACTCAAAAAATTACCCTCGTTAAATCAATTTACATGCAATCCTGATACAGTCATATTCCTTGGAATGTCCAGATATGTCCAAATTGCAGTTCCAATTTATGTAAAAAATACATGCAGCTTACCCATCTCACATTGTATATAACAGGATTAAACACACGTGTTTGAACAAAAGGAAATTAAATCTATATGCAGACAGAAACATTTTGTATTTGTGCCAAGTAACAAATAATTAATGAAAGTTTCCTGATCGGATCAGAAAGTTTTAGTCCTCAACACTATTATCTTCTACGGTGTGCTTAATTTTTGTTACTTAAGAAAAGCTTTGCTTTAAAAGTAATTGGAATGATATTCCTAATTAGGGCCCAACAATTTGTCAAAGCAAGTTTTTTTTAATGCGGTTTCTGGCATTCTTTAAATCAATGAGGAAAGAGATGACTGGGATACTGTAGAGCAGCAGCGATGGAATAATATTCAGTGACACTCTGCGTTTCAGTTCTAACTGAAATGACATTGAGCTTCTCTTGCACTCGTTCTAGGTTATTACGAAACACAGAGCCTCACTGGGTGCTATTCCATTTTCCCATCCCACTCTGTTTAAGTTCGAGATAGAACAGGAGATTCCATCCGGTGGGGACCTCTCTGCTTTTGTGACAGAACTAAGATTTTCAGAAAACCCAGCCAGCTCCTTGTCTTTCATGAATTGAAATGTGAGAGCAAGCAAAAAAGAAAGGAGAATTGGTGGAGTAATGTATTCATTGTTGATGCCAACTGGGAGGGAGAGATGCCGATGGCAAAGTTAAAGGGCCATTGAACAACAGCTGTAGCCACTACGTGAGTTAATTGTCTCAGAAGATATCTGCAAATCAGCTTCAGGATTAATCTTCACCCTGTCAAATGTTACTGTTCAGACATAGCTGAGACATAACTAAGAATAGACAGTTCGTTCGAGCCATTTTAGCCTCTGCTCTGGAACTTGGTCTCTTTTTCCCACCATCTTACTTTGAGAGACATATTAATTGTATATGTAGAATTTGTGAAGACAAAAGGCAGTGAAGGTGCAGTGAACCTCATTCATCTTTTGCCCTTTACTTGTAGAGAGATGGTACAATCGTGCAATATAGGATCCAGGAAAAGGGATGATGAAAATGCAATTTATTCTTTTCTTTGAAAGAGGTTCATTTTAGAAAATACCGTATAAATATAAAAATAATAAGCTATATTCAAAATATATATTGCATCTAAATTAAACCACCCAAAATAGTCAGTGCTCCTCCCATCTCACAGGGATTCCTGTACTTTACGAATTCACAATTTAAATGTTGTATGGGAGGAAGCTGCTGTATTTGCCTTATCAATGAGATTTCACTGCACAATTAACCCATTGAGATTTTAATGCAGCCTGCAGCACGTTCTGCTCATCTGTTTATTCTGGGCAGCGGGGACCTGGGACTCCCTACATCTAATAACTGTATGTAAGGCAGCTGTTCATCTCTAGGCCGAGCCTGCTTTTTTCCAGGTGTCTGCATCTCTGCCTCACCCGTTTCACTAAGCCACTGCCACCCCCAACTCTTATCCAAGGCAGAGTTCATTTGATGCTATGAGAGACTGGGTTTCCCCAATGTCCCCTCCCACAATGGACAGAGAATTATAGCGATGCAGGGAAGGTTTAGATACACTAGACCAGGTATTTCAATATCCAGCCAAATAGATGTTGCTAGTTCTGGGGGAAGAGAGAAAAACAACCAAAGCTGGAATTCTCAATGATAAAGAATTAGCCTGTTTGAAGCTGTCGGGCAGAGCTTAATGAGATATATTTGTTATTTGATTGTGAATCGTGTTCAGTTCCTGATTCCTCTCTCTTGTGCTTTGAGATATGATGCTGAAATATCAGTCACCAAGTCGATGGTTATTATCATAATGTTGAAGTATTTTTATTTTCTTCATTTCTGATGGCATTCATTGAAAATGTTTTTGTACGCTAGTAAAATCAGATTGTTGGATCCTAAAGTCACCAAACAAAATCCAATCATTATACTAAAAAATGAAAGTAAATTTACAGTAGACTGTGATAGATTGATAATCTTTCATCTTGTAGCATCACATCTTAACATAATAAACTGCACACAAAAAAATTGAGATGAATATATGTGCAACAAATAAATTACCTTGGTGTCATATTTAGGACTACTTTTCCCTTTTTACAAAAATTATACCCTCCTCCCAATAATCAGTCAGGATACATCTTCTCCCCCTTTGAAAAATCACACACAAATTGCTGGTGCTTTGTCAGCCACTGTTCCCCTCAAAATCATACACCTCGCTGACTTGGACATATATCACCATTCCTTCATTGTCAGTATCCTGGAATTCCCTGCCGAACATCATTGTAGGAGGACCATCACCCACAAAGTCTGCAAGGTTCAAGGAGAAGGCCCACCGCCACCTTCTCAGCGCAACTAGGGATGAGTAATAAATGCTGCTATGCCAGCGATGCCCACATCCTGAGGACAAATATAAAAAAAGATGGTGGCCGTATGAGGAAGTTAAAGTTGTAAGTGTTTTATGAAAAAAAATGCTCAAACGAACAAATTGGGTTGGCAAATGGGAGAACATTCCAATCTCCAGAATTCTCATTTTCACCCAAATAAGAACATTCACTCCAGCAACTTTAGCATCTATAATTCATGTACAGTTTTTTGACTTGTACTAATGTACATTGGCACCCCTAATTTGTTTTACTTACCGTTCTTGCCGTCACAGGGAAGAAGAGAGATCTTTAGCTCTTTTCCTACACTTCAACCAAACATTTAAGGGTTACGATTATATAATGAATTGCAAGAATGAAACTTGTGCAGTTCATAAATGGCAACCTAAAGGTGACATTGTATATTATTTTTAATCATCTCCCATCTGTTCTTAGACATAATAAATGATTATTGGTGAAGGTTACAAACCTTTGTGACTGCTCCACGGGTTCTTTGATTCCTGGTGGTCATTTTCTTTTTTATTATTTAATTTATATCATTTGTGACTAGTCTTAAATGGAAGGCGCATGATTCTGCCCTTTGGCACTCTGCCAGTAGGCACAGGTCTAAATTTGATGACATTGCTGTCAAGGAAAAATGGATAAATTCCTAAAAATCCATTGGTAGCTGTGCATCTGAGGCCGAAGTGATGTAGTTCTGGGAGTGGGGTGGAGAAAGAAGGTTGAATCCTCAATAGCTTAGGGTAAGTTTCTGTCAGTCTAATGGAGAGAAAGGGATGTATCTAGGGAGAGAAAGGGATGTATCTAGGGAGAGAAAGGGATGGTTAAATGAAAGAGGATGGATCAATTAATGCTGTTACATGTCAGAGTCATGGCTGTCTACTGGATGGTATGTAACAGAGTTCTTGGAAGTTTAGTACAGATTTGTCCCCACTTGGCAATTGGTATTTTTCATCATAACATCAAGTTTTTATTCAGAAGATCCTAATTTTAAACCTTGGAAACCAGCTTACAAACTCCAATATACCTAAATCCCAGCACATACTAATCATATTGGGATCAGACAACTTAACGTGATGTAGGGACTAGAGGGTTGTGCATTTCTTTAGCAATTATAATTTTTTCTCCCTTAGATGACCACTCTCTCAATACCAGCAGTGGCTAATAAGTCATCAATTAAGTGCATGCATTGCCAGTGGTAATCTGATCGAGTGCCAGGCTGACTGCAGGGAGTCAGGGAGGGTCCAGGCTGACAACAGGGGTTAGGTCAGGTCCAAGTTGACAGAGGTGGTCAGGTTATTGAACATATGCCCACATCCCCTCCCCCAAATCCACCACTGTCATCCATCAGTGCTCTGTTCAAACAGTTTGTCTGTCCTTCACATTGTTAACTCATGGGTACAAATTGCCCCAGTTTGAGCAGTTCTCCATGACAGGACCTTTACTGATCCTTAACAAGCAAAGTTTTGCGGAGGGATGGGGGAGGGGGAGAGGGTTACTCTGAGCAAACCAGGTGAGAAGTCAATTAGCACTTTCCGATGGTTTTGCTCACCAGTTTACTGGTATCCACTTCTCGGTTCAACTTAACCTGGAGAAAAAAATATAGCCCGTAGCTTTTTCACAGTGCATTTCCAGCTTTTTTTCAAAGAAAACATCATCATAGGGGTTTTGCTTATCGGGACAGCCAAACCCAAACTGTTCATTTGCACAGTTTTACTTGTTCTGACTGCAACACAATTGCTTGTTAGATGTTTGTCCATGAAATATGTATAAGTGTTCAAACAGAATTCTCAAAAGAATTGGCTCTATGTGTAAACTCCAGGCTTGCAGCCAATTCTGTTGCTGAATTCACAGAACGTTGACTAATATTACAAGCGCTGCTTCAGCACATAACACGTTTACTTCAATCAACCGATGTACAGATTGACAGAATGACATTCCCATGTTACTAAATGGTTGGTCGGCAGGGGCTTTTCGTGACTTGGTGAATGGATGCTCTGCTTTTACTTTGGACTGCGTTGCCTGATGGCCCATCTGTGCAGCTGTAATCAAGCCCTGCAGGCGCAAGACCTGTTTGAAGCCTTGATGAGGCCACACAGATTGAATGAGATGCATTTGTCATCTGATTGTGAACCATGTCTCATTCCTTCATCCTGTGGTAGAAAATTGTAAACAATTTTACAACACCAAGTTATAGTCCAGCAATTTTATTTTAAATTCACAAGCTTTCGGAGGCTACCTCCTTCCTCAGGTGAACGATGTGGAAGGAGGTAGGAGGAAGGAGGTAGGAGGTAGGAGGTAGCCTCCGAAAGCTTGTGAATTTAAAATAAAATTGCTGGACTATAACTTGGTGTTGTAAAATTGTTTACAATTGTCAACCCCAGTCCATCACCGGCATCTCCACATCCTGTGGTAGAAAGCAAGGCCCCTTGCCGACGCCCTCCCTATACGACACAAGATTTTGGACTCCCTTTTTCCCAGTGCACTATTTAAAAATGTTATTCACAGCAATACGCAAGAAGATGCGAAGAAGCCACTTGCAATTCGATTCTACAAATGTAATCAGTAATTAGCTTGCGAGGATCCTCCTATTACACTTTCTTTCACATCAGCAACTCTGTATTCAGGCATGTGAATAGCAATCAGAAACTTAGAAAACAAAGACCTGAGAGAGAAAGAAGTCAAACTAGACCTCTTACATGGATGGTAAAAGAGAATCGTAATAGAAAGAAAGACTTGCATTTATATAGCGCCTTTCACGACCCCAGGATGTCCCAAAGCGCTTTACAACTGATAAAGTACTTTTGAAGTGTAGCCACTATTTTAATGTAGGAAACACGGCAGCCAATTTGCACACAGCAGCAACGAGATAATGACCAGATAATCGTTTTAGTGTGGTGTATTGAGGGATAAATATTGGCCAGAACACCTGCTCTTCTTCGAAATAGTGCCATGGGATCTTTTACATCCACCTGAGAGGGCAGACGGGGCCACGGTTTAATGTCTCATCCGAAAGACAGTTAAATGGGGGGAGTTTTCCAGGTCCGCACTGGAGATGAGAAATCCTGTCCACTGCAAACATACGCCAGAAAATCACAGATACGCTGCCCGCAATTTTCCAGCTAATGGGGCAGTGCACCCGTTGTTTCCTGATATACGCTGGTGACAGACAAGGTTCCTTGTCACTGGTGAGCACTCGGAAAATAAACAAAATAAAATAAAATACGTACAGAAAACACCAAAATTACACAGCAGGCCCATCAGATAAAAGGTAAAATAGCTAAACTGGCCTGGGTTTTCATTTGTTTTATCTCCATTATACATTGTGGGGGCTAAATTAATTTGTGTCCGAAACTGGGCGTGATTCCAGCAGTGCTCAGCGACGGTGCGCCAGAACGGAGAGGCCCAACGACCATCCTAAATTCGTCCTCGGGCCTCATCATCGTAATTGAGGTGAGCTACGGCAGTGACTGCCCTCATGGCTGATGTCCCAGGTGTTAATTCAATGAAACTGTTGGACTATAACCTGGTGTTGTAAGATTCCTTACAGAACTGCAAGTAATTGAACTCTGACAGCTTCAGCTTTACCCACAAGACAGTGAAGAATCTCTCTCTCCCCTCCCTTAAGACATGCCTGAAAACCTACCTCTTTGACTAAGCTTTTGCTCACCTGGCCTAATATCTCCTTATATGGCTTGGTGTCAAATATTGTTTGATAACGCTCCTGTGAAGCGCCTTGGGCCACTTTGCTACTTTAAAGCACTATATAAATGCAATTGTAAACAATTTTACAACACCAAGTTATAGTCCAGCAATTTTATTTGAAATTCACAAGCTTTCGGAGGCTTCCTCCTTCCTCAGGTGAATGTGGAAATGAAATCCTCGAACCCTTCGCATTTATAAATCACAGAACAATACTTGGTGATTACAGACAGTGTTTTCAACTGCCCGTTGCCAAGGCAATCAGTGTGCAGACAGACAGGTGTTACCTACAAGGTCTCCGAATATACAAACCACCAAAAAAAAAGAGAGGCAGAAACATCGAAAAGACAGCAAATGACCCGTTGTATTAAAAACAGATAACATTTGTTCGCTGGTGGGGTAACGTGTAGCGTGACATGAACCCAAGATCCCGGTTGAGGCCGTCCTCATGGGTGCGGAACTTGGCTATCAATTTCTGCTCGACATTCAGCCACCGACCTTCGGGTAAGCATACAACGGGTCATTTGCTGGACTATAACTTGGTGTTGTAAAATTGTTTACAATTGTCAACTCCAGTCCATCACCGGCATCTCCACATCATATATAAATGCAAGTTGTTGCTGAATAAAGCTGCCCTGTGTTGGCAACAATTCTTGGTCTAAGTCATGAAACAGGGTGTGATGAGTACTTGACTTCAGAAGTGAGAACAATGTGTAGGGAGACTACTGTTCTTAATCTGTATCATACCCACCTGGGGGAGCGTCAGTGATGAATACATGCAAAGGGGACAAATGTTATAGTTTGTGCTTATAATGGTTGGAGGGCAGCTTTGTGCATCTCATGTTACATCAGACACATGAAACCTTCTTTGACCCTCCCAGCTGCCTCGCCTGCTGTTCCGTTACAAAAAAAGCTGTCATCGGGAATTTGCAGGGAGTTTTCCCCGACTGGCCGATGTAACTTGGGTGGATCGGCAGAAACGCCGCCCAGACGTGTACCTGCTGATCTATTGCCAAAGTTCCGGCAGCCGATCGGGAGGCTACGTGAGGAAATTCCTGGCGAATGTTTGTACATAGAAAATAATATAATGTAATTGTAATGATACTGATTTTTTTTTTAGAGTAACTTAACAACAATATGTGAGTAATTCATCAAATGTCGAGTCAGAAGCCATTTCTTTTATCCCCGATTTTACTATTGCTTCAGCAGGGGAATGAAATGGATGCCGGACTGCGAGTGGTCAGTGAGAGGAACACTTGAGCCGCCCACCTGAAGTCACTGGTGGGAGGCCGGGCCTTATTTCTATATCAACAGCGAGCTGGGAGGGCAGAACCAGTGCTCACGGGCGGCTCACTGTTCATGGGAGAGAGGCGAGCAATCCATCAGCTTCCGAACCGGAAGCAGGGGCTGAAAGAAGGGGAGGCAATTGCAGGGAGGGGAGTGGAATGGCTGGCAGTGGGCCAGAGGACGTCTGTGGGGCCATGAGGAGCATTCATGCTCTTCCTGGTTCCCACAAAATCTTGCGGGAAAAAAAAACAGAAACTTACCCTTTTCTGAGCGGCCTGCTGCGGTCCCTTTAAGGACAGTGGGTTCGGCCACTCAATGCCTGGTGCCTGGTACCACGCAGAGCGTGCACAGTGCATGCTCTGCCCATTGGTACCTCAAAATTGCATTGGGGTCCCATAAATGTCAGAGGACCCGTATTTTCGTATTACTAGTAGGCTCCTGTCTGAAACTGCCTGGGCCGCCCATTTGAAGCCCCCAGTATAAATGCCAGCGGGTGGATCGATAGCGGGAATGAGGCAGTAAGTTTAGCCCGTTGATTTTCAGGGCACTACTGCCCCATTCCCACCGGGCGGAGGCCCTTGAAATCGAGGCCTTCAGGGTCATTGCGAGGGTTTTAAAATCGTGTGCTCCTTCCCACGTGCCATCACGCCAAGGCTGCCATTTTCACTGTGCGTGGGCAGACAGCACTTCTGCACATCACTCCCCACCTGCGGGCTGATCCCATTCACAGTCTATCGGCATATGGTGTGGATACAGATAATTGGCTCGGTCCACCACTGACCGAGTTGGAAGGAACTGGGCGGGGGACAGCGGGCATTGGGGAAGAGAGAAGACGGGATCTCAAACACTTTTGAAATCATACTTTTCTCAAATTACAGATGCAATAACACAATTTAAATACCTCTTGATCATTTTTTTAATAAATTGTTTTGGTCCATCAATGCCTCAATTTTAAAATTCTCATCCTTGTTTTCAAACCCCTCCATGGTCTCGCCCCTCCCTATCTCTGTAAGCTCCTCCAGCCCTACAACCCTCTGAGATCTCTGCGCTCCTCCAATTCTGGCCTCTCGCACATCCCCGATTTTAATCGCTAAATCATTGGCGGTGGTGCCTTCAGCTGCCTGGGCCCTAAACTCTGGAATCCTCTCATTAAACCTCTCTGCCTCTCTCCCTCTCTCTCCTCCTATAAGATGCTCCTTAAAACCTACCTCTTTGACCAAGCTTTTGGTCACCTGTCCCAATATCTCCTTAAGTGGCTCGGTGTCAAATTTTGTTTGATAACGCTCCTGTGAAGCGCCTTGGGACGTTTTACTACATTACTACTATATAAATGCAAATTGTTGTCGTTAATAAATTTTAAAAATCTTTTTCCTCTCCGTTTTCTTTCTTTACCCCTGTTTACACTGGAGAACTGAACTAATATCAGTTTAAGTTCCATGCTGAAAGTGAATAGATACACTCAGAACTGAGCACATGAATCATCACTCCAGTTTTGTATTACTATCAGCTGTACGTTGTGTGAAGGGAAGAACTACCAGCTAGGTCAGAAAGTTGTGGGTTGAAGTCCCACAAGAACTTGAGTACGCGGTATTCCACCAATTGGACCAACACTCCAGTGCAGTATTCCACCAATTGGACCAACACTCCAGTGCAGTATTCCACCAATTGGACCAACACTCCAGTGCAGTATTCCACCAATTGGACCAACACTCCAGTGCAGTATTCCACCAATTGGACCAACACTCCAGTGCAGTATTCCACCAATTGGACCAACACTCCAGTGCAGTATTCCACCAATTGGACCAACACTCCAGTGCAGTATTCCACCAATTGGACCAACACTCCAGTGCAGTATTCCACCAATTGGACCAACACTCCAGTACAGTATTCCACCAATTGGACCAACACTCCAGTGCAGTATTCCACCAATTGGACCAACACTCCAGTGCAGTATTCCACCAATTGGACCAACACTCCAGTGCAGTATTCCACCAATTGGACCAACACTCCAGTGCAGTATTCCACCAATTGGACCAACACTCCAGTGCTGTATTCCACCAATTAGACCAACACTCCAGTGCAGTATTCCACCAATTGGACCAACACTCCAGTGCAGTATTCCACCAATTAGACCGACACTCCAGTACAGTATTCCACCAATTAGACCAACACTCCAGTGCCGTATTCCATCAATTAGACCGACACTCCAGTGCAGTATTCCATCAATTAGACTGACACTCCAGTGCAGTATTCCACCAATTAGACCAACACTCCAGTGCAGTATTCCATCAATTAGACCAACACTCCAGTGCAGTATTCCACCAATTAGACTGACACTCCAGTGCAGTATTCCATCAATTAGACTGACACTCCAGTGCAGTATTCCACCAATTAGACCAACACTCCAGTGCAGTATTCCACCAATTAGACCAACACTCCAGTGCAGTATTCCATCAATTAGACCAACACTCCAGTACAGTATTCCATCAATTAGACCAACACTCCAGTGCAGTATTCCATCAATTAGACCGACACTGCAGTGCAGTATTCCATCAATTAGACCGACACTCCAGTGCAGTATTCCACCAATTAGACCAACACTCCAGTGCAGTATTCCATCAATTAGACCGACACTCCAGTGCAGTATTCCACCAATTGGACCAACACTCCAGTGCAGTATTCCACCAATTAGACCAACACTCCAGTACAGTATTCCATCAATTAGACCAACACTCCAGTGCAGTATTCCATCAATTAGACCAACACTCCAGTGCAGTATTCCACCAATTAGACCAACACTCCAGTACAGTATTCCATCAATTAGACCGACACTCCAGTGCAGTATTCCACCAATTAGACCAACACTCCAGTGCAGTATTCCACCAATTAGACCAACACTCCAGTACAGTATTCCATCAATTAGACCAACACTCCAGTGCAGTGTTCCACCAATTAGACCAACACTCCAGTGCAGTATTCCACCAATTAGACCAACACTCCAGTACAGTATTCCATCAATTAGACCAACACTCCAGTGCAGTATTCCATCAATTAGACCAACACTCCAGTGCGGTATTCCACCAATTGGACCAACACTCCAGTGCGGTATTCCATCAATTAGACCAACACTCCAGTGTGGTATTCCACCAATTAGACCGACACTCCAGTGCAGTATTCCACCAATTAGACCGACACTCCAGTGCAGTATTCCATCAATTAGACCAACACTCCAGTGCAGTATTCCATCAATTAGACCAACACTCCAGTGCAGTATTCCATCAATTAGACCAACACTCCAGTGCGGTATTCCATCAATTAGACCAACACTCCAGTGCGGTATTCCATCAATTAGACCAACACTCCAGTGTGGTATTCCACCAATTAGACCGACACTCCAGTGCAGTATTCCACCAATTAGACCGACACTCCAGTGCAGTATTCCATCAATTAGACCAACACTCCAGTGCAGTATTCCACCAATTAGACCAACACTCCAGTGCAGTATTCCATCAATTAGACCAACACTCCAGTGCGGTATTCCACCAATTAGACCAACACTCCAGTGCAGTATTCCACCAATTAGACCAACACTCCAGTGCAGTATTCCACCAATTAGACTGACACTCCAGTGCAGTGTTCCATCATTTGGACCGACACTCCAGTGCAGTGTTCCATCAATTGGACTGACATTCCAGTGCAGTCTTCCATCCATCAATTAGACCGACACTCCAGTGCAGTGTTCCATCAACTAGACTGACATTCCAGTGCAGTCTTCCATCAATTAGACTGACAATCCAGTGCAGTGTTCCATCAATTCCACCGACAATCCAGTGCAGTGTTCCATCAATTGGACTGACATTCCAGTGCTGTATTCCATCAATTAGACCAACACTCCAGTGCAGTATTCCATCAATTAGACCAACACTCCAGTGCGGTATTCCACCAATTAGACCAACACTCCAGTGCAGTATTCCACCAATTAGACCAACACTCCAGTGCAGTATTCCACCAATTAGACTGACACTCCAGTGCAGTGTTCCATCATTTGGACCGACACTCCAGTGCAGTGTTCCATCAATTGGACTGACATTCCAGTGCAGTCTTCCATCCATCAATTAGACCGACACTCCAGTGCAGTGTTCCATCAACTAGACTGACATTCCAGTGCAGTCTTCCATCAATTAGACTGACAATCCAGTGCAGTGTTCCATCAATTCCACCGACAATCCAGTGCAGTGTTCCATCAATTGGACTGACATTCCAGTGCTGTATTCCATCAATTAGACCGACATTCCAGTGCTGTGTTCCATCAATTAGACCGACATTCCAGTGCAGTGTTCCATCAATTAGACCGACATTCCAGTGCTGTGTTCCATCAATTAGACCGACATTCCAGTGCAGTGTTCCATCAATTAGACCGACATTCCAGTGCTGTGTTCCATCAATTAGACCGACATTCCAGTGCTGTATTCCATCAATTAGACCGACATTCCAGTGCAGTGTTCCATCAATTAGACCGACATTCCAGTGCTGTGTTCCATCAATTAGACCGACATTCCAGTGCTGTATTCCATCAATTCGACCGACAATCCAGTGCAGTGTTCCATCAATTGGACTGACATTCCAGTGCAGTGTTCCATCAATTAGACCGACATTCCAGTGCAGTGTTCCATCAATTAGACCGACATTCCAGTGCAGTGTTCCATCAATTAGACCGACACTCCAGTGCAGTGTTCCATTAATTATACTGACACTCCAGTGCAGTGTTCCATCAATTAGACCAACACTCCAGTGCAGGACTGAGGGAGTGATGCATGTTTAAAGGTGTAGTGCTTCAGGTGAGACATTACATTGTCTGCCTGTTAAGGAAGATTTAAAAGATCTAAGATGGATTTAAGTACCTGTTTGAGATGAACCCCTCTGGAATAGATTTAACTCCAAGTTCTTATTGCTACAGGTCTGCCAAAAGTTAACCTATGACCTACCTGGTGCAATATGCTTCTTGAAAAGAAAAACAGGGAATTGTTGGGAAAAGTGAACTTGATGCAGAGAGTTTGATTTTTAAAAGATGGCAAATGTCGTTTTGGGCCTAGACTCAAAAGTGGCCCTAACTCAAAATCAGATCATTGTTGAAGGTCAGAAAAAAGACAGCTTACTTTAGTCTCTAATGCTATTGCTCGTCACCTGAACAAGCACAAAAGACTGCCACCAGAGATAGTTTATCACAGATCAATCTGAGTTCAAAAGAAAATCTTACAAGGTAGACAGCCTTTGATGTGAAAACTGGTGATAACACGCAAAGGCATGAATTGCATGCTGAGTGTAGGAGACATACCACGTCTGAGGCAGTCTATCACTTTCTGTTGTGAGATTTCACTCCTGTAAAAAGCACTGACATTTCCATCTGTGCCCGTGTAGTCTGCTCATACCTGCGTTTATCTACAGATTCCATTTAGTGCCATTTCAAAGCAAATACATTTGTTTCCCTCTGCAATATCCTGCTGTTCGTTATCAACACATGATAATCTGGAAATGTATTCGTAACTAGTCTTTTAGCGTGCTTTCTTTGGTAATTTCATCCATGTCCTTATCAAAGCAAACAGCCGAACACTGCTGAGTGAATAAAATACAAAGAGTTTGCTGTTTCTGTGTTGGCGTCTGAAAAAATTGCAGAATATCAGAAGAAGGATATTTGAAACTTGGTATCGTATGTTTCCCACTACTGTACACTGAACACTGAATTGTGAAAGGTTTGTCATGTATTCTATTTAAGTGAATTTAAATTCAGTAAAAAATTCTGCAACATGAATAGAGATTGAAAGCTTGGAAGCATGCAGTCCGCTAGGGGAGCAGGTCAGACAATGTCTCCACTACCATGTGGTGATGGGGTGGAATTCCTGGGTTGCCCGAGAGTCCAGTCCTCTACACAGTCTGTTGTTGTTATTTGCAACAGTAGCTCTTAACAGTAGAACACAGGGCTCCCCATTTACAGGACGCGGGATCAATTAAACTCAACTGCCAGGCCTGATTGACTGTCTCCAGGTTCTCCTGTAAGCCACAGGACAGTGATGCTTGTGGTTACTGAGTCATTTTACAGCCAGAAGTATCATGTTGCATCACTAGTTCTCTTCCCTCCCCCCTTCCTCTTCTGAAGGAGTTGATTCCTTTTTGGGCTTCAGTCCCTTGACTGCCCCCCCTGCAACCAACCAGTATCTCACACATGCAGCCAATCTTCATGTCGAGCTTTGAACATCGTGTTGGCGGGTGGTGGTGTGGGAGGAGGGGTATCGCAGTCAAGCACATTATGCACTTCCCCAACATCCATGCCTGTGCAAGCCCATGAGGAATGGCAGCTCTGGACAGTTTCTTCCTGCCTAACGCAGGGTAACTGAGACCACTTGTAGTCTCCCTGCTGCTACACCACTGAGACCAGTTAATCCAGCACACAATGGGGGAGCGACACGGTGTGTACGGTTTTCAATGAATTTTCATCTTCAGCAAAGAAATTGTGGATCAGGCTCGGCCAAGAAGTCCTTTCCCCATCAATTAGCCTGTCAAAACTCATCGTCTCGGTTCACAAATAAAGATTGGTCACTTGGGCCTGGTCTCCAAAGCCACCCGTGGTGCTAAAAACCAGTAAGCACCTTTGGGAGAAAATTATAAATGAATTGGAGGTGGATCTATATGCATGAAACTGCCTAAATCCGCCCATAATGGAAAGGAGTAAAATGCCAATTAGAACGATAGTGACCAGCAGAACTCAAGAGACTGGTGAAGGTATACACGCATCACATCAAGTCACAATGCCCAGACAGTAGAATATTGTTGGGACATTGCCTTCTAATGGTGCATTTTTCAAGCAGAAATGTTGCTTTGGATTCACTCGCCCTTTGGACCACCTCAGTATTAGTCTGAACACTCCCAAGCACCACCCACCCTCTGTGGTCCCACAGCACAGCCAGATCGCTTCTAGGGGCTTGTCTAAACGCTCCATTAGTTGTCAGTGCTGTTGGTTGCGACAAAAGTGAAGCATCACACCCTGGGGCAAACAATCACTGAGGCAGAGCTAGTTTCTTCAACAGATGCACAGTCTGATTTATTTTCCATCACAGCTGCTTTGAATTAAAACGCACCAGCTAATGGGTGACCCTGAATCTGAACCAATCAAAATCAAACTGACATGAAATACGTACAGTTACCTGCAGGGTTCAAATCTGTACTTTCAGATGTTTCCATCAGGAAATGTGAATCAACTTGGCCTGTAGTCATTTGATCAGTGTGAAATAATTCTGCTGCTTTCCATAGAAGATATACATTCATATTTCTAGTTGTTAAAAATTATCTTTTAATCAGGAAACGAGAAAATGTATCTCTCCTGCCTGTACTTGCATTATTATTTTAGATCAGACTGCTTTTTCACAGTTCAAATTTCCTGCATTCTGATAAACATTCTTGAAACTGCATTTGAACTCTCTGGGCACATTTAATTTGCCTGGAGGTTTGTTCATCTGCACCATAAATATTGAATCAAGTTTTTGTTTTGAATTTGTTTCAGGGTTCTTTGTAATCTAAGATTGAATGAAGAGGAATCATTTTACTAAGGTTTTAAAACTAATATTATATTCAGCAGTTTAGTCTCTGCTAACAGAACTTCAGGGCAGATTTACCTGACTTCAACTCCCCGCTACTCCCTCTCTTCCCCCTCAACACCCCACCCCCCCTGCCTTGGCACCAGGTAGCAGCAGCATGCCTGAAGTGCAATGCTTCTGTCCTGGTAAGGAGTGCTGAGTCTTGTCCTGGGTTGTTGACATTGTGCTGGAGGCACCCCTGTACAGGTCTGCCCTTGGTAGGGCCTAAAGCCAGAGAAAAAGGTCAAATCATAGAATCTTACAGCACAGGAGACCATTCGACCCGTCGTGCCTGTGCCAGCTCCTTGAAAAAGCTATCCAATTAGTCCCACTCCCCTGCTTTTTCCCCGTAGCCCTGAAAATTGTTAATTTTCAAGGATAGATCTGATTCCCTTTTGAAAGTTACTGTTAAATCTGCTTCCACTGCCCTTAGGCAGTGCATTCCAGATGATTAGAACTGACTGCATCAAAAACTTTTCCTCATCTCCCCCCCGCCCACCCCGGTTCTTTTGCCAAGTGAACAGTGGCTGGCAACAGCCCATAAGAACATAAGAAATAGGAGCAGGAGTAGGCCATACGGCCCCTCGAGCCTGCTCCGCCATTCAATAAGATCATGGCTGATCTTCGACTTAAACTCCAATTTCTTGCCCGATCCCCATATCCCTTGATTCCCCTCGAGACCAAAAATCTATCTATCTATCTCAGCCTTGAACATATTCAATGGCTCAGCATCCACAGCCCTCTGGGATAGAGAATTCCAAAGATTCACAACCCTCAGTGTAAAGAAATGCCTCCTCACCTCAGTCTTAAATGGCCGACTCCTTATCCTGAGTCTATGCCCCTTCGTTCTAGACTCTCCAGCCAGAGGCAACAACCTCTCAGCATCTACCCTGTCAAGCCCCTTCAGAATCTTGTATGTTTCAATGAGATCACCTCTCATTCTTCTAAACTCCAGAGAGAATAGGCCCATTCTATTCAATCTCTCCTCATAGGACAACCCTCTCATCCTGTGGGCTTTGAATGTGGGGTAATTATTCAGGTAAGTATATTTTAAAATCTTACCTTGTTGGTTGTGGCCTGGTTTTCCTGAGGACAGCTGGATCTAACACCTGTTTCAGATGTAGGCACTGCACCCCGATTTTTTGGTCTTTACCAATTTGGCGGGCGGTGCACTTCCGGCTTATAATGAGCTATATTGAAGGCTCAGAAGGATGTTTAACATGTGCAAAATGGACACTGCCCAGCTGAATTTCGAGGCCGCATATGCTTTTCTTTAAACAGCTTTATCAACTTGTCCTGCCACCTTCAAAGATTTGTGTGTTTGTAAATGTAAAAAAGTCAGGTACAGCTACGGGGCCCAAAATGCTTGCACAGAACCCAACGTAGCAGCTTCCCATGGAGATGAGCAGCCAGAAGGTTCCAATTCCACTTGGAGATCCTTAGGGAGTGTTTCAAGTTGCTAAAGGCGACTTCCCTTAGGGCCTTCATGGACCCACCAGTTAGCGGGTAGTTCAGGAGCAGTCCGTGTTTTCTGGGCACCCAGGGTTAAAATCAGCATCCATTGAGCCATTCGCCCAAGTTCTCAGTGCTGCTGCCAACCTGCCCTGGAATTTTAAGCATCTCCTCCACCAAGCTGAACTGAGAGTTTAGTGCCACAAGTTTGGCACTTCCCTTAAGCGTCTGTAAAGTAGAAAGCTGTGGAAAAGAAAAAGAGATAGTGAGATAAAGCGAAAAAAAATTATGCCAACAATGTGGAGAGAACGGAGAATGAGGAAAAGAGGGCACAGAAAGGGGGGATAAAAGGTTCAGGAAGGAATGGAGAAGAAAAGAACGGGCAGAAAGAGAAACTGGAACAAGGAAAGAAAGAAGAAATGGTGATGTGTGCTGGTATGTATTTTTGATTCTGGACCATTTAGGTTGATTAAAGACAGGAGTACCTTTTTCTTGGAAGAAGAATCATTTAAGCTGAAGAAATCATGTTCTACCAGAGGGGAAGGGTGACAGTCAGCTGCTTTGGGGTGCTTACAAAGAGGAGCTTCTGAAGTCTGGTTATATAAAGCTCTGGTTCGACCCGGTTTATAGTACTGCGTTCAGTTCTGGACACCACACCTAAGGAAGGATATATTGGCTTTTGAGGGGGTGCAGCGCAGATTCACCAGTATGTTACCTGGGCTAAAAGGGTTAAATTCTGAGGACAGGTTGTATGGACTAGCCTTGCATTCCCTTGAGCACAGAAGATTAAGAGGTGATCTAATCGAGGTGTTCAAGATGATTAAAGAAGTTTATCGGGTGGACAGAGAGAAACTATTTCCTCTGGGAGAGTCCAGCACAAAGGGGCATAACCTTAAAATTAGAGCTCGGCTATTCAGGGGTGATGTCAGAAATCTGGAAAACTCTGCCCCAAAAAGCTTGTTCAGGCTGGGAGTCAATTGAAAATTTTGAAACCTGAGATAAATAGATTTTTGTTAGGTAGGGATATTAAGGGTTATGGAGCCAAAGTGGGTAAATGGAGATAAGGTACAGATCAGCCATGATCTAATTAAATGGCGGAACAGGCTCGAGGGGCTGAATGTTCCTACATTCTATAAGTCATTCCCACAGATAAGTCAGCAACTCCAGCTGCCCCATAAACAATTATACAGATTCTAGCAAATCGGAGAGACATTGGTCCAGTATCTATGGGGATGGTGGTGGGGAGGGGGGAGTTCGTAGCGGCCGGGAAACTCAAAAATGTGGGTATTGCAGAGGTCCCACCGAATTTAATGGCTGGATCTCATTTTTAAAAAAATTTTCTCCGTTTACTGACCAGCAGCCAGTCAGCTTGAGAGGCTGGCTGGGTGTCGAGCGGGAAGACCTGCACTGGTAGGCCTCAGCCAGGGAGCGGAGAGGAGGGAGGGAGAGATCGTGGGCCGGGGCGGGAGGGAAGTCATGGGCGGGGGGAGATCATGGGGGTTGAGAGGCATGCTCCTCTGGGCCAACAAATAAAGTCACAGCCTCGCCTGCCTTGGACTTCCCCTCCCACTCACCTCTCACCCCACCCCACCCCTAGGAGACCTACCCGGGTCCCTCTTCCTCAAACCTACCTTCATGCTGGTGGGCGGCCAAGGGCCAGCTGATTTTCCAGAGGCTGACAGCCACACCATTCTGGGCGGAAAGTGGACTGGCAGCATGTTAATGAGACCCAGCTGTTTAAATGTACTGGATCTTAAGAAGTTAGGAAACACAAAGGGTGGTGGAAATGTGGAACTCACTCCCACAAAAAGCAGTAGATGCTCGTTCAATTGGAGCTTTAAAGACTGAGATCAATAGGTTTTTGCGAGCCAAGGGTATCAAGGGATATGGAGCCAAGGCAGGTAAATGGAGTTAGGATGCACATCAGCCATGATTTCATTGAATGGCCGAACAGGCTCGAGGGGCTGAATGGCCTACTCCTGTCCCTATATCACTCCAAGTGGATAAGGAAGAGGATTGAGATGTGGAGATCCTACCTCGGGGCTGGAGACAGTGTCATTGTTCAGGAAGCAACCTTCTGGTGTCATACAATGCAAATAATCCATGCTAGGGGACTTTCGACCCGTTGAAAGGCACAGCAGATCACATTTTTTTGTCTCCTTGGAAAAATGGGGGGTGTCGGGGGAAGAGTCTGAATTTTAATGGACCAGATGAACTACTCTCTGTGGCGCTGGTGTGCTGGGCGCAGTTCACTGGGGTCCAGTCTCAAATTTCAATTAAATTTTATTCATTAAACAAGGCTGATCTTCTGCTGGCCAGTTCACACAGGCTACATTGTGGAGAGATTTAAATAAGATTCCTGTAAACAACTCGGTTCAAATAGAGTTCTGCTTCTGTCCTGCACCATAAGATACTTGCAGTGAACTATAATTAGATGTAATCTGAGGCATTTACTGACTAGGAGAGAAGTTAATGTTGAAATGACAGAAAATGGAATCAGTTCAGATCAAAGTTATGGGAGCTAAATTCGATCTTCCCTGTAAATAGTTTACCTTCCACTGTTGTGTTTCATTTTGCCCTCATTTTTAAAATTTATTACATTTTCTTCCTTCTCCAACCCCCACACTATTCTCTTGAGAAAGCAAGCTGATTACTAGCTTCCAGGCATCACCGAATGTCGCTTTTTAATTTGCCTTCTCAGGAAGTGCAAGAGTAGCCCAGGACAACTCGTTCAGTTGTCATCTCCATGTTGCCCATGTGATGCCTCTCCCTGGTGGCACGACAAAGATCGAGGATCCCAGCCATAGAAAGAAAGAAAGACCTGCATTTAAAAACCACCTTTCTCGATTTTGAAGTGCAGTCACTGCTGTCATGTAGGAAACACGGCAGCCAATTTGCCCAAGGTCCCACAAACAGCAATGAAATATTGACCGGATAATCTCTTCTAGTGATGATGGTTGAGGGATAAATATTGGCTAGGACACTGGAAGAACTCCCCTGCTCTTCTTCGAAATAGTGCCATGGGATCCTTTATATCCATGTGAGAGGGCCATATCTTCTAATTTCAGGGCGGCGATAATGGACAATTGATGAACCCAACTGTGGCTCAGTTGGTAGCACTCTCGCCTCTGAGTCAGAAGGTTGTGGGTTTAAGTCTCACTCCAGAGAGTGGAGCACAAAATCTCGGCTGACAACTATAGTGCAGTACTGAGGGAGTGCTGCATTGTTGGAGGTGCTGTCTTTCAGATGAGGCATTCAACCAAGGCCCCGTCTGCCCTCTCAGATGGACATAAATAATCCCACGGCACTATTTCGAAGAAGAGAAGGAGAGTTATCCCTGGTGCCCCAGCCAATATTTATCCCTCAACCAACATCACTAGAACAGATATCCAGTCATTATCAAATTGTTGTTTGTGGGATCTTGCTGTGCGCAAATTGGCTGCTGCGTCTCCTACATTACAACAGTGACACTTCAAAAATACTTAATTGGCTGTAAAGCGCTTTGGGACATCCTGAGGTCGTGAAAGGCGCTATATAAATGCAAGTCAGTCTTTCATGCACAACTGTTTGAACACCATCAGGGTAAATCCTCCACTCATTGTGGAAATGAGCCATACGACAGCAAGCGCCAAGGTTCAATCCCCAGTATGTGCTCAGTTAACTACAATTAACCACACTGCAGCTGGGGAAGGGGGGTGGGATTAGCTAGGGTCCCCCACTCCTGATCATACATTAAATTCTGCTGGAAAGTGGATGTCCAGTGAAAACAAGATCAGGCTCGGTTGTGATCCTCCCTGTAGTTGAATAGCTCACCAACACGCACCATAAAAAATGGAATTTGATCTTCTCGATAAACGGAGGAACAGTGGTGCCATTTTGGAGAGCGAGCTGAAATGCCAGCCCTCACTCGGGAGTTATTTTAAAGGAGCAGTGCTCCTTAATTGGCAGTGTTGGCGATGAAATTACTAATATTGTGATTCTGTCACCAACAATCTGCTAATTAAAAATCAAGATTTTTTCTAAATTAAAAAAATAAAAATTAGAAATAATTGTGGTCGTACTGTAAGTGGTGGGCGGGCTGAGCAGATTGCAGCTGTGTGTTCCTGGCAGTCTGCAGTCTGACCCTGTACCCCAGGCAGCGCACTGTATATTGTCTCTCATTCCGGCTGTTGTGGAATGAGACTGAGTGGGTTGAAGCTGTACTCGACTCCGCCGCGTGTTAAAAGTTTGAAGTCTCTTTAAAGCCTATGGTTTCCTCCAGAGAGGCTCATTAAAATAGCGTTGAAGAGACTGGCTGGTGCAGCAGCTTAGTGCACTGCCCTTTCATTTCTGTTACTTGGCTTCAAATCCACTCCACTCTGACACCTATGTTCAGCCACCTTCATAAACACCAGAAGGAAAGTATTTAATGAAAATTTTAATTATAAAAAGTTAAGACTTGTCCGCCTTTAAGCATAGGAACAGGAGTAGGCCATTCAGCCCCACAAGTCTGTTCAGCCATTCGGTTAGATCATGGCTAATCTGTATGTTAACTTTATTTACCTGTCTTGATTCCGTTCCCCTTAATACCCTTGCCGAACAAAAATTGATCAATCTCAGTTTTGAAATTTTCAACTGACCCCCAGCCTCAACAGCTTTTTGGGGGAGAGAGTTCCAGAATTCCACTAAGAAGTGCTTCCTGACATCACCCCTGAACGGCCTAGCTCTTATTTTAAGGTTATGCCCCCTCGTTCTGGACTCCCCCACCTGAGGGAATAATTTCTCTCTATCTACCCTATCAAATCCTTTAATCGTCTTTAAACACCTCAAATTATATCACCCCTTAATGTTACATACTGAGGGACTATAAGCCTAGTGCATGCAACCTGTCCTCATAATTAACCCTTTAAGCCCCGACATCATTCTGGTGAATCTGTGCTCCACCCCGCCCAAGGCCGTTATATCCTCCCTGAGGTGCGGTGCCCAGAACTCAACACAGTACTCCAGATGCAATCTAACCAGAGCTTTATACAACTATAGCTTAACTTCCACCCCTTTGTAGTCTAAATATAGCACCGTTCACAACCTCAGGATGTCCCAAAGCTCTTCACAACCAATGAAGATCTAACCAAGCAAGCATTATAATTTATAATATATTTAAAAGGAAATTCACAAGGCAGAAATTAGTGGTCGGGATGAGTAGCTGCGTGCCTCACCAATGACTCTTAAATATTGATCATCAAGCAGTAATTAAGTTATGAATAGTCCTAACCTATTTAATATCATCAACTTTGACAGTGTTCTGACACACTAATTCTCTGCTGTGCAGTCTGAACCAGCCATTACCGTTACGTAGAGACAACCACCCTGTAACATTGCATTATTTTGTTGCTGGGTGAGGGGATGGGAAAGTCATGGCTTGTCACTGCTATGCTTCCTGGGTAAGGTTTGCTCACTATAGCCAAATGCTGTCGCTGAGCCACATAACTTTTCACAGCATTTGTTTCATTAGAAAAAGAAGTTACTGTATTCAGAAGCAAAATCTCTGTGTGACAAGTTGTGTTGCTCACCTCTAATCCGGCTTGTTTTCAATAAGCAGTGTTTTTTTTCCGACAAATACTGAAAACATAAGCTGGATACAAAGTAGCTGTTTGGTGATAGCAGTTAGAATGGCAAAGGCTCCAAGTCCGCTGGGATTGTGCAGTAAGCATTAATGTGAAATTGTAACAGCAGTGAGAACTTTTGTATAAGTGCATTTCACTGATGGTACTGGAGGCTACAGCAGCTCTGCTATCGTCTGACTTTGAGTCTGGATTGTTTCATTTTTCCGAGATTTAACTACAATCAGCACCCAGCTGCAGACTTGCCAGTCTCCAGTTGAGGGACATCTGAGACTAATTCGAGGCACTTTAGTGTTTCTTTGAGTGGCTCTTCACCTTTTCAAGCAGGGTGGTCTTACTGACCTTCCGCCATGTTGTTGTCAACTGTTCTGCAGGGACAGCTCGCACACGCAGATACATCTCCCAGTGGCTCCATGGAATCGACCATAGCTGTACGCGGCAATGAATGAGGGAAGGATCCACGTCTGTTCTCTGTGTTGGCACTGTTAAAGGATGAGGCACAATTCATGCCAATCGAGGGACTAAAGTTCGATTTGAGTGATGGTCCCTCTGAATGAACGACGTTTGACTTTTCTCTTTTTTTAAACTACGTTCGGTGATCTTTCACTTCACCCGTCACTTAAATAAAAATCCAAGTTCTAGTGTACAGTGTCAGAAGGAGTCTGCTGTTTTCTCGCAATATTCCAGGAAGATTTAGACAGTTTCCCCTCCCCTCCCTCACACACCTAGAAGCTAAGCAGATATATAAATAATTAATGTCGAACATTGAATTTTACAAAAGAAGGTCTTAACATTATAACTAAAATTGTCCTTCATTATGCAGTAAATGCACAAAAGGGAATGATTGAGGATTGTACTGTGTGGTTAATCTTCCATAGAAGCTGTTTGAATTCTGCAGATGTACAGTGATGGCAAGCGATTATCCTTCGTTCAGCTTCACTCCATATTATAAACACCGGGACAGTCAGGGAACCAATGGCCTGATCGGCCTATGAAAATGCATGTACCGGTGGGCTAAGGGAGACAGTTTCAGTTATGTAAAAGCGAGGAGCCAGATCTCCACTGCGTCTAGCAATTGGCTCTCTGTAGCGCACAGCACACCCAGCAACCAACTGAAAAGTAGCACATAGAGCTCACTCTTTCTCTGTATTGTGTGCAAAACGTCTCCTCCCACATACTCCTGGCCAGCAGTTTGACACACAGAGAAACACCAGCAAGTACACAAATTATAAAACGTATAATGGCAGCTGCGCCATCAAGGTCATTTCCATAGTATATAGGCGGTGTGTATGACTATTTTAAGGTGAAGTAAATGCTACTGACCTGTTCCACAATCTTGCATTCCTATAAAGGGAGTAACATTGCACTTTCTGGCACTGTTTCCAGTGACAGAAGGATCGGTAACCAGAGGACACAGATTGAAGGTAATTTGCAAAAGAACCAGAGGTGAGATGAGGAGAATTTCTTTTACGCAGTGAATTGTTATGATCTGGAATGTACTGTCTGAAAAAGTCATGGAAACAGATTCAATAATAACTTTCAAAAGAGAATTGGATAAATACTTGAAAGGGAAAAATTTGCAGGACTATGGGGAAAGGGCAGGGGAGTGGGATTAATTGGATAGCTCTTTCAAAGAGCCAGCACAGACACGATGGGCCGAATGGCCTCCTTCTGTGCTGTATCATTCGATGATTCTATGAAGTGAGGTATAGATTTACTCCCTGCATCTGGAGGCAGCGTAAATGGTTACCAACCATCACCGATCCTGACTGTGAGCAGACGGAGGCCTCACCCACTAATGCACACCATGAATTCAGGTTCCATATTACTGGTCTATACAGTGCTACCCTGGCATCAGTGAAACTCTGTAGCTGCAAACATAAAGCTACGATTGTGACTTAGAAGGTACTGTGTGTGCGCAATCCAAGCAGAATGTCCTGAATTCCACCCTGCGGTACAAATGGGGTGAAAGCAGAGTGTCGGGAGCCGGCACAGACAGCCCCACTTCAGCAGAAGCAGGTTTGCATTATAAGTGGGGTATTAGGAACACAGAAACAGGATTAGGACATTCAGCCCCTCGAGCCTGCCCCGCCATTCAATTAGATCACGGTTGATCTGTACCTCAACTCCATTTTCCCGCCTTAGCTCCATATCCCTCGATACCTTACCTAACAAAACTCTATCGATCTCAGTCTTGAACGCTCTAATTGTCCCCCAGCATCCACAACCTTTTGGGGGAGAGAATTCCAGATTTCTACTACCCTTTGTGTGAAAAATGCTTCCTGATTACAAGGCAGTTCAGTAGAATGGACTAACATTTTCAACACTGAAAACTCTTCTGTTGAACGATGCCATCATAAAGAAGCAATTGGTTCAATAGGTGTCTCGTTCAATGGATAGCAGGATGAAATAAATGGTTGCGCAGGCAATTCTTATTAAGGAAAACAATTATTGACTTAAGCAGTACATTTAACAAGCAATTTGATAATTAAGGTTACTTTATGCAAATAGCCTCATCTTGTAGCACATAATTGTGGTTTACATCTAAATGATGTACTTCAGAGATTATTAGCACATTGGAACCACTCCTTAATTTGTTCAAATTTAAATGTTTTTGTCCACTGTCGAATGGATATGGTGCAACAGGACAAGTGATGCATTAATAATTTGGATACTGTCCTGTATAGGATTGTTTCATCATGTCTGTAAGGCTGTAGTAAAGGATTTATGTAAAATATTCATGAAAAAAAAATTATGCAATAAGGGTATTAATATTGGACAATGCTGGACCAACACAACTATTCACAAATTGACACATTGCAGATTTTTTGTTTTTTGTTTTTTTTTGCCTGCCCCACCTCTCCTGAGGGTGTTGACTTGTGCCAAGCTTAATCTAAGGGCACTGGTCACCCTTCTGTACCTCACCCAGGTGAGCCCAGACAATCAGTGTTGGGCATTAACACACATTAACTCAATAACCTGATGTTTTTTGTGTCCACTTTCCCCACAAAGGTCACAGTTCAGTTTTCAGAGGTGAAATCCTTGCTGATATTGTCCCTTTTTACCTCAGGGGTCACTGAGACCCATTTTGCAGCTCCCGAATGCTGCCCCAACTGAGATCAGCTAATTGAGCACTAGCTGGGGATTAAACCTGGGACCTTCCTGCACTATATGCCTCAGTGCCACACTGGGCAGAGTCATTGGGAGAACCATAATGTAGTTTTGTAACTGGCTCCTTAGGCCGCACAAGAGAATTGTAATCTCGAGCACCACAACTGCACTGTGCATTGATGATTTTTTTTTGCCAGTTTATCAACTAGTAATTTCACCTTGGTATTGAAGTAAAATTTTAGACTCCAAGCAACTGTTATTTCTTACACACAGCATTGCCCAAACATCTAGTTCCTGGCAACAAATTAATTCTCAAAGTAAATATTTTCAATTTACTGCCACCGGAGAGAATGTCAGCAGTCTTTAAATAGCCTCAGCAGATGATAACGGGTTACTGTTACTGACAAAAATATCTGGAAAGGTTCTTACAGAAGAGATACTTAATTGGTAATTTTCATTTCAAAAGTGTTTATTTTTAAACCAACAATTACATTTTCTTTCTGTTAATCGCTATGAATATCAGAAGATGATTTGACCATGGAGGCATTAAATTTGAGCTGAATCCTAAACTCAGTTGACTTCCAGATCCCCTTACTTTCTAACAGAGCTCACAGGATGGCAATCAAAAATCCTGGATGATTTTTCTCCCCTCCCCAACCCAGGGCTCCTGGAGACAACCGTTAGGCTCCATCTTCTGCCCTGCCTTAAGATGAGCACAGACTCAAATCTGGGACCTCCCTGACATGAATGACTTAGTCCTGTATTGGGCCAGTGCGTTTAGCCCCTGCACCATTGAAGGAGCTGCATTGCAGTTTCTGTGTGAATGTATATTTGAAAGTTTAAAAAAATGCCGCGTGGAACAAACTGAAGTATTTATGATCTGCACGAAACGCCATGAATCGGAGAGCCCCCGCCATCTGTGGATATGGCCTCCTGCGCAGTGTCTCCTCCTCCCTCTTCTCCCAGCTTCTGCTGCTCGCTCCTGTCTTCTTTGTTGCTCCCCTTCGTCCTCCAGCCCCAAAGGTTGACTGCATTAAATCTGTCTTGAAAGCAGCCAAGAACAGTGCAGCAACAGCAAAAACTTTTTCTCAGAAGTCAGAATTAAGTATAAAAGTCAGAAAACAGGCCATAAAAACAGCCAGAAGCTGTTTAACCATCAGCCCAAAAGGACATACTAGCAATTAATCTGTATATAGTGGATGAGCCTTTTAAATAGCACTGCTATTTTAATTCTCAAAACAAATATTTTCATTCTCAAAGCAAAGGGTCCTTGCTGCCTGTTAGTGCCACGAGTTGTTGAATGAATTTATCGCCTAGCGAGTCAGGTACTGCGGCAGACCAGTATCGCAAAAGGGTCCTACAACAAGCATAGGACCCTTATTTAAATATTGTAAGCAGCGTTTAACGTACTTCCGGCACGTGCTCTGGACATCTACTGAGTGGCCTGATTAAATATGGTGGGCGGTGCACTTCCGGTGTGGAATGAGCGCGTATGCTGGCTGCCATATTGGACACTTAGGCGCTGGTTTTGCGCCTGAAAAACAGTCACAGTGCTAACGAAATTCTAAACCATTCTGTCTCACTGGATTTCACTTTTCCACCAAAGCCTCAAAAATAATCAAATCAAGTTACTCCAGATGCATACTCAAGAGATGCATCCAAGAATGATTAATTATTTACTCTTGAAGAACCAACAGCTTACAATAAATGGCATCCATTTGTACATGGAGTCTCCATAAATCATAATCAAAATGGATTTTATATTTTGATATTTCATTTAATATAATCATTAAAATTATTACCAATGTACTTTATGCTTTCTTGGGGGTACTTTGGTCCTAAAATTCCATACAGATCTCTAACCATATCTCCAGTAGGAGACCAGCAAGAGACCAGCAGAACCCCCAGGGAAACACCATTAGCCCTGCAGAGTTTCAGGAACATTACATTTTTAGAGTCGATCGATAAAGCAAGGGAAGATCTTCCATTTATAAAGCACCTTATGATGTCCTTAGGAACTCCCAAAGCGCTTCAGTGCCAAATTATTATTTTTGAATGCAGTGACTGTTGTTATGTCGGCAAATCTGGAAGCTAATTTTGGGCACAGCAAGGTCCCACAAAGAGCAAATAGAATGAATGAGGAGTAAATCAATTTGTTGGTGTTGGGTGAGGGAGAATGTTGGCCAGGACACTGGGAGAACTCCTTGCTCTTGTTTGAACTTGCCGTGAGATCTTTAACACCCACTAAACAGGTACACGGGGTCTCAGTTTAACGTTTTGTCTGAAAGACGGCACCTCCGTGCTGCAGCAATTAATTTTGGAGAGCATCAACTCCAGCCCCCAAACCCCAAAAAATTCAGATAAAATTATTTATTATAATTATAGAAAAATCTGAACCAAGTCTCTTAATCATTGCTATTAATGTAATACAATGAAAAGAAAATTAAAACTTACAGAAAACAAACCTTTAAATGTACTTCATCATAGTATCATAGCAGATACAGCACAGGAGAAGGCCATTCAGCCCATCGTGCATGTGCCAGCTCTTTGAAAGAGCTCTCCATTTAGTCACATTCCCTGCTCTTTCCCTGTAACCCTGTAAATTTTTCCCTTCAAGTATTTATCCAATTCCCTTTTGAAAGTTACTATTGAATCTGATTCCACCACCCTTTCAGGCAGTGCATTCCAGATCATTACAACTCGCTGTGTAAAAAATTGTTTCCTCATGTCTCCTCTGGCTCTTTTGCCGATCATTGTAAATCTGCGTCCTCTGGTTACTGACCCTTCTGCCACTGGAAACAGTTTCTCCCGATTTACTCCATCAAAACCCTTCATGATCTTGAACACCTCGATCAAATCTCCCCAAAACCTTTTCTGTTCCAAGGAGAACAACCCCAGCTTCTCCAGTCTCTCCACATACTAACCTTAAAATTGTATTCCTTAATTGCTGTAACTCGTAGAATCATCAATGCTTCAAATCTGACAATTAAAATGTATAAACCAGTTTTTCCAGCTTCCCCCCCACCCTATATCGCTTCTCTTCCCTCCACCCTTCTCTTCGAGACATCAATACCTGCTGGGGTACAGTCCTGCTGGTCATCCTTCAATGTCTTGCCCAAGTGACTGTTCCTTATACGTGAACCCAAACAGTGATTGTTAGCAAACTATTCTACTCAGAGGCATCTACTCGGTCAAGCCTGATCCGACCCTAATGGATGCCCACATGTGTACCCACTTTCCAGCAGAGGTCACTAGATAGCCATTAGGAAGCAGAAGCTGTGGCTCATTGTTCTCACCTGAAGTCAATTGTACCAGCCTTACCACCAGCCTTGAACCAGATTGGCTAGCTCAGCACACACTAGGGTTTGAGACTGGGACCTTCCTGAGGTCTGGGTGGCGAGGCTGCACACTGGGCAGTGCCATCGGGGCAACCGCATTTCACATTTGTTCAATTTACGTTGGGAATTTTGCATTCTCTGGGCATAAATCCACAAATCCCAAAGTTTAGCAAGGATCTTGCCCAATTGCTGATGCAGTCATATACATTCTACTCCAGTGGAATAATTAGAGTTAAAATTTTGTTTTGATTACAAATTCAAGTTTTTAACTGTTATCCATTATATTGAATAGCCTTTCATGTGTAAAAAAAAACTCATTGCAATTTGAAAGCAAGAGTAAAATTTAACAACTGCCAGAAAATGAGAAGACACAGAAATAGAGACAGCGCTGTGTTAATTCATGACCTGAATGTGGGTTACTGTTTGTGAGAGGAAAGGATAACAGAGGCAAGAGATGACTTGCTCAGGTACATCTAGGATAAAAGGATTAGGTTTATTGTGCTGGGCCTGGCATCAGGTTCACAAAGAAGATAGTGGGAACAGATGGCTATAGATGTTGACTAAGCTGGCTGGATGGGTAGTAACATAAAGAGATGCTCACAACAACAAATGTACAGACACTATGGAGGTGGCAGGCTCATTGCGATTAGTTACAGAGAGACCTCGGGAAAGGGAGCAGTACAGGAGAAAGACTTGTAGTGGTGGTTTGAAGGAAAAGCTGGGGACATAATGTTGGTAGCAAGCAAGTCATACATAGAATTACATAGAATTTACAGGACAGAAACAGGCCATTCAGCCCTATAAGAACATAAGAGAACATAAGAAATAGGAGCAGGAGTCGGCCAATCGGCCCATCGAGCCTGCTCCGCCATTCAATAAGATCATGGCTGATCTGATCCTAACCTCAAATCTAAAGAACACAAGAAGCAGGAAAAGGACCCGGCCACTCAGCCCCTGGGCCCACTCCGCCACCCACAGGGCCTTGACCGATCCGAACTCAGCTTCATGTCCAATTTCCTGCCCGCTCCCCGTAACCCCTAATTCCCTTGTGTTTATGCTTCACATGAGCCTCGTCCTACTCTATTTGCTTCATCCCACCCTATCAACATGCTCATGTGCTTATCTAGCTTCCATGCTATTTGTCTCAACCACTCCTTGTGGTAGCAAGTTCCACATTCTCACCACTCTCTGAGTAAAGAAGTTTCCCCTGAATTCCTTATTGGATTCATCAGTGACCAACTTATATTTATGGCCCCTAATTTTGGATACCTTATGCTTTACATACCTTAGCACGGAAGGAGACAAGGAGGTCGCAGAGGCTGAGCAGCAATTTCACACTGTGCGTCCTGGCTGTTCAGCAATTGAAAAATTTAGAGCTGCATCCAAGAGGTACTTTGTGGCTACTGGAAGTTGACCTCAGTGGGTAATCACATTCTCTTTCTCTCGCACTCGGACTCCATTTAAGGAAGGACGTTCTTGGGTTGTTAGTGTGGACCCTAAGCCAAGGTTACCAGAGTGGATTGTGAGCGTGAGCTCTGTGATGAAGGCAGGCACTCGGTTGGCTCACCGTGTCCCAGCAAGCAAGCAGTTTATACAGCTCAGTTGAGGAGAAGCTGCACACACAGTCCTTGACAAGAAAGTAGGATTAAGTTGAACCAGCCCAGAGTGGCAAAAAAGCTGTGTTGTCAACCAGATGAGGTCACAACTCCTGGGCAAAAGAAAGGAAATGAAAGAAAAATAACAAAAGGAGGGAGTCTCTTTTTCGTGTCAATAATTTCTACTTGCCTGATTGCATAACCCTACCAGCAATCAGTACTAAAAATGTCAAAAATCAGAGTAACTCATGATTTTCACACACATAATAACCACGGCATGAACCCAGCAGTGAACCTGAAGCAGCTACTGTGACAATCATTATTTCAGAACTGAAAGGTTTCCAGACTTTTCACCTCTTCTCCTACTAAACTCTAATCTTCTTCTTGTCCATGTCAGAAGACAATAAAAGAAGTCACAGAGCATATCATGCTGATGATGACTATATAATTTTCACTATAAGTATGGTAACCTTCTTCCTCACCCAAGTACATCACTCAACAGGAATTGAAAGAACTGATTTATCCTCTTATTTAACTCTTTAAGAACATTTCAACTATAAAAATAACAACTTGCACTTATCTCACACCTTCAATATAAAAAGTATCACAATTAGGTGCATGGACTAGTGCAAGATTTTGATTTGATTTCATTTGGCTGATGCTACAGATGTGATGATATTCTAGGATACCAAGTGTTAATTGCATCCATAAGATTTATATCAATTAGTGTTAATTGTATTCAGGTGGTATGTATCAATTGGGGAGTCTCATATCCATTTATATGAGAGCTTTTCTAGGGTGTGGTGTGGGTAATGTGGAGCTCTGTGAATAAAGGCTTGGAAGCAACTGAAGATCAGGCTCTAGTATTCTATCCTTCACCACCGGGCTATCCAATTTATTGCACCAGGGGTCTCTCCCGAGGTGGGGGCAGGTGCACTAAGGCCGAATGTATCATACCCGATGCTGCTAAAATCAGCTAGTACAGGACTGGAATCTTCCGGTCTATATAGTTTAGTTAAAGCTGTATAGTATGAGAGCCTATCTGTCCTCACGTGATTATCTAGCTTCCCCTTAAATTCACCGATGCTGTTTGCCTCGATTACTCCTTGTAGTGGCGCATTCCTCATTCTTACCACTCTTTGGGTAAAGAAGTTTCTCCTGAATTCCCTAGTGATGTAGATTGTATAGGAATTCTAGTTTGATTCATATTTATTGAGTCAACCATCATTTTTTTAATACTTACATTGCACTGATTTCTATATTGGATGACCCCAATTTGGTCCTGAGTTTTTGTCTTGCAAAATAATTTTGAAAGAGAAACCATTCCCTCTGGGTAAAGGAGACTATAGTTCACATTTTGAAATCTGCATTCAAAGGGTTAATTTGTGAATTAATATCCTCACATCAACCTCTTGATACCTTAAATAGATTTCATATTCATTGCGAGTACAGCTCTGGAGCTTTTCACATGACAAGCTCTATGTCCTACTTCACCATTAGTTCTCACCAAGTGAAAGATCTCATAATATCCAGCCTCCAAGGGGATGTCCAATTTT
Source organism: Heptranchias perlo (assembly GCF_035084215.1). Classification (NCBI taxonomy): domain Eukaryota; kingdom Metazoa; phylum Chordata; class Chondrichthyes; order Hexanchiformes; family Hexanchidae; genus Heptranchias; species Heptranchias perlo. The sequence goes on along the minus strand of NC_090357.1, from coordinate 10,611,568 downwards.
AACCACAGTTACTGTAAAGTATTTTTCAGTATCCTGCAGAGGCCTTGTTTTCTTTGACTTTCTGACAGTGAGGCAGAGATACAATATGAGCTTGTCTGAAATATGGCTTGAGTATCATCTGAGCCAAGCAGGAATCAACTACTAAATAATGGGTAACATTTAATGGATATAAGCAGAAATATACATTCTATATATTAAGTCACTGATATATCATGCATACCAGGCTGTTTTAATATGTATCGATGTAACTCTTTGTCTTCAAAATATTTGCTTAAATTCGTTGTCTTTGGACAAAAAGGCAACAGTTGTTAGAAGAAGACCTGAACACTGACTCTTTTTTGTAATGATTTATTACTTTTCAAGACAGAGCCTTGGAAAGGCTGTTCAAAGAATTGAAACCAAAAAAGCAAAAAAAAACTTTTAAAATTATCTCGCCATTTTGGCTACTACAGACAAATTTAAATTTTTTGCCTTTTTTTAGATTTAATTTTTAATAGTTCCCATATCTATTTTATGAAGCCATTGTATATTATAATTACAAGGTGCCTATGTGCAAATTCAGATTTCTTGGCTTAGCTGTAATTCCATTGGGAGCAATGGTGAATTTAAGGGTTGAGACAAGTTTTTTGTTCTTGGTCTCCGGAATTCAGTTGGGTTATGGAAAGGTGATGAGTGATCCGGCCTACTCGTAGCCTACCTGGGGACCAAGAGCCTCCGTCAACGGACCCGCTAACACAGTTACAAAGTGCAACCCCTCCCCTCCCCATGGATGAGTCCCCATGGGGCAGCCCTCTTGCAGCTCACATGGCTGAAGCACATGAAGTACATTTGCCAATCAGAATGAGTGATGTTGCAACTGGAACAATGCCACATAGTCTGTGGCTCTTTCTTAGTCGATCACTTGGGAACCCCCCTCTGCCATCCCACCCACCACCCCACCACCAGCACAGTGACCCATCTTTTGTCAAAGGTGTTAATGGGAATGTCTGCACTTTTTCTGTAGTGGCAGTCACTATTTCCCTCCAACCTTTCTTTCATTTTTATTTTTCTCAATTTCAGCTGCCTAGGCCCTATGCTCTGGAATCCCCACCCTGAACATCTTTGCGTCTCTACTTCTGTCTCCTCCTTTAATATGTTCCTTAAAACTACCTCTTTGACCAAGCTTTTTGTCATCTGTCCTAATATCTCCTTATATGGCTCGGTGTCAAATTTTGTTTGATGATGCTCCTATGAAGTTTCTTGGGATGTTTTAGTACATTAAATGTGCTGTGTAAATGCAAGTTGTTATTGTTCAATTTCTCATTTTTAATTTTTAATAATGTTATTTTTCTAATTTCTTTATTTTCACTCCATTTCCCAATCCAGCTCACACACTTTAGTCATTTCTTATGGACCATAGCGTCTTCTGCTGCCTGGTAACGACTGCTGCTCTTTCAGTTTTCACTGCTCTCACCAGTTGAGAGATCCTGTTATCCTTCACCAACCGTGGAAATATGCTCAGCCGTCTGACTTTCTTAAACTTCTTGAAAATCCACAAAAGTCCTGGACTTTGGAAATACTCTGAAGTTTAAGAAAAAATCTCATCCTTTCTGCATGTGCTTTGATTCTTGAGTAATAACACTGCATGAATACAGAGCCCGCATCGCTCCTAAGTTTCCTTTGAAGCTGGCTGTATGCATATCAGAGCAGCAGCAGATGCCAACACTGTGTACTACTGATGTATCATCGCTACATTGTCATCTTCACACAGTAATTTAAATTCGACAGCTAACCTAATGCTTAGCTACATTATGAACCTGAGGCGAGCTGCGAGGTATCTTTAATTTGCACCGATACCATCCCTTAAATGGGCCATAGTCGCACTTTGCTCTCGGCCATTCTGTAAATTGCCTGCCAGCACTGCTCTGTCACACCACACATAATATTAAGCTGGGCATCATGGTGTCATTACACTTCATTTTGAAAAGGCAATATCTTATTTACAAGAAAGTTTTCCACCATATTACATTTGCTATTACTTTTGCCCTAACAAAAGGCTAGCAGATATGTGTCTGACTTGAAAATCTCTCTTTATTTTCTTTTTAGTTTTACTCCATTTTTATAGTCAACAAAGAGATGGATAACAATTCATTGAAATCCAACATTTATTCTCTGGGCATCTCGACCTCACTGACGCATCATAACCCACCCCCAGAAAGGTGTCCTTCACTGCATTAATGTGGCATTTTTAACCCCCACTCTTTGTTCCTAGTGCAATTTCAGGTTAGCATTTGTAAATTAGTACTGGCTTGGAACAGAATCAACATTAGTAGAAAAGTATATTTGATTACTTGCTGTTATCAATTGTCTTTCTTGATCCTCTCCAAACTAGACTTAAACTCAAGTTGTACAGATATGAGCCAGTCTTCTTTTATATTAATATCTAACCATTTAAATCCAATTTTCTGCTGTGGACCTGCTAAAGCTCACTCTGATCTGGCAGCACTGCTTCCATCCAAGTTGGTACTTCAACAGTGGAATAATCCTGTCAGATCATCTAATGGTTGAAGCCTACCCAACCCATCAGAATGAAATGTGCATCGTGAAGCATTGAAACTGCCCAATACGACTGGCTCAAGTCCGACTGCTCAGGCCAGTACATTCTGTGCGCACACTCTGGCCACTTGGGTTACTTTCTGAAATGCTGATTGGCATGCAGTGCAATTTTACACTGTGCACGGATTAGAACTTGAAGCAGGGACTGGCCAGATAGTGTTACAACAAAATAACGGACTCTACAATGTACCTCCCCAACCCTACAGATACTAAAGATTTTGTCTGATTCTGGTAGATGTCACTCATAGGCAATTGAGATGTTGGAAAGAGAAAGCTTTCGTGTTACGTATAAGAACATAAGAACATAAGAAATAGGAGCAGGAGTAGGCCAATCGGCCCCTCGAGCCTGCTCCGCCATTCAATAAGATCATGGCTGATCTGATCCTAACCTCAAATCTAAATTCATGTCCAATTTCCTGCCCACTCCCCGTAACCCCTAATTCCCTTTACTTCCAGGAAACTGTCTATTTCTGTTTTAAATTTATTTAATGATGTAGCTTCCACAGCTTCCTGGGGCAGTAAATTCCACAGACCTACTACCCTCTGAGTGAAGAAGTTTCTCCTCATCTCAGTTTTGAAAGAGCAGCCCCTTATTCTAAGATTATGCCCCCTAGTTCTAGTTTCACCCATCCTTGGGAACATCCTTACCGCATCCACCCGATCAAGCCCCTTCACAATCTTATATGTTTCAATAAGATCGCCTCTCATTCTTCTGAACTCCAATGAGTAGAGTCCCAATCTACTCAACCTCTCCTCATATGTCCACCCCCTCATCCCCGGGATTAACCGAGTGAACCTTCTTTGTACTGCCTCGAGAGCAAGTATGTCTTTTCTTAAGTATGGAGACCAAAACTGTATGCAGTATTCCAGGTGCGGTCTCACCAATACCTTATATAACTGCAGCAATACCTCCCTGTTTTTATATTCTATCCCCCTAGCAATAAAAGCCAACATTCCGTTGGCCTTCTTGATCACCTGCTGCACCTGCAAACTAACTTTTTGATTTTCTTGCACGAGGACCCCCATATCTGAGCTGCATTCCAATCAGTAGCCTTCATATTCCACAATGACCTTTATTTATCCCATAATCTGCTGTACACTTTATAAAAAGAATGTTCTATCCTCAATTTGCTGCACAGTATTCCCCAGCCCTGTCAGGAACAGTTGCACTTCATCTCATTACAAAATAAAATTTAAAACATTATTAATTCATGAATCAGCCATTAAAAAAATTGCAAACCCTAACACACACTTGGATATGTCGAATGCTTAAAGCACGATGACAGTGGAGTGATGTGTCACCAATGTATTTGGGAGAATTACAGCATGAGCTGCTACTCCAAACGTTGTCCTCAAAATGGCAGATATCAATGCTACTTGAAGAAGAGCAGGGGGTGTCAGCCTCGATTATGTGCTGAGCCCACAACCTTCTGACTCAGGCAAGAATGCTCCCAACTGCGCCAAGCTGACATAAATTGTGAAGGAAATCACTGGAGTACACCTCTCAAGCTGGACTCTGTAGAATTGGAGTCAGTACTTGGGAAGCTCTGTGGCTTTCTGTAGAACCAGCTCATCAGCAAATGTTGTTGGCGTGGAGTCTTGTGTACCACTCCTATTTTTCTCAGCAGCCTCCTTGAATGGAAACAGAGATTTTAGCAGAGGAGGCCATTTGGCCCTTCTTGCCTATGTTGAATCTAGGCCCCTCTTTGGAGCAGTCCCATTTTCCTGCTTGAGCCAGCCTAATCAAAACAGGGCAGTTTTGTATTTACAGCATGCAGTTTACATCATTGATACCTTGAAATTAGTTCAGTTATTTTTGAGCCTTGATGCTATAGGAGGTCAGGTCCATCACAGGTATCCCCATCTTGGATCTTCCTGTGGAGATCCCTCTGGACTGTGGAATGGAACTTTTAATTAAATGTCTTTTGTTCAAAGTTGACTGTTGCCTTCCAGTTTTCTGGAGGTAGGCAGCTTTCCTAATGTGCAAGGAGCAATTATGGAAGATGGCTCAAAGAAAATTAGATATTTCTTTGCACTGTCCAGGTCGCACCTATGCCTTCCACTTATTATTGTTAGCCAATTATCCTCTGTTTTTAATCCTCCTGTCAGTGTAATGTCCAAATATTCATTCCCTTGTGTTGGATTGATCTTTCGGAATTTCAAAAATCATGCTTTAGACCTTTCCTCATGTCAATTCCATGACTTGGTGTCTTGGTGCTGACCACCTCTACCCTGGCCACATCTGGCCTGAATATGCCTCTTATGGTTCTCCTGGGTTTAATTCTTTTTGATATTCTTGCTATGATTTGCTTCCAGTGTTCAGCCACCCTCCCTGAATGGATGCTCCTTTAACATTTGATGATTATAGTAATACATTTTAATATTTGATATCTTTCCAGGCTTGCTTTCAGAGAAATCACTGTCACTTGTCTCTTTAGAGAATTATATCTATGAGAATGCTGCTTCTGCACAGAAGAAAATTTATTACTGTAGACTACAGAAAATCCCCCGACAGAAATATTAGCTACAAAATTTGGATTAAAGATGAGAAAATATTGATTCACGTACATATAGAAACAGAATAATCCAATATGCTTTTATATCAAGACAATTGAGTACAGCTATTAGAGTCAGCAACTCGTGCAAACTGCATAACATTAAAAGCCATCTGATTGTAATAAATTACTTTACTTATGACATTGGATGGATTAAGTCTTAATAAGTGAAGTAATAAATAATAGCGTAAGTTGCCCAAGGGTTTGTTGAGCATGGAAGTTTTGTAGAAACCCACAATAATTGACGTAGCTCAGTACAAGTGAGTAGAGGAGAGAAATGATGATCTGTAAATTTGAATCATGGCCATTGGTTTCAAGTCATTTGTGCATCTCACACACAGCTACAATTGTGAATTAGAATCTCATTGCATTATGTGGTGAATTGGGTCAATGTCATTTCATTTCTGACTGTTCTTTCCATCTTATTTTAAATCAAATAGAATAGGCACTCATTTGTGTTTTTTTAAATCCCTCCGTCGTCAAGTAACTGCCTGTGAAGTGGCTGCGGCACCATAATGAGAATATTGATAATTGTCATCGTAAGACAGCAGTTCAGTTATGAAGTTCAAATTATGACATAAATCAAGAGAGTGAAGCGTACATGATTTACACCTTAACCTGGAGATTACACTATAGCCGCAAACTCACTCCTTAGTATCTGTTATCAATTATGATATATACTGTCTAAATTACATAGGGGAGAATTATTCTGCTTTTTATTCAGATTTCGAGCCAGCAGTGAGCACTAACTGTAAGCATTTACTTCGAGCACAATGACATTAACTATTGGTTGTGAGGCTGACTATGGCCACGCTGTAGCACCTCACGGGATCTCGACCCCGGAACATTGGACCTTACGATATATTGGCCAATGAAGTAGGCTCCCGCAGTCTGGACATTTTCCTACGCCCACAACATAGAGACAGTTTCCATAAGTGCCCAATGACCTGAAACCTGCACCTTCATGCGTGCTGTGTGTGAGTTAGTGTTCCCAGAATGAACAATTAACTCACTGGAGAACACAAGGGATGTCAACAATGTTCTTCTATTTCCCTTAAAAGGTGGAAAATATTACACTGTCAAACCAGTGTGTACAGGCTAAAACTAATAGATTTATTTGCAGGTTAATTAATACATAGAAGCCAAATGAAACAACAAGATATTAAATTGAACAAGACTTAAATAGAAATCAGCTCATAATTAGTTAAAATACCCTTTTGAGAATTTGTATTACAGAGTCTGCTGAACAACAGGACTTTTGACTGAAAAGTCAGTTTTCCAAATGTTATATGCAGATAATGAGAATCCCAATCCATCAACTGAGTTCAGAATTTATTTTTAACCAAAACTGAAAATTCTGGAAGACCTCCCTGGTACTTAATCAGTCCAAAAGCCTCTGAAATTGAAGGTGTCAATCGCCCATGATAAAAGGCAGTGGCAGAAACAACACAGAATGCTGATGAGCTGGTGCTCAAACTTCGACTGGTCTCCAAATACCTGTTAATGCCTTGACTGCGCAATTTAATTGGCGGCTAGAACAAAGACTATCCTGACTAATTTCCAAATTAATCAACCTGGAATGGCCCTGTGGAAAAAATTTTTTCCCAGCCTCCATTTTGAAATTGGGTAAGAGAAGTCAGCTTCCATTTTAACTCTAGCTATTTTAAAACTCTATGAAATAAACTACAGAAATCTCTCTATTTTGTCAGCTCACAAGATATCAGCTCATGACGGAGGACCTCACAGGTCCATAATGTTGGATTACATAAGGTGCCCATCATGATTTTGAATATAATATGGAAATGGCCTGTAATGGAGCACCTAACAATAACAACTTGCATTTATACAGCGTGTTTAACGTAGTTAAAAACATCCCAAGGCACTTCACAGGAACGTTATCAGACAAAATTTGACACAAGCTACATAAAGAGATATTAGGACAGGTGACCAAAAGCTTGGTCAAAGTGAGAGGTTTTAAGGAGCGACTTAAAGGAGAGAGAGGTAGAGAGGCGGAGAGGTTTAGGGAGGGAATTCTGGAGCTTAGGGCCTAGGCAGCTGAAGGAACGGCGGCCAATGGTGGAGCGATGAAAATCGGCGATGCGTAAGACATGATTTAGGACCTCTCAGGATATTAACCTGTGACTCTGGATCTCACCTGTGGTATTGGACCTCTTGGGTAGCATGCTATATTGGATGATAAATTGCACAGTAATTAAAAGTTTTGCACGTGGCGTGCACTTCCTGTGAGTGCCACACTTACTTCCTGTCACACTTTCCCCACCACACTTTGTTAACACCCCAATTGTTATAAAGTAGTGCATCTGTAGACTCACTGGGCGGAATGTCAGAAGAGATCTACGATAATTATTAAATTCTCAAGCCTGCAGGAATATAATGATTGCAAGTAATTCACAATATATTCATAAAACTGTGATGACATCACACAGTAACTAATGTTTAACAAAAAAGCTGGCAGAGAGAAATCAAGTGCAGTTTCAGTCAAAGCTGTGAATTTAGAGCTCACTTATAGCCATCGCTGTGTTTGAGAATTCAGATGTTGCAACGTACTTAAATACCGTGCTTCCTGTTTATATTTTGAAATTCATGTGGAATTCATCTCACCCATCAGTGAAAATTTCTTTGCAACACGTAATCATTAGACGTCATGGTTAAAAAATTTACTCAGTATGGAAATTTTGTTGCAGAAAATGTGAACCTTTTCATTCAGTTATTAAATGAAAGGGTGTTTTTTCTTTTGCCCTTTTCCAAGTTTTCAGAAGTAGGTATGTCCTTTCACCAGGTGAGAAATGAAGAGAAGGAATGTTGTGACAGCTCTGTGTCCATTCACAGGCTTGTTAAGCGTATCTACTTTTGCAGGTGCTCCATTTCTGATCCATGTTTCTTTTTGGAATTGTAACCTTCTTACCCTTGGAGCGTAAATCGATGTCACTCTCCAGTTTTGTTCAGCTTCTTGTTATTTTGGTGCGCACTGCTTCTCCGGTTATCTCGATTTTAATTAGTGTCCTATCAGCTGAAGCAATTTACAGGTGTTTTTGTACTCAGCTTACCAACAGCTGACAGATGTTTTCACAAGTGCTTGGGTCCGCATGTATCAGGTGAGAAAATGGAAAGGAGGAGCTTGTGTCAAGCCTGCTTCCAATTATTATACTGAAAGGAAGTGCTGGATGATTTTCAAATATTCCTATGCAGTGCCTTTGCTCTTAATGGCTTAGTGAGTAAACACATCGCCCAGTGTTGAAGATCCTAGGGTCGCTGCATAGTCTGTGTAAAGTCAGTTGATCTCAACCAGGGAGAGGTTGGGGCAATACACCTGACCTCAGCACTCCTGGTCAAGAATGAGGAAAAAATTAGCTAGGATACCTCCTTCTACTTGTTAATGAGTGACCCCCCTATTGGGGCATGAATGTGGGAGGATATCACCATCAGTTGAGGACACGGTCAAACTTTCCGGTTGTGCCTTCCAGAGTTAAGTGGCTTGTCGACATTGACTGTCGAGACTTATCGTGACGAATGGCCGGAGAGGTGCTTGAAGGTCACTCTCAGGACAGGAGAGGGAGAAACCAGGGCGGGGAGAGACAAATGGTCAAAAATCCTAACCGCAGCAGTTCCTGTCCGAATACCTTTTGGTTGCTGATGAAATGCAGGTCTTTCCTCCACATTGTATTTCTCTAATGTGCTAAAGTTTGCCTCACTGCATTGAGTTAACTGATTTTGTCATGTTAGTCAGCAAAGCAACATTCAAAAAATGAAAGCCAGAATTGTCCTGTCGGAAGGTGTTAGGCTATTTTGTCAGTAACTATATGGTAATTGCACATAGTTACAGCCCAATTGTTTTAATGCTATTTTTCTGCTTTTTCACATGGTAATTTCCTGCTGATGGGAAGTGAAGGGCAAGTGAAGCTATTAGGTGAAAAGACAGTGGGGGGAAAATTGGATAGGGGCCATTTTTGGGTGTAGATAGCGTGATGTGCTAATACCCCAGGCCCAATGACCCCTGTGCAGGCAGGACGCATGTTTTGGCCCACCCGAGGATTCACCTGCAATCAGTGTTCCAATCCAGGCCTTGCACGTGGAATCGATGCAAGGGGGAGCTCAATCTCTTAAAGGGAGGATGTTTCTTAGAAATCTCTCCAAGGTAGCTGGTACCTGTTATTTGCTGAAAATAACAGTCTATTGTCTGCACGGAGTCTAAACGGAGATCAGACATCGCACACGTAAAGCACAGATGCAGGTCCCATCCCTATGTTTACACACTGATGAGTTATGTGACATCATTGAATAAAGGTTGCACACAACTAAATCCCACATACTCCAATCTGCATGCCAGACCTCACCAATCTGCCGATCTGAGTTGGTACCAGGCCTGCGAGAGTCTGTGCACCAAAGTTCTCTGCTTATGCACTGCAGGCCTTGGTGCAAGAAGTGGACCGAGTGGACACACGGACTGCAGCGGTTCAAGAAGGCGGCTCACCACCACCTTCTCAATTAGGGATGGGCAATAAATGCCGGCCTCGCCAGCGACGCCCACATCCCATGAACGAATAATTTTTAAAAAGATGGAGGGACATCCTATATCCGCCGGGGAGGGGATGGTGGGGTGGGAGCAAGAGGCCCTTCAGACATCTATCCAAAAGGCAATGGGAGGCAGTGGGGGACAAATCAATGCCAGGCGCACAGCATCATGAACATGGATGGAGTTCAGGAAGAAGTTCAATGCTTTGACGAGTGGTCAAGGTGAGTGAGGTCAACTGTCAAGTGGCATCTCCTACCAGCTGCTCCACGCACTACACCCCCATCACCCACATACCCAAAAACTCTTTCCATCAGTACTCAACTCTTCCAACCAGATGCTTCCTCTCATCCTTACACATTACCATTGTTTCTAGCTGCCCACCCACAACCTCACAGGCCACACACACTGACAGCGACTTAACCATGACAGGCACATCACCCAGACACATGTCCCGCTTTCTTGCAGGAGAAGATGGCGCAAATCAGCAGGCAGCAAGTGACAGTGGCACTTAGCCCCTCGAGCCTGTTCCACCATTCAATGAGATCATGGCTGACCTGTGACCTAACTCCATATACCCGCCTTAGCCCCATATCCCTTAATACCCTTGGTTCACAGAAATCTGTCAATCTCAGATTTAACATTCACAAGTGATCTAGCATCAACCGCCGTCTGCAGAAGAGCGTTCCAAACGTCTCCCACCCTTTGCATGTCGAAGCATTTCCTAACTTCACTCTTGCACGTCCTGGCTCTAAATGTTAGGCTATGTCCCCGCATCTTAGTATTCAAGTCTCGGAGACCTACAAATGTCTCGGCAGCAAGAAGCAATAATCCAGCCACTAACCTGTAAATCCTGCATGGTCCCTTTAAATAGCTCTGGTGAGGGATCCTCCAGGCACTCGATGACATGTTCAGATGGTCGGGGTTAAGACTGTGCGTTGAGTTGAGCGTTAAGTCCCAAAATGGTGTCTGTCACTTTAAATCAGAGTTGCACACTGATTGAAGCCATTTTCTTCCTACTTTACATGATTCCAGCATTCGTTATCTGCACCTGCGCTAACTCCTATACCAAGATGGTGTCCGACGCACGTCACACTGGAAACGCGCGCACGCAACCAAGACGCCATCTTGGATGTCAGCGAGGCCGTGTAGCGCCGAAACAATGGCCACTGCATGATCCAATTTAGCGCCCAGTTTCTTTTATCTTTTCTAATTTTCTCCCCTTCCCCCTCAAATTAAGTGACTCCTGTTTCGATATGATTCATCCCACAAGGGCTGACAGTGTTCCGGTCACCCAACTGGTCGTTCTTCATGTCTAAGCCTGGACAGTGAGCATTAGACAACTATTCATCTGTGCAGGGCATCACAGTCAAGCCCAATCCTATCCTCGTCTGAGATTCAAACCTGTACCTTCCAGCAGAGGTCAATGAATAGTGATCAACAGGGAGAAGCCTTGCTGATTCTTTCCCCTTTCCTCTTGTCCAAGAGTCCTGTGACCAATTATAGTAGCCCCATCACTGCCCCAGCTGAAAACAGCTATCTCAGCACAGAGTCGTCGAGCCGCGGAAACTCTTGATCTGTTTAGCCAGTTGGTCCATTTGCCTTTCAAGTCATTGAAGAATTCACAAAAACACATTTTCACTTATCAGCTTCAGCTACTGAATTAGCTTCAAATGATAACACAGTACATCTAGGAAGTCAAGGTTTATAAAGAAAATGTAAAATTGATTGTGGAGAAGCTGCTGAGGAGACCTCGCTCTATCTTCAGAGCAACTATAAACCCACTAGATTCCAAAGACCTTAGAATGGCCTTGAAAGAGATTGAAGAATATTGAACACAATCTTTCACAATAAGAGAACCAGGCAGCATGTCAGAAAAATATCCAGAGAGGTCAAGCAGACTGGCACGGAGAATATCATGCTCAACTGGCAGCATAGGAGGGAGGAATAGTTTACAACCACTGGTGCATGCTGAGAGAAGAGTGGCAGAACCTTTTTCTACTGTGTCTTTGAAGGGAGTCAATGGCAGCGAACATGTTAATAACAACACTGATTTTGTTAAATACCTCAAGATATACATATCTATGAATGTACAAACAAAGCATGTTCCAAAGCTCAAATGACATATAATACAAATTTGCACCTCAAGCTGGCATTTGCTTTGACATTTCTAATTGTTTGTCTGCTTACTAATCTGTGATAACACATTTGGGAGACATATTCTGTAGTTATACAAACATGCTTGTTCATTGCATTCGTCTCAAGACTTTGATTTTTATTCTGTCTACAAGTCAACATAGCCCATCAGGGATCTCAAAGGCACCACCTGCTGCTGATATATCTGAGGTACCAAAGGGCTCACTGGTGCATTAACATCTTCCAAGAGCATTGGCGTCAGCACAGGGAAATGTACACCAGCACAGGTGCAGTCCAAAACAGCTGCAACATGGGTTGAGGATTTGGTTTGACTCAGTGAAGGGAATGGGGCTATAACATATTCGAGGTCTGAAGATAGCCAATGTAAGGAATCTTACAACACCAGGTTATAGTCCAACAGTTTTATTTGAAAATCACAAGCTTTCGGAGATTATCTCCTTCGTCGTGACAAATGTAAGATTCCTTACATTTGTCCACCCCAGTCCATCACCGGCATCTCCACATGAAGGTAACCAAGCACAGGACAATGACACATTGTGACAGAACCTTCTTTCCAAACCTTCAGAGATATAAATCAGAGTATCATCAGGCTGTGGAGGTGAAATTTAAGATCTACAAACTTGGGTATATCAGGCAATGCTTATCCTGCACTTAACTTTGCCAATGACATGGTCACTGTGCAAAGTGTGGTACATTCAGGCATTCAAGACAATGCTTGTGCTGTGCATTGAAATCCTGATTGATGGACTTCAATCCACCCTGCGTGTTCACACAACTGGCGTGGGCACAGGCCAACAATCTGCTCTGCACATAAAAACAGAGAAGGCTGGAAACAGTCAGCAGGTCAGGCAGGGTCTGAGGAAAAAACAGACAAGTTGGCATTTCAGGTGCAGATCCTTCATCAGAACTAGAAGATATTATAGATGAACAGCATTTAAAAAGGAACGGAACAAAGGGAAAGGTGAGTAGAAAACAAAGAAACACACACACACATACAGACACACACACACACACACACACACACACAGACACACACACACACACACACACACATACAGACACACACACACACACATACAGACACACACACACACACACATACAGACAGACACACACACACATACAGACACACACACATACACACACACACACATACAGACACACACACACACACATACAGACACACACACACACATACACACACACACACATACAGACACACACACACACACACATACAGACACACACACACACATACACACACATATACACACACACACACATACAGACACACACACACACACATACAGACACACACACACACACACACACACACACACACAAGAATAAATAGAATGACCTGTAACAAGTTTAAGAGAAAAATAGGAGATAGTTTAAGGGTAGAAGTGCTTTTAGCTTGTGACAATAGAAGGCATAATGAAAGTAATCGAAAACATTAAAGATATTTATGTGACACTGAGATTAGCTCCAGAGGTAGAGGATAAGGCAGGTCAAAATTGAAGCATGAGAAACTGGCAAAGGCTCCAGAAGCAGAGGAGCCTGGAAGAAGAAAATGTCAGGTCGACACCAAAGGTAGAGACTGCCCCGCCAGCAGTGTTCTGACAGAGAGACCCCGCCCCTCCCCCCCCCAACGCAAAAGCCAACCCGTCCCACTTTAGAAATACCAGCACACCCATCCTACATCACCGATATTTCCTGCCAAAGAGAAAGTGGGAGCTATAGTTAAGGTCTGAAGTTATTAAAGTCAATATTAAGGCCAGAGGGCTACAAAGTGCCGAATCGAAAGATAAGTGGGGAGGGGGCGAAATTGGATAATGCCTAGTGTTGGGCGCGGGTAGTGCGATCCATTATTGCTGATGCTAATTAGCATGATAGTTCCGTGCAGTCAGTGGTGTCCGTGCTGCTGAGAGGCTGCACGGAGAATCAGGAAGCCTGAAATGGGGCGTGCTCAGCGCACGTCATCAGCAGCCTGCACCTCTTAAAGGTCCAGTTACACATTTTAAATGGCTCACGCACAATCCACTGGGAGGAGGGAAAGATGGCCGGCAGGATGGCAGGACCGGCGCGAGAGCGGTCCCCACGCTTCTCCAGTGATGCACTGGAGGCCCTGGTGGAGGGGGTGGACGAAAGGCGAGCCAACATGTACCCGTAAGGTGGCAGGAGACCCTCCAGACTCCAGCTCCACAGGCATTGGGAGGTCGTGGCCCAGGAAGTGAACGCCAGGAGCATCGCACCACGCATGTGGGTGCAGTGCCGAAAGAAGTTCAACGATTTGACACGAGTGGTCAAGGTGAGTGAATGCAAGTGTCAAGTCGCACATCCTACCAACTGCACCACTGCCCCATGAATCACACCCCCCATCACCCACCCACCAACAAACACTGCCCATCCATACGTAATGCTGCACTCAGCGTGATGCATCTCACCCGCGCATAGTACTACACTTGCAGACCACACAACCACCACTCACAGGTCACGCACACTGGCAGCTATTCTACCATGATCGGCACATCACCCAGACACCTTGCAGGATACTCACTGACACACTGTCCTCTGTCTTGTAGGAGAAGGTGGCACATAATTGCCAGCAGCAGGAGAGACCTGATGGAGGACAGGCACGTCAACTCGTCTTCACCCCCTTGGAGGAGACTGTGCTTCGGATCATTGGGCGGGCCATTGCTACAGCCATGACCACATGCCTGCTGGAGGTCCCGATGAAGGGGGGGGTGGTCTCTGCATATCCAGTGCTCCTTCTCGTTTCCCACAACTCCCTCCTCCCATAATCTTTTCTGACTCACGTGCTGCAGATGCTGTCGGCACCCACGTCTCACTTGCTCCTCTCCCCGCTCCACAACTCAACCTGTTTCCATTTGTCATTGCAGATATCCAAGAACATGTGACAGCAGCAGACAAGGAGGAGGAGTAGAAAGAGGAGGGAGACACTGAAGGCACACTGTCACCTGATCTGACACTTGTATCCACCAGTTCAGAGACTGACACTGCGCGTCCTTTAGAGGCTAGGTTAGAGAAGGGTATCTGGACATGAGAGACACTGGGCACAAGTGTGCAGGAGCTGGGGTGGGGAGAACAGATGCCAGCTCGCCGGAGGGTGAGATCACTCACTAGTTCTTCTGCAGAGGAGTCAGATGAGGACATCGATGGGCCAGGCTACAGAAGACGGCTGATGGGCGTACACCACCAAATGCTTGGTGCACTGGAAAGCCTGCCAGAAAGCCTGCGCACAATGAAAAGGGGCACGGAGGAATCCAGCTCCAACTTGGCACAGGGCTTTGCATAGAGTTTGGAGCCCATCCTTTCCACGTGGAGTGGGTAGTCACCTCCATCAGCGTACCTGTGGAACCCACAATGATGCAGCGCCTGATGGCGAGGAAGGTGATGAACCTGTTCCTCATCTCATACAATGCGTCTGTGACCTCCCTTATGCAGCAGTGCACTGCATACTGCGAAATATGCCATGTGTCACCTGCAGAGGCCTGAAATGGACCTAAGCCATAGAAGTTCAGCACCACGGTGACCTTCACAGCCACAGGCAGTGCTGTCCTTACCCTGCTCCGAGGCAGCAGTTGTGGCCTTACCAGTTGACAGATCTCCATCATGGCCTCCTTGGTCAACCTCAGCCGTCGTATGCAATGCTCCTTGCTCATGTTGCGGTAAGAGTTGTGTTCCCTGAAGGCCCTCATTGCATATGGCCTCCAGCTCAGTGCCCTGCGCCTCCTCCTCCCCCCTCTCCTCGCAGCTTGACCTGCAGTGCGTGACCTCTCTGCACGCTGCCAGCCGTGCTCAATGCCCAGCAGGAGCCCTAGCAGACCACCCATGTTGCCAGGAATGTTGCTCAACCACGGTTGCAACTTTCCGAACCGTAAGGCAGTACCTGCCAAACCACTCTCAAATGTATCTAGCAACTCTCAGCAACTGTCGGGAGCTTCAAAAAACACTTCCTATTCCACCAGCAGCCGGAAGTAATAATCCAGCAACTAACCTGCAAACACCTCTAAATACTGCTGGTGGGGGGTATTCCAGGCACTCTAGGGCATGTTCAGATGTGCGTTGTTAAGACTGTGCATTGAGTTGAGCGTTAAGGTCCAAAATGGTGCACTAATACCTATACCAAGATGGCGTCCGGCATACGTTACACTGGAAACGTGTGTGCGCTGCCAAGACGCCATCTTGGCACTTCGGGAGGCTGCGTAGTGCCGAAACAACGGGCGCTACACAGCCCGATTTCTAGACCATGGTGTTGTTCCTTGAGTTTGCATTAAGTTTCATTGGAATAGTGTGGAACAACAGCAACTTGCATTTATATAGCACTTTTAGTGTCGTAAAATGTCCCAAGGCACTTCACAGGAGGTTATCAAACAAAATTTGACAATAAGCCAAATAAGGAGCTATTAGGACAGGTGACCAAAAGCTTGGTCAAACAGAGATAAAATCTGTTGGAATGACTTAAAGGAGGAGGTAGAGAGGCGGAGAGGTTTAGGGAGGAAATTCCGGAGCTTAGGGCCTAGGCAGCTGAAGGCACGGCCACCAATGGTGGAGCGATGACAATCGGGGATGTGCAAGAGGTCAGAATTGGAGGAGCGCAGAGACCTCGGAGGGTTGTAGGGTTGGAGGTGGTTACAGAGATATGGAGGGGTGAGGGGAGGGATTTGAAAACAAGGATGAGAATTTTAAAATCGAGGCGCTGCAGGACCGAAAAAAAAGGAGGCCAAAAAGAGAGCGGTCAAAGTGGTGTAAGGAATTGAAGTGTCAAGTGACAGGGAGCTCAGGATCATATTTATGGACAGAATATGCTCTGTGTTGGTTTAGCCAGTATGACTGCTAGACTACAATCCACTTTATGTCTTAGGGTGCACTCTACACTACATGTGGAATTATTCGATATTCCAGATGCCATTCGGATTACAATCAGCTAAAGATATTACTGCCTGGAGGCTCCATAAACAATAGAACAGGAAGGCTCGGTACAAGATAAGCAGAACAAAGACTTTTTGGTTACCATTGCACGTTACTGTTTCAATTTCAAGGCACATATTCATTAAACCAAGAACAGAAGATAGTAGAATGTGTTCGTGTCCCAGAGGCATAGCATCAGTCAGCAGTGTGTTTTTTTTCCCGAGACCACACTCACTCAATAAAATATTGGCTGTCCCACCATTAAATATGGGATATAAGCACAAATCAATAAAGTGCTGAGAAGGAACATGAAGACTTCTTGGCATAGAAGGTTTCAATTGAACGTATTGCATGCATATTGCACAATATTTGTAAATAAGCAAAAGCACCCAGATTATTACTGTTTGTGTCACTTCATTGGTACAGTACCAATATCGATTATACTTTCATGAAATTAGACTTTGTTAAAAGTCACCTTGATTGTTTTTCATATTGAATGCTTGGTCTGGTTTTGACGATTAAGGTGTAATTTCTCTTTTGGATTGATTTTAATCCAGTGCTCCTGCGATGTACTGTTGAGTTTCTTTCTTCTTGCTTTCGAAAAAAAGTTTCGAGACCAGATCCTTTATTTCCTGCAAGGCCACCATCTGCATTAGCAGGTTGCTGTTGCTTTGCTTCTTCCACTAACAAGGTAGCTTTTATTCTGCCAAAACAGTCAGCTTGATGCCTTGCTAAATTGGCTAATTATGCAGGAGGCAACATATTTCAACTCCCTCACAGCTCACTGCATGGCTCAGTGGCCAAACCCATGCATTGTACAATACTAGGCAACGGATTTAACCATTGCTCTATGCTTTCGGTTTAATTTGTTGAGCATGATTATGACGCATCTGTGGGGCACTGCAGTTGTAAGGTTTAATCAACAGTATATGCTTAAAGTGAAGTGCTGCAAAGAAAGATATATATACTTATTAGTAAAATGCATAAGCTGAACAAAATTCATGCCAGTTATTTTTTATGTTGTCTTTCTTTACGCTTGAGTATCCATTACACTTGAGAATGACCACGTGATACATGTGCAATGAAATTAGGAGTACATTACGGTGTAGGATTTACTTATTGGATACAGAAATCTCTGAAACAATAAGTTGTCATCTTAATCCCAGGCCTGTTTCAATGGTGCTGTTAGGCTGCCTGAAAATACTAGTGTGAGGCTCCTTATGAGGAAATATATGGTCACTATTAAGTCGAAGTCTACACTATCAATGCAGAGGCCGAAAGAAAAACAACAACAAAACAGTTTCCAATTGGTTTTCCGATGCCTTGTCACGTCGATTGAGAATTGGATCACCACACTGATTTCATTTAGGACCAGCGTTAGATCTAGGGTTATGAAACTGCATGTGTATTCAGAATGCCATGGATTTTTGGGGGTCAAATGGAAAGAAAAAGCTTGTGTGGTAATGATGTCCTGTCCCTTGGTGTGCTTTGTAAATATGATTTCATGTAGTATTTAATAAGGGTACTGACGATGTCCAGTCACACAATACCAATACCAAATCAATCTTATGTACTTCATTGGCCCTCACAATGTTTCTTCCCTTTTGTCTCATCACATATTTAACCTCCATTGCAGCTCTCCATATAAAGTAAAACAGATGGCAAAACAAGCTCTTTTTTCAATAACAGCAACAGGCTCTGGATTATAATTATGTGAACTGAAAACTGGAGTTTGTAACAGAATAACTAAACCAGTGTAACTTTGAGGAGTTATAGAATGGGAGTTTGTAAGTATTCTGATCGAGAAAGGATTAAAGACTACCAGGGAAAAGAGAAGACATTCATTCTAAAGGGAATTTTGTTTCATAAAGCAGAAGTGTATTGACTTTGCACCAAAGTTTTTAATAATTTGGACTAGAAATTTCATAAAATATAAATGATTCTTCCACAAATTCTCTCTATAATGGTCATTGTAAGCTCTGGATTTATATAATATCAGTTATATAATATTTAACAGTGTCATCATTTAATGATAAATCAGTGATTTGGTTTGAGGGATAGGTTGGTGCATTTTTCAACTTCTGAATTTTTGCTATCAAATAGTGATGAGCAGGAATCTGAGTCTGACTGTTTTTTCGATGGTGCAGTATTGATTGAACAGAATTCAGTTTTGCATCTTTGACCTAAATGCAGGAAATAGTGAAAGGAGTACAAGGTTTCGGCTTGGCTCAGTTGGTAGCACTCTTGCTGCTGAGTTAGGATATTTTAAGTCCCATTGTAGAATTTGAGGCCAGAAGTGTACATTTTGCAAGACTCCACACAACAGATGGGGGTCTCATTTGCAGCAGCTCATATCTATAGGAATCAATGGATCTCAATATGTGCCGGATGTGTAAATTTTAATCTTACACACAGTGGAATGAATATATTGCCCATTATCTCACCGAGAGATGAAACCAATTGTCCAACATTGGTCTATTCATTCATCTCTGCTAGCAAATCATCCGAATCTTTATTTCTATGAAAGTTAGACATGCCAGCAATCAACATTTCAAACAATGTATCAGCTTGTTAGTTCTTCACAAGAAAAAATATGTTTTTTCATTGGGATTGGCAGTTGTCAATAACAACAAATCGGGTCAGTTGGAAGATTTCCACTTGCAAGGGAGACCAGAACTAGGGGCCATAAATATAAGATAGTCATTAATAAATCCAATAGCGAATTCAGGAGAAACTTTTTTACCCAGTGAGTAGTTATAATGTGGTACTCGTTACCACAAAGAGTAGTTGAGGTGACTAGCATAGATGCATTTAAGGGGAAGCTAGATAAACACATGAGGGAGAAAGGAATAGAAGGATATGCTGAGAGGGTTGGATGAAGTAGGGAGGGAGGAGGCTTGTGTGGAGCATAAACTCCAGCATGGACCTGTTGGGCCAAATGGCCTGTTTCTGTGCCGTACATTCTATGTAATTCTATGTAAGGCATTATTAGAATCTATCAGAAACAATCAGTTCAGTTAGAGGGTAGAACTAGAGACTGAAAGAACTCATTGATCAGACATTATTTTTCCCACTATTGGTCGCACACAAATGCGAGGCAGAAATGATTAAGATGAGCTGATGGCTTCTGAGTATCGCACTTACATATATGTTTGTTTAATGTTTAATCGCCAAATAAATATATATAACAAATCAGTTGCCAAAAGCCAGCTTTTAAAACCGTTTCTATTTTCCTCATAGAAATTTTCTGCGGCATGCTTGGTTATTGTCTTAAGCAAAAGATTATTTTCTCATGAGTGTTTGCATTGGCTTTTCTGAGATAAGGAAGCTAGTCCTTGGTGTGAATATGTTGACTGGCTTTATTTGACCATTCCTGTTATTGCATTTGTGTAAGTGCCAGAATTTGGAAATAAAATAGAGAGATTCCCATATTTCGGATTTTGTTGCAGTATATTACTGTGATATATGACACAGATTGTTGACTTGTTTGTATGTGAAGTGTAGCATCTGGTTAAGTTCTACAACTTCAAAAGTTGTCTTTAGTTAGTTTAAGCACTTGTCCTTTTGTTGCCCTGCAGTAACTGGGGAAAGAGCCAACATAGTTCCTATTGGAACAGTCAACATCCATGGGGAAATGTGAGGGACAACATTCATAATCAATAAGAGTATAATATAATACAAACCCCTGACTGTTCCTGCAAACCACATTTTGATAGAGACAGAGGATTTGCTAGCTCGCCTCCAACCACCCTGGTAGTCACATGATACAATGATAATGGAGTTGTTGATTAATCATAGCAATCAATCTCTATCAATTACTCTACAACAGACCCAGACACGAAAACCCCAGTAGTGGAGAGCTTTGGGAACCATAGGTCCAAAGTCACCTGTTACTCCCAAGCATGCTACACTTACCACATGTCATATCTCATATTACTCATAGACTGTGTCCCAAAATGTTATTTTCTGGAAGAAATTCATCTAATTTGCTTTTTGAATAAATCAATACTAACTGCTTCCACCGTCTCCCGAGAGAGTCTGTTCTATGGATTGACCACTCGCTCACCGAAATATTGTTTCTACAGACTCGTATTCATGCACTTCAGTTTTTTTTAAATGATTTGTAATGATTTTTTTTTCCAATACAAGAAGATAAACCTTTCTGACAGGGTCAAAAGAGCAACATAGGTCAAGAATTATTGTTGGTTATAATAGCAAACGAGTGCTTAGTGTGTTCGCATGATGTTAGTCCGTCTACTATTTTAACACAGACATTAACCCATTTATGTTAAATAGGTTAAATCACCCAGTAAATAGCAGACAGAGGAATAGCAAGTAGACACATCAGGGCCACTTTTCATTTTTGGCGCAGATTGGGCAGGATGTGGGTGGCATCAGCGGGAAGCCCAATCAATTTTCGTGATCTGGCCTCATTTAAATACAGCAGGTGAGCTACTATCGGCAGGGCAGGAAATACTGCCACTTATTGAAGCCAGCCTGCAGCTGTTAAAGGGGAGGTGAAGATTTCAGTGGTGATGAGTGGTCAGCACATTACTGAGGCAGCAGGCAGAATTACAATTTGACTGAACAGGGAATGCAATGTCAGCTGTGGCAGCGGGCTGCAGGTCTTGTCATAAGAGGCGACACAACTTTGTGACAGCCTCCCTCAAAGGTGCTACCTTAGAGAAGTACATGTATATTGTCCTGGGTCACTACGCTCTGCTGGGATGGTAAGGATTCCTGTCAGCCCGCCTCCTTCCAGCAGGCCTCCCTTCAGTTCCAGCTCCAGCTCCATGTGCTTCTTCCATCTCTTGCGACTGCACCTCCTCCTCCAGCCAGAAAGCTAAAAAGATGAGTTTTGAAAAAGTGCGTTGCAAGCAAATCCGTAAGATTTCAGAAGGTTGTCCAACCACTACAAGCACATTAAAATCGAGTAACTTACCAAAAAAAAACATGATAAACTATCAGCGAAATGTTTTTTCTCAAACTCTTGCATTAATGAAAGCAGCTGAGGATTCTTTTGAGTAGCGTTGGAAATGACTACCTCGAGACCTGTAGTGCCCAGGATTTGTGGGTGTGTTGAGCAAGTAACAATGGCAGCACTGACATGAAAATTGTGTTGGGGTCTTAAAATTGGAGGGGCAGCACTCCATCTATAAGTTGGTGTACTTCTGCACTTTTTTCAGGCGCAAATTTGGGACGTTAGCAAAACGAAAATCGGCCCCATCATGCGTTCGTCCGCTGTTATCACCGAGTCACATCAGGCTTCATGTTTATAAGGTTTTAGGAACAGAAAAATGTGTGACATATATAGCTGGTTGATCAGCGGATAAAAGAGGAAAAGCCACGTTTGCATGAGCTCAGTTCAAAGTTTGATGATGTTGACTCATTCTTATCCCCCCATCCCCCGAAGCTACTTAAAAAGAAAATGTGTTTATTCCCGCTCGTTAACTCCAAACTCTGCCTTTAGAATGTAGGGTACCCTCCTGTTATGTTCTGCTGTGTTCTACCAGTAGAGATGGAATGCTGAGATGTTGGAAGTTTGAAGAGCACATAGACGAGTGGGAATTGAGTGACCTGTATCACAGCTTGTTCTTGTGAGTAAGTAAAAATATCATGTAGGTTAGTTGTGTGCCGACCTTGGCTTGTGAGGGCATTTTCCAAATGGTCAAATGACAACAGTTGCAGTTTGAATGAAGTGTGGCCATGTGCAATATGGGCTCACATATGAAGCTTGGAAAGAGCGATTTTGTGAGGACTTTTGCGTACGGTCTCAGTCAGGGTGAAAGACAACTGCGTACTTTATGCATCTACTTGACATAGTGCAGTGCTGCCTAGATTTACTTTGGCGGACTTCTTTTTCTTCATTTGCTTCCAGATCCTTAGGATATTGGAGGCTGCATTTACGCTGCTAGGCACCTCCTGCCAAGCAGCTGGCACATTTCCTCTGAGAGGTGGGCACCCTAAGATGCCAAAGCGGAAACCTATTTTTCCTGTACTTCTTCCCAGAGGTCCTGCAAAGAGTCATTGGAGAATGGAGTCTCTTTGCTCCTTGCTGTCGGCATTTCTCCTTCTCCGCCCAATAACAATTAATCTGTCCCTTTAAAGAGCAGCTACATGCTATTTTCCACTCTCCTTCCCCCATTCCCAGCTCCGGCTCAAAGCAAGCTCCCGCAAGAGGCCCCAATCTGACCTGAGAGCTCACCATGAATACGCAGCGAGACTGATCTCAGGAAATTCCACAAGATCAGTTGAGTGCATTTCCGTTGACTGTTACAGTCATCGCTACAAGGTCCTGCGACTTCACACTGGAAAAGGAACATTCCCCCTTATATGTGCTCTCTGCTCCAATACAAGCCTGGTATTTGTGCAGGCTTATCTGTACTCACTTCCCCTCCTGTATGGTTCTTATTACCTTCTTGTCTGGTTTTTACATCCACAGCTCCTTACTAAAATGCTGCATTCAAGAAATCCTATGGGAACCTTAAAGGATTTTTAGAGCTTATTACTGTTAGCAAAGTTTATTCATTACAAGATTTTACTGGTGGCATCTGACAGGTTTATGAGTATTTTTTCAAATAACCCTGGATATTTTGCTCTGCAAAGAAATGAAGCAATAGATTTTTTGTGACTCTCGGAAGTTTTAAGACATAAAACAAATCTTATTATTTCAGTGAAATATTTAAAATCTTCAGTTATGGGGGAAAAAAAATCTAAATTATGCACTATATTACAATTGTAAACACATTTTATGTTTCTACATTGTTTTTTAAAATGAATAGCAATCAGCAATTTAAGTGTATAAAATCACCCTCATTAAAGCAAACAAACAATGTTTTTAGTACTTAACATCTTGATATGTTGGGCTGGAAGGGGGTGAACAGGAGGTTGGGTAATTCCGCTTTTGTTTTTTCTCCCTGTGACTTCACTGAAGTCAGTCTTGTGGAATTTGACAGTTCTAATACCAAATAATGTGGAACTGGCTCCCAGAACCATTGGGCCATTTCTCATGAGGCACCATTAGTTACAAAGAATCACATAGAATATACAGCACCGAAACAGGCCATTCGGCGCAACAGGTCTATGCCTGTGTTTGTGCTCCACACGATCCTCCTCCCACACGAGCCTCCTCCCACACGAGCCTCCTCCCACACGTCTTCATCTAATCCCATCAACATATCCTTCTATTCCTTTCTCCCTCATGTGTTTATTTAGTTTCCCCTTAAATGCATCGATGGTAGTCACCTCAACTATTCCATGTGGTAGTGCGTTCCACATTTTAACCAATCTCTGGATAAAGAAGTTTCTTCTGAATTCCCCATTGGATTTATTAGTGACTATCTTATATTTATGGCCTCTAGTTCTGGTCTCCCCCGTAAGTGGAAATATCTTCTCTCTGTCTACCCTATCAAACCTCATCATAATCTTAAAGACTTCTATCAGGTCACCCCTCAGCATTTGTTTTCTAGAGAAAAGAACCCCAGCCTGTTCAGTCTTTCCGGGTGGGTATGACCTCTCAGTTCTGGTATCATCCCAGTAAATTTTTGTTACACCTTCTCCAGTGCCTCTATGTCCTTTTTATAATATGGTTGAGTACTTAATAATAAAACCGATCATCTCACAACTAGTACTGATGTAGGCATCACTGCTTTCGTTGGCACAGTCAGAATGACCAAAGGAAGGAAGGAGGTTTGTGGCCTCCATTTTTGTAGCATAAAAATGCTTGTTAACAACTGATTTAAGGCAGATAATGGGACACCTCACCTGCCAAGATGAGACCAGCATCTGTGATTTAAATTGCACTCACAATATTGCAAAAAAAACCATCAGATATTATGGCAAATCCTGCGTTTTAAAATGAAAGATCATTTATACTAAATTTCTTGAAAGTCGATGGATTTGGATTTTTTTTAGTCTACATTGTGTGTTGTACAATTAAGAATTCGATGGCTGTAGTGCTGCAGTGTGAAGCTATTAGTACAAACTGCAGTCTGAAGGCAACACGAGGGGTTCTGGGCTCCAGTAGGGCATTCTAAAATATGGTCTTTAGTACAGCTTAATGGCTACAGTAACCTTTTATTAAGTAAGAATGATGCAGCAGAAAATGGAAATCAGTTTCCACTCTGCAGATAAAAAGGTCAAAGAATGACCTTTGCAGCAAATGTCGCAGAACAAAGCTTTAAGCAAAGGAAACTTTACCTTCGTGCTGTGAGGCTGATTATTGCTGAACTTGAAATGTATGGTGCCCTCCAGTAATAGCTGCCCCACCTCATTCTTAAACTTTCTTCAAACAAAACGGTGTCGATAGAGCCTTAGAGGTCATTGCACCATTGAAAGTAAGAGGCGGTGCTGCCACACCACTTAGGGTCACAGGTGGACTTCTTAAAACCCCTGTGGTTGCAGCCCTTGCACAGGCTGACATTTAAATCCACCACGGGTCCTTGGCTGGACTCATGGAATGGCAGTCTCCTGAGGGAGCTCAGTGACTCGCCTCCGTGAGAAACAATAACAGCGCTCAAGACCCTTTGGCTCGAATATTTCCATTCATTTGGGAGCGAGGGAGCTTCGAGGTGTCAGAGGTCTTCAGTTTGCTCACCCACCTTCTCAGCCAAGAGCAGCTGGATCGTTTGAGGAGAAACAAGGGTGAAGTCAGAGACAGCACAATGCAAGAAATTATTTAAGCCGCAAACTTTTATTTTGGTGGTGGGGGGGGGGGAAGGAAGGAAACAATGAAAAAATTACAGTGGAGTACAGAGTTCTAAATTACTTTAAAAACTGATTTTTTACAAAGGCTGGCCACAATAGACTGAGGTGCCTGGAAAGAAAGCCAGGGCAAGCTAATAGAAAGAAATGCTGTCAGTATAACAAAGCAAAAAAAGTGTTCCATTGTCACTGTCTCCATCTGCCTTCACACTTATGGACAAATACATGGTAACTGGTGCATCTCGAAATTATATCCTATTGTGTATCTCAGTGATAGATTTCAACTAACTTTACTTGAGGCAATTAGAATGTAACCAAGCAGGAGAATTATTGTACACTAATTGTTGAAAATATTCAATTTATCGATAACATTGCATGGAGACAAAAGGAAAGTCAGAAAGTCCTTTTCCACTGCATATTTTTTGCTGTTAGAGGCAGTCACCATGATGGGGATACACAATGGTGTTCATTAATGCAAGACCACAGGCAAAATAAAACATTTATATAACAGCAGAAGATAATGCCATGAAAAAATTGTTACTAAAGTGTTTCCATTTAAGATCAATTTTGTCTCAGTCCTGCTGTGTCACTTTGGGTGCTAATTATCAGTTTAATGACATATACCAGTGACAATTTATTGCTTTTAAAATACAGGAGAGATTTGTTGTGATGTGTGTGTATATTGTCATGACCTTCTGGGATTTCTGAAGTATCAGCTGAGGCTGGAGCTATGTGCCATTTATACAGCTGGTATATCCAACTGAAACGCCAGAAAAATTTATGCAAGGTCCTCTATCACCAACATAGACTGCTCAGAAACATCAGCTTCTCTGCCACTCACCCTGATCCAGGTCCCAGTGGACTGGTAGCATCCACTTGCCTGATACTGCTATCTGTCAGGGCAGCAGTACATGTCAGGCCTCCGGCCTTCCCTCTCAGAGCACCACACCAGTGGAACATGGGAGGTGACACCAGGCTGCCCAGGAATAAGCTCCAGGGATGCAGCCATCAGTGGCTCCCTGTCAGGAGCAATCTGTCATAAGAGGGGGGCCATTTTAGTCCCATGACCCTTTCGTAGAGCACGAGCAGCCAACCTCCTCTCGTAATCCTGGACCTCGGGTTTTGCATCTAGGAAAAGCACTATAATAGGTGAAAGAAAGGCAAGTGGAGACACCAGGGGAAGCACGGTGTTTGGCTAGATTTGGTTGGGCTGTGTTCACTTTGGACTTCATTGTAATAAAATAGAATGCGCACTGACATTGCACTTTGTTGTTCATGGGGTTTAGAATCGTACAGGAAAGGAGGCACTTATTTGGAGCTGACTTATTCACTCAGGTGGTGATTACTGGCATGCTCATGTAGCAGCAAAGAGGGTGATGTGTTGTCATTGTGTAGGGTGAGCAGTGGATTGAGGGAATGTCTCTTTATTTGAAAGTGGGGGAGAAGGAGGTGAAGCACTGGTGTCAAAGGTAGACTGTGCCACACAGAAGAGAACACTTCAGTGATGAGATGTGTACTAATCCCCCTTGCACCAGTCATAAGGAT
Source organism: Heptranchias perlo (assembly GCF_035084215.1). NCBI lineage: Eukaryota > Metazoa > Chordata > Chondrichthyes > Hexanchiformes > Hexanchidae > Heptranchias > Heptranchias perlo. The sequence goes on along the minus strand of NC_090357.1, from coordinate 10,584,547 downwards.
TCCTCCACGTTGAGGTTTTCGAGATGCTCTCTTCCATGTAATTCTGGCTCCAGAACAAGGGCCTCCACACCATCAATGTCAAAGTCCGGACCTTTTTTTGTATGGAAAAGTTGTGAAGAGAACAGCAAGCTACAATTTTTCATGACACTTGAGCTAGAGCATGCTCCCGAGTGCCTCCAACCTGTCCAGATGGTCCTCTCATGACCAATCTTGTAGAGGTGTTTGCCTGATTGTAGCACCCCTCTGCTGTTACTCAGGCCATTCGTAGTCGCACCATCATCCATGGGGGGTAGGGTTTGTCCCTCACAAGCTATCCGTGGATGTGATTTTCTTCCCAGAAGAATTCTGGGCGGATGAATGCATCATGGCAACTTCAAGCATATCTGACATTAAGATGTAGAATCCTCTGCATGCCGTGACACACACAATCTGTATATGAAGGGATTGGAAGTCCCGGTTGTTGAGGAAGTTCAGTGGATGTTTCTTTGGCACTCACAAAGCAATGTGAGTGCCATTGATTGCACCCTGGACCTTGGGAGAGCCAGCAAGCTCCTAAAACTGGATGGCACTATCTCGCTGCTGCCTTGCTGAGATGCCAAAGGTGGTGAATTTGCCAGCTCTCCTGTAAATTGCGCCAGTGCCCTGCTGAATGCATGACTATACTGCAGCCTAGCTGATTCTGCAGAGATTGTCCATGGCCTGAAATGAGCCACTGCCATAAAAGTTGAGTGCGATCGTCACCGCACAGAGAAGGCAGTGCAGATAGATGAGTGTGACTACAGGTCCTCATGTAGTAGGTGACAGAGCTGTCCTATTTCCTCTTTGTGTCCTCTTCTTGTATACATCTCCTCAGTAAGTCCTCATACAACCTGTGCTGCCTATGTGTTCCATGGGGAAGTAATCGCTGATGGGGTGATTGTCCCCACCAGAGATTACCTGACTCTCCTTTGCTCCATCACGTTGCCTGACTCTCCTTTGCTCCATCATGCGCTTTCCCCCTCCCCCTGCTCCCCCATGGTATGCCCATACGGAATGTCATAGCTGCTCCTGAGAAGCCCTTGATGTAGGTAAGAGGAGGGAGTTGAAAGTCTGCTGGTGGTCAGACCTTGTACTCAGAAGCAGATCCAGGTCTTTGTAAGCAGAAAGGCAAAACAACCGTTGAAAAAATAGTTCTCAGCTTCAGAAATCGTGAGTGAAACTCTTCGGGCTCAGAAACTCCTCGTTTCCTCTTGTCTCCTACAACCCTCCGAGATCTCCGCGCACCTCGAATTCTGGCCTCTTGCGCATCCCCGAATTTCTTCGCCCCACAGTTGGCAGCCGTGCCTTCAGCTGCCTAGGCTCTAAGCTCTGGAATTCCCTCCCTAAACCTCTCCACCTCTCTCTCCTCCTTTAAGAAGCTCCTTAAAACTTACCTCTTTGACCAAGCTTTTTGGTCACCTGCCCTAATATCTCCTTATGTAGCTCGGTGTCAAATTTTGTTTGATAACTCTCCTGTGAAGCACCTTGGGACATTTTACTATGTTGAAGGCGCTATGTAAATGCAAGTAGTTGTTGTCAGCTGATGTTGGCAGCTGCCGCACCTTGTAATTCTCATTACCCTGTGTGCATTGGGAGTGGAAAAGCAGGAAACTCTGAGCCACTGGCCCTCATTATCATATATTTAAATGAAGGCACTTAGGGCTTAGCGGACAGATTGCAGGTAGATCCAAGAAGCATGAGGGAACTCGGAGGAAATGAATTAATGGCGATTTTACTGCCAGAGAAAGTTACTTGCCCTGTTTATGCACTGGAAATATGACAAAATCGGCCGGGCAATTTACCACCCATAGTTTCTTAATGGGACACCGTCAAGTCAGGGAGGTCTTCAACAGCTCCTAATTTTGTCCATATTTTTTATTTACATAAAGTACACAACTGAATGACAGGTTATAACTTTCAATCCATTAAACACCGTCAATTCCCATCACTTTCTGTGGAACTATTAATTTTGCTTAATTTTGGGGATGACCGATGAATTTTTTTCTTTCACGTTCTTTTTGGCTTCATTTTGCCAAATCTTAAAAAATATATGGGTAGGAACTAATTGGAATCCAACCTTAAAAGTCCAAATGATTGATAATGACATTATGTGGGCCACAGAAAAGGCAATTATAAATCAGGGTGGCACAATCAGCTAATCAAATTCCACTGCTTCATGTCATGAGAAATCTTGTACTGCTGAATATTACAGTCAAAGATTAATTATGTTTCCCAAAAGCCCTGTAGTATTTGCATTAGAGCGCACATGACCAAATCCACAAATTGTTACTGATGTTAGGGGGACTTAAAACATGAATATCTTGCTATTGCATTAAAAAAAACACTGCTAAAATACCTCAGAATTCTAAATTTATAAAAATCGAACTGAGTTTGTTTGCTGTCTCTCTCCTGGTGATTATAGTGGCACTGGCCTCGCCCCTCCCTAATCTCTGTAACCTATTCCAGCCCTACAACCCTCCGAGATCTCTGTGTTCCTCCAATTCTGGCCTCTTGCCCATCCCCGATTTTTATCGCTCCACCATTGGCGGCCATGCCTTCAACTGCGTAGGCCCTAAACTCTGGAATTCTCTACCTCTCTACCCTCCATTGAGATACTCCTTAAAACCGATCTCTTCGACCAAGCTTTTTGGTCATCTGACCTAATATCGCATTATGTGGCTCGGTGTCAAATTTTGTTTGATAATCGCTCCTGTGAAGCGTCTTGGGATGTTTTATTACATTAAAGGTGCTCTTTAATGTAATTAAGAGGGTCATTCCACTCGGCAGTTCATGACCAGCCTAAGGCCCAAAGTCAATCATATGCCGCAACTCGCCGGTCCTGGGAGGGCAGGAAATCAGTATCGTTTGGCTCCGATGCTGAGCTGAGTGGCAGGTGGATGGAGGATGGGGCAGGCGATCCTGGGGAAGCCACAAATGGGCCAGTAGCAGGCCACAGTTTCTTTGAGGACCCAGGAGGAGCACTCCTGCTTTGCCTGGGCCCACAAAAATAAACACTCAAAATTTCCTGGCCCTTTGTCTCGGAGCGGCCTTCAGCAGTCCCTTTAAGGACCGCGAGTTAGGCCGCTCAACTCCTGGTGCAAGTAGGCAGAGGGTGCAAGGCGCAAGCTCTGCCCATTTATAGCTGAATTTTGCACTTGGAGTAGGGTTGCCAACTCTGATTGAACGTATTCCTGGAGGTTTGATCATATGACATTGGTCTAGTGACATTTAATCATGTGACACTTGCCCACTGTTTGCAAATGTTATTGCATTTACCTCAGTTGAGTGTCTCAGTATCACCAACAGCCGAATAAAATATTTCATTCTTTTTGTTTTGCAGAGTGCACAGATTTCAGTGAGATGAATTACAGCACTATTTACAAATCAAAGCAAGAATAGAAAGATTTAAGGGTAATTTTATGACGTTTTACAATACTCAGCAAATTATAAAAATAATAAATGAAATCAAAACTAAATCTCATTCAATTCACTGACTCCCACCCCCCACCGCAGAAACCCAGCTTCAGGGAGAAGCACCGAAGCTGTCTGACCCCCCTAATAAAACACAGTGGGCCAAATCTTGCCGGAGTGGGGCATCTCACGGCATGCGGCGTTAGTTAGACTTTTTCCTTCATCCTTTGCGGTGTAATTTGTTGGCAGCCCGAGCTGATAACGGCGCAGCGAGGGCAACAGGGCATCTGGGACCTTAGTGAACTTGCTGGCCGATTTGTGCATTAATAATGGCGTGCATCGTTAACACGCTGCTCTTGTTCCCATTTGTCCCCTTATACAACAGCACACAGCGCAGACCCACGTTAACCTCCCACCCTGTCACCGGCCAGGTTCGTCTGCCCAACGACTGTGGCTTCTCTCCCTCCTTCCCACCTTTGGACACAGTTGACCTGGTTATATTTAAAGGACACATCGTCCGCTTCCCCTCATTTGCTCTTATAAATTCAAATGTCAAACCCTAGAACAGAGCTAAAATTCTCAGGCAGGGAATTTCCTCATGGCTGATTCCACTCCACGCCGTAACTTCGAGGTCATAGGTCACGGGGCAGGACCAGCTGCAGAGAAATACCAGGCCGATTCTGGGAGGCAGGGAATGGCTGAGGCAGCCGGACAGGCTTCTCGAGCACCATCAGGGATGATGGCAGTGGCGGAAACGGCAAGTCGAGACAACAGATGTGGCTGAGACGAGCAGGCGTGAAATTCCTCACACCACAAAAACAAAGTTCTTCTCTCTCGGGTTGCTTGCAGCAGTACCCAGGATAACAACCCTCAGTTCCGGGAGACTCGCAGATAATCTGGGATGGTTGACAACCCGAAATTGGGGTCCTACAACCAGCATAGGGCCGCCATTTGCATATATAAGCAGCCTTACACTTGTTTCAGGCGAGCAGGCTGCTTGCCAATCAGGTGGGCCTTGGGCGTCAATGGGGGACTAAGGTGTCCCCCCACCCAGTTTTCAACTGCTGGCCACCCGTTTTTCAGGTGCATAAACGGGCGGCCATGAGTTGCAATTATCCCGAGAATCTCTGGGCCATACAGTACTCCTTCAACAAACACGAAAATTGCAAGGAGGACCAGGTTAAAAACCCCTGTCAGAACCACGTTATATATAGAGGCTACGGTAGCTTCAAGATGCGGTGAAATTAAAATTAATAGTACTGCAGTTCAAACACCCGCATGGTTAAACAGTACTTCAGTTGAAAATGTGACCATTAAAGTATGCATATTCTCAAAACAAAAAATTAAAAACAAAACAAAGCTCCCCACACATCCCAAATGTACAACAACCACAACTTGCATTTATATAGCGCCTTTAACGTAGTAAAAACGTCCCAAGGCGCTTCACAGGAGCGTTATCAAATAAAATTTGACACCGAGCCACATAAGGAGATATTAGGACAGGTGACCGAAAGCTTGGTCAAAGAGGTCGGTTTTAAGGAGTGTCTTAAAGGAGGAGAGAGAGTAGAGAGGCGGAGAGGTTTTGGGAGGGAATTCCAGAGCTTGGGGCCTTGGCAGCTGAAGGCACTGACGCCAATGGCAGAGTGATTAAAATCGGGGATGTGCAAGGTCACATTTGTACACTTTACCTTCCAGCCTAGAAATTCTTGCTTGGAATATTAGTATTCAAAAACTGTATGGCATTCCTGTTTTATCAGAGGAATTAAACCATTTAAATTAGATAGGTACTCTTTCCTGTTAAAATAGCGGACAAGTTCTCTGAGTCCACGTCTGTGGTGAGGTGTGACACACACCCCAAGCGCGCACCAGAAAATTGCAGACCCATTACCCGTGATTCATTGAAATCAATGGTGGGGGAGGCAACGGTCATGAGTTTTTCTGATGCCTGTTCCTGGCATGCAAACTCCCTGTGGATGGAAACTCCGATAATCTACTCTTGTACGCCTTATTTTCCAATTTTCTTTCCTTAAGATGATGACTCATGCAAGGATACAGTTCCCCAATTCTGCTTTGAGAATTTCCAGGCTGTTCAACTGTGGAGTACATCACCCCCGAGCCCAATCCTCATCCGACATCTGCCTAAGGTTCTATTGCTAGCAGAGGTCACTGGACAGCTATTAGGAGCGGGAGCTTTGACTGATTTTTCCATTCCTTAGCTCAGGGGGCACTGAAGTCTATTGTGTGAGCCTCGACTTGCATCCTAATTGAGATCAGAAAATTTGAATCTGGGACCTCTCGGGTGCATATGGCTCAGAAATGGACAGCGCATTTAGCCAGTGCGGCCCTGAAGAAGCCCATCTACCCTACATGTTGTCTGACATATAAACTAAATTAGCTGGAAAGCGACACAAAAGCCCAAGTCCATGAACAATTTACAACCCATATAAAGCCAGTCTGCAGTAACACCTTTAGAGTCTCACCTCAGGCAGTAATCTAATATAACCTCAATTGTAAGTCATTCATTTTTTTCCTGAGTGTCACATCAAGTAATCTTTTTATGCCAAAGGCATTGAGTTAAATATTACTGTATTCCACATCTCTTGTCCTCTTTTCTGAGTGACTTTTAAATATAGCTAGAATTTGCAGTCTATTCCTGCGAAAGATGTCGCCAGGAATCATCCCATATGTGGCAGTTAAAGGTAAATATATTGGGTGCATTAACATCCAATTACTGTCAGGCGATTTACTGCTTTCATTCATGGTAAGTAACTACCAATGATAAATACGCCGTCCAATCGAATATTAGATGTAATCATGGAAATTAATAATTTTAACAACGAGAAATGTACCTCTTGATAAAATGAATAAGGTAAAATCGTCCCTCTCCACAGCCTCATATCCCCAGATCATAACATCGAATACATGTGGCTGGTTACTAGCCTGGCCGCCAGATCTGACTAGACCATCTCAAGTTGGACCGTCACTCCGTCTCTGACCATAACTGCTTCTTGCTCGAATAGAATCCCAGAAAGCACAAACAACTCCAAACAAATCCAAAGCAAGGAGCCCACAGGCCCAGCTGGTTGGCTGAATTGCATGCGTTTGGGGGTTATTTGTACATTATCATGATGCTCAGCATTTAATAATAGTGACCACACAAATATTGTGACCCTGATACAGATGAAAAGAAAAGACAAATGAAATGGTACCTACATTCCATTGGAATGTTTTCCTAGTCACATTCACCCTCCTCATGGAGTTAAACACAATGACCTCGATTTTCCTCCCACCTGGCGCAAACCGGGCCCAGGGTTGCGGGGGGCAGGGTGGGGGGTGCAGGGGTGGGAGTTAAAATGGAGCAGGGGACTTACCCACAGAACTGGAAGATTTTCTTGAACAATTTTTGGTAAAGTTACCCCTATTATCCAGAGTACTGAATTCAAACAGTGAATGAAAGGTTATGGGAGTGGTTGCAAGGCAGTAATCTCATTATGACGGGGGAACATCACAGAGCATGGGAGCAAAGCTCAGGTTTACAGCTGACATCTGAAGCTCTGAATGAGTTTACAGCCTTGAAAATTACTCCACGATACTTATTATTCTTATGCAATATGCTGTGGTGTTATTCAGTTCTTGCTTCTTTTAGTAATCGCAGTTGCCATGGCTCATTGTTGCAGATGCACAATAACTAACATATCGCTAACTAAATGTGATGTAATCATTGCAACCGTAGCAAGTTTCCTTCTAAACAATTATAGGGAAATAAGATGCTTAATTTTTATACCACAGCAACTTACTGTAACTTAGTAGCACATTATCAGCAGTGGCATAATGGTACAGACAGTTCTATTATTGAGAAGCGTAAGTGAAGGGCCGAAGCCCACAGTGCAGGGAAGTGGTGACCTTCGCAGCCACTGGGAGTATTGTACCTGCGGGTCACAGGTTGCAGCATGTGGCGTAACTCATCGACAGCTTCTCTTCTGAAGCACCGTCCCTTCAATCACTGTTGCTGGGTGAGCTGAAGGGAGGAGCGCCCAGCTGTGTTTCTCCTGGAGTGAGGGTATTGGAGCCACTCACCTCCCATCATGGCAGTCCAGCCTCTGCTTCCTCTGTTCCTCCTCCTCTTCTACCTTCAAAAAGCACAGATGCAAGGGCATTCCCAATGGAAAACCCATTGTGGCCTCTTCAGAATGTGGGAGGAGTCAAAAATCAGAGCCCCACGGCAGAAGGTACAAAGGAATACATTGGGGGTGATTTTAAACCCCAAGAACGGGTGGGTTGGGGGCGGGTGGGAGTTGAAAATAGTTGGGTTTTTTTGGATCACAACCGCAAAATTTTCGGACTTTGCATTCCCGGTGGGAAGCCTGTACTTTTCCGTGCCGACGTTAAACCCGGAAATAAAGCCGGGTTGCGGTCGCGACCCAAAAAACAACTATTCTCAACTCCCACCCGCCCCCAACCCACCCGTTCTTGGGGTTTAAAAATCGCCCCCATTGTAACAGTTGTCAACAGAGCAAATAAAAGCTAAGGAAAACAGTTTTGCAAGGCTTCTTACTGCGGCCCTTGAAATTCACTTCCACCTTTAACTTAGCATCTGGTATCACTAGCTGCCCATTTTATATGTTATTGATTAACATTTGGCTTAAGTGAGGCAGTAATTTTGATAAAACAAATGTTTGGTGTCACTGCATCATTACCGCCTCATTTAAATGTGCCCACCTACATTTGGGAAGGTGCTTTAGTCATCTGGCGGGAACGGTGCTGAAAAATCCAGCAGTCATATAAATGGATTGGGAGCATATTAAAGGGACCCCACACCACCTTTTGTCATCACCCGCTGGAATCCTGCCCAAAAATTCAGAGGAAATTCTAACCTCTTGAGTAGTGGGTTATTGACATTCAATGAATGTTGATCTGGCTCTGCCTTCCTTCCACTACAACCTTGAATTGACTCACACTTAATCTGCAACTTTTAATAGATTAAGTAAAAATAAAGAAAGCCCCTGATATGTGAGACTTTGGCCTTGAAATTACGCTGTGTGAATGTTAGCACGCAAATATTTAATTATTCATCGCAAATTTCTTAGTCTGCTATTTTAGCAGAGGTGTAATAAACAAGTCACTGGCTCCGTTACAGTAGCGGGCAGTGGAATTTTATGTGATCACATTAAGCTCTTGTAAGCTAATATTTGCATAGTGTAATTTCAAGCACGATTGTAATAAAAGCCCAGCGTAAAAGAAACTGGCAGGACCTGTCAGTTTGTTCCCCATCAGGTTTCACTGACCTATAAGCCTTATGGTACCAACGTATAGGGACTATCTTTGTGAGTCCTGTTCAACACTATCTCTTGCTCACGTTCTTACTCTTCCTCCCTGTAGTTCCGCAGAATTCCATGCTCACTTCATTGCACATTTGTCTTCAATTGTGCCCCTTCCTGGTATTGTGCCCTGTGCCAAAAATGAACTATCCTTCTTATGTCCAATCAGATTGCCAACACCCATCCATCCACATTATCAAAATCACTGCCAGCATCATGACATTGCATCAACAGCTGCTCCTGTTCGTCTGTTCTGGCAGTTACTGTTTCACACAGAATTACAACTGTGCCCTTCATATTAGTAAATAAGGACTGCAAACCACTGATATGAGCGGGTGACTTTTATTTTGCGCTGCATAAACTGCGATAAATGTTCAAGTCAATTCTGCATTTGATCGACTTGTTATTCAACATTATTACAGATAGAGATCCTCAGGCTGCTTTGTAGTTAGCCATTTCAAGTCACATTTAATGAAAAGGCATGAACTAAATTACTGTCAACACAACACTTGAAATTCCAATTTGTTTCTTGTTATTTCGATCTATATAATGTGATGGAATAACTGGAGTGAATTCTAAATGTGTAAGCATAGTCTCTTGCCAGTTACAGGTTGCTAACGACTGTGTATATGACATGTATACATGTCGTATGTATCTTTACTTCATAATTTGGACATCCACTATTTTGGGTAATATATGCAAGTTCCTTTTTTTGGTTTTGTCGAAAGATTGGCTTTGCACTAGGATTGGAGTGAATTTGTAGATGAGTAAGCAATTGGTAATAGGGAATACTGAGCATGTAATATTTTGAGATAAATAATATCCGAATGGACGTCTGATATTGGAGGGCCAGATTTACAGAAATATAATCTGCACTTTGTGATATCAAAATGTGTGCGTCACAATGTTACAATTCTAAGAAAACACACAGTTTGTTACCATGTCATTGTATTGTAATATAATACAACTTGTTGCTCATTTGATATTGTCATTGGCCCAGAATTTCCTGAGATATCATAACCGACAAGTGACGCCGAAATTTAGGCCAATTTTGCTGTCGGCAAGTTACTCCAAAATTTCACGAGAATCTCATTTGCATGCACCAGAACATAAAAACAAGTGGAAATCAGTAGGGGATTGCTAGATTGCAAACTGAAATGGGAATCCTTTGGATCCTGTAGGGGACTGTCTGGAAGGCGGATGAGGAGGCCCTGGAAGACTGCGGGAAGCTAAGCAGAATGGCCACTTGGTCGAGGCATCAGAGGGATGGGTGTCCATGGAACGATAGGGGTCCTGAGGCCAACTGTAACGCCCCAACTGACCATTGCAGACCAGCAATTAAACCTTGGACCTTCTGGTCTGTCTGCCTTACCCTTGTTAGGAAACTCTGGTGCTGTGAAAAACAAGATTTCTGGAGGATTGTATCAAAATTGTTGGCTTGATGGAGTTCTTCAACAATAAGGAAAGCAGTAATAGAGTAAAGGCAGGGAGGACATAAGGTTTGACAACGAAAAATTGCAGCTACTGCCCTGTTTTCTGCTCTTTCAACTAAATCATTGCTGGCCACAGTGGATAATAAAGTTGATTGCCTGTTATTGAAGGTTGATGATCTAGAAAAATCAGTTTTTCCACAGAATAATTTCACCTCATCTCTAGTTTGCTGGGAATAAAAGGAACGGATAAGATTTTTTTTTCTTTTGACAAAAGATTGCTGTCATTATTCAGTCTCATCCTTCTCTTGGTGATTAAATGGGTGAACCGCAGTGATATGAGGTGAACAACCAGAGTGCAGTTCTACTTATTTGATCTCTGCCTCTACTCTTTCCCTTTATCTCAGCCCGTATATAAATAGGTTACCCACTTGAAGCCCCCTGTCATGTATTTTCTTGCTTCCAGCGCTAATATAGTGAGAGGCAAACAGTGTTGTGTGCAGCTCTTGGCTGTGATACTGCAGCAAGTTTACTTTCGATAATTAGAGCAGCAGACAATTCTATTCCACTAGCATTTTAACTTTAACATTAATTTGATGGAAGTATATAAATGCTACCACCCTTGGTTCTCACCAGATGGATGCAGATGAGGAAGGCTATTTGAACCATCTTAGTTCCTCCTTCAATAAAAAAAACTGTAATTCCCCCATAACAGCAATGTTCAAAAGGATGTTTTTGATTCGTTATTGCCTGCCTCTCCTCCCCCCACCCCACCCCTCCCCTCAGCTGAGGGCAGTGATTCTTGCTGGGGTATTGTTCCATGGACACCCATCCCTCTGACTCCCCGACCAAGTGGCCATTCTGCTTCGCTTCCCGCAGTCTTCCTGGGCCTCCTCATCCGCCTTCCAGACAGTCCGAATAACACTTTTCAAATTTGGCCAACCTTCCCAGCATGCCGCCTTGAACAGTCAGTTCAACAGTTCCTTTGCTTAATTAATACTTTTAACCAAACTCTGCTCCTTCAGCAAGTTATGAATCCAGGTTTCTAGCCAGTCCTTTACTTTCCTTAAAACTGGTATTGAAAAGTCCCAAATCCTTTAGCTTTCACACTCACTCCTTTGCAAAAATCACTTTCTTCCAACTCCGCAACATTGCCTGTCTCTGTCCCGTCTCTCCCCTTATGCTGCTGAAACTCTATTCCACACTTTCATTAATTCGAGGTTTGACTTTTCCAACACCCTGCCAGTTGGCCTCCCCACCTCAGCCCTCCAACCCATCCAAAACAACTCAACCTGCATCCTGACCCACGCTAAGTCCCACACTCCCATCATTCCGGCCTCTCCCAACTCCACTGTATTCCAGTGCGTATTTGGAAAATCAGCCCGTCACCCACCTTCGTCACACTTCAGACAGCAAAGAAGATCAGAGCATTAAAAATGCATGTGACGCTGTGTAAATTGGCTTTTACCAACTGTACAGCGACTTTATATTCTTGCAGCACAATAGGCAAGGTGGCTGGGCAGAGTTACCTGAACAGGTTGGCATTCTCATGAAGCTGTTGACTCCACTGGCCTACCACCCACCACCACCACCGCACCACTCAGTTAAATTGCTGGTAACACCTGCTTTACATCCTCTGATGCCCAGTCCACAAAATTCTTTGTGCTATTGTTGCTGATGTGCCATTTCTCTTAATTGCTGACATTGTGAAAAACATTTGCATTGGTGCTAGCTCCGAGAATTTCACTCGAAGTAGTGTTTAGTTTTTCAGTGAATATAATCAGTGGTGTTATCAGCAACTAACCTTCCTTATAAAGTGTGTCAAAATATTGACTCAGATTTTTCCTCAGTGCTGTAACTCTATAAACTGCTGTAAACTCAGGTGTACTGCTTGTCCTAGTGTATAAATTATCACTCTTAATTTAACGGTAGCTGATTACAAATAGCTTTTATTACATTTTGTAGTCATGGTGACCCTGACACAAGATAGCGTAATTATTTAAATGCTGCGGATCCCATGGCTGTATAATCTCTGCATGTTGTATCGTTTTGCTTTTCCAAATGATCCTTTCATTCATTTCTTCTCCCCAAAATGTTCCTTTCTAATTTCTTGTTTGTTTCTTTCCTTCATTTAATTTTCCTTGTTTTCTCCATTCAAGAGGCCAGGGAAAAGGAACCATGATTGGGGGTCCAAGATGGACAACATTAAGCAGAGGTGTAGTTCCAGTTCTGGAAGGGAAAAGAGAGAATTCAGCAAGTTCATGAGAAAGGGAATGAGCAGGTAGACCTTGGAAGTAAATGAGTGATTTGGCAAATCCAAGATTAAAGAACTTGCATTTATATAGCACCTTTCATGACCTCAGGATGTCCCAAAGCATTTTGCAGCCAATGAAGTACTTTTGAACTATAGTCACTATTATAATATAGGAAACTCAGCAGCCAATTTGCACACAGCAAGGTCTCACAAACAGAAATGGGATAATGACCAGATTATCTGTTTTAGTAATCTTGGTTGAGGGATAAATGTTGGCCAGGACACCAGGGAGAACTCCCCTGCTCTTTGTGGAATAGTGCCATAGAATTTTTTATATCCATCTGTGAGGGCAGACATGGCTTCAGTTTCTCGTCTCATCCAACAGACAGCACCTCCGACAGTGCAGCACCAAAGTGTCAACCTAGATTACGTGCTCAAGTCTCTTGAACGCACAACCTTCCTACACAGAGGCGAGAGTGCTACCACTGAACCATGGCTGACAGATGCAGGGAGAAAGGGAACACATTGCCAGATCTGTGAGAGAGAAGAAAAGGCAGAAAGTTGGCAGATTTAGGAGGGTGATGGATTATGTCACCTCGTCGCAGATTGGAGGGAATAATTTGGCAGGTTTGGGAGGCAACAGAAAGGTGCTGCATGGCTTCAGAGAGAGATGAGACTCACTATAATTGGTTATTCTGAAGTAAAGGCAGCAGAGAATCCTTCAGAGATCACACTTGTGAGACGTGCCACGGAGACTCGGAGCCCATTTTATAGAAATCATCTCGGGTATAAACTGGTCATCAAAACTCACAGGGGGCTCCATAAAAAAATATGAAGGTGAAACTCATACATGAGATTTTATGGCACTTAAATTCAGCCAAATCACTGGTGAAGAGTATGGCCCTTTACCTCATAATATGTTATTAATGCTCAAAATCCAACTCCCACAATATGAAATAAATATTATATACAGCAAGAATGATTATCTTTGGTGTGGCTGAACCAATCACATTTAGAATTTGCTTTGGGGCATCCATAATTCTCATTTTTTTCCACAAACATGCAAAGAATACTCTTATCTACACCCCCTTTCAAATAGTGGACTGGACTAATACACTCCATTCAATCTCTAGTGTCTACCTTTCCTAAGTTTAAAATCCTAAACTTATATTTTTTTATACATCTCCCTATTTTCACCATCTCCTGGAGGTAGAAGCAGCTTTGAAACAAATGCCAAAGGCCTGTTTTTTGAGTTAATGCTGGGACAAAGAATTCACATTACAGCCATGACCATGTCAATATCTGATGCATTTTTCTGTGTCAAGTAGGAGGGAGCTGCAGATAGAGGGGTGAACTCAACAACAGCCTCTGGGAGAAGAGCTTTTTCAGGTGAGTAACAGCACATGCACTTTAAAGGTTAACAGACCATTGCTCCAATATTTTCATTTGATTTGACCAGAAATGGCTTCAAAATGATTATTCCCCTTTGCTGCAAGCAGCCAATTCACTGCTTTGGGAAAAATATCAGCAACTACTTGGTGTTGGTGACTGAAGCATACAGAAGAATTAGCACTGTTCTCCCTGCAGAAGGGGTACATAACTAGGACATGTCATTTCAAAAGTGTTTTTTTTTATATCAGTGATTACGTTTTCTGCCTGTTAAAAGCAGCTCTGTGCACTTGAAGGAGGAAATAAATTAATTTAAAATCCATGTAATTTCAGCCAGTAGCAAACTGCGTGACACTGTGATGTGGTGACAGACCTGCTAACAATCGCACCATGACAATCAGTGATTGCTCTCAGTAAGTGTAAGGCATTCACTTGGAAACTTTTCACCGGGTAGAAGAAACAAAAGGAACGTATTAGTGCTCGAGCAAGCTCCCTTCAGTCAGTTAAATATAGCTGTTGGAAACTTGGTGCACCTTTCAGTTTTCATTGGCAATTATATTTTGTCGCTTGAATCCATGATATCAGTGGGAATTTAATTCCAAAACAAACAGTAAACGATTGTAGAGCAGCCTCCCTGTTATGCTCTGTGGATGTTGACATGCTCTTTCTAGACTGACCCATCAACCTCCACACAAAAGCCATCAGTGCCACTTGGTAGCCACCTCATTAGTAACTGAACCTGAGCAATTCGATAAATGATTCACCATCCCACAGCGAAAGGCAGACCCAAGATGTGAGCATCATTAGAGAGTGGGACTTGAACTCAGGTCTGTAAACTTTGAGTCTCATGCTCTAATCTTCAACAACTGTCTTGTCTCGTTGATATAACGAGATGTCTTTTATTTGAGCAGGTCTATAATAGTCTTAACTGCTGGTTCGGTGGAATCCACTATACTTGCATTGCTGGGCAGATTCCACAGTACAAGACAAACAACTGTGCCTCTGAATTAAAACTCATTTCAGGCTGTTGGACCTTGCTGATATCTGGGAAAAGTCAGCACAGGTGGTCAGTGAAAACATTGCCTGCAGCCTGAAAACAAGGCAGATGTTAATATTGCTCCTCCAGCATTCCTGCCTCCAGAGGGGACATCCTGAGGTGAGGCTTGACCCCTTCAGAGATAACAGAGTCGCCCCATTTACCTTGCAGTACAGACCTGTAACCGGTGGTAGCATTGTGCAGTAAAAGCAGTATATGCGATGGCTGGATGGCTGTTTAGTTTTCCAGTGCAGGTTACCTTCTGTTTGCAATTAACAATAACACAAATTTTAACGTTAACTGCCCCAATTTTCTTAATTTCAAACACATATAGGGAAAATAATAGTATCCACCATGGCTCAGTGGTAGCACAATCACCTCTGAGTCAGAAGGTTGTGGGTTCAAGGCCCACTCCAGAGACTTGAGCACATAATCTAGGCTGACACTTCAGTGCAGCCCTGAGGGAGTGCTGCACTGTCAGAGATGCCGTCTTTCAGATAAGACGGTAAACCAACTTCTGCCCTCTCAGGTGCACGCAAAAGATCCCATGGCACTGTTCTAAGAAGAGCAGGGGAGTTCTCCCCGGTGACCTGGCCAATATTTATCCCTCATCCAACGACACTGATAAACAGATTATCTGGTCATTATCACATTGCTGTTTGTGGGACCTCCCTATGTGCAAATTGGATTCCTACATTACAACAGTAACTACACTTCAAAAGTACTTCATTGGCTGTAAAGTGCTTTGGGACATTCTGAGGTTGTGAAAGGTGCTATATAAATGCAAATTGCAAATGTAGCAGATCTGAAAATAAAAAGAATATGCTGATAAAACACAGTGGATCCGCTGCATGCTCAGACCCCTGTTGACAACGTGCTCTCGTAAAGGATCATCCCAAATGTCAGTCTGCCCTCCCTCCTCCCAAGATAGCAACAATGCAGCCACCACCCCCACCCCCCACACACACACACACACACCATGCAAGCAACTCTATCCATTCATCCAAGTAAAGTTCAAGAGCGACTGATCCTGCATCTTGATTAAACTCCACATTTTTGTTGTCGTGCAAGTAATTTTCTGTTTACTGAACTTGCGACTCACTTAAATCACAGTGCTGCTGTAGACAGGCCCACTTCTAGTGGTAGTGCTGTACTATAAAGAAGGGGCCAATCATGTCACTAGTGGCAGGGAGACTCATCCCATGAGGCGGTTTATCCCCACACCACTGGAGGCAAAGTGCTGCTGATAACAACGATAAATAGTTACCACCAACATACAGGATGCTGCAGGCCGCCATTTTGTTCTGGCCACCTGTTCAGCCCACCCATGCAGGCCAAGAATACAGCTCGTATCCGTACGATCCTTCTGTCCCACATTAAGGAAGGCCAGAAAGCTAGAGTTACGATCACGACTTATGCGTCAATGCGCATGCTCCACATCACTCTTCCGAGATCACTGCTGAGGCTGAGAATGTAAACAGGGTAAATTCAGAGTGCCAGCAGACTTTGCGCATTAATGTACAAAGTAAGCACAGCGCTGAGTGCCACAGAGATCAATGTTTTGTGGAATGCCATTCACTTTATTTAAAATGTCAATTCTCACCTCGTTACTGACAGCAGTTTTTAATCCCAGAGGTGCCTGTGCCTCAAACACACACTTTCCCTGATTTATTAATGACTGTTTAATAGCTGCCGTATTATAGTGTGTGCTACCAATAATTTGCTTGTTACGGCAAATCGGGTCCAGAGCTGCTGTTGCTCAAAGATTTGTTTTCTCTCAGCCTCTGACAGGATTTTACTAAAAAGGGAAAGCTCGAAAGAGAGAGAGAAAGAAAGAAAGAAAGAAAGAAAGAGAGAGAAAGGCAGAAGAAAAAGAAAAGGCACCTTGTAATCAAGCCAAACACAGACTATCACACTGACTCAATGTTAGGCTCCCCATGCAGTTCTAAGGGAATCCATTTGTCTTATATCACCTTCAGCATGTGCAGACCTCTATTGATCAAATCACAAGATCAATACAGACAAAGAAGGCCATTCCACCCATCTGAGTTCATCCGTCTGGAAAGGAAAACCAACAGTTCCCGTATCACGGCATCCTAGTTCTTCAATGACTGTAAGGTTTTTGCCTCCAATCTCTTATCCAGAAGTCTATTCCAGGTGTCGGTTACTCTTTGTGAAGAGATTCGTTTGATAGAGAGCACGCTGGGCTTTGTGGAGGAAAGGTTAAAATCCATATTGAAGTGTGATAGCAAATTCTTCCTTATTCCTCCCCTTTCTCTTCACTTATAGGTTCTACCAGACCACACACATCCTACAGCAGAACTAATGAGTAGACCATCTACTTGTGCCAAGGGCTTTGTTGTCCCCACGCCTTTGTGGCCTCCAAGGGTACATGGTAGTAGTCTGGTAACAATACTTCCTCTGATTCTTTCCCTCCCACTTGGGGAACACACCTCATCCCTACTCTGTCCCCCCACACTCACTGCAGTGCAGCAGAGACCAGGAGCTCCTTGGAGTGGGAACACATTGATCCCACTTTGCGAGACCATGCACTGATGCTCACTCTGCTGCACCGCCTCAAATTGGGAATTTTTATTCTTTCAACAAACCTAATTGTTTCATTCTCCTATTGGCCCCATGAGCTGATGTGATGTGCAGTTGAGCGGAACAGAGCAGAAAGGTCCCACTTCTATTCTTGATCTGTGCTGAATTTGCTGATCTTAGCTGGAGCAGCACTAGAGGAATTACAATTAGCATCTGAGGTAAGAAAGACAACAACTTGCATTTACTTGACGTCTTTAACTTTGAAAAACATCCCAAGGCCCTTCACAGAGGCATAATCCAAAAAAAAAGGATACTGAGCCAAAGGAAGAGATATTAGATGGTTTTAAGGAGAGTCTTAGAGGAGGAGAAGGATCTAGAGATGCTGAGGGGTATTTGGAAGGAACTCCAAACCACGGGGGCTTAGGCAGTTGAAGACACAGCCAACGATGGGGGAGGGGGGTGGTCAAAGGGAAGAGGCACGAGAGCCAAGAGTCAGAGGAACAGAGCGTTCAGGCAGGGTTGTAGGACTGGAAAAGAAACAATCAGCCAGGACCCCTACTTCTGATCATTACCAGTGTTAGATGAGGATAGGATTGAGCTTAGTTGTATCTAGACTTCCAGGGGGCATTTGACAAAGTTACATATGGAAGACTCAGTTAAATTCAAAGCATTAGGGATTCAGGATAAATCTTGGGAACGAGTAAGTGTAGAAAACAATGGGTGCTTGTCAGAGGAGTTACGTCAGATAGGGAAATTACTGAGTGGGGTACCCAGGGACGTGTATTGTGGCCACTGCTGTTTCTAATTTACATCAATGACTCAGAATCCCAATGCAAATTAGTCAAATTTGCAGATGATGCCAAACTACGAGAGTCAGTAGAAGCAGAAGGAACAGCTCAGAGTGTTCATCACATCCCAGATAGACTAGTGAAGGTGAAAACCCTGGAATAATTTAAGAACTATTTGGATGCTGCAATAAGGAAACTTTAGGGTCATTCTGGATGGATGGCTGAATGGTCTCCCTGATCTGTAATTATCTTCTGATGCCTCCCATGGTTGAATAAAGGCAGAGCGGCGCAAATCAGCCAGCAATTTGTGACGATTCACAATTCAAAGAGTATCTCTTCCTCGCCACAAGTTGCTGGCCGATTTGTGTATTAATGACAGCATGCGTTGTTCAGACATCATTATTTTCGCAGCAAAATCTGGGCCAATATTTTTGGTCTTTCCTTACTGATATCCATCAAGTAGGCAGAGCATGATAGGGGTAGCATGACCCAGATGAAAGGGCAGAAGAGCTGACATAGGCCAGAGGAAATGAGGTATCGTATTACCAGTTCAGTAGTATTATGATTAATTCCCCAGCAGATTATCAGGAATAGCCAATATATATTATAGAGCCTTTTTAAAACAAGTCTTGCTGACTGTTACGAATGACCTGCCAGCTTACAGTAGGAATGACGAACAAAGCAGTGAATCTTGCTTTGCAATGTTTTCTCTCTCTCACCTGGTGTTTCCAAATTTCCGAGAATGCCAATGTCAAATGTGTTGGGAATTCTACTGCCATACACAACTAGAATGAAGGCACATGGCTGGGAGAGAGATTCACTTATTAAACCGCACTATATTGCAGAACCGATTTGATTAAACCTGTGGAGGAGACACTTTACCTGAAAATATGCATCTGAACTCGAGTGACACTGAACATGCTGGGGCATCTCTCATTGGTGCTGTGTGGAATGCACTGGGTTTGAAAACAAAACAAACAGAAACGACTGAAAATTACAAAGATTACAGTAAAATCATATGCAACTAAAATGAAGGCAGACATACCTCGGTCAGCTTGTTAACCACCCGCAGATGTTAGACTAGAATTTGGGGCCATTACAGTCTCCAGAATTCCTGCCTGAAATACAAGAGTAATGACAAGGTTCAGATGGTTTCAAAGTACAAACTGCAGCATTATTTTAATCGTGAGTTTGAAATATTTTTCCAGACTCAACACATCCAACGTGTGCTATCAAAATTGCTTTCTGGTGTCATGCTAAATGAAATCCATTGTGGATAGGTTCGTGATTTTTGTAACAATTAAGTTGAAAAGGCTTGTTCCGTTGAATTTGAAATAATTAGTACCAGTAACCTGATGCCTCATTATTCAGGGAAAACAGCAATGTTGCACCTGTAATGATGCATCACAGAGAGTTGGTATTTTAATTCTAATCAGTGTCCTGCAGCTCTGAATGGACTGTGAAAAGCGAACCATTTTCCCCAACATCAGTGGAGACCGCACAGCACCCTAATGGTAATGTGTGAATACATCAAAACAACCAGTGAAAAATGTTTGAACTGTTGCTCATAATTGTCACCTTTTTCTTTTCTAAAATGCTATTACGACACATTAGAGTTAACAGATTTTGTTTGATCGTGTGCATAATGGCTATACTTGTTAGTGTGGTAGTACTAAATAAATCACAGCCAAGAAAGAAAGGAAAACTAACAATTTACAGTGGCCATTATTTATGTGAGTTTTGACATACTCGGGCACAGGGCGAGGTAGGCAGGCGTAAAAGAGCGAGGAAATTCGGAAGTGGCGTAACTATGGGAGTCACACACTTGCACCTGAGTTTCTTCAATCTTTTCCGATGGGTATTTGCAACACACCCTGATTACACATGTCTCTGGGCGCAAATACACAGGAAATTCCAGCCCTTGATATTTAATCAGTGACCCCTGCTAGAAGCAAGAATTTGTTGACATTGGCTAGGGACACGATTTGGCTCAGTCGCGATGTCCCTGCAGATGAATATCTTGCTGGTGTTCACTGTCAAAGTTCAGATCCCAAAGAAGTCTTTCTCTGCTTCCACAAAGTTGAAGGCAGAAGCAGAGACAGACGACTTTGGCCGGGCTACTGCTGTATAGTTTGCACATGGTTCAAGAGCAACATTAATAGAACCCTGGGCGCCTGTGGTTTGTCCACCTATTGCCAAAATGTGACAGTCAAACCTGGGACAATTTGGATGTTCGGATGATATTCCCCTCTTCACTGCAAATGGCTACAGTTGGAGCTCATTTGAAAACTGACATTACCAATGGATGCACCTTGGGTAAATCTGACCTGAACTGGGAACTATTTAACAGTTAAAGTTTTGATTACTAAAATCCTAAATTAAATGGAAGTAAATATCTTAATCCCTTCTGCTCTATCTCCACATATAATACTTTGGCAAATGAGTTGTCCCAAAATATAGACAAAAGAATGGATGTGAATAGAGCAAAAAGCATGAAAAAACAAATAAAATACTGACAAATAGACAAGTTTAAAAAAACAAATCTGGTTTTGGAAAAAAATACTGCAAACGCTTATGTTTAGAAATAGAAAAGGCATCTTACTGGTATAAACAGAGAGGTGTTAGTTTTCTGTAATACACTGAAGATTAAATTCCAGTAATCCTGCAATGATTACATTGTTAATTCAATTCTTCACCGAGAACCTCGTAATGAATCAACTAAAGAGAGAGCTGCGCAAATCACAGTTGGCCATAGCACTCCCAGCCAAACATAAAATGTCTGTTGTAAATCCCAGCACACAATAGCAATAGGTAAGATTTATGGTTCAAATGCACGCCAGTGATTCAGCGGACATGAAATTTGTCTTCGGTGTTATAAATTGGATAGCCAGGTGGTGAAGGATAGAATACCAGAGCCTGGTCTTCAGTTGCTTCCAAACCTTTATTCAGAGCTCCACATTACACCCACTCCACACCCTAGATTAGCCCTCTTATAAATGATACAAGAGAGTCGCCAATTAATACGCACCACCTGAATACAATTAACACTGATTGATATAAATCACATGGATATAATTAACATTCGGCATGAGCACAAAATGGGTGCAAATCAGCAGCCCATTTTAAATTCCGTCCAATTTTCTTTTCCATTGGATAAAACGGGCTGCCGATTCACGATCGCCCGTTTTGCACTGCTGCGCAAGGTGAATTTCACCCCCAACGTGTTTACCCTGTGGTTAGCTGAGGCTGGTATGGTTCCAGGTTCAACTGCTGATCTGGGCTGAGTCATCCCACTTCAGCCAGGGTGACAAGAGGGGGGCTACGAGCACCACACAATGTTTGAGTTAAGGAATACCGATCGCTATCCGGTGACCCCTGCTGCAAGTATACAATTGTGGATGTCAGGTGAGCAAAGGATCTGGCTTGCATGTGATGCCTCATGTGCTAAATAGCCTGTCAATGTTCATTGTTAAGGCTCACAAGTAAATAATGGCCATTTGGGTGAGGGACCATAACACAGCAAGCAGTCAAGTTACAATTTGATCCTAACATTTAACTGGGTTGGCTTTGGCATTTGCTCATTCATTGTCAGAGCCAATACATTCCCAGAGAGTAAACAAGAGGCTGCGTGGCAGAAGGAGAGAAAGGATCCCTGCAAAGCTGTTGACTGGTTTATGTATATCCAGAACCAAATCACAATATATCTCCAGTGCTGACATGTCACATATTGAGAAAGGTCAAAACTTGGAGATTGTGACATGTCACTAGGGAAACTTTAAGTGTTTTTAAAAGATGTTATCTGAACTATGCCGGAATAGTAGATTTGGGGGGAAAATAAGATCTACAAGGCAACTGGCAGAGTGTGAAATCCTTATGGCACGCTGTGTATAATTTATGAGCAAACAGGATTTCCCAGAAAGTGATTTGCTCTGAACTTAAAGTGCTCTTCTCTGGAATTCCATTCTCTCTCAACTATTCGATCCAAAAATTGAAACCAATGTGCTAACAACCCTTAGATGGAATAAGATTAAAAATCTTCGCCAAGCCTTTTCTTCATAGAATCATATAGCACAAAAGGAGGCCATTCAGCCCATCATGTCTGTGCCGGTTCTTTGAAAGAGTTATCCAATTAGACCCACTCCCCTGCTCTTTGCCTATGGTCCTGCACATTTCTCTTTTTTTTACAAACATAACAGGATCGAGTAAATTGCATGAAAACGTATAACATCACATGATGGGAATGAGGTCCAGTTTGTTTGGTTTTTCTCTTCCCCCCCTCCCCCGATAGGCTTGTCCCTGATTAAATTCTATAACAATGGTGCTTTCCGAAAAAGTAAACTGCTATCAGTTTATTAACTTTTAACATGAAAACAACCAGCTCATATGAAGAGCTTTATGGGCTCTGAATTTTTTACTGCTGTTATCAGCAAGAAAATTGTGAAAATGATAACAATGATATTTTTCATCTCAGGGGTTAACGTCAGTCGTAGCAGCAAATTTTTTGACCCTTGTTAAATCAGTAGACACTTGGTTGAATAGCCTCCACGTCGATCACATGGTTCCAAGAACGCTTAGCCGAAATTAAATGACCTGTCGTGTTTCATTTCTACCTCAATCAAATCTTCATTTGGCCTCATGGATTGATACTAATGGACAACTAACACATTTTGTCATGTGTTTTTAGTCACTAATAGTGAGGTAAATGCTGTTAATTTAGAGCATTTGATCAATTTGCGCTAAACTGACGTCATCCCATTGAACTCAAATCCATTGTACTAGCCTTGTTTAATTTATTAAATTAAGTTTAGTTTTTTTTAAATTTAGTTTTACGCTGTAAGTTACTTAGTACACAGTCCTTAGAAAGAAAAAAACAGAAGAGATACTCACCACCAACCACCTACCTGTCTTACCCTCCTCTACATTTCCTTTTCTTCAACAAAAATGTTGCCCCTTTTTCAGTGATTTGTTCCCACCTCTTTGAACTCTCCCCTATGTCCTAAATACAATTCCCTGGTCAAGAAGGAAGCGCCTGCGGCCTACTCTTAGGTTCCTGCCTGTGTTGCAATGTGCCTGCCTATTGGGATTTACAAAAGGCACAGTGCAGATTGGGTTTTTTTCCTTCCCTCAACAGACAGAACAATCCAAACCTGAGCTTACCAAATGATCAGATGTTTTTCATTTGGTCAACAAAGCTTCTGAGGGTGAAGTGGTTCATTTTATGACCAGTATCTGCTTCACCTCTAATCATTCCAATGCAATAGCTTGGTGTGGTATAACTGGGGATAAAATATTTTGCTAATTTGTCACCTTGGTGCACTTCGAACAGATTTGGACATTAACACAAATGGTTCCTGCTACGTTATCAAGAGGCTGTAGTTCCCAATGATAAGAACAGGTTTTCTGTGATCTGCCATCTAATTTTCCCTCCAGCGCACCGTCAAGAGTCCCATCAGGTATGTTAAAACATGTTGGACCCCTGTCCTGTGAGGAGAGGGCTACCAGTGAAACCAATGGAAGGCTGACAGTGGATTTTACACCCTGCACTCCCGTTGGTATTAATCCCAAAGTGGCCTCTCTCTGGCAATAAAAACACCAACCGTGCTCGCTCACTTACTATATCAGTACTGCAGACTACAGTTGCACTATTAGTACTGTTTATTTGTGAATTTGGCACCAGTGGCCCTCTGGAAGTCAGCATGAAACTAATAATTTAAACACCCAGTGTACTGGGAATTGGGGACAGCAACCACTTCCAAAGTTAGTAATTCCCAGCCAGGCCCAACACTGAGTAACTGAAGCACCCCCACTTCCCCTCTGTTTCGCGAATGAAACGGTGTCATTACTACTCACCTGTACGGAGCCCAGCCACGGGAACATTTACTGAAGGCAATAAAAATTGTTGCTTTGAGATAGTTTTAAAAATGTCACCTTTGCGAGCTGCATTATTAGATGCTTTCACATTGCTGCTCACTTTCTTTGGATCTCAGGAGAGTGGTGCCAGTGGGTCTACAATTCAGTGTTGGTAGTGTAAACACAGGGAGCTGGCAAATCGCCGTTCCTCTCTTGAGACCTGAACTGAGCAAGCACCAATGTAAAAGCAGCTTTTCAAACTCATTTGCCGGGCCCCTTGATGGCTGAGCAAGTTCAGTGCCCACTGTAAACTAAGTTTGAACCCCTGCCTGTGTTGATCTCAGCTCGAGCGGTGATAGGGACGCTGCAGTTGGTCTTAGCACTCCTGGGATGGTGAGAGGAAAAATCAGCCAAGGTTTCCAATCCTGATCACCATCCGGTGACTCAAGCTGGAAAGTGCATGTGTGCAGACATCCAGTGTGGAACCATGTTCCATCTTACGTCAAAACGTTCGGGAGAGCTTGGGGAGAAAATTAGGGAATTTATAGAAAGACTGGCCTTGTCTCAATTCTTCAACAGAAGACTCTGTAGTACAAAGGAAAATATGGCACCATGTTTGTCAGCTAAATGGCTCGCTCTTCATAATTGAGGCAATTTTTAGGTTAAAGTTGAAAAGCAATGTAATGTTAGGTTTGTGTACTCATAGCTCTCATTGTTTTAATGCTTTCCGTATTGCTCAGATCAATCAATCCAGTATGAAGTTCTGATTCTTTAAATGACAACTTGCATTAATTTAGCAACATGAACATACAAAAACATCCCAAGGTGCTTCACAGAGGTGTAATCAGAAAAAAAAATGTACATCAAGCCAAAGAAGAAGATATTGAGAGGCGACCAAAAGCTTAGGCAAAGTAGAAGGTTTTAAAGGTGGAAACTTTTTGAGATGGAGTGGTGGAAGTGTTTAGGGAGGCAATTCCAGACTGTGGGATCTAAGCAGCCGAAGGCACATCCATCAAGGGTTGGAGAAGGGAGGGGGGACACACAAATGGTCAGATTCAGAGGAATGGAAAGTTTCCATTTCTGACACAAGCGACTCTTACTGAGCATAGTACAGACACTCTGTCCTTACTACAGTAAAACATGAGGCAGATGCTTTGAATTTAGGGAGAACTGCTCTGGCCGTTACATGTAGCTATATGGTAAATGTGTTGATGAAGATTTCTGTAGTCAGTATTTTTAGCAAAATCACAAATAAGTTCACGGAAATTCCTGGCGATAGTGACCCTCTTCATGTCGAGTTAACTTAATACATGTTTGAGCTGGAGCATTTATTTCAGATATTCATATTAGGAAACCACTTAAAAGGACATTTCTTGTTGCCTCCCCCCTCCTGTAAATTATTTATATAATAGTACTTCAGTTAAGTAGAGTTGGTGAGACGGAATTGAATTTATATCATGCAATTTTAAAAAAAGAGTTAGCTCTTTGGGTGGGGCCTATCGTTGTTAAGCATTTACTTGTCCACTGGATGTATGTTTTAAAAAGAAAAAAAATCCCATTTACAGCGATGTTCTGAAGCTGGTCAACGTTTTATTTTCAGAAACCACCAGTCATCAACTTATCTTGCTCATTCCTGAGCTTTGATAGTGGATCATTTGCAAGCTATTCAACAATGGAGCTAAAACCCAACCCTGTCCTCACTGAATGTCCACAAACTGCACTTTCCTACGAGGGGGGGTGATCAGGAACGTAAACCAGGCTGATTTTACCCCTTCCTGGCCCATGGCACTGGTACCAGATTTAGTACCTTTTCCATCGCAGATGAGAAGAGCTAACACAGCGCAGGGCAAGGACCAAACCTGGGACCTTCCTGGTATCACACCAGATGAAGCATTTAACCATTGGGACCACATCTTTAGATACCTACCTCTATTTCTTTCTCTCTGTAGTTCTCTCTTTCATTTCCCCTTTTCATGTCCCTAATTAAAATTTAACTAGACAGCAGGAACTCAAATGAACTGAAAAGGAAATTTTATCGAGTAAATTGTCTCCCAAGGTAATTAACAAGACCAGAAGATGAATGACTACAATAAATGATTCAAAAATGTTGTTGCATCAGATGCTGCAAATGTACTTTGCAAATAAAAATGTTAGAAACCTACTCTAATGGTTACACACCCTGTCACACTCACCCTGTCACACTCACTCTCATTGATCTACATTGGCTCCCATTCCCTCAAGACCTCAAATGTAGAATTCTCATTCTTTTGTTTTGTTTAAGCCCCTCTATGGCCTCACTCCTCTCTATCTCTGTAACCTCCTTCAAAAACAACTTGCATTTATATAGCGCGTTTAACATAGTAAAACACCCCAAGGTGCTTCACAGGAGTGGCATCAGTTTTAATTTGACACCGAATCATTGAATGACCATCTGTTTTCTGAAATCTATCAAATGCTGACCAGGTCTCATAGGCACTTAACAGGTCATCTTTCTTGTAAATTTGATCCACAAATTCTAGTAGAAAGGTAAAACCTTCATCATTATCCAAAAGTTCTGCATCCATTTCAGAAAATACCTTACTTCTGATTTTGCTTCATTCAGGAGGCGACAACACCAAGGCTATGCTTTGTTTACTCTTTGGCAGAGTAGTAACCTGCGTCCACATATCAACCTCATTCTTCCACTGGTCATACGGTTCAAACTCTGAGAACATCGGAGGGAAATCGTACCTCAACAATTTAAACTTGCTTTCTGCCATTTTCCACAAAGGCCACTAGGCTTTCAAGTTTTGTTTTATGTCCAAAAAAAACGCTAACATGTTATAAATTGGACAGCCAGGTGGTGAAGGATAGAATATTGGAGCCTGGTCTTCAATTACTGCCAAGCCTTTATTCATTGAAATCCACATACCACCACCACCACACCCTCGATCAGCTCTCTGACAAGAGTCCCCAATTGATATACACCACCTGAATACAGTTAACACTAATTGATATAAATCATACAATTAACAGGCTGCATCATGAAAAATAGGGACCAGCTTGATGACTTGAGATTTTTATGGGGTTTCTATTAAGCAGCAATTGATAGGAAAATAAGCAGAGCCGACGTAACAACAGTTACTACACTCCAAAAAGTGACTTACCGAATGAAGGGATTTGAGAGGGTTCAGGGCCATTCATTGATCAAGTGCCCAGATGACCACGTTTTCCAAAACTGCACATTCCACTCGTGCACAGTTATTGCTGCTTTTCCATGTCATTTTCTTTTGATTTTATGTCTTGCTTAAATCCAGTCTAGTGCTGTGATGGAGCTTTAAACGTAAAAGAAATTCATCACCACCTTCAGGAAGAAATCTTCTGCTTTATTCTCCAAATTATTGCAATGAAAACAAACTCGTCCCCCTGTAATTCATGTTTTAAAAATACATTTCTACTTTGCTAGGCATTTATTCATATTTTGGAGTATTATTGATGGCTTGTGGAATTGATGCTGACAACAGCGTATCATGGGACATGGCTTAGACTCATAAAATGCATTTATCCCTAGATAAGTAGTATATATTTCAGGTATGATAGAAGATATGTGTCAGTCATTTCTGGGATTTTTATGGTACAACAAGAAATGTCTGAATTTCCCTCTTGTGTTGATTATAATCATATAATTTTTATGCTGAATAAAATGAATGGCTGAATATTTTCCAGTGGCAATATAAAGTGTTTTTTTTATATCAGGTATTTTATTGGCTTGTTGCATTGCAGAGCTTCCCTATGGTGCCACGATAGTTCACCTCGCTCTGTAATCCTGAGTGTGTTCAGCTAATGGAGTGAATTCCCACCATCTGTTTTCTTCTCTTCACGTTCTACCCCATTTACTCAGCTAACAGTGCAATCCCAGTGGCACATTTAATGCACCCATTGAAGTACGCAACTCAGTGCTGATAGCCTCGAGAGAGAGACTGAACAGATGACAGGGTTTTCTGAGTGGTATTAAGTTTCATACTGCCTCAGCACCAATCAGAAAAAAGCAGAATTACATTAGCTTTAATGCCAAGTCCCATTTTCCAGTATGAGTTTAACTCAGGGGGTAAACACCAGTGAACTAGAAACAATAAATGAACCAATTATTAGGAAGCTCAATTATTATTCCATTCAGCAAGGCATCATTTTCCAGTGTTACTAAACTTTCATGTCACTTGCTCTACCAAAGACCAGTTCCATTGCAGATCGATTCTTCCAGAGTTATGGTCCAAGCAGTACAAAAGTACTTCCTGCGGATGGTCTCACACCTCTTGACATGATGTAGTTGGCAATCAGAACATCCAAAACTGCTCTGCAGTGAAGTAAAAATGGTAACGTAACAGACCTGTTGCACAATTGCATGAGGCTTCAATGCATTTAATGCCATTTTGTACATTAGAAAAACAGTTCAGTGTAAAATACCTGTTTCTTTATACTTTATTATTGCATCCCAAAATTACACCAATGACTTTTAATAACATCACTGTTCTCACTATCAGGAAAGACTGAACAGACTGGAGCTCTTTCCTCTGTAAAAGAGAAGGCTGGAAGATGACCTATGAGAGGCCTTTAAAGTTATGAAGGGGTTCAAAAGGATAGATGTAGAGAAGATGTTTCCACTTTTGCGGGGGAAAACTAGGAGCCATAAATATAAGATAGTCACTAATAAGTGCAATAAGGAATTCAGGAAAAACATCTTTACTCAGAGAGTGGTAGGAATGTGGAACTTGCTACCACATGGAGTAGTTGAGGCGAATAGCATTGACGCATTTAAGGGGAAGCTAGATAAGTACACGAGGGAGAAAGGAATAGAAGGACATGTTGATAAGGTGTGATGAAATACGGTGGGAGGAGGCTCGTGTGGAGCATAAACATCAGCACAGACTTGTTGGGCCGAATGGCCTGTTTCTGTGCTGTTATTACTACTGCTGTTATTATTACTCTGTAATATACCTGACAAGCCTATATGAATAGTTCTCAATGGACCCAAGGCAATATTTCCATCTGTGACATTTTTGAATGAATATTAAATTAATATGTAGATGTCACAAAACTGTCTTCTGAATTAATATATTTATGAAAGCTGGGCTCAGGGGACCCACGGGATAAAAGGCCACCAGATATAATAGAAATTGTGAGATTTACGTCGGAAAAGTAGGCACTCCAATACTGCAGGGATTCCAAAATTAAAAATCAGACATCAAAATGGAGGACTGGTATGGAGGAGAAAATAAGACACTGAACATTGAAGTGATAAAAGAAGCAGAAAAGTAGGTGAGGTAAATAAAGCAGCTTTTGTATTTTTTCTTGAGAAAATAAGAAAACCAAGGGATGAGAAAAGATCATTCACACCATTAAATCTCATCCCTTCATTACATTAACTCCCATCATGGCATTTAATGGGGGTTCATTTATTCTTAGTGCATTAAATCAGAGTTAATTTTTTAACCCATTCAGACTGTACGGATTTATTCAGTGGACATTTTAAGGATAACATGCACAATTCATGCACAGCCAATCAGAACCCATAATTAATATCAAGTCAGCCTAATAGTCATTTGAGCATTAGAAATAATTTTCAGTTTGTCAATCGAGTTATAAAGTGTCCAAATTAGAGCAATGATGGGGGCAGGAAGGCATAGAAAGACTTGCTTTACTCAGGAGGCCTGTCAGCTGATTGCAGACATCGCTAGGGTAAGGCTTTGAAGGGGTGTCTACCAACAAGCCACAGGCCCAGCAGGCATGAGAGACGATGGCTTGGGGGAGCACAGGTGATGAATGTAGCGACCAATATGTAAAACACTTGGAAGGATGTGTGGAAGAAGGACAGGATAAGGAATGACAGTGCGTGTTACTTTTATTACACTGGTTCCATTGTTTTGACCATGCCTCTGTAAAGCACTTCGTGTCTTTTTCTACCTTAAAGGTACTATATAAATGCAAGTTGTTGTTGTTGCTGCTGCTGCTCTTTCTCCTCTTTCTTCTGTTACTCTTCCTTTAGCCGTGGCAGTTATGACTATGAATTATCTTGCATTGCTCCAAATAGTTATCCATGGAGGTTGTAGCTATCAGCCATATTTGCCTAAATCCTTTCATAAAAGGCTATTGTTAACCAGAATTCATTCACTAATATGCTTGTTATGGTCTAAAAAGTACTGGTGCTACTAGATAGGCTCTTTTTAAGCCATATATGTGGCCACACTTGGAGGCTTGTTTAATATTCTGGTGTTGGTCAAGTGAGTCAGACATTTTAGGAAGTCTGAAATGTAAACTTGTTGGGGAGCATGTAATGGATGTCTGCTTACTGAAAAAAAGTTATATTAAAAAAAACTACAAAATGGCAATACGGTTAATGTTTTTTAAGACATTTTTTAAATCAGAAGAAATATGGAATAAATCACCAAGACAACATACGGAAAGACTGAGGATTTCCAAAGGGTTTCCTTGAGTCCTCAAAAAACTGGAATAATATTTTGAGACAAATGAAATCATAGATGCTACCAAGCATGTAATTACATTGAGTTTACCGTCAATGCAAAACTGTTTGGGCATCACACCAACACTACACTGGCAGATTTAAATCATGCCAGAGTTCAGCCTGACTCTTGAGTGGTGCTGTCACATCATTTCAGTTTGATACCTCATGGAATGTAACTCCAATGTGATGTAAAACCTGATTTGCAAAGTGCTCAGAGGGTCTTGTTGTTGAGTAAGGTGACTTTAAATTAAATGCTTAAAGGGTTCTTCCCTTCCCTCTCTGTAAATATTTAAACTTCTAGCTTTTGGGAGCTAGCTCTGTGCTAGCAAATGCAAATTCTTCTGATCAAGACAGCTACATTTCCAGCCATTCAGATGTCGATGAGGTTTTTTTTAATGTTTAAAACACCATTCAACAACAGAGTGGATTTAATCAGCAGAGATACTCAAGGAACAGTAAACGGAAGAGCAACAATGCGAACTGGCTGGAATCTGAACTCAGACCAGTAGCTCCAATATAAATACACCCTGCTCAACGCTCCATTCTCTTTCTTTTCTTTGTTCATGGGATGCGGGCCAGGCCAAATTTCTTGCCCATCTCTTGACCTGAGAAAGTGGTGGTAGGCCTTCTCCTC
Source organism: Heptranchias perlo (assembly GCF_035084215.1). NCBI lineage: Eukaryota > Metazoa > Chordata > Chondrichthyes > Hexanchiformes > Hexanchidae > Heptranchias > Heptranchias perlo. Next base: position 10,553,376 of record NC_090357.1, on the reverse strand, counting down.
AAACTGCTCCAGTCTTAATGGTGATGGTCATCCCACAATGATGTTAGGTAGGAAATTCCAGGATTTTGACCCAGTGACAGTGAAGGAATGGTGATATATGTCCAAGCCAGGATGGTGTGTGGTGTGTGACCAGGAGGAAAACTTGGAGGTGTTGGTGTTCCCATCATCATCCCCCCTCAAAAAATTCCACCCTTCACTCCTATGTCCTTGCAAACTGCCGCCCCATCTCCAACCTCCCTTTCCACTCCAAAGTTTTTGAACACGCGCCCCCAAATCCATGCCCATCATTCCCACAAGTCCACATTTGAATCTCTCCAATCAAGTTTCCGCCACAACACGAAAACAGCCCTAACCAAAGTCACAAATGAAGTCGTCCGTGACTGTGACCATGATGCGTTATCCATCCTCGGCCTCCTCAACCTTCCCGCAACTGTTGATGTGGTTGACCGCACTATCCTCCTCCAACATCTTCCCTCCATTGTCCAGCTCAGTCTAATCACTCTCGCTTGGTTTCACTCTTACCTGTCCGATCGTAGCTAGAGCATCTCCAGCAACATCTCTTCTCACCCCTGCATCGTTACCTCCAGCGTTCCTCAAAAAATCTATCCTTGGCCCTCATCTCTTCCTCGTCTACATGCTGACTCTTGGCTACATCATTAGCAGACACATACGCTGACAACACCCGGATTACTTCCCACCATAACTCTCAGCCCTTCCACTGCCTACGTTTTGTCAGACTGTCCGACATCCAGTCTTGTATGCGCAACAATAGCTGCCGAGGTCCTCTGCTCTGGAATTCCCTCCCTGAACCTCTCCATCTCCGTTTCCTCTTTTTAAGGCCCTCCTTAAAACCCACCTCTTTGACCAAGCTTTTGGTCACCCCTTCTAAAATCTAATTTTATGGCTTAGCATCCATTTTGTCTGATTACATCTCTGTGAAGTGCTGTGGGATATTTTTATGTTAACGGCACAATATAAATGCAAGTTGTTGTTGTTTTACAAAATGTTAAAATGCCATTGACGTAATGAGATTCGACATATATAAGTGGAAAGCATCCAGCTTCATTGAAAAGACAGAACTGACAGCAAATCTGTGAGTAATGAAAATTCAAGTTTAGAGTAGAAAAAAAAATCAGTAGCCCAGTGGTTATGATACTGAGGTCAAAAGTTCAAATCCCACCAAAGTGAGTTGTGATAATTAAATTGCGTAATTGTGGTAATTTGTGGGCTAGTATCAGAAAACTGCCATTAAACGCTGCCAGATTGTTTGTACCATCCAGCTGGTTCACTCATGCCCTTCAGGGAAGGGAACCTGCTATCCCCCACCATACAGACCTAACATCAGACCATCCACCCCAATTGTCAGCCCACATTCAGCAATCTCATTGAAACACGTATTTCCCATTAAACACTCCACTTAAAAATGACTCACAGATCACTTTGAGTACTCTGCCTTTTTTGGTTGTCCTTAGTTCTTCAAATCTTTTCAGCTCATCAAAATGTTGTCTTGCTAAAACATATGGTATAAATTTTGACATGTCTTGCTTTCTTTTTTTACCCTAAATTTGCTTGCAATGCCACACACAGTGCCTTGTGTAATACAAAACACTGCATGCTCCTCTAGTTCCTCTTTAATCCCAGTGTCCTTTTTCAGACCTTTAATTTCCTGCCAATTTAACTGTATAGTATACGACCTGCTTCTGCCTAATAAAGTTGGGCCCTTTTCTTGAACAGTATTTAAAGGTAAGACCTGATCTTCATAGATGACAGATGCATCAATTTTCCAACAGGTATCACTACCTCTACTGCTTATGAAGTTATAATAACAGCAATATTCTAGAATGGTATATATTAAAATGTCTTACATATAGCTTCTCTGAAGCAGGGAGTAGGGTTGTCGTAACATGTTCTTGGGCGTAGAAGCACTGGGAGATAGAGTGCCACGTACTTGAAGGATAAGATGATTGTAATCAGAATCAAAAGTCCCTTTAATTTTCTCCCTTTCATCCTTTCACTAGTTGAGACAATCACAGAGGGAAGTATGAAAAGAAAAGTAGAGCTGACTCGTGAAAGAGAAAACACTCTAGTCCAGAGATTCCATTCTTTTTTTCTTTATAAGTGGCAATTATACTTGATGGTGTTTTTCTTGTGAAGTTTGACAGTTTGTAATTTGGAAGAAAGGGGAAAGTGGGATGCCAGATTAAGATTCATCACCATACACGGGGAGCTCCCAATGTCGTGAGGTGACAGATATAGGGAGTTGTTACTGGAAGGATTTGATGGGAGGGGAGCCAGATGTCAGGAATTTGCGTGGAGGCTCAAAATGAGGCAGTGGAGAGGAAAAGCATTGCACATGTGCAGAGGACAGAGAGTAATTGGAGGAAGGCCCAGATGGAAAGCTGGAGGATCAGGAATGGAGGGGTATATAAGACTGAGGCCCCAGAGAAGGGAACAGGCCTGCCTGGGAGGGGTGAGGTCTGTGGGAAGATAGGTTTGGAACTATATGGAGAAGTTTGGTCATTTATTTGAGAATTGTTTATCTTTTAAGGTGTTTATTATGTTATTTAAAGTGTACTTACAGACATATATGGGGTAATTTTGACTTTGGGGGATAGTGCAAAATGGGCGATATCGGATCAGCTACCCGTTATACATCGCTCCTGACTTGACTCTTCCAAATTTGACTTCAATGGAAATGAAAATTAGGGATCGCTGTATAAGGAGTGGCTGATCCAATATCGCCCATTTTACACAATTGGCCAAGGTCAAAGTTACCCCCACATAGTGGGGTGTGTGAAGAACCAATATGACCACTGAGCCGACTTGGAAACAACCTCTGTGAGTGACGGTCTCAGATTCAGTGAAGTAAGTATTTGAATACTTATTGGTTCGTTCCTGGGAGTTGTCAGCAAATCAGAATGTTTTGCATCCTCCAGAAAAACAAGTACACCACCTTCCCCTGGGAAAGCCCAAGGGTTGTACCTAGGTTTGTCGTAAGATAAAAGTTCTGTACATTGCTTGTGATTTCACTGACTTCAGAGTAACAATTGACCAATCCTTTTCCTCAGAATTTTCCTTTTCTCGTTTCTAATGATCACATGTTTTTTAAAATTTTTAATATTTGTTCTAGAAATGTGGGCAACAATGGCAAGGCAGTATTTATTGTCCATTCTTAGTTGCCCTAGGGGCATTAAGAGTCAACCATGTAGCGTGGGACTAGAATCACATGTAGGCCAGACCAGGTAGGAGTGGCAGGCTCCCTTCTCTGAAGGACATTAGTGAACCAGTGGGCTTTTACACAGATCAAACCTGGGTTTGAAATTGAGACCTTACTTCTTCATATTGCTCAGTGGTAGATTATGCAGCACAGTAACCATGGAAGCTTAATGTTTAAAACTTTGAGTGCTATTTATTCATGTTTGACTGCATCTCTAAAGTCAATTAAACAAAAGTGGAAGAATTAGACATTCTAAGGTAGATTTCCTGATTATTATGCAGTTTACTCCTGAATGGTTAAGACATAAATGGAAAGCTGGCCTGATATGAAGTGTACTGTTTGCAGGCAATTTTCTATGGTCAGTTGATTATTATAATTATGCAAAGTTCCAGGTCCAGATTTGGCCTTGTACAGGGAGCACACTGATGTTGGGAGTGGAAAATTGTGTGCATATGAAATTTAAAGGGATGTGGACAACTGAAGGGAAAAGGGGAATAAGGGACAACCGCAGGAAAGCATTTCAACCCATTGGCAGCCTTTGCTAAGACTGAAGCGGAAAAGTGGCTGAGAAGTAATGGGCAAAAATGAAAGGAAACCCAATGTGTAAGAATAAGTCTGCTGGCAAGTACAGAGCAGCAGCACACTTGACTAAATCTGCTAAAGTGAAGTTGGGCTGCATGAGTAGGCTTCAAGAAGGTGGCTGTGTTTTCTACTCAATAGCACCATCTTCATAGGTCAGCAGTACAGCACATCTGGAAGGAGGTGGAGGCAGATTTGAGACCTCGGTTGGTTGGTACTGTCACTAAGTGTTCCAGCCCTGTGCTGCATGTTAGCTGCAAGTATTCTTGTTGCAGGTGGCATAGCTCTTCAACTGCTGAGCCAGACCCTGCGAAGATTCTTTCCGCCTGGCAGGTGTGCCAAGGTCTGCAGATAAAGTCAAAGGCTTCTTTCATGCAGTACCACATAAAGCATGAAATACCCTGATTTGGGGTTGCCTCTGATGTTTGTTAAAGGTGCTGTATAAGTGCAAGTTGTTGTTTTATATCGTTTTGTGCTATTGGGTCTGCTGTCACAGTGCCCCTTTGGAATTGGAGCCTCTGCATGGACTGATCCTCTGCCAAATGGGAGATTATGCACCTATGTCTGTAGAAACGATGTGAGTGTGTTGGTGGGTAGACAGACAACACCTCTGGTGCTGCGTTATCTTCCTAGAATCCTGCCATTGGTCCTCCTCTCCTAGATGCAGGAGAACTCCCATTGTCAAACCCAGTGGTGGCAGCAATGGAGCTGTCGGAGAAAAAGAGGTGGCAGAAGAATTGCCACAGTTGTTGTTCAAAAACGAAATGGCAGCTGAAATGAAATCGAGTTTGGCTTTAAATCCTTTGAATTAAATTTCTTATTATGGCCTTTAAACTTACAGCTGATTCTCCAGCAACCCTAGATGCTCATTATTCACGGCTGTAAATATCTCCGCCCAATTTTCCAATCGGCTTTGCCTGATTTAAATTCTTTACCTGGTGAGACCGATTGGAAAATCTACGCTTCTGTCTTACACCAAAGCTGCAGCAGGATGTTCCTGGCATAGCTCGGAAGAAATGGAAAGTGGCTGCACCCGAGTTCCCATTCACAATAGGTACTTAGTATAACAATTGTAGTTGACATCCAGTACTCCCATGACAAGATTGCTGATTTCCCTCTTTGCACTACAGTAGGTTAATTCTCCTCAGGATTACTATGTGCCTTGAACCTGCAATCTGGAACTAATGCACAGACACCAGAGGGTTAACATCAGGAATCACTAATGAATATAAAGACATGATTGGGAGCCTGTAGGTTCATACAGCAAACGTGGTGATTGCTGAGATTCTTCTGGTGATGACAGGGAACGAAGAAAAGTTGAGTAAAATGATTGGTTTCAACAGTTTGATTGAAGAGATGGTGTAATGAGGATGGAATGGATTTCATCAGTCACTGGAATTGGTTCGGGAGCAGCTGTGGATTATTTGAAGAGACAGACTTTGTCCAAATCAATATGGGGATGAAAGATCCGATCAGAACTTATTAACTGTAATTGGGAATTATTGAAACAAGAAGTGGAAGGGAACAAGGAAGCATAAACTAGATAAAAATGATCAGCCTGCAGTGAGTTTTAACCAGCGACCTTCAGAGTCAGGAAACCGGGAGAGGCGGCCTTCCAAACCTGGCAGAGATAAAAGAGAAGTAATTCAAGAACAAAAAAGGGATTGAGTGAGAGAAAAAAGAAAGGGGGTGAATTTCCGGGGGGCTTCTCCCACGTGTCCACCGTAGCTTTGGGGGAAGGGCCATGGGAACCTCGGAATAACGGGGTATTCTGTGTTTGCACCAATTTTTAAAGTGTTTCTGCGGCTCTTCAGTTGAAGTTACGGCTGTTAATCAGGAGAATCCCAACTGAAATTCACCCCAAAAATCCTAAAACGAGGTGAAAGCCAAGTTCCTGATTACAACATCGAGAATTAAAATTGACCAACGACTGAAACATCGCAGCGTTAGTTACAGTGGGCCATACTTTCCTCAGTGCTGTGAGGATTCCTTCTCGTCAAAAATGGTTTCACAAGCATTATTGAAAAGTGAAGGGGAAAAAAACACTGTTTACTTGTTGAAGAACAATCATGAAAAACTCGTGCGGAGTTACACAGCCCTGGAGTTACACTGCTCTGGAGGTTCTTTGAAAATTCACACCTGGACTTTCCTCAGGAGTTCTTCCAATCTCCTGCCATAACTTCGGAAATCATGGAGAAACGACATAAATGGCCATTTCTCTAGGGTTCCTGCCAAAGTTACAGTAGGTGATTGGGAGAACGCCCATGGAAATTTCTCCCTTTAAGTATTTTATGGCAGATCAGGGCTGGCTTCAATGAGCTTAACAAATAATAGGATTTTGAAGTATCACCATAGCTGTGAAGAGTGTAGAGACATTTTCTGGCCCAGGGCATGGGTACACCAGACATTGATGGATATCTCGCACTGCTGCCAGAGGAAGAGGGAGAGCAGCCCAAGAGCACAAGGAACATATAAAGTGCGCCACAGTCAAAAAATACTATCCCAGACAGCAGATCTACTGCTATAGAGGCAGCTACCTGGGCAGTGCATGAGTGGTCTCAGGCTCAGCAGAAAGCCTGCAACAGAAGTGTGCCACCTGGTCCAAAAAGACCTTCAGACACAGCCAAACATCCACACTGCACTCGAAGTGGCAGTGAAGGTCACCGCTGCTCTCATCTTTCACGGCATAATGTTATTACGCACCCACTTGATGTCTGCCATTTTGCCAAGCCCTGCTGCACTAAGAAAGTACCCTGAAACACCCTAATCACAACGCACTTCAGCAGATATAGCTAGTTTTTCCAAATTAATGGTTCTCCAAAGTAGATGGCATCATTAACTGTACATATGGTGCCATTTGTTCACCTATCAGTAATCCTACGGTGGATCTAAACAGGAAGGACTATTATCCATTCAACATGTGAATTGTATGCGATCCTTTCATTAAATAGTGCCATTTCTTCTTCCATTTTTTCTTATACTGCTTCAGATGCTTCAGGACACTAGTTAGCCATTTGGAGTCATGCATCATGTTACACTTGTAGCTGGAAAATCTTAACTGACATAAAATGAGAGTCTTCGAAAGCTCAACTTAGTCTCGTTGGGAAAAAAGACTGAGGGAAAAGATGTGATTCAAGTGTTTGAAATTATAATGGGAGTTGGTCAAGTGGATGCAAAGAAGTTCCCTGTGCAGAACCAGTGGAGCTGATTTTAAAAATTAAGATTCCTCGAGTTAAATTGCAACTTGACTATATTTGGAGCTTTAAACTGCTAGCATGGGCAGATTCCTTTGAACTTTTAACAAAATTAATAGACAGGGGTTTCTGATTTACCATAGAGCTTGGATACAAGTTTGACACTGAGCTGAAGTGAAATTAAATTGTCTAATCTGTTGCAGAACATGAACGTCTGTCTGCTAACATGGAGCGGTGGATGGGTCGAAGAGTCTTTTTTGTTCCTTGTCTTCTGCTCTTGCATTAACCCACAAGTGTCTTAATTTGCATGGAAACAATAAAGACTGTTGGATATCAATACTGATATAGAATCATAGAATCATAGAAGTTTACAACATGGAAACAGGCCCTTCGGCCCAACATGTCCATGTCGCCCAGTTTATACCACGAAGCTAGTCCCAATTGCCTGCACTTGGCCCATATCCCTCTATACCCATCTTACCCATGTAACTGTCCAAATGCTTTTTAAAAGACAAAATTGTACCCGCCTCTACTACTGCCTCTGGCAGCTCGTTCCAGACACTCACCACCCTTTGAGTGAAAAAATTGCCCCTCTGAACCCTTTTGTATCTCTCCCCTCTCACCATAAATCTATGCCCCCTCATTATAGACTCCCCTATCTTTTGGAAAAGATTTTGACTATCTACCTTATCTATGCCCCTCATTATTTTATAGACTTCTATAAGATCACCCCTAAACCTCCTACTCTCCAGGGAAAAAAGTCTCAATCTATCCAACCTCTCCCTATAAGTCAAACCATCAAGTCCCGGTAGCATCCTAGTAAATCTTTTCTGCACTCTTTCTAGTTTAATAATATCCTTTCTATAATAGGGTGACCAGAACTGTACACAGTATTCCAAGTGTGGCCTAACTAATGTCTTGTACAACTTCAACAAGACATCCCAACTCCTGTATTCAATGTTCTGACCAATGAAACCAAGCATGCTGAATGCCTTCTTCACCACCCTATCCACCTGTGACTCCACTTTCAAGGAGCTATGAACCTGTACTCCGAGATCTCTTTTTTCTATAACTCTCCCCAACCCCCTACCATTAACGGAGTAGGTCCTGGCCCGATTCGATCTACCAAAATGCATCACCTCACATTTATCTAAATTAAACTCCATCTGCCATTCATCGGCCCACTGGCCCAATTTATCAAGATCCCGTTGCAATCCTAGATAACCTTCTTCACTGTCCACAATGCCACCAATCTTGGTGTCATCTGCAAACTTACTAACCATGCCTCCTAAATTCTCATCCAAATCATTAATATAAATAACAAATAACAGCGGACCCAGCACCGATCCCTGAGGCACACCGCTGGTCACAGGCCTCCAGTTTGAAAAACAACCCTCTACAACCACCCTCTGTCTTCTGCCGTCAATCTAATTTTGTATCCAATTGGCTACCTCACCTTGGATCCCGTGAGATTTAACCTTATGTAACAACCTACCATGCAGTACCTTGTCAAAGGCTTTGCTAAAGTCCATGTAGACCACGTCTACTGCACAGCCCTCATCTATCTTCTTGGCTACCCCTTCAAAAAACTCAATCAAATTCGTGAGACATGATTTTCCTCTCACAAAACCATGCTGACTGTTCCTAATCAGTCCCTGCCTCTCCAAATGCCTGTAGATCCTGTCTCTCAGAATACCCTATAACAACTTACCCACTACAGATGTCAGGCTCACCGGTCTGTGGTTCCCAGGCTTTTCCCTGCCGCCCTTCTTAAACAAAGGCACAACATTTGCTACCCTCCAATCTTCAGGCACCTCACCTGTAGCGGTGGATGATTCAAATATCTCTGCTAGGGGACCCGCAATTTCCTCCCTAACCTCCCATAATGTCCTGGGATACATTTCATCAGGTCCCGGAGATTTATCTACCTTGATGCGCGTTAAGACTTCCAGCACCTCCCTCTCTGTAATATGTACACTCCTCAAGACATCACTATTTATTTCCCCACGTTCCCTAACATCCATGCCTTTCTCAACCATGTGTTCAGGATAGCAGCCTGAAAGCACATAAGCTCCATTGACATTGAGATGTGTGTTAACAGTAGCAATATACCAGCGTGATTCACATTGGCAATTTTATTTCAGAGTGAGTTCAATACTCATTTCAACCCAGATTAAAATATGACAGGAATTTCCTCGGGGGCTCTCCCAATCAGCAGGTGTAACTTCGGTGGAAGATTGGCAGAAACCCTGCTTACCCGGTCTAGCCGCGTTTTCCGCCTATCTTCCGCTGATCAGAACAACTCCCGAGGAAATTCCCAGTGCCAGTGTACATATATCTGAGTGAGGGACCCACTGCCACAGTACGATAGGACACACGACATGTTGGACCATGGAATTTTAAGTCACAGATTCTAATCCAGTGAACTCCTGGTCTCAGTCAAAGTCATCTTGTGGCCCACTGGAGAGAGATCAGGTGCTTTCTGAGACACAGAGAAGGAAGAGTCAGAGGGTAAGTTCACCACACACCCCCTTCTCAGTTCAGAATGCTGTAAGCAAGCAGACTAGTCACCTAACCTGTGGGTAAAGTAATGGTATGTGGTACTGGGGAGCTTAAAATAGTGAAATCAAGTATAAAATAATGTTTCTGAGTGAGCTGCAGACAATTTCTAATGTAGTATTATTCAGTGGACTCAAGCCAAAGCTAAATATAGTGAGAGTCCTTCGAGCTTATCCAGCCAAACAACCAGGGTGGAGTTGTCATTTTAAAAATGACTACATTATGGGGCAATGTGTACTTGCAACAGTTATTTCTCAATGTGATTCTCCTGACTGTATGTCATGGTTGTCATTTAGCAATGAAAATTATAGCATTTACTGTTCAAGGCATATTGTTGAATGTTTATGCTTGCATATAATTTAAAGCAGTATGATCTGTCTGCCTCCAACAGATTATTTATAAAAACGCTTCAAAGCAGCACAAATACAATAATTATCTTCTATTAAGATTTTTTTTCATACTCTCAGAGGCATCATTCAAGATTTTGTCATCCTATTTGTGGACAGTGTAATTTGACAACTTGAAGGGTAAAGCACTTAGGAATTGAAGAATGAGTGCAGAAAAATAATGTGTTGCAAAAAAAAAGTTTTTTTTTAATCATAAATGAATTGAGAGATGTCAGGATTAGTTGAATGAGGTGGGGAATCAAAGAAGCAGATCACATTTCAAGCTTATAACCCCTCTCCCCATGCATGGAATTGGAAAACTCAAACAACTAGCCATTCAGTCCCACCTGATCCCTTCTCCAGATTGTCCAGGGACCAAAAAGGTACCAAGAACAGATTTGGGCCTCTGAAAATCTGTCCCAAAACTGCTTTGATTTTCTACTTTGCTCCCAACTTTCAAAGTTCTCTAAAATGAATCCCTTTGATTGTACCATTGGTCCCACGCCTCTTCATTGCCTCCTTTTCCTGCTGAGAGTCCATATCTTCACCTTGCGAAATACTTCATGTGAGGAGCACTAAGTAATGCCAGTTGTGTTGTAATGCCTTCCTTCGCTCACTGGCCACTAAGGTAAAAAAAAAAGGTACTCATGTAAGGGTGGAAATGACTGTTGCCGATGTGATTGTAGAAGTGCTAAATGCACTCACTCCAGATATCACTCTCTGAAGTAAAATAATGGAGAGAAGAATTTGTTATTTATAATCGAATTTAAAATTCTCATCCTTGTGTTCAAATCCCTCCATGGACTTGCACCTCCCTCTTTCTGTAACCTCCTCCAGTCCTTCAACCCTCCGAGATCTGTCCGCTATTCCAATTATGGCCTCTTGCGCATCCCCGATTACCTTCGCTCCACCATCGACGGCCGTGCCTTCAGCTGCCGAAGCCCTAAGCTCTGGAATTCCCTCCCAAAACCTCTCCGTCTCTCCACCTCTCTCTTCTTTTAAGTCGCTCCTTAAAACCTACCTCTTTGACCAAACTTTTGGTCACCTGTCCTAATATGTCTTTATGTGGCTCTATGTCAAATTTAGTCTGATATCGCACCTATGAAGCACCTTGGGACTTTTTACTATGTTAAAGGCGCAAATTGTTCTTGTTGTAAGCATATTAAGCATTCTCATGTAACATCACTGTCCTTTCTACCCTGTGATCATTTAGACTGGCCATGGGGTGGGAGGTGCAGGGGATATGAACAAAACATCAAAGGAAAATAGCATGGTAGGCAAGGAGTAATCAGAAGAATTAAAAATCCACAAAATGTGGGGAACAACCTTAAATTGTTGCTCATAATTAAAACTGTAGCGATCATTTAAAATAACACAAAGGAAATGTGACATTTACAAAAACATTCACTTCCTGCAAAAGAAAAATATCATAAAAAATAAATGATTGCTCACTTCATGCATAACAAATATGATATTTTTGATATAGATGAAATTTATATTTATTTTCATTGTCTTCATACACAAAAATGTAGTTGCCGCACGATTAGCAAATAATACGAACTATCAGTTTAGTTTTTCAGTTCAGGATGTTGTTCATTCTGGTGGAGCTTTTGTGTCCTGGGATGTCTGATCTGAAACAAATGGGTCAGTATGATCAACTAGTAAGATAGATTAACTCTCCATTTCTTCACCTGACTGTTCTCATTATTAATTTACTACCCAGCTTACCTCACCTGATGCCTTACCTCTCAAATGCCCTCCTCCAAATGCCCTTTCATATTTTGAATTGCCCCATGCTTGCCTTTCCCAGATCCTGGTATTATCTTTCAAAGGCAACAATGTCATTTGTTACCAAATCAGGTTGTTATCACCTGAATATGTATTTTTGAGCTATGGAATCTTCAGGAAGAAGATATACCGGAATTTAAGGTTTTGATCTCTTCGATTCCCAGGATGTCAGCAGAGGTTTGTAACAGGAACTTAACATCTCCTATATTCCAATGTGGCAGCAATGTGGTGAGAACCCCTGGCCATTCAGGCCATTCATTCTCCCATTTTCCACTGTAATGGCAATGTTCCTTTAATCATTCACAATAATAATCTGACATGTCCCTTCCTACACAAGACATGCCCTCAAACCACCCCTGACCACACTGACTACAATGGTTCTTGGTCCCCCAAAAGCTCAAATTTAAATTTCTTAACCTCATGTGTAAATCACTTCTTGGCCTCACCCTTCCCTATCTCTGTTAGCTCCTCCAACCCTCCAACTCCATCCTTGAACTCTCGGTTTCTCGAACTCGGGTCTATTGTGCACCCCCTCTCTCTTCAGCCCACCATTGATAACCGTGCTGGAGCCTCCTAGGCCCCATGCTCTGGAATTCCTTTCCTATCTTCCTCCCCCTCTCCACCCCCTCTCCTTTATAACTTTCCTTAAAACCCACTTCTTTGACCAAATTGGAGGTCACCTCTCCTAATTTGTCCACCTCTAGTTCAACCTCCATTTTTTTAAAATTACGCCTCTGTGAAATGCTTTGGGACATTTTCATACTATAAAGATGCTATATAAATACAACTTGTTATTGATGTGAGATTATCCAGGCAAATAAATTTGAGTCCATTCTTTTCTTTCAATATAATCCCTCTCCCATTTTTAATGTCCTTTCTCCCTTAGGTGCCCAAACATGATCTATTTTTTGCTGAGAAGCTGGACCAGCAACCTAATCCTAAACCTCTGAAAATCTCATTCTTTAACCAGATTCTCAGACATTGACCTGGGTTTGCTTTTTTCATCTTTGTGAGAAAGTGTCTGGCTTGGTGCCTTCCCTGACAAACCAGATGTGACATGGAATTCAATGTATGAGAAAAGAATGGAAAATTAAAACTGTTCATATAACTCTTAGATGATATTCAGTCATGTGAACTGAATGTACCGTGTATTCAGTCCTTTCCAAATCAAGATACAAGCCGCCCAGTATCTGAGATTGAGTTGTGGATATGTTCACTGTCGCTTTAACCTAGTATTTGCTTGTTATGATCTAATGGAAGAAGGACTATGGATTAAAATGCAGGAATGACTGACACACAAGTTCCCTAACCCCTGTGCAATGGTTATCGTTGGGTCTCATTGGAGTTACAACAACAATTTTTATTTATATAGCCACTTTAAAGTATTAAAACGTCCCAAGGCACTTCACAGAAGTGTTATCAAACAAAATTTGTCACTGAGCCACATAAGGAGATATTCAGACAGGTGACCAAAAGCTTAGTCAAAGGGGTAGGTTTTAAGGATCGTCTTAAAGGGGTAGAGAGAGGTAGAGAGGAGGAGAGGTCCAGGAGGGAATTCCAGAGCTTAGGGCCTAGGCAGCTGAAGGCACGGCTGCCAATGGTGGAGCGATTAAAATCGGGGATGCGCAGAAGACGAGAATTGGAGGAGCACAGAGATCTCGGAGGTTGTAGTGCTGGAGAAGGTTACAGAGATAGGGAGGGGTGAGGCCAAGGAGTGATTTGAAAACAAGGATGAGAATTTGAAAATCGAGGCATTGCCGGACCGGGAGCCAATGTAGGTCAGTGAGCACAGGGGTGATGGATGACCAGGACTTGGTGCAAGTTAGGATACAGGCAATAGAGTTTTGGATAAGCTCAAGTTTACGAAGGGTGCAAGGTGGGAGGCCGGCCAGGAGAGAATTGGAATAATCGAGTCTAGAGGTAACAAATGCATGCGTAATGATTTCAGCAGCAGATAAGTTGAGGCGCGGCGGAGACGGGAAATGTTACGGCGGTGGAAGTCGGCGGTCTTGGTGATGGAGAGGATATGGGGTCGGAACCTCATCTTGGGGTCAAACAGGATGCCAAAATTGTGAATGGTCTGATTCGGCCTCAGACAGTGGCCAGGGAGAGGAATGGAGTCGGTGGCTAGGGAACGGGGTTTGTGGCGGAAACCGGGTTAGGAACATAAAACATAGGAACAGGAGTAGGCCATTCAGCCCCTTGAGCCTGTTCCGCCAATTAATGAGATCATGGCTGATCTTGTTACTTGTTGACCCAGGCCTGAAGGTGCTGGAGGCTAGAACTATCAACTGATTGACCTTTCCTTGTGTTAACATACTTGTCTGTTGAGTAATGAAGCTCTATAAATTGTTCTGGGGTCCACAGTAACCTACTCATCTGGTCACTCAACTGAATGGTGGACGCAGATGTCTGTGAAAAAAGAGATGGAAAAAAGATCAGAAAAATTTAGATCAAATATCTATAGTAATCATGTAAAGTTATATTAAATCAGACAAAAGCACATATCAAAAACCATTTGTTTGCAAGTTTTCCAGTCAATAAGTGGCCCATTTTCAATTACATTGACAGGAGGGTTGTTGCAAATCATGAAATATTTTCGAACTGTATTTAAAGCTGGAGTTTAAAATAATCTTTTGTTTTTTTTCGTGTTGAACAAAGGTAAACAATTACTTTAAATCATAGTTTTTCAACCTGAACATCAGAGGATATATATTGGGAGTAGTCATGTGGTGAAGAGAACAGTTGGCTGCACACAGTAAATATAAAGAAGCCAGGACAAAGTAGCACACTGGCTTAGAATACTGTCACTTTGTCCTTTGAGACTGGTGCTCAAGTCTCAACTAGACAGATAGAATGAAGGTCTCCTCTCTGTTTCTGTTAAGTACTTGGGAACTCTCAATCAAATGCCCAGTGAATATGACTTCATAGAACTGAACAGTACTCAAATCTGCCACTATTTTGGCACTATCTTATTGAGGTGATAAGGAGAGACAACTGGGCTATAATGGATGGTTTACTGCTGTAATGGAGATGATTGGGAGCGTTATTCTGAGATTGACATTGAATATTTCATCAGACCAATGTACAGAGGGTATAATGTCTACATGACCTCAGCATCCTATAGTCTCAAGCATTTTCATCCATCACACGGATAAGAAAATTACAGAAATGGGAAGAGTGAAAAGTGAGAGCTCCACCCCACCATCATCATCAATGAAAAGTTGTGTCGCAATGCAGTGGAAACAGATTTGCCATTGTATTAATTGATTTACTTCTATTAAGACATCTGCTGGGTAATCTTCATTTTTCTGCAGCTGGAAAAAAATGTTTGCTTGCAAGTTTGGACACAAGTGAAACTGGACACATGTAAAAAATGTTTTTCAAAGCAAGTTTGCTACTAAAATGGCACAGAGTCATACCTGAGGGGGTGGTTTAGTCATAAAGATTAATAGTTCTAACACTAGCCTGTATAAGATTTCATCTCCTGTGATCTTTAAGTGATGGCCCACTTTTGTCAGATTTTTTGACATTTGACTTTAAACTGACTTTCCTGGTTTCACAATATGTACATAGGTTACTCGACGAGTGACAGTATAATCTGCCTTTTCTTTCATGATTATTGTTTGGGTTTTTCACGAAAGTGGAAAAAAATATTGAAGAGCATTTTATTTTATGCTTCTGACAGAAATCGAAGAAAGTAAACATGCTCCTGTGTTGCAGCTCATGGCAAATCAGAGTTTTTTTAAAAATTCATTCTCCTTGTGCTGATGGTGCTTCCACATTGAAACGCTGATAGATGTCCAAGCCAAGATGGTGTGTGACTTGGAGGGGAACTTGGAGATGATGGTGATCCCATGATGTTGCTGTTCTCATCCATCTTGGTGATTGATAACAGATGTGAATGTGGCTTCATTGTTATTTCAAGCTGGCTATGCCTGACAATGAAAGTTGCCAGTTGATAGGTTCCATACAATACGTGTTTCTCTTTTCATTATCATCCCATGGGATTGTCTTAATTTTCCAAGAATCTGTGCTAATGACTCTTTGGTCATGATGGATTGACAGCCCTGTCTTCAAAGAAATTAAAGATACAAAGATCAAGATATTTTCAGTGTTCAGCCATTTCAGACAATGGCCAAAATACATTTGGACGCATCCAAGTCCATACGTGGGTGGATTTATGTATGACAAGAGACTGTGTCACTTCTTAGAGTTTGCCAAAAGGAGATGATAGAACAACAGACTCTTTATATGGTCATTCTATTTGAAGTATTGTTCAGTGTGCGCATTTTTTTAGCTTTTGTAAATCATCTAATGATCAGCAGTTACAAGCTGTGTGAAATGAGTCCAGCATTTGATTTTTTCTGCTTTGTAGATTTTTATTTATTTATTTATTCTTGAGGTGTGGGCAATGCTGGTATAGCCACATTTATTATACATCCCTGGTTGCCCTGAGAAGGTGGTGGTGGGCATTCTTGATCCGCTACAGTCCTTGTGTCAATGATAGGATGGTGGTAGATGCCCAAGTGAGGATGGTGTGTGACATGGAGGGGAACCTGGACATGATGATGCTGCTGTCATCATTCTCAGTGATAGAGGTCAAGAGATCAGGAGGTGCTGTCAAAGTAAACTTGGTGAGTTGCTGCTGCATATCCTGTAGATAGCATATACTGCAGCAACAAAGTGCCAGTGGTGGAGGGGATAGATTTTGAGATCAGTGGCAGGGACACCAGTCCAATCTGGATGGTGTCGAGCTTCTTGAGTGCTGCCGTGACTGCACCTCTCCAGGTGAGTAGTGAGTATTCTCGCACACTCCTGACTTAAGCCTTGTGGATGGGGGAGAGGCACTGTAGGGACATCAGGTGATGCACTTATCAAAGAGCATCCAGCCTCTGCCCTGTTCTTGTAACCGTAGTGTTGATACGGCCGGTTCAGTTAAGCTTCTGGTCATGGTAACCCCTAGGATGTTGATGGTGGGACACTCAGCAATGGTGTTGCCATTGAAAGTCATGGGGAGATAGTTGGGTCCTTTTCTGGTTGGAGATGGTCATTTATGTGGTGCAAATATTATCTTAGTATCTTAGACCATAAGAAACCATAAGAGATAGGAGCAGGAGTCGGCCATTCGTCCCCTCGAGCCTGCTCCGCCATTCAATGAGATCATGGCTGATCTGATTTTTACCTCAACTCCACTTTCCCACCTTTTCCCCATATCCTTTGACTCCCTTGCTGATCAAAAATTTGTCTAACTCAGCCTTCAATGACCTGCCACTTGTCAGACCAAGTCCAGGTCCAGCTGTAGGCTGTTGCATTATCAAAGGAATTGTGAATGAAGCTGAACACTGTAGCGTTGTCAGTGAACAGCTCCACTCCTAATGTGGTATGTGCTACTTGATAAGAAAAGGAGCATCAGACCACATAATAGAATCATAGAATGGTTACAGCACAGAAGGAGGCCATTCGGCCCATCGAGCCCATGCTGCCTCTCTCCAAGAGCGATCCAGCTAGTCCCACTCCCCCGCCTTTTCCCTGTAGCCCTGCAAAATATTTTCCCTTCAAATACTTATCCAGTTCCCTTTTGAAAGCCATGATTAAATCTGTCTCCACCACCCCCTCAGGCAGTGCATTCCAGATCCTAACCATACGCTGCATAAAAGAGTTTTTCCTCATGTTGCCTTTGGTTCTTTTGCCAGTCACCTTAAATCTGTATCCTCTGGTCCTTGACCCTTCCGCCAATGGGAACAGTTTCTCTCTATCTACTCTGTCTCGACCATAATACATGATGTATTATTCTGCAAGTAAAGTGTAGGTATTTGCCCCTTTAAGGTGTAATTGCTCTGTATTCTTGAGATCACTTAGATTCTGATTGATTTTAGTGGATGGTCAGGTCAATTAGATGTCAAATTGACTTTCTTCTATTTTAAATGTGATTGCTAAGGTCAATTGGAGGCTACAGGCATTCTGACTCCTGAGACACTAAGATATTTCTGTTACTGGAGGGAGGATTTGCTCCAGATTGCCAAGAATTGGTTTTCTTTCTCTTTTAATAGTTTTTTTAAAGTCTCACATAAAATTTACATAAGAAAAATCTGGATTCCACATGCGCTAGATAGCAGGGCTTTTATGTTTCTATCAGATGGTGGACTTACAACAAGTCGGATGATACACTGCTTTATTAGGAGAATTGTACCCTGTTATGTGATGCAGCACATTCTTTTAACAAGGTGAAGCCAAGTCACTTTGAAGCCAGAAAGTCTAATTGTGATTAAGCAAACATTTTATGAGTTCCTATAGAGATCAATTAATAGGATGCAGAGTTTCTGACTCTGGTATTTGTGTTCCTAGATAGTTCCTTTGTTTCTTTATCCTTTTTTTTTTAAATGTGACACTTGACGTGTGATAGAAAGATACAATAGCAGAATATGCACGCTGGAGATACTGTTATTTTAAAGTAAAGAGATATTTGTAAAGGAATATATATGGGTACCAGAAGATATGATTTTTCCTTTGAACCACATTTTAGCACTTTTTTAGCTTAACATTTCCAGTTAAACATATGGGCCCGGAATTTGCTCTGAATGGTGAACGAACCGCGCCCACCACTCATTAGATTTAAACTTGCCCACAAACGATCCATGGGCTTTAGTGTGGGAACTTCCTCTAATGGCGAGCTGCAAAAAGTGCCATGTCCTCTTCTGGTCATCTGTGAGCTGTTTGAGCAGGGAAAGGAGCTCGACTGTCCCCTCAATCAGATTGAAGCATCCTTGACGAGCCATGCAGTCAGAACCAGGAAGTGCAAGCTACAACAGTTAATTCATTGTAAAATCAAATAGAGAAAGCGAAATAAAAAGCCTTTCCACCATCTACAAGGCACAAGTCAGGAGTGATGGAATACTCTCCACTTGCCTGGATGAGTGCAGCTCCAACAACACTCAAGAAGCTCGACACCATCCAGGACAAAGCAGCCCGCTTGATTGGCACCCCTTCCACCACCCTAAACATTCACTCCCTTCACCACCGGCGCACTGTGGCCGCAGTGTGTACCATCCACAGGATGCACTGCACCAACTCGCCAAGGCTTCTTTGACAGCACCTCCCAAACCCGCGACCCCTACCACCTAGAAGGATAAGAGCAGCAGGCACATGGGAACAACACCACCTGCACATTCCCCTTCAAGTCACACACCATCCCGACTTGGAAATATATCGCCGTTCCTTCATCGTCGCTGGGTCAAAATCCTGGAACTCCCTTCCTAACAACACTGTGGGAAAACCTTCACCAAACGGACTGCAGCGGTTCAAGAAGGCAGCTCACCACCACCTTCTCAAGGGCAATTAGGGATGGGCAATAAATGCCGGCCTCGCCAGGGACGTCCACATCCCATGAATGAATTTTTAAAAATTGAATTAAAAGGCAGAGATAAGAGACAGAAATAAAAATTAAAAGATTTAAAACTTTTTAAAAAAATTTTTCAATCTTCAACAACAACTAAAATCAGAAGGAATGGGACTGCATTCATTAAGACTTATCACGCTGTTAAAAGTTAGTTTAGATCTAAAAAAACTCAGCATACCCTTTTCTGTGTAGATTAGTTAGTTTCCAGCTGGGCGGGAGAGCAACTTCTCGCTGGTCCATTCATTTCACCGGTGAGATCGCCTTCCCGCGCAGCTTTCAAACAAGCATGGAATCTCATGGAACAACTTCCAGATTTGCGCGTTTGACTGCTCATGTGCACTCGCTGGAAATTGTTCTTCCATTTGCCCTCTAAATAACGGTGAGCGCTGTTTGGTACTCCGTTATTTTTGGAGCAAATTCTGGGCCATGATTTACTTACGCCATTTGGCTATTGACATTTAATTTTTTTGTCGTCTTTTTCCTCCCTCCTCACCTGAAGATGTGAGCAGCCCTCCTTTACCTCACACAAGTGGTCAGTCATCAATACTGGTCCCAGCCAATATCCACATGCATGTACGTTCCAGCGGGATTCACTGTTAACTTATTGGGAATGAGAGTTCTTCTCACCACACTCCAGGAGCGCTGGGGCCAATTATAACATTTTTGCTGTAAACCCAGCTAAGATCAGCCCACTTATCTCAGACCAGAACCAAGCCTGGAACTGTCTTGGTCTGTATGGCTCAGTTACACTCTCTTTATAGCAGCTCAGTCACCGGAGTTGCTATAGATCTAAATGGTTAAGTAGAGACGTTAAAACAATGGAAAGGATAAACTTAAGGAAACTGGGAAAAAGAAAGACTGAAAAAGATAAAAGCCCCAATTTTAACTCGAGGGGGCAGTAATGCGGGCAGGGGCCGAGGCGGGTTGCAAGATGTCACAACCTCAATAGCATGAGGCACAGGAGATTTTAACTCTTGGATCCATTCCATCTGGTCCTCATCAGCATAGCTCCTGTTAGTTTCCCGCCTCAAACCGGCAGGAAGCCGCCACCAGGGACCTAATGAACGGTCCCCGGCACTCAGGTAAGGAGGTTGGGATTGGGGTGCCCAGGCCAGGGGCTGCCTAAACTTTGCTTGTGGGATCTGGAGGAACACTTCTGCTCCTCCTGGCCCCACAAGGAAAATCAAAGAAGTATAACCATTCACCTTCTTGGGCCTCTTCTGGCCAGAACTCCTCTTCCCAATAGGTTGGCCACAACGTCTTGCCTGTGCAGGCCTCTGGTTAAAATAGCAAGTCAGGCCCCCACAATGTCATCGGAGGCTGATCTGCATATTTAAAGATGAACCCTGCTGGTTTCCGGCGGGTGTTCTTCGAGCAAGTTAAAATCGCACCCTTCATGAAGAGAGCAGGACCTCGGTGGGTTTGATCCACAGCTGGTTTCCGTCAGGCAAACAGGGTTAAAATCCCTCCTGTAGAATTAAATTTTAAAATACTCAAAGGATATCTAGGATGAAAAGAAAGAACATAGGAAAAGGATATTACTTGGAATATTAGGGGGTGTAGAAGATTTTCTTGGAAAAGCTTCAAAGGGATATAATTGCCCCCCTTACGGGAACATAGGTGAAACAGTAGGAGGAAAAAATAATATAGAAAAAGTATAATTTAATATTTTCAGCTACCATATAGAAAAGAACGTGTGCCCTTTCTTTTAGTTCGAAAGGGAACAGATGCAACCAAGTTCATGCAGAAAAAGAGATTAGTAATGAAATAATCATTAGAACTGGACTACTTGAATATTCATAAGACAACAGGACCAGATGGAATGCATCCAAGAGTACTTCAGGACATTAAGGTTGAAGTATGTATGTCTGAAGTTTTTCACAGCTCATTACATATATGGGTAGTACCAGAACACTGGAGAATAGCTAATGTTTCAGTTTCTTTAGTTAAAAAAAAGTTCAGAAACATGATCATGAGAATTACGAGCCTGTTAGCTTGCCATCTAAGATTGGATAAATATTACAGCCTGCTTTCATGGGGCAATTCAAGGACATCTGACAAGTAAAAACAATTGTGAGCCAACGTGGATTAATGGAAGCCAGGTTCATGTCTTACAACCTTATTAGAATTCTCTAAGGGTGTAGCAGAATCAATGGTGACAATGAGCTGGATATTATGTTTAGTAACTTCCATGTGTCAGCAAAATCTCTGCCTGGAAGTTGGGCAGGAGAATGGCTTCGAGCTAAACTCCCTACCACCCTCCGGTCTAACTCATCAGCCCCATGTTTCTTTACGCAAAGGAGGTTGTCAGTTTCTGCTTGGCCATCTGTTGCTCAAACTCCTTTGTTTCGGTTGTGTTAGTTTCATCATTTCTCGTACAGGTCAATGGACAGAGCATCTGATTGCAAGTCAGGCTATTTGAGTGAAAGTGAAAAACTGAATCTGTGATTTATCTGAATGATGTCCTCAAGCACCTACCAGTGATGCTGCCAGCAGTGGTGAAGTTCGCTATCGGATCGACCCTCTTTCCTAGCTAAAGAGGGCGTACGGTGAAAAGCAACCGGAAACGTGAGGGGGAGAGAAAAGTACATTTGCAAAATACTGCATGCTTCCTTTGGTTTGCACTAACTACCCAATTCATTTCAGTGTAATGCAAATGCAGAAATTTGGATATCTATTGGGCAACAAATGTGCTGAAAACATGTAAAAAAGTACACATTTATGCTTCTTCCAGTGGCTTAGTTGTTCAGTGCTTGGCCCAGTCGGAACTGAGCACAACAGAGCAGGAAAGATGTGCTATTTTAGTGTGCTTAAATGATACATGCCAAGTTAGCTAATCTCAAATGGGGTAGCTGTAGGGCTGCTACTGTTGGCCTCAGCATTCCTGAAAAGAGGAAAAGATCTATCCAGTTTCCCATTCCTGATCACTGTCCAGTGTATCATGTTGGAAAGTGCACATGTGGGATTTGAGCTAAGTTGTGATGTCTGCCCGTGCTCATTATCCAGGCTTTCACGTGAAGAATGGCCACTTGGGTGTACCGTACTCCAGTGTAAGTTATTGCCTTAAGGAGAGAAGCTTGGAAAGAAAATCAAACTGTCTATTAACACTGTGCTACATGTATGGCCTTCTCAAGTCACACCACTCACCAGCAGGACAGTACCAATTGATTCACACGTCAATGACACAAATTGGTTACTAAAGGACCAATCTACAGCTGTGCACGCGTAGGAGACTAGAAATAATGGAAACAAACAAAAAGAATATAGTTAAGGGACTAAAAAGTCACTCTCTTGAAAGTAGACATTTTAATTACGCAGGTAGTGAAGAGAGAAAAAGTAATCACTGGTTGAAGCAAGAAAGAAAGAATTTGCATTTATAGTACACCTTATCACATCCTCAGGATATCTCAAAGCACTTCACAACCAATTAATTTTGACATGCAGTCACTGTCGTTATGTAAGCAAATACGGCAGCCGATTGTAACCAGCAAGGTGCCTCAAACAGTAAAATAGATGAATGATGAGTTAATCTGTTTTTGCTTCAATAATGTTGGTTGTCCAGGACACTGACAGAACTCCCAGCTCTTCTTCAATAATGCCATGGGAATTTTCTTGTCCACCTGAACAGGCAGATGGGGCCTCCGTTTAACGTGTCGTCTGAATGGCGGCGTCTCCAACAATGCAGCAACTCTCTAAAATTGCACTGAAGCCCCTGCCCAGACAATGTGTTCTAAGTGCGTCAGCCATGGCTCAGTTGGTAGCACTCTCGCCTCTGAGTCAGAAGGTTGTGGGTTTAATCCCACTCCAGTACAGTACTGAGGGAGTGCTGCACTGTCGGAGGTGGCGTCTTTCAAATGAGACGTTAAACCGATGACCAAAACGACCTGAAACGTTAACTCTGTTTCTCTCTCCGGGGAGGCTGCCTGACCTACTGAGTGTTTTCCAGCATTTTCTGTTTTTATTTCAGATTTCCAGCAACCGCAGTATTTTGCTTTTGTTTTAGTATTGTGTGTAAATTGTACTCGGTATGGTAGGTTTTTTTTATTCATTCATGGGATGTGGGCATCGCTGGCGAGGCCAGCATTTATTGCCCATCCCTAATTGCCCTTGAGAAGGTTGTACATCAGGAGTACTCGATTGCTTTTTAGCTAAAGGTGTACTTACCAGTAATGTTAGTGAGCTTTGTTTCCATAGATCTGAATAAATACAGATGGGTTGAAATCACGCTATGCACTGTTAGTAATGATATGTCAATGTGTTTCTGTGAAATTCCTTTGCCGATTATCTTAATGAATCGTTAATACATTTGGTAAACAAGCTGACATGAGAAATTTCACATGAATGTGTTTGTTACTAACATCACAATGCAATTCCTACAAAAGGGCTGCTATAAGTGTGAATAGATTAATTTTTTTCGTCATTTGAATAAAAGCAAATTTAAGAAAGGTAATTATTCTGATAATGTTTAAACTAATATCTATAATATGTTAATAATGTTACATCTGCACACACATCCTGTCTACAAAATCTTAATTCCTATTGCCACTTTTTTGTGACAACTTTTTCCATTATAAATTCCTATGTCCACATTTATAATACCTATGTAAACTTGTCACGCTGTTATTATACCCTCCTGCCTGTGGTGGCAGTGTACTCCTCAGTTTTACATCATCCTGCTTCTCAGCCTGTACTGCAGAGAAACTCTAACTCTACTTCTCTGCTTGCAAATAGAGTCATAGAAAAGTTACAGCACGGAAAGAGGCCATTCGGCCCATCGAGTCTCCGCTGGCTCTATACAAGAGCAATTCAGCTAGTCCCACTCACCCACCCTATCCCCGTAGCCCTGCAAATTTTTTCCTTTCAAGTACTTATCCAGTTCCCATATTACCATATGATTTGTTATTTGACTATACACAATAATATAAAATCAAAGTATTATGTGAGAAAAAGGACAGAATACCTGCCTTTAAAAGAGAAGACTGAGAGGTAACCTGATAGAGGTCTTTAAGGTTATGAAAGGGTTTGATAGGGTAGACGTAGAGAAGATGTTTCCACTTGCAGGGGAGACCAGAACTCGGGGCCACAAATATAAGATAATCACTAATAAATCCAATAGGGAATTCAGGAGAAACTTCTTCACCCAAGAGTGGTAAGAATGTGGAACTCGCTACCACAAGGAGTAGTTGAGGTGACTGGCATAGATGCATTTAAGGGGAATCCAGATAAACGCATGAGAGAAAAGGGAATAGAAGGATATGTTGATAAGGTTAAATGATGAAGGATGGGAAGATGCTCATGTGGAGCATAAACGCCGGCATGAACCTGTTGGGCCGAATGGCCTGTTCCTGTGCTTTACATTCTATGTAATTGGTAAAAAGGAGCCTGAATTACATCTGCACGCCCTGGTCCAATTATTCCTCACCCTCTAACCCCACTCCACCTGAAGACTACACTTGGTCTTGACTCCCTCTTCACTAGTGCTCATTAAAAGCTTTCAGCAACCATTGCTTTTATGATGCAACTGCTCAGTGTTTTTTTCTTTCATAGTCATTGAATCTTCCCATTTTAAGAAATGTAGATGTTTTTACATTGTGCTCCTACCATTTGGTTCCCAAAGTATTAGTCACACTCATCCAGGTGGCTCAGAAAGGCCACTAAAAATGGGTCTTCTCGGCAGCCTTAGGTTGTCTCAGCAGTTTTATTGTTTGGCTTCGGCACATGAGGGGGCCAACTGCACTAGCACGGCACTCATACAATACAACATGTTTTGTGGCTTAATTCTTCATTAATCTGTGGAGTAGCAGTTGTTACCAAGTCAAAACCAACACAAAAGGTTTACGAGGAAATTGAGAGCAACAAATAAAGTAGTTCTGTTTTATTTAGCGACTGGTTATTTCAGAACACCAACTTACAGGAATGGTAAGTGCTCCGCAAAACTGAAAGACAGTCCGTTCCTGTACATTGTTGGCCATTTGTCTCCCTTTCCATCTTCTTTGTCTGTGGATGCTTGTGATGCTGCAGGTGGGCGTGCAGTGCAAAGCCACAGCCCAGAATCCGAATGAAACAGTTTCCTGACCGGATGCGATCCGCAGTCTTCCCTCAACGTTCATACCCTGCCATCTGAAGCATTAGAACAAGACTAGGTGGCTACCATTGAAGAATTACCTTCTAAATCACATTGTAATAGCTAACAACTATCTACTCATAGATGCATATTGGTACGGTAGGACAGAAAACACTGATAGTCTGCAAGGGCCAGAAAAGTGACACAGTTTGCAAAGGATACCAGCCATGTCCTCATCCTCCTCACAACTCCCAATCTCTTTCTCCACCTGTTCACCCATTAATAATTCAGTTATTCCTGTCTCTGTGTGTTGTATTGCTACCAACAAGTTTATTCAGTATGTATTTACAGAATACAGTAGCAGAAGGTAAAATCCTAAAAATTTTTAAGTATGCACTAAAGGTATTAATGGCGTGTGTCTTCTGTTTCTTGAGTGCTGTAGTGCACATTCAGGAACAATTTATTTTGCTGAATTTCCTTGTGAGCTTCGGTGCATTACAAGGAAAGCACATAGCATTTGAGATGGCCGCATCACTCCTGCAATAGTGGTGCTGAGATGCATGTTAAAGGTGTTTCATGAAGTGAAATTAGCAAAACTTTGCTTGCAGTTTGCATGCATTGAAATGCTTTCCTTTTCATTGGTTCGGCTGGAATGTTTTCGACCCTGCTGTAGCCAATAGGCCTTGCATTAAGTGAACTCCTTAAAGGTTTACTGCACAAAGAAACTAGCACTCAGGTGGCTAGCTTGGGTTTCTAACACTCACTGCTGAGCCAATGACCCCTCCTCAGGATCCCCACTTAAAACGTCGGACAGGAACCTCGGATGTCCAGGGATACACTAAAAGGAACAATGTTCTAACTGATAAGTCAACTGTAAGATCATTCAGATCTGATTGAGAGATTGATGTCAATCATAATTATGTGAAATGAAGACTTATCTCCCATATATGACTGTCTATTGCATTTATGAATAAATAGCCATGGGTTACAGTTAACATGAATTTCTAACGGGTAAGTTGTGTTTGACGAACTTAATTGAATTGTTTGAGGAAATCAAAGAGTATATAAATAAAGGAAATGCAGTAAATGTATGCGTGGACTCCCAGAAAGTATTTGATAAGATGCCACATTAGAGATATGATATGGAAATGAAGGCACATGACGTTCATGGGAATGTAACCACATGGATACAGAGATGGCTCGGAGACAGAAAGCAGAGAGTTGAGTAATGAATCTTCAGATTGGCAGGATGTGGGTAGTGATGTGCCCAGCAATCTGTGCTGGGACTTGTTTTGTTTTCCATTTTTAGAAATCATTTAGGCATTTTAGCAAAAGGAATGATATTGACGTTTGCAAATGATACAAAATTAGGGAACGTGGCAAGCTGCGAGGTTTTAGGAGAATATATAGACAGGTTAGCAGAGTGGGAAGTTATGGGAATTTAGCAAATGCAGGGAAATACAAAGTCGTAATCTTTGACAAAAAGAACAGTAAAAGGAAATATATCCTTAATGGTGAAATTCTTAACAGAGTGGAGGGACAGCGAGATTTAGGGATATAAATACATGGATCTTTAAAGTTAGAGAAGGCCCTAAAAAGGCAATTGGGATTCTGAGTTTTATACATAGGGGTACAGCACTGGTACAATGGGCTGAATGGCCTCCTATATTATAATTTCTATGATAATCTGTGCAAGGGCTTCTAAATAATCAAGAGAAATTTTGAATGAAGCATTAAAAATGTGCAAACCATGCATTACAGGCAACACTGAAACATTCCTCATCAATAATTCTTGTGCAATAATTAAGCTATCTCAAGTGTGCAGAGAGAGTTCCATCCAATAATAATTGTAAATCGAATCATCGGCTTCCACTGCATTTCCCTCATTAGGACAGGCCCCGATCCTCTTTTCATTAAAAAGCTCAAATCAAGTGCTGGACACAGCTGAAAAATATGAAAGCAGTTTATTAAGATGCAAAAAAAAAAGCAGATCATGTCTCAGTAGAGCCCAGGCCATGTGTTTCAGTGAAGCTCAGTATAATAACTCATATTGGAAACAATTACAACGAGATACATAAATACTGCTTGCTGCACTCATTGAACATATCAGAGCCAGCAAACTGTAGTCAACATTGCACAGGATCCAAATTGTTTCAAAACTGGTACTCCCAATACAGGCTGAGAAAGAATGTTTTGTACTGATGGAAGCAGAGCTTAACCCATATTGCTCAGCAAGACTTACACTGCTCTAGAACCTATACCAACAACAACTTGCATTTATATACCTTAAATGTAGAAAAGCAACCCAAGGTTGAGGTATGAGAAAAACAGATGTTAGCCAAAGAAAGAGAGATTAGGAACGGTGGCCAAAAGCTTGATCAAAGAGCTCCCTTTTGAATGCGTTCAGCGCATTTGTACTCACTGCATGTGTCGGCAACTCATTCCAGAGATCCACGACTCTCTGCAAAAAGAACAATCTCCTCACATCTAACCTAGTTCATTGATTTAATTTCAGCAGCATCTGCTATGTCTACAGTTAAACAAAGTAATTTAAATCAAACAAGTACTTCTTAAACAGTACATTCTCAATTTCTGGCAGCTATACAACTTTGTACAGATGTTAGAGAAAAGGTTACCATTATAGCCCACCATTTACCCCATGGCCTGTGGGCTCACCCCACCTCTGAGTGCCAGAAGCTGGATCAGTGAAATCTTACACCGTTTCCCTCAACTGAAAGAGGAAAAAAGACAGAATTTAAAATTGTATCGTCTGCTACGTGCTTGTTTCTCCCTGATATATATTGCACAGAATCATAGGATATTGTTCTACCCGAGATGCTGGTTTTCAGTGGCTATTACCCAATGTCTTGCCTCTTAGCTTTTCAGCAGTTCCATCACTATGAAGATCATAAGGTTCCTTCATGTTAAATCAGCCTGAGATGACTTGGTGCTGAGAACCATAGGACACAATGGGGGGAAAGTTCGATAGGGCCTATTAATGGGCGTAGGTAGCATGATCCGCTATTAACCCACGCCCAGTGGCCCCTGCGCAGGCAGGACGAGAACTTTGTCCGGCCTCCGTACTCACCTGCAATTGCGTTGAAATCCAGGCCATGCACGTCGATTCAATGCAATTCGCACTTTCCACCAGCAGGGGAAGCCCCAATCTCTTAAAGGGAGGATGTCTCTCAAATAACAGTCTGCTGTCTGCACGGAGTCTGAATGGAGATCAGCCATCACACACATAAAACACAGATGCAGGTCTGGTCCCTTTGTTTACACACTGATGAGTTATGTTAAAATATTGAATAAAGGTTGCGCACTACTAAATCCCACATCCTCCAATCTGCATGCCAGACCTCACCAATCTGCCGATCTGAGTTTGTACCAGGCCTGCAAGAGTGCGTGCACCAAGTTTCTCTGCTGATGCACTAGAGGCCTTGGTGCAAGAGGTGGACAGAAGGAGGGACATCCTATATCAGTAGGAGGGGATGCAAAAGGCCCTCCAGACATATGGTCAAAAGGCAGTGGGAGGCAGCGGGGGATGAAGTCAATGCCAGGCGCACAGCACCATGAACATTGATGCAGTGCAGGAAGAAGTTCACTGTTTTGACACAAGTGGTCAAGGTGAGTGAGGTCAACTGTCTAGTGGCATCTCCTGCCAACTGCACCACTAACCACATCCACTGCTCCATGCACTACATCCCCCATCACCCACCTACCAACAAACTCTTTCCATCAGTACTCAACTCTTCCAATCAGATGCTTCCTCTCACCCTCACACATTACCCCTGTTGCAAGCTGCCCACCCACAACTCACAGATCACACACACTGGCAGCTATTCAAACATGACAGGCACATCACCCAGACACACGTCCAGCTTTCTTGCAGGAGAAGGTGGCGCATATCAGGAGGCAGCAAGTGACAGTGGCATTTAGCCCCTTGAGCTTGTTCCGCCATTCAATTAGATCACAGCTGACCTTTAACTCCGTATACCCACCTTAGCCCCATATCCCTTAATACCCTTGGTTCACAGAAATCTATCAATCTCAGATTTAGAATTTACAATTGAGCTAGCATCAACTGCCATTTGCAGAAGAGTGTTCCAAACTTCTCTCACCTTTTGTGTGTAGAAGCATTTTCTAAATTCACTCCTGCACGTCCTGGCTCTAAATGTTAGACTATGTCCCCATGTCCTAGCATTCAAGTATAGGAGACCTCCAAAAACAGTTACAAATGTCTCGGCAGCCAGAAACAACAATCCAGCCACGAACCTGTAAATCCTGCGTGGTCCCTTTAAATAGCTCTGGTGGGGGGTCCTCCAGGCACTCTCAGACATGTTCAGTTGGTCAGGATTAAGACTGGCTTGAGTTGAGCGTTAATTGCCAAAATGGTGTCTATCACTTTAAATCAGCGTTGCACACTGATAGTATCTATTTTCTCCTTATTTTACATGCTTTTGGCATTCAGCATTTGTGCACGCGCTAACTCCTTTACCAAGATGGCGTCCGGCACATGTCACGCTGGAAGCGTTCATGCGCAGCCATCTTGGATGTTCGAGCGACCCCGTAGTGCCGAAACAACGGGCGCTACAGGGCCCAATTTAGCGCCCATTCTTTCCACCCACAAGAAGTAACTTGGCTGGTTACCTTATCTTGTCTTAAAATTGCCTGCATGAGTGTTATGGCCGTAATAGAGGTCTTATCAATCCTCCTTCATACTGAAGTGTTTGTTATAAGTTGTAAAAAGTACCATTTTTAACAATATCCTCGCACATTTCCTCTGAACTCAGGCTACAAAAATACTCATTTTATGTTTCTCATCTTTCATATAAAGTGCAATTTCTAGATTACATACTCCCTCCTTTAAAGTTTGCCTCCTTGTATATTAGAACAGAAAAAGCTCCTTGGTGCCATAGCATCAATCATACCTGTTTTTTATCACAAGTCTATACAGTGTCTACAAAATCTGTTCTTTCAGAACAAACAAAAAATACTGCAGAGGCTGAAAATCTGAAAAAAAATAGAAACAAGAGGCTGGAAACACTCGGCAGGTCAGGCAGCATCTGTGAGAGAACACACAAGTTGAGGTTTCACACGTGAAATGTTAACTTGTCTGTTTTCTCCGTCTGCTGAATGTTTGAAGAATTCTTTGTTTTTGCTTCTATTGAGAACATTGCACTTATGTTTATGATGGTAACCTTGGCTTTGTGGTAGCCCTCTTACCTCTAAGTTGGAACATTGTGGTTTGAAGCCCCACTCCAATGGCTTGACCACATTATCTAGGCTGACTCTTCAGTGCAGTACTGAGGGAGTGCTGTATTGCTGGAGGTGCTGTCTTTCCAATCAAACATTAAGCCAAGGCCCTGTCTGTCCTCTCACGTGGATGTAAAAGATGCCATATCACTATTCAAAGAAGAGCAGGGTGTCCTCCCATGTCCAGGCTAACATTTATCCCTGAGCCAAAATCACTAAAAAAAACAAGTTATCTGGTCATTTACTTAATTGCTGTTTGTAGGATCTTGCTGTGCACAAATTGCCTGCTACGTTTGCCTCCATTACACCAGTTCAAAAGTACTTTGTTGGCTGTGAGCACTTTGGGATATCCATAGGCGATGAGAGGTGTTATATAAGTGAACAATTTTACAACACCAAGTTATAGTCCAGCAATTTTATTTTAAATTCACAAGCTTTCAGAGGCTTCCTCCTTCGTCAGGTGAACGATGTGAAAATGAAATCCTCGAAATGAAATCGCATTTATAATTCACAGAACAATGCTTGGTGAGTACAGACAGTTTTTTCAACTGCCCGTTGCCAAGGCAATCAGTGTGCAGACAGACAGGTGTTACCTGCCAGGTCTCACAGAATATACAAATCACCAAAAAAAAACAACAAACAAAAAGAAACAGAGATAGAGAGGTAGAAACATAGAAAAGACAGCAACTGACCCGTTATATTAAAAACAGATAACATTTGTTCACTGGTGGGGTAACGTGTAGCGTGACATGAACCCAAGATCCCGGTTGAGGCCGTCCTCATGGGTGCGGAACTTGGCTATCAATTTCTGCTCGACGATTTTGCGTTGTCGTGTGTCTCGAAGGCCGCCTTGGAGTACGCTTACCCGAAGGTCGGTGGATGAATGTCCATGACTGCTGAAGTGTTCCCCGACTGGGAGGGAACCCTCCTGTTTGGCGATTGTTGCGCGGTGTCCGTTCAACTGCACAGTGTGCAGTTTTTTCAACTGCACACTGATTGCCTTGGCAACGGGCTGTTGAAAAAACTGTCTGTACTCACCAAGCATTGTTCTGTGAATTATAAATGCGATTTCATTTCGAGGATTTCATTTTCACATCGTTCACCTGACGAAGGAGGAAGCCTCCGAAAGCTTGTGAATTTAAAATAAAATTGCTGGACTATAACTTGGTGTTGTAAAATTGTTTACAATTGTCAACCCCAGTCCATCACCGGCATCTCCACATCATTATAAAAGTGATGTTCTTTCTTTGTTGCTCCAATCAACTCATTCTTTTATGCCCCTTAAATAATAGCTAATTCTCAAAGTCATTTCTATTTTTGCACTTTGAGAATGTATCCCTTTTTTAGACCTATCTATGAGCCTTCTGTCTGTCTTTGTAATACTGTGTCCCATATCTGATTAACATATTTCTATATCTCGCCTTGTGTTGAATCACAATGGACCCTGTCTCTCTGCTACCATCACCAAAATGTGGTGGGTCATGAGCAGAATGTTCAAAGCAATGTTGCTAAAATTATGTCTCTCAAAAAATAATTTAGCTAATTCCAGCAGCGATATTTCTAATCATCATTTCCTTACAGCTGTGAGGGAAATGAGAAATTTCACGTAAAAAATAAATTGTCCTATTTTGGTACAGGATACTTGTTTGAAATCTTATTTTTATTTAATTCTTTATTGAATTTTGAATTTATACTCTTCAGAATAGTGCTTCTGTGGACAGTCAGTATTATTACAATTTAGTAAAAAAAAAGTCATATAATTTACAGTTGAATTATATGTGTGGCCCATTTGTCAACAGACCAGTATTTACTTATGTCTTAAGTCCCCATGTCCTATGTTTGTCTGCAGCAATGAGATAACACAATGGAGCCCACCTAATATCTGTGAAAGATCAAATCTAACTTAAAATAAAATGTTCTTGACTAAACTATTTCCGGTCATTGCAATCTAAAACAGCATGGGTCAGAAAAAGTTTTTTTTTGAGTTTATCAGACATTTAAAAGGAAATCCTGAAAAAGAGTTCTTCAAGATGAAACTCCATGGAGCCACACCCAAAGGGCAGCCAATCTTTTGAAGTAGTTTTAAACCATCAATCCATTTTATAACAGTTTGACCCCAAGTAGTCTTTGTCTCACAGGACAATATTGCCAGCTATAATATTTATTGCTTTTGCATCAATCCAGAGTGGATTTAGAAATGTGTCAATGCAAAACTGTTAATCTAACTCAGCAGTCAGCTCAGCAATTGGAGTACGAACCATACCAAAGGCAAAAGGTGTGAGCCCCTCACCCCCTAAAGGATTTTTCACACCACTTGGATTTCGCACTGCTTGCAGTATAATTACAGTCAAGTGCAAAGTCAAGTTTAAAATTGCTGACTAAAATTGTTGCTGTTTTTAACCATAAAATATTTACGTAACAATGCCACATGTTTAAAGATTTGGAATGATGTTTTTAACTAGAAAGCTATAGTTCTTCTGTGTGGGGACAAATTTTAAAACAAGTTATTCATGCCATTTTCATCATCAGAAATGAGTGCTGGCTTGTTGAAACTGTGCATTGAATTGAATGGGAATGAATACTTAACAAGCCTGTATTTCACTTTAAGAGCTGTTTATTGCAGGAAACGATACATTGGTCTCAAATCTCTGAGAACTGCAAAAGGCCAATTTTGGATTTATAATATGCAGGAGTTGATCTTTGTTTTTGGAATGATTGTAAAATATTTGTAAATATTTTACAGATAGTCTTTTCATGCTCATGTTTTTTCCATGAGTTGTATTACTAACCAAAAGTTCTGCTTTTCGCTTGACTGTGTAACTAAAATCTATCCATCAATAGGAAACATCAGTAAAACAAAAGCACATTTTTTTGCTTGTTTAAATTTAGGTTTCTGCTCACATGAGAAGCAGAATGATCAGCTTGGACCTAAGAAAGCAAAAGCTTTGATAAATTCTAATCAGTTTATATGATCCACATTCATCTATTGACCTTACAATCTATAATCATTGGAATATCATCATGTATCTTAAATGCAGTATTGACGAGACAAAAAGTATCCTAATCCCAGTACAACTATCAAGTCTCAGTTAGTTCCAGTCTTTTTCAAAAGTATCATTCATAATAAATTGATTTATTGATCTTTGGTACTCTGGTAATATTTTATTACACCTAGTAAACTAATCAATTTCAGTTCATATGACTGGCAGAAATAAAAAGATTTTTCAGAAAATAAATCCTAGTACTAATAGATTAAAAGAGCTGATGCACAATTTTAGATTGGCAGACTGATGTCGTGATTTAGAAGTGAAAACAACATTCTTTGAAGCAGGGTTCTTGGAAGTTAATGGTCAGACTCAACCTTGATAGATTTAAGGATTCATTGGAATAAACAGTATGATTTAGCAATGATTGAGTCAGGATACTGAAATGGTTTGAATTAGTGTTGATAGATTGAGCATCTAACGGGATGAATATTCTGATTTAATGCTGATAGATTGAAAGAACTACTGGGATTGTGTGTTATGAACCGGTCGGTTCTGTTATGAACTGGGTGGTTTAATTTAATGCTGGTGGATTCGAGATGGGAGGGATGTTTTGATTAAGGATTCTAGAATCTGATGATATGGGTAAGTTCCTTGGGAGCTGATTGCTGGGTGAAATGTAATCCATTTTTTTCTGAGCTGGAATATTCTGCTATATTGACATATTTCACCTACTAAACAGATGATGAAATGATGAAAGTTTCTATAAAATGTGGCAAGTACTTGTCTGCCTGATTAAATGAGTACCTATCCCTGAAAATGGAGCAATCAACTAACTGATCACCTCTGTTACAAGTTTCGGGTCTGCCTTAGATATTCTCTTGGGTGCAGAGGTGCTAGTGATTCCCATAAGGAGTCCGAGTAACAGGAGTGTGCCTGGCTGCTTAATATTTAATTATATGATAGCCTAACCCAGGGATGTAACAACAGGATCCCTTCTGATCTGAACTGGATATCGTATCTTTCGCATCTGCCCTCAGGTTCGCTTCAGTCTTTCCAAAGGTGGAATGAAAAACTCTTAGTGAAATGAGGCCAGATACGAACCATTAAGCTGCTTTATTTTACAGAGAGCAAATGGATGTACAGAATATTAGATATAATCAAATTTCACCTTGATTCAACTAACTACAGAACTCTCCTTGAGAACAAAAAAAATACACACCACATTACCCCTGTTTGCTGGCTTGCTTAACTCTTCCTGGTCAGCCTACTAATCATGATTGGCTTTAGGCTTGAGCTGAGCGAGTTTCCTCTCATTGGATTAGGCTTCCTCCCCTGACATAACTTGCTAATTGACACCTCGGATCCCTTTCTCTCTGTGTACGCACAGGAGGTCGAAGGCCGTCCCTCTAACTTCCACCTATTTAGTGATTTGCCAGTAGACCTGTAAATAAAGCTGAGTACCTCTCCTCCCCCCTTCTGGGGTGTGGGTTTCTGCTACTCTGAAAATTAATGGGGGCTATCCTGGCTCAATGGGCCGAGAATGAGTTGATTGACTTTCATTGTCTCTGAAGTAGACTGTGAGCTGTAACATTCCACAAACTGGCATTTCTAGCTTCACTACACTTCATCGATGCCTGAAACCTGTGACTTTTTTTTAAACCTGTGTGAATTCACTTAATTTCAAAACACACAAACACTTCAGCTTAGCTCAATCCCAAATCCTTTTGTGTGAGGGGGAAGAAAAACCCAAAAAAATGCAGAACAAGACAACTTCTTTTAGGGCATTGAATTCACAAGGAGTGAACTTCCGCATGGGTTCTCCTGCTCGTGTGCTGTAGCTGCAGGGAAGATCCAATAAAATCCTGGGAAAAAAGGCTTAAACTCCACCTCGTTTTCTGCGGCTCTTTGGCTGAAGTTACGATGGACAAGCAGAGGAAAAACCCCACAAAAATTCACCCCCACAGCTCCGATTTTACTTTGTAATGTAAGTCTGTGATAAGTACACAATGACAACAGAGTGATTCAAGGCCCTGGAAGTTGGGATAGAATGCCAACATAAATAAGGGCTATATGAAACATAATGCCAACATAAAGCAGGGCTATATGAAAAATTATGGAGATAAGAAAAACTGCAAATACTCAATCCACATGTGAAAGGCTAAGAAACATTAATCTTTCTTATTCTTTCCATGCTAAACAACTTGCTGTGCAGTTCTATTTTATATGAAAATACAGTATATTTATTGCACCAATTTTCCACTCCTCTGAAGACATGAACTCCTTGCAAGGATAAGGCTCTAAGGGAACTGGGTGTCCTCCAGTACCTTACCGAAGAGGTGATTAATTGTGCATAAGACTTGACAGTGAGTGTCCGTAGTCTGTTTGATTACCGACCCATCGCACCCGAGCCCAGCCCTGACAAAAACGCACATGCACATTCAGTGGTAGGGAGCAGGAATGGGTTGATTGTTCTCTCCCTAAGCCAAGGCCACTGAGGTTAGCTGTGGTCCTCATACTCGTGCTCCAGTTGAGATGAGCTAACGCAGCACAGGCCGGGGTTGAAACCTGGAACATTTCTGGCCTGTGGGATTCAGTTAGTCACTGGATAAATTAATTGGAGCCATTGTCGGGGCCTGTATGAAATTGTTTCATTGAAATCCTCCCTAGATTTATAAAAGATAAATAAAGGTATTTACATGTCATACATCAAAGCATTTGAAATCACTTAGATAATCCATTGTGAAATCCAGTGAGGTTTACCACTCATAACAAATATGCAGAGTAGCCAGAATTTCCACATACAAGGAAAAAAAATCAAACTTTATTTTAAAATGTTAATTGTTAAAAAATGAGTGAACTGGGAGAGCTGTGCGAGCACTGTTGAACATGTGCTATGAATTGGATATAATGAAGAATTAACAAACCTGCATTCCTCAAACACTGTGAAAAAGTTGAAGGGTATATATAAAAGGGAATCAGGAATTGATCTGACTACTGATGTTTTGGCACATGGCCAGAAATGCACAATTTATTATAAATAATTCAATTGGGATTTTTGAGCAAATCTCCCCTCTGGATTTTTCTGTCCATTGTTTCTCACCAATTTTCTTTTCCCCTCCTCTTCTGGGGGTGACAATTCCTTGCCGGGGTACACTTGTCCAAGTGCCCAAGAGTCTAAACAGTAAATGTTGGCAGGTTTTTCAACCCTTGGCCAAGCCCGATCCTGTCCTCTCCTGATTCCTGTAAAAATGCATTTTCAGCAGAGGTGACTGGATATTGATCAGGAGTAGAAACCCTTGGCAATTTTCCATTCCGCAACGCAGGAACACTGAGGCCAATTGTCATAACCCTACCCAGCTAACTGAGTGAAAACTGAGACTTGAACTTGGGAGCTTTCTAGTCTGTAGTGCTTAATTATCATTGCTTTAACAAACTGAGCCATTGGAAGAGTTCATAAAGATTAACAATGTTGATTTATTCAGAACTATCTGTTACTAAAGATGTGGCTTGCTCCACCAGAGACAACCTAAATATGTGTGTGTCGGATGTATTGATGTATCGATGGATGTGCTCATCATGATGAGGGATGATTGTACTATGAACTTGTAATCATAGCAAAGCTACATTAGGATGGATTAAACAAAAAACCTTAGGTCTGCTTTTAGGTTATGGATAGTTTTACAGCTGGCTTTTCCCATTTGGAAGAATCCCATTAGGATAGTGAAGCAAGTCTGTATGTATACTTGCATGTGTTTGTGCATGTGTATATGTCTGAGCAAGTACTTATCTTAATCAGACATGACTGTACTGAATAATAGGACAGTTTCCAATTCTACACTATGACGACAAGAAGTACTTTCAAGTAAGTTCTTATATGGTTCCAGTGCAAAGTAACACGATACCCAAATAAGGTGGTTTGATGTCAGTATGGAGAGAACACCCCTGCTGTCTATTTGTTGCATTTCTTACGGCCTCTTTGAGTGAATCTGCCAAATTACAAAATATTAGTACCATATGTGAATGCAGTTTCTTTTGTAATGAGCTTATCTCCTTTGGGAACTGAAACCAGTTACAATTCTCATAAAGCCTCTGTGACACTAGGCCGTGCATGGCACAATATTGAAATTATGCACTTTAATGATTAAAGTGAGTGAGAGAAGGTCATTTTTTTCCTGGAGTATTGCTGTTTTTAACCTTACACAACTTGAACAATAACATCAAATAAAAGTAGTTCCTTCATCTCCACCTTCTCAAGCCAAACAGGGATGGGCAATAAGTGCCGGCCTTGACATCACCGCCCACATCCTGAGAATGAATGAAACAAAATTGAAGCTGCCTGTATAGCTCACTTGATACTTCAATGGATAAATGCACTGATTGGTACAGCAGTGAGGCAGAGGGACCAAGAAGGTCTGTGTTGCATTAGCCAGGATTGTGTTGGGAGCTATTCAACTTCATAGAGACAGGAAATATCAGCCAGGCAAGTCAGGCTGCTCAAGAGATGCGCCATGCCCTCCCGCTGGAACTCACACCCCCACATCCCCACAGAGAGATAACAAACTTCAGTTTGTCAGACATTGTTAATGGAGGCTCCTCTTCCCGATAACGGCCGCACCAGCAGACCCCCGATGGCATCGCCATAAGATGTGAATGCCTGACTAACGGTAATGCTGGAAGGTTCTTCAGAAGCACCAATATCACAGCATGCCATGCTTTACATGCCATTCCACGGCAGAAGGCGTGCCAGCGTGATCAGGAGCTGAAGTTGCCTGTTTGGCTACACCTACCAAGACGGGACCATCTATTTCTGCAGGCCCTGGAAAACCTATCTGGGAATGACCATGTCAACATACCTTATCAGGGTCTGGATCAACAGACAGGCAGATGCTGGGCTGTTCCATCTACTGCAAGGACACCTGCAGTGACCAAGCAGCATAAAGCCTGAATGCATGCAGGGACAATAACCATCAAATGTGACATGAAATTTGGCTACACCTTCTTGTGGACATGCTGCAGTTGATGACTTGAAATGCTCTTCAGAAGTTGTCTGATTTTTTTTTGTCTCCTTCTTTTTGACATTCCCTTTTAATTGTCCCCATCTCTTTAAATTTGGTTCACAAAGTTTTGTTCTCCTGTCAGCGATGTCATCCCTAGTTCTGTCTGAGTTTACACAGAAGCTGTGAATAATTAGGCAAATGAGGTTAGACTGTAAATTGAGTGCTCTTCGCACTTGAGATGCAGGTGGGTCTTAAAACAGGACTGATCAAATTAGAACTAATTTACACTTGAAGACGAAATGGACCCTAGAAAGTCATTGTTAAATCTTCAGGTGGCTGCAGTATCTCATGGTGCAGTTATGCTGGCACTTTTGCATCACTGTGAAGGAGTGTCCACTTCTCTGTGTTGCAAGAGTGACAGTATAACTCTGAAGGGGAACTCTGCAGTCTCAAGATTTGACAATGATTGAAGTATAACTCCAGTGTGGGGTCAAACTGGGTTTAAAAGTTGCTCAGGCAAAAAAATATCAGGCATTTTATAAACTTACACAGAGTTGGTATAAAGATTTCAATGATGTGGGTGCTCCTATCCATAAAGTTTAACAGCTGGGAGAAGGGCTCTGCACCATGAGAATCTGATTTGGAGCCAGGCAATATTTAGAAGGTATTGCCTGGCACAGATGAGTTCTGTAACTACTGG
The DNA here is from genome assembly GCF_035084215.1 of Heptranchias perlo. Lineage (NCBI taxonomy): Eukaryota > Metazoa > Chordata > Chondrichthyes > Hexanchiformes > Hexanchidae > Heptranchias > Heptranchias perlo. Next base: position 10,514,250 of record NC_090357.1, on the reverse strand, counting down.
TCTGAGGAAGAAGATAAAAACACCCAAATAAATTATCTAAGGCTTCAGCACTTTTCTTTATTCAAAAACACAAAGTGAGCAGAAACTCCCTAAATTAAAATAAACTATGTTGTTAATTTTCTTTTGCTTGAAGAGAAAATATGACTTGAAATGGACATCACAAAAAAAATTACTAGTATTGATTTTTAACTAGAATGTCCAGCAAATGTGATCATAGGTCTTTTAAGTTTCAAGTGCCAATGTACCACAATGTTTCAGGCAACTGCAATTTCTATCCGTGTTGTCTGCGATGGATGGCAGTCCAGCAGCTGAATTCTTCCGAAGTATTGTTCACTCCGCATAAATCTTTTAAGTGTGTCATCTGTCACTCAAAACATCTCTGCAAGAGCCCAAAGCTCAATGGTGTTGGGGTCATGTCCTATTATATGGTGCGTAAACACAGGCTGCTACGTGTAAACAGCAGAAGTTCCACCACAGACAGGTAGAACCTAAGGTTTCTTTGCATGTTAAGAACGCAGCATCAGCTGGCACCATCTGAAAAGGAGACAGGAGCAGGTGAGTGGGATGGCAGCTCCTCGGTGGAAGGAAGAGTTCTGGACTGGCGCTGAATGGGCCTGCTAGTCGATCACTGCCTGCACTCTCAGTCTGAGGTTGGTGTGGTATGAAGAGCTTAACAAAAGAAGACAAATACCCCAAAATAGTTACAAAAACAGAGCATGATCTAAGCTATAATCAGCGAGGTTTTGTTTAAATCATCAAGGAGACCGATTCAGAGGATTCTGAGCAGCATATCTGTGGAAATGTCTAAACAAGGAAGCTGAGTGGTTCACGATGAGTAAAGTTGGATGGGCAGTTAGCTATTCTCAGATTTTGGGAGACAGGAAGAAACTTTACAGATCTTTTCCTCAGGAAATTAAATGGTTGGATACAGTTTATGAAATACAGAGATTATACAAGGTAATTAAAACAGACAACGCTGAAAACACACAACAGATCTACCAGCAACAGTGAAGAGAAAAGATGGGTTAACACTTCAGGCGTAGACTGCTCTTATAAAGGGTTCACACCTGAAGTATTAACCTGTCTTTCCCCTTTACAGATGCCGATAGACCTCCTGGGTACATCCAGCATTTCCTGATTTTATTTCTGATGTCCGACATTTGCAGTCCTTTTCCTTATCTATACATAGTCTGTGCAAGGAATGGGCCAGATGATACAAATCACCTTTTCTCATTCCATTTCTTATCACTTCTATTTTATGTTTTCTCTTGTCTGTTAAATCGGGATCAACTGCATTTTGGGGAAGGAGTGTTGCTGGAAGATCCATGTAGTATATTTATCACAATGACACACTAGACAAGCACCGAGACAATGTTTCCTCAACACAAATGATGTTTTATTCAAAGGAAATAATATCATTGCCTTATCTGTTGATAAATGGAAAGAAAATTGCCAACATTTCCAATGGTAATAACACTCTTTAAATATACTTCATATACCAAAGAGTGTGATAGTATAGAACTCCAAATAAAATTGTTTAAAAATGACAGCTGCATCTGATATAATGCAGCTGGTTATGCACTTGAAATTGCATATTATCTGAAGTGGGACTGTCAGTAAAAGGTCCCCACAAAGGACATTGAATGAGGAGACACAGACCTTTGATGTTATGTGTTGACGCTGTTTATTAGTTCTTCTCTGCAATAAACTATTTTTAACGGGAGACTTAAAGAGAAACAACTGTTACTGGTTTTGAAAATGTACGTAATCTGAAAAGTGCAGCAGTCTTATGTTGGATTAAAATAGCAAGTAAACATATAATTCACATTTCTAAATACAGTAACAGGAAATCTGGTGTAAAATACCAGACTGAGAGTCCGGTGGGATCATGCATCTAAAAGGATGAATGAGCATTCAGAATCTACACAGTTATGAACTGAACCAATAACCATAATAAACAAACACCCAACCCTGGTCTTTGAAACTTTTTGAATCTTGAAACCTTCTGATGGATTCAATCCCAGGATAAGTAACTCTCTTTCCTTCAGTAATTGTTGTTTCTGCCAAAGCTAATTTAACCCTTTCCGATCTAAAATAACTAGCATCCCATTGAAAATAATTGAAATTTGTGAGCTTTCTAAATTAGAAAGGATTTCTGGAAAGGTCTTCATTTGTTTGTGTTCATCCAATTTGGCTTGGCCTTGGCTCGTTGGTAGCATTCTCACCTCCGACGGCCAGAAGGTTGTGGGTTCAAGTCCGACGACAGAGATTTGATCACGTAATCTAGGCTGACACTTCAGTGGATGACTGAGGGGGTGCTGCAATCAGGCGTGGTGTAAAACCAGCGTTGCACCCGTTTCCCGATGGGCGGGTTAGGTTAAAATTGTGTTGGAAGTTGCTCGAGACAGTCCATGGCACAATGCAAGAATATGAGCACAATTTGCACTGAAGCTTTTGGTGCCCGGATCAAGCGCGTAACCAAACAAAAGTATTGTTTTTTTCTACATTTGTTATGTAGATGAATGTGCCAGCTGGTATCAGAACATATTATTGCAGTACGTATCATGGAAGATAATTTTTCTGTAATGTGGATTTCTGAAATAAAGAGAATGAATGTAAGTGCAGGTAATTCATAGTGAGCACAATTTGTAAGGAAATGGCCACAAAAAATATGATTCAAAGAGATTCCTGCCCTAGTTGGAACAGCAGTCAAGACACCAAGTGATATTCTTTTCAATTTATTGTGTTCATATTATTAATAAGAAAAGGGTTACTTCTCTGTTTACTGCTGTGGCCAGCTCTTCCTTGTAGATTCGTTTAAATATACATTTGAGGTGCACAGACTTGAGCTGCACACCATTTCATACAAAATTGCATTCGGCTCACAATGTGACTGCATGCACTTTGGGAAAAATCAGAGACCCAATGTATCGGCACAGAAGCCAATCTAAAAACTGCAAACTAATGGAACTTCTGGCTTCAAGTTGATCAGTGCTGTCCTCCTGGTAGCATAAATCACAGAGAGCATCAATGAAGTAGGTTCAGCACGTGATCCAGATGTGCCCTATTGAACAAGTTATTAAACAAGAATACAAACAACAGAAAAGGGACATGCAAACTCAGTGCCCTTTCTCAAAACCAGCATGGTCCTGATTAATATACGATTGGCCCCCTCATTTATCCTGCATGATGTCTATGATGTTTTTATTTTATTATTACTACATTCACCAATAAAAACATGATGTCTGATAAAAGGAAAGTAGTTATTGCTTTAAAATCCAATGTCTTAACTTAAATTTAATGAACCATTTTTTCCAGGCACACAGATGCAGACACATGTTTTACAATTTACTACAAATCTGTTAGAATGGATTTTTTTTATTTGTTCATGGGATATGGGCGTCGCTGGCGAGGCTGGCATTTATTGCCCATCCCTAATTGCCCTTGAGAAGGTGGTTGTGAGCCGCCTTCTTGAACCGCTGCAGTCCGGGTGGTGAAGGTTCTCCCACAGTGCTGTTAGGGAGGGAGTTCCAGGATTTTGACCCAGCGACGATGAAGGAACGGCGATATATTTCCAAGTCGGGATGGTGTGTGACTTGGAGGGGAACGTGCAGGTGGTGTTGTTCCCATGTGACTGCTGCTCTTGTCCTTCTAATTGGTCGCGGGTTTGGGAGGTGCTGTCGAAGAAGCCTTGGCGAGTTGCTGCAGTGCATCCTGTGGATGGTACACACTGCAGCCACAGTGCGCCGGTGGTGAAGGGAGTGAATATTTAGGGAGGTGGATGGGGTGCCAATCAAGCGGGCTGCTTTGTCCTGGGTGGTGTCGAGCTTCTTGAGTGTTGTTGGAGCTGCACTCATCCGGGCACATTTGATTCATTTAATCCCTATTCTGTTTATTTTCCCCCCTTGTTCATTCAGATCCCAGCCGCAATCTGCCTGCCATCTCCACAATGAGAGGACAGCCAGCCAATTGGTTCTCAGATCTCTGCTAATGGAAGGTAAGGTTTAGAGCATGTGTTGATATCCACTTCCCAATGTGGAAGGGTCTGACTGAGATTGGGAACTCATTATGCATGAAATAATGAAGGGGTCACCCATATTCTACTGCACTAGTGATGCAGCAAGTGAGTTAACCACTATATTGTACAATCAAACCATCCCCAGCAAACCGCTGTTTCATATAATCAAAAGCAAAATACTGCTGATGCTGGAAATCTAAAATAAAAAGAGAAAATGCTGGAGAAGCTCAGCAAGTCAGGCAGCATCTGTGGAGAAAGAAACAGAGTTAATGTTTCAGGTCGATGACCTTTCATCAGAACTGGAAGATGTTAAAAAGTTAATAGTTTTTGAGCAACGACAGAGCCAGGGAAAGGAGGGGGAGGGAGGGGGGGAGGAAAGAACAAAGGGAAGGTCTGTGATGGGGTAGGTCATGCCCTCTACCCTATCACAGACCTTCCCTTTTGTTCTTGCCTTCCCTCCCTCCCTCCCCCCGCTCTGTACTTGCTCAAAAACTTTAACTCTTTAACATCTTCCAGTTCTGACGAAAGGTCTTCGACCTGAAACGTTAACTCTGTTTCTTTCTCCACGGATGCTGCCTGACTTGCTGAGCTCCTCCAGCATTTTCCGATTTTATTATCGTCGCTTCATATATATGCTCTTTCACATCCTCAAGACATCTCAAACCGCTTCGCAGCCAATTAAATACTTTTTGAAGTATAGTCATTATTGTCAACTTGTGCACAGCAGGATCTTCCTATCAGAAAATAAGACAATTAACTAGTTCATTTGTTTCAGCAGTGTTGATTGAGGAATAAATGTTGGCCATCAGTGTTTCTCTCCTTTTCTTCAGATAGTGCCATGGAATGCTTCCTGTCCACTTGAACATGTCCATCTGAAAATGTCACCTCCATCAATGCAACACTCCTTCAATACTGCACTGAAGTGTCAGCTCAGATTACATACCCAGGTCTGTCCTGTGGGCTTCAGCCCTCAACCTTCTCACTCAGCAGCAAGAGTGTTATCACTGAGCCAATCTGACACTATTTGGGATGGATGGCAATGCAGCCAAAGAATAGAATGTCCGACGATGAGGAATTATTCATTTGTTTCTGAAATATGACGAACCATTTTAAGGTTATTTAGTTCACAAATTACTGTTCATGGAGAATTAGGTGGACAGAATGATGGATAGACAGCACCATAATATAATTTCTGGCTGTGCATGGGAATTAAAAGCTAACACAGTTTGACTTCATTAACATGCATGAGCTTAATTGCTGCAGTCATTAATGAGTCACATATTTCAATGATTTTGGAACCTATCAAACAACCAACAAAACAACAAAATCGTAAAGGACAGTTGAAGATTTTGTCCCAATCCACAAAATCGTTACCCAGAGACATGTTGATTCCATCTAATTACACCTCATCAGAATCTACCCTATCAGGTTTGCACCCCATCAAAACTGCACAGCATCAGAACGACACCAGCCCCAAATTCAATGCTATTTTCATTATTTTTAGAATGTTAAATTGGGGTAACTCTTTTTTCAGGCCAGCAAATTAGGGCAGAAACCATTTCTACCAGTTTTCTACCCCAAAATTGATGCCCCGAGTTTGCAAAATGAGATTTTAGCTTTTCCTGCGATCTGCCTGCTGATATATTTAAACGTTTGCCAGTGGCACTGCAGATTTCCTGGTTTTACCATCACAATGCACAAAGGATAAGTAAGAATGAGAAATTTAAGGCACCGCTGTTGCCAGAATCAGCTGAGACTGGTGGAAGTGAGGAGTTTTTCAGCCAGAATGTGGAGAGTTTGAGTCGTGATTACTGCAGCTGGGAATGGCTTTTTGGAACAATTTTTTTCAATCATTCAGCCTACACAGCCTTGCACTTATGACCGACTGCTTATGTGAGTGTGGTATACTTTTGCATGCCATTGTCATGAAGGAGAAGAAGCAGCAGGCGAGGATGGAGATAAGCAGAGTGAGGCAGCATTTAAAGAGGATGTCCCCCATCACTTGTAATGTCCCTCAATCATCCTTCTTTTCAGATGAGTACCCTTGGATTCTGGGTCCCACTTCAAAGTCATGGGCAGCCTTCTCCTTGTAGTGAACGTTAGTGCTTCTTGTACCAAGAATGTGGTGCAAATGGAATTAAGAGTTTTCAAATTCACCAAACACCATGCAGTAATTTTATTGTGCTTGCCAGAAAACATGGGCAGCCTCACTACTTCAAGTGTGTGACTGTGCATAACCACATATAATATTGATTGCTTCCTACCAGATGGATCCTGCTATCCTTAAAAAAAAGATTTGAAATTCAAATCAGACAAGTGTACTCCAATATCAGACTCCTAACTGGTGTAAATTAATCCAAAAGGTTGCAATAGGGAAACATTATGGCCTTAAGTTAAAGATTTAAGACTAAAGACTGGTAAAGATAGGTATTTGCTGCTGTGTACAAATGAAAAAGCAAGTTTTACTTTAAATCTTCTTAGATTATTATCTCAGAAGATTCATTGCAGAAACTCTGTTGCTTTTTATCCCTTAAAAATTCTACTTTTTCTTTTTGTGGTTGATTGCCATGTCATTAGAAAAGGATCAATTCTCTGTAAGCTTCAGGTGAGTCTGCAGACTATTGAAGATAAGGGGGTCGATTTTAGGATGGCCGAGCGGGTGCGTTGGGGGCAGGGGGGCTCGTAAAATCGGGGAATCCCGGAGCGGGTCCGGAGCCCTGCTCCAACCCGCCCACTTCCGGGTTCCCCAGTGACGCACACGGGTGCGCGCGCAGCTCCCGAATGCGGGACTCCCACCGGCAATTAAAGCTGGCGGGATGACAATTTAAATATTTACTTACCTAGTTGAGGTACTTGACAGACCTCAATGACAGGAGATTTTGGCAGGGGTGCAATTTTCATGGATCCTCAGCGTGTTTCCCGTGGGAAATACTCTGTGTTGGAGCAGACTTGTTTCAGTCAGCAGCCAGTGGGAGATGCAAAGGATTATTTGACAGTTGGGGGGAATACCTCATTTAATGCAGCAAGGCACTCTGTCACTTCAGACAAAGTTTTGGCTGCAACAACTTTGTCTTTCCACTCAAAATTATTAATTTATACCCTAAACTCTGCTGTGCAAACACATTTACCTACTTTGCGGACCTCCTCAAACTCACACTGTCAGGATGGGGGGGCGCCATGGCTGCATTCATCACTTCATCTGAGGACGATCACCAGGCACGCCGTCCACCTCCGTCACGTGGAGCTCCACAACACAGTGCTGCACCACTGGCACCTGCACAAAATAATCGTGCAACTACACATGCACCCACTGTAGGGTGACCCAATGGGTGGCATCAAGTGTGGGTGTTCATAGAGAACCTCATGAAAAGGACTTATTGCACAAGCCAGTCAAGAATAGCCAAGATGTGGCAGTAGTGGTGACAATATAATATTTAATGTGAGTTGAACCAAAATCAAATATAAATAAAAAATATGACAAACCGTCAAACACCCTTGTGCATCCCCTTTGTGCTCATGAAACCTTTGCCTTACGCTTCCTACTACTCCTACATGATGCATCCCCTGTGACTGCAGCAGAGGTAGTGGCAGGTTGGGTGAGGGTAACCATGAAAGAGATGCATCAGAGGGTGAGTATGAGACAGAGCCATGAGATTGTATGAGGATTGGGTTGAGTGGTTGTGGTGGGATGAGTACTGGGAAGGTGAGTAAGTACAGGTAAGTTGAGGATGAGGTTTGAGTGGGTGTGAGGAGTGATGTGATAGAGTAGTTTTGGCAGTGCAGAAGGAGTTGTGGGGCGGGGGCGTGATGTGGAAGACAGAGTGTAGGAGAATGAGTAAGTGTACTCACTTTGGCTAACCTAGTTAGGTCATTGAAGCGCTTCCTGCACTGGATTCATGTGCGGGAGATGTTGCGGCTGCTGGTGACATCCTCTGCCACCTCGAGGCAGGCCACTTCCTCCCATCCGCTGGGTAGAAAATCTCCCTCCTCCTCCTCACCCCATCCAGAAGGACCTGGAGTGAGTCATCGTTAAATCTGGGAGCAGCCTTTCCCCTGGTCTGCTCCATGCTGTACTTTTGGATGTTTGCTGCAGGAGTAGCATTAGAGGACTACCCCTTTAAATAGGGCTCCTCCAGCTGACAGCCTGTGATGCGGGTGCGCAGTCCGCCCGCTGCGCAGGTTTGCGACGGGAAACCCGTTAAGTGGCTTCAATTTACCCGCGATCATGTGGGGAACAGACGGATTTTACTGGGTGGGTTACCCATGCGCCCAGTTGCCCCCCCCTCCCTGGTAATATCGGGGCTAAGATGTTCAAAGGGTTCTATTGTGCTGGTACCATCCACATAATTTGGGCATTGCCCATGAACTTTGGGAACATATTGCATACCAGCCTGGCTCATGCTAATCCGTAACGACCAAAGGAGTCCCAGATTGAATTATTTGCTTGTGTTCATTTAGTTGATCTCAACCGAGGCATTGGTGGAGAAACTACAATTTATCTCGCTGTCCATGTCAGTTAGTCAGAAATTTAATGGCTTATGAAGCTACTATAACTGATAAGTTAGTGTATCTTCATTCTTACACCCTCTAGGACAGTGAATTCAGTTTTTTTTAAAGTAAGTCAACAATGGTAAAAATAGGGAAGTGATTTCTAGATTTGTACAAAGTGCATTAGATAAATGATGTGTCCAGAGTCTCAGAAAAGAGTTGGGATAAATCCTTCTGGGAGTAAGAATGGTCCGGAGACATGCCACCCTTTATTTTCCTGCACTGATATTTGTGGACAGATTGCAGATAATTAAGGGCTGTACATCCTTCACCCTCATTCCTCCTGAATATCAGTGCCACCAACCGTACATTCATCAACAAGTGAGCCAGCTGAGGGAGATTGCTTGGAGCCCAGTCGCCTTGTAACAGAAAGAAATTAAGAAAAAGATGAAGGCAGAACATGATTCTATTGAACATTCTCGTTGTGAGCTGTGGACTGTAATCCCTTGGATGTGTTAGCTCACATTTTGCCCCCGTATCATGGTGTCGCCGTGCTTCCTCACTGCAATTTTTCACAGCAGCATTAAAGTGGGTCGGTTGCATTTACATAACATATTTCAGACACTCTGTAACAGAGAACATCACAAAGGTAGAAGCACTAATCACCATGGCAGTGGATGATTCATATGCCTGGATTAAGCAGCACATTGTGCATGAATATAGAAAAGACCATGACTGTTTAAGTGGTCCCAGAGAGCAAAGAAGTCTACATTTCACTTCAATTTTGAAAAGGTTCCTGATTATTATTTTTTAATTCAAAAACCCTTTCTTACTATATTAGTGGCATAAAATTTCAGTCAGTATCAAAGTAATTCACTGAGTTTTATGTTTCATTTGCACTGCCTGTGAATCAACTCAGCTGGCCTCAAACTTGTTCAAATTTGTTCAGGTGGACGTCAAAGATCCCATAGCACTATTTCGAAGAAGAGCAGGGGAGTTCTCCCCGGAGTCCTGGCCAATATTTATTGCTCAACCAACATCTCTAAAACAGATTATCTGATCATTATCACATTGCTGTTTGTGGGAGCTTGCTGTGTGCAATTTGGCTGCCCCGTTTCCTACATTACAAGTGATTACACTTCAAAAAGTGCTCCATTGGCTGTAAAACGCTTTGGGTCGTCCTGAGGTTCATTAAAGGCGCTATAGAAATTCAAGTCTTTCTTTTTTCTTCACTTTCAACCCACTGTCTGTACTTCCTGAAGCTAGAAGTAAGTGCACCAGGACAACTTCTGCTAAATTGATAACAACAGACTGATTTGAACACCATTGATTGGAATAGGAGTAATGACATAGAAACCATGTGCTCGAGTGTCATAAATCTATGACATGTTTCAGCAGATCTTTATTGCCCAGAAATTCTTTTCCCCAACAGTGCTATTCCTCATTGCATTTTTCTAATCAAATGGTTTCCCTATATTACTACTATTAGTACTTGGCTTGTTTTATGCTGACTTCTATGGACGTAAAATCAGATGTCAACTGTTAGATGGATTTGGGTTTAATAGAGAATTAGGAGTTATTGGGGGAAATTAATTGTTTGACACAAAAAAGGAAACTGAGCTTCATGCAACTGAACTTTAGCAGTGGAGATTGGGAGTTGGGTTAGAGATTAGCAGAGATAGTAAAGTCAAATAAAATCAAGTAAGGAAGAAGGACTAAGGGTGGACCTATCAAAGGTAAGAACCAAAGAACTGGCAGCTGTTGGATCGACTTGTACAGAGACTATGTTATTGAAGAATTGAAGGAAACAAGATTTCATCGTCCCAATGAAGGACATAGGGGAGATCCAGATGTGGTAGTGATTCAATCATTCCACTGTGAAGGACACTGATGACTGTACAGTGCAGTCATCTATTAAAAAGTGGATAGGGTTCAAACTGACTGGAGGAGGTGATTGATATGAAGAAGGAACAGGGTGGAAGAGAGGATGAAACCCTAGGGAACCCCCAGCTAATGGCAAAAGAATGAGAGGATGAGACATCAACTGCAGCACAAGCTAATATATTACAAAATACTTTTTGCAACCTTGAGACTATGAATACAGGATTAATGATCCTCTCAGACCAGGCTGATTACCCGACTGTAATTATGTCACACAAGTAAGTACCCCAAAATAATTAGATATATTAACAATCGAGCTTTTCTCGGCTGATGTGTGCTGTTTCCATTAACTGGTTCTCTGTGTGTAGCCGTTGTTTGATATTAATATGCCATTAATATGCTGGAGTTTCAAAAGGGAAATAAGATGCAACAACTTACTTTGAATTGTAATCATGCTATAATTAATAATTATATGAAACATTTAATGATGATTAAGTATTAATATATATTTGAGTAATAGGTATATCTATATATCTATATATTAATATCTATATATCTATATATTAATACATGTAAAATATTGCATTTAAATTAATTATAATTAATGTATTATTATATTATAAAAGCATATGCTAATAAATTATTATAAATAACCATCACAACCGTCTGGGGCTGGGACACAGTTATGATGTTCAGCTGCAAACCTGCCCTGTCCCTTTGGAGCCACTGCTTAAGTACTCCTGGTGGGAAATCCAAGTAATGACAACTGAGATTAATTAATGGTCAATAACACACATATACATTTTAAGCTCCAGATCAAGGGCTGGTTTCCTTTTTCTTTTTTCTAAATTATTTCACATTTGTAACATAGTATGAAAACCGAAGTACAGACATGCACTAGGCACAAACTTTTGTATATGTATATATATATGTATATATATAGAGAAAGAGAGATAGTTGCCTTGAAATTTGATGGGACTACCACCAGCCTGGCCGTTATCAGCCACTTATGCGGTTTCTCTGTTATGGGGTAAACTGGTGGTAGCCCCACTGGATTTCAGGAGCATTAAGTTTGTTGTGCCTTCTGTTTGAAAATCCCAACCATAAAAAAGCCTATTGATGTTACATGTAAGTGGAGACAATGACGTAACACTCATTGACGTAACACTCACCCGGGATCTTGGGTTCATGTCACACTACACGTTACCCCACCAGCGAACAAATGTTATCTGTTTTTAATACAACGGGTCATTTGCTGTCTTTTCGATGTTTCTGCCTCTCTCTTTTTTTTTGGTGGTTTGTATATTCGGGGGATCTGTAGGTAACACCTGTCTGTCTGCACACTGATTGCCTTGGCAACGGGCAGTTGAAAACACTGTCTGTAATCACCAAGTATTGTTCTGTGATTTATAAATGCGAAGGGTTCGAGGGTTTCATTTCCACATTCACCGGAGGAAGGAGGAAGCCTCCGAAAGCTTGTGAATTTCAAATAAAATTGCTGGACTATAACTTGGTGTTGTAAAATTGTTTACAATTAACACTCATTAGCAGAGGAAGGTTCAGGGCTCACTGTTTTTACAGGCCCTTGAGTCCTCCATTGTAAGAGTTCGCAATGCCTGTACATTGCAGGGAAAATAAATGCCATTGGTATCTTTTCCTGCAACATTATTACTGCCATAGTTATGGTAGGAATGAATACCACTGTACCATTATGCTCCGGCTTGAAAAGAGATCTCCAAATTAGAAAGGAATCACAAGGGAGTATCAATTTGTCTTGCTATCTTTGCAATGTTCTTTCACTTATTACAGTGGAAAGTAAAATCTACTCCTATCTCCACATAGATCTTAAAATTCTTCCCATTGTTACATTCATTACTCTCAGAAATTGAATATCAACAGGGAAATTTGTGAATTTTGTATTAACAAAGCATTCCTCTGCTTCCCGTGCTTCTGCTAAAATTTCTTGCTTGTGTATGCTGGTATAACACAAAGTAACAGAAATTCATTTAGTTTGATAAAACATTGTGAAAAGTCAAGAGTATTTCATCTAAAACTGCACAGCCTTGGATTCCAAAGTGCATTGTATATATAATGTACAACTAAGGTTGGTGCTAGACTAGAAACCAGAACTGGTAGAGTTCCACCGGTGAATGGAGCAGGTACCCCTATTACTATACTACTATACTACTACTACAACACGAACAACAATAACTTGAAGCCTTTAAGGTAGAAAAGCTACCCAAGGTGCTTCACAGAGGCACAAGGAGAAACAGAGCCAAAGTAGCATAGGTTAGGAGGTGTGAACAAAAGCTTGATTCAAGAGATAGGCTTCAAAGGCGGCCTTTGAGATGGAGAGGATAGTGAGACGGAAACTCAGCTTCGGGTCGAAGAGGACACTGAGGTTACGAACAATCTGGTTCAACCTGACAGTGCTCGGGGAGGAGGATGGAGTTGGTGATGAGGGTACAGAGTTTTTGCTGGGAGCCAAAGCGGCTTCAGTCTTCTCAATGCTAGGCTGGAGGAAATCATAGCTGATCTAATACTGGATATTGTATAAGCAGTCTGATAACACAGAGTTATAGTCCAGCAATTTTATTTTAAATTCACAAGCTTTCGGAAGCTTCCTCCTTCGTCAGGTGAACATCGTTCACCTGAGGAAGGAGGAAGCCTCCGAAAGCTTGTGAATTTAAAATAAAATTGCTGGACTATAACTTGGTGTTGTAAAACTGTTTACAATTGTCAACCCCAGTCCATCACCGGCATCTCCACATCATGATAACACAGAGGCAGTGGAGCGGTCTAGAGAGGGATTGGAGAGTTTGGACTACTGAGTTGTGGTTTTGTGTACTAAAAGCGAGAGAGCAGCAATCAGTGCTTATGTGGCAGATGAAGTCAATGTGGAGAAGTTTGAAGTCATCCACTTTGGACCGAAGAAAGATAGATCGGAGTATTTTCTAAATGGCGAGAAGCTAGGAACTGTGGAGGAGCAGAGATATTTAGGGGTCCAAGTACAGAAATCACTAAGAGTGAGTGGACAGGTATAAAAAATAATTATAAAAGCTAATGGAATGTTGGCCTTTATCTCAAGCGGGCTGGAATACAAAAGGGTGAAAGTTATGTTACAGTTATATAAAGCTCTGGTTAGACCCCATTTAGAGTACTGCATTCAGTTCTGGGCATCCCACCTCATGAAGGATATATTGGCCTTGGAGGGGGTGCAGCGCAGATTCCATGGCGAACAGTATTAAATTATGAGGAGAGGTTGCATAGACTAGGCTTGTATTCCCTTGAGTATAAAAGATTAAGGGGTGATGTGATTGAGATATTTAAGATGATTAAAGGAGTTGATAGGGTAAATAAAGAGAAATTATTTCCTCTGGTGGGGGAGTCCAGAACAAAGGGGCATAATCTTAAAATTAGAGCTAAGCCATTCAGCGGCGATGTCAGGAAGCACTTCTTCATACAAAGGGTAGTGAAAATCTGGAACTCTCACTCCCAAAAAGCTGTTGAGGCTAGGTCAATTGAAATTTTTTAATTGAGATTAATAGAGTTTTGTTAGGAAAGGGTATTAAGGGTTACGGAACCAAGGTGGGTAAATGGATCAGCCATGATCTAATTGAACGGTGGAACGGACTCCTGTTCTTATGGTAGATATCCTGAAGCAGCAAGAGAGGCTAGCCCAGGAGATCAGAGCACATAGGTGGTGGGCAAACTGGGCCCATTTGCATTCCATGCATTAGATGTAACGCAACAGAGTGAGCTATCTGGGCTTCATTAAGAATCAAGGTCCAGACGTTGCAATTCTTCCAAAGGGGAAATAAGGTTGAAAAATTGGCTTGGTTGTCCACTGATGACAGCCATATACAGATTCCACTCCCAGCACAGCATAGCAAAGTACCTGGGCAAACCAAAAGACTCATAGTAACACCCTTGGTTTGGACAGCAACAACAACAACTTGCATTTATATAGCGCCTTTAACAGAGTAAAACATCCCAAGGTGCTTCACAGGAGCGTTATCAAACAAAATTTGACACCGAGCCACACAAGGAGATATTAGGACAGGTGACCAAAAGCTTGGTTAAAGAAGTAGGTTTTAAGGAGCGTCTTAAAGGAGGAGAGAGAGGTAGCGAGGCGGAGAGGTTTAGGGAGGGAATTCCAGAGCTTGGGGCCTTGGCAGCTGAAGGCTCAGCAGCCAATGGTGGAGCGATTAAAATTGGGGATGCGCAAGACCACAGAAGTGAGTGAGGATGGGGTCAAGGGGGGCTTACAATATGCTACAGAGAAGGTTTCCAGAATTATTACCGTGTTGCATGCTGCATTGGTCTCACCATGGAATCTATTGAAAAAGCAGCAAAAAACCCTGAACGAACAAAGGAGAATGATGGTATTTGGAGCCAGCAGCAGCAAAGCAGCCATTGAAACTGGTGGGTCAAACTCTCATTGGCAGTTTCTTCAGCTGAGCCCTGCACATAGCCATTACAACAGTCACCACTGTTTAAAAGATAAGTAACTTGGACCTTATATTTGCTTTACCATCCGCTTGATCGACAGCCCATCCACCACCTTAAACATCCATTCCCTCCACCACCGGCACACTGTGGTGCAGTGTGTGCTATATACAGGATGCACTGCAGCAACTCGCCAAGGCTTCTTCGACAGCACCTCCCAAACCCGCGACCTCTACCACCTAGAAGGACAAGGGCAGCAGGTGCATGGGAACACCATCACCTCCAAATTCTCTTCCAAATCATACACCACCCCGACTTGGACACATATCGGCTGTTCCTTCATTGTCGCTGGGTCAAAATCCTAGAACTCCCTACCTAACAGCACTGTGGGAGAACCTTCACCACGTGGACTGCAGCGGTTCAAGAAGAAGGTTTACCACCACCTTCTCAAGGGAAACTAGGGATGGACAATAAATGCCGGCTTTGCCAGTGACACCCATACCCAGGATTAAATTTTTAAAAACCTGTTTTGCCTGGTTATCTGTATGTGCTTTGTTACGATTCTGATTTCTGTTGGTTCCCTTACAGTTGGATGCATTAAAAGTGAATTGACTGCAGCCTATAAGTGAAGGGCATTGTTTTTCTTTGTGTAATAATACGAGCAGTGAGTGCGTTCAATATGATGCACCACTGTGCTTTCCTCTTTAACCTTTTCAGCTTCTGGTCAATGGTCTGGCTCACGCACAGCCCCATCGTGATTCTCTCAAGGATTGGGTGACTGGCTGTGAGGCCCCCAAGCTTCTGGGCAGCATGTGTTTGTAATTCAGCTGCCTAGTAGAACAAAGTGTGGTCATTTACAAAGTGTTATCAGGAATATGTTGAAAGGGAGATTTCTTTAATGGTTCTAAAATGCACAATCGGGATATAATTATGCCAATTTGTGCAAAATTGCTTTTGTTATGTTGAATCATCGTCAATTCACATCATCACATTTTGTGCATCAACAAACTTGATATTTTACTTTACTTTCCCAATTGACACTATTTTTGGGGACTTTTTGTGTTCAGAATCACAAACAAGGTGTAAGTGGCTTTCTGATTACATTGTACTGTATAAAGTAAGCATAAAGATTGGAGTCTGCATTGTGTAAAACTGAATGGTCAAAAAGACTGAGGAGGTCATCAGCAGCTCCAGTAGCACTAAGCTTATAAGAAGCTTTATTTTATCAGGGTACCTGACTATAAGGGAAAACAAGTTATTCCAATGTTATACAGCTCATTCATGATGCCACATTTGAATACTGTGTGGAGTTTTGAACACATGTCTTCAAGATGACATTGATGCATTGGAGAAGGGACAGAGAAGAGCAGCAGGGATGATTCGAAACAAACTGAACCAGTTTTTGTTGGAAAAAGACAGAGAAAACATGACCAGGTATGTAAAATGCTGAGGGGAATGTATAATCTAGGTGCAAGCAAGTTGTTTAACTTGGACTGTGTGCACAGAACTAGAGGACACGAGTAAAATTAATAAGCCTAAAAGTACAATTGAAATCAAAACGATTTTTCCTCATAGACCCATGAATGCGTGAAATAGATTCCAAATATTGCAAATAAAGCAGTTAATGTTGTGATAGTTAACAGCATTATTTGATGAATATTTTGATTAGGAATGGGAGTTATTTAGATAGAGATAACTGAATCCTGCATGGAACATAATGGTTCCTAAACAACTAAGACCATGGAAGTATCATGCCAGGGAAGCTAGCCTGGAATGTACATTGAAGGATATACGGTTAGATGGATATTCTCAGGTATGGACCTGAATGCCTGGAACCTGGTGACAGCTGAAGTACTGTTCGGTGGTTAGCTGTTGATCTTTGGATTGAGAAAAGGGTTTATAAGATCTGAGCATTTGTTGTAATTATATCAGTTGGGCCATTTGTAAAGCCAATACAAATTGGTTCTTTTGTTAGATAATCAGTTACAACTCTGGAACAGCAGCCAAATATGGATTTCCTTAATTTACTAGTAGAGTACTGCTGTGTTTTTGTTTCACATAAACTTTCTAACATTCGGAGGCTCTGAAGGGGAGGTTGCAACAATGTTTTGGAACATCATACACAGGGAATGGGACAGCCGAAGGAGATGCAGCACTTTAATTTGATAAAGCTGATGTTCATGGAGAAAGAGGGAAGTTAACTAGACCTGGACTTTAGTGGACAGGTTCAGCAAAAAGTAGTCAGTTTTGGATCATGTAATTAAGCTTTCAGGCGATGAAGATATGTTTGAAGTAAGGTTCAAAAATGTTCAGCTGCTGCTTGACTTTTGGGAACTTTTTAATAGAAAAAAAATGCACAAAGAACCTTTGATCCTGGAACAAACTTTATTGGATAGGGAAATAAAAGTTTTAACAGTCCCACTGTATAATGGAGCTGTGCACAACCGTAATGTTGAAACGGCGCTGAAAAAATATTTTTCTCGCGTTGTTTAAAGCATCAAAAGTTGTTTATGTGGAAGGAGTTGGAATAGAACACCAAAGTGAAAAATTAAGTTGTGACTCATTCCTGTTACATTTCAGGCTTTTCCCAACACTGTTTTCTTGGGAAAATGGCCTGATGGCAGTTTCCAGAATTGGACTGTGTCCCTTACTATCTGAGCCCTGCAACTTTCACTCTCTGCCATACTCAGTAAGCTAATTCCAGGCTGAATGATTAACCCTGATCATGGTAAGTCACTTCTGAAATTTACATAGAATTCCTACTACATCTCCTGTTAATTCAGTGCCGCCTTCCACTCTATTACAGAGAAGGACAAGAGAAGTAATGTCATCACCTCCAAGTCACACTCCATCCTGACTTGGACATATATTGTCACTTGGTCAATGTCCAAGGACTGCAGTGGTTCAAGGAGAAGGCCCACTATCACCTTCTCAGGGCAACCACGAATGGGCCAAGGACAATTTTGAATTATCAATGCCCAGTCAGGATGTCATGGGAACACCATAATTTCCAAGTTCCCCTTCAGGTCAAACATTATCTTAACTTGGACATCTATCACTGTACCATCATAGGAGCACCATTAGCACAAGCACCGCAGCAGCTGAAGGAGAAGGCCCATCACCACCTTCTCAGTGCAGCTAGAGATGGTGTGCTAACACATTCAGTATTGAAGGCCAGGCTTCTGTGCTCGTACATTAAGTGTTAAGGGCTGAGCACGGTTGCTGTTACATTCAGTATCGAAGGTTAGGCCTGGTGTACTGTTATATTCAGCATTAAAGGACAGGCCTTATGTGATGGTGCATTCATGTATTTAGCCATGATCCCGGAAGGCATTAATTTTCTGCTGAAATGTACAATCCCTTATGATCTTTAATGTCAAAAAATGAAACACAGGTGGTCAAACGGGAACTACATTTTGTTGGGTCAGCTGTTGCCAGCGCAGCAGGGGTGGGCATTTATTCACCAATGATGTGATTAAAATGGTGAATGAGGGGAAGTCGCTTTGGAGAGATTTACCCATACATATGAATTATAATGGGAGGCTTTTAAGATTAATGTGTACAATCCAACTGAGGTTAGAAAATGTTTGTGAAACCCTTTTAGTTACAGAAAAAGGACGGTTAAGGTGGATAGTCAAGAAAACTTCTTAAAAAGATTGTGTAAGAGACTGGAATGATAGATTTGATGAAGTTGGGAATAGAAGAACAGAATGGACATTGAATAATGCAGCTGGGCCCAGTTGTTCAAAGATAAATTGAATATTCAAGGCTGTAAAGGCTAAGAGGTTCCTCTGGAAAGTGTCTTTTTTTTTAGATGATCGGATTTTGGGAATTGATTTTTTTTAATAACATGCGGCTGGGGGAAGGAATATGAAAGTTAAATTGTTGGAGAAGTAGAAACTTCATAAGTATCCCAAAAGGCACGTAAGAAAAGGATGTAGAGATGACTGTGAAACATGTACCTTAGCGACTGTTCCTTTGCGAAGAAACTGTGCCAGAGATGATCCCCTTTCTTACACTTTCTTTTGTTCAGCTAAATCCAGTATCATTTAATCCTTAGTTGGGTTAAAGATGGAGGCATTCTTTTGGAAGCGTGGCCTGTCATGAATACAGTGAACCAAACATTTTGGTGGTATGCAGAATTATATTAAAGATGTTGAACAAAAAACAAATCATGGAGGAAGGAAATGGTAAGGAATTGGAAGATTGGATCTGTAAACAGAATCTTTCTGTTAGGTTTATCTTCAAGGGATGGTTTGATAGAAATATTTTTCCACAGTGAAATGAACCAAATGAAGATTTTTTTTTCAGTGACCATGCATTTTATCTCTTATCCATGAGCTGGTAATATGTATTTTGTAGAAATTGTGATTTGTCCAGTTTTGCTTCTGTTTCAGAATTTGAAAATAACGTGTGCTCTGTGATGTGTTTAGTCCCTAAAACATTGCATTTGTAACCTCAATGGATGTAATTTAGTATTCTAGTATAAGGAGTGAAAGTGTAATTCCTCACTTGCGTGTGAATAGTCTAATATAAACACAGTTGGTTGCAGTTACTTTCGCAGGAATAGCTAGTGTAGTTATTATAAGATACTGTGGTTCTGGGTTTGTCTTCCAGCATAAGACAGATGTCAGCAAACATATCTCAGTGGAGCTAACAGAAGCTCTGCTGTTATGCCAAGGCCAAGTAGCTAGTTCCTGGCTGTAAACCCATTGGAAAATGCAATCTCTTGTCATCCATAGTTGTTTCCTGCTTCCTCTATTCTGTCTCTGCTGTAAAGCCTCAGCAGCCAGATCAAGCTCTTCATTCATGTGAGACATTTCTCAACTTGCAAACATGGGAGATGCATGAGTGTCGCAGTGGTAGTGATGAACTGACTTGAAGACAATTCAATGCTTCCAATAATTGCTTCAATCGACATTTGTACTCAAAATGCACTTTTTGACAGAATTGTGAAGCCGTGAAAGAAAGTAAAACTTCTATTTATATCGCGCTGCTCAAGACCTCAGGACGTCTCCAAGCGCCTTACAGCCAATTAAGTACTTTTGAAGTGTAGTCACTGTTGTAATGTAGGAAACATGGCAGACAATTTGTGCACAGCAAGGTCCCACAAACAGCAATGTGATAATGACCAGATAATCTGTTTTTAGTGATGTTGATTAAGGGATAAATATTGGCCACAGCATTGGGGAACTCCCCCGCTCTTCTTCAAAATAGTGCCATGGGATCTTTTACGTCCACCGGAGAGGGCAGTTTAACATCTCATCCGAAAGACGGCATCTCTGACGATGTTAATTACCGTAAGTATTACCACACGGGGGATGGTCCAACAGCTATCATGGAGGCATCATGATTGAACCCGATCATATGCTCACACATGCACTTCCAGCACGAGTCACTAACAAGTGATCAAGCCGAGATCTTGGGCCAATTTTCCCCTCCCTAACCAGGTTCGCTGAGTCCAATTGTGACACCTCTGCTGCCACTGTAACTGAGCTCAAATTACTCAGTTCGGAAACCTGGGCCATTCCTGGTTGATCTGGCTCAGCTACTCACTGGATAAACTTGCTGAGTCGATGAAGGAGTGGTTTAGACTATTTGGTTTGTATTTTTTTTGCTGAAAGTATCTCCCAATAATTCAGTGCTACGAACTGTCCTTTTCTTTTATTAGTTGAGTGCAGCATGGAAATAACCTCAGCGTTCAGAGGAAAAGCCACTTAAAAAAAACATTTCAGGTATTGATATTGCACATCAGAGAATATACATAATCGCTATCATCTTATCAGAAAGGGTCTGACTCACTCAAAAGTATGACTCCATGACAGGAAATGAACCATGAGGAATTATATCTGAATGACTGAAAGGCTGAAACATCTGCCTTTGTACATCATTTGACAATGCTAATGATATGGAGTTAAAGAATTAACATAATTAAACCTTTTATGTAAATTTGAACAAAACTTATCATTCTAATTGCAGGTGTCTTGTGCCATCTGGATAACACTGGGGAGCCATTTATGGGAACGGAGTCTTTAAACGCTTTAGCCTGGTTGTTTCAATGAAGCTCTCTATCAACAGTACATTGTTCAATTATAGCTTGAGAAGAGATGACAACTTGTATGTCAATTATCCAAATATTTTCTTCTGGACTCATCAAAGCATTTTAGAATTAATTCTCCACAGGGCAGGGAAAACAAAATTATTTGGGAAAGCCATTCAGAGAAAAGGAAACGCTCAGCGGCAGCTGCACTCTGTGGGTGGTCTGGCATGGCTTCCCATTGCCATGCATTCCGGATTCTGCCGTGGTCAGCGAACGGATGGCACCAGCTGTTGGTTCGACTTGCACTTGCCCATAGACTTTCTATGAGCTTTTGCACGGCAAGTTCCTGCAAATTGGAGCTCCAAACAGCACGGCACCAACTACAGGGCATCTGGGGCCTGTGTGAACAGGGCAAGCAACTGTGCATCTCCTTAACCAATCAGATTGAAGCATCGTCAATAACAGTGCAGAGTTAGAACCAGGAAGTGTAAGTCTGAATAGTGAATTCAATGTCAAATCAGATAGAGAAACCAAAATAAAAGAGAGGGCAAGAATAATTGAATTAAGAGACAGAAAAGAAAAAATGCATTAAATTTTTTTTCCCGTCCAACAATAATTAATATCTGAAGGAATGCGACTCCAAACTTGTAAAAGTTAATTTTCAGTGCCACAGAGGTTGTTTAGCAGCAATTAAGACTTACCATGCCGTTAAAATGATACTTCGACTTGAAATGACTTAACTTTTGATGGCGAGTTTAGTCTGTACCTGCGACGTCAGTACAGGAGCTTCACTCTGTTCAATACATTTGAACGGGGAGCCCAGCCGGCGAGATGCTGTTTTCGCACAGCTTTTGGAGGAGCAGGGCATCTCGGACAGCAGCTTCCGGATTTCAGCGTTTAACTGCGCATGTGTGGTCAGCGAAAGTCCAATTTGCACGTAAGTAACGGTGAGCGCAGTTAGCCTCACCATTATTTTTACAGCAAAATCCTGCCCGTTCCTCCAGTTAGAGCACCTTAAGGCAGGAACTGACCCACCAGCACAAGTCCGGACACTTTTGATACAGGAGGTAGACAGCTAATTGTCAAGTCCAAAACCAGTATAGTGACAGGCCAGGGTGGGATCATGAGCTGGATTTTGAGCTTTTTTTTTCTTGGAAACAAACCATAATACTTTATGCTTTCACATCATCAGGCAAAGTGAGTGCAAAAAAATAGACTTGTGTTTTAAAAACCAGACTTTTGGAATCTGTCTTTCATTTTAGATTTTTTCAGACAATCAATTTAAAAACCAGACCGCGCAGCCATAAAAACAGAGAGGTAACAACCCTGTGTAGTCATTGTGGAGCCTGAAATGCAAACTTTCCTACTTAAAATCGAGGGGGAGGGAGAGAGAGAGAGAGAGATTTATGTCACTCGTGTGAGAGAAATGTTAGCCAATGCACATTTTGTTATGCCAAATAAATATGACAACATTCAGAATATATTTTATCATTTCTCTACGACAGCTTTACAATGCCTTCCTGTAATGGAAGCTTTCTCATTACATCACACCTTCAACGTTTAACTCATAGCCCATAAGAAAATCTGTTTAAAATAAAACACTTAGTTCTGTTTCACTTATGGGTTCTGTTGTAATGTTCTAACTGAGTAGATGTTATGCATCAGGAAAGCAAAGGATTGACATTGTTAACGGTTTTAAAATATGGGTCCAGATTTCTTGCATACCCCCATTGATATTCCGGTAGACACGGGGCAGAAAATTGCTGCTGCATCCTCACCTCCTGCTATGCCCTTCCTGCTCTCCGGATCAGATGCCATTCAGTACATATTGAAGCTCTATACAAATGAGGGAAATATGTCCTCTGATTCCTACATTACAACAGTGACTGCACTTCAAAAGTACTTAATTGGCTGTGAAGCGCTTTGGGACGTCCTGAGGCCGTGAAAGGCGTTATATAAATGCAAGTTTTTCTTCCTTTCTTTCTATTTGTATCATTTGGACGCTGGATGCAAGGGATGTCTGTTAGGCCCAGACGTCCAGCATTCTATAGCTAGCGGAGGGAGCCCAGGCCTCTGCACGCGCTTACAGACTGTTGCCTTGCACAGGCCAAAGAGGAGACCATAACATTTTTAAGAAACAAGTTTCCACTTTTTTCCACTGCATTTATAAAGAGGGACATTGCGTACAAGAGCAAAGCGGTCATGATCAATTTGTAAAGCTAATAGTTAGGCCACCGTTAAGAGTACTGTGCAGTTCAGGGTGCCCCATGATAGAAAAGACATTACATCCATTAAAAGTGGAGAGTGCTGATTCACCAGGCTGATAATTTGGATGAGAAGAGTCGAGGGGACACTGGGACTATTTCCAGTGGAGCGCAGAAGACTAAGAGAAGAGTTCATAGAGATATTTAAAATCGTGAAGCATTTTGATCATATTGACCGGAGGTCACCGGCTACAGTTACTGGCTTAGTACAAAGAGGGGAAAATTAACTAAGTTTTGTGAAAGACAAAGGAAATGTGATAAGACATAAGTCCTTATTTAGAAAAGGAGTAATGAGGTAATGCTACCTAAGTCCTTGGGACAGAGCCAACGAGGAGAAGACACAGGCAAAAAGCGAGTAGGCCTAAACCAAAGGGAGAGAGACAGCACAGTTTGAAGAGATAAGATTCAGAATAAGAATGAAGGATCTGGGGCATGGAGCCAGAGCGAAGACTCCGGAGACCAACCATCACGGAAGTGGAAGACCCTACGTCAGGGACGTAGAGACGACGTCGAAAGAGAGAGAATTGAGAGTTAAGAATAGGGTAAATATTTCCTCTGATTGGGGAGTCAATGACAAGGAGTCATCAATTTAAAATTGTCATTAAGTATGTGAGGAGAGAGGTTAGGAGAAATTCTGTATGCAGAGAGATATTAGAGCATGGATTGCTTTGCCAAAGGGAATAGTTGAGGTAGAGACTGTTTTGTCTGAATGACAACTTGTATTGGTGTGGTAATAACTAACTACTTTTATCTCCAAACCCTCAATAGAACGTTTCCGTCAAATACTACCAAAGTAATCAAAGAGAAATATAATTGCTACAATGTACTTACTCCCATTAGAGGGCCATCTGATGTTCAGTTAACAATATGCAAGTGCCATACCTGTCAGAGACCATTATATCTTTTAAAGGAAGAGTGAATAGATATTTGAAACTGAGGAAGATAAAGGGAGAATTGGGGGCATTGAGATTAGTTTTAAATTGCTCAAGCAAAGAGCAGCACAGACATGATGGGCCGAAGAGCCTCCTCTTGTGCAATAAACCACTATTCTTCTAACCTTGTTCCTTCATTATGTCTGCTTTTCCCACCCTGCCCCTCACCCAACCTTTGATGCAGCCATGTTCAAATGAACACTCAACGCCTCTGTGACTTCAGAACCAATGGCACTGTAAGTCCAGCAATTGAGAGGACTACTTAACTGGTGGGTGAGATGCACTACAACTGTTGTCTTCCTCACCTCCCTGAAAAATCCCAAACTATTGCTTACTGAACCTTTAGGTTCCTTCTGTTTGTGAAGTCACCGTTACATGAAGTGTGTTACGAAGCACCTCGGACAATTCAGGCATACTGTGCATGGTTTCAATACAAAAGAAGGGAGAATAGAAGAAAGATTTTCTATAAATAATGTATTTTTCTGAGCTCAATTTCAACAACTTTATTTAAATAAGAATCGTTGATTATCCTGTAACTTCCTTGACTCCTAACATTACCATAATACTGTAGACCTTGCATTATGCATGATACAATATGTAATGTGATACCTCTAATTGAAATAGACTCATTGTTGGATTCATGTTCTCATGCCCTGGTTCATTTACGGTTCAAATTAACGGACCTTTTTAAGAAGTAGTGCTATATCTTTCCCACTTGTGTGGGAATGACTACCAGTGCACTAACAGTTAGCCTCTGCCCACATATATTTTCTTCAGTTCTTTTAACCTCAAATTGCATATAAAGACAACCAACACTCTGTCTTCAGACCTGTGTCACATCCATATGTATAATACATGCAAAGATACTTTATATAAAAGATTATTTTATTGTCACCCATATGGGTCGAATGCTATTGCCCAGTCGAGCATGCCCAACTCTATGCCTACCGTCATCACCACCATTGATTTCGCCACCATCAGCAGTGGGGATTGGGAAATCACGATGGGGCCGATTTCCTCTCTGCACCATGTGTGACCAAATTGTAAAACTGTTTGTTATAAATGGGGTTGTAACTCCATTCTGCATAATGCACCCAACCTCCTCCCTCACCACTTAGCAAACTGTGGTATTAGCCCACATCCCTCCATTCTCATACAGACTTTCAGAGGGAGCACCAATGCACTGCTCGAGCACACGGTCTATAAGGGAATAAGAGGGTGACTTCAATGGAAAGCAAAATCGGTCGGAGTGTGTAACGGGCAGCCCATCCACTATTGCCTGTTTCACACCCGCCACCAAAGTTGAAAGTTTCCCCCCAAGTGTTTTTAAATATCCAAAGAGGGTGACGTTCCTCCTGTAGCCAATCCTCCTTCCCAGCTATCATCGTACATGATTCGGAGTTTGTGCTCTGAAGCTGGGAATGTCCAATTATCCGTAAATCAGATGGGCCCAGTTTACCCTGAGATTGGAGTGCAGCAACTGACCACAGTGGAAATCAAAAGCAAAATACTGCGGATGCTGGGAATCGGAAATAAAAAGAGAAAATGCTGGAGAAGCTCAGCAAGTCAGGCAGCATCTGTGGAGAAAGAAACAAGAGTTAACGTTTCAGTTCGAAGACCTTTCGTCAGAACTGGAAGATGTTAAAGACCACAGTGGAAATATTTTATTAAATATAAGCAGCTTTTTGTTTTAAAGGAAACAGTCAATCGGAGGGCATAGCCCTTAGCATCTGGAGATACAGTTTGCCTTGAAATCTCACAAGATTACTGGCTCAGCCATGCCTGAAACACATTTGAACGTCAAAACTCCTCATTAATGGTGAGCAATACACACAAGGTGAAAATTGGATTTCTGTGCATATTTGCATATCGAGTCTCTGGTTATGTTTATAGCCCCAAAGTGACTAGAAAAGAGAAAATCAAGCCTCGGTGCTGCAGAACTTATGCATGTTTTCTGACCCTCAACTTTTTAGCGACGTCTGGAAGGACTCAACACGAGTTCTGTTTGCAATTATGTTGGAAAATTCAAGGGAACTATTGCCTTAACCACAAAGAATTTTTTTGTCAAATGAGAAATGAGAGGATGGTATTGTTTTTCAGGGTTTTTTGACTGTGGTTGGTTTTTTCAAAAATGTCCATATGCAAAACATAACTTGTCGTGAGGAATAATCAGGAATCAAGCTGGAAAGATGCTGCATTACAGCAGTGGATGCGGAGAATGTAGCAGATGTGGGCATTGCTGGCAAGGCCAGCATTTATTGCCTGCGCCCTGAGAAGGTGGTAATTGTCCACCTTTTTGAACTGTTGCAGTCCGTGGGATGAAGGTGCTCCCACCATGCTGTGTAGCAGATTGATACAACTGAGTGGCTTGCTAGGCCCATTCAGTTGGCAGTTAAGAGTGAACCACATTGGTGTGGGACTGGAGTCACATATAGGCCAGCGGGTAAGGACGGCAGGTTTCTTTCCCTGAAGGACATTAGTGAACCAGTTGGGTTTTTACCACAATCCGACAGCTTCATGGTCATTTTCTTTCCAGATTTTTTTTAAAACTGAATTCAAATTCTCAAAATTTGAACCACCACAGTCTGGATTGTTAGTCCAAACCTCTGGATTACTCGTCCAGTAACATATGTATACACACATCTGTCAAGCCTAATTCAGGTTTTGGTCCAACTGACTTGTTTTGAAGTGAATTTCCCGCCTTACCAGACACAACTAAATTTGTTCCTCTTCACTCTCCCGTCTACACATACTTACTGTGGTTCTCAAGCGGTTTAGCAAACACAGAAATAACTTTTGACATTCACCTGTCTGTCCAGTTGGTCAGACAGTATTCGGCCCTTCCAGATGAGAGATATCAAAGAAAAAGATCAGCAATGTTACTTTGCACTGATTGAATAGAAAAGATTGAATGAGCTCCCATTATGGCTCAATTGCTAAGTGCACTGTTCAGTGTGGAACTGAGCCTTACAGACCAGGAAGATCCCAGGGTTGATCCCTTGTCTATGCTCAGGATGTTGCTCTCAGCCAAGCATTGTCCAAGACTATACTATGTAATGATGATGTATGTATCCAACAGTGTGAGTTTAGTCTGGGAGATACTGCTGTCATTCGTTTAATTTACTCCATCACTTATTTCAATTGCAATTCCTGTGCGCTGTGGGCTCATAAGGGGCCCAGTATTTCCCCTTCACCAGTTGTGTCTGACGGTTGTTCTCTGAACCCCTGGGCTAGGGAAGAGAAAAATTCAAGTAGGGTTCTCCAGTGGGTTCTGCTACAAACCACCGGTGCATGGACATAGGCTGAGGACAGAAATGCACATAACTGGTGAAGTATACATTGCGAGGGGAAATGCTGAGTCCCTTCTAAGCTGACAGAGCACAAAAGTTGGAATTACTGAATATAAATGATTTCTATGGTCAAATAGCCTGAGTACATTCCTGTCTTAGTAATCTGAAAAATGGAGTGGTACAGTAGCAAGGGGAGTTGTCAGTGAGAGAATTCTTGTTTTAAATAAGTCAAAATGTATTAAAGACTGATGGTGTAGAAATCCTGCAGGTGCGTGCAAGCTAGAATTCAGATCATCCCACCCCTGCCCTGCCTCCTCCATCCCACCCCTACCCCCTTTTCCATCTCGCCCGTACTCTGCCGCCTCCATCTTGCCTCCTGTCTGGATTTAGCAAGACGTGGGAAACTCACTTCTTATCATGCCCTATTTTTCTGAGGCAGAGCTTATACAACCAGTCAGGTCACGAGGTGTTACATCTTTGTACCTTGTTCCTTCTAAACCACGAAACGCAGTAACTTTTCAATAAAGAAAAGTATAATCAGAGAGATTTCCCTGTGTTCGGGGAAAGGCTTTGTCAGACCTTTGAATTGACATGTGCCGGAGGGGCATTAAACAGGATTTCATATGAGGGGTGATTGATTTAATAACCTAGCCCGAGCTTCAGGAATGCCTTGGGTGGATCTGGAAGTAGTAGAGGTGCCTGTTCCTTGATAGGAAGCTCATTGACAAGCTAGGTCAGGAGTTTTCCAGTCTAATTGTTCTCCAGATTATAAGGGGAAACTTTTTCTCTCTACATTGCCTAAGGTATGGAGCTGTGCTGTGTGTGGGTCGAGAAGCTAACATTCCAATAATGGATTGTTTACACTTATTTGGTCCGTCTGTTGCACAGCGCAGAAAAGAATCTTCCTGGAACATTTAGTGTTTATTATGGAAATCAAAAGTCCATGAAAAAGCTGTTAAGGGTATGAGGGCTTCGCTTGTTGATATCAGAGAAGTGCCGATATTTCTGTAAAGTAAATAAAACCGTATGATGGATGTGTCTGTAGAGTTAAGTCTCTCAAAGCCCCTCATGGTTATGTTTAATTCCCAGCCCATCTAACCCATCTCGTCAAGAGGTTAAAGCAATTTTAAGCCATTATTAAACAACTATTTGGTTTGGAACAAAAAAAAATTCTTAAAATAGCCTGTGGTAGGGAAATAGAATGCAGATACTGGAAAACAGCCCCCATTCCTGCCAAGGTATTTCCACAAATTCCCAACTAAAAATATGTTTCTGATCAAAATCCTCAGTGTGCTCCCTCAATAGCTCTGTGGGTTTATCCAGTGAGTACTGCAGAGCAGGAAGGCTCCAGCCAATACCCAATCTGTTCAAGGTAACCAATGTCAGTGGGAATAGTGCTGGGACACTGCAGTCTCCTTGGATTAGGGAGAGGAAAATCAGCCAGAATTCCCATTGTTGATCGAATTGGAAGTGCCTGTGTGTGGCAGATGCTCCCTACGATCCAATTGCCTGACACCACTCACTGTCGAGGCTTCTATGAATAATGGACACTTTGGCAAGGCACCAGAGAGTGACCAGAACCATAAAGAAATCAATGCCTTCTGGAGAGAAGTGTAAGGGGAAAATCAATGGAGAAAGATTGGCAAAGATAAAACGAAAAGAAATTCTTAGCAAGAGAGAGACTTGTAAGGCAAAAAAAAATAATGAAGTCGTAAACTCAGAATAACTCACATCATTGTAATATTGATTATTCCATTTTCGACATCAGCTATCCCAATGGTGAGTGACACTGCCCATCCAATTCATGCTAAATTGCTGTCAGCTTTGCACTGTAGACTCATGTCCACAAGTTCAATTGGTTTAAGCTTCCCAAAGCTCAGTTCTCGAATGGCCAGTATTTTCCTCCTCACTAATCCTGGCCAAAAAAGTGAGTAAAGAGCAATATAAAGCATTGATGGACTATTTTACCATGTTGATTCTGACCTGACGATTCCTGCCCCTCCAAAAATGGATTAACGTACATCAGTGAAAAGTGAGTACACTTTTGTTTGCAGTTGCACAATCAACAGTAAATTCCAGTTTGGCGTAGAGTTGGCGAGCTTACAACACTCAAGAAGCTCGACACCATCCAAGATAAAGCAGCCCGCTTGATTGGCACCCCATCCACCACCCTAAACATTCACTCCCTTCACCACCGGCGCACAGTGGCTGCAGTGTGTACCATCGACAGGATGCACTGCAGCAACTCGCCAAGGCTTCTTCGACAGCACCTCCCAAACCCACAACCTCTACCACCTAGAAAGACAAGAGCAGCAGGCACATGGGAACAACACCACTTTCACGTTCCCCTCCAAGTCACACACCATCCCGACTTGGAAATATATCGCCGTTCCTTCATCGTCGCTGGGTCAAAATCCTGGAACTCCCTTCCTAACAGCACTGTGGGAGAACCGTCACCACACGGACTGCAGCGGTTCGAGAAGGCGGCTCACCACCACCTTCTCGAGGGCAATTAGGGATGGGCAATAAATGCCGGCCTCGCCAGCGACGCCCACATCCCACGAACGAATAAAAGAAAATGAATGGGAAGGTTTTGAAGGATTGATGCTTTAGAAGGCTTAGAAGTGCTAAAGAATCATTATTTCAAGTTCATTGTGATTGGCTATATTTTTTCTTTGTCCTTACTGACAAAATCAGATTCTGAGCAATCACACATTTTAAAACTGCACTTTCCCACAATTTCATTTGGGTAGAAATGTCAATTAAAAATGGCCATTCCTGCCCACTGTTTGAATCAGAGTGTTTTTGAAGTACAGCCAAAAGAGGAGATTTTCATCCCCTTAATCCTGGCTTGTTCTGAGTCCTGAAAGCTTCTAATCCACTGCCTCAAAAGAACAGGAGTAGGCCTTTCAGCCTCTCAAGCCTGTTCCACCATTCAGTTAGATCATGGCTGATCTGTACCTCAGCTCCATTTACCTGCCTTTGCTCCATATCCATTGAGACCCTTAATTGACAAAAAAAAAATCTATCAATCTCAGTCTTGAAGATTTCAGTTGACCCAGCATCCTCAGCCCTTTGGGGGAGACAGTACCAGATTTCCACTACCCTTTGAGTTAAAAAGTGCTTCCTGATTTCACTTCAAAATGGCCGAGCTCTAATTTTAAGATTGTACCCCCTTGTTCTGGATTCGCCCACTAGAGGAAGGATATCATGGCCTTAGAGAGGGTGCAGAAGAGATTTACTTGAATGGTATCGGGGAATGGCCACTTTCTGTGCTTTAACATACCATGATACTATAAAGGAAATAGTTTCTCTATATCTACCTTATCAAATTCCATTATCATTTTAAACTCACTGCGTAAAAAATGTTTCCTCATGTCACCTCTGGTTCTTTTGCCAATCACCTGAAATCTGTGTCCACTGGTTACCGACCACTGGAAACGGTTTCTCCTTATTTACTCTATCAATTCGATCGCCCCTCAACCTTCTGAACTCAAGGGAATACAAACCAAGTTTATGCAACCTAGCCTCATAATGTAACCCTTCAAGCCCTGTTGTCATTGGGGTGAATCTGCACTGTACCCACTCCAAGGCCAATATATCTTTCTGGGGTTCTGTGCCCAAAACTGGACTCAGTACTTCAGATGGGGTCTGACCAAGAATCTGTATATCAGAAGCGCATCACTTCCTCACTTTTGTATTCTAACCCCCTTGAGATAAAGGCCAACATTCCAATAGCCTTTTTGATTACCTTTTGTACCTGTGCACTAGCTTTTCGTGATTTGTGTGCATGGACACCTAAAACCCTTTTCTCCTCCACAACTCCTAGTCTTTCACCATTATAAAAAAAATTACTATTTGACTTTCTCAGATCCAGAGTGCATGATCTTACACTTCCCCACATTGAACTCCATCGGCCACAGTTTTGACCATTCACTTAGTCTGTCTATGTCCCACCCAGCCAGCTCGTCCCTCGTGCAATGTCTAAGGTTGTTTCAGTATTTTTTTATTTCCTTGTCAATGCACCACTTCAGTAGTGTTCAGGCGGTTGACTACATCCTCCCACACTCTGCAATTGCTGACGGGAGATGATTTCTAATTAGCCGTCTCAAACTGACTTTTCATTTTTGATCATCAGAAGTTTAGATTTGTTAAAGTTTTGTTTTCTCTCTCTTCTTTCTCTAGTCTCTCTGGCACCTTTTTAACATTTTCAAACCAAAATTAAAAGTTTGTGTATTTTGCATTTATTTATATTTGAGTTACACCTTTTGAATGTATTGGGCACATTTCACCCTCCCGTTTATAATTCAATCTGTATTCCTTTTTAGAAGAACGACATTTGTTGCCTTTTTCAACTAGCAAAGAAGTAAACAAACAATTATTTCCGAAAACTGCTGATGATACATATGGACATAGCAGAGGTACGGAATGGTACACTAGGAAACTGTACTGCAATGATAGCTGGGTAATCAACAGGATAGCGGAAAGGCAAGTGCCGCCCAAGGGAATCTCTCAACCTGTCTGACAATTAACTGTGATGAGGCCTGTGCTTCTCCGAAAGTGTGACAGACAAATAAAGTTCGGCTGAGAAAGAAGAATTTCCTGACCCCTGGATCTATTTCTCCACTAGAGGTGGGGAAGTAATTGATGTCAATTTGCAAAATAATTCCATGGCATAATGAGAGCAGTAAAAAATACAATTACACCACAGTTGTGGTGACAAAAGATCAAAGTTGAATCCTGATATCCGAAAGCCTCCATTTTTCAAGTATTCGACAGCAAACTGTCCACACCACTGGTCAATACATTTTTTAGTTGGAGACCATAAAGATTTTACATTGTTAATAGTCCTCACTTGATGCAGAACCTACGTGACCCTGAAATCTTATGAAAAAGTGTACCCCGATTAATCAGTTAAATGAAAAGTGACCTGCAACAGGATTACTAATGAGATGAGCCCTGACTTCAAAAGTTCCAAAACTTTGTGCAGCTTGAGGCTATACCGTGGAACCCTAGTGAAGTCAGTTCCTCCAAATCATTAAGGAATAGTTCTCCTGCCTTGGTCTATTGCCCTTCCCATTAACAAAAAAACATTTTTTATTTGCTTGTTTTTCATATAATTTACAGAACATGTAAAATCAACTGGAGTCATCTTCCCACAATGGCTTATCATTTTGAACATTACCAATCATGTGGTACTTCGAATCAACATCTGCTGTTTCCTGACCTAATTGTTGCAGTGTGTTGTTTTAATGGATTTCCACAAATTGAAGCTTTGAAAATAAAATACCTTCATCCAAACAACAACCCCCACCACCCTCAAAACAGAACTTGTAGAAAAATAAGCTCTGACAATGATGCTGCAGCACTGCGACGACTTTCAAAAACAAGCTCTGTGCTGTTTCCCTTCATTTACCACCAATCTTCGATTTTTACGAAGCTCCGCTGGGTTGGGAGAGCGGGCGACACGGGGCTGCAGCACCAGTTTCCAGTGCCTTTATGTTTCACAGTGAAGGAAATGGGCAGGCGAACGGAGGCTGTGCTGGTGGAAAGCCTTATTTCAATGAAGAAATTAAGCAAATCAGGTTTCACAATGAATTTCCCATGCTTCTGGCAAGTTCCACCCTCGTTGTTGACCTCACCATCCTAAAAATGGAAACACAATGAATCCATTGGCTCAACCTGCAGAAATTGGAGTCTTAAATCTGCAATTGAGTTGTATCAAAACTTATTAATTTTCTTTTTGAAGAAGTATTCATATTTAGTTGCGTTTTGCTCTCTGCATTACTTTCTGTTGCTGGGAAGTACATTATTTTTGCACTGAGATTTTTTTTGCCCTAAGAAAGTGGTACTGGACAGCAACAAATTAAACTTGGAGCAAACAAAGTGCTGAGGGCGGGAATTCCTTGGGGGATTCCTAAAGAACTCCACCATTTATATGAGGAAGATGATTTTATGAAGGGACACCAGATGCAATGACACTTGAGACATCACATCACACCCATCAGTATCACACCTAGGGATGTGGAGCTTTCAAGACTGAGATAGATAAATTTTTGTTCGGTACACTTATCAAGGGATATGGAGTAAAGGCGGGTAAATGGAATTAAGGTGCAGATCAGCCATGATCCAATTGGATGGCAGAGCAGGCCTGAGGGGCTGAATGGCCTACACCCGTCCCTTATTTTACTATGTTTCTATGGCCCTTGCACAAGTATTCTGATTGAATGAAACGTCCTATATTGTACTCATAGCTCACATGCTTTATATTCCCGTCCACTGTAGCTTAACTACCATTTAACACCATCCTGCAATCTGTTGATACCTTATCATGGTCCTTCCTGACAGAAACTCTCTGGACTAGGAGAAATAAAGTGCAAAAAAAAATTTAGGTGGCATTTACATGCTTCTAGTATCTGCTGCAGTGCTCTCTCTACTGCTAAGGTACTGCTACATCTAAGTGCTGCCCGAGTAGGCGGAGCAAGTGTGGTGGCAGGTTGCTGTTATTCATTGTGGGCCTCAAGGGATGGAGATGACCCTGTACCTCCGGGTGCGGGGTTACGAGATGCCATGCTCCAGTTGGAGTTGCGTCTGACGAAGCCATGCCTGCCCACTATCTGGATCTTCATCGGTCTCTTGAGAAGATGGGCTGAGTTGGACAGATCTGCAGTCACACGTTCAGAAAGCGGCCTCATCTGTCCCTTTTCCTGCCATGCCCTATGCGCTGGACACCCCCGCAGTTTGACTAATGATTTGCATGTGAGTCGACTGTAGAGAACCACTGAGGATTGTGAATCCTGCTGTCATGATTCTATGAAGTCAACCCCCCAGCCTGTTAAACCTGGCACTGACAGACTCCTGGTAAGTTAGATGCCAAGGTCTCAATAGCCTCAGTCACAGTATTTAGACTTGGTCCCACTGTCGGAATTTCAGATGAATACATTTATACATTAATAAGAGATGATATAATTTCAGGGCATATTTGCACTATGGTCAGTGGCAAAAATATAATTGTGAGTCATGAAAGTGAATATTCATCCAATTAAAGGCATTACATCATCTTTAATTCTGAAAGTTTATAAAATGTGGCCTTCAAAGGCATTCTGCTCTTAAATCCTCGGACACTGTGCCATCTGTTTCTATATAATCATCTCTATTCCTCTTGTAGGTTGGTCCTATTCCATTCTTGGTTGGTCATGTCTGCTTTGCTACTGTGATTTTCTAATCGTCTGCTGTACTGAACTGCTGCAAACATCCAAACCTGCAATTAAAAGTTCACTCTCTCCACACAAGCTCTGTAATCATATGAGAAGCAGATTAAGTCATGCAAGATTTATACCAAAATGAAGAAATGAAGTCTGGCATAGATAGAAATGGGTTTATATCCATAGCAATGATAACTGGCCTAGATATTTGTAATTGCTGACACTTTTTCTATTTTTTTTCAAACATTGGTTATTTATTCAAATAGCTCTTGCATCACTTACTGAAAGTAAAAGGGAAGACACTTCAACAGAAAGTCCTCCGCAAAGATCATTTGTCTTTGTCACTGGAATATGTGCCATTGTTACTCACAACTGTTGAAGTTTCCTCTATTTCTGTCCTACTGTGCTGGACCTCCAGTTGATTCTGGGTGGAGCATGCACGGCACAAACTCCACCCAGTCCTCTTCTAAAATGGCAAGTAGGATCCAATGTACGTCACAGGACCCCGATTTGCAATTTGAATGGGCCTACCGCCTGATTTATGCAGATGCTCCGGTCGCCCAGCAGTAAGCTGGGGGGCAATGGCGGGAAGTCATTCCCCACCAGTTTCAGGGCGTTACCGCCCCGTTTCCATCTGACAAAAGGCCTCAAAATCTATCCCCGTCACCCCTTTTTTTCATAAAATATACATTATTCATAAAATTTGCAGCAATACATACAATACAGTTGTCATATCACATTCCAAACATACACAATACAGATTATTCAATTTGCAGGTTACATCAAGTGCAGTTCAATGAACACATTGTACTTAATACAGTTCATGACACTCTGGGGTGCCTCATTGCATTACACTCAATACAGATTATTGATTACAGATTCATTACAGGTACATTACAGATTCATTATGGGGACATTACATCAATTTGAATTTTACATTCTGCCCGTGGGGGTTTTTCCCTGATTGCAGCCCCTCGGTATACAATAGCGGGAAGGCTTAAATGGTTGTCTTTCCCCACAGAGCCTTTGCGGCGGCCGCACCCAGCTTCAGTGCGTCCCTGATCACGTCGTCCTGGACCTTGGAATGTGCCAGTCTGCAACACTCGGTCGAGGACAGCTCCGTGCACTGGAAGACCAGCAAGTTTCGGGCAGACCAAAGGGCGTCTTTCACCGAGTTGATGGTCATCCAGCAGCAGTTGATATCCGTCTCAGTGTGCGTCCTCGGGAACAGCCCATAGAGCACAGAGTCCTTTGTTACGGAACTGCTCGGGACGAACCTGTGACCCCTTGTTACTAATCCACCAACCAATGGAAACAGTCTCACGATTTACACTGGAAAATCTTCCATCATTTTGAAAACCTCCTCCCCCTTAAACTTTTCTGTTACAACGAGAAAAGCCACAAATTTTCATGCCTTTCTACATAACTATGATCCTGGTATGCTACCATCTGGCATCCCTTCCAAGGCTATAATATCCTTGCTATAATGGGGTGCCAGAACTGCACACATTATTTCAATGTGGCATAACCAGTGTCATCTTTAAATTCAACATTCTATCTTTTTTTATATCTAATACCTGTACAAAAAGGACCCAGAATCCCATTTCCCTGTTGCATAGCCTTTTCTACATGTGGTCCCATCTTTTAACAATCTGCATATTTGCACTCCTAGATTTTTTGTTTTTAATACTCAGTTAAGAAACTTAGACCCTGAAATTCCATTCGGGGCTAAGGTAGACACTATCAGATTCCTAGATCAGGGATTCCGCCTTGCTACTTAGATCCTCATTTTCCAGTAGGGTAAGGCCGTGGGCAGATCTGCCTGTTCTTCCTATGTCAAGGGGGCATGTCTGAGGGAGTTCTTGGACCACCCTGGGAATTCTGCTCATTTCACTAGCTGAGAGCTGGGGTGAATTCTGCTGAAGCCTTTTGGAAGCCCCCAATTCTTTAGCAGACTAAGATAATCCTGGAGGGGATTAATTACCTTATTTTAAAAGAATCCCAGCTGCTACTGGAGTTGAAGATCTTTATGCCGATTTTTTTATTTGGCCTGGGAAGAACCTGGAGAGGATTTGTGGTGAATTTGTGGTGGAACAGCTGTGGGCCATCTGCCTTTCAAGGGAACATAGGAACGGGAATAGACCATTCAGCCCCTCGAGCCCGCTCCGCCATTTGATAAGATCATGGCTGATCTGTGATCTAACTCCATATACCTGCCTTTGGCCCATATCCCTTAATGTCTCTGGCAAAAAGCTATCTATCTCAGATTTAAAATGAGCAATTGAGCTAGTATCAATTGCCGTTTGCGGAAGAGAGTTCCAAACTTCCACCACCCTCTGTGTGTGGAAGTGTCTTCTAATCTCACTGCCCCCAGTACTAGAATCCCCAACCAGCGGAAATAGTTTCTCTCTATCCATCCTATCTGTTCCCCTTAATATCTTATAAACTTCGATCAGATCACCCCTTAACCTTCGAAACTCTAGAGAATACAACCCCAATTTTTGTAATC
Source organism: Heptranchias perlo (assembly GCF_035084215.1). Taxonomy (NCBI): domain Eukaryota; kingdom Metazoa; phylum Chordata; class Chondrichthyes; order Hexanchiformes; family Hexanchidae; genus Heptranchias; species Heptranchias perlo. The sequence goes on along the minus strand of NC_090357.1, from coordinate 10,477,174 downwards.
TCTCCTTGTAACTTAACCCTTGAAGTCCGAGTATCATTCTAGTAAACCTACGCTGCACTCCCTCCAAGGCCAATATGTCCTTCCGAAGGTGCGGTGCCCAGAACTGCTCACAGTACTCCAGGTGCGGTCTAACCAGGGTTTTGTATAGCTGCAGCATAACTTCTGCCCCCTTGTACTCTAGTCCTCTAGATATAAAGGCCAGCATTCCATTAACCTTATTGATCATTTTCTGCACCTGTTCATGACACTTCAATGATCTATGTACCTGAACCCCTAAGTCCCTTTGGACATCCATTGTTTTTAACTTTTTACCATTTAGAAAGTACCCTGTTCTATCCTTTTTTTGGTCCAAAGTGGATGACCTCACATTTGCCTACATTGAATTCCATTTGCCACAGTTTTGCCCATTCACCAAATCTATCAATATCCCTTTGTAATTTTATGTTTTCATCTACACTGCTTACAATGCCACCAATCTTTGTGTCATCGGCAAACTTAGATATGAGACTTTCTATGCCTTCATCTAAGTCGTTAATAAATATTGTGAATAATTGAGGCCCCAAGACAGATCCCTGCGGGACTGCACTAGTCACATCCTGCCAATGTGAGTACCTACCCATTATCCCTACTCCCTGTCACCTTTCGCTCAGCCAACTTCCTAACCAAGTCCGTACTTTTCCCTCGATTCCTTGGGCTTCCATCTTAGCTAACAGTCTCTTATGTGGGACTTTATTGAATGCCTTCTGGAAGTCCATATAAATAACATCCATTGACATTCCCCTGTCCACTACTTTAGTCACCTCTTCAAAAAATTCAATCAGGTTTGTCAGGCACAACCTACCTTTCACAAATCCATGCTGGCTCTCTCTGATTAACTGAAAAGGGTGGACGAGGGTGAGTACTGGTGAAACACCTTTGCAGGCATCAGTGACCAACCCCAACCATTCAAATGACCCTGTCCCTACAATTTCAGATGGGATCTATATCTATGATTATGCGCAGCCAAGAGTTCTGGTCTGCTGCACTTATGGCATCGGAGCGAGACTCCTGAAATTTCAGTCCATTATGATATATTTCCTTTCACTATACTTTTTCCCAAGATGCAGTAAACCTCATTTCTCTACCCTATTTCTCCAGCCTTAAGATATGTCTTTTTCAGTTCCGAATTTCTCCTCAGTGCTGAAGAGGAGAGGACAGAAACTCCAAATCTTACCATTTCCACAATATGTAGAGATATTCAAAATTTCTCTGTGGGCAAATTATTTCATTGATGTAACCAACGTTCAAAGGCCATGCATCAAACTGGGAGCAGGGTAAACATCTTTCTACAGTGTCCCATCAGTTAGGCTGAGGTGCTGAGGTAACAGAGTCACTGTGCTTGTTAGACTGCTCCTGATGTTATTCTAGAAACATCTAGGCTGAGTTCATCTTTTCTTCCTCCTTCACACACTTTGCAAATAACTTGAGAAGTTCCCAGCAGACCTCCAACAGTAGTGACAATGAACCTCAATTTTTTTCTTCGACCAAATAGAAAGCTTCTAAACACCTAGATACTTCAACCGCAAGAAAAAGTGAATGCAACTTGAAATAGTTTTATCTTCTGTTTTGTCAATTGCCAATTTTCACCTTGATCCTTGCACTGTAATTTGTCTTTTTTATTTGCTATGGTTACTTAATCAGTTTCCATGCCAACCACCTTATTGGTCGCTTCTTTCTCAGTTGGCCAACTGTATGTTTCTGGAGAACCAAATCTGAAGGGCAAAAAGAATTACTTAACCAGAGTAATTTTGGCATCTAAATGAGGATGTTTCATACACATAAAGAACCTGGCCTGTCAACCTCTCATCAGGAAACTGGTGATTCAAAGGAGAACTGCAATCCTTCGGGACGGGATGGGTTTCTTTCTTTTCCTTTCCAATTTTCTCTGCCCCTCTCCTGAAGGGTAATATAAGAAGTAGGACGAGGCCATACGGCCCTCAACCCTTCCAGTACCTTGCCCAAGTGACCAATCAGGCAGAAGCCTCAACAGTGTCACCAAATCAACTGACCATTCCTCGATGTCAATGTGCATGATCTTCCAGGAGGAGTCAATAGGTGGCAGTCAGGAGCGGGAACCCTGGCTGATTTGTCCTTCCCGAAGCCAGGGGCAGTGAGGTGAATTATTGCACCTATAACTACTACTGAGTCATAAAGGGTGTCTTTTCGATAGAAGATTGGGAATACTTATTATGCAACCAAGCTCCCAAGTCGGTGTTCTTGAGATCTTTTTAAGAATATGTTTTTTTAAAAAAAACTAAAACAAACAAAATATTGGAACAAAAGCAAAATACTGTGTAGGCTGGAAATCTGAAGTAAAAGCAGAAAATCTCTCTCTCTCTTTCCACGGGTGCTGCCTGACCTGCTGAGCGTTTCCAGCATTTTCTGTTGTTATAAAACATTGGAGTTGGGTTTCTACAGATGTCAATTTTGTTGTTTTTTGAAATATAGCAAACAGAAATCTCATTCTTTGGAAATGAATGGAACAAGGTTTGTACATCTGGCTCTAAACAAGCACAATGTGATTTTATCTCAAATTCTATTGGAGATTATCGGAACCAAGAGGTAAAAGGATAGCTGAGTGTAACTCGTGCAGTAACTGAAGTCAGTGCAAACAGTCAAACATGTTCTGGATTAAGTTTCATTCTTGTACATCACCACCTCTCTCTGTCACACTTCTTCATCTGTTCATAGATATACAACTCTTCCTTGGCAGTTCAGTGGTAATTATAATACAGACCTCTTGTGGCCCATCTCTCCCTTGCCTTATCGCCCCGAGCATCCATAGCCTGCCCAGCAATGTGATGTGATTCAGCATCAGAGATGAATTCCATGATTCAATGCAAATTCTAGGTGCATTTCTTGCCAGTTGGCAAAATTAGATCTTTATTTGTAGTTTAGCTCAAAAAATGCACCTTAGGTTCAGGTGAAGGAATGTTGTTGCTGCCAATGGTCTAAGCAAGGTTCTTTGCAGCTTCCACAATGCCATTCCCTTTCTGGTAAGTTGTGCTACTTTTTCTTCATTAGAAGCAAATTAAATCTTCCAACTATAATCTTCCAACGTTCTCTCATTTCAGGGAAACATTCGTTTAGATTGGAAAATTGCACACGTCACCCCGCTATTTAAGGCAGGTGAGAAAGGGAAACCAGGGAATTATAGATCAGTTAGCCTAAAATCTGTTGTTGGGAAATTACTAGAGTCTATAATTAAGGATAGAGTGACTGGACACCTTGAAAATTTTCAGCTGATCAGAGGGAGCCAGCACGGATTTGTAAAGGGTAGGTCATGCCTAATAAACCTGATTGAATTTTTTGAAGAGATGACTGGAGTAGTGGACAGGGGAATGTCTATGGATGCTGTTTATATGGACTTCCAGAAGGCATCCGATAAAGTCCCTCATTATAGATTGTTAGTTAAAGTTGAAGCTCATGGAATCAAGGGCAAATTATTGACTTGGTTAGGAAATTGGCTGAGCAGCAGAAAACAGAGTAGGGAACATAAGAAATAGGTGCAGGAGTACACCAAATGGTCCCTCGAGCCTGCTCCACCATTTAGTAAGATCATGGGTGATCTATGACCTCAACTCCACTTGCCCGCCCAATCCCCATATCCCTTGATTCCCTAAGTGTCCTAAAATCTATTGATCTCATAAATATACTCAATAACTAAGCATCTACAGCCCTCTGGAGTAGAGGATTTCAAAGATCCACGACCCTCGGTGTGAAGAAATTCCTCGTCATCTCAATCCTAAATTGCCCAAACCTCATCCTGAGACTATACCCCCTAGTTCTAAATTCTCCAGCCAGGGGCAACAGCCTCTCTGCATCTACCCTGTCAAGCACTCTAAGAATTTTATACCTTTCAATGAGATCACCTCTCATTCTTAACTCCAGAGAATATAGGCCTATTCTTAATTTCTCCTCATGGGACAACCCTCTCATCCCAGGAATCGATCTAGTGAACCTTCGTTGCACCACCTCTTAGGCAAGAATATCCTTCCTTAGGTCAGGAGACCAAAACTGTACAGAGTACTCCATGTGATAGAAAGTACTCCAGGTGACTGTCCGGGATAATGGGCAAGTACTCAAATTGGCAGAATGTGACTAATGGTATCCCACAGGGTCCTCAACTATTCACTATTTATTCACGACTTAGATGACGAGATAGGGAGCCTCATATCCAAGTTTGCCGATGACACAAAGATAGGCAGCATTGTAAGCAGTGTAGATGGAAGCATACAATTACAGAGAGATATTAATAGATTAAGTGAATGGGCAAAACTGTGGCAAATGAATTTCAATGTAGGCAAGTGTGCGATCATCCATTTTGGACCTAAAAAGGATAGATCAGAGTACTTTCTAAAAGGTGAAAAGCTCGAAACAGTGGCGGTCTAAAGAGACTCAGGTTCATGTACATAGATCATTAAAAGTCATGGACAGGTACAGAAAATAATCAAAAAGGTTAATGGAATGCTGGCCCTTATATCTAGAGGACTAGAATACAAGGGGATAGAAGATATACCACAACTTTACAAAGCCCTGGTTAGACCACACCTGGGATATTATGTTCAGTTCTGGGCACTGCACCTTAGGAAGGATATATTGGCCTTGGAGGGAGTGCAGTGTGGATTTACTGGAATGATATCTGGATCCCAAAGGTTAAATTATGAAGAGAGATTACACAAACTAGGGTTGTAGTCCCTGGAATTTAGAAGATTAAGGGGTGATTAAATCGCAGTTTTCAAGATATTAAGGGGAACTGATAGGGTAGATAGAGAGAAACTATTTCCTCTGATTGGGAAGTCTAGGACAAGGGGACAGAGCCTAAAAGCTAGAGCCAGGACTTTCAGGAGTGAAGTTAGGAAACACTTCTATGTGCAGAGGGTGGTAGAAGTTTGGAACTCTCTTCCGCAAACTGCAGTTGATGCAAGCTGAATTATTAATTTTAAATCTGATATTGATAGATTTTGTTAACCAAAGACATTAAGGGGTATGGGGCTAAGGTGGGTATATGGAGTTAGGCCATGATCTCATTGAATGGCGGAACAGGCTTGAGGGGCTAAATGGCCTACTCCTGTTTCTATGTTCCGATGAAATCTTTATCCCTTGTGCTGCCAATGCTCCACGGATGTGTAGTGTATTGTGTGGCATGGCAGTCCTGGTGCCACATTTAAAGAACTAAACTCACTTCAGCGATGCAAGGAGATCAGACTAAATCAATCTCCACCCCCTTCCTGCACAACAAAACGCAATGCAAATGTAATATGGGAAACTATGGGGACAGGATAACTACAGCTGCTTGTATTGTGGCAAAATGCATTTACATCATGAAATATGATAAGCACATTTTTACAGCAACACAAATCTTGCACAATTTTGCTTAAGGTGATGTAGTCATTATTTTTGAGTTTCTCAAAATATTGCTTTCTGTTCATCAGGGGATACAATAGTTGTTCTAAGGCTCAGTCTCCATTAAGTTAGTGAAGCTGTGAGGTCAGCGTGTGCACCTGGAGGCAAATATGGAGCTGTGTTTTCCTCTGTATTAATAAAGGAAAGGTTTCTTCATATTTGCTGGTCTCTGGAGAAATTTTAGTTTCAATGGTAGGGCCCTAAATGTTGCAGTGTACAAACAGCAGTAAAGTGAAACCACAAGGATGTCAAAGAAAATATGGATAAAATCCTTCCTATCGATCATTATTGCAAAATGGCCAGGGAAAGTACGAAAAGCTGAAATTCTGTTTTGCATCCACACTAACTTTTTTAAACTAAAATTAGGAGGGATTTTCCTGCTCCCTCTTCTTCAGTGAGAGGAGAGGCAGATACACTGTCAGCAAGTAAACAATGTGGGAAAGAGAAACTTGGAAAATGTAGTGAAGTGAAAGAGAAGGAATTAAAAGATTAACTCAAAGGTAAGAATCTAAGTTCTATATTAGACCCACATTGGTAACAATTCTTTTTAATGAACAAAATCATTGTACAAACATAAGGAGGTATTATTCGCCCTCTCTCAACTCAATCCTTGCTGTCACTAATGACTCTCTGTTCCTTGGGTCGAAACTGTGAGTTACTGGATCAGAGCCAGAAAGGTCTGTGGAGAGTTACATGTACTCGAAGCAGGCTCAAGGTTCCCTTCTGCTTGTCCATCTGCTGTGTCAGGGGAGGTCTGACAGGAACCAGAACTGAGCTGAGAGGAGGTTATCTGCTTTCTGACACACTCAGCATGGAGTCTCACCACGAACTCAATCTCCTCGGTCACTTGTCCCAAAATAGATGGCTCAGTATTCATTTGGAGTAGGGGGCTACTATACATGTGTATCAGACTGATCTGAATACCATCCCTAATTCTAGCCATGACCGTTTGAATTGTATCATAGGTGTCTGATAAGTTTGTTTGTAAGACACCTTGCTATCCTGTTATCAATGTTTGCGTGGTGTATTGCATGTGTACCATACTAGACTGAACAGTAGTGTACGTTTTATAAATAGCTGCATTCTTTACTTCTTGCAGCTTCTTTTGGGATTGCTGAATTTATTCGCTGCTTTTGTATTTGGTGGCGTCGAAATTTAGTTGTGGAGATTCACAAGACTGTTTCTCTCCTCTCACCGTGTGGTTGTCAAGTGTGACCGAGCAACAGCTGCATCGTGTGAGGAGTCCCCGAGTGGCAATATTTTCTGTGCCTGTTGCATTTCTGCAACCTCCTTGGCAGTGTCTGCAATTGCTCATTTCGTTTCTAAAATGTAGCCTGTTTTGTCAACACAAAGCAAATCGGAGCTGCGAAAGTTTTCGCTGAGAGTCAGTTACATACCTGAGGCATCACCTGGTGCCAGAAATAAAAATGTGAGTAAAAGCAGCATCGTTTGGTCTTTATTGTCAAATCATTGTTCTATTATCATTGAAGTATCAGCTGTGGTTCAGTGGGTAGCACTCTTGCCTTTAGGTCAGAAGGTTGTGGGTTCACATCCCACTCTAGATACTTGAGTATAGAAGTCTAGGTTGATACTCCAGTGGCGTACTGAGGGAGTGCTGCACTGTCAGAGGTGCTGTCTGTCAGGTGAGATGTTAAATCAAGGCCCTACTCTCTCAGATGGATGTAAAAGATTCCATGGTACTATTTCAAAAAAGAACTGGGCAGTTCTCCCCAGCGTCCTAGCCAATATTTATCCCTCAACCAACATCAAAAAAAAATTATACGGTCATTACCTCATTGCTATTTGTGGAAGCTTGCTGTTCACAAAATTGGCTGCCGTGTTTCCTACATTATAACCATGACTACACTTCAGAAGTACCTCATTAGCTGTAAGGCACTTTGTGACATCCTGAGGCCGAGAAAGGGGCCGCATAAATGCAAGTCTTTTTTCTTTTTATTGATGCAACTACTCTGAATCACTGATTTTCTTCAGTTATTAAAGCAACCAAGTCGCATCTCCTGGTAACTACAGGGTCCCAATGAACAGTGCTCCATGTGTGTAAGAATGGTTGTGTGAAGCTCTGCAACTTGAAGCAAGTTTTTCCAAGCTGTGGAGAAAATCTGGAGAGCTGAATTTTACTGAGGAAAAAAAAGTCTCAGTATTAGATATATTAAGCTGGCATTTCTGAAAATGATAGGGGAGCCATTCTAGATTGCTGCCATACTGTGCCTCGCAGCAAGTGACAGGAGGTCACCTACCTGCCCAATGAGATGCAGTTGATCCATGAGGAATTGGATGAGAAAATAGGGACATAAAAGAAGCTTTAATTTCACGAAAAAGGATCTGGGAGAAAATGTCAAACAGTAAAGTTGTCTATCCAAGTTCTTAACTTATAACCTCTTGCATGTTACAGGTTAACATCTGATACTATTTCAAAAAATACTAATGATTCAGAGTAACCTGGCTTGTGGGAAGGTAGAATTATGGCTCCTCCCACCCCTGGGAAAAAGGGAAAGGGAAACCATTCACTCTGGAGTCCCTCAAGTTTCTATCCTTGGCTGCCTCCTATTTCTCTTCTACGTGCTGCCCCTCAATGACATCATGTGAAAGCACAACGTCAGATTCCACATGTATGCCAACGACACCCAGCTCTACCTCACCACCACCTCTCTCGACCTCTCCACTGCCTCTAAATTGTCAAATGTAAGGAATCTTACAACACCAGGTTATAGTCCAACAAATTTATTTTAAAATCACAAGCTTTCGGAGATTATCTCCTTCGTCTAAATTGTCACACTGCTTGTCCGACATCCAGCATTGGATGAGCAGAAATTTCCTCCAACTAAATATTGGGAAGACTGAAGACATTGTCTTCGGTCCCCGCCACAAACTCCGTTACCTAGCCAATGACACCATCCCTCTGAGGCTGAACCAGACCGTTCGCAATCTTGCCGTCCTATCTGACCCTGAGATGAGCATCCAAACACCATATCTGCTCCATCACCAAGACCTCTGTAACATGGCCCATCTCCACCCCTGTCACAGCTCATCTGCTGCTGAAACACTCATCTGTGCCTTTGTTACCTCTAGACTTGACTATTTCAACGTTCTCCTGTCCGGCCTCCCATCTTGCACCCTCCATAATCTTGAGTTCATCCAAAACTCTGCTGCCCGTATCCTAACTCACACCAAATCCCGTTCACCCATCACCCCTGTGCTCTCTGACCTACATTGGCTTCCGGTCTGGCAAAGCCTTGAGTTTAAAATTCTCATCCTTGTTTTCAAATCCCTCCATGGCCTCGGCCCTCCATAGCTCTGCAACCTCCTCCAGCCCTACGACCCTCCGAGACCTCTGCGCTCCTCCAATTCTGGCCTCTTGCGCATCCCCGATTTTAATCGCTCCGCTATTGGTTGCCCTGCCTTCAGCTGCCTCGGCCCTTAGCTCTGGAATTCCCTCCTTAAACCTCTCCGCCCCTTGACTTCTCTCTCCTCCTTCAAGGCACCCCTGAAAACCCACCTCGTCCCTGTCCTAACATCTTCTTATGTGGCTTGGTGTCAAATTCTGTTTGATAATGCTCCTGTGAAGCACCTTAGGATGTTTTACTACATTGAAGGCGCTATATAAATGCAAGTTAGTGTTGTTTTTGTTGTTTTGAGAGGGAAGTAGGGGACATAAGGCAAAATCCAAAAGGCCTGCGCAGAGAGAGAGGCAGAAAGCGGTGTTGTTGCCTTATTGGTTATTATTAAATACATTTGTTTCTCTCGGCATATCTGTTTGTTCAGAGTTTTGTCTGGAAGACACTGAACACTCTATACTCCGGTGCTCACATGGGTCTTCATAACTGAAACGTAAGTTTTATAATAACATGGATATTTTGAGTGACAATCGATTTCAAGACATTTTGGGAACAGCCCAAGTAAAAACTGAATTACCCCTTGGGGAAAAGCCAATTTAATGCAGTAAGACACAATTTTATTTACATTTTATTGCTGGCACATTCATTAAAATAATGAATTACATCAAAATAAATTTTAAAAGAAAACGTGTCTGGTACACAAGCATTAAAATTTAAAAGGAATGAAACAAAAATGCGTGTCTTTCCAGGGTTAACCGATGGTGGCTGCCGTGTCTGAACACAAGGAAGTCTAACTTTAGATGAGTAAGAGCTGATTGAAGAGAGTCAATATCTGAAGATGACCTTTCAAGTAGATAAGCTGCACAGGCTTAATCAGCCGATCCATAAATAGAACATGGTTACATTTTATTATTTTTAAAGATGGGTTGTCTGTTATTGATATAGTTTCCAACTGTGTTTGAAGACATACGATAAGATAAAATAATAACTTGTATTTATATAGTGCCTTATCATGGTTGTGTTCTGGGGGTTTTTACTCTAGATATTTTTCTCAGATTCAGCATCTGAGACCAATCAAGTCTCTATGAGCTGTACCTATCTGATTATGTAGGTAAATATGCCCAGGGATCTAACAGAAAACCCTTGTTGCAGTATTTCATCTATTGGTTATATCACATGCCCTCCAAGGATCTTCCTCAAATTTGGAATGACACACGACAACGCAAAATCGTCGAGCAGAAATTGATAGCCAAGTTCCGCACCCATGAGGACGGCCTCAACCGGGATCTTGGGTTCATGTCACGCTACACGTAACCCCACCAGCAAATAAAAGTTATCTGTCTTTAATTCAACGGGTCATTTTCTGTCTTTCTCTTCCTTTTGGATGTTTCTCCCTCTCTCTCTCTGTTTTGTGTTCTGGCTGTTTATATATTCGGTGGTCCTGTAGGTAACACCTCTCTGTCTGAACACTTTGATTGCCTTGACAACGGGCAGTTGGAAAGATTATCTGTAATCACCAGGTATTGTTCTCTGAATATAAATGCGAAATGTTCAAGGATTTCCTGACATTCACCTGACGAAGGAGGAAGCCTCCGAAAGCTTGTGATTTTCAAATAAAATTGTTGGACTATAACCTGGTGTTGGAAGATTGTTTACATTTGTCAACTTTGGAAGGCAGTAGAATAAACTCTTCAGCAGATATTGGTTTAGGTTATAAACTGCCAAACAGACTTAGTAATAAATATATTGTGAACAAAAGAAGCCACGCACTTCAGATTTTTAAGCTTAATTATTTCTCCTCGGAAGATAGAAAATAACAAACAGCTGTATCTGCTGTGCGAACCTGCAATGTGAATTGGACCAGTCATAGCATCACTGAATGTTAACTTTTACCTGGCAGTTTATTGTTGACTGAGTCTCTTTCTCTCTGTGATGGCTTCAGATCGACTATTCAATTTGATCAAGACAACCTGAGAAATACTTTCCAAAAACTGTCCAGGACAAAGGAAATTTAAATATTTGTCTCTTAAACTCAGAAATGTCAGACAAACATAGACACAAGTAGAATCTACAAGATGCAAGTATTTTAATTGAATTTCTTAGCCCTTACTTCAGATACCTGATCACGCAACGACTGATTAGCCAATTGGCCTCTCCCGGCATCAGCAGGGAGCACTGACTGGGATATTGTGAGACTGCAGCTCCTAATTTTCCATCCTCAGGGCACCCCAAAGCACTTCATAATCAATCAGTGTTTTGAAGTGTAGTCATTGGAGTTTTATAGACAAATAATAGAGCTCAGTCCTGAATCTTGTTTTATTAGAACAGTTTTTCTTCATCAATTTTTCTCCCCTCTTTTGCCCCTCATGTTCAGCATCCTCCCTCCCCAGTACCTCATCCAAACTGAGTTTATCCTTGAGCGTTGGCAGGTTCCACACCCCTGGGAGGCATAAGGTCTGATCCAGCTCACAGCTGATATCTACACGTACATATGGATCGTGATCTGGAACAGGACACATGGTCAAGATTCCCTTCTATACCCATGAAGCCAATTGTGGCATTCTATCATCACCCCACCAACTCCGTCGGCAGACCAGGTTTTGAATCCGCAACTTTCTCGGTCTGCATGGCCCAGTGCTGCACTTCCCAACTGAGCCACCAGAGGAGCTCTCAGCCCAGTGTCTTTTGAATGAAATGGACTTTTAAAATGCATTACATTTTTTTCCAATGAGTGCTCCTGAAATAATTAAAATAAAAATAATGTAGTCCTATAGCTTTCAGCGTTACATTACAGAGCAACCCGCCACTGCTGGGAACTTAACAAATAATTTGATCTTAGTCTTCAGTAGCTGCAGGAAGTGTTTTAATTGTCCAAGTGCAATAATAGATTGATTTTAAATCACAAACTGAACCTTGTGTGCCACAAGTCTGCAACCTTAAACACATAAAGAACTGTGAATAACCCCAAGAAAGTATGCTGTAGGGGCATTGCCCTGCTAGTGGTCAAAGATGTGTATTAACAAGCAAACTGGCAGTAATTCAGTAATGGCTGAATAAAATGCTTCAACATCACATTATTGGTGTTATGCTACCCGACTTATGACATATTTATGGTTTTCTCTTATTATTCGTTGTCATCAGAGCTTGAAACAGCCTGGAAATATACAGGACAGGCAGGTTGGTCATAATACTTAGGCTAATCAAATTGATAAACATATAGAGGACATTCGTTCCAACGACTCACCTGCTGGGCACAATATTGTAATCCAGGTACTTTGAGCAGTATTAATGGCACTCTCTACATTCTAATATGGGTTTGATATGCCAGGAAGTGATTAACCCCCTCCGGCAATTGAAAACTCCAATTTAGCCAATTACGAGCAAAAAGATTCAATTAACTTAAGTAACGTTGCTTATCCCACAAGGCTTGTGAATAACATTTGAATCAAATTCTATTAACAGACACAGAATGATTGCAATATATTTAATACCATTTTCTCATATGCCGGACAGAAGGTCCGACTCTTGGTCAATGTATAATCCCTGCTGACATACTGTGATACATCACCAAACATTATTAGTGATATTTTCTATCATTGATGATTCATCTACTATGCTAAATATACCTGTTATGTTCCAATAGGAAATTCCTGTGTTATAAATTCAGGTTAGCAGCAGATATTTCCTCTGGCTCAGTGGCATCAGTCACTCTCTTACGCGGCCTGGTTGCCTGCTTCTTATCGAAGTTGACTCCTGCTGCCCTATATCTACTAGCATGGTGACTGAACCCTGGAGAGTGACAAGAAGAATTTCTTGCGTTCTGGACTAGATCTCCATGTCCTATGCACATGTACTGCTTCAATTTCTCTGAAGGCAGACTGAGTTAGCTCCAGGCGGGATGACATTGGGTTTGATTTGTTGGTGCTTCATTCCACAGTAGGCAAAACATACTAAGCATGACGTGAGACACTTGGTACAATCAGTCTAACTTCTGTTCATGTTATTACAAAAATAAAGAACACACTTATTCATTTAATGTAAAAGTACAAACTCTCCCTGATTGGGGCAGAGGTTCACCCCTTGTAGCCTGCTGCTATCTGACTAAATTTGTGGTCTCTGTATCCTGATTTTTCAAAGTCTAGTAGAGATCAAAAGAGTTTGTCAGTACCAAGATATGTCTTCCTGAGTAGCCAGACATTGCTAATGAATTGTCCATTGTTCTGGATCTATGCTAAACAACTACTTATTTCGTATTTTAAATACCTCTGGTCTGTCCGTGCATCCATCACTCAGCAAGGGGCGATCTGAAAGGTTAACACCTTTTAAGCAACCTTTGCTCAGAATACATATTACAAGCCACTTACATTCAAGTCCCGAACCGTGACACCCTGCAATGGTGCAGATGTGTTCCAACTGGCAAAAACCCAATACATTAATGAAAGCAGGGTAAAAGAACAGCACATCCAGAAACTCTAAGAATTGCACCAAGAGATGAACATCTCTGAATGAAATAGGTCTGGAGGAAACAAGGGAGAGGGCATCAGGTAAAAAAATGATTAAAATGACAATTTATGAAAGAAAGCGCTTGCATTAATATCACACCTTTCACGACCTCAGGACGTCCCAAAGCACTTTACAGAAAATGAAGTACTTTTGACGTGTAGTCACCATTGTAATGTAGGAAACGCCAATTTCGCAGAGCAAGCTCCCACAAACAGCAATGTGATAATGACCAGATAATCTGTTTGTGATGTTGGTTGAGGGATAAATATTGGCCAGGACACCGGAGAGAACTCCCCCACTCTTCTTCAAAATAGTGACCATGGGATCTTTTATGTCCACCTGGTTTAACATCTCATCTGAAGACGGTAAAGCAGACATATTAAACTTCACACGTAAATAAAATTCTTACTGGTGCTTCAAACTTTATATCCATGGAAGTGCAGTTAGCTTCATTACATTACTTGTAGAAAGACAATCATTAAGGTAACAAGGACCTGCATTTACAATGTCTGGAATTAATGGTCAGAATTCCACCAATCTCTCTTCAATAAGATTGCATTCTGGACTTCCAGTGACTTATCTCGTCAAACAGTTGATGTTTGCTTAAAATATCACATGACACTTTGGCCTGTTATGCCAGTGGTGTGATCGGGTCAAACCACAATAAGGTCAGAATCGAATGGCTGAAAAGACAATCGCATTTAGATTTTAAAAGATGGGTTCCAAAATAGGTTTACTGGAGGCAAAGTGAAACAGATATAATGCACTCCTGGCAGCCTGCTATCCTAAAGGTAATACATCCCTGAGCATTTTTTTTTATTCCTTCAGGGGATGTGGGCGTCCCTGGCGAGGCCGGCATTTATTGCCCATCCCTAATTGCCCTTGAGAAGGTGGTGATGAGCTGCCTTCTTGAACCGCTGCAGTCCGTGTGGTGAAGGTTCTCCCACAGTGCTGTTAGGTAGGGAGTTCCAGGATTTTGACCCACCAACTCTCTTACAGGGTGAGGACACTGGTGATTCAAGGTGACTGTACAGGTATGGGCACTGCCACCAGTGAAGTCAAATGTGATTTCACAAACACAACAGTCCATTTTATGCATTGGTCAGAGTGACTACATGACAGGAATAGCCATTCATGTTATGGCACAAGACGTACAGTGTATATAAGGATAAGATTCCTGGTGAGTCTTACAATGCCACAATAAATCCTTTCTGTTTGCATCTGAAAAACAAAGAATCTTCAAGATTAAGCAAAGTCAGCAGCCCAACTGTGTGATTTTGACCTTGGTTATTAGCTGCCTGTCATCACAATTACTGCTGTTGAATGTCACAAGAAAGGACAGCGTTCCTTTCTGTATCTATCTGCACATCTGCCTGAACCACTGCAGTCATCATACTTGATGATAAATTCAGATTAAGATGATCCAAATTATTGAAACCCTGTGTGACAGCTCCCCTTTGATTTTGCAGCAGAAAGCAATTATATTGTTTCTTTTGGCAACACTTTTTGAATGAACTATGTTGTCCCTTTTTATTCCTCATTTTCTCCGTGATACATATTCAGCAACATTTTCCCCTCAGCTGGGAGACCACTGTCGAGGGCTGTTCCCTGACAGTTGGTGCCATGCACTTGTAATTTCCAATAACTACCTCGAACAGGACCAATAGTTTATGGATCAAGTTAAGGTCTTCCTGAACATCGATTTTCCTATTTTTTAAAACAAGTCGAGTATTGGGATATATTGCTAGAATGATCCAATATAAAACAGAACGCACTATAGTATCCTTCTACAAGATCTTGGTGCAGCCTCATCTAGACCACTGCATCCAGTTTTGATCCCTTCACATGCTGGGTGAAATGGAGCCCCTGGAAAATATACCAAAGAGGACCACTGGATTGATACTTAATGTAATTGCCATGATAGACTTGGAGAGCTGGGTCTTTTTACTCTTGAACTTTAGGGAGATCAGATTGAAGTATTCAAAATAATGAAGGGACTCGACTGTATCCATGTGGTTAGACTATTTGAATTAGAAGGAAGGAAAGAACTTGCATTTATCTTTCATGACCTCAGGATGTCCCAAAGCGCTTTACAGCCAATGAAGTCCTTGTGAAGTTTAGTCACTGCTGTAATGCAGGAAACGTGGCAGCCAATTTGTGCACAGCAAGATCCCACAAACAGCAATGAGATCCTGAATGGCCAAATAATCTGTTTTAGTGATGTTGGTTGAGGGATAAATATCCTGCTTTTAGAAGGCTCTGTTTCTGCAGCCCTTGATCCCTCTGTTCCTCCACTTCTTTGAGAATTTTACCATTTAGGGTATATTTCCATTATTTTTCTCGAATGGTGCTATCTCATGTTTATCCACATTTGGACTGTGTTTTCCACATATCTGCCCATTCTTCTAACCTGTCTATGCTCTGCTGCAGTCTTCTGCATTCTTCAGTTTGCCATGCCCCCTAATTGTGAATCATCAGCACATTTGGCAATTATCCTTCTATGCCCATGTTCAAATCATTTGTGTATATGGGGAACAAGAGGTCCTAACACTAATACCTGGGGCATGAAACCAGCTACATCAAGAAGGACAAGAGAAGATCATCAGTGATCACCTTATTCACTAGACAGGGAAGCCTCATGCACTCACCTCTCCATCCATTAATATACTAGCTCCTGGAAAACGCATCGAACAGAGAAAAATGTTGGCCAATTTCAGAAAAAAACTCTAGGGAACTCCTTCCTGGACTCCATAAGGCAATCAAGCAAACTCGTGGTTACCCATGAAGCCTCACAAGGAGAACTTAACTGAACCACGGACTCCCGATATTCCCCAATATCCTCCTCTTTCAGGAGCTTGTCAAGTCCCTTTTTTGAAGGACATAGCATACCCAAATTTATCACATTCACCAGTAAACTGTTCCAGAGGCTGAAAGAAGAAGTACTTCCTGGCATCTAGCCTGACATTTTCCCAATGTATCTTACTGGTATACCCTCCAGCCCTATTATCATTACGTACTTCGAATAACCTTATTAAAATCCATCATGTTCATAATGTTAAAAACCTCAATGATATCCCCCACCAAATAGAATAACCTTTGGTTCTGTGAACCTGGCCTTTACTAAGAAAACCAAGTTTAGGTAATATCTCTGTGCGTTGTCTCAACATCAAGTTGTGAAGGTGAAAACTGGACACAATAGTCCAAAAGCAGATATACCAAAGCACATTGCTCATAGTATTGCACTTTATTGACTGAGCAATATTTCTTAAAATCCCATTTTTTTCCCCTGTAGCTACCTCACATTGTTTATGAAAATCTTAGTGATAGGTCCAAGACTAACCCCCACCCCCCACCAATCCTTTCCATGCTCTCTTACTTTCACATCTGCTGTAAAGAGACTTTGAGCTCATCACTTTAGGTTAGAATCCAGCCCAGTGTTGAGAGTGTTCGAACTCATTGAGCCATCCAGTCCCATTTTCCATCTGATTACCTTTAAACAGCCTTCCCAGAGGTGTAATGGAGCCAGGGGGTACTTTCCTTACTTTTGGCTCAGTCCTTCTCTGGCTCTCCATGACCTGTTGTGGTTTCATTCATTGTATGTGAAGCACTTTGAGACATTTCTGAGAGACATGATAAGATACAGTATAAATTTTTGGTTTTATGTTACACACATGCTTCATTGTTAAGGTTCATAAAATCTGATTTTGCTTCAGCAGCATATATAATGCAATAAATCAGTTACTCCTATAGTCCCTGAGACAAAGTAACTAGATAGAAAAATATTGCTAACCCAGAAAGCCCTAGTAATTACTGATAAATGTTTTAACATTTTCTTAAAGTCCCCATTGAACTACAACTGTTTTATGTGCGTATTATTCACAGAATGCCTGCAGATATGACAAATTATTGACTGAGCCAAAAAATAAAGATAATGCAACCAGGAATTAAAGGTAAAATAAAATTTGAATTAATTGAGTCCATTTCAGAAACCAGATTGCCTGGATCGAAAGCACTGGTGGCAGTTTGTACGAGATCTTTTTTTAAATAAATGGTTTTCATTTTTCAACGTGTATTTTTTGCTTTTGAACAAATGTTAGTTCAGCTCCTGTGAGTAGCACCTAATTTAAACAGTAACTTGGATCCAGAGTGTGAAATATTGAAGTTGTTTAAATTCAGATGGATTCGGGTCTCTCATACTCCTGGCAGCCCACCCTATCAGCAATTTAGGTTACTGCTGTCCAGGGGACATTTCTGTTCAGCACTAAATATAGTCTTGTGTCTTGTCTGTGATGAGGCTGAGGACATGACTCCTTTCTACAAAATGCATAATGAAATGGAGAGAAAGATAGGTACCAGAACATACCAATCCCGATCACCCATCACCCCTGTGCTCGCTGACCTACATTGGCTGCCGGTCCGACAATGCCTTGATTTTGAATTCTCATCCTTGTGCTCAAATCCCTCCATGGCCTCGCCCCTCCCTATCTCTGTAACCTCTTACAACCCTCCGAGACCTCTACACTCCTCCAATTCTGGCCTCTTGCGCATCAGCGATTTCCTACGCTCCACCTTCTCGGCCGTGCGTTCAGCTGCCTAGGCCCTAAGCTCTGGAATTGCCTCCCTAAACCTCTCTGCCTCTCTACCTCTCCTCCTTAAAGTCACTCCGTAAAACCTGCCGCTTTGACCAAGCTTTTGGTCATCTGTCCTAATATCTCTTTATGTGGCTCGGTGTCAAATTTTGTTTGGTCATGCTCCTGTGAAGCGCCTTGGGACGTTTTACGATGTTAAAGGTGTTATATAAATGCAAGTTGTTGGCATTGTTGTACCGCCTGTCACTGGTTGGAGGGATGTGAAGCTGTAAGATCGGCCAATTCGTAACCTGGATTGCTACACTGCATCAATATGGGGTTGCCATTCATTCGGTTTTGAACTGGACAGTCCGGAACTTCTAAAATGTAAACCAGGCACTAAAGTATGTTTTTTTTAAAATAAAGGGTACTTTCAGTCAGGCTATGGTTGTGACGCAGAGCCTCACTTGATGGGAGCACAGATTGAGGTATCAGGCATGGAGGTCAGTATGCCTGCAGCTTAAATAACAGCAGTCCCAATTTTCCATTCATTAATTTCGAGAATGCAGTGAATTGGGCGTGCCAACCTCCAAGCTATTTCTCCAATCACAGGCTTGTCACACGAGGCTCTGTGCCAGCAGCATTGCCTTACTGAAATTACCTTTTAAACTGACATTTTTTTCCACTTACTTCTGTGTCTTGTGATGTGTACAGATGAATTATTAAAGTTTCCTATGAATTTTGACCAGCAGCAAAGCAAACCTCAGAGCTCGAGACATAATTCCACCCCCATTTCCTGAACCAATCCTACTCCTGTCCAGTTTTGGACTTGGCAAGAGATAGCACCCAACTGAAAAACAGTAACTGAAGTAGAATCTCCACTGTGATTCCATTTGTGGAGTTCCTGACCCCTGTTTGGATTTGTAGGCAGGGGCAGTGAGAGAGTGAACCAAGTCCTAATACTCTTGCAAAGCTAGCAGTTGGATCAAAAGCAACTAAGGCCAAGGCCTTTGGTCACCTGTCTGCACTATTGGTTCGAATTGGTATATGCCTCTGTGATTGACATGGGGTCAGAATTGGTATATGCCTCTGTGATTGACATGAGGTCAGAATTGGTATATGCCTCTGTGATTGACATGGGGTCAGAATTGGTATATGCCTCTTTGATTGACATGGGGTCAGAATTGGTATATTGACATGGGGTCAGAATTGGTATATGCCTCTGTGATTGACATGGGGTCAGAATTGGTATATGCCTCTGTGATTGACATGGGGTCAGAATTGGTATATGCCTCTGTGATTGACATGGGGTCAGAATTGGTAAATGCCTCTGTGATTGACATGGGGTCAGAATTGGTATATGCCCCTGTGATTGACACGGGTTTGAGGGGGAGGGGGAAGAACCTTAATAGCCTAATAAAAATCTTGCCAAATGAAAGGGAGAAATCGTGTTTTTCTCTCAAATATCATTACTGTTTGAATGTTTTCTAACTTCATTCAGTTCTCATCAGTCGGCCAATAATGAAGGGATTTCCTCTTAAATTAAAACCTTTTCATATTTTAATTATTTTTAATGCTAAAGGTTCTGACTCGAGAATGAAAAGAAAACAAGAGATTGAATGTCCTGATGCATTCCTCTGAAGATGAACTCCTGGAGTAGTGCCCTATGGTAATGAAAAAATACTGTTTATATCACAATCAAGGAATTATTTTAATGAAGTTCTTCCCAAAACCAAAAACCTTCTAAAGCTGAGTGAATGCTTGATTTGGGTTCTAATTTTCCGAATTTTGCAAAATGGCAGCACAGATGCATTGTGTCTGAACAAAGCTATTGAAATAATATTAAAACGCTGAAGCTCCCTGCTTACTATCCAGTGAAAGTTAGGAATGAGATTGAACAAAAACATAGCAAATTATGAAATTCCTTTGTACAAAAGCAGAAAATGCCAGGCAAATCTGTCAAGATCTCAAAAGCAAAAAGATAGATTAATGTTTCAGATAAAGGGGGAGATTTAGAGGACTCCAGCTCAGCAGAAAGGGGGCAGTAGCCCCTCAAATACTGGGGAATGACTTACCCCCATGTTCCCGCCATCACTATGGCTCTCACCATTTGCCTCCGGGCCTACCGCTGGCCTAAATTGGGCAGTAGGCCCTTTTGATATGCAAATCAGGGTCCTACAGCGTACACAGGGCTCTGTGAGCCATTTTAGGACAGTACTGGTTGGAGTGTGCGTCCTGCATCCTGTGCCCATTATCAGCTGGTGGTCCAGTTGAAGAAGAGCCCACAGGAAGATGTTACTGCACTTTTTGCGATGTGGGGAGGAGTGGAGTGCTCCTGTGGGTTCCACAAAACCAGTCTGGGCTGCTGCTGCTCTGGGTTCGCCCCCTCCCACCACCCCCATCCGACGGGCTGCCCCAGGTGCTCGTTTTCCACCCGCAGCCCAAAGACTCTTAATGCTTCTCATGAAGGGCTCTACTCAATACCCTTCTTTGTTCTTTTTCAACCTGCTGTGTATTTCCAGCATTTTCTGTAAGGAATAAGGAACTGGCTACACAAATGATCAAACCCTTTAAAATCTACAGTTCTCCCAATCTGTGCTGATCTGCATAGAGGCCAGTGGAAGGGGTACCACCATTTGGCCTTCGCACTCCCAGGCAAGGAAGAGTGAAAAGCATTCAGGGGTCCTGCTCCTGACTATTATTCAGTAACTTTTACTGCAGTGTGTACATCATGGACATTAGATGATGCAATGCAGTTGAATAGCTTTCTGATACCTGCAGGTGGACACGGGAAGAATGGCCACTTGGGGGAGGTTGTCTCAACTAACTCTTCTCCCAAATCCTGTTTGGTGTCTGCCTTCTCTCCCCACCCCTACTGTGTGAAGTGCCTTGTTACATTTAAGATGCTATATAAGTTGCTATATTGTTGTTGTCTGCTCTACCACTGTGTTTCCTATAACCAGATTACATTCTTAAAGACTAGTGCAGAAGAACTAGGCTTTTTTTTTCCACAGATGCTTACTTGATACAATGTGTACTTAGAAAGATGTTGATAACATTCAGCATTCAGAGGGTTAATTGGAAAAAGCTAAGGATCATATAACATCTCATCTGAAATGGCAGATGGGCCACTGTCTAGATGCAACATCTCTCTCCTCAAGATGAAAACTGACACTTCCTGTGTCTAATCCCACCAGTTAAGCATATCCCTTGTCATCTGAGCAGTGAGCCCCATTGGTATTGAAAGAAATCTTACAACTGATCCACTCGGCTTCTGACCTAAAGGAGGATACATATAAATAAGGACTTGTAAGAGGGGAGGAATGAAGACAAGAGAACCACATGGTTGAGTTGAATTCCTGATTCTAAAGCTGGAGGGTTGTGAATCTTTTGAATTCTCTACCCCAGAGGGCTGTGGATGCTGAATCGTTGAGTATATTCAAGGCTGAGATCGATAGATTTTTGGACTCTCGGGGAATCAAGGGATATGGGGATCAGGCAGGAAAGTGGAGTTGAGGTCGAAGATCAGCCATGAGCTTATTGAATGGCGGAGCAGGCTCGGGGGAGTGGGGGCATATGGCCTGCTCCTGCTCCTACTTCTTATGTTCTTCTAAATGATCTGAGTTACACCTGTTGAGGTGGATTTCCTCCAATCAGACAATCTTAGTTAGTCTGTCCAGCTGGGGCCCTCATGCACCTCAGGACAGATGGTCAGAGAAGCATTCGATTCTTGCTGGTCTGCCTGATGGGTATCTGATTCCACTCAGCACAAGCGCAAAGTATGCTGACATTAAATTTAAAAAACCTTGTTAAAGTTTTATCCTGTGTTAATTCAGTGGGGATGGTCAGATGTGAGAAGTGCGCATCTGTGTGTAATCCTTGACAGTCTAGTCGGGAAGAGGAGGAGGTGATCATGATGATGGTGTGGCAGTGCTTCACACAAATCAAAGTGGCAGCAACTCTTATACTTTATGGTGACCTGAGGAGCATGAGTCATTTTGCATTGTGCACCAATTGCTATGTCAAAAGTTCAGAACAGGTTTTTCCTCCTTTTTCATTTCTGACCCGCCAAAGCAGTATTAGAAATCTGAACGCACGTTGCATACAATTCTACATCTTTTTATTTTTCAAGGCCAGTCACAACTTAAGAGTTAATTGCTTACATTTTATTTTGCTTCCTGCATTCTTGACCAAGTTCAAGACAGTGACGGGATTCAGGAATATTTTAGAGGTTTAATTTCAAATAGTCCTGAAATCAAATGATCTCAAAAGCAACCTGGAGGTTTTTTTTTTGTCAGGTGACCAAATGATGCCCAAACTGTAATCCGTGCAGATGCAATATAACAGCAGTTATCAGTCACAACTTTACACTGACAGATGGGCAGAGACTGGCAGCGTCAAATCCTTTCAGGCCTCACTTAAAAATGGGAAAAAGATAAATTTTAAAAAGGAAGGGCCTCAAACAAGTTTGCCAGATAGGAATCCCACTGGGACCCGCAGACATCGAGCAATCTCCTGTTTGCTGCAGTAACCAAAATCTTGAAATTGTCTGACATTCACCTTGAAGATAGATGTGAAAAACGTTGCATCAGTCAATTATTGTAGCACTCGTTATTCCAAGGCATGTTGGCAATGTACCGCATTCTAACAGTACAATAGATCCCCTAGGTATTCACATGTTTCACTTAAATATCTGAAATTGAAAACCGCCAAAACTATTTCCTGCCTAATATTAAATGTTGCATTTTGATCTGAAGTTATAATATCCTGTTCCCTCTCCTCTTCTGAAATATGTTCTTTTACTCTTGCCAAAGTAAACACAGTTAATATTAAGAACATAAGAAATAGGAGCAGGAGTAGGCCATATGGCCCCTTGAGCCAGCTCCGCCATTCAATAAGATCATGGCTGATCTTCTAAATCAACTCCACTTTCCCACCCTATTCCCATCTCCCTTGATTCCCTTAGTATCCAAAAATCTATCGATCTCAGTCTCGAATATACTCAACGACTGAGCATCCACAGCCCTCTGGCGTAGAGAATTCCAAAGATTCACAACCCTCTGAGTAAAGAAATCTTTCCTTATCTCAGTCCTAGAAGTAGAAAAGCAGTTAGTGACGTAGTTAGTGACTCAGAAAGGCAAAAGAAGCAAAAGTTAAATGGTGTTCAGCAGAGGAATTTGACGGGGTTAAAGGGTATATACTTCAATGCAAGGAGTATTACAAACAAAGCAGATGAGCTAAGGGCACAGATAGACACATGGCAGCATGATATCATTGCTATAACAGAAACCTGGCTTAAAGAGGGGGATAATTGGCAGCTAAATATCCCTGGGTACAGAGTTTTCAGGCAGGATAGAGTGGGTGATTAAAAAGGAGGGGAGTAGCATTATTGTTTAAAGAATCAATTACAGTTATGAGAAGGGATGATATGCTAAATGGATCATCAATCGAGGCCATATGGGTTGAGCTAAGAAATAAAAAGGAGCAGTCACACTACTAGGAGTGTATTATAGACCTCCGAATAACGAATGGGAGATAGAAGAACAAATATGTAGGCAAATTTCTGAGTGCAAAAATAAGAGGGCAGTAATAGTAGGGGATTTCAACTACCCTAACATCAACTGGGATTCAAACAGAGAAGATTTAGAAGAATGTTGCCAGAGCTTGAAAATTGTAGCTACGAGGAGAGATTGGATAGGCTGGGATTGTTTTCCTTGGAGCACAGGAGGCTGAGGGGTAACTTGATTGAGGTGTACAAAATTATGAGGGGCCCAGATAGAGTAGACAGGAAGTATCTGTTTCCCCTAGCGGAGAGATCAAGAACTAGAGGACATAAATTTAAGCTGATTGGCGGAAGGATTAGAGGGGACATGAGGAAAAACTTTTTTACCCAGAGGGTGCTGGGTGTAAGGAATCCGCTGCCCGAATTGGTGGTAGAGGCAGGCACCCTCAACTCTTTTTAAAATGTACCTGGACCTGCGCCTAAAGTGCTGTAAGCTGCAGGGCTACAAACCGGGTGCTGGAAGGTGGGATTAGAATGGGCACCTGGTTGTTCTTCGAGCCGGCGGGGACACGATGGGCCAAATGGCCCCCCTTCTGTGCTGAATCTTTTCTATGGTTCTAAATGGCCAACCCCTTATCTTGAGACTGTGACTCCTAGTTTGAGACTCTCCAGCCAGGTTGAACAGCATTCAGCATCTACCCTGTCAAGCCCTCTCAGAATTTTATACATTTCAATGAGATCACCTCTCATTCTTCTGAACTCCAGGGAATATAGGCCCATTCTACTCAATTTCTCCTCATAGGAAAACCCTCTCATCCCAGGAATAAATCCAGTGAACCTTCATTGCACCGCCTCTAAGGCAAGTATATCCTTCCTTAGGTAAGGAGAATAAAACTGTACAATACTCCAGGTGTGGTCTCACCAGAGCTCTATACAATTGCAGCAAGACCTCCTTACTCTTATACTCCAAACCCCTTGCAATAAAGCCTAATATACCATTTGCCTTCCTAATTGCTTGCTGTACCTGCATGTTAACTTCTTGTGATTCGTGTGCAAAGACACCCAAATCCCTCTGAATACCAACATTTCTTAGTGTCTCACCTTTTAAAAAATATTCTGCTTTTCTATTCTTCCTACCAAAATGGATAATTTCACATTTCCCCACATTATACTCCATCTGCCACCTTCTCGCCCACTCACTTAACCTATCTATATACCTTTACAGCCTCTTTGCATCCTCCTCACAGCTTACTTTCCCACCTAGCTTTGTATCATCAGCAAACTTGGATACATTACACTCGGTCCCCTCATCTAAGTCATTGATATATATTGTAAATAGCTGAGGCCCAAGCTCCGATCCTTGTGGCACCCCACTAGTTACAACCTGATAATTTCAGGGGGCCTAAACACGCAACTAGAAAAAAGTGACTGAGTGCTGCTTCAGTTAGTTTCAAAATATGAATTTTAAAATAAAATAAGTCTTACATTTATATATCACACAGAAACATCCCAATCAAATCAATTACTTTCAAATGCAGCCACTGTTGCTCTGCAGGCAAATGCAATGAATGAAAGAAAGAACTTCCATGCAGTGGAGTCCCCCAGGGGTCAGTATTAGGACATTGCTTTTCTTGTTATATGTAAATGACCTGGACTTAGTATAGGGAGTACAATTTCGAAGTTTGAGGATGATAAATTTGGTAATGGAAGTAAATAGTGAGGAGGATAGTTGCAGACTTCAGGAGGACATGGATAGGCTGGTGAAATGGGCAGACAGAGAGCTGATGCAATTTAATGCGGATAAGTGTGAAGTGATGCATTTCGGGAGGAACAACATGGAGAGGCAGTATAATCTAAATGGTACCATTTTTATGGGGTGGCAGGGCCAGTTGATAAGGCAGTTAAGAAAGCGTGTGGGATACTTGGCTTTGTAAATAGGGACATTGAATACAAAAATAAGGAAGTCATCCTAAACCATTACAAATCACTGGTTAGGCCGCAGCTGGAGAATTGTGTACAATTCTGGGCACCACACTTTAGGAAGGGTTTCAAGGCCTTCGAGAGGGTACAGAGGAGGTTTACCGAAAGGATACCAGGAATGAGGGACTTCAATATGTGGAGAGATTGGAGAAGCTGGGATTGTTCTCTTTAGAGCAGAGAAGGTTAAGGGGAGATTTAATAAAGATAGTCAAAATTCTGAGGGGTTTTGAATGAGCGAATAGGGAGAAGCTGTTTCCTCTGACAAGTGGATTGGTAACAAGATGCCATAGGTTTAAAATGATTGGCAAAAGAACGAGAGGGGAAATGAGGAGACATTTTTTCACACAGGATTGTTAAGCTCTGGAATGCACTACCTAAAAGGGTGGTGGAAGCAGATCCCATCGGAACTTTCAAAAGGCAAGTGGACATGTACTTGAAGAGGACTAATTTGCAGGGTTATGGGGGAAAAAGCTGAGGTGTGGGACTAAATTGGACAGCTCTTTCAAAGAACTGGTGCAGGCACGACGGGCTGAATAGCCTCCTTCCGTCCTGTAAGATTCTATGATTTATGTAGCCTCATTAAGGTCCCAAAGTGCGTTATGCCCAATCAAGTACTTTTGAAGTGTTCTCACTGTTGTAATGTAGGGGAATGCTGCAGATAATTTGTTCACAGCAAGTTCCCACAAAGAGCAATGAGATAAATGACTTCCATGGAAAGGAAAATCTGGCGGGGTATAGAACGGGCAGCCAATCCGCTGCTGCCAGGTTTTCACCACTGCCACAAACGGCCATACTTCGACAATGTGTTCAGTCCTGCAGGACAGGATTGTTCCAGCTGCCTTTCTTCCTCCGAGATGGAGCATATGCAGGGGGTATCCCTTGTCTCCGAGGAGCCAGCCCTTCAGGCTGTTTGGTGCGTGGACGAGGGGCTGGATGTTGGATTCCCTCAGAATGAATGAATCATGGTACCTGCAAGGGAATCTGGCACACGTGAAGAAATCTTTTCCTGTATTCGCAAATGAGTTGTGCGTTGATGGAGTGATATCCCTTTCTGTTGATGAATAGTCCTGGCTCGTGTTGAGGTGCTTGGATTGCTATATGCAACCGATTGCACCCTGTACCCGTGGAAACCCACTGCCCTCTCCGTCTGGCTGAGGTAGTCCATGGGGAAGTTGATGTATTGCGATGCCCTGTGAAACAAACCATTAGTGACTACGTGAAGGCCTTGAAGAGGGTGCAGAGGAGATTTACTAGAATGGTACCAGCAATGAGCGACTTCCGTTATGTGGAGAAACTGGAGAAGTTGGTATTATTCTCTTTGGAGCAGAGAAGGTTACGGGGAGATTTAATAGAGGTGTTTAAAATTATGAAGGGTTTTGATACAGTAGATAGGGAGAAACTGTTTCCACTGGCAGGAGGGTCACCAGAGGACACCGATTTAAGATAATTGGCAAAAGAATGAAGGGGAGATGAGGAGAATTTTTTTTATGTACCAAGTTGTTATGATCTGGAATGCACTGCCTGAAAGGGCGGTGGAAGCAGATTCAATAGTTACTTTCAAAAGGAAATTGGATAAATACTTGAAGGGAAAATTTGCAGGGCTATTGGAAAAGAGTGGGGGAGTGGGACTAATTGGATAGCTCTTTCAAAGAGCCGACACAGGAAAGAGGGGCCAAATGGCCTCCTTCTGTGCTGTAAGGTTCTTTGATTCTATAATAATCACATGAATTCCTTTTTTTTAAGTAAGTGGCACAATCAGAATTTATGGAACATTTTCCAGGCCTGATATCTCAATGGATTAGTGCACTGCACCACAGATGGAAAACATGGGCTGGAATGCTACATTCAGATGGTGTTCAGAGAGGCTTCCCCAGATGGTGAGTTGCTAACCTTGACTTGGTGATCCAAATGCTAAGTGGAGATAAAATGCTTGGCTGATGATAGGAAGGATACTCCACTAAAGACCTCATTACAGCATCCTAGCCAGCTGGTCACTGCACAGAACTATCTGAGGCATCGTTGTGTTCAGTGGTTCTCCCCTGATGGCTCAAAGAGTGGACAGTATCTCTGAGCCATTCGGAGCAGAAAGATGCCTTGTTTAATCCCCCGTACCCTGGGTTAGGGAGAGAAAAAATAACCAGGTTTGCTGCTCTTGATTGGTTTCCAGTAACCCCTACTGTCAGATCAGATCAGGTTCAGGCTCAACTCTGATGCATGTCCATGGTCAAATAGCCTAGCAGGCCTTCGAGTAATGATCACCTGAATTCAGTACTTGGATGCAATCTTCAGCCTGTATTTCAAAGGAAAGAACTTGCTTTTATCTCGCACCTTTCACGACCTCAGGACATCCAAAAACACTTTGCAGCCAATGAAGTACTTTTTGAAGTGTAGTCACTGTTGTTATGTAGGAAATGCAGCAGCCATCTTGCGCACAGCAAGATCCCGCAAACAGCAATGTGATAATGACCAGATAATCTGTTTTAGTTGAGGGATAAATATTGGCCAAGACACCAGGGAGATCTCCCCTGCTCTTCTTCGAAATGATACCTCCACACATTGTAGAACCCCCTCAGTACTGCACTGGAGCATCAGTCTGAATTTTGTGCTCAAGTCTCTGGAGTGGGACTTAAACCCACAACCTTCTGACTCAGAGGCGAGAGTGCTACCAACTAAGCCATGGCTGACCCTGTTCCAGGTGACGAAGAAAGAAAATTAAGCTGAAGATATTGAGGTTTGGCAGCACAGTGTTGAGTATTAGTGCGCTGGCAGTTCTACAGAATGAGGACAGACACAAGTTCGAGTCTCACTCTGCTTCGCTCCTCCTCTGAGCTGCATCAGGTGGGGGACTCAGCAGAGCATCCTCAAAGGTTGAGAGACAATCAGAAGCTGAGTAACACTCCAGGGTGGTCCCTGGTACCAGCTACATGGGATATTGTTGAGACGCTTGGAGCAGCCTGTATGCCTGACCTAGAAAAATCCCAATTCAATTCTTCGTTTTAATCTAAAATTCAACGTTTCAGGCTCAGAGGTAAGTTAAGTGAAGAAATTTTTTTTAAAACTAAGATGACCAGATATACGATTAAACTGCTTAAAGTCATGAATGTAAAGATAAAGTAAGAAGAGAGAGCGAATTAATTTGAGCAATTTTCAATAATCCTTTGCTCTTTTACATAGTTTTATGTTCAATAACCTATTGCCAGATTATAATCCCCATTAATACATTGCAGATATGTCTAAACAGCCCATTAACAAACTGCTATTGATTTGCGTCTGTATCACAGTTTTTAACAAAATGATTGGTAGATATGAAATATGATTAATTATACAAATAAGCCAGGTAGCAGAATAACCTTCAGTAGGGTTTATTCCATCCTTGCGATGTATCTGGTTCAGCAAAGAAGTGAGTGAAACTGTAGAATCCTCAACAGTCCAAGAGCCAGATCAGCTCAATTGATTGATGTCTTCCAAGTAACTTAGATTCACGGGTTATTTTAATGGGTGACATTGCTTCCTTTTAAGGATCACTTTCTTGTGCAGAATAATGCAGGGTAGAATCTATTGATATTTTCTTCAGAAAAGGAAAGCTCAACAGATATGTTGTGTTCATCGTACAAATACTGCTTGATCTTAATTTTAATCCATCTCGATAAACTCTAGGAGAGTGCAGTTGACTTGGCTCACCCTAATTTAAAGTGCGTTCAATTGATTTACAGGTTATAGTATGAAAGAGGCAACTATCAGCGACCATGTGATAGGGCTTGACTCCTTTCTCATGTCTCCATTTGTCAACTATCTTAACAATGTCAGCTTGACTCGGGGTCATTACATCAGCATTAATTAGCATCTTATAGGCAAATGTCTTCAATCAGTATAAATTTGACAGCTACAAACCGCTTTCCATGCTTCTTGTAATTCTGTCATTTTCGTCCCCCAAAAAAGTCAACTTATAACACATCGGTGATTCCCGAGGGAGAGTGAGCTAAAAAAAATCTGTCTTGTTCTTAGGGTAGTACATCTCGATGGCAGCTGTTTTGTGCTACTAACGTATCTTGTCATTGACTGAGCCTTAGGGTGTTTAGAGCATCCAAAATATTCAACAAAAGCCTGTTTTCACTTTTCATATGACAGTATTATGTATTATTTCTATACAGATCAGGGCTAACATTGTAGAATTAGTTCCTTTCTCTGCTTCTGTAGAGCATTTCAAAGTAACAGTCAGATTCATCCTTTTGTTCTTTGTAATGCCAGATGTCCAATTTACAACCTGAGAGTGATTCAAAGGAAGCTGCTGAAGTTCATGTGCAATTATAAGTAATTTACTTCATCATTTTAGTGTATTTCTGCATCTAATTATTTTTAGAAGGAACATGTAAACAGTTTCTGAGATTTTGTCCAAACATTGTATAATACCTTTATCCATGAACTCCCGATCACCTTTCCAAGGATTTCTATTCCAGCAATTCCCTATTTGTTGTAAGCAAAGTACTTTATTTCTTTAAATGAATTTTCACCAACACACGGTTTCCAAGTTGCTGATGGTTTGGCTCAGTGGTTAATTGTAGACTCTCCATTTTCAAACATGACACAGTGTGAGAGTTGAGTAGCAATCCTGGACAATGCAGCACTGCTCTCACTGTTTCATTAGGATTTATTTTACCTGTTCAGTTTTATTTCTGAAAGTCTTTTTTTCCCCTGACTTCCTCTCTTGAAGGTGTTGACTCCTGCTCGGTTATAGTTCTCCAGGCATCAGACACTCCCAAGTACCTTTCCCAAATCACCATTCTTCACGTGTGGACCTGGACAAAGGGTGTTTTCAAACTATTCAATAGTGAGACGGCAATGTAGCCAAGCTGAATTGCACTGATTGCTTTGCTTCATATTTTAATTAAAAAGCAGACTGTGTCTATTGATCAAATGATCAAACTGGCTCGACTCACTGATTGATGGTGACTTGTGAATGATAATTACATTGCTTCTGACATTTTGTGTAATGCTATGATTGGATGGTGTCAATCCTGCTAAATATAACATAATCGTATTTTGGTATGTAGCATTGTCCGTTGTAGATTTAATATACAGTGTTAGGTACATGTAAAGATCTCTACTCATTGGGGTAATGCTTATGACCCCATTTTAGGCCCTTAGCACCCTATTAACACCAATTTTCCCAAGTGAAAATCTACCTCAACTTCTTCAATGCCTTCCTCACCTCCCCAGTTCTACCCTACACAAACTCCAATTCATCTAAAACTCCACTGCTCGCACCCACTCTCGCTATAAGTCCTTCTTGCCTATCACCCTGTCTTGGCAACCTCTACTGGCTCACTTTCCCCGAGTACACTGAATTCAAAATCCTTTTCCTTGTTTACAAATCTCACCATAGTCTCATCCCTCCTCCTTCAGCCACACATTCCAGCCTGTCCTCTATGGCCATCTTCCCCCTCATGCTCTTTGTCTTTCAATGGCATAGCCTTCAGCCATCTTAGTCTTACTCTCTGGAACTCTGTTCCTTAACTTCATTCCCTTACTCCTTCTCTCCTTCAGTCTTAAAGCCTCTTCCTCTTTTCAACTATGCATTTGATCATCTCTCCGACCCTTTCTATTACTGCTCGGTCTCTACTCTCCAATGTGAAGCACCTTGGTATATTTTATTACATTAAAGGTGCTATATAAATGCAAGTTGCAGCTGTTGGTTCAACGTAAATACTAATCTGGTCTGAAACTGGAAGATGTCTCCGTGTATTGTGCGTCAGTTGCCTGGTTTGTACTGGCTTATCCCGACTGTAGCATGTGTTTTAATTCATGATTAAAACACTGAATTCAGCAGATTGGCAATAGTTACACTGCAGGGTACTGCCAGTGCCTTAGTTCTTTGTGCCCACACCCCATTACTGCATGGGATAAAGTCACCATTGGCAATCAAGATGCTGTCTTCAGGCGGGAATCCTTGGCCAACTTGTACTGTGCTGATGCCTTTTTTTCTTTTTGGCATCAGATCTATCGATAAGTGATTGTTCCTCCATGCCAGGGCTGACTATAGAACACAGAATGAGAACTTGTACGTTGAAGGAGCACCTTTGATGCAGCCACGTGATCCTTCAGCAGTTAAAAGAGCTTTGTAATGCAAAGCAAGGGAATGGCAGAGACGCAGTGGCGTAGAAGATGCACTTTTTGTGGGACCAACGAGCTGCTGTTGCATGTCCATTTAAGCTACCCAGAGCCAAATCACAAGGGTGGTTTTAACTCTCCCTGGGTATCAGGATCGAAGGGAGAGAGCAGTTAAAATAGAGCGGTTCCGTTGCCTGCTCCGTTGACGCAGATCTGCGATTTTAACGCCATTGATTTTGGCGGTGGATGAGGCTACAGCTAAATTCTGGCAGGAGCCTCATTAATAAATGCAAATCAGGGTCCCATGACGTACAGGGGATCCCAATGGAATTTTAACTGGCTGCTGGTTAGACCAGGTAAACCCTTTCGGGAAGCCAGCGAGGCGCTCTACTGTGAGTTAAACAAAAACTTCCCTTAGTGGGGGCCTGGAGGAGGAGGAGGAATGCTCCTCCTGCCTCCACATTATGACTACAACTACTGCTGGCCTGTGTTTGCTCACCCCCCCGCATCCCTCCCCCCACCCCCGGACTTATCTGTGGGCCTCGGCCAGTGTCCAGGACGGCCAGTGAGCTGCATTGGACGCCCGATTAGGACCTGCAGCTCACTGCAATTACAACGATGAGGTCTAAGGACCAATTTAGGATGGTTCTCTCCATTCTGGCATGTATCGCACCCGGCTTCGGCTACAAAGGAATTTAGACCCCTATGAACCAAAAAAATTCTTACCCAGTGTCCTTCATTCATAATTGAAGCAAGAGCTGGGGTATATTTGGTCCTGATTAACATCACAGGGAGACAGCTTTTTGTTTTTGATATCATTTTCTTATTTAAAACAGAGCTAATTAATACCAGAAGACTGGTTGTATATTTCTTGAGTTCCAAAGGATCATATGACTGCATTGCCAGCTGTAATAATAGTACAAAGATAGTGTTGTACACTTTTGTCTTATTTCTCCAGACCTGTACCAAGCCTAGTTTTATTCATAATAGAAATATATTGCACAATAAAAGGAAGCAAGTCTTAGTACCTTGATAACCTTGAAATACCTCATGACGATATTTTTCTTACGAACAATACTCCATTTAGTCTGACAAACCATGTAGAAATTAGCGTGAGATTACTTTGTGAAGATCATTTTAATGAATGAGTGATTGACATTTCACATTCTCAGGTAGTTATAACTTTGTGATGAATGACCTAATCTGCCTTTGTTTGCATTGTCAGTTCATGTCACCTCCATAGAGTTTAAACTCTGTGTTCAAGCCCAGATGAAAGATTAGTTTTGCAGAGCAGATTTTACTCCAGAGTGAATCTTCAGTTCTTTTCCAAACGACTCAAGTGCATACTTTCTATCCAATCAAGGAGCAGACACATGAGCTGGTTGTGGTGCAGGAACCATCTTGCAGACAACATTGTGTGAGCAGGACTGTGTTAGTCAATGGAGAGTCTTTGCAAATCTGGCATCAGGGAAATGGCCACAGGATGGAATAATTGAAAATAGTGTAAATTCAGGACACTGACATGGAAAAAGAGAGAAAATAGAAGACAAAGTACACACTTTTTGTCCTTCTCTGCAGTAAGTAAGCACTGAGCTTTCAGGTAAACATGAGTGAGGTGCAATGCAGAGTTATCCCAAATGTGGCAGAACGCCACAGAACCAGTGCAATGTTCCCAGATCATTATCAGACAGGTGGCCATTTTTACCCTGGACAGTTAAAATCGCCCGTTACTTACTCACCTTGGAGTTTTTTTTTCAAAAAATATACTTTATTCATAAAATTTGTAGCAAAAACATACAATACAGTTGTCATATCACATTCCAAACGTACACAATACAGATTATACAATTTGCAGGTTAAATCAAGTACAGTTCAATGAACACATTGTGCATAATTACAGTTCATGACACTCTGGGGTGTCTCATTGCATTATACTCAATACAGATTATTGATTACAGATTCATTACAAGTACATTACAGATTCATTACAGGTACATTACAGCAATTTGAATTTTACATTCTGCCCGAGGCAGGCGGGGGGAGGGGGGGGGGGGTTTCCCTGATTGCAGCCCTTCGGAGTTGCCAGGATCTGATCATTTTGGATTTTAACCTGCTCTCCTAAGCAGGCGGCAAGGACACCCATCCAAAGCTATTAGGGTCCTTTTTAACATATGCATGTCAGGGCCCAATGATGTCATCAGGATCCGACTGCAATTTTTACTGGGAGGCCTGAGCGGGAAATGGCAGCACAGACGGAGATCAGGGCCAGAAGAGACCCAAAATGGTAAGTTAAATTTTTTTTAAATGATTTCTTTTGTGGGGCCAGAAGGAGCAGAGGGGCCCCATGAGCAAATGTTAGGCCTCCCCTGCTGCAATTCCACCTCCCCCCACACCCGGATCATGGGGACCCGTACGGGACGGCCCAGCAAACAATCTCATGCGCTGACGGGCGGCATCCAGGCTGAGTGAATTTGTGCCGCTTCCCACCAACATCCCACCCAGAATGAGTGGGAAGTCGGCTGGTGGCATTTAAGCAAGGCCCGGGAATTAAAATACTTCTTTTTTTTGCTCCAGCGGGTGAATTTTGGACTGACGCCAAAACTCACCCACTGAAAACTGGCCCTCAGTTAAAACCTGTTTCGATGCATTGCACGTTGTTTCCTTATATTTATTTTGGTGAATTATCGGGAAGAGGCACCGAAGACCGAACAGATCCTTGGCCGCAAGCAAAGAGATGAAATTATAAAGAACAACATTCAAGCGATTTTCAACATTACTCCAACCCTGCAGTGCATTGCTGCCTTGAAACACGATCCGGCCGATGTGACATATCTTCTTGTTACATACCAGCAGATCTCCTTTAACATTGCTCATGGTGATTCAGAGGATGTGCTGTTTATCGTTAGAGGATATTAAGCCATGAAACCCACAATTTATTATAAGGCCCATTGATTCACGTTGACTGAATAAATCAAATAACATTTTTATTACATGGTAATCTGTAATTTTTAGGGGGATTGAATTTCTAAATTTTGTCCATATTCTGTGAAAATTATATTTTTTTAACCATGTATTTAATTTTTATCCTTCACCTTTTTCCAGCTGAGGATGCATAGCAAGATAGTATGCGAAATGTATGCAGTGGAATTAGGTAGTGGGTTTTTAGCAGTAATGGGGAGTGGGTTGTGGGGTTTAGCACACTGAGGATGGTCCTGGAGTTTGTCAGAACACTAGTAAAGAGGGTACTGGAATTTAGCAGCATGGAGAGATCCTGTTATTTGGCAGCGCCAAAGATGGGACCCCGGTATTAGCCGGACTTGAGGTGGGAGCCGTGCGGGAGGAGGGTGGAATCTGGGGATTGGCTCACGAGTTGTTAACAAAATTCGGTGCTGTCTTAGATATTCTCAGGTGGTTGTCACTCCTGTGAGAGATCCCTTGGTCTTGTGCTCAGAATTGTGCCCATACAGTCCGATATCTAATCGTAAGATGGCGAAATAATGGAACCTCCTTGTGATTTGAACTGGATATTGTGTCTTTTGCTCGTGCTCTCACATTTACTTCTCCAATCTTTCAAAAGGCAAACTGATTGATACTTTAAGGAGACAAGGCCCACAAACTAGTTTATTTTAGAATTATTAAGTGAACAGAGAAACATTGAGAGTAACTCTCATCCTAGTATGACTTGATTCTGTATCACTTGTTGCAGCAAATAAAAATAATAAAATATGCCACATTACCCCTATTGGTGAGCTCACAACTTTTCCTACTCAGCTGAATCTGACCAGCTTTCTCCAGTCAAGTCAGCTCTCTCTTTAACAGAGAAATCTGTTGACTCCTTGCGGGTGATTTTTAAAACGGAGCCCGGAAGGGAGCGGGGGGTCAAATTGAGGTCAGGAAACCCATTGGGGTTTATTTTTTTTTGTTGGTTTCCCGTCCGTCTGACCGGCTGATTGACGGGCTGGTCTCAGTCGAACCGGAGAGCAGCCAGGGAGAGGACGTCTTCAGGTAAGTCTGTAGGTTTGTTTGTATGGATGGATGGGGGGGGGGGGTGCATACGTGGGCACAGGGGTCCCGACTCATGGGGGTTGGGATTGGGGGTCAGTCACGGTGGAGGGGGGAGGTGTCAGGATCGGGGGTCAGTCACGATGGGGGTGGTGTCGGAATTGGAGGTCCGCGATCGTTGAGGGTGAGGGGTGGGTCGGATGGGGAGGGTCGGGGGTCTGAGATTGGGGGTGGGGGGGGTCCATGATCGTTGGGGGGTCGTTGCAGGTAGGCTCGTTGGGCCTGGGGGAAGCATGCCTGCTCCTCCATGCCCACAAGCTGTGCCTTTCTAGACACCTACCTGTTAGTCTCGGGCCTTCTCGCCTCTTTTCATGAGGTATAAAACAGAAGGCCCGGGAGTCCCTGCCCTCCGGGGTTGAAATCGGGAATTAGTGTAAAATGGAGGCCTGAAACTTCCTTGAAAGGTTTCAAGGCCTGACCTGCCTCCTGGGAGCGGGTTGGTCGCCCGCCCCTTGTCCCGCCCTGGTGAAAACTGGAAATGGGCGGGTTGGAGGCGGGTCAGGGGTGGTTCTGAAATGGTTGCAATTTTCAATGCTCCCCCCGCCCCCCAACCCACCTGTTTTTAATTTGAAAATTGAGCCCTCTGTCTTCCTTACTAGATTTTCCACCAAATTGAACTGTACATGTGCTCCTCTTTCTTTTTGTTACTTCTGACCACAAGAATGTGCCTGTCCCTCTGACTTCTTCCTCATTCAATGATTCACCAGTCGGCCTGTCAATAAAACCACAGGAACAGGAGTAGGCCATTTAGCCCCTCAAGCCTGTTCCGCCATTCAATGAGACCATGGCTGATCTGTGACCTAACTTCATTTCCCGCCTTAGCCCCGTATCCCTTAATACCTTTGGTTAACAAAATTCTATTAATCTCAGATTTAAAGTTAACAATTGAGCTAGCATCAACTGCCATTTGCGGAAGAGAGTTCCAAACTTCTGCCACCCCTTGAGTGTAGAAGAGTTTCCTAACTTCACTCCTGAAAGTCCTGGCTCTAATTTTTAGGCTATGTCCCCTCGTCCTAGACTTCCCAACCAGCGGGAATCGTTTCTTTCTATCTACCCTATCAGTTCCCCTTAATATCTTGAAAACTTCGATCAAATCGCCTCTTAATTTTCAAAATTTCAGTGACTACAACCCTAGTTTATGTAATCTCATCTCATAATTTAACCCTTGGAGTCCAGGTATCATTCTAGTAAATCTACGCTGCACTCCGTCCAAGGCCAATATATCCTTCCTAAGGTGCGATGCCCAGAACTGAACACGGTACTCAGGTGTGGCCTAACCAGGACTTTGTATAGCTGTACCATCTACTTGACCCAAACCCCCCCCTTCCCCAGGAGTGGTTTCCTGGCAGATACCCCATACTGGGCTCAAATGAACAGGGTCATTCTAACGGTAATAGGTGTGGAAATGAGTTAGCAAACTACCTATTGTCCCTGGTCATTGTGAAAGACATCTTCCATGCCTGGCTCATTAATATATAAATTCCTCTGCCTCAGCAGCTGCAGTATATGGGCTGCAAGGAGATTTTAAACCTCTGCAAACCCACTTCAACTCACCACTTAAATGTAACTCATTTCCCAAATCTGTTCTTTGGAAAATAGACAGGAATCCTGAAATGCGACACTCGTGGATTCCTGGGGTCTATCAGCAGTGAGGAGGGGAAAGGGCATGGGTCTGACAGCATTGCGGGAGGTAGGGGGGTCCTGGGTCTGGCACTGATTTGTAAGTTTTTAAGAGATCTTGGCAAACGTTAAATTAAATGTTTTGTGTTTGAATCCTGGAAAATAATTAAATATCGAAGCTACATAAATAAATCTAGAGATTCCATTCTCTCTGCCTCTCTGGAACAGTAAACACATGACTGCTTTAATATTTTTCATAATGCGAAATTCAGTGTGTAAGTTTTGCATCTCTTGTAAAGTGGGTAGGAGAGCACGGCTTGCAATCAGCATCCTCTATCAATTGCCAGTCTTGCACGAATGACCTTATTTAGCTGAGCTAAGAGTTTCAAAGTATTTTTTGGATATAAACCTGTCGACATTGATTTACATTGTTATTAGGTTTAATATGCAAAAAAAAATTCTTACCTCAACAGCATATAATTAGTGTTTCACTCACCCATGGCAAGTGGGCGAACAAATCTTGTATAAATAGGGATTGGTTTTCAACTTCCCTCTCTCTCTCTCTCTCTCTCCTCCACTCTAGCACTCTATTAAAGGAAAACACTCGAGTAAAGATTACCTGAATAAAATATTTGAAATTTATCCTCTAACCTTTCTTCATAATATTTTGACGAAAAGAATACTGTCAGAGGCTGAAAAATTGCTGATGATGCATCCTGTGAAATTGTACACATTGCGTATGCTCAAACTGCAAGATCTTCCTTCAGCCAAAAATATCAAGTCTTTAGAAATGCTTTTTGAGAGTGGCTAAGGCCTGCAGGAAAATAACATTGAAGGTACTCAAAAACACAATCAAATAATTATTTGTTAGGCCACCTTCCAACGTCCCTGTGCATGGTCACTCTGTGCATTATCTACCTCCACTCCCCGTTCCCCATTGTACTTCTAAATGTAACTGAAAAGAACTGCACCTAGAAATGTTCTGCTCACAAACACTGTGTCATCAGGAATTTATTTTTTCTCAGGTTTCTTGTTTTGTTTTTTCCTATCCTCTCCTCAAGTGGTTGTCTCTTTGCTGGTGTGAGCTTCCATGGGCACCAGGAACTCTGTGGTAGCTTGTCCAAGTGGCCATTAGTCATGAGTGGACATTGACAGTGAATAGGCAATTGAACTGCAGGATATCGAATTGAGCCTCGCACAATTCTGTCCTCACCCAACATTCATGTGCATGTACTTCCAGCAGAGACACTACGCCCACTCATAACAGACTGGGGATTGAGCCTTGGACCTTCCTGGTTGTCTGGTTCACTTATTCAATGGATAAGCTCCCTGAGCTATTTGAGGAGCCCTGTCATCAGGCATTTTCACGTTGTAGGTTCCAGTATTCCACTGGAGCAACAGTTTAGAGAGTAAGGGAGGGTGGTGAAAATTCAATACTTTTTGTGGGTCTGAGATTTGCCATTGGAAGCATGGAAAATGTAAACCTCTTAATCTTAGTCCTCCAACAGAGGCTGGCAGGAAACATGAGCGATTAAAAAGGGAAGAGTGGAAGTTAGGTCATCCAGACCCTGAATACCAACATGAAAGTACTTATAAATGCAGTTTCCATTGAGTTTCTAGCACCAATAATAATTCAGTGCTGGACACGAGTAAATCAAAGCACTCTGTCTTTCAAGGATGGCAGCTAATGTTCTGCCATGACTATTGTCACATCTTGTCCGTCTTTACTTTCTCGGGTGATTGAACCCCTCTTCCAATATGGTGTGGTACTCAAACATATAGAGCATAAGGACCCCTTTGTCTCTGCCATTAACTGATCTCAGCCATGATGGCCATGGGGACATTACAGTTTGGTTCAGCATCTCTCGGCTAGGGAGACGGTAAAATGGGTCAAGGTCCTGCTCTGGGTCACAGCTTGCTGCTAACAGCCACTTTTCCTTTGAGCAACTACCTTCAGGATTAGGAGAGAAATTCAGAATAAAAATTGGAGGTGAAGAAATTGACAGGGAGATTACACAATTAACAGGGAGAAAATTGGAAATTATACTTGATTGAAGTCTTGCAATAGTTTAATTTACTTTAAGAAAATACAGATTGTCTCTCCCTCTATTAAAAATATCAATGGCAGAATACCCTGATAACTCAAGTATTAAACATACAGAATGGTGTGGAATGGAGACACAATGGCAAGAAAGTTCCTGCGTGTGAACCCTGATATGTGCTGAGTAATCTAATATCAACTGGGAAGCAGCAGGGGTTTGATAATTAGTCTCGGCTATCTGGGAGAGGAGGGAAGTCGGTCAGGATTCTGATTGATGATCTATATCCAGTGATGTGTGGAAATCAGGCTCAGCCTCCCCAAGCAACCTTCAGCACGCACCTGGTTCAGCTCCCAATACTCATTGTCTAGGCTTATATATGCATAATGACCACTTGGGTAAGATATGGAAAGGCGGTTGACACTTGAGTAACGTCAAGGGAAGGGGGTAAGAATAGCAACAGTTGGATAGTCTACACTAACCATCCAGTAGGCCATGTTGAAACAGCCTCATTATATCCTATTGTGAATCATAGGGTGGGATGATTCAGTTTCCTGGACCGTACAATCTGCTGTCTATACTGTTTAATATACCTTGAGGCACTGTTCCCAGCTAGTTCTCATCAATTTTCTTCTCTCAATGCCTCGTCTCATCAGCGTGGTTGTAACAATATGTGTTAGCGATACATTTTTTTTTGCTTTTCAAAATTGTTGTTGGTATATCTTCTATAAAATAACACACGTAATGCAAAGAGCTAAAGAGTAATATTTCATCTTCATTCTGCTGATGTTCTTATAGACTGTTCATAATATATTTTTGTGTTTTACGTCATTATGGGGAATCATCGGCCCATTAAATTATAATCTCCACAAATCCTCAACTCAGTCTGTTAAGATGGCAATACTGCAGGTTCTGATTCACAAAATCAGAATCTCTTACGACTGTGACATTATTCTGTGAAAGGTGCTCTATAAATGCAAGGTTATATTGTATCAGTAGTAATATTGTAACTGTGAGGCTTTTTTTCTTTCTCTGACAGTAAATGTGTTACTTTTGAGTTTCTTTCACGACACAAATAATTGTGTCTTCGGAGGTAACAAAGTAATCTACAAGAATAACTCACGACATATGTACAAAGACTATGACTAGACATCACTGTATACGTGTCTAAAAATCTGTACATTATCCTGTATGCAGCCTTCAACATCTTCCATCGCACGCATTGTTCTATATGTAATTGACAGAATAAGCAAAAGCGCGAGTTTGCAAAGCTGTATATTTCTGGTCAATAACAGCAAAGACAGTTCAGCAACATATGATTAAACTCCTTATGGGAGCACTGTCATCTTCTGCCGTGATTTTCTCTGTCTGACAATGCACATGAAAGTGTGAGTACCAAAATGGAACCATACTGAGAGTAAGTCTTCAGCAAGAAGCTGAGCAGGATGAATATTTTATGAGAAAGCAGCTCTTAATATGTTGTGGATTGACACAGTTTACCAATGCACCACAACCCTTTTTAATCTGGTAATTCAATTAAACAGTCCCTTCTTAACATTCAAACTGTCCCAGAGCACTCTGACTAACTTTAATATTCTTGTGCTTATTTCGCACAACACTGGGTGGTACTTTAAGGGAAGACAAATACATTCCACTCCATTATATAAATAAAAGCTAAAATAAGATGCCTGCAAAAATAAAGTTAACACAGTAAATATACAGATAACAGCAGAATGGAAAATGCATTTTTCAGGAGGAAACGATCTTCTTTAATTTTACCTTCTCCTGGCACCCCTCCCCCACCTCCAAAGGCAGTGACTCATGCTGAGATGTGCTTCCATAGGGGCTGGCTGCCATCCAGTGCCTTGATGAAGTGGCCTAGATAGTAACACAGACTATTCAGGCTGTAGATGACATCACACCGAGCCTAATCATGTCCCCATCTGATTTCCCACTTGCCCCTTTCCAGGTAATTGGTCAGGTTACAAAGGCATGTAGTGAGGTTAGTTAATAGTTCTTTCAGACAAGCACAAACTTCTTTCTAACACACGCTACAGGAATACTAAACTGCTTGGGTTACTATATATATTTACAAAAAGTTGTACAAAACCAATAGTCTGCAGCGATGCCTTGGAATGATCTGCACAATTTCTCTATCCTCCAAACAATGACATTTGATAATAATTCTGGTTGAAAAATCAGAATAATTCTGATACTGAATTGCTCAGACCAATTTAAAAGAAGCTTAAAATTCTCCAATTCAGATTGTCCATGCCTTTCACCGCATTTCAACAGCACCTCCCAAACCCACGATTTCTACCACGTAGAAGGACAAGGGCAGCAGGCACGTGGGAACAACACCACCTGCACGTTCCCCTCCAAGTCACACACCATCCCGACTTGGAAATATATCGCCGTTCCTTCATCGTCGCTGGGTCAAAATCCTGGAACTCCCTACCTAACAGCATTGTGGGAGAACCTTCACCACACGGACTGCAGCGGTTCAAGAAGGTGGCTCACCACCACCTTCTCGAGGGCAATTAGGGATGGGCAATAAATGCTGGCCTTGCCAGCGACGCCCACGTCCCATGAACGAATAAAAAAAAATTCCCTGTTCCTTTACGTACATTGCCACCTCTTGACTCAATTTACTCCAGTGGTCTCCTGGTCAGCCTCCCATACACTTCAGCTCATCTAAAACACTGCTATCCCACACCAAAATCATACTTGCCCATTGCACCCATCCTTGTTGACCTACATTTGCTCCTGATTCCCCAATACCTCAAATTTAAAATTCTCATCTTTGAAATCCTTTCATAGACTCACCTCGCCCATCACTGTCATCTCCTCCAGCTCTACAGCCGTTCCCATTCTGTCCATTCCTCTCTGCCTCCAGCCTCTTGGTGAAGCTTCCCTTCCCCCCATCATTGGTGACTGTCCCTCCCTAAGCCCCTCTGCCTCTCCACCTCCCTCTCCTCCCTTAAAAAGTACCTCTTTAACCAATCTGTTGATCACCCCTCCTAATCTCTCTTTCTTTGACTTGGCATCTGTTTTCTTCACTCCTCTGTGAAGCGCCTTAGGACATTGTTGTTGTTTGGCATTCTACTAAGAAGGCGCAAAAGGGTCTGTGCGCTGTCATGTTTTGGATTTTACACAGCAGCAATGGAAGAAAGAACTCTTTAAAAAGATACAAATGATGTGGGAATTGGCCAGCAGTGAGTTTGTATACTGCCTGAGGCCTGGGTTCAAATTGAGGCCAGGTTGATGGCATGAAAGACTCCTCTATGGTGGCTGTAAGCTTTATGTGAAATTAATTGAAATATCTCAATCCATTTCTTAGTGGGCATGAACCCAAAGCACAAATCTGGGCTAATTAGCATTAAATGCACAATTTTTCCACTTAAAAGTATGAGCATGGAAAAAATCACAGTGGTACAGTAGGTTTCTGAGGTTAGTGTTAAAGTACATTTTGGGGACAGTGTAGAGGGAGCTTTTAGCCCATGATGTAGTTGATTTATGAGTGATTGATTCTAACACTGGTGTAAAAAGTGCTGGAATGTTTCTGTGCATTACTTTGTGGATGACGAGGAATA
Source organism: Heptranchias perlo (assembly GCF_035084215.1). Classification (NCBI taxonomy): domain Eukaryota; kingdom Metazoa; phylum Chordata; class Chondrichthyes; order Hexanchiformes; family Hexanchidae; genus Heptranchias; species Heptranchias perlo. The sequence continues at coordinate 10,434,397 of NC_090357.1, read as the reverse complement.
AAAATTTACAAATGACGTGATCTGGCCATTTCATTATTTCGATCAGGTTCTGATTTGATCATTCAACTCCAAATTCAAATGAATCCTGTTTTGATCACTGTAACTTTCTTATTCTTACTTACCCTCAACAAATTGTATAACCCTGTAGCATCAAGTATGACTGCACTCTTGGATATGTACATTTCAATACCAAGAGCAACTTTGTTAGCCCAGCCAGTAATTTCCCTGCTAATTTAATATTGAATCGTACAAACTAAGTCAGTCTTTGGCTCAATCCCTAGTCTGTGCTGAGTTCACTGATCTTGACCTGGGCAGCAGTGGGACCATAATAATTAACCTCCATATCACTCGGCTATTGAGTTCAAATCAGCCATGGTTCTTGCTCTTGTTTGCTATCTGGTGCTCCCCATTGGAAAGTGCACAATTTCCATGAAATTGGACTCAGAACCATATAAGTTTACAGCATAGAACGAGGCTATTTGGCCCATCATCTGTGCTCATTCTTTCTTACAGCAATCCAAAACTAATCCCACAACCCTACATTCTCCCCAAAGCCCAATATCTTCCTCTGCTTCAAATATTTATCCACTCTTCCCTTGAAAGATGCAATGGTCTCTGCTTCAGCTACCCCCTGTGACAAAGTATTCCATGCTTAATAAACTTATGTGCAAAGAAATTTGTTCCAACTTCTCTCCTCACTTCCTTAGTGACCATTTTAAGTTGCTGACCCCTCATCACTGATTCGCCAACCAGAGAAAATGATTTTTTCCCAATTCACCTCATCAAAATTCTTCATTATTTTAAAAACCCACATTAAATCTCCTTTTAGCCTTCACTGCTCCAATGGAAATACTTCCAGTACTTAAAGTCCATCTTCATAACTATAATTTCTTATCTCTGGTAATATTTTGGTGAATCTTCACTGTGCACTCTCTATGGCTATAATGTCCTTTCTGTAATGGGGTGCAAAGAACTCCAACTGGTATATATTTTTTTTATTCGTTCATGGGATGTGGGTGTCGCTGGCGAGGCCAGCATTTATTGCCCATCCCTAATTGCCCTTGAGAAGGTGGTGGTGAGCCGTCACCTTGAACCACTGCAGTCCGTGTGGTGAAGATTCTCCCACAGTGCTGTTAGTTATGGAGTTCCAGGATTTTGACCCAGCGACAATGAAGGAACGGCGATATATTTCCAAGTCGGGATGGTGTGTGACTTGGAGGGGAACATGAAGGTGGTGTTGTTTCCATGTGCCTGCTGCCCTTGTCCTTTTAGGTGGTGGAGGTCGCGGGTTTGGGGGGTGCTGTCGAAGAAGCCTTGGCAAGTTGCTGCAGTGCATCCTGTGGATGGTACACACTGCAGCCACTGTGCGCCGGTGGTGAAGGGAGTGAATGTTTAGGGTGGTGGAATGGGTGCCAATCAAGTGGGCTGCTTTGCGCTGGATGGTGTCGAGCTTCTTGAGTGTTGTTGGAGCTGCACTCATCCAGGCAAGTGGAGAGTATTCCATCACACTCCTGACCTGTGCATTGTAGATGGTGGAAAGGCTTTGGGGTGTCAGGAGGTGAGTCACTCGCTGCAGAATACCCAGCCTCTGACCTGCGGCTGTAGCCACAGTATTTATGTGGCTGGTCCAGTTAAGTTTCTGGTTAATGGTGACCCCCAGGATGTTGATGGTGGGGGATTTGGCGATGGTAATGCCGTTGAAAGTCAAGGGGAGGCGGTTAGACTATCTCTTGTTGGAAATGGTCATTGCCTGGCACTTGTCTGGCGCGAATGTTACTTGCCACTTATCAGCCCAAGCCTGGATATTGTCCAGGACTTGCTGCATGCGGGCACAGACTGCTTCATTATCTGAGAGTTTGCGAATGGAACTGAACACTGTGCAATCATCAGTGAACATCCCCATTCCTGACCTTATAATGGAGGGAAGGTCATTGATGAAGCAGCTGAAGATGGTTGGGCCTAGGACACTGCCCTGAGGAACTCCTGCAGCAATGTCCTGTGGGCTGAGATGATTGGCCTCCAACAACCACTACCATCTTCCTTTGTGCTAGGTATGACTCCAGCCACCCGAGAGATTTCCCCCTGATTCCCATTGACTTCAATTTTACTCGGGCTCCTTGGTGCCACACTTGGTCAAATGCTGCCTTGATGTCAAGGGCAGTCACTCTCACCTCAACCCTGGAATTCAGCTCTTTTGTCTATATTTGGATGAAAGCTGTAATGAGGTCTGGAGCAGAGTGGTCCTGGCAGAACCCAAACTGAGTATCGGTGAGCAGGCTGTTGGTGAGTAAGTGCCGCTTGATAGCACTGTCGACAACATCTTCCATCACTTTGCTGATTATTGAGAGTAGACTGATGGGGCGGTAATTGGCCAGATTGGATTTGTCCTGTTTTTGTGGACAGGACATACCTGGGCAATTTTCCACATTGTCGGGTAGATGCCAGTGTTGTAGCTGTACTGGAACAGTTTGGCTAGAGGCGCGGCTAGTTCTGGAGCACAAGTCTTCAGCACTACAGTTGGGATGTTGTTGGGGCCCATAGCCTTTGCTGTATCCAGTGCACTCAGCCGTTTCTTGATATCACGTGGAGTGAATCGAATTGGCTGAAGACTGGCTTCTGTGATGGTGGGGATATCAGGAGGAGGCTGAGATGGATCATCCACTAGGCACTTCTGGCTGAAGATGGTAGCAAACGCTTCAGCATTGTCTTTTGCACTTACGTGCTGCACTCCGCCATCATTGAGGATGGGGATGTTTCCAGAGCATCCTCCTCCTGTTAGTGTTTAATTGTCCACCACCATTCACGATTGGATGTGGGAGGTCTGCAGAGCTTTGATCTGATCCGTTGGTTGTGGAATCGCTTAGCTCTGTCTATTGCATGTTGCTTCTGCTGTTTAGCATGCATGTAGACCTGTGTTGTAGCTTCACCAGATTGGCACCTCATTTTTCGGTACGCCTGGTGCTGCTCCTGGCATGCTCTTCCACAATCCTCATTGAACCAGGGTTGATCCCCTGGCTTGTTGGTAATGGTAGAGTGAGGAATATGCCGGGCCATGAGGTTACAGATTGTGCTGGAATACAATTCTGATGCTGCTGATGGCCCACAGCGCCTCATGGATGCCCAGTTTTGAGCTGCAAGATCTGTTCTGAATCTATCCCATTTAGCACGGTAGTAGTGCCACACAACACGTTGGATGGTGTCCTCTGTGCGAAGACGGGACTTCATCTCCACGAGGACAGTGCGCTGGTCACTCCTACCAATACCATCATGGACAGATGCATCTGCAACATATAGATTGGTGAGGACGAGTTCAAGTAGGTTTTTCCCTCATGTTGGTTCACTCACCACCTGCCGCAGGCCCAGTCTGGCAGCTATGTCCTTCGTGACTCGGCCAGCTCGGTCAGTAGTGGTGCTACCGAGCCACTCTTGGTGATGGACGTTGAAAACCCCCACCCAAAGTACATTCTGTGCTCTTGCTACCCTCAGTACTTCCTCCAAGTGGTGCTCAACATGGAGGAGGACTGAACATTGAACGTGGCTGTGATATGGTGGCACCACCTCATTTTGCCAACCCTCGCCCGGCCACCTCATGGTCAAGTAGGTTGCTAACTTCTAATATTCACCATCTAGGCTCAAGAGCAGCCTCTTGGGGAAAGTACGGAAGGACTTCCAGCAGGTGCGGATCGGCACTTGTGCATGAGTCAGCACCATTGGGAGAGGAGGGGAAGGGGAAGGAAAAATTAGCTGTTGGGGGTACTTACAAAGAGTTGATGGCACAGAATTTCATTTAGTGCCATATCCAAAGAAAAAAACCAGCAGTATTGAGTTGCAAAACTTGGTGGCCTGTAGACATTCTGTTTTGCATAAACCACCACAAACCTGACTGTAGCAATAAGCCATCCATGATTTTAATTAGGGTTGCCCTTTCATAAAAGGATTCATTTATCAGGTGTCCGCCCAACCATAATTGACCGAAGCCAATAGAAATGAAAAGCGCTTAATCATTTTCTGTCTACACCCGTATTATTTCAGTTGATCAGTTTTTTCATTCTAAAGTCCAGTTAATTGAATATAGTTTTTTAAAATTACACATTTTATCACATTGACAGTTGTGTTCTACATCAATACAGTTGTAACTTCTTATGCAAGTGAGCTACAACAAGGCAAATTAAAAACTTGTGTCATTTGGTTCATTTGGTAAATTCACTGCCCAGAGCAAAACCTCCACTTCACATGTGTGAAAGCAGAGAAACCTGAAGCTGATATTTCATTCCACTTACAATACAATCTATTAACTGGTGATAGTCAATCATACTCAGATGATAACCCCTGTTGGAGAAAGAATCAGCCCTTATGCTTCTGCTCAAGGAAAATCACTGTAAAGGAATGTATTTTCGTGAAAGCGGTTTGCACTAAGCCGTTTCCACTCACTCGCGCCAAGGCCATGCGACAATGGTGAGTCAACGCAAAATGGTTGTTCAAGTTTGAAATGCAATCTGTGCATGTTGATGGAGAAGCTTTGAGTATTTATTTACATTATTGTACAGCCTTGGACAATGCTGTAGCTAGGGTCCATGGGATTGCTTCCGTCGAGCTCTAAATTATAGTGCCCTGTACAGCAAGATCAGATTGTATTTGGGCAGTGACCCGTATGACTGCAATTTATCTGGCTTCAAACCTTTGAACTTCCCAAAAGAGGCAGCTTTACCGGTTGCTAGGCTACCGCAGGTAGAGATCTTCACACAAGCCACTTCACCCCACCTGTGTTGTAATCGAGAAGGACTAACTAGGCAGATGTGAATTTAAAAACAAGTTTTGACTGATTTGCATTTAACAAGAATAGCTATCCCAGTAATGGGAATGAATCCTTTTCAAGAACAGGCAGTTATCTATAGTTTTCACCTTATTTCACTTACAGAACATTTGAATTTGTCTACTCTTTTAAAATCATTTTCCAGAAATTTTATAACCATCTGTAAATGTTTAACATCATTTTTGGGACCTGCCATTATGTATTATTCACACAGCCCTGCACAGCTTCAAATTGTGACATAACAGATTTACCTCATGTTGTTTATCCACAAATACTGTGAAATCTGTGCTATACCGATTTCGATAGCACTCTTTATATTACACCTGTTGAATTGAAATTTCTCAGTGCAATATTTTTCGTGCACTGGTTAAAGTGTTCACATCAAATTCCTAATATAAGCTAATATAACAAAAATAAACTGGTTAATTAGTCCAGTCTGGTTTAATTCATTAATTCATTTTAATTAATTAAAATAGTGCAAGAAGGAACTTCAGCCCTCATAGAGAAGACAAAGTGGAAAAGGTTTGCGAGTGGTCTCTCCCCTCACTGCCTGCTCAAAACAGCCATTGAACATCTTGCCTGGTCCAGATTCACAAAGGAAAAGGTGGTACAATGTTGAGAGATGGCAGAAAGTATGCAGTGATTCATGCGCTTTTGTGCTTCACGTGTATTCAATGGGGTGATGACTGTACTGGCAGCGTACTGCAGATTATGCATTGCGTTCTTATTTTCTGAATCCATTCTCTTCAGGTACTGTATCTTCAGGTGTCCTGGCTGATATTTATCCCTCCACCAACATCACTAAAACAGATTATCTGGTCATTATCACATTGCTAGTTGTTGGACCTTGCTGTGTGCAAATTGGCTGCTGCATTTCTTACATTACAGCAGTGATTACACTTAAAAAAAAGTATTTCATTGGTTGTAAAGCCCTTTGGGATGACCTGAGGTTATGAGAAGCATGATACAAATGCAAGGTCTTTCTTTCTTTGCTTTTTTATTCTGTTACCATTTTATGTGGTCAGAAAATAGATTTTTTATGATTCTTGAGCTATTATTTTTGTAACAGACTGTTTCTCCCATTCCTCCCCCCTCCCCCAAACAAGATGCTGACTCCTTGCTGGGGTACACTTCTATGGGTGCAACACACCCTCCAGATTCTCATGCATGAACCTTGACAGTAAGTTTCATGAAGGATAGGAGGCATTGCAGTTAATCATGTGGTTGCTGGTTAATGATCACAAGTGGGAACCCTGGCCAACTTTCCCCTACTTGACCCATGGGCATTGAGACCAATGCTGATGCCTTCACTACCACCTTGTCTCTAATCAGGTACAAACTCAGCACAGACCAGGGATCCAACATTAATATTTTTGGGCATGTTTATTTCTTCTACACTGGCCAAATAAACTTGTCATTTTGTTTTTAATATTCTAAAAATGCCTATGAGAAACTGCAGGCAATTAAACAACTAACGGGAGGAGGGGACTCTGTAAACATCCCCATCCTCAATGATGGCAGAGTCCAGTACATGAGTGCAAAAGACAAGGCTGAAGCGTTTGCAACCATCTTCAGCCAGAAGTGCCGAGTGAATGATCCATCTCGGCCTGCTCCCGATATCCCCACCATCACAGAAGCCAGTCTTCAGCCAATTCGATTCACTCCACCTGATGTCAAGAAAGGGCTGAGTGCACTGGATACAGCAAAGGTTATGGGCTCTGACAACATCCCGGCTGTAGTGCTGAAGACTTGTGCTCCAGAACTAGCCGCACCTCTAGCCAAACTGTTCCAGTGCAGCTACAACACTGGCATCTACCCGACAATGTGGAAAATTGCCCAGGTATGTCCTGTCCACAAAAACAGGACAAATCCAATCCGGCCAATTACCGCCCCATCAGTCTACTCTCAATCATCAGCAAAGTGATAGAAAGTGTTGTCGACAGTGCTATCAAGCGGCACTTACTCACCAATAACCTGCTCACCAATGCTTAGTTTGGGTTCCAACAGGACCACTCGGCTCCAGACCTTATTACAGCCTTGGTCCAAACATGGACAAAAGAGCTGAATTCCAGAGTTGAGGTGAGAGTGACTGCCCTTGACATCAAGGCAGCATTTGACCGAGTGTGGCACCAAGGAGCCCGAGTAAAATTGAAGTCAATGGGAATCAGGGGGAAAACTCTCCAGTGGCTGGAGTCATACCTAGCACAAAGGAAGATGGCAGTGGTTGTTGGAAGCCAATCATCTCCGCTCCAGGACATTGCTGCAGGAGTTCCTCAGGGCAGTGTCCTAGGCCCAACCATCTTCAGCTGCTTCATCAATGACCTTCCCTCCATCATAAGATCAGAAATGGGGATGTTCGCTGATGGCTGCACAGTATTCAGTTCTATTCGCAACCCCTCAGATAATGAAGCAGTCCGTGCCCGCATGCAGCAAAACCTGGATAACATCCAGGCTTGCGCTGATAAGTGGCAAGTAACATTTGCGCCAGACAAATGCCAGGCAATGACCATTTCCAACAAGAGATAGTCTAACCACCTCCCCTTGACATTCAGTGGCATAACCATCACCGAATCCCCCACCATCAACATCCTGGGGGGTCACCATTGACTAGAAACTTAACTGGACCAGCCACATAAATACTGTGGCTACAAGAGCAGGTCAGAGGCTGGGTATTCTGCGGCGAGTGACTCACCTCCTGACTCCCCAAAGCATTTCCACCATCTACAAGGCACAAGTCAGGAGTGTGATGGAATACTCTCCATTTGCCTGGATGAGTGCAGCTCCAACAACACTCCAGAAGCTTGACACCATCCAGGACAGAGCGGCCCACTTGATTGGTACCCCTTCCACCATCCTAAACATTCACTCCCTTCACCACCGGCGCACTGTGGCTGCAGTTTGCACCATCCACAGGATGCACTGCAGCAACTCGCCAAGGCTTCTTCGACAGCACCTCCCAAACCTGCGACCTTCACCACCTAGAAGGACAAGAGCAGCAGGCACATGGGAACAACACCACCTGCACGTTCCCCTCCAAGTCACACACCACCCCGACTTTGAAATATATCGCCGTTCTTTCATCGTCGCTGGGTCAAAATCCTGGAACTCCCTTCCTAACAGCACTGTGGGAGAACCTTCACCACACGGTCTGCAGCGGTTCAAGAAGGCGGCTCACCACCACCTTCTCCAGGGCAACTGGGATGGGCAATAAATGCCGGCCTCGCCAGCAAAGCCCACATCCCATGAATGAAAAAAAAAAGGCAGGATTTAAGGCAAAGCTAATTCTACTGTTTAATTGCTGTCTTGAATACTTAGCAAAAAATATTAATGTACAAGAAAAAATGCCTCTTTTACAACTACAAGTGGCTTTTATATTGTACAAGTCCTGTGCTCATGCCGCGGATTCCTGATTCAAGGGTCTTGTGTAGCCAGCAGCAATTCTAAATTCAAGTTGACAGATTCAGTGAGGCCAGCTACTGAGGAGATCTGGTTAAAATAAAACAGCTATAATGATCCTGGCAAATTTATTTTGGGTTGTGGACCAGTTGCTCAAGACCAACATGTTGGGAATCTGCAGCCTAGCACGGCATTTAACTCAATATGAAAACAAATTAAGACAACATCTCAGAAAGAAGGAGAGTGAGAGAGGCATGCTGAAGAACTAGAAGTTTACAGCATACTATATATTTTTTTTAAATTACAGCTTTGAAAGTAACCCACTGGGAATAGCAAAAAAACAAAAGCCTATTCCAGACAGGAGAAGGATTGTCTCCATGGGTGTCCTACATGTTTAGCAAATGGCTGGTCGTCTCAAATTCCCTACAGTTATTAGGTACTGTAAATTTCTGAGAGTGAGAATAGCTGTGATTCTGGACATGAGTGGGTTAGTTAGTTAGCATACTTGGGAATAGACAATTCCAAGGGTGTTCAAGTGGTTCCCTAAATTCAAGAATTTCCTTGCTTTGGATTTCTTGCTCAAAGGATCGTAGAATGTTACAGCACGGAAACGGATCATTCAGCTGATCATGTGTTTTCCTTTCTCGATGAGACTCAGTCTAATCCCATTAGCCTTTTCCATCCCCATTTCCATTTCAAGCAAATATCTAATTCCCTTTTAAAGGAATTTATTACGCTTTAACAACAGAACAAATATCTACACATACGGGCAAAAAAAAAATCTCAATTTGTGGCAAATATATGGGACTTTTCTAAAGGCAGCTGAACTCAAATAAAATGGCGAATGATTTAAAGTGGTACTGGAACTGGTGCAATTTGAAATAGCAGTCAGTTTTGTTTTGGCCTTGTCACAAAGCATTGGGAGCATTGGGTTAAGTCAATTGACTAATCAGGGCCACAGAATGGGTCACCTAATATGGAAGTATATTGCTGCAGGACAGTGTTGGCACTTGTGACAATCATTAGTTCTGTCGAGAAACTAGGGAGAGAGAAACTGAGGGGGTGAACCTTCACTTTTACTGCCGGGCGGAGAATGGGCGGTAGTGGATCAGCTGCCCGTTTTACACACCGCACGATTTTCGTTTCCATTGACTTCAATATAATCTAGGCTGATATTTCGGTGCAGTGCTGAGGGAGTGCTGCATTGCCAGATGTGGCATCTTTCAGATGAGTGTTGCCAAAGTCCAGTCTGCCTGTTCAGGTCGACATAAAAAGATCACATGGTACTATTTGAAGAAGATTATGCAGTTCTCTCGGTATCCTGGCCAAAGTTCTAGGTCAACCAAAAAAGATTAACTGGTCATTTTATCTTGCTGTTTGTGGGACCTTGCTGTGCACAAATTGGCTGCTGTATTTGCTTAGAAAACATCGGTGAATAGACTTCAAAAGTAATGCATAACGCATTGGTCAGAAAGCACTTTGGGACTTCCTGATGACATGAAAGGCACTGTATGAAAACAATTTCTTTCTGTCTTACTTAAGACCAGAGAAAGTCGGCATAGGTTGGCAACCAGGAAAGTTTCGGGATCGCTGAGGGTGCGCAAAAATACTGCTGGTGTTGAACCATGTGAAACCAGATGGCTTACCAGCACAGAGCATTTCCCACTGCTTGTCTAGATAGGACCACCCAACCATTAGGGCACTGGCTGGCAGGTTGTTCATTTGCAGTGTAGGTGGGAAAACATACAGCAAACTGTGACAACTATTTGGGAGGAAGAATTGTGGTATGCAGGAAAATTCATATGTGGGATCACTGATCCAAATCTGATTTTATGTATAATGCATTTTGTACCTAGTCTGGTGACAAACAATACTTTTAAAATTTCTGGGTGTTTTTCATCCATCCCACCAGTCCATCTTGTTCCAGAGATTAAAAAATGTTGTCAAAATACAAAATTTGCTTTATGAATGACAATGTACTCAGAATAGATGTATTATTAATAAGACTACCAATATTAGAACACCTGCCAACATTCAATCTGCTGTTAGTGTGGAATGATTGAATTTGACTTTTCTATACAAGGCAAACCTTCAAATTGCAGATCTGAAAAGAACGTCTGTGCATCAGATTTATTTACAGGATGTGATGTGTTAAAAGAGCTCTCTCTGAACTGCGCATGAGAATTGGCTACTGCTATTGCTCGTTCTGCAATATTTACATGGACTGGTGCTTTTTTCTTTGCTTACAGTACAAAATAATAAGTTTCAAATATCATTAATATGTGCCTGAGCTTATAAGACATCTCCAATATGACAAGCATTACTAAATTACATTGCAAATAAAAGTAAAACATGCTGAAAACAGACAGCTCTGTCGTTATTGTGAAAAAGAAAAAATATGCCCCTATTTCAGATAAACCTATTTGTCAGAACTGATGAAAGGCCTCTACCTGAAATAATATCTTATATTCCCCCTTTTCAGATGCAAATTGGCTTATGTGTTCCCAGTATTTTCACAGCAAGCAATGGTTCCACAACTAACTATTTCAACAGTGGTAACCCACATGTTACAGTGTTATCTTTTCAGGGTGGCCATTGACAGAAGATAACCCTCTCCTGTTTAATCGCTGGCAAAATCCATTTTATGAAATCTAATAAAAACTCTGCTATGTTGACATTTCCGTTAATATCTTCCTGTGCTTTCGGAGAACAGCAGTAAACCAAGTATCATCATCATCTAGTGACTAAACCCTCCCAACAATGTTGCCAAAGTAGTTAATGGGAATTATAACAGAAATGGAAAAGCATCCACTTTTTAAAAATTGATTTTGCAATATACAGTAGCTGAAAATGAATTACAGCAAGGGATTTAAAACTGGAAGAACGTTCCATTTATTAAATACATATTATTTTGAGATTGGAGTTTCCTTTTTAATGTGCTCTAGTTTTCATGTGGAGCCAACTGGCTCAGGTGCAGTAGTGAAGCAATTGGTGTTATGTGTGGATATAAAGATACTCTATGATATGCTAAGGATGTTGACAGAGGCTACATCTATTCAGAGCTTTCCATGGGGCTTTGAAAAGTATTGTAGCCTTCTGGTGATTGACAAAATGTCAAAATAAAAGGCACCGCACACCCTCATGCTGTTTTTTTTATTTGTTTGAAGCTTTTTATTTAATGTTTTTCTTTATATACATCATTAAGAGCAGTAGGTCTTCACAATTTCCACTGAGGGAAATCCATCCTTGTATGCAGTTGGTTTGTGCAGTGCAATCATTTTTTTTAAATGAGCAGTTGACTCCTCTCCAATGGGTCAGAAGTTGAAGAAATTATGATCATTTGTCCTTCCAAAAAAATTGGGTGACCTGCTGCTATATTAGAAGGTGGCTCAGCAAAGAGGCAGAATTTGATAAGATGATGCCTGTGGAAGCATATTTACATCAAGAACACTGACTCTCCCTGATTATCAGCAGGTCAAAATTTCCTGAATTGTATGCGTAGTGGGAAGAAATTAACTCTGTAGAGGGACCGTATTCCCAGATACTTAAAGCCTGTTTAAAACAAAAGAATCTACAGGCTGTTTGGGGCAAGCAGTGAATCTGGAACCTTGAATTCTCTCTTGGTGTAATTAACCTCAATGTTCTGAAGTTTTTTTCAATTTGCTATACACACTGATTTTTTTCCTGAATCATTGTACTGACATTCAAGGAAATAACTGACAAATTAAGAAGCACTTTGGGATGTTTCTGAAAGACTTGATTGGACAATATATAAATGAAAGTCTTTTTTTAAACATAGACTCGATGAGAAATATTTAAAAGGAAGTTCAGATACAATGATGATCGTGTTCTTTTGAATGACTGAGGGACGTATTTTGCTCTGTGGGTAAAGTGGAAAAAAATCTTTCACTTAACTGGAGAGATTTCATTATGTCAGTTTAGTAAAAAAAAATGTTCTTTAACTTTACACACAGATGTACGAACATATGAAACTGACGGGCAAGAAAAGACCAGCTCATCCATCAAGCCTGCCCCACACCAATAATGGCTGGAACACCAAGACTAGACATTTCCTTCTCTTACCACCCCCCCCCCCAACTCCCCCCCAACCCCTGCAGCGATGTAATCTCTTTTACTATTTACAGATTTAACTGGAATGTTTTACAATAGGTTTTCATTTAGTTTTTAGCGATATGAACCCACAACACAAAAGATACTTTTATTTTGCACAATTAAGCAAGAGTTCATTCTTCTTGCTTAGAGATAAAAGATAGAAGTGTGCGAACTGTACATGCACAATGAAGTGGCCCAATTGAGGGAGGTGGGTGAGTAACCTCTGAAGTTTAAGTAGATTTTCAGAGTAATGTAATGGAGCCACACGCTGTATCTGACCTGTGGCATATCCAATCTTGAAATGGTCGATGCTATCACACCCTGCGAAGTTGAAAAATATTCTGTTCTCAGATCCTTGATGAGCCCATGTTCACGAAAAGGGAAGTTTGTATAGTTGTCACTTTTCTTGACTGGAAATGTGCTGAATACCATTCTTCCAATCTCGTGGATCTCTCCTCTCTTTCCATCCCACTAAGATCAATTAATGAAGCCATTCAAGTAGTAAATCTGACTCATCCTTCAGCAGCTTACTTGTGATGCATCGTATGTCAAGTTGTTTCTTTCACCCGGCATATACTACTGTTGACTTCAGGCGGTGGTGGACTAGCTTACTCAATATTACAGTCAGGTCAATAAGTGTATCACCAAGTAAAATTGGATAACTTCTCTTTTTCAGTTAAAGAGGTCCTAAATGTGCTTCATCCACCTTTGAAAGTATCACTCAAGATAAATCAATCATATCAGTTGGTATCATGCCTCCGGTATTGAAACAAATTGAAGTATTTGTTCATTTTGGTCTCATCATTCATTTGTTGATCTCTCTCTTCCCCTTTTCCCTTTGTTGATGGGAGTTTTTAATTTCAGCTAACACTTGCATGCTTTATTCTTCTTGCTGTTTTATTCATATTTATCAACAAAGTCACTTCTATTTTCATCAAAATTATCAAGTACCTAAGATATTCAAATTATTATGATAACAAAATGTGTGTAGTTATACAATGAATAACCTTTTGGAAATGTGCAAATGAGAGAATGTGTTAATGAAAAGGCCAAGATAGCAGAAGCTTAATTTCTACAGAAGTGATAAAGAACAAAGATGCAGATGTAGTTTTTGATATTTAGATGTTTTGAATGGTTCCCGAGTTCCTTTACGGATTTTCCTTAAGGAATTTGGTTATAAATTGCTCTGGAGCAATTGCCATCATCAGATACTGCAAAACTAGTTAATTTTGTTTTTGTAGTTTTCCCAGTAACATCATAAAATTGAATACTGCATATTTATTAAACTTTCTTTCTGATTCCCCTTATTCGCTTAACATTGAGAGTAAATTATGTCGATGTAACCTGGGCACAGACCCAGTCTGACGGGAGCCTATGATCTTTTGTCCTGTCCAAAGGGTTAACGGATTGCTCTAAAGGTACAAAAATAGAGCAGCAAAAGGATCTTATTGTTTTTGGAGTTGCTTTTTTATTGGATAATGTTCTGGACTCTGGGGCGTTGAAGCCTCCTTAATGAATGGAGGTAAATTTGACTGAAGAATGTTCTTTCAATTTTTTCCACTCAAGCAGGCTTAAAATGACCAGAGATGAGGAGTGAAGGTTGGTTTTTATGTCAATTCGCTGTGGTAAATTTAATCCTGCTTCTCGGAGTTGTCAGCACCGAATCTGTACAAGATCCCTTATATTGTTCAACTGCACAATTTCCATTACTACTAAACTTGAATATCTTGCCAACACTCACTATCTCACCTCACATATGAAGAACGGCCATTTTGATGAGGTACCAGAGGATTGTAGGGCCTGTGGATCTATATCCCAGGCTCAATCGCTGCCTTTAGGGAAAAATTGGGGGCTGGTAACCTTTATGTCTAATCTCCTGGATCTATGAATATGTTAAATAGAATGTTAACCTTGTTATATATGACATTTGAGTTTAAATGTAGTGCCTTTAGCATCCGGTGACTTGGCACTGTGCAGTCTTGTTTCAGTCCATTATTTTCACCATCTGATAATTACTTGTTTTTCAGTGGACACATTAGCTACTTATACAGAATGCTGAAATACAGATGCTAAAGAAAAATTAATTAGGATCGAGAAACCACTTTGCTGTATTGAACATGATGATGTTGGCATGTAATTTAACATTTGTTTGCAAAAAAGCAGAGCAGGTGCAAGCTAATGACAAGATCAACTTTAATTATGATTTTAATTAAATATCAAAGACAGTATGAGGTATGGTAACCAGTCCAGAGCTGTTGAAGAATTTGAGATAATAAGAAAAGGCTTAGGGATGGAATTGAAATGGAATACTCAGGGAGGGCAAAATGTATTTTATTTAATGAGTCTTTCAGTTCCCCCAAAATGCTGGCAGATAGCAACAAACAATATTAAATAGTCATAATTTCCTGTTTAGCAGAATTTACTCCTTTCCGTGTTTTATCATAACTGGAGGTGTCATTTTTAGTGTTTTTTTTGTTTTGTGAAGAATACAATAACTTTAATGATGCATTTTTACACACTGGCAACTTTCGGTCTACTTCGTGGTGTATGCTCAACAAAGTCCTGCCCTCGATGGTCACTCAGGACACCAATGCCACATTGCTACCACCAGCTCCTTCACCTGCCAACAAACCATGAGCAGTAAAAGTCGGGAGATGGCCATTTCCAGTGGTATATAAAGGGATCCTCCCTCATCTGGCAGCTAAAATGCTGCAAAGATTCGGGAGACATGCTGCTTGTATTAGTGGTGTTTTGCCACTTAGACAATTTTAAAATACTGGTCGTGGCTGTACAATGTTCCGAACTTTTAAAGGGCTTCTGACAACGCACTTCTTGTTTCATAAGAATCCTTCTGGTAATTTCACTCTGGTTCGAGGGGGAGGAACAACAACAGGAGGAGGAGGTGGAGCTACAGGAGGAGGAGGTGGAGCTACAGGAGGAGGAGGTGGAGCTACAGGAGGAGGAGGTGGAGCTACAGGAGGAGGAGGTGGAGCTACAGGAGGAGGAGGTGGAGCTACAGGAGGAGGAGGAGGATGAGCTACAGGAGGAGGAGGAGGGGCAACAACAGGAGGAGGAGGAGGGGCAACAACAGGAGGAGGAGGAGGGGCAACAACAGGAGGAGGAGGAGGGGCAACAACAGGAGGAGGAGGAGGGGCAACAACAGGAGGAGGAGGAGGGGCAACAACAGGAGGAGGGGCAACAACAGGAGGAGGAGGAACAACAGGAGGAGGAAGAGGAGCAACAACAGAAGGAGGAAGAGGAGCAACAACAGAAGGAGGAGGAAGAGGAGGAGGAGGAGGGGCAACAACAGGAGGAGGAAGAGGAGGGGCAACAACAGGAGGAGGAAGAGGAGGGGCAACAACAGGAGGAGGAAGAGGAGGGGCAACAACAGGAGGAGGAAGAGGAGCAACAACAGGAGGAGGAGGAGGAGGAGGGGCATCAACAGGAGGAGGAGGAACAACAGGAGGAGGAAGAGGAGCAACATCACGAGGAGGAGGAGCAACAGGAGGAGGAATTGGAGCAACAACAGGAGGAGGAGGAGGAGGAGGAGGGGCAACAAGAGGATGAGGAGGAGCAAATAGAGCTGCAGCTGCAAGGAGAAAAATTGAAGGAGGAATGCTCTCAGGAATCTTTACCCGCCCAACAGATTTTTTAGGCCCAGGACAACATACCTGCAGCTCTCTGAGAACAATGCGTAAGAAGGCTGCGCTTCTCAAGGGAGGCAATCATAGAGTTGTGTTGCCTTCTGCAACAAGACATGAAACCCACTGCCACAGTTGGCACAGCATTGCCTGTTGCAGTCAAGGTCGCTGCAACCCTGAGCTTCTTTGCCTCCGGCTTCTTCCAGATCATAGGGCGTATCAGTAGCATCACTCAGTCTGCACTCACGCTTACATTAAGCAGGTAACTGATGCCATGTTTGCCAGAGCAAAAACCTTTGTTACTTTCCCCATGGATGACCCCATGGAGCAGGCTAGGGCTCTGGGGTTCACACAGATTGCAGGCTTCCACCTGCGCCATGCACAGAACCCCACACATTGGACGTGGACTCCTTCATAACCTCTTGCATATTTTGTTGCGGACGCTCCCTGGTAGGTGGTTCAATACATTCAGCAATTGCCAGTGCACAGAAAACATTTTTCCTATAAAGGCTTGGTCCCTAAAGTCTTCATCTCTGTCCTCTTCAGCAGAGCTAGGACAAGAGCTTACCTTTGGGTGAGCCATTTCTTGGGCTGTCCTTGCCATCTGCACCTGCGCTGGCTCACTGAATCACCCAGTGCAGACCCATTTAACTTACTATCTATGCTACCTGAAATGCTGATTTCTGTGCTGGTACTTGGAAGGGTAAAAGTGAGTGAGGGTGCATCTTTGGGACGATTCTTCCCCTCAATCTGTGCAGCTGTGGGCCAAAGTCCACTGAAGGACCTAGAAAAATGGCAGAGGGACAAAAATTGGCATGAAATTGCATGGGTAAACGGTAGCATATAAGCGGTAGCACCATGAAGTGTGAGGTTGTCACGCTGATTGCGTATATGTGCGCGCGCGCGGTCGAGAATGAAGTCAAAAAAGAGAAGGAAGGATAGATGTTCAAATATCTTGCTGTGCGTGGCCTCCAGTCTGGCAATCTCCAATGCTACGTGCTCTCTCTCTCTCTGCCAGTGATGTTGATGGCCGCCTCCTTCACTAGTGTCAAATTTTGCAGTGTAGCAGGACCTCCCCGTATTCTTGAACTCTCCATGTGATGGGTTTTGAAAATGTGTGAGGCAGCTTAGCATAGTATGCATGCTGAAAGGAAGAAACAGAAAGTGTGAGCAAGAGGGGGAAGTAGCAGTGAGGGCAATAGCAGGTATTGAGTGTAAGTAGAAGAAGGCGTAGTGAAGAGTTTAATATAAAAACAGAAAATGCTGGAGAAGCTCAGCAAGTCAGGCAGCATCTGTGGAAAAGAAAAGAGTTAATATTTCAGGTCGAAGACCTTTCATCAGAACTGGAAAGTGGTAGTGAAGAATTTGTTGTGTTTAAAAGCGAGGCTTGGGAATCAGGGGAGGGAAATAGTGATGGTGCTGGTGCTGGAGCTAAAGCAGGGTGATACTGGGCTGTGCAGGGAGTAAGAGAGAAGTGGAGTCTTACTTTGACAATACTGGTGAAGTTTTTAAATTTCTCCCTGTACTGCCAAGTCCTTGGAACTGCTCAACCACCTCTCCATTGCTACTGGCTAATTTTGACACAGCACCCTAGAAGAGGGTCTCCTTCCTGTATTTACTGCCCATCTCGAGTTGCCCTGAGAAGATGGTGGGGCACACTTCATTACAAGTCAGCCACATATTGTGGAACTGCAGTCACGTGTTGGCCAGACTGGGTAGGGGTGGGAGGTTCTGTGCCCGGAAGGGCGTTAATGAGCCAGTTGGGTTTTTATGACAACATGGCAATTTTTCATGACCATTTTTCTGATGCTAGCTCACAAATTACAAGATGTATTGAGTTCAGTTTCACAGCTTATCTGGTGGGGATTATAAACTCGTGACTTCCAAATTACCAGTCCGGTACCATGACCACTAGGCAACTGTCCTTCAAGGAACTGAATCTGCCTGCACATAACTCCGTTTCCATACTTATGTGATTGACACTTGACCTCGAAAGGCATTCAATTGTAACAACAATCGTTATTAAAAAGAAGAGGCACCACCATCTTCTCGGGGCAACTAGGGATAGGCAAAAAAGGCAGCCTTGGCAGTAACACCCGCATCCTGAGAATAAATGTTAAAAAGTTACACTTCAGTGAATGTGAAGCTCCCAGCTAAAGGAGTTCCTACACCTCCTGCCTTTTAATAATTTGGACCCAAATTACACTTTATGCCAATGCAAAGCTAAAATCTCTTAGCATCGGCACAAGCAGTGCAGTGCAACTGGCCCATTAATGGGCCAGAAATCACTCCTGAAATAACGGAGGAGTTCAACAGCGCTCTCAGGTTTTAGTGGTGAATTGCAAGTTCCCGCTTTTGCACGTGCGCAGTGAAACACGGAAATCCAGAACTTGCTCCGAGTGGTTCGCCAGTGATACGACAGCTTTGAATGAAAGGGCCATCGCACGCTGCAATCAGAGAAATCATTGAAAAAGCGCCAACTTGCTTAACTGCCCAGCTGGAAAGTAACCAATTACGGCACAAAACAGATACACTTAAAAATACAGGTCTAAACTAAGTTTTGAAAGGGCGTGAAGTCTTAATGACTGCCTAACAACTAAATATTAACTTTTAAAAATGTGAAGTCTCATATTACTCCTTATTTTAATAGTTTGTGGTCATTTTTTAAAAGTTAAATTAAAAAATTACTTTTTTTTTACCTTTCCCTTCTGTCTCTTCAATTTCATTCAATTATTCCTTTGGCTTATTATTTTAAAAAATTAAATTTTTTATTTACAACAACATCCAGAATACGAACTTTAAATGAATGAAGTCTGCTCGCCTACTTGAGCAATGCAGCCTGAATCTGTAGGCGCGACTTCTCTTCCTGACAGATTTTGTGGGCGAGTCTTCTCCTCACAGACTTTTCCAGCCTTGCGGCAACTCACGCTGCTCAGAGGCTGGGTTGAGAGCGCACAACTTTTTTAAAGTTCAAATTCAAGCAATTCGACGCCACGGAGCCGGCAGTAAGTATTTTTGTCAATTTAATTCGCAGAAGCTGCGGTGAGTGTTGCCTCGCCGCTCGGAATGATTTCTGGTCCAATATCGTTTTGGAGCACTCTTTCCTCCCTTATTTAAGCTACCTGGGCACCATGCCACAGATAAAATACTATTCAATCTCTATCATTACTGTAACTGATATTTAAGTGGTTACCCATACCTTCCATTGCACTTTCACGCCATAATCCGTCACTTCCAAATGATGTCTTGTCCACTATGGTTTGGCTAAATAATGTATGACCTCAGTTGTGTGCTTGAGTGTTCCTTCTTTCACAAAAGGTCTTTGACATAATGGAGCAGTCCTGCCAGCTCCAGTTGTAAGCAGCAGGCGTCATTAATAAAGCAGTTCTGCAAATGAACCTAATAAAGGGAACAGAAAAACTTGCCACCCAGGCGTGAAATTGGCATTGCAGTTAGGCTGCCTGTTACATACGCTGCCCGATTGACAGCAATGGAAATAAAAATTGGGCGGTTTTTATAACAGGCGGCCGATCCGCAATGCCAGTTGAAAATCTACCCCCAGTGTCTCGTCTGAAGCTTAAAGAGCAAATTTTACAAAGGTGGCCAGGTGATGACACAAGTTGGGTCACCAATGCATGGCACCGTGACAGGCAGATATTGGTTTCTTCTCCAAGCTGCTGAATTATTAATTGTGACTGCTGTTGAGAAGAGGTGTCAAATGGAATTGAAACACCTCCCAGTTAAGAAAACTCATGGACAGGCCCTTGCCTCCCAGCAACTGGCTCAAGAGCATTTTAGATAAAAGCATGGGAACAACATGCTTGGTCTATGAATGCAAAAAGTAGCATGTTCTAGTGAGACCAGAACATAGTGACAAAAGTCAAGAGGGTAAAATGACTTCAAAAAGAAAAAAGCATGACTAAAGGGAGGAAGGACTATGTAGAACTTCCCTTGTAGAAATTACAATTAATCGATCATTTACAATGGTTATTAGTGACTGCTTCAGGGTGAAAGGGGAGGAAAGAGGGGGGAGGATGTGTTGAGTCATGATGCTCCAGCCATCATGGTGTGGGACAGGCTTGGTGGGCCAGCTGGTCTTTTCCTGCCCGTCAATTCCATCTGTTTGAGTGAACCAGGTTTCTATTTGCTGTCTTCCTACCCAATCACACTCACAATAGAAAGATGTGGAGATGCCGGTGATGGACTGGGGTTGACAATTGTAAACAATTTTACAACACCAAGTTATAGTCCAGCAATTTTATTTTAAATTCACAAGCTTTCGGAGGCTTCCTCCTTCCTCAGGTGTTGTAAAATTGTTTACAACAATAGAAAGAGACTGGGAACCAAAATATTTTGAATGGAAATGGAAAATGAGGCCAGAATGCAACAATCAAAAGGGGATATAATGAGAAACAGATTGTTTTTCCTACATAAACTAAAAAGCACATTTCATCAGAATTCACCTTAATTAGAGTCTCCCTGACTGTACTGGTGTTTTAGCTTTTTAGGTTTTGGTTTGGTCCTGGTTTGGGCCTTTATCCCAAGCTTATTTTACTCTAACGTGGAATCGTATTCTACCTGGCAATACGATTCAGGTTTGAATTACCATTTGTATATTATGGATTATTGAGTTACCATTAATTACTAATTTGCAATTTCTGCAAATGTACTACTGCCAATATAAAACCATTGAGAGGCATGTCAGAGTAGTTTTTGTGATTAACAAAATTGTAAAGCTTTGTTGTCAGTGCATAGAGAGTTGGAAATAAAGCAGCCCCTTAAGAGGAAACCAAAATTAAAATAAGAATCCTTTTATATCCATTTAATTCGTCATCTTTAATTCATGTTTGAATTTGCAATTATGTTAGGATGGATGTGATGAAATGCATCAGTTTGATTGTGATACATCGAGTGCATCCATCGTAAGGTCACTTTTTAAAATTCTTCCTATAAATCCCAGTTATACACTACCTGCTGGGGCCTGGCTCTGATTTACCATAGCACCATAGAAATGTACAGAACAAAAGGAAGCCATTCGTCCCATTGTGTCTGTACTGGCTCTTTTCTGGAGCAATCCAAAACGAATCCCATTGTCCTGATCTCTCCTCATATCCCTATATCATCCTTTGCTCCAAATATTCATCCAATTTTCTCTTCTAGGATGCAATGGTCTCTGCCTCAAAGCAAAGCATTCCATCTCCCAACAACCTCCAAACCTCACTCTCTCTTAGTGATTATTACAAATTTTTGATCTGTCGTGGATCTTCTCCTGGGTTCAGTGTCGCTGGTCGCTCCCACATGCACACCCCGCACTCCTTACATTTCGGTATTGGCCTGCACTGCCCAATATCAAGATACAATTACGCAACCTGGGAGATGTAACAGTGCATCCGCTTGTCATATGAACTGGATATCATGCGCCTTACACGAGCCCTCAATTACACCTTACGAGTTTTCACATGCACTTCCATTATCTTCTGGTAGGCGGAACTGATGAACTGGTGCGACGAGGTTAATGAAAAATCAAGGAGCTGGTTTATTTTGCAGAATATATGTGACTGAACAGAGTCATAATTCCAAACTTTTTTAACTTCTTCCATAATGCTTGCCATTAACAAACAAAACACGAGAGCACACTATGCTATCCAGGTTAGCGAGTTGAATACTCATTTTTGTTTTATTTACTTTCTAGCCAGCCCCATTATATTCTGACTGGCTATATCTTAATTTCCAGCCTACCCTAGCCTGCATCTACCAGCCTTTGTTGGGCTGACCTTGGATAGGTGTCCCTGGGATAGGAAGCTTTGTTGTTTTCCTCTTGACCACTTCCTGGCTGAGGGCTAGACGGTAGAGTGGCCAATCAAGCTCTTCCCCCTCACCCCCACCCCCCAAATGTGGGCTCATTGATGACAAACTCCTGCTATTTTCAGAATCAATATTGTTATCTCACCACAATAAGCCTGGAAGACAGGGATGCCTCGAGGAATTCCCTCCCCACCACATTGTTTCAGATCATTATGGATAACAGTTTCACTGGTTGGCTTGACTGGTTTGACCACAGACCTCCTTTCCCCTCTTAGTTCCAAGCTGTATTTTAACGCTGCATGAGCTCCCCTTAGCTCCAAAAGCAACACTTCCGTATAAATCTTACCCAAATCCTTCCCAAGGAAAAATGGTCAAAAATTCCAAGACACAAAAGTAAATCGATGACTTCCATCACTAACTTCACAACTAGAGGAGATAGTCTTTCCCTATTCACTTTATAAATACTCTTCATAATTTTAAAAACCTCTATTAAATCTCCTCTTATCCTTCTCTGGTCCAAAGGACAAAGTTTCAGTATCTCGAGTCTCTCCTCATAACTATAGTTTGCCATCCTTGGCACTATCCTGGTAAAACTACATTGTGTAATCTCTTTGGCTTGCATATCTTTTCTATAATGGACTGCTCAAAACTGCACAGTAGTCCAACTGTGGCCTAACCAACGTTTTGTACAACTTTATTTTTACTTCTTTACTCTTGTGCTATGTATCTCTATGAAAAAAATTCAAAATGCTATTTATCTTTTTTATGGCTTTGTCTACTTGGACTCACACTTCCAGGGAATTACGCATGTCAACCCTTAGGTCTCTTTACATAACATACGAAAATGAGAAACAGGAAAAGACCCACTGGTCCACCTAGCCTGTCCCATATAGTTGTGAATGTAGACATTCCCAGAACTATGTGATCTCCTGGGAGAGGCAAAAAAACAGATAAAAACCCAGGCTAATTAGGGGGAAAAAATCTGGAAAATTGCTCTCCGACCCCTTTAGGCAAACGATACTAATCCATCCACACCTTTCTGCATCTTTCCATTGTGGAGAGTGCCTTGCTTCTCCTCTTAAAACGTATTACCTCACACATCCACATTAAATAGCATCTGCCACCTGTCTGTTCATTCCAATAACCTGCCCATGTCTTGAAGTCTTTTACAATGCTCCCTTTCTGTTTGCCATGCTCCTTGCTTTTTTAGCTAGGCGCATTGAGCTCAACAGGTTGGAGTTTTTATTTATTACCAGCAACAAAATCAACAACACTGCACCATTTGGGGTTTCCAGATGGCTCAGTGGTAAATGTATCATTTGATGAGCTAGTCACGTCAGGAAGCTCTCAAATTCAATCCCTGATCTGTGTTGAGTTAGCTGATCACCATTGTGGAGGTGGCCGAGTGTTGCTGTCTACCTCAGCATTCCTTGCCTAGGGAGAGGAAAAACCAGCCAAGGTTGTCTCCTCTTGATTGCTATTCTCACCACTCAATCCAATTTCCTCTCAAAGAAAATTGGTGGCCATTTTAGTTGGATCTATAAAGACTGATCAACTTTGCCCCCCATTTAGGAATGTTAACTGGGGGAGAGGGGATTTCCTTGGTGCATTGCTGTAGCAAAATCATAACTGTGCTCTTTTTCCTTCCATCTTTTGGTTTCCCCTCCCCTCCCCTCCCCTCCATTAACGGTGTGAAGGCAGAGCCTGAAGATGGGGAGAAACTCTTTAAAAATGAAAGGGGAAAGGGGCAGAAATTCACAATGTAAACATCCATCAACTGGGTAACGGTTTTCTGCCCAATAATGCACCTTAACCATTTCATCCAATGAACTTTAGAGGAAGAATTCCAAGTACTTTTGCACCGAGCATGATGGGAGATGTGCATCTTTCACACCAAAAAAAAAGCCACAGCTCCAATACTTCATTTTGCTCACTAAAAATTGGAACTTTCATGCTAACGAGAGCTTTTACTTCATTGACTATGTTCAATTATTAAAGCCATTATGCTTGGTTTACAATGGTTTGTAATTTACACTGCAACAGGAAATTGAAAGTTAATTGGAGTGAGACGTTAATATTCAGCTCACAATGCACCATTTTTAGACTATTTTTGTTGAAAATTCAGGATTTATCCTTTTGATTGTTGCCTTCATTTTCTTTTATTCTTCCAAGGTAGCTGTTTGGCTGATTGTTTAAAACATTCTTTCAACCAGTTGGATTTTACTCAAGTTTTCACATAATTTTTCTCTTGTGTTTGTTTGGTGAATGTCGATAGTTTGATTCACGTCATGTTCTTAACAGATCTATTAGGGACTGTGCAGCCTGTGACACAGGCAGATTCCTTCCTCCCAGGAGAAACACAATTGATTACATTACTCCACAGGGTGCCTGGAGGCCAGAGCCTCACGACTCTGCTGGGGAAGCTCATCAAGTCTGTTGTCTGTTTTGGTTGGTAACTTTTGCACTACAGCAAGAAGCAACTGCTCTCATTGTTAGCCGCAGCTGTCATATTTGATACCTCCCAATTAATACAAGGCAGGTGTTGTTTTTTTCAAAATCGGAGTTATCCCATTGGCTGAGCAAGTCTGCATTCTTAAAATGAATGATATTACGAGAGTTTGTTAGTCACACCACAATCTAGCTGCTAATGGTTATAATGAATGTTTGAGCAAACAGGGTGAATCAGGAACTCAGGGACTAGGTGCTGCAATTCACATTCCGTTTCTTGATACAGTATGGAAATACCCAGCAGCAACTTACACTTTTAACATCGTAAAACGCCCCATACTCTTTTACACAGGTGCAAACAGATACCAAGAAATCATGGGAGTATTGACTGAAAGTTTGGTTAAACGATGGTACTTGATAAGATTTTTGAAGGAGTGTGGGAGTAGTAAGATGGAGCAAGTTAGGGAGTGCATGCTATAATGTAAGGCCAAGATGACAGAAGGTTCTGTCACTGAAAATAACACTGCTGAAATGGAGCTGCAAAGGAGGCCAGGGTGAGAAGAGTGGAAGGTACTTACTAGCACATAAGACTGGAGGAGGTTGCAGAGGTACAGAGGAGCGAAGCAAGAGAAGAAGTTGTTAATGAGGCCAAGGAATTTGAAATCAACAAGTTGGTGCACAGGAAGCCATAGAGGTTGGCGAAGACAAAGGAGTTAAGGTGGGATAGGATTCATGCAGTGGAGTTTTGGACGAATTGTAATTTATGTGGGATGAAACTCAGAGGTTGACTAGAACAGCACTGGAAAAATCGAGGCTGAAGATGGTGAAAGGGTGGATAAGGGTTTCAGCAATGGTGGGGTAACTCTAGAGCGGAGGTAGAAATAAGTGTTCTTGATGACAGAGAGGACACGGGCTTTGAAGCTGAAGTCAGCATCAAACAGGACACTAAAGTTGCACACTATCGAGTTCAGCCTGAGTGAGCAGTTGGGGAGGAGGGTGGAATTGGGCGCTAGGGAGCTTCAGTCATTCTGATTATGAGTTGGAGAAGGTTTTATCTCATTGACAACTTGATATCGAACAGTCAAGCAACACAGTGCTGGTATGGAGTTCAGGATGGTGGCAAAGAGGCAGCAAACATATGAAAGCTGATTCTATGACCAAGGGGCAGGAGGTGAACAAAAAAATGGAGGGGGCCAAAGAAGGGAATCTTGGGGACAGTCACTGTTAACTATATTATTGTAACATTAACCTGGGGAACTGAAATTCCTATTTCCCCCAAATTGGGATTAATGGCTACATTTGGTTGAAATTAATGATCCACCAATAAAAGCACAGGAATGCACATTCTGAATGTGCAGTTTCTGAGAAAGAGAATTTGTAAGTGGTAAAGAAAATCAAGTCACGCTTGTAGTGATGATTTTGTTAATGCTTCTCATGCAGCTAAAGAGCCACCTATCTGGTATAAGGGTTAAAGTTCGTTTATCCAACTGTGGAGTGTACCGTTGCTGCAGACAATGGCAGAATTACTAGCGATTTACAGACCAGGTGTACTGGAGCATTTCAAAAAACAATGCAGGAGGTGGCATACATGCCAGTGCATTAGGGACATGGTAAATGCTGTCTCAACAACAACTGGGACATTGACGGTAAGTCAGGAAAAACAGTGAAAGAGCAGTATAGGACCTTTTTGCACATAATGGAAGGCTTTAAAAGATATATGCCAAAGAAGCTGTAGTGACACCAGGAAATGTTACCTTACTTGTTATCAGAAATGGAAATAGCTGGTGATACAATTGACATAACACATGCCATGATGGAAAAGTGGACATACTGCAAGAAGCAGCTTCCTTGGACCAAAAAACCCTAAACCCCAATGCATTTATGTTTACTTGCACAAATTTGGAGGGAACAGGGGAGGACAGGCCTTGGACACCACACCACAGACAACTGATCCTATCCGAGGAAGTCATTGTAAAGCTGCTGAAGAGGGAAAGCTTTGGTCGTGTGACGTCTATGCAGTTTGGAAGAGAGGGCAGAATTCATGAAATGTCCCATGTTGTTCATGGAGTTCTGACAGTGAAAGGTGATCTAATTTGTGTGGAAGAACCCAACACCAGAATATGGAATGTCACCTCCCACAGGAGTGGGATCTTTGAAAAACGTTTGTCTGCAGTCCGCCACTGAGTACATGGCAAGAATTGGGGGCATCTACAGTGGAGACCTCCGTTACACAAGTCCAAATTCCGAGAAACAGGTAGGCCAGATTTCAACTCTCTTGGAAAATGGTTCCAGACAACCAAGGGGAAAGTATTCAGGGACCTCGCAGATGCCTACTGTTCTACACTTAGACAGATTGGTGGGCCTCGTGAGGAGGTGCCCTGCATCAGTGCTATGTGTAGCACAGCAGTTGCCAATTGGCACCTATATCATCACATAGCCCTGAATTAGTGACAGTGGTCATCGACTATTCACCCCACAATAACCCCAGCAAATGACACACCTGGCATTAATGCAGCTACATGAGGAATGATTGCAGATACAGGTAATAGGCCTTCTCTATCCTGTGTCACTAGCTAATTTCTGCCAGCCATCGACAGTGCTACTCCTTCAACCAGCAGAACCTACAAAAAGTAGGCTGTAAAACTCTTTGGGATGTCCTGAGGTCGTGAAAGGCGCTATAGAAATGCAAGTCCTTCTTTCTTATTTTTACAGCTTTAGGACACGTGCAACAAGAAGGACTTAAAATGCATGCGGTGAATGCAATAGCAGGAGACATCAATGAATTGTAGCACTTTGACACAATTTAATAAAATCATTTCCCATTCACAATATCTTACAGTCTGTCATTTTTTTCCTTGTGCAGAAAGGAAAGCATGAGTGAACAGAGCAGAACATATACATCTCTCTGGGCAAAGAACAGGTAAAACAAATAGCAGTAGTTGCTGTGGAGTTGGAAAACAACAGCTTGAAATGGCTCGTTACCTCACCCTCCAAAGTGCCACTCCAAGATGCTGAAATGCACCCAAAAAAAGGGTGAGAAATCAGAATTTTCTTGCGTGGAGGGAGGGTGCTTGAACCCAAAGTCACCTGGAAAATGAATCTTGCACCTACGTCCTCATTCAGAAATCTCTCATGCAGCCAATGCTGGCCAGCTGCTTTTTCAGTGGAATAGAATGGCCGTCAATTTGCCAACGAGCTTAATCAGTTTTTATTGTTATTTTTCTTTCCGTTTGTGTTTCTCCTCTTTCCCCAGAGTATTCTCTATGCCCCATTTTTGGCCAGTATAGTAGATCTATGAGCTGCTCCTGAATCTTTGCTTATCCCTGTGGTGATGCCTCCAAATTTACTTGTTCATTAAGCTGACTAATACCCGCTTTGTAAAGGAGTGAAGTAGTTATTTTCTGCTGCAGAATGGTGCACTAATTCCTCATTAATACTCTTAACAATGCCTAATGAATAAGCAAAAATCTGCCTTTTTAACCAACTTTTCACTAATGATCATTAATACTTTTTTGGGAGGAGTATAATTAGAGCAGAACTGAACACAGACAAATAGATCATTAGGATTTTCTACCTCAATTCTACCACTTTTTAAGTTACTGAAGACAGAAATTTTGCCTCTAGATGCATGTCTTTCTTATTTGTGCGCGTCATTTTAATGAATCTCCTGTGGCCTTGCTCATGGTGAGTCGGAGGAAAAAAAATCTTTCACAACAACAACTTGCATTTAAATAAAGCCTTTAACATAGTAAAACGTCCAAAGGCGCTTAACAGGAGCTTTATCAAACAAAATTTGACATAAGGAGATATTAGGACAGATGACCAGGTCAAAGAGGACGTGCGATGTTACAGAGGTCGAAGTAGGCAAGAGTGCTACCACTGAGCCACAGCTAACACCATCGAAAATAACAGGTTGCCCACATCATAATGTTCATGAACAGGTCCAAAAGGGATCATGTTCTCCCAGTTAAAGGGATGTTGTTTCTCATACATACCACTTGTCAATCAATGACCCACCAATACACATGATATAGCTTTTTAATAACTTTAAATCTACCACCATAAATGTCATGGGTTTACGATTAAATAATTAATGGTATTGGAATTCTTGAGCTGCGATAGAAGAGGTAATCTTTGGTAATAGATTGCAGGAGTGAGATTAAACATTGCATGGCGATCAGAAATTAATTTTTTGAAATTCAGAATTAAATCAATAAAAATGATTAAGGTGTCACCGATGTGAATTCCAGCTAATGACCCAGCTTCATTGTTGTAATGATTCTATCTGTAACTGCATTGAAGATTTCAAGAGCCATAACGTGTCTTGGATGAAGTTAAATTCAATGGCCAATTAGAATTGCAGTTAGTGGTGTCACTGCGCAACAATTGAAACCTTCACAGATCGTTCCTGACTTACCCAAGTTGATCAGCAGAAGCCAGAAGTCCTCACAGTTTTCAGAAACAACGGCTTTTTGAAGATCTGCAAAGACAGCGCAAAATATTCTGTTGAATTAGCATTTGCTTCTCTGCCAGGAGTTCTGTAAAATCAGTGTAACCGTCCCATGTGAAGCCAAGTTGCCATCGGCACTGTTGTGTAAGGTGTTGCACATTTCTGGTGATCAGGACTAATGCAAAGACTTCACCAGGAACTTATAGTGTTGATTTCCCACAATATGTGTAACATTGAAGAGGCCAGCTTTCTGCTTCCAAAAGAGGATAATTATTGCTTCTAGGCATTTTTGGGGGGAAATGTGCCGCACTGGCTACAATCTATGATTGTTGGACTCTTTAAGCCATCAGTGGAGATAATTGTCCATGTTTTTAAAGTTCATTGCAATAGTAATCATACTTTTGCTGTACAACAGCTTGAACAAATGCATATATCTAAGAAACTAGCTACATGGTATCACTGAGCACGCAGGATGAGCCCCACAGGATAATACCAGAAAGATAATAACAGAAAGATAATACCATCTTTGGATGCTTCTCTGTTGCCAGGACTCTCCGTCTTTGGGATCAATTACCATCCTGACAGTGAAGTTGCACCACTGATTGCAGATTTTCCTGAAGGTGGTCTTCCTGATAGAACATATTTGAATTTGTAAGAGAGTGGTCCTAAGTTTACGGTGAGCTGAAACTAATTTACCGAGGAAAATTTAATTACGAATTAGAGGTGCTTATCCATAAGTTGTCAGTCATCTTCCAACTATTCAGTATTCTGACACACCCCAAGGCTTGTCACATTGATGAAGCTAATAACATTTTCAGTTGCATGTCTGAGGTCAGAGTTTTGAACTGCTTCCATGCATGGGCAGTGACTAAATAAATATTCATGATATTGGGTGTCATTTTTGTGTCAATTTTTGCCTTGGGAAATATTCACATTTGTATTCATTATGGTTCAGGCCTAAATCAAATGAATTATAATAAAGTTTCCATTGTACTGTACAAATTCTCTGTTTTGACTCTTGCACCAAAATGCTTGTCCGATCACTTTCCACCGGCCTTTGTGCCACACACTGTAGTTTGAAACTACCAAAAGTCAAATTTCCACGGTATCTTCACAAATAAAAAGTTTGAGGATCTACAGTGGTGCATTGCGTAGGTGCACAGACATGCTGTGTCTTGCAATGGTAAGAAATGGGTTCTCACTGGCGAGCGCTCTTACTGAGAGTTTCTGACATCTGCTCGGCCACACAATGGAAGTATTGTGTTCTCCCTGAGCAAGAGAAATTAGAAGTCAAGTAACTCTTGCACACCTCCTGGTGGCCCATTCAGCCTTGAATATCCATCCCCCACATTCCTCCTCAATTTGGGTGCAGATATCCAGACAAAAATTTCGGAAGAAATATTTGCAATTTGATAAAATATTTTCTGTTTTCCTGACTATGATTCCAATTTTTCAAAATACTTATTTCCCACTGGGGCCTTGCAGTACTGGCCATACTGAATTGGTGGGTGTCAGTTTGCTTCAGCACCACCTCGCGGGTGATTGAAGGCACCTTGGTTCATGTATATTTACTCTGACTAGAGCAGGTTAAAGAAGTGTTCCTTCTTTCATGGAAATGCTTTGATCCCAAAATATTTTCTCCAGTTTAATCCCACTCCTAACATTCGGTCATTGAGTTTTTGTAGGCAAGGGTAGTAAGGGTTACAGAACAAGGCAGGTGGATGGAGTTAAGATACAGGTCAGCCATGAACTAGTTGAATGGCTGAACAGGTTCAAGGGCCTGAAAGGCCCATTCCTGTTCCTATGTTCCTTGCTATGTTCATAATAGCTTTGTGAATGGATCGAGGGAAGTAGAACGTCATCTGCCAACAATATGGAACTTTGGATTTTATTTGAAAATTTAAGGTTTGTTTCATCATTAAATTTAGGTACAAGATTCTAGGTTGAATGTTCAATACCCAGGCCAGTTTTTTCAAATAGCACGAAACAACATTGGCATTTAGACAATGCCTTTGATTGCCCATCTCATCTGAAAGATGGCACCCCCAATAACACAGCACACCCTCAGTACTGCATTGAGCTGGGGTAAGCCTAGAATATGTGCTCAAGTTTTGGAGTGGGTTTGGATCCACAATCTCTTTTCATATTTCTTTTTTCACATTTGAAGCTTGTGAAATGGATGTTATCCCACAAGTTGCGCTTGGTTCTGACACTGATAGTGTTGGCCATTGACTGATTCTTATATATCTAGATTTTATACTAGACTTCTGTACCTCCACAATCAGTGGTCAAGCAACAAGAACAGTTTTCCACAAATATCTCTCGCCTCAATAAATCTACTGCAATCAGTAGCCAAAGCTTCCAGCCAGACAGATCAGTGAGATTTAGACACAAAATAAAGAGTCTTCATTTCAATTCTGGATTATTCTTTACACATCGTGAGATTAAAAGAACCAAAAGCATATTCAAAGTTTACAGTTAATTATCACCAGAGATTGGGCTGTGCTGAGTCACTGAGAATGGAACCACCACCCTTGCCTTATTCTCCAGTCAGAGTTCCAACCTCAGCTAAGTGTTGGTTCTTGGTGGCTTTGCCTCCACAGTGCTCTCAAAATATATTCACACACAAATTCTGAATCTTAACCCTTTCACCATTTATCTAGAGATCACAATCCCATTTTGCTAAGGGCAATTATGGATGGGCAATAAATGCTGGCCTTGCCAGCGACGCCCACATCCCATGAATGACTAGTATAAAAAAATATTTTTTTCATGGAATCATAGAATCTTACAGCACAGAAGGAGACCATTCAGCCCATCGTGCCTGTGCCAGCTCTTTGAAAGAGCTATCCAATTAGTCCCACTCCCCCACGCTTTCCCCATAGCCCTGCAAATTTTTTCCTAACTTTTATTGGTTTTCCTTTGCAACATTAGGAGATTGGACATTTCACTTTGCCAGACTACAGTCATGCCCACGGTAGATTGTGTTTATATAACAGTCAGGTCACACTACACTGCATGATATGACTAAGCTGTAATGCTGATAGTGATGAAAATGTACTGTGATATCTTTATCATTCATTCCAACACGAGGGCCCCTGTGTTGACATAAATGGTGTTAATCTTATTTGGTGCAGCTATGGTGATACTTGTTCTAAAAATCTAATGAAAGAAAGAGTGAGATTATATAAAATGGCCAAAGATAAGTAAGCAAACAAGAATAAGTAATGGGGTTTCAGAATGGGGAAGTCAGCCTTGGTCAATAAATCTTTTTGATAATGTTCTTATTGAATCCCATCCAATTCTTTCACAAAATATCACATAATTGTGAAATGTTATTGTTTAAACATTAAGATGAATATTGCTGCACAAACTGAAATCCAGGTTAATGTCATCTAAAGTGCAAACATAAATCAAGGACTGTGCTAGTTATGGGGTTAATGAGTTGGCAATTCTATAAAAATAACAGAAAGGGGAAAATGAGAGTGTTACAGATTCTGACAATAAAATTGCTGGCAGTAACGTGCATCCTCATGAGTTTAGAGCAGTCACATAAAAGTTCACAAATTAGAATGCCCACCTTCTCGTTGAGGAAGGGTACATGTGGGTGAGAGCAAAAAAAAAGAAGTGATGTTGGGAGGGGGCAGAGAGAATACAAGTATGAAACATTAGATATTATCCACAATAACTGTTAGTCATAAATAAAAGAAATCTTCAGTGACTGTTACATATTTTATTAATGAATGTGCCTATTCTATGGTGAACTGTACTTCTAGTGTTCTATATATAGAGTGTACATTGGATGCTGTGGTGCTCGTTATGACGTTTATCTTGCTCACAAATGGGATAGATTTAACTGTTTACCATCAAGTCGCCTGTTCACATCGTAAGTTTGGTACACTGTATGAGTTTAGAATTTTAAAAAAATTAATTCTATTTCAATTATAGCTATTCTAAACATTGTGGGCTCTTTAAAATCTTTTCTGCATTTATATGAAGCAGCCTTCACCTCTCTACAAAAGATTCCGTTCCCCCATCTTGGAAATCTCACAACCAGATTAAAATTTGAAATTGTGGACAGATACACCCACAACATCTGTGCATTTTAATAACTTGCCATACATTGAACTTATATTTTTACCCCTGAGACTTTTTTGGCACTCGACATATCGCAAGAGTTTTTTTCTCCTCTCCTTTCCTTGAGATAGTGAGATACAGTTACACGTGCATTGTTAACCCTGCTTAGTGCATGATTCCTATTTATGTATATTTTTATGCTGGAGTTCTGTGAGCCGTATACAGGGAGTGATGACAGGCTATTTTTCCATGGGGCATCACAGCTGAGCCTCATCTTGTCCTCACCCATTGCCCACAGGCACATTTTCCATCTAGGATCTGATCAGAAGCAAAAGCTGTGATTTTTATTTATTTGTTTTATTTTTCTCTGGTAAAAGAGTATAGATTCCGTTTTAACTTTATTTTAATTTACCTCAGGGGGGGGCTTGAATACAAAGGAGAGGAAGTTATGTTTCAGTTGTACAGAACCTTGGTCAGACCGCACCCGGAGTACCGTGTTAGGTTTTGGGCAACGCACTTCGGGAAAGATATTTTGGCCTTGGAGGGGGTACAGTGCAGATTCACCAGAATGATACCAGGACTTAATGTGTTAAATTACGAGGCTAGGTTGCATAAATCCAGCTTGTATTCCCTTGAGTTTAGAAGGTTGAGGGGTGATCTGATCGAGGTCTTTAAAATGATAAAGGGATTTGATAGGGTAGATATAGAGAAATTATTTCATCTGGTGGGGTATCCAGAACAAGGGGGCATTATCTTAAAATTAGAGCTAGTCCATTTCAGGGTGAAATCAGACAGTACTTTTTCACTCAAAGGGAAGTGAAAATCTGGAACTCTCTCCTCCAAAAGACTGTGACTACTGGGTTAATTGAGATATTGAAGACAGGTCAATAGATTTTTGTTAGGTAAGGGTATCAAGAAATATGGAACAAGGGCAGGTAAATGGAGTTGAGCCATGATCTAATAGAATAGCGAAACAGGTTCGAGGGACTGAATAGCCTATTGTAACGGATTAGGACATGATGCTAAATGTAATCAATGTCTCCTTTATTAATAGTCAAATCAAACATGTAAAAGTACCCAATATTGAAAAACAGTAATGATAGAGATTAAAACAATATTACCCCATTTGATCTCTGGGCAGAGTTTGTATTTAAGTTGGCGGTGTGGTCGTTTCAAGTTTTCTGACAGCTGGGTCATCTTCTGACAGCTGCGTGTTGTCTTCTCTGGATCCTCTGCCCCCGGCTCAAAAGAAGTTGGGTTTCTGAAGGCCCCTCTCCTCAAATCCTCACACCGTATATGGAGTTGTTACGCATAAGACCCTTATAGATTAACGTGGTCGTTTTTCAAAGAATGTAAGATGGTCAGCTTGTTTTAACATTGCTCATCTAGTCACAAGACCCTGTGCAAAGTTGTTTTTAAAGTTGGACAGTTTGTTTGACCGCACTCATCTAGCTATCTCGTCATTGTCCTGTTCTTATCATTATCTTTAGAGTGTTGTTCCGCTTTTTGGGTAATTGTTCCTCTTTCAACCACATAGTTGTCTGCCTCACCATGGAGTGATAAAGTTCAATCATTATTCAGAGGTCAGTATCTGACAATTCAGCAAAATAGGCAACTTACTCAGCAAACCAAGCAATACAGCTTGCAGAGAATAATGGAATACCATCACGCATCAAATGTCAATTTCTCCTTATTCCCAATATTCTTACACTGCTCCTATTTCTATGTTCCTATGTTTCATATTTAATAAATGTTTATATTCATAGTGCAAACAAAGATACTTGAACGAGCAACATGATAAATTATTGAAAAGGAACGTTCTACAGAATATGAATGTAATTCTGGGACTGATTGGAGAAAATATATTCGGTTATCTGCACCCACATGTGTGTGGCATAAAAATAGACAAGTATTGATATTACCATTAGTGGATCTGCAAAACATGTAAATCTTTGTTGTTGCCTGGCTAGCGCAATCAGTAGAATTTCATAAATATGCACAAACAACTGGATTTAGGTAATACAGGAACAATATTGATATTTGCTGATTACACCAAATTGTGACAAGGATTATAAAAGTCTGAGGATGAACATAGATAGCCTAGCAGGATGGACAGGTAAACAGCAGATGCAGTTCAAAGTTTAAAAAAAAGTGAATATCTGGAGGCATAGAATACAAAAGGATATAATGTTGAACTTGTACATGACCTTTGGTGGACCATAGTTGGAATTTTGTGTACAGTTTTGAGGCACCCATTGTAGGAAGGATGAAAAAGCAGTAAAAAAAAGGTGTAGTATAGATTCACGAGGATGTTACCTGGGTGAGTGGTGACCGTTATGAAGGGAGACTTGAGAAGTTAGAGCTTTTACACTAGAGCTAAGAAGGCTAAGGGATAACCCGATGGAGGTCTTCAAGATTCTGAGGGGTTATGAAAAGTTAAATATATAGATTGTTTCCACTGGTCAGCGATATAGCAATGAGAGAGGTCATTATAAAAACATTGTTTACTCAGAGGTTGGTTAGAATGTGGAATTCTCCTGCACAAACCATTGTTGAAACAGAGTCTGTAAATTTCTTTAAAAGAGAATTAGATAATTGCTTGAAAAGAGGAATATTAAAAGTATGAGGAGCGAGCAGGAACATAGATTGAACAAGGTAACTCGTAGAGAAAAACATTGGTGCAGACCTGATAGAGTGTTACAGGACAGAACAGACCATGATTTGATTTCCTGTGACACTATTCACAGCAAGTCAAAGGAAACATCATTTTAAACTGAATGTGGCACTCGGGGAGATTTTTCTGGGTACCTGATGCATTGGATCGCCTGAGCACAATGAATGTCAGCGAATTGGGTGGGTCGGAGCACTCCCTGGTAAAGGAACCCATCAGATCTTCCGTCTGTTCATTTAAATGGAGAACTATTCTGCTGCTGAAGTAGAGCTGTGTTTAATCCCGCCTGCCCCTTTTAAAGCCATAAAGTCGAACTGCTATGAAAAAGGCACAACCCGAGGTCAATGCTATTGCTGCGCAAAGTTTGTAGATTGGCAGATGCTGGTAAATCCCCAGCTGCGGGTCATTGGTAGGTTCCTTATCTGTTTGCTTGTGATTTTGTTGCTGCTTTATGAATATGGTATAGCTGAGTTCACATAATGTTATGTCATCTATTGTTATAATCCGCATTATGTTATACTGGCAGTTAGTCCCAGCTGTGCTCGATATGTTTTGTACACACTTGAGTTCATATATTATTATAGCTGTATAGTGTTATACAGTATTTGAACAAATCTGACGCAAGTGTGACATATACCATCCACTTCCACTTTCAAATGTGTCAGACGTGCTAGATGCAAGACTTCATATTGATTTGAAAATGAGGCTATTCATATATTTTCCAATGGCTTGATAACTTACTAGAAACAGATTTATTGAGGGATATCCCAGTGGTACAGAGGGAGAACGTATCAACATGCTGATGGAGATCTCCTCCCATAATTTCTCACACTGTAGGTTCCAATCTTATGTGGGAAGTGTGGGGGGATCTGATCCATTCTAAACAATGAGCAGAGGGTGAATCAGCCAATATTGTTCTTAAACATCTCACAGTGGCCATTTATAGAATGGCACTGAGTTAGCTGATCTTGGCTGAGATCATAGTAAGGGCACTACAGTTGCCCTGGAGCCCTTGGGTTAAGGAGAAGAAAATCTACCCTTGTTCCTGATCATTAGCCAACAAACCCTGCTCAAAGTGCATATACGTGACCTTTGGGCAAGGAAAGGATCAGACTCGGCTGTGATGCTCCCCTCCATAGTCAACATATCAATTATTGATACTGACGTTTACACTGAATGGGCAGTGGTAAGTTAATTTATTTCCAAGATGAGAAATTTTATATCTTTTTTTCAGTTAGATTTTCAAGAAGTCTGCCTCAAAAGAATTGTTCTGCATTTTCCAGCCAGAATTTTACCATATAAATGGAAATGTCCTGACTGTGTGACGGTCTGACTTGTGATTTCTTTAATTTAACATTGCCAGCAGGTGGAACTTCAAAGAAGAGACAATGCCATTCTGTTTCATATTTAATGGCAACACTACCCTGCAGCTCTTGCCTGCTGGGATCTCAGTGGTACAGTGCGGTGCAGAGAAGGGTGAGTGAGTCCACAGGTAGCAGCACTAAAGCAAAACTCCTTATACCATCCTTCATCTCAAGAAGAGGAAAAGAGATCTATTCAATAATCTTAACTCTTCTTCTCTGAAGAGTCCATTGAACCATTTCACAAGGCAGCCACAGGCAAGACACATATCTTATTTTATATTTGCAAGACATAAATTGCTATGAAAGTATATTCTGGTGCAAAGTTATTCAAGGTTGATAGTTGGGACATTTTATTTACTTGAGGATGTGATTGCAGTGAGGTTGTGTTGTCTTCATTGTATATTATTGAAACCATGGAAGCCATGTTGGAACTTAGTACCACACACAATTGGCTATTCTTGTGTCAGCTTGAGCAGTGTCAATCGCCTAGTCAACTGTGGGGACATCACAGCCAAATCAATCTCTGTCCTTGGAAAACGCAATTCCAGCCAATGGTCACTGCAGAGTAACCAGGAGCAAGAAGACGGACCAAATTTATGCTTCTTTAGCCCAAGGATAGCTGACACTAATTGCAGCCTCACGGCTATCCCAATTAAGCTCAGTAGACGAGAAGTAGTTGTTGAACTAGAATTGAACCAGGGATGTTTATTGGCCTGTACAGCTCAGTACCACACCACATGATTTATTTACCCCACTCCCCATTGTCATGCAGGGCTTCCCTGGATCCTTACACAGGGGGTAATTCAACAAGTGCAGATTACACAAACTCTTTAGTTTGGCCGCCCTGATTGATGCTAATGCTGTTCCAAGTGCAAACCCAGCACACGTGCTTTGGGGGAGAAATTAGTGTCGTGCCAGGAACCGGTGATAAGCGGGTGGTGCACCTAGAACATGCGCCCGAAGCCTGAGGACCGAGGTCCGCTTGATATTTGACCTCAAGCCTCGTCTCCATAATATCGGCGAGCTGCGGACGAAAATCCAGCATCCCATTGCAGCTCGCCAATCGGGGTCTTCCCAAAATCAGCCATCTCGGATGCCGAGCACTCCTGCTCCTCCTGGCTCTACTTCGACGTCGGTAAAGAATCGAAAACTTGCCTTGCCATCGGTGGCCTCCGGCAGTCCCTTTAAGGACCGCTGGTTAGGCATGCTCCAACTAATTTTTGCCAAATTTGGAAGCAGGGTCCTAAAAATGGCATTAGGCCCCTGATTACCATATTCAAGGGACCTAATCCCTCTTTTAGGCGGGTGCCATGGGCACTTGGAAATCGGCAGCTGCCAAATTGGCACACTTCTGGGGTGGATCGGGTGCAGGTGATAATGGCCAGAAATTGGTCCCCCCCACCACCATTTCGTGCCCGAAATCAGGAGAGATGGGGACCAACCTCCCCCCAGCCCTTTGTTTTGTGTTGGCTAGCAAATTAATATCTTCACCACTAGCCACTGGTTAAAGCGGTGTTTGTTACAAAGGGGTAGTTACCACTCCCCCACCTATCCTGGCTCTGTTTTATCTTTTACGTCACCTCTAACTTTTAACACTGCCAATCCTCACCACTCAGAAAGATGAGAGATATCGATGAAAGAAGAATGACGAAATGAAGGAATTATGTCTTTCAAAGTACAAACCAAAAGACTAAGAACTTCGACTGTGTTAGATTTCTGCATCATTATTACTGATCTCCGTGTTTTAAATGATGGGTTACAACCTTACATACAGCTGTTACTTTTAACGTTTAGATTTAAGTTAAAATTGTATAATAACTTTTATTAAAGATAAGGGCTATTTAATTTCCTTTGCAATCAGCTATAAACTATTTCTTGATGCATTTGCAGCAATGGTGTCACAATCATTAATCACTGAACTCCCTTGTGCATCAATATGGACCACTTGCAGAGCCAACCTCAAAGAGAATAAAACCACCCCATAAAATTAACAATATATGACACACCAGTTTTGTAGCTCGTTATTTTTATTTCCTCCTCTGTATTTATTTTCTGAATTTTCCTTCTCTTTACTTTTCCCTCTGTCTCTGCCTCTTCTTTTTCTTTCCTCCAATATGTGCCTCCTTTCTTTTCCTCTTAGCTGCTAACCTCCATTTCCCTCTCCCTGTCAGCTGTGTGTCTCTTCTCCTTGCTGTGCTGCTCACCAGCACTGGAGCCCAGCTGATCCCGGTAGCTTCAAAGTTCCCCCACCCCAATAACAGGATTTGCTAAAGAAAATAGTTAATGGTGCTAGCTGTCTATGAATCTGTACTTATTTTTCTTCTCCAGCAGGAAGATGGATCATTTTCCTCAGGCACCCAGTGTCAGCATTGGGTATTTCCAGGGCACCGATAGCAGAGCTGGATGCAGAGTAAAATTAGCTCCCTTCTGCCCCAATCCAGAAGAGCTTCCCTTACTGCACAGAGAGTGGCATTTTTTCCGCACCAACCTTCTTTCGGCCTGTCAAGTGGCATTAGTTCCAAATTAGGGGCAGTTTTGTGTGGTAGATCCAATCCTACCAGAAACTGGATTCAGACTGCCCAAATTAATTTCACAAAGAAGCTTTACAGCCAGAAGACTGAGGACACTATCATGCCATCAGTCTGGAGTGGTTTTAAGCTCAGCTCCCGGAGATGAAAGGCCAGTGTGCCATCCAGTTCCCCACTGCATTCTTTTTAGATTCAAAAAAGTGATTTCAGGCCTTCCTCTGCCAACAACACATCAGAAAAGCAGGACCCCACGTGCTAGAAGAAGGAAACTTCTCGCTTTGGGTGCTATTCTCAGTCACAATTATTTCCATTGGTTATTTTATAATAAATCCTCCTGAGACTTAGGAATATTAAGAACAGGAGTAGGCCATTCAGCCCTTTGGGCCTGTTCCACCATTCAATTAGATCATGACTGACCTGCACCTCAACTCTATTTTCCTGCCTTTGCTCCATATCCCTTGATACCCTTATCTATCAAAAATCTATCTGTCTTGAAAGCTCCAATTGTCCTAGCATCCACAGTCTTTTAGGGAGAGAGTTCCAAATTTGTACTACCCTTTGTGTGCAAAAAATCTTCCTGATTTCGCTCCTGAATGGCTTAGCTTTAATTTTAAGGTTATGTCCTTTTCTTATTGATTCCCCCACCAGAGGAAATAATTTCTCCGTATCTACCCTATCAAATCCTTTTAACATTTTAAACACCTTGATCAGATCAACCCTCAATCTCCTATATTCAAGTGTGTGCTACCTTTCCTCATAATTTAATCCTCTAAGCCCTCCTGGTCACTAAAAAGGCAAAGGGAAAAAACATTGAAATAAAACTTAAAAATAAACAGCCATTTGTTAAGGCCAATAATCTTACAATGACAGTAGAATGATGTGATTTCTCCAACAATTCTGATAAAGGATGAGTTAAATTAAATGAAATCTTGGACTTTAATGATACTACTTGCACTTGAAACTTTTGGGCCACTGGCAGAGCCATCCTCATGGTAGATGTTGACTGAAGGTCCAGCTGCTATACACCTTTAATGAATCAGCCTCTCAAGGCCAGAATGTACCTTCTCAGAATCGCTCATTCATACAGGCTTGTAAAGCTGGCAGCGCATTCCCTACAAGAACCTGAGAAATCACTTCTGACAGCCATTGTAATAAATGTACATAATTTTCAGGGCCTTGATGAGGATCTTGCAAGTTTTATGCAAGAGCACTCTTAGTGTGTAAATCCTGCCAATCATAGGAACATGGTAAGTTAGAATCAGATGAGAAACAGGACTCGGCCTGCTCCCCTGTTTTCCCAATTTTCCTCCCGCACTTAATCAGTGCTACAACTGATGAAGCAGATCAGAAAACCTACCCAAGGCAAAAGTAATTTCAGATACAATGGGCAACACCAAGAAACAACCTTAGCAGAAAAGTCTTTCAATTCAACCTAAACCACAATGATAACTAGCCTATCTGAAAAACATTTTTTTATTGTGAAACTTTGGCTCCAATAGCTTGGTGAATATCTGTTGGACGTCATTTCACAGAGTGATGAGCAAGGATCTATTGATAAAAGAAATGAAATGGTTTATACATCGTGGTTGTATTTAATTTTAATGTGATGGATGATTTAAAGGGAACGATCCACTAAACAGTGCTCTGCTCTGCCACACTATCAGCTGATTACTGTGCCCATTTTCAATTCTGTAGCCATGTGTTAAACTCTTCTAATTCAATGGGTAGCAGCAGGAATTCTGGAGTCACACAGGACAATGATTAATGGAGTGATGTAGATCAACTTTTTGTAAAAATATTTTATTAAATATTGATTTATATTATTTTAAGTCACACATCACTTATCTTAAATATTCTTGACGCAATTTGGTGAAAGTTAAGATGGATATCTTTTTAAGGATATTATTGATATAGTGAGAAAAACATTTTTTTTAACCGTTGCCCTTCGGTGCTTGTAGTGAGTCATAGTTCCCGTACATTACTGATTCTAGTTCCAATGGGGTTGAATTTCCTTAGGGTTGGGGCAGTGCCACCTACGATAGAAGATCATGTTTCCTCAGCCCACGGAAGCACGTCATTCAACCCAACCAGTCCATGTTGGTCTTTATCCTCCCATGCGCCCACCCTGTTCCCATATCCCTTTATCCCCCTTTCCTTCAACCACATATCTAACCTATTCTTAAATTTTGACATGGCCTCTGTTTCAATTACTAACTCTGTGCATTCCACAGCCTCACAACTTTCTGTGTAAAAAGATTTTTTCCTGCTCCCTGTCCTAAATCTCTTACATTTAATCTTATATCTATGTCTTCTCGTTCTAGACCAGTCAATCGCTGGAAACAGTCTGTTTCTATCTACTCTGCCCCACCCCTTTATAATGTTAAACGCCTCTATCAAACCACTGAACTGCTTGATATAACTGCTTTTAATGTCTTGTGAACCTGAATCCCCAAATCACTCTGCTCTTCCACATCACCCAGCTTTCCCCCATTCAAAGTATAATTACTACTATTTTTTAGCCAAAATGTACCACCACACATTGAATTCCATCTGCCACAATTATGCCCATTCTTATCATATCAATATCCGCTTGTAGTTTCTTTTGGTCCTCAGAATTAACTATTAACTTTGCTCCTATTTTAGTATCATCTGCAAATTCGAACACCACTCCTTCTAGCCCTATATCCAAATCATTGATGTATTTCCAATTAAAAACTCCATTTGGAATCATTCACATTGTAGTCTCTGATCTTGCGGCTGTGCAGAGTCGGTAGGAGATACAGCCAGCAGCACCACAATATCAGAGTATAATGAATAAATGTAATGCACGCCTTGTACCTTTTAAAAAGGTTGATATAAAAATTGTTACTTGACCTAAGCAATAGGTCAGAGCAATAAGCCTGTAAGGCTTCCCAGTTTGTGTTCTAGTGCTCTTTCCAGGAGGGCCAACCATGTCCACAAACATCATCCCAAAACTGCGATAGTCTATAAATATTTGCTTTGATTGCTGAGCACTGCTGAAAATTGTTTTTTTCTCTCTTTCCCCCTGCAATTTTCACTTGCAAGGTTAAAAAAACAGAAAATATTGCAGCCAGATGTATAAATATAACCTCCTCTCTGGAACTGCCCATCATCTGTTGACTTTACATTTCCTAATATCTGATTTGCCACTGATTCTGGGCAATATTTCCAAATCCTGAATTGTTATTAATACAGTAGAGTCACAGCTGGGCATCCTGTTCCCCTTTTTTCATGATGAGAAACCAAGAATAGCAGATGGGTACCAGTATGTTATCATATTTTACAGCCAGAGACCCAACACCAAATCACACAAGTTCCAGGTGCGTTGTAATAGTCAGGTCACCATGTTAAAATAATGGTAACACATTGCTGTCCTATTTATGTCGCAAATAGATTAATTAGTCCAAACTGTGGTGTTTGAAATCTGACAAACATTAAAAGAATCACAAGCCAGAAATTCCTGATTTAAGCGACCTGCCTGCTTGTTATGTGCAGCACTATCCATCATGGTGGCAAGCCCAAAGTTTTTTTCCTATTTCAGCAATGCTATTTTTGAAAAAGTTTAAACAATGCATCAAGGAGAAGTTTATACTGTTTATAAAATGTGCCATAGTAGCAAAGCATGCACCAGCTGCTCAGTCCACAGTTGGATAGTGAATGGTTTGCCCCATGCCAAGTATTTCTTCCAAATTCGAAAACTGAATACAACGAGATTTCCATTTCTTATCCTATTTATTACTTTTTCTGTGTAAGTCATACATCATAATCATAGTAACTATAAGTTGTAAAGAAAATCACAGATTGGTGAAACAACTCTCTAATTGCATTCATGTCAATGGTAATTAATTCCAAAAATTCTAATAATTAGGCCAGTTTCATATGGAGCAGACTCGTGACAAAACATTTTTCAAGGGGGAGCAGTTAAACCCTGTGCCTTCTGCACCAAAGGTTTGCAAAATGGCTGGTTGGCCTATTTCAGTGAGTTCTACTCAGTAACACATTGGGGTCGATGTTCATCTCGAAGCAGGAAACCGGTGGGAGGCAAGCGGGCGGAGTGAGAGCAATGGCTGCCCAGAGGGGTCAGCAGGGGACCCGTGCCAGCTTTTGGGTCAACCCTCATTTGCATGGTTGAGGCGAGTTGTCAGTTCAAAAACTTACTTCCCATAGGCAGCTCGCCGATTAGGATTGATGGAAATCAAGTACTGCAGCAGCTTAAAGGAGAGGTGCTGTTTTTATGGCCAAAACGGAAAAACAGAATATTGCAAAAAGAGTTTGGCAGGATCTACCCAATCTCAGACAGTTGATATCTGTTCTTTTCCTTGAGCGTGTGAAATTATGATAGGAAAATTATAATGGATGAAAGATTGCTACGTACAGCAACATTGCCTTGCTCAGCTAAGAAATAAACTTAGAGTTTCTCTGCCTGCTTTTAATCTTAAGTGATCAATTCCAAATATATATTAAGCACAACAGTAGTAAAAATGACCTCTCTAAGCAGAGACCTTAATCTTAGAGGTAAGAAAATAAATAAGGAGGGCAGAATTTAACAGGTGATGAATTTCTGTTGAACTTATTGTGTTGCCACACAGAAGTGAACACTGCTGATTCAATGATTCTTAATTCTACATCATTTTTTAAACATTGTACAGGGAAAATTCGCTTAATATTTCTGTTATACAATGCATTCTGTGTCACTGTGACCCAGTTCCATGTGACTGTAACACAAATGAGTAATATACTCGCAGCCAATGGTGTTTTGCCTCGGGTGTGAGACCCGTCCAGAGGTTAATCACTGGCTTGTTTGATAAAACTGACATTTTAATTTTTTTAAATGGCCCAGAAAAAATCCCCAGTTTTCATTCTCTGTCTTTTGGGAAGTATTTCATCTCCTCTTAATATCTATCCCTAACAGCATTGGCAAAGCCAGGAATGTGCAGGGAACCCTGAACAGTGTGAAGATTGACTGTCAGTTCACCATTCCCAAGGTGCTTCATCCAGCGGTGCAACTCAGGACAGTTTGCAACAACAGTTAGATGGGTTTGAGTGACAGTAATCTCAAAGCAAGTAAATAAGGCATCAGAAAAGTTCACTGTTTTAGCTGCTCTATCACTGAGCTGACAAACCCTGCAGATTTTAGGGATGCATCCATTCTATGAAAAGAAAGACAGCAAATTGGAAAATGGATACAACAGAGGCACCTGGCAGCATTGGCAAATGAGCAAGTGGTGGTCTGTGGGCAACTTTGTTTTTGATTAGTCGACACCCACAATTATTATTTACGGCACACGTTACATCCTCCACCCACCAACGTTTAAACTTTTTTTTTTACATTGCATATTTTCATGTGTTTCTGCAGATCACTGTTTCCTGGATAGCACAAGGTGCTGAATATTAAAAGTAACAGACACACTAACAAAATCTGACTGGTGTTAAATAAGGTCAGAGTTTTTAAAGTACACACGAGTAGCTAATGGGCCGGATTTTCCTGTGAGCGGTGAACAAACAGTGCCTGCCACTTGTTAGACTTGTCCTTGCCCATAGACTTTTCATGGGCTTTTGTACGGCAAGTTC
This sequence comes from Heptranchias perlo, assembly GCF_035084215.1. Classification (NCBI taxonomy): domain Eukaryota; kingdom Metazoa; phylum Chordata; class Chondrichthyes; order Hexanchiformes; family Hexanchidae; genus Heptranchias; species Heptranchias perlo. Next base: position 10,389,499 of record NC_090357.1, on the reverse strand, counting down.
CTCTCGTGGGGCCCTCAATCCAGCGCGGCGCCCTCTCCCGGGCATCCGGAACCTGTGTGAACGGGGCAAGCAACTGTGTATCCCCTTAACCAATCAGGTTGAAGCATGTTAATAAGCAGCACAGAGTCAGAACCAGGAAGTGTAAGTTGGAATAGTGAATTCAATGTCAGATCAGGTACAGAAAGCAAAATAAAGAGAGGGAAAGAAATATTGAATTAAGAGACAGAGATAAAAAAAAGACAGAAAGAAAAAGAAGACAAAATAAAAGTGTTATTTTTTTTAAATCCCAACAACAATTAAAATTGTCCGGCATAGGCTCGATGGACCGAATGGCCTCCTTCTGTGCTGTAACCTTTCTATGATTCTATGAAAATCTGAAGGAATGAGACTCTACACTTGTAAGAGTTAATTTTCAGTGCCACAGAGAGGTTGTTTGGTAGTCATTAAGACTTTCCATGCCGTTAAAAGTTTGCTTAGATTTCAAAAAAAAACTTGATGTACCTTTTTTTTGGCGAGATTACTTCATATCCATCAGGGCAGCAGAGGAACTTCACCATGTTGCATTCATTTTAATGTCGAGTCAGCCGGCGAGATGCAATTCTCGCGCAGCTTAAAAAGCAGCAGGACATCTGGCAGAGTAATTTCCGTATTTCCAGCGTTTAACTGCGCATGTGCAGTCGCTGGAAGCTGCTGTAACAGATACACAGAAATAACGATGAGCCCTGTTAGCCTCACTGTTATTTTCAAAGGAAAATCCAGCCCAATATCTATCGTGCAAAGCGCTCAGCAATGAACAATAGAAGTTTTTTCTCAGTAATTGCCAGTAAGACCCATCAATAATTTTTCTAAAATGACAAGAGGCAATAGAAGAATGAATCATGTCCACTTGAAAGAGAAACTTGAAAATTTGACAAGCAATTTTGTATGTTTTTTATTGTGACTTTTATCTAGTAATACATAAAACCAAGCAATTTAAATCTTTCATTTTCAAAAAGCAATTTTGAAATATTGTACTGATGGTCAAATTGCTACCTGCCTTTCATTTTAGTTATGTTTTCCAAGCCATTGTTCTACATATCACCATACCTAGCAACAAAGTTCTGGAAGGTGCTCTGTTCCCTGTTCGGTTACCATGCAACAGTAGAGGGTGTCACTGAGAGACGAGACAAAGGAAATGGCCCTGCTGCCAGGAGTTGTTAACGTTATTAATTCGTTCATCTGGTCTCTCCACCTCCAATTCTTGGCTCACAAGAGGTTATGAAGAGAATCCCACTGAGGTGAATTTTCCACATAATATGATGTTAAAACCATACAGAATAGGAAGATCTCAGATTCAGTATCTGGTCTGTGCTGAGTTAGTAATCACCGTTAGTATCGGGCACGGTAGCATAGTGGTTATGTTGCTGGACTAATAATCCAGAGGCCTGGACTAATAATCCAAAGACATAAGATCAAATCCAGCTACGGCAGCTGGGGAATTTAAATTCAGTTAATTAAATAAAATCTGGAATAAAAAGCTAGTATTAGTAATGGTGACCATGCAACTACCAGATTGTTGTAAAAACCCATCTGGTTCACTAATGTTCTTGAAACTGCAGACCCACAGTAATATGGTTGATTCTTAACCGCCCTACGAAATGGCCTAGCAAGCCACTCAGTTCAAGAAGGCGCCTCACCACCACCTTCTCAATTGGGGATGGGCAATAAATGCTGGCCTTGCCAGCAACGCCCACATCCCATGAGTGAATAAAAACAAAGTTGATGAGAACCTGGCCAAAGGTGGAGGTATTCCAATATGTCTTCAATATGCCTCAGCTAGGGAAGGCAGAATGAGACAGATTCCCATTCCTGATCATTATCAAATGCCATCTGCTACAACTGTAAGCACACAGACATTAACTGACTGCAGAATTAAGCACAGTAGTGATTCCCATCCACGGTGAAACGGACTGATGGTAATTACTGTCCAGCCTCATACATGAAGAAAGATCATTCAGGAAAGGTACGAGAGTGTCAGTGCCCCATGAAGCATATTCCAGCTCACGTCACTGCATTCAGCAGAGAAGTGTGAAGCAGGAAAATCTAAACAGTGCCTGGAAAGAAGGGAGAAAATCACAAGTTTGGTCAGTTTAAAATCGGATATAAGTTAAACAAAATTGAGCATTTTCCAGAAAGAGTTGCACATGTTGTCAGCTTGGCTCATTTGGTAGCACTCTTGCCTCAGAGTCAAAAGATTGCTCAAAATCCTTGCAGTCAGATGATAAATTTCCACCAGAGTGTCAGCATAGATTATGTGCTCAAGTATTGCAATAGGGCCAAACACTTATTTTTCGTTCAACACCACTTAAATCTCTATCAGGCCTTAGTCTATCCGAGACATAAATATTGCTACTCTATCTGGAAACTGTCTCCAAGCATTTTTCTCCAACTCCCGGACAAGATGCATGAGAAAGCATGTTATCTGATAGTTGATCCAGCCTCCAACAGAGCTTTACCTGTTTTACATTAGCTTATCAATATGACTTTGGTCAATGCTCCTCTGAACTTCCCTCCTAAACTCCAAATACAACATCTTACATCTTCCTCTTGCCTAAATACCTAATGCATCAAAATTAAGACTTAATGCTAAGTCTGCTCCTCAAAACTGTGAAACTTTTTATCTCCCTCAGTCTTTCCTTCCCTCTCTAATTCTCAGCTGCATATAGTGACACCACTATTCACGGCCAAAATGGAGATGATTGGTTAATTCCTCCCGTCAATCACGCCTTGAGACCGCACTGCTGTAAGTAACTGGGATTGATTTTACGCACGTAATTTGTATGTAACTATCCTCCTCTCATTGCATTTTACTGGAGAAATAATCAATTTGTTATATGTAACTATCCTCCACTCATTGCATTTTGATGGTGAAATCACCCTGCTTTTATCGGGAGACATTGCTGCAGTTTCGGTTAAGTGTTCTGTTTGCTGTAGTTCGTGGCTGCATTTAGTGACACCGCTATAGCCGTAGTCGGTTTGCTGTAGTGTGCTGCTTAAACAACTCTGTTTGCTGAGTAAATAGACTTTGTTTGCTGTAAAATACACTGTTTGCTGTGAGTTCTGCTTTAAGTCCCAACCTGCCTCCAACTCATTGGCTAACACAATGGTGTCAATGGACACTCTGATAATCCTCAGGCCTTTAAAACCTAAGCTTAACATCATCATATCAATATTTCTGATTCCACCTCCTCTTCTCTGTTAAGTCTCATTCTCCATTTTGTCCTTAGCCCTTCACCTTGGTTTCTCAATCGCACTTTTAAAGAAAAAAATAATGATGACATTGTCAGAGGTTCAGGGTTGGAGGATATCAGTACTATGGAGCTATGGTAACACACAGTTGAAATCAAGGCAGCATTTGACCGAGTGTGGCACCAAGGAGCCCTCGTAAAATTGAAGTCAATGGGAATCAGGGGGAAAACTCTCCAGTGGCTGGAGTCATACCAAGCACAAAGGAAGATGGTATTGGTTGTTGGTGGCCAATCATGTCAGCCCCAGGACATTGCTGCAGGAGTTCCTCAAGGCAGTGTCCTAGGCCCAACCATCTTCAGCTGCTTCATTAATGACCTTCCCTCCATCATAAGGTCAGAAATGGGGATGTTCGCTGATGATTGCACAGTGTTCAGTTCCATTCACAACCCCTCAGATAATGAAGCAGTCCGAGCCCGCATGCAGCAGGACCTGGACAACATCCAGGCTTGGGCTCATAAGTGGCAAGTAACATTCGCACCAGAAAAGTGCCAGGCAATGACCATCTCCAACAAGAGAGAGTCTAACCACCTCCCCTTGACATTCAACAGCATTACCATCGCCGAATCCCCCACCATCAACATCCTGGGGGTCACCATTGACCAGAAACTTAACTGGACCAACCATATAAATACTGTGGCTACAAGAGCAGGTCAGAGGCTGGGTATTCTGCGGCGAGTGACTCACCTCCTGACTCCCCAAAGCCTTTCCACCATCTACAAGGCACAAGTCAGGAGTGTGATGGAATACTCTCCACTTGCCTGGATGAGTGCAGCTCCAACAACACTCGAGAAGCTCAACGCCATCCAGGACAAAGCAGCCCGCTTGATTGGCACCCCATCCACCACCCTAAACATTCACTCCCTTCACCACCGGCGCACTGTGGCTGCAGTGTGTACCATCCACAGGATGCACTGCAGCAACTCGCCAAGGCTTCTTCGACAGCACCTCCCAAACCCGCGACCTCTACCACCTAGAAGGACAAGAGCAGCAGGTACATGGGAACAACACCACCTGCACGTTCCCCTCCAAGTCACCCACCATCCCGACTTGGAAATATATCGCCGTTCCTTCATCGTCGCTGGGTCAAAATCCTGGAACTCCCTTCCAAACAGCACTGTGGGAGAACCTTCACCACACAGACTGCAGCAGTTCAAGAAGGCGGCTCACCACCACCTTCTCAAGGGCAATTAGGGATGGGCAATAAATGCCGGCCTCGCCAGCGATGCCCACATCCCATGAACGAATAAAAAAAAATGAAAACACCAATAAAACACCCCTGGTTAATGCCTGTCTGATGTTAATTCAGCCCCCTTGCTTGTTGGATTTAATATCTTTATCAAGCTAGTTCAACTAATCAAATTACCAGTATTTTATTATTTAAGCAAAAATATTCAACATCCAAAATTAAAGATAATTGAAATGCTTTAGAATTTGACTTTTTATTTTTAAAACGTGCATTGATGATGATTTCTTTTTCACTTTCTCCTTTTTCTCTCTTTCTCTCCCACTTTCTCTTGCTATAAAACACATTAACTGATGCCCATTACAGATTGGGGCACTGTGTGAATGTATCCAGAAGTCTAAATGGCAGATTATCCATTCTTTTTTCTTACTGACAGCTCAATATTTTCCGTGACTCACTTGCCATTTGAAGCAGATATCCTCGGTCTCCCAACTCAAAAGGGAAACTCTCACAATGAACATGAGTCTCCTCTCCTCATAACAGGATCAAACATCAGGCAGTGCGTCAGCATATAGTGAGAGGAAGCAGTTTCAATGCCCCATTCTGTACGCTCCTAATTGAAAGTGTCAGCTCAGTGGTAGCACTCTCCCCTCTGAATCAGAAGGTTGTAGGTTCAAGTACCTCTCCAGAGACTTGAGCGCAAAATCTAGGCTGACACTTCAGTGCAGTACTGAGGGAGTGCTGCACTGTTGGAAGTGCCGTCTTTTGGATGAGACGTTAAACCGAGGCCCCGTCTGCTCTCTCAGGTGGATGTAAAAGATCCCACAGTACTATTTCGAAGAAGGGTAGGGGAGTTCTCCCCAGTGTCCTGGCCAATATTTATCCCTCAATCAACATCAGTAAAATAGATTATCTGGTCATTATCACATTGCTGTTTTGTGGGATCTTGCTGTGCGCAAATTGGCTACCGTGCTTCCTACATTCCAACAGTGACTACACTTCAAAAGTACTTCATTGATTGTAAAGCACTTTGGGACTTCCTGAGGTCGTATAAATGACCTATATGGCTATATAAATGCAAGTCTTTCTTTTTCTTCTTTTTCAGCTGTCTGCGGAGAGGTGCCTGATGTCTAACCAGTGCTTCCCCACTTGGGGGGTGGGGAGCGTGGTTTGAGGGAAATCAGCAGGACATTCATCAGTGGATCTCTACTGCACACCTCCTACCAACCTGCAGAAGAGCAGCGTTGCCCCCAAGTTGTCTGCCTGCTCTCAACCACAAAAGAACTAAGTGTATCCCAAGATATCGGTTTGCTATATGGAATCTTGCAGTTATCAGAGAAATTGATCATCCTCTATAAAGATGTTTATTCATTTTCAGGGTTCAAACAATCTTATCGGAAAGAATGAACTCTCACGACCTCAGGACATCCCAAAGCGGTTCACAGCCACTGTAGTACCTTTGAAATATAGACATGTTGTATTTAAGCAAACACGGCAGCCAATTTGCACACAGCAAGGTCTCACAAGCAGAAAAGAAATAAAAGAGCAAATTAGCAGTAAGTGTTTTATACTCATATCTGAACTCCAGGAGTGAACTACCATCTTAAATTCCTTATGAGATTTTTAAAAAATTTGTTCTTGGTACATGGGCAACACTGGCAAGGCAGTAGTTACTGCCCATCGATAATTGCCCTGCATTGAGAGTCAACCACATAGTGAATCAGTTGGGTTTATTACAATCCAGCAGTTTTAATGGTCATTTTCTGGCGCTATTCAGTTTCACAACTTGCCCCTGAAGGAATGTAATTCAGATGATAAACCTTGTGATGTGGAACTTCAAAGACTAGCAGTTTATGGTTATTTTTGATTGCAATTACAGAAAAATACACTCCTATAAATAATACTCTGTCATAAATATCATCCATAACTCGCTGTAATATTGCTTGGAGGCTTCACAAGCATTCATGGCTGTCATTACATCTGAAATATTTCCTGAATGTAATATTGACACTTGCTTTATAGAGATGTATAACTGTCTAAGAACTCTGCTTTTCTCCACCTCTGGCCTCTTGACCTCACTTCCTTCACCCCAGCATTAGCGGCCATGCCTTCAGCTCTCCAGGCCTTAAACTCTCCCTAAACCTCCTATATTTAAGGAGACCCTCCTTAAAACCTACCTCTTGGACCAAGCTTTTAGTCACCTGTCCAAACATCTCCTTCTTTGGCTCGGTGTCAATTTTTGTCTGATTACGCACTATGAAGTGCCTTGGGACATTTTACTATGTTAAAGGTGCTATATAAATGCAAGTTGTAGTTGTCAAAATTTAGCGCATGCAATTTGGGCTTAATTCCAGTGGAACAAAGCATCCAACTTTTCTCAAGAGTATATCATGGTCAGAAAGCACAATGGGCCTCTCTTGGTGGTGGCCATGAGTTTACTCCTCTAGTTGTGCCAGGTGGTTAGTGCCCACCTGCCAGTTTCCACATGCCAGTTTCCCACAAAGCTAAACACTCCCTTGGGTGTTCGACATAATAGGCACCTGCTCCCAATTTTCTGCAGCGAGGTTTGGTGATGTGCCGATGCCAATTTGAACAGATGTTTAGTACCCCTTTGAATATTTTAAATTCATTTTGTGAGAGAGGGCTAACCCGCTCATTGTAAAACCTTGAGCCCATTTAGTGGATAATAGGCCCTCTCCCCAGTATCTCAGAAAGAACAGTCAATTAAAATGGCTGTTGAATCTCATGACATTGAAGCTTGAAAGGATGAAGCTGGAATTAGTAACGTTTGATGAAGGAAATGGAAATGTTACACTGAAGCAATTGGAACTGTTATTCTGAGGGTCGAGTTAAAATACTGTATTGGGGCAGTTTAAAGGGAGCTTTACATCACATGTAGCTTGTAGGGATTAATGATTTTAAAGACTTCAGAAAATATATATGAACATAAAAGCTCATGACAGCATAACTGGCAGCAAGAAAAAAAAAATTCAAAAACTGCCCAAAAATTACTTTAAAATATTCATCTTTCCTTTCTGTGACCTTTGAATCATCGCCCGATGGTGTCCCTGGATACCAGGTTTCTTCAGTGTCCGTTGCACTTGCCATCCTGTCTGTCTGAGAGATTGCATGCAGGACATCACACCCACTTCTAAATAGTTATGAAGCCCCCGCTTGTTTCAAACGAGAACTTTGGACACCCGTACCTAAGATCGTCGGAGAATATACTGGGGCATACAATAGGCAGGAATCAGGCAGAACTAATTTCCACCCAATTTACCGCTCCATCCAACCCATTCATATGGCATAACGGAGTTTAAAGTCAGCCTGGATACTGTGATCATTGGTTCTGATCTGCGTGGTTCGTTCTACTGCTGTGGGGCTGAACACTGGATGATTAACCCACACATTCTCACAACAGTAATTCCATTATAGGGAGGCTATTATTTCTCGCAATTACATTATAAGTGAACTCACAGTTTGGAACATTCCCACCATCACTGATGTTTTATGGTTTCCTGTACAAATTCTTAAGGGCGACGTCTCAAAATCATGTTTGCAGACTGAGCCCTCCCAAGTAAAATCAGCTGTTATCAGAACAGTAACCATGCTTAATACTCTGCATAGCATCTGTATTTAATTTGGAGACATAAGCAAGGCTCAGGCATCATTTCTTTCCCCCCACAGCCCCCAACTACAAAGGGACCGAACTATTCACAATTTGCCCACTGCCTCACAAAAGAAATGTTCTGATTGTACCAGATACATTTTATCAACTCTTTTAATAAGCATATTACGGTAAATTTTCATCTTCACCACCTGGATGGTAATCTGAGGGAACAGATCACCTGCCCATTATAGAACCTGCCCAATTTTCATTTCATTGATTTTAATCGAATGGAAATCAGATGAGTTCTATAATAGATGGGCGATCCACTCCCTCAGATTATCCAGACGACAAAGATGAAAATTTACCCGACTGTGACAGACAATCTCTATCAGAAAGATGTCCATTCTTTTGCTTGGTTGAATTCAAACTAGAAATGTTGCAATAAGAAATTTTAATCAGACAACGATCGTGCCAAAAAATGGATATCTCATGATCACAAAAATATCTTCCACATCAACCTTATACAAATTAATTTAATTTTCAAAGCTGCCGTTTAAAAATTTTCCTCTGCAACAAATTGAGGTACTTTTGTCCATCTCTCCAGCACTGCTAGACAAAAGTATGTTATCTGAAGGTCTCACTGATACTGCTGTTTGTCAGTGACTGGGACCACCGAGTGTGTAGCTCAACAGTTGTGTGTTTCCAGGGAATCGTTATAAAGCATAGCAATGTAAATAAGCGAAAGGAGGAAATAGTGACTGCTTTATAATTCAGACAGTAATAAAACAAAACTGAATTGGGCTACATTTATTCTGCTACGGTTTAATTAAAAGTGATTGCAGAAAAATGTAGGGATAGGCATTTGGCTGATAACCAGGCATAATGAGAGATATCCATCACCTTACCTAGCTGATCTTAACTTTAGAGCAGATTTCTTTTTTGCCAACTTTGCTGATGATGGTGAATAATTGGTATGTGTTGACTAATGAAAGAAGGCAGGTTCTAAAACTGTGAAGGGGAAATGTTCGGAAGAATTTATAGTTTGCAAGCTGGAAGCACTCTAAATACACTGGCACTAGAGGGGTATTTTCATGAGGTGAGGGTCTCAAACATGAATTATTGCTCTCTGATTTTCCTAATTTTAATCAGACAACGATCGTGCCAAAAAATGTGATATCTCTCCTAATCAGAGATTAGGAAAATCTACGGCCTACACTTCTGTCTAGTCAGGCACCATGGTAGGAGCACAGCCTTGCAAAATTACCCGTTGGAAGTGCAAACGTTCAAAACAAAGCTTTCAGAAACTCCCACTCCTCCAATGGCTCAGTTGGGCACTCCCCTGGTGTGAAACTAAATCATTCAGACCAGAAATGTCCCATGGCCCTTGAGAAAAGAGGAGAGCTGTATTTTCAGAAACAGCAACTTCAATTGCTGTTAAATTACTGAAATATTTATGCTGCAGAACTTTAACAGCAGATCTTTAATAGCCTGATATCGTAGACTTAATTCAAGTAAAGGAAGAATGAATTGTGCCTCACTGGGCTTAGAAAAGCAGAATTATTTTATTGTATAAATTCTAATTTACATCCATGGAATTTCAGCCTCAAACCTTCCCAGGTGCTATCCAATGGCCAAAAGGCGTATCACTAAGATATATAGACTGGAATCGCCAGGTTGGATTTCCAGTCTCTACTGAGCTATTTGATCTCAACCAGGCAAGCAGTTGGGGTGACACAATTGGCCTCAATGCCCCTGAGCTAGGCCGAGCAAAATTAGCCACCGTTCCTACTGCTGATCAACTGGAAACTATGTGTACATCGGCAAGGTAAAGACAAGAGATAGTTTGGCTGTGACACCCGTCATAGTTCAACACTCATGGGTAGAATTTCCACGGGGGTTCCACAATCTCACATCATAAAGAGCCATTTACACTGTTTCTCCGGGATTTCAACCGATCTTTTGCCAGAGTTATGCCAGGAGATCGGGTTAGCCCCATATATAATCTATCCCTCACTGTCTAGACTCAAACGTTGAAGAATGGGTACTGAAGAGCAAGAATTGGTATCTTCAGGAAAGGAGAGATAATTAGCAAAAACAAACCTTTGCAGCTACTCTAATAATCTGTACCCACCCTAGGCTGCCTGCATGGAACCATACAGTTGACAGAAGGGACTTTCCACTAGCTATGTGTAGAGCAATCAATCCAGCACGGCACAACATCCTGAGACAAAGCCCATTAATTCGATATTCACACTTGCCCAAATATGGCAATTTGGCATAAAAACTCTTGGAGGCAGTGAAAGTGGTGATATCCAATTCATAACAAATCACTTACCGCACCAAATCACTTGCCCTAACCATACAACAACTTTAATTTATTTGGCAACTTCTCTGACCTCTTGTGCATCTCCCACTCCCTTCGCCATGCTATTGATGAAAGCCTTCAGCTTTCTCGGCCCTACACTCTGGAATTCCCTCCCTACACCCCTCTGTCTTTGCACCTCCTTCTTCTCCTTTAAGACCTTCCTTAAAACCTACTTCTTTGACCAAGCTTTTGGTCACCCCTACTAATTTTTCCTTCATTGGCTTGTTGTCCATTTTATTCTGATTATGCATCTGGAAAGCAGCTTGGGATGTTTTGCCATATTAAAGGTGCTATATAAATTCAAGTTGTTGTTGTTGTTGCTGTTGTCCGTGATCAAGACCATTGGAGTCGAGAGGCCACAGGAGATGGCAAGCTCGAGGGGTTGGCCATGAATCTGAGTAGGAGAGTTTGAAGAGGTTTAGGGAGGGCAGGGGAGCAGTGAATTCAGAGGAGAGGAGGAGTCATGTGCTCCAATATAATTATTACAAAAAAAATTGTCTCCAGAGCTCTGAATTTAATCTGCCACAAATAACTACACATAGGAAGCCTTAAATAATTTATTGAAACATTAGAGGTCAGAGCTGTAATTTTTCCCATTGCTGATCGATGCATCGAATGGCCAGACCAAACTCCTATCTGATCTCTTTGTTCCAAAAATCAATATAATATTTGGTCCCCAGCTGGCGATATATCAGATATCAAACAGAAAATAACAGATATGTTTGATCTTAGGGAAAAGAAGACCTGAAAATTCAAAATTTATGGCAACGATTAGCTGGAACATTCTATAACTGGAAGAAATAATTAACGAAGTTTTATCAGAACAACCATTAATCTTCCCTGAGCAGCAGGAAATAACATCCTATAATACAGATTGTTACTAGTCTGGATTTTGCGACATAACCTACATGCACAGGCATTTTTTAAATCATTATAAACATGTTTCAAAGTTAAAGTTTTCACTCAACCAATATTTGTTAACATATTAAGGGTGGGACTGTAGACCACTCATGCCCTCCAGCACTGACCCGCTGGAGTATGCAGGGTCAATGGGAGGGCATCTCATTCGCATGGAGCCAACAGGCACCACACCACTATAGGCGCATCTCAGTCAGCCGCCAGCCCTACACTGCTGGAAATACTGGCACCTGGCTGCTGTCTGGGAGGAGGTCTGTCCGAATGGCAGATGTGGGGAGGGCGAGTTCTGGGTCTGGTACTGGTTTGTAAGTTTCAAATAGATGTAAACCTTGAATTAGTTGTCTGATGGTTGGTTGTGCTTTCTGAATATCAAGATACATTTCGTCAAGTGTGCATAATACCTTTTACTCATAAACTATCCTATCCCACACAAAGTCCTGCACACGTATCACTCCTGTTCTCATTAACCTCCACGGGTCCACTGTCCCCAGTGCATCCATTTCAAAATCCTCATCTTTAAATCCCTCCATGGTCTCACTCCACTCTGTCTCTGCAATTTTCTCCAGTTCTACATCTCAGTACACAACCTCAGCTCTTCCAACTCTGATCTATTACACGTCCCCCTCAGTGTCGGAACTTTCAGCTACCATCTCCCTTTGCTCTGGAACTGTCTCCCTAAACCCCTTGCCTCATCCCCTTTCCCAAACCTTCAAGAGACTCCTGAAAACTTATCTTTGACTCCGCCTTGGGTTACCTCCACTAATTTGTTCACTACTACCTGCTTGGTGTCCACTATTCTTCCTGTAAAGCACCCTGAGGCACTTCATTACAGACATTGCATAAATGTAACATATTATGCTTTGGGGAGTGGTAATGTCTCATTATCTATGTAAAGCTGCTTCCAAAGTGTAGTGTTTTGGATGCCATCCTGAACTCATGGGAGCACTTGCTAATTAGGCAGACTACAGGTTAAATGTCAACCAGCAGCTCCAAATTACTTTTGTGCACCAGTGGGATCTGCAAAACTCCAACTAGTTTGACTGATCCAATGCCCAAAAATTTATTTTGACATCACTTTATTTTCAAACTACATGGTTTTTAAAGTAATTTTATCCATTCCACTTCTTTCAGTGTCTTCCCTTGAGTATTGGTACTAATTGCATTTCAGATTTCCCTGAGATCATAAACTCTGTGCTACCTCAAAGTGCTACAGCAATCATGGCCCTGACTGAATCTCTTGGTAGGTTCAATGCTAAAGACTAGGTTTTGATGCAAGTTATGTGCAGAAGATTCTTCGCATAGGGGGAACCCCTTCGATCAAAAGGCCGTTAAACATTGGTCGACACGGAACGTTCCGAGAGTCCTGCAGGGAAAGGAGAGGTTGGATCCAATCAGGCATTTCCCCGACCAGACGGTCAGTGCCATTTGTCAGAACGTCTCATCGCCAGAACTGACTGACAGGCACCAGGACGCAGCCTGGATGGTGGTGAGAAGGGCTCTCCCAGTGCGGTCCTTCCAACACGCACAGAATCTCAGATCCACCACGAGCTGCCCTCGAGGCTGTAGCAGGGAGGAGACAGTCGTCCACCTCTTGATGGGCTGCCCCTTCACACAGAGGGTGTGGAGAGAGATGCATTAGTGTCTGTCCCAGTTCAGCCTCAACAGTTCGGTAACACTGTGCTCCATGGGCTGTTCCCCGGGACGCACACTGAGACAGATATCAACTGCGGCTGGAAGACCATCAAGTCGGTGAAGGAGGTCCTTTGGTCTGCCCGAAACCTGCTAGTCTTCCAGCTAAAGGAGCTGTCCATGACCAAGTGTTGCTGACTGGCACACTCCAAGGTCCAGGAGTACGTGCTGTGGGACGCACTGAAGCTCGGTGTGGCCCAAGCAAAGGCTCTATGGGGATGGGCCACTATGTAAGGCCATCCCACCCTTGTATTATAAGATAGTTACTGTGCTTTGAATTGTGATAATGGGATCGTAATGTTTCCGATCTGTATTGTATTGTTTTGAACTGTAATTGTGATATTTACATTGAACTGCATGTATCCTTAAATTTTATGAAATAAAGTTTATTTTGAAATAATAAAAAAAATTCTTCAATCTAATTCTGGAACATTGCTATGTATATCATCACAACACACTGTTGTGATGATATACATAGCAATGCCAGGGTATACATGCATGAAGTTCACAGTGCCACATCAAAATGGTACCGGTGGACACGACACTTTTCGGAGCAGCTTTACAAATATATTGAGACACCAACATTCCCAAAAGTGTGGTGTAGAACAATATCTTACATTTATACAGGACCTCTCATGTAACAACAACAACTTGCATTTATATAGCACTTTTCAAGTAATAAACATCGCAAGATGCTTCACAGGAGCAAAATTAGACAAAAATTGACACCAAGCCAAAAAAGTCGATATTAGGACAGGTAACCAAAGGCTTGGTCAAAGAGGTAAGTTTTAAGCAGCGTCTTAAAGGAGGAGAGAGAGGTGGAGAGACAAAGAGGTTTGAGGAGGGAATTCCAGAGCTTAGGGCCTAGATGACTGAAGGCAATTGTGGGACAAAGGAAGTGGGGGATGCAAAAGAGGCCAGAGTTAACAAAATGGAATTACAAGAGAATATAACTGCTGGGATCATGGCCAGAGGATTTTCAGGGCTTTAATATGGACTTACCAGTATATTATGAATACCATCTTACTATGTATCCTTAGTTTAAAAAAAGGTAAGGGATAAAAGTTAAAAATGCAAGTTTATAAATGCCATCCACTTACAATTGTTAAATCAATCATGGGCACTGATTTCCTTTTCACAGAAAAATAGTCACAAATTCAATCCCCAAACACCAATAAAAATCCCAGAATACCATTTAACAAAAACAGAATTTGACTTATTCAGTGATCACATATGAGTCACCCTGATAATACATTGTGCGGTACATGGTATAAAACCCCTCTTGTTATTACACAGCGTATTATCTGACTCACCATGAGCAGCACTAAGGGAGAAATGTTAACCTCAGTAATTTTAATATCTATTTTCTTCTGGTTTTCAATGTGACAGATCTCTCTCTCTCTCTCTCTCTCTCCATCACAATGGTTACAGGATAAGGAAAGCTTGAGCTACACATGACTTAACACTGAATGAAAGTGTAAAGAGGGAATAGTTTCAATGTAAATACATAGGCAGAGGTTCACTTCGGCATTGTGAGACGCGTCATTCTGAGTCTCTCCTCTCAACAGTGACCCACTCAGCTGATGTCAGCGTTGCGACTGTCAGCTGGTAGCTCCACAGGAAGCCCCGCAGTTCAGCATCTTTTGTCTTCCCGGATGATGGTTGGGAGGTCTCGGAACTGAGAAAATTCAGCTTCGAATGGATCCTGCTGCCTATTACTCAGCTGCCACTGAACTTTCCTGGAAACTGCGTGAGATTTAAGGGTTATGGAGTAATAATAAAAAAAATCACAGCAAAAAATACAAAGCAAACTGGCTGGTTTCATGTTGCAAGTTATTCACACTATTTTTTTTGTAAATTATTGAAACAAATGGTCGGGTGGCCTGATTGTGCTGAAGTCCCAACCAGATGGCCTGAGTGTGAACTGCTGCTGAAATCCAAATGCACCTGCTGTCACTAATCAATGTTTGACAGGTCTGTGCCAGGTTGCTAAATGATGAGACACTTTGTGGTAACAGGATACTCTGATTAGGGAGAGATGAGAAAAACTTGTATCATTAGTCCCAGTACATGGAAACCATAAAGCTGCATTAATAATGGCTGTGGTGAAGGCAGCAGTGTTAACACCTCCTGCCTTCTTACCTGAAGGAGGAAGCACTGAAATAGGAGACCCCTATGGAGATCTTAGGAAGGAGAGAGAGAGATTACAATTCTTTTTTTAAAATCCCCCTTGTGAGTGGGATCCCATCCCAGACAAGTTCCCTTCTGTTGGCCCATACCAGGCTTTAAATAGATGTTTTATTCATTCTGGGGATGTGTGTGTCATTGGCAAGATCGACATTTATTGCCCATCTCTAATTGCCCTGTAAAGATGGACCTTCTTCTTAAACCATTGTAGCTTAACTGAGTGGCTTGCTGGACCACTTCAGAGAGTAGTTAAGAGTCAACCACATTGGTATGGGATTGGAGTTATATGTTGGCTAAACCAGGTAAGGACAGCAAGTTTCATTCTCTAAAGGACATTAGTGAACCAATTGGGTTTTTATGATAATCTGACAGCTGCATGGTCACTGTTACTGATACTAGCTTTTTATTTCCAGAATTTTTGCACTGAATTTTAATTCTCAAACCACTATAGTGGGATTTGAACTCTTGTTTTCTGGATTAGTGATCCAATAACATAGCCACTACACTACTGTACCCCTGTTGTTTTAGTAGTGGTAGGGTTCCTGTTCCTATCCAGCAACCATTGCCAAAAGTACACATTGTGGACATCCAATGAAGACAGGATCAGGCTCAGCTCTAACACCCGCCAACAGTCAGATAGACTGCTGATACTTACTACCAATAACTCACATATAAAAAATAGCCACTTTGGCGGGGTACCAGAGGGCAAGCAATGCCTGTGGAAAAATATACCAGCAAGAAATCAATGCTCTCATGAGGGGAAGTGACAAAATTGGTGAGGAAAAAAATGTAAATCAACACCCTTGGAGGAAATTAGGACCTTAATTTACCATTAAGTTTGAATTGCTACTCACATGTGTTGGGTTTCATTGGGCTTCTGACGGGAGTTGATCTCCATGGAGACAGGCTCCATTTGTATGTGTAAACATAAGAAGATGGCACACATGGATCATCTGTGACCAGACTATAATATAAAACCACCCTAACTCTGTGCCACTCTGAGGTAAAGAGAGATGAGCTTTGAGAAACCACACTGAGGGACAGGAAGATCAGCTGACAACTGGCTCACCTGGCAAAAGTGTGCTTTATTTCAGCTCTAGGTGCCTAGTGGGAATATGTGTGAACAACCCTGCTAAGAACAGATGAGATTATTCAAGTACAGAATGGAAATACTTGAATATATTCCATAATAAATCTTGAGATGCAATACAATTAAAATGCTAATTATTGGACATTTTGATGTCATGATCCTTTTTTTAAAGAATGTTAGAACACAAAACCGCATCGAACTAATTTCTGTGTGATTGGTCCTACATTATGTCATGAATGCAATCTGTTGAATGTCCTTGATTACCTCACCACAACAAGCCTGAACTTGTCTGATTAACATGTAACTACCAACCCACCTTTTCACACACAGGCTGTGTATAACCGATCCTGCCACATTAGTTTTGGGTATTGTTATATTAATGTAGGGTCATTCTCACATTAACACAAGAATCGTCCTGACCACATAGGCAATTATTTCACCCTGTCTCACTTAGTTTGCAACCCTTTACGTCTTACTGCTTCACTCTTTCTGTTTACAATATGCCTGCTCTCATTTACTTTAATTGCTTTCCCATTGTTATGTTTCTACACTTCATTTGTTTTAAATTAATCCACTTCGATGATATTTTCCACCTGTTTTCCTGTCTGAAATAAGCCCATAATTTCTCTCACAAATGAATTCCTGATTGCAGCTGAGACTTCAGGAGAGAGAGGGAAGGTAAATTTGAGGGGAAGTTGAGCTGTGCACTTTGCAGCTTCCAATTGCAGAATACCATTGGTAGAAGCCTGGCAAGAGGTCGTCTAACCACTCAAAAGATGATTTCATTGTACGTGACAATACATTGAAGAAAGAATAAACTAACAATAAAATCTACAGGCAGGAAGGAATAGACAGCAGTAAACAGTAATCAATATAAAGAATAGATAGACAGACAGACTCACATCTTATCGTGTATCAAAAATGCCTCAAAGTGTTTCACATACAAGGAACTGAAATGAAGTGACTGTTTTAGTCAGTAAACTTGGCAGCCAATTTTTACACTGCAAGATCCCATAAACAGCACAAAGAACTTGTGCCTTTATTTTTACACTAGTAGTTTCTTGTTAAGTAGAATACTCAACTTGTACTAGATACGGAAATTCCCGTCGAAAAATTGCCATCATGCATGATAAATAAAGAGGTGTGGAGGACAATCACAGGAACTCCAACAATAGTTGACCGATGATGATGATGATAATGAATTTTTTATTTAGCAGTTAGATATTCCCGGTAGTGTATCAGTTTTAATATATATTTGGTATACAATGTATCCACATTCATGTATCATGTGACTTTTCAACTATTTCCCCATTAGCATTCTTACAGTGATGGACAGTTTAAAAAAAAGTTATCTAAAATGTATAAAATTATTAGCATAACTATAAGTTTCTGATAATTTTATAAATTTTCTGAGTCCTAATAATAATGGTCATTAAGGGAAAATATGCTATCAATACAATGGCTGTCTTACAGTACAAATGTTACAGAGACTCCTCCCTTCTTTTAATTCACTCTCATCTTCTTATTCTATATGGGCCCCCTCTTTAAGTTAGATGACAATAACTAAGATTAAATATTTGCACAGAATGTCACATGTTTTACTTATAAGCATTGAGGAATCTATTAAAAGACACGTAACATCAAAATTAATTGTTAATGTTTTTAGGATCCTTCAGCACATTTCTACAGTTGTAATAAATGCTCAGCAAACTCAATTTTTGCACCACATTTGGGTCACACGCCAGGATTCATTAATCATTACAATGCCATTAAACCTGGACTGGAAGGCAAGAAAAGTGCCTGAAAGAAAAGAACAGGTTGCATTTATATAGCAGCTCATCATGCCTCTCAGAAACATTCCAAAGTGCTTCACATGTGATGCCTTGAGGTGCAGTGAGTGTTGTTATGTAGGTTATGTTATGTATGTGATTGGATATAGCGAAAACTAAAAGGACTCATGTTTCCATAGTAAGTCTATGTTAGTTGAGTTTGTATTTTTTGGCCCAATTTATTTTCCTAATAAACGATTTGTCACCCTCATTCATGCTCCTCTGAGAAAGACAGATCTAGGGTCCTAAATGATTAACCAGTCATTTATCTTATTTGTTGTTTGTGGGATCTGTCCATGCACAAATTCGCAAATGTATTTGCTTATGTAACAAGTGACTACACTTCAATAGTAATTAATTGGCTGTGAAGCATTTTGGGATGTCCTTTAGATGTTAAAGTTACTATATAAATCTAAGTTCTTGTTATCAGCTGGCACATTTCAAGTGGGACAAAATGGACAACGTCCAGCTTTTAACCACCTCAGGGTTCTCTTGCTGTGCCAGTTTTAGGAGATCAGCACTATACCTGGCTCCTGACTTTCCCCCATTAACTTTCTCAACTGACATCATACATTGGCTTGAAGCAGTGGGTACTTGTCAGAAACTGACAATTGTTTTGTGGCATTGGGGGAAATCCAATGCCACTCTATTGTTTCAAACAAAATAAGCCAGAAGCAGAGCCAGTGAACCACGAAAAGAGGAACTGCCCTAAAACAGGGTAAGTTGGCCTTTTTGTTCAGCACTTGGCTGAGATCAGGTAATGCAGTACCAACCAAGGATTAAACCTGGGTCATTCTGGTGTTTGTGGCTGTGTAGCTCACTTGGCAGTGTACAAACCAAACAAACCATCAGGGGAACCTGGCCAATGCCATTCTTAAGTCAGTTGTTTGTGAGCACACAAGAATGACATGTGAATGGTCACTTTCTGATTTTCTCTCCTTCCCTGCAGGGAAGCACATTGTCAGCACTCAGCTCTCTGTTCTGATGGCACTGCAAAATTGGTAACTTGGTACATAGGGAATCAGAACCGTGAATTATCTATTCTTTAAAGTTATTCATTTATATTTTACAGTTAGTAATTCATTGACTAACTGCTCTGCTTTCCAATCAGACAAGTACACAAAGAACCAAGGGCCCGAATTTAGCAGGCCTGCGGGTTCCCAGCGGGTGGTCCTCCGGGAGCGTGGTCAACACGCTCGGCGAAATTAGTGGGTTGCCCACGCGATCGTAGCAGGCAACCCACTAATAGGAATCAATTACCTGCTCCTCCGGGGTCCATGGCGCTGGCCTGCGCGTCGGTCGGGCTGCGCATGCGCAGTATGATCTGTCAGCTGGAGGCTCTCTAGTTAAAGGGGCAGTCCTCCACTGACAGATGCTGCAACCAATGGGACAAATTGCAGCATGGAGCAGCCCAGGGGGAAGGCTGCTCCCAGTTTAATGATGCCTCACCCCAGGTATCATCAGATGGGGTGAGGAGGAGGGGGAGGACACAGATCTTCCCCCCGGCGGGCGGGAGGAAGCGGCCTGCCTCTGCCACCAAGAAGGCCTGGCTCGAGGTGGCAGAGGGGGTCACCTGCGCCACCAACATATCGCCCACCTGCATACAGTGCAGGAGGCGCTGCAATGACCGCAGTAGGTCAGCCACAGTGAGAACACGAAGTCTTTCCCCTACACTCCGTCTGCCACAACACTGCCCCCACCCCACATCTCCTTCGGCACCGCCAACACTATTCTGTCACATCACCCTTCATACCCACTCACACCCCATCCTCATCTTACCTCCACCTACTCACCTCGCCAGTACTCACCCTGCCACTAACACGCAACCCACTCCTCATACAATCTCATTGCTCCATCCCATACTCACCCTCTCGTGCATCTCCCTCACGGCCAGCCTCACTCAACCTGCCACCACCTGTGCTGCAGCCACAGGGCATGCATCACATATGTGCAGTAGGCAGCGTAAGGCAAACGTCTCGTCAGCATGAAGGGGGTGCACAAGGGTGTCTGAGGGTTTGTCATGGGTGTTACCCATATTGAATTTCAAAGCAACAAACAGCACACATTATATTGACACCACCACTGCCATGTCTCCGCGAATCCTGTCCGTTGTGTCCAATAATGCCCGCTCCTGGGTATCACTATGAGGACCCACCACTGATGCCACCCATCGTGTTACTGCAGAGTAGGTGCAGGTGTATTTGCAGGGCTCGTCCGCGCAGACGACTGAGAGACATCGGCGGTGTAGCCGGCTGCACCCTGGAAGGATGCGGAGGAGAAGGTGTGGAGGGCAGTGGTGACTTTGCCAGCGACAGGTAAGCAGTTGGTGCTGGGGCCAGCCAGGAGCAGCTCGGCATGAAAGAGGCTGCAGATCTCCACGACTACATGTCGAGCGAATCTGCGCCTCCCTGTGCACTGCTGCTCGTTGAGGTCCGGGGAGCTGCGCCTCGGTCTGTGGACCCTGTGGCGAGGGTAGTGCCCTCTGCGACGCGTCTCTCTCTGCGGTAGCCCTCCCTCCTGCTGTGCAGGTGGGCGTGCAACAACACCGTGTTGGGGGGATCCACGTCTCTGCGGCAGATGGCGTGGACTGCGAGGCTGCTGGTGCTGGTCATGCTCTTCGTCCTCCGAGGGTCTCCACACACCACCCAACTGGCAGGTGTTGGTCTGAGGGGTTGTGCAGGGTAGGTGTGTGGTTCCTCGGACTGGGGCTGCGGTTTCGTGTCGGTCTGTCCTCTGGCTTGGCGGGGGGTGGTGGAGGGCAGGGGTTGCCCTATGTGACGCGGTGGCCTCCTGCGTGGGTGAGGGTTCTCCCCCGTGGAGCGCACCTTGGCACCTGCCACAGGCTGCTGGCTGCAACACGCCTGGTTGGAGGGAGACTGTTTCCCCCAGTGTGGGAAACTCACTGCCTTAAACCTAAAATCCCACACTTCCTCTTTTGACAGCTGCTTCAGCTCATTAACTGACCACAACGAGCAAGGTAAGTACTCTCAAGTGGAACCCCGCTGGCTTTAATTGCCTGCGGGATTCCCACCAGCGGGGCTTGCGCGCGCAGCCCCGCACGTCAGCGCGGTACCCGGAAGTGGCCGGGATTTCGTCGCGATCCGGTCACGTGACCGGAGATCGGGATTTTCGGGGCCACCCCGCTGGGAACCCGCCGGAAACACGATCCTAAAATCGAGCCCCAAGAGTCTGATTTGGAGTCAATAAAAATTGGCCAGAAAACAAGTCATTTGGCAGCAAAATTGTAACTGTAATTGTATTTCTCTTCATCTGCATTATAGATTGCTTAAGAGAAACGAGGTAAATAAACTGGCAAACACAAAAAACCTGATCAAAATATATTCATGTGTTTTGCAAGAATACCGTGTACTTAAAGTCCTTTATAATATTTGGCCCTTTATTTTGATAATAAGGGACGCTTCTGTGTTTATTTATAAAAACACAATGCATGAGCCCCTAATTTTAACAAAAATTTTCAAAGTACCTTGTTGGGATGTAATAGGTCTTTTTCAGTGTGGCAGGCAGCGACTAGTGGGGTATCGCAGGAATCAGTGCTTGGGCCCCAGCTATTCACAATTTATATCAATGATTTGGATGAGGGAACCAAATGTAATATTTCCAAGTTTGCTGATGACACAAGGTGGGATTGTGAGTTGTGAGGAGGATGCAAAGAGGCTTCAAGGCGATATCGACAAGTTGAGTGAGTGGGCAAATACATGGCAGATGCAGTATAACGTGGATAAATGTGAAGTTATCCACTTCGGAAGGAAAACCAGAAAGGCAGAGTATTATTTAAATGGTGTTAGATTGGGAAATATTGATGTACAAAGGGACCTGGGTGTCCTTGTACACCAATCACTGAAAGCAAACATGCAGGTGCAGCAAGCAGTTAGGAAGGCAAATGGTATGTTGGCCTTTATTGCAAGAGGATTTGAGCACAGGAGCAAGGATGTCTTACTGCAGTTATACAGGGCCTTAGTGAGACCACACCTGGAGTATTGTGTGCAGTTTTGGTCTCCTTACCTAAGAAACGATATACTTGCCATAGAGGGAGTGCAGTGAAGGTTCACCAAACTGATTCCTGGGATGGCAGGACTATCGTATGAGGAGAGATTGGGTCGACTCAGCCTTTATTCACTAGAGTTTAGAAGAATGAGAGGGGATCGCATTGAAATGTATAAAATTTTGATAGGGCTAGACAGACTGGATGCAGGGAGGATGTTTCCCCTGGCTGGGGGGTCCAGAACGAGGGGTCACACTCTCAGGATAAGGGGTAGGACAATTAGGACTGAGATGAGGAGAAATGTCTTCACTCAGAGGGTGGTGAACCTGTGGAATTCTCTACCACAGGAGGCTGTGGAGGCCAAGTCACTGAATATATTTAAGGAAGAGATAGATAGATTTCTGGACACAGAAGACATCAAGGGGATGGGGAGAGAGCAGGAATATGGTATTGAGATCGAGGATCAGCCATGATCATATTGAATGGCAGGGGCCTACCCCTGCTCCTATTTTCTATGTTTTTATGTAATATCAGCAGAGATATTAAGGAGTTTAATTTGCTCTTAGTGCATGACTGTGTATTATATAAGAGTTAATTGTTTTCTCACTATTTTTAGCACACTCGCAGGAACCTCCATATTTCATCTGCACTCTTTTGGAGGCATAACTGAACAGCCAATCAGAATACACTTACAAACTGTTGGTGAATCACTCGTTGACCATCCTATAGGCCAACAGGTGCTATAAATAATGCTCAGTACAACAAGCCAGCTGTAAAATTTGGAAGCAGAGCAATTCTAAAAGAAGTGGTTTTGCTGACAAAAAGCCCTACATGTTATTGTGAGCAGTGTAAGGAAATGATTTCTTTGGGTCAAAACAGAATCTTTACCACACGGATCGCAGCGGTTCAAGGCGGCTCACCATCGCCTTCTCAAGGGCAAATTAAGGATGGGTGATAAATGCCAACCTTGCCAGCGATGCCCACATCCCATGAATGAATTTTAAAAAAGGGTAAACTACTAATTAGAAGGACCAGCAGACATTGGAGACAATTGAATGAGAGAAAAACATGGTGCCTACTACCTGCTGCACTCAGGTAGATTTGAAGGTGTCTGATTTGAACACACTGCCAAGGTAAGCAAGGAGGATAACTATTAGTTACCTTACACTGTTATATAAATGGCTATGTCTATTAATTAACTAAGTGTTATATATGAATATGACTGCCTTACATTGCTAAGTTGCAGTTGATAAGGATTCTTCACAAGCTACCCTGATACACAAGTATAACTGATAAAAACAAAAGTAACTCATCTGCTTTTCCAATTTAATCTGGCTAGATATTTGCTATTTTGTGCTACTACATATAGCAGCTGTCCCTTCTCTCTGCCAAATTTAGTCTCAGTACTGTTATTTTCTTAGCAGAAGGAGATAGCCGATAACGGGTACCACCATCCAGTTACTAGTGGTGGCACTCGGCAAGTGCAATCCATTACCTGCTACAAAGAGGCCAACATGGAGATTGTCGGCTGAGAGGCTGCAGGAAGCCCAGAGCATCTGAAGATGATGCTTCTGGTTTCTGCACTGACAGATTCAATAGTAACTTTCAAAAGGGATTTGGGTATATACTTGAACAGAAAAAAAATACCAGGCTATGGGGAAAGAGCAGGGGATTGGGACTAATTGGATCGTTCTTTCAAAGAGCTGGCACAGGGACGATGGACTGAATGGCCTTCTTCTGTGCTGTATAATTCTATATGTTCACTGTGATAATTTTCACTTCCACCAGGTTAAAAGGAAACTTTCTGTAATTGCACAATAACATCTGTAACAGTGCCCATGTTGTCTTCCTATTGATCAATCCAGTCAGAAACCAGGGAGGGTCATCGTGAATTTAGGGGCAGAAGTGGACACTGCAGAACTGTCTGCAGCTGAGCAGAGGTACAATATGGTCAGGAACCCTACTGAGTCACCTTGTGCTTCTGGTCTCACAGGGCCACCGATGAAATTGAGGGTTCTCTGGGGTCGATAAACCGGTAAGTATGTCACTTGCTTTATTGCACAAACTATTTTGGGTTTGATTTCCTTTGAACCAAACTGACTGATTTCTGCTTCTTTCCCCCCATTGTGCTGTCCTCAAAGAATGGTGTGAAAGACAGTGGTTTCGATTCATGGGGCAGGAGCACCAGTACTGGGGAAAGAGAGAGCTGTTCCGTAGGGACAGGCTCCACTTCCACTGGGACCAGCGTCCTGGCGAATCAAATAACCAGGGCTTTAAACTAAAAAGGGGGAGGGGAGGAGTCAGGTGAGGGGAAATTTAGAAATCTAATGAGAAAAGTAAAGGCAACAGAGTAGTGTAGGGATTTGGGTAAAGATGAGCAGAGAGTGGCAGGAAGACAGAAAGTTTACCGATAATAGAGCATCAACAAGTAAGGTCAAAGCAGGAAAAAATGGTTTTAAAAAGTCAAAATTAAAGGCTCTTTATCTGAATGCATGGAGCATTCGTAACAAGATATGTGAATTAATTGCTCAAATAGAGATAAATGGGTTTGATCTAATCGCCATTTCAGAGACAAAGTTGCAAAGTGACCAAGATTGGGAACTAAATATTCCAGGGTAAATGACTTATAGAAAAGAAAGGAAAAATGGAAAAGAAGAGGGTGTAGCCCTAATAATAAAGGATGACATAAGGAAAGTGGTGAGAAAGGACCTTGGCTCGGAAAATCAGGAAGTAGAATCAGTATGGGTGGAAATAAGAAATAACAAGGGGCAGAAAACACTAGTGGGAGTACTTTATAGGCCCCCTAATAGTAGCTGTACTGTTGGACAAAGTATTAATCATGAAATAATAGGAGCTTGTAACAGAGGTTAAGCAGTAATCATGGGGGACTTTAATCTCCATATAGACTGGGCAAATCAAATTGGCCGAAGGTAGTTTGGAGGACGAGTTCATGGAAAGCATTCGAGACAGTTTCCGAGAGCAATATGTCATGGAACCAACCAGAGACCAAGCTATTTTAGATCTTGTCTTGTGTAATGAGACAGGGTTAATTAGTAATCTCACAGTAAAGGATCCTCTGGGCAAGAGTGATCATAATATGATAGGATTTCACGTTGAGTTTGAGAGTGACATACTTAAGTCTGAAACTAGAGTCTTAAACTTAAATAAAGCCAATCACATAGGTATGAGGGGCGAGTTGGCTAAGATAGATGGGAAATTAAATTAAAGGATATGACTGTTGAAAAGCAATGGCAAACATTTAAAGAAATATTTCAATATTCTCAACAAATATACATTCCATTGAGAAATAAAAACTCCACGGGTAAAGTGATCCACCCATGGCTAACTCAAGAAGTTAAGGATAGTATTAGATTAAAAGAAAAGGCCTATAATGTTGCCAAGAAGAGTAGTAAGCCTGAGGATTGGGAGAGTTTTTGAAACCAGCAAAGGACAACCAAAAAGTTGATTAAAAAGGGAGAAAGTAGAATATGAAAGTAAACGAGCAAGAAATATAAAAACAGATTGTAAGAGCTTCTACAAGTATGTAAAAGGGAAGAGAGTAGGAAAAGTAAACATTGGTCCCCTAGAGGCTGAGACAGGAGAAGTTATAATGAGGAATCAGGAAATGCCAGATGTGTTAAACAAATATTTTGTATCTGTCATCATAGTAGAAGACACAAAAAGTGTACCAGAAGTAGTGGGGAACCAAGGGGCTAATGAGAGTGAGGAACTTAAAGTAATTATTATCAGTATAGAAAAAATACGAGAAACTAATGGGACTAAAAGCTAATAAATCCCTTGGACCTGATGGCCTACATTTCAGAGGCTTCTAAAAGAGATGGCTGCAGAGATAGTGGATGCATTGGTTATGATCTCCCAAAATTCCCTAGATTCTAGAATGGTCCCAGCGCATTGGCAGGTAGCAAATGTAACCCGGTTATTCAAGAAAGGAGGAAGAGAGAAAACAGAGAACTATAAGCCAGTTAGCCTGACATCAGTCGTCCGGAAAATGCTGGAATCCATTATTAAGGAAGTGATATCAGGGCATTTAGAACATCATAATAAGATTAGGCAGAGTCAACATGGTTTTATGAAAGGAAAATCGTGTTTGACAAATCTTCTGGAGTTTTTTGAGCATGTAACTAATGGGGTAGATAAAGGGGGACCAGTGGATGTAGTATATTTGGATTTTCAAAAGGCATTCAATAAGGTGCCACATAAAAGGTTTTTACACAAGGTAAGGGCTCATGGGGGCTCATGGGGTTGCGGGTAACATATTAGCATGGATAGAGGATTGGTTAATGGACAGAAAACAGAGAGTAGGGATAAAAGGGTCATTGTCCGGTTGGCAGCTATAACTAGTGGGGTACCGCAAGAATCGGTACTTGGGCCTCAGCTATTTACAATCTATATTAATGACTTGAACGAAGGGTCTGAGTGTAATGTATCCAAGTTTGCTGGTAATACAAAGCTGGGTGGGAAAGTAAGCTGTGAGGAGGACACAGAGTCTGCAAAGGGATATAGACAGGTTAAGTGAGTAGGCAAGAAGGTGGCAGATGGAGGATAATGTGAGGTCATTCACTTTGGTAGAAAGAATAGAAAAACAGAAAGTTTCTCATCATTTAAAACAATCAAATGTTGGTGTCCAGAGAGACTTGGATGTCCTGGTAGAAGAAACACAAAAAGTTAGCCTGCAGGTACAGCAAGCAATTAGGAAGGCAAATGGCATGTTGGCCTTTATTGCAAAGGGGTTGGAGTACAAGAGTAAGGAAGTCTTAGTACAATTGTGCAGGGCTTTGGTGAGACCTCTCCTGGAATACTGTGTAGAGTTTTGGTCCCCTTATCTAAGGAAGGATATACTCACCTTAAAGGCGGTGCAACGAAGGTACACGAGATTGATTCCTGGGATGAGAGGGTTGTCCTATGAGGAGAGGTTGAGTGGAATGGGCCTATATTTTCTGGAGTTTAGAAGAATGAAAGGTGATCTCATTGAAACATAAGATTCTGAGGGTAGAGGCTGAGAGGTTGTTTCCCCTGGCTGGAGAGTCGAGAACTAAAGGGCATAGACGCAGGATAAGTGGTCGGCCATTTAAGACTGAGACGAGGAGGAATTTCTTCACTCGGAGGGTTGTGAATCCTTAGAATTCTTTACCCCACAGGGCTGAGGATGCTGAGTCATTGAGTATATTCAAGCCTGAGATAGATAGATAGATTTTTGGATTCCAGGGGAATCAAGGGATATGGGAATCGGGTGGGAAAGTGGAGTTGAGGTTGAAGATCAGCCATGATCTGATTGAATAGCACAGCACGCTGGAGGGGCCGTATGGCCTACTCCTGCTCCTATTTCTTATGTACAATCATCCCTGCAGTGCCTCACCAAAGGGCATGTGTGATCCCAGACAGTAAGTGCCAGCAGAGTATCCAACAATGAAGGCATCGTAACCAAACCCAATCTTATCGTCTTGTACTTTGCTGTAGGAGTCACCAGGTAATAAATAGGAACGGGAAATGTGGTTTTAATTTTTTCCCCTTCCTTAGCCAAAGGGCACCAAGGACAGTGGCAGGGCCCCTACACTACTCTGACTGGGATCAGCTAATTTAGTATAACCCAGAGAATGGCCTTTTAAACTTTCTGGTCTATATGGCTCAGGACTACATCGGGGAAGCAGACTTTCTGTAGCCTTCACCTTTCGCTGATTGAGGTAGACGACCCAAAATAAGATAGAAAGGCTGTTAAGATTAAGAGAACGTGTTAAACCGCCAGAAATTGCAATCTCCTGAAAAAACTGGTAATAGGCACTAAGAATTTGCTTACATTATTCTACATCTTTTATTTTTTCCTCTTTTCTGTGCAATGCAAATGTACTCTTTAATATTGTATCAGTTAATCTTATACATGTTTTAAACATCCCATTAAAACAAATCACAATTCTTTTATTGTACTGTATCAGTACATTGATCACAACATAATGTGTAATACTTGGAAAGTATTAATATATTTGAGCATATTTTCCATCGAGATTATTTCATTTGTTTTATAGCTGTGACATTTTTCAATAAAAATGCAATATTTTCATCAATTAAACATTTTACCAATTAAAGTAATTTTTTTCCTGAATGCCCCCGGCGACATCATGTACAGCAATCTGACCCGATAAAGGAAAATTAACATAATTTTGCAACTCTACCCTTTGTTCTAGATTTTTACATTTAACTCCAATCGATATCCTGTCGACTGCAATGCTACTAAACATGGGGAAATGGTACACCATTTAACACAGGGCAGTGCTCCAGTATTTTTGCTGGAACCCCAAACAGGGATAGCCAAGGAAAATGTTGATGACTTTGATATAAATGAAATGGAAGTCCTAGACAGGGTAAAAGAGTTCAAAACAAACATATCCCCAGCATTAAAAAAGTATTTATCCCAGAGCACTGAGAGGAGAGATTTGTGAGGTATTAGTAAATTGGAAACAGTCTAATGTGCTGCCCATCTTCATAAAGGTTAACAAATTGACGCAACTATTGACCCATTTGTCTTATTTCAATTCCGTGCAAAATAATGGAATTGACTAACCAGTTCAACAATAACCTAGTAAACAGCAGTGAACATGGATTCAGAAGGGAACATCCTGCCTGACCAACCTCCTCGCCGTCTTTGAGGAAGTGATGACCCAAGTGAACCGTGGGAGAACCCTACGACATGGTGTACCTAAATTTCCAGAAGACATTTGACATGAAAGGGCCATACGTTAAGTTTAAACCTTTGGAGATTCAGAGCAAATCTTAGGAATAGATACCAAAATTAGCTGAAAGGTAGAAAACAATGGGCATTTATTACGGAGGTTATGTTGGGTTGGGGGGTGGGTGAGTACGGAGTAGGGTGCCCCAGGACTCAATGTTGGAATGACCTATTTCTAATTTAGAAACTTAATGCAAAGTGGCCATATTTGCAGATGAAACCAAATAAGGAAAGACAGTGGAACTGAAGAAAGCAGCTCAGTAATTACAGAATGAGTTGAACAAAATGTGTCTGTGGGCAGTACAATGACAGTTGAAATTTAATGCTAGCAAATGTAAGTTACTGCATGTAGGAAGGACAAATGGGCGATTAACGTTCTTTACGAATAGTGCAGAAATAGCTAAGGATGAAGTTGAGAGACCTAGGCGTCATAATAAACTCACCATGTCCAACCAATGCAGTGCGGCAATCAACAAACCCAATAGAATGTTGAACTAAGTAGCTAAAACAGTAGAATATGAGTCAGAGGAGGTTATGACTAAACCGTGCATTGCTCTGCTAATACTTCACTTTGAGTACTGTTTTTTGTAATCAAAAATAAATAGATGTACGATCAGAGTTACATTCATTTCAGACACACTTACACACCAGGATTCACATGAGACAGTAAAAATTATGAAATATTTTCCTCCCTTTTTTAAATTCAGGAAATGTCATTAAAATTATTAGTGATATCTGCCATACTACACTACCTCCAACATAAACTGGGCTGTTGTCTTGACTTATTGAGGCCAGATTTACCATAGCTCGCATGGTCAATGCACCGTGTGGTGCTTAATCATAGAGATCAGAAGTCCCAGGTTCAATCCTTGGTCTGTGCTGAGTCATCTGATCAGTCGGGGCAGCAGTTAAGGAACAAAAATTGACTTGAGCATAACCTAGGAGAGGTTTAATGGGGAGTGAAAGAGGAGAAAGTTAGCCAAGATTCCTACTCCTAATCATCATCCAGCGACCCCTATTGGAAATCCCATGAGGATAAGTTTGGACTTTGTGAGTTCGCCCCCTCAGTCAAATTTCCTGCTGGTGCTTGCTGGCTTAGCTCACAAATAGCCCAGGGTGGTTGATACCCATGGAGGAGGGAAGAAAAAAAAATGACTGTTCAAGATATATTATAATGACTTTCTATTTCCCCAATGGTGTAGCAAGTCTATTTAGCGGGCAATATGGTTGATGTTGTGTAAATGGATTTTCAAAAGGCGTTTGATAAAGTTATACATAATAGGCTTGTCAGCAAAATTGGATTCCAAATCTTTGAAGGTGGCAGGGCAGGCTGAGAAAGCGGTTAAAAAAGCTTACGGGATCCTGGGCTTTATAAATAGAGGCATAAGAGTACAAAAGCAAGTAAGTTTTATTGACTCTTTATAAAACACTGGTTCGGTCACAGCTGGAGTAATGTATCCAATTCTGGACACCGCACTTTAGGAAGGATGTAAAGGCCTTAGAGAGGGTGCAGAAAAGATTTACTAGCATGGTTCCAGGGATGAGAGACTTCAGTGGATAAACTGGAGAAGCTGGCGCTGTTCTCTTTAGAGCAGAGAAGGTTAAGAGGAGATTTGATAGAGGTGTGCAAAATCATGAAGGTTTTAGATAAAGTAAATAAAGAGAAACTGTTCCCATTGGCAGACTGGTCGAGAACCAGAGAATACAGATTTAAGGTGATTGGCAAAAGAACCAAAGGCGACATGAGGAAAATCTTTTTTGCGCGGGTAAATATGATTTGGTATATATATGCTGCCTGAAAGGGCGGTGGAAGCAGATTTAATCATGGCTTTCAAAAAGGAATTGGATAGATAGTTGAAGGGGAAAAAATTCGCAGGGCTAGGGAGAAAGTCCCATTCCCCGCTCTAACTGGATTGCTCTTACAAAGAGCCGGCATGGGCCGAATGGCCTCCTTCTGTGCTGTAAACATTCTGTGGTTCTTGTGAAAAGTTGACCCATACAGACCAGGAAGGTCCCAGATTCAATCCCTGTTTTGTGCTGAATTAGCTGAACTCAGCTGGGTACGAATAGAGGGCTAGAGTCCAGGCAGTGTCCATTAATGTTTGATTTGAAACCAAAATCCAATCAGATTTCCAGTTTTCATTGTCTTCTCTCTTTAGTCTGCCTGTGACTGACTTTTAGCTCCTTTTTGTTTTCTTATCCCGCTTTCACAGCAACACACTCTGAACCTGACTGACAACTGGTGCTTGCGATGTATGTGTGTCTCCCTCTCTAACACTGCCTGCCACTTTCCCACATCATGTGAAATAATGCCAGCTGAAATCACATCATAAGTAGCTTCCACTCACTCCAGATGGGACACTTCAGAAAAGAAGAGCAGCTACAAAGCTGAAATATTAACTTTCAGAGAGCAGGTTTACTGATTTTAGACCAGTCTGGAACAATACTTAATTTTCATGGTTGCAAAGTTAATGGTCTAAAAACATAATCTTGGTTTCCATTACTTGTCAGGGTCAAGGACATCTCAACAACAGGTCACAGGGTCATGTGTGGGTATTGTATCTCAGCACAAGGTGCTCATGCTACTTTTCTCTTCTGTATTTATTTTATCCATCTTATCTCATTCTAATCTATTTGTTTTTCTTTGGTTAAGCGTTGCAATGATTTATAATCAGGGATGCTTTTTTCTGACGTAAGATGACACTCTCAATGCACAAGAAGATACACCATCTAGAATATACATTCTCAGCAATGGAATATCTGTTTCCATGGCAATTTTTTTGTTACATTCCAGTATTTGAAAAATCTCTTCATATATAAAAAATCATTTTCAAGCACAAAATTCCACTATAAAATATTGATTTAATCTTTTTGATTTTTTTCTATCTTTTTTAAAACATGAGCCATTTGTAAAACTACTTGTAAATATGTCATGAAGTCACATGGAAACACTTGTCTTTGTATTTCGTGACTTCTTTTGACCTCTCATTCACCATAACTATTTGAGTAACGCCTCACATGTTCTACAGGATAGGAGCCACTTAAAACATGTAGATAAGTGCCTCAGTGTGCCTTTATAATATTAAAATGTACATAACATTCTGACAATTTATTTATCTATCTACCTACATACCTGTTTCATGAGCGAGCCCCTTCTTGAGAATTTGGTCCACCCAAACACACAGATTTCAGATTCTATGGATTTATCTTTCTCTTTTTTTAGGTGTGGACTGATTAGCTGTGTATTTTCAGGATAGCAGTTTTCATTATAAATGTGGAAGTCAGAATTTTTAATGGAAAAGTTGGCATAAAAGTGTGACCAAAAAACATGACAACACAAAGTTCGGTTGGTACACCGGAAGTGTGTGCAGATGTAAGATTTTTAAGCGTTCTCTCTTGTTCTCTGTACAAATATGACAAACTGTGGTTCTGGGGGATCCAGCGAGAAGTGAAGGCACAGTTCCGGAGGGTGCTGACTTACAATGGAGTTTTTTTTTAGTAAAACCAGGTCCTGAAGAAACTGTATAATTTGGAGATAGTGGAATAGGTCATGTGTGAGGTGGAATTTTTGGAAGGGCAATTGTTGGAAGGGCATAATCTTGTCTCTGAGGAGTTGACCTAGCCTAATGATGCCCCTTTTGTTCCAGATTCAGAATTCACTTGTGGTGAATGCATCTGGAAGTTCCCCAGTGTGCCACAATGAGGAAAGGGTTGATAGGCCCAGAAAATTTTCAGGCACAAACCCTTTTCCAGGTTGGTGATGTTACGGGGTGTTTCTGAACCCCTGTTGACCTTTTCTGGGTGTCTAGAAAGGGTAGGCTGTGTGGTGGGGTTGATTGAGAGGGTTGTGTTTTCCAAGCCATGGGTTAGGTATGCTATAATTCCTCAAAATTCAGCTGCCATTGAAATACATAGACGTTACAACACAAAACAGGCCATTTGGCTCAGCCAGTTTTTTGGTGTTTCCCCTCCACGCGAGTAATTAGTCCTAATCACATTTACCTATCCTGTTCCCTTAGACCCCTTTTTTTCATCCAACTATCCTATCTTGAATGTTGACAGAGTTTTTGTCTCAACTGCTAACTCTGGAAGTGAATTCCACAGACTCCCAGCTCTATGTAAAGAAGTTTCTCCTGCCCTCTGCACTAAATCTTTTGCCTTTAATCTTGTATCGGTGGCTCTTCATTCTTGACCCCACAACTACTGGAAACTGTCTTTTTTGATCTACCATGTCCTACCCTTTCAAAATGTTAAAAACTTCTGACTTTTGGGGGTGATTTTAAACCCCATGAACGGGTGGGTTGGGGGTGGGTGGGAGTTGAAAATAGTTGTTTTTTTGGATCGCAACCGCAAAATTTTCACACTTTGCATTCCCGGTGGGAAGCCTGCACTTTTCCGCGCCGACGTTAAACCCGGAAATAAAGCTGGGTTGTGGTCGCGACCGAAGAAACAACTTTTTTCAACTCCCACCCGTCCCCAACACACCCATTCTTGGGGTTTAAAGTCACCCCCATTGTCTCGTGATCTGCTTAGTTCTAATGAACATGCCCGAATTATTCAAGTCTTTCTACGTATTTGTAATGCCTCATACCAGGCAGAGTCCTTTTGTATCTGTGTTATACCCTCTAAAGCCTCCATATCATTCCTTCAGTGTGAAACCCAATACTGCACATGGTACTGTACCTTGAGGTCTTGTTAAGGTTTTGTATAGGTTTATCATTACCTCTTGGCTTTTATATTCTATACCTCTTGTGATAAAGCCTAGAATTCAACTAGCTTTTTTATGGCTTACCAACCCTTTTAATAGTCTGTGAACCTATACTCCTAAATCCCTCTGCTCTTCCACAGCACCAAGCCTATCTCCACTTGGAGTATAATTGCTGCTTTTTTTTGTAAAAATACATCATCTCAACCTTACTGACATTGAATTTCCTGTGTCCTGTTTTACCCTATTCCCTTATCAATATCCCTTTGCAGCTTCCTTTGGTTTTTAAAGAATTAACTGTACCTCGTATTTTGGTGCCATCTGTAAATTTCAACATCACTCCCTCTAAGCCTCTATTCCAAATCATTAATGTACCCAGTGAACAGAAGTGGGCCCAGAGCTGAACCCTGTGGGATACCATTACTTACTTCCAAACATTCCTTTTTTTAAAAACAAAACTACCCTTAATTCCTACTCTGTTTTCTCCATTCTAACAATTTCTAATACAGTTTGCTATTCACCACCTAACTGCATTTAATCTTCTCTTGTAATCTCCCATGTGGTACTTTTGTTAAAAGCTTTCCTAAAGTCCATGTACATTACATGCAGTGCATTCCCCCCATCTACCATGTTTGTTACCTCCTCAAAGAATCCCATGAGGTTTGTTGAGCACCATCAACCTTCTTACAATCCATGTTGACTGCATCTAACTATTGTAGCAGTTTCATCCAGACTCTAAAATTTTTTTAAACTAACTGACCTATAATTGCCCTGATTAGCTCTGTCTGCCTTTTTTAAAAATGTGTACTACGTTGGCCACTTTCCAATCCTCCATCACACATCCACACTCAATCAAGTCTGGAAATATAATTTTTAGGACTTTGGCAATTTCCTCCTTCATCTCCCTCAGAATCCAAGGATGTATTCCATTGGGCCCTAATGCTTTGTTTTCCTTCAGCCTAACTTACCTAAAATTTTCTCTTTATCAATCATAATATTGCTCCTCTTGCTCTCAACCACTTCAGGATTCATCTCCTTCCCAATATCCTTCTCTTTAGCGAAGTACTTATTGAATACCTCTGTCATTTTTTTTCAATCATCATTTGCAAATTGACAATCCTCTCCTCTCAAGGGCCCCACCTTGTTTTTAGCAACAGTAGTGTCTGAGGTTGAGAGGCTGAGCCTGTCCTTCACGGGGAGCTAAAGGTATTTGAGATGTAGACATATTTTTTTGCCTGCCCATAGCAGGATTGCTTTGCCAGGACACTAACTGGTAGCATCTGAAACAGATAGAGAATTTTATGATTCGGCTGGATAGATATATAGCCTGGGGGTCTTTCAGAATGAAAGCTTTGTATTGCTGCTTGCTTCTTATCGACTTTGACCTTCAAGAACACAGAATTCCTTGATTTGCAATGTGGAGCTCCATGTGCATGGACTATATGGCTGTCAAGAAGTTTGCATGACGTTCTCTGATTTCTGCCCTTGGGTCTCGGTGATCTACTTTGCTTACTGCATTTATGGATTGGGATCATTTTCCATAGTGGGGAAATCACCTTCTGTTTTTTCAGTCATTTTCTTGGAGTTTGGCATACTTGAAGTTTGTAGTGCTTGTTGTGGTTCCTGCATGGGTGTTGGGCAGAGAAAGGAGTCAGTATTGGCTGGTCACCGGAGTAATGTCGTCTAGGTATGGTAAGGCAGTCTGTTGAAAAGGGGTGTCATTCTGGACTTGGAGCATTGTGTTGGTGTTCTTTGTCTCTTTGGGGAAAGCAGTTGCACTTGCTGGGAGAAGCAAGTGTTCTCTCCAGCTGCTCAGGCTGCAAGGTCCATGGTGTTAGTGAAAGAGTACTTCATATCATTCATTATGAAAAGGCTACATGGGAGTGGTTGGCTGAATCCTCAGGTGAGTGCATTTCAGCAATAACCCTCGTGTTAAAGTGCGACGATCCCGTTATGAGTCAAAATGGAGCAGCTGGAGTAAAGAGTTAGGCAAGCTGGCCCATCAGAGTAGCAAGGTTCGTCCAGGATTGAGTGAGATTGCACCAATTCTGCACTCCTCTTTTCCTGGTGCTGGGCTGTAGTGGGTTATAGGTGCCAGGGATGGAGGCTTGAGGGCTCGTGGGCAGGAGGATCAGAAGCCAGAAGTGGGTCTGAGGCAAGTAAATGAGTGGGAGGAAGGAGAGCTTCATGGGTCCCAGCTTAGCCTTTGTGGGGAATTTTAGAATTTTTAACCACTTTTCTTGGGTCCCTAATGCAGATGGGCTGTTTCACAAGATCAGAAGAGGAAGGCCATTATGCTCATCTTAGTTCGTCCAACCAGAGAAATCTGAATCCCCAATGTGGCATTCAATTGTTTCTTAAATGACCTCAATGGAAAGGAAAATTGGACAGGATGTATATCATGCGGCTGATCCAATTTCCAAAAGTTCAAATTACTCCCATTAAAATGAAACTAAAGCTTAAATGGAGGCACATGATCTTTAGTATTATAACTCTAACTTTATAATCATGAAGAATATAGAAAATGTAGTAGGGAAATGCAAAGGAAAATTGGATGGGCTAAAAGGGGACGTGGAAAAAGAAGAACAGATAATACAATTGTAAGGGCTTTTATAAGCAAATTTAAAGAACAGAGGGTAGGAACATTCAGATGAACGATGGAGTCTAATTATGGAGGATAAAGGCATGGCAGAGAAATAGTAAATATTTTGCATTGTTTTTTACAAATGATAGTGGAAGTGAGAATATAGGGGTAATGCAGGAGAATAAGGAACAATTGTTAGAGATTATTGTAAAAAAGGAACTGGTTATCCAAAATTAGCAGAACACAAGTTGAACAACTCACTGGGCCCTGATGCCTTGAATCCTAGTCAGAAAGGAGAGAGCAGAGGTTTTGAACACAATTTTGAATCCTCCTTAGATATGCAAGTTGTGCCATGGGACTGGGGAGTAGCCAAGGCAGCATTTGACCGAGTGTGGCACCAAGGAGCCCTCGTAAAATTGAAGTCAATGGGAATCAGGGGGAAAACTCTCCAGTGGCTGGAGTCATACCTAGCACAAAGGAAGATGGTAGTGGTTGTTGGAGGCCAATCATCTCAGCCCCAGGATATTGCTGCAAGAGTTCCTCATGACAGTGTCCTAGGCCTAACCATCTTCAGCTGCTTCATCAATGACCTTCCCTTCACCATAGGGTCAGAAATGGGGATGTTCGCTGATGGTTGCACAGTATTCAGTTCCATTCACAACCCCTCAGATAATGAAGCAGTCTGTGCTTGCATGCAGCAAGACCTGGACAACATCCAGGCTTGGGCTGATAAGTGGCAAGTAACATTCGCGCCAGACAAGTGCCAGGCAATGACCATCTCCAACAAGAGAGAGTCTAACCACTCCCCTTGACATTCAACGGCATTACCATTGCCAAAGCCCCCACCATCAACATCCTGGGGGTCACCATTAACCAGAAACTTAACTGGACCAGCCACATAAATACTGTGGCTATAAGAGCAGGCCAGAGGCTGGGTATTCTGCAGTGAGTGACTCACCTCCTGATTCCCCAAAGCCTTTCCACCATCTACAAGGCACAAGTCAGGAGTGTGATGGAATACTCTCCACTTGCCTGGATGAGTGCAGCTCCAACAACACTCAAGAAGCGCGACACCATCCAAGACAAAGCAGCCCACTTGATTGGCACCCCATCCACCAACTGAAACATTCACTCCCTTCACACCGGTGTTTACCATCCACAGGATACACTGCAGCAACTCGCCAAGGCTTCTTCAACAGCACCTCCCAAACCTGCGACCTCTACCACCTAGAAGGACAAGAGCAGCAGGCACATGGGAACAACACCACCTGCACGTTCCCCTCCAAGTCACACACCATCCCGACTTGGAAATATATCGCCGTTCCTTCATCGTCGCTGGGTCAAAATTCCTCGAACTCCTTTCCTAACAGCACTGTGGGAGAACCTTCACCACACGGACTGCAGCGGTTCAAGAAGGCGGCTCACCACCACCTTCTCAATGGCAATTAGGGTTGGGCAATAAATGCTGGCCTCGCCAGCGATGTCCACATCCCATGAACGAATAAAAAAAAAATGTATCATCCTTGTTCAAGAAAGGAGAGAAGGATAAAGTGTGTAACTGTCGACCATTTAGTTTACCCTCCGTTGTGGACAAATTGTTAGAATCCATAATTTGAGCTAAAATTAGTAAGCATTTAGAAATGCATGGGTTATTCAAAGGCAGCCAGCATGGATTTGTTAAAGGTAAGTCGTGTTTGACAAATTTAAGAGTCGGTTGAAGAAGTGGCTGGTTAGGTAAAGGGACTTGATAGATATAGTGATTGGAAGGTTTGGCAAACAGTGGAATGTAAAAGACTTCAGGAAGACATGGACGGACAGGTAATGGGAATGGACAGACATGCAATTGAATGTGCACAAGCGTGATGTAATACATTTTGGGAGAAGAAACAAGGAATGTATCCATTTAATGGAAAGACACTGAAGGGTGTGGGTGGATAGAGAGATCGAATGATTCAAATATATAACTTCCTGCAAGTGTGGTGCAGGTAGATAAAGCCATAAAGACCAATAGAATTTGGGGTTTTATAAATAGGGGCATAGAGTACAAGAGGACAGGAAACTATAGTTATAAGGAGAGACTTCAGATACTCTCTCTATTCCAGTGGCACGGAGAAGGCCAAGAGGATATTTAATGGAAGTTTTTAAAATTATGAAGGATTTTGATCAGGTAATTAGGGAAAGACTCTTTCATCTGGCTGGGGAGTTGGTGCTGAGGGGTCATCTGATTGAGGAGAAAAGTTATTAGATTTATTCATACAGAGGGTCATTGAAGAGTGATTATCGTGTCTTTTAAGGGAAAATTGAATAAATATTTGAAGCAGAATAAGATTTAAGACGAT
Organism: Heptranchias perlo; assembly: GCF_035084215.1. Classification (NCBI taxonomy): domain Eukaryota; kingdom Metazoa; phylum Chordata; class Chondrichthyes; order Hexanchiformes; family Hexanchidae; genus Heptranchias; species Heptranchias perlo. The sequence continues at coordinate 10,350,967 of NC_090357.1, read as the reverse complement.
AGGAGAGAGTAGGGCAGTGGGATTAGTTTCTGATTGCTCCAGCAAAGAACTGGCACTGATATGATTTCTGTGGCCCTATGGGTACATTTACAGTCCAACCACTTTGAACCAACACTACAGATATAGTGTGAATGCAACCTGAATCTGGGGTCAGGGGTACCAGAGAAAACCAATGTGAGATTCCCTGGTAAAGGGAGTCTCTGCGCTGCTTCACTCAGGAGTCAGGTTAAACTTTAACTTTCAAATGCATGCAGTGTTTCTTCTTTTTGATTTTCTTGCCAGCCTATGTTAATTTAAACTATCTCTTGGAAATTTCAAACCAATTTTTCTCTCTCACAAGTTTCAAATTAATTGGTTCCAGCACTGATTTTTTTTTTAAGTTGACTCCTGGATTTAAACAGAACAACCTTTTTTATACCAAGAGTTCCTGGAACTTCCTGGATTTTGAATATGTGACCATTCAATTTTTTTTAAAACAACTTATCAGTCATATACAAATAAAAACTAATCACATTACACTGTTTAAGTTTGAATTATTTCTCTCCATGCTGTGTACAACAAAACTTGTAACATTGCATCGGGGAATTTTGGTATAAGATTCTGACTTTATATGACTGGATTTAAAGAGACAGCCAGCAGACCAATCTGAGACAAAAAAAATTGTCACTGTATATTTTCTATAGATGTTAATTAAACAACCGTTGGAGACACATAGGAGTATTGGGATACTGTTCATTCATGTTGTGAAATATGCCAAAGACCATCTCATTGGATATATTTTCTTTGATGTTTCAGAGCCTATTCCTCAATGTATCAATCTGCTTACAGCCTCTCAAACGTGAACAAAGTCAACTGTTTGCTTGTAAGCCAAGCTGAGCCAACAGAAAATGAGCTGGGTGCCGTTTTGTGAGTGAGCACAGCTAAAATAATTACAAAGAGTAGATTATGATGGTATTCCCAGCCATTTTTAGTGTTGTGTAGAAATAAATTGAACTTTATTTTGTAACCTCAATAGTGCTACCATGGAAGAGACAATAAAGTTGCTATTTTCTACAACTTTAAAATTTGTGCATTTAATATAGTTTGAATGGGGATTAGAAAAACATGCAAGTATTTTACAGTATGATATTGAAAATTAGGGAATAAAATGTGTAGACTTGCTCCACCAACTGTTTATTCTTGGGACTCTTTTTCTTCTCTCCAGCTGCCACAATATAAGCTTTATACGGTCGATTCTCTTGTCCTTGCTAATGTGAGTGAGAAAATAGACATGTATAAAGGTGGTAGCTTTTTAGTGATGTCTACTTTTTCCTTAAAATTCGCAAATACTGGAGGTTCAGCCCCTGTGTGAATGAGAAGCAGTGCAAACAATAGCTCAGCCATTTACCATCGTGTCACATTCAGGAAGGAGTAGGGAGGGAAATGATGCTGATAAAAATAATAGGCAACTGCAGCATTCTGATCACATTTAGCCCCTTCCATTCTGATCATTTACAGTCATTGTAATTAGCATCTGATTCCCATTTTATTAGATGGGAATGAAGTAGTGGTGCACGTCCACTCTGCAGAAAAGCAGATGGAAAAACTTCAAATTGAATTAAATCAAAAGTGGGATGACAACAGGTGTAAAACTTACAAAATTGGGTAATTTTTTAAAAAGTTTTTTGCACCATTTTCAATCCTTCACATCACACATTGTATCCCAGTCAGGAAGATTCTCAGGCAACCTACTCCCAGGCCTGTGTCCTAGCTACTTTGCAACTGGTTGTTATGAGATGTGCCAGAGCAGCACACATTGCTCTGCCTCATTTTTTTCCCCAGGTTCCTGTGGTGCACCAACTAAAAGACACTGCAGGGCCACTATGGTCTTAACACTCAAACAAATAAAACGCTGAAGCACAAAAAGAATGAATTTTATAAGTTTCCACAAACCATATTCCACAGCTGTTTGCATGCTGTTGCATTTTGTGCTGTTAGCCTGTCATAACATAGAATTACATAGAATTTACAGCACAGAAACAGGCCATTCGGCCCAACTGGTCTGCTATTTATGCTCCACATGAGCCTCCGCCCACCTTACTTCATCTAACTCTATCTGCATATCCTTTTATTCCTTTCTCCCTCATGTACTTCTCTCGCTACCCCTCTGAAAGTTAGGTTTTTTAAATCTTTTTTTGAAAAAAAAATTCTTTTGAATTTTATGCTCATCAGAGTGAGAAATGTTAGTGCTGGGGAATTCTGAGCTGACCCATTGTTAGCTTTAAACATTAGATATAGTATGATGCTCTGTCTGCTCTGTCCCAACAAAGTGCCACAGCCCTAATCTGAGAAAAGTAGTCCCAACTGTGTTAATGTGACAATTTTCCATTTTCCACATCATATATCTGAGAGATTGGCAGTTTGTGCTGAATTAGGGGCAGCTTTGTGCTTTGGGAAATGCCCACTGGGAAATGGATTGAGACTGTCCAAACTCATTTTGTGTAGGTGATAACTTGTTTCGACAAGTGTTCAGGTTATTGCTAGTGTGAGATTATTTATTTTCATTATTGGTTGTCATTAATGTGAGTTTCATTCCTTAATGTTATATTTTCTGAACTTACTGTAAATATTTTTCCCTGCCCTGTGATCTGAGGAGGTAATTTTAACCTGAACCACTCAGTGGGAAATAGATGAGATCAGATCAGCAGTCTGTTTTACACCCACCCAATTTTACTTCCCATTGAAGTGAATGAAAAGTAAAATCAGGTGGACGATCTGATCACATCAGTTTCTGGCCGGGTGGGTTAGGTTAAAACTAGCCCTCTAGATACTACTGCTCCATATCTACCAAAGAGTTTCAGGACCTTGAGACAAAGAGATCAGCTCCAATAATTTTATGGATTTTGAAACATCGATTCCCTCTGTGCACACCAACTATGGAAGGCACAGGTAGAATGTGGCAGACTTGTAATCTGATACTTAAGCCAGGTTGGGCTGTGGCACTGCTCATGATTAATCAGCCAGCCTCTCTTCAGAATGGAACGTGGAATGGTAGAGCTGTCGCTACAAGGTGAGGTTCTTCCCATTGAGCTCCAGTTCATCCTGCAAGCCAATGTTCAAAAGAGTCGGATGGTTCTGCCTGGACAATTGCGAGGTGGGCATCTCAACCATGCCCTATGAGGGAAGGCTGGACAGTATTCATTAAGTAATTTCTCTGAATTTGGGTAAGTGTGTGCCCCTACGTGGAGAGAGGGTGGACTCTATATTGAGCAAACATAAACTCTACCTGTGTGAATTTGTCAGTAACAAACTCTTAGACTGAAACTCATCACCATGTTTATCAAAAAAAATCATAGCTGCTTTCCAACCTGAACACATTTGCGGTTCTAGCCTTCTCTGGCAGCTTGGAACTAAAGACTGATTTCAGGATTGTTTTTGTATTCAGTTATTCTAATTTTGCCTTCCATTTCCTCACCTGCTCCAATGCAAGACAGTGATACACGTGGGTTCAAGAGACATCAGCTACTCCCTGGTACCTTGCCCAACTAACCTATGTGAGACTGGACAGTGAATTCTGGTGGGCTGTTTGACTGTGGAGGGCATTATCTCCCTCTACTATCCACATACGTGCACTTTCTAGTAGAGGTCCGTGCACAGCCACTGGGAGCAGAACTTTGGCCAATGTCTCCCCTTCTTTCGACGATTTACCCCGACCCTGCTAGGATGTGATCAGCTAACTTATTCAGACTGGAAATTAAACCTTGGACTTTCCCGTTCAGTGCATCCGTTCAGAGACACAGCAGTTCACACAAGTTATTAGAACGAAAGCAAATATTTCTGATTCCCAAAATGTTATGAAGCTTATTTTACCATTTATTTTCTGTATTATTAAGAGTGCAGTCGCGGATCAGAGGCTCAATAACCTCACACCTAGAGGCACTCTAGAAATCTATTGACTGATGGTTACTCCCGGGTTTTCCAGTGGGAGAATGTTGACGCGTAACCTTTAATAAAAAAAAAATCAGGGCTCCACAGGGAGGACCAGAGAGAGAGAAAAAAAACATGAAGAGATAGAAAGGGAGGGAGGGGGTTTTCGATGGATAGATAGAAAAAGCGGTGCTGTTTTGTTTTTGCACTCTGCTTTTTTTTTTCCCCCCCCCTGCTGCTGCATATTCCAGGATCGATTTCCATTCTGTTCCGTTCCAGTCCGTGCAATTAGCATCTCATTAGCATCTGATTATCATCTGATTAGGCAGTGATTAGCATGCGGAGGTGGAGCAGCGCCGCCAGTCCGCTCCGCTCGGCTCCGCACACAAGCAGGTGTATGTTCAACATGGCGTTCACGATGCCCGGCGCTGCTGCTGTTGCTTCTTACCATCTCCTCGCCCTCGCCGTTTGGACACTTTTCATCGTGAAAGGTAAGCGGGGAGACCGTAAAAAAAAAAAAAAAAAATTTTTTTTAACCCACCACTACCGCACAAGGAGTCGGGACTTAACGGGAGGTTATCGTCACTCGTGGGGTTGGGTGGAAAATGCAACAAAAAAAAATCATAAATACAACACTTTTTTAAAAAAAGGCGGTGGAGACAAATGTTGGGAAGAAAAAGAACCGAAATGTTGCTGGGTTTTTTTTTTGAGCCGGCTGGAGTGCATCCCCTGCAAAGTTAGCTTCTGTCGCCGCATTTTTATTTTGCAACACAAAAAAATGTTGATGCTTGAAACGGGAGGGATGTTTGAAACGTGTTTTTTTTTAAATGACTTTTTTTTTTGCAAAAATCGGAGTGGGGGGAAATATCAGCAGCTCTCTGGTGTTTAAGGAAAGGGAGTTTTATTTGCAGGAGGGGGAAAAAAAACTTAGCTTAAGACTGTGTCTGGCTGGGGTTTTTTGCCATCATGTGGCGTCAGGCAGTGCTGGATATCAGCAGATGCTCGCAGGCAGTCTGCGTGGAGACAATTCTGTAATGAAATGCATGAAACAGTGTGAAAAGTTGGGAGAGAGGTTTGATTTTTTTTTTAATAACGGTTTGATTTTCTTAATCTCAACTCGTGAGGTAAATAAGAGAGTACACGTATTTTTTTTATAAAAGAACATGATTGTACTGTGCAATGAGCTTTTGGGAGTTAAAGTAGCGGGGCTTGGAGAGAAGAGGGCGATGTTTGCCTGAAAAGAAATCCTCTTTAAACCCGCGTTAAAAATTCAACCAAACTGCATTTTGAAAGGGAAGGAGAGGGGAAATCTCTCGATTACTTGGAGTCTTGGTTTTCGATGCTAGCTCTGCCTTGTAACTCAAACTGTGATTGTGTCTGATCTGAAACCCAGCCTGACAAGCTGTTGCTGTGACTAAATATCCAACCCCCCCCCCCCCTTTCCCTCCCCATCGGTGCGGTATTGACTGAACCGCACAACAAGTGGAGAAATCAATGCCTTTCTGTCTTCAGTTTATTAAATGATGTGAAATTTCGTTTTCGAATGGGTTATATTTTTGAGGCTGAATGCTGGTGTCAGAAACAGGAAGCCCGCCTTCTCTCTCTCTCTCTCTTCCCCCCCCCCCCCCCAATCTTTTGTTTGCGGGAGATTACTGAAGCCTGTCGTTCTGCCTTCCCACTTCCCTCTCTTTTAACCCTGTGTAAACTCCCAAGGGTTCCGTATCTTCACAAACCGACCATTGGACCTGCAGTGTCTCGCTGTACCTCGAATGCAAGCGTATGGTGTGGGAGCCTCGCCTCAAGGAAAAGAGTTATAGTTTAAAAATTAATAACGGCAGTCATGCAACATAGGTTTTACATGATTAAATCTGCATTAAACTGCACAGAGAAGCTTTACGACTCTTAAAACTTTATTTCTCGTCGCAATTCCATGATCTTAAACAGAACTCATCTTTTATTTTTCATATTTTGAAGTCTGGAGATAGATGATTTTTTTTTTGGCTTAACGGTGGTTGGCTATAGAGAAATTCTTCCGTGGTGTTTCAGATGTAGTGATACAGCGTTTCCCTGCTGTGTAAACTCTTTAAGGAAGAGATAAGGACGAATTGATTCCTGTATCATGTTGAAAGGGGGAAATTGCCTCTTCTACACACTCAGATCCTGTTTTTATTTTAAATAGACCCTTCCAAACACTAGTAGTAATGGTTTGCGTTGATTTAGGAATGCTTAATGCATTTGATACGTCAAGGCACTTTTTACTTGCGTGAAATAGCAATGATTTTTACAAAAATCCTTATTGCTTAAATAGTTGTGGCCACTGGTGTTGGGAATTCTGACTTTTGATGTTGAATACATAAATCTGACCCGAAGAGTGTGCGAGAGCACTTCCAGTGCTGGCTGCTAAAAGCATTATTTTATTTGACTTCCAGTTCAGTATCCCGAGAAACGGGCGAATTTTACGTGTGCTCTGTGGGTGTTGTTTGCTGAAGTTGTTTTTGGGGTGGGAGAGGGCGGCAGTGTCACCAGCTCATTATAGTGATGGCTTCATAGAGCAATTTCTGGTCTGTGCCACTTCATATTTACAGTGACTGTCCTGCGGATGATGTGTCTGGGGACATTTGGGAACGACCTTTCATTACAAGAAGAGCAAACATTGTTTTGGTGGATTGTCACCGACAAGAGAGCGCTATTGACTGACCTTTCGAATTTAACAAATCAGAAAACAAGAAACAGCAGCGAGTGACCGTGAACAAAAGGGTGTATTCATATGCGTTTTGTACATGATTTCCTCTACCACAATGAACGCTGTTCGTGATCAATGCAAAACACAGGATCACTGTGCTCATTTGAATAGTTTTTTTTTTACCCCGGTGCCATTCACAGTTCCTGGGACATGCATTTTAACACAATGGCATTTTTTTAGTGCATTTAACAACCAATAGGAATGTCAGAGCCACTTAATGTTCAATACCTGCCGTATCCCAATGCAGTTCTTATTACTGAGACATGTAATCTGTCCTCTTACGTTGCTGCCAGCATTCTACCACACATATGTTATATTTCAAACGTAATGAAAGGCGGTTTCAACCCTTTTTTTGTGGTGAACTTAATAGTCAAACTGTGAATTTTTGTGAGAATGTCTAGGATTATTTACGGTCTGTGATCTTTTCAGTGTATATAGGAGTCAGATGTGATAAACTCTTATTGTTCTGAATAAGACAAATAAAATCCAATTGATGCAAGTTTGGGAGAAGGATATAATGTTTCACCATTGAAGTCGTTGCGTTACGTGGGGAGTCTGTGCAGAGTTCATTTTACTGAACGTCAGAAACTGTAAACTGCAGATTTTTGATTTTTAAAAGGAGATTTGTCCAGCTCTGGCTCACTTTGTGTGCTTCAGGAGATTTTCTTTGGTTGTGCATAACTACATTCACTGGATGTTGGGCTGTAGATCGAAGACATACTGCAAATTTGTTACCTCGGAGCCTTTTTTTTAAAAAGATATGCTGGCATTAACTTTCTTTCATCTTCTGATATCAAAGTGTAGCAGCTTTTTCCTTGTGCTCTCAGTTCATTTGGAAATCTTTCTGTGGATGACTCCGTGTGTGTTGTGTTGGGAGAGATTTCAGTGGGAAGAGACCTGGCTACAGAAGAAAAAAATCCAAATCTAAGACCATGTCACTGAAGTTGATAAATGGCTTTCCAGTCTGTTAATGTTGAGCTGTTTATCTCTACTTTATATAGCCTTTTTATTGATGCCTTATAGCTGAATAACAGTCCATAGGCTTGGAATCAATTGCTGTAATTATTGAATAATTTTTCTTTTAAAGTTGAAGGGCATTTGCATTTCATTGCAGTAATTGCAAATAGACTGACTTGAAATTACCTTGAGACTGCTGGTTAGTGTAATTTGGAATACAGAAATTTAACTGTAAGGAAGAGTCATTGTAGCTTTGAGTCCTTGTAGTCAGTTAATGTTCAGTTACTTGTAATCAGTCATCGAGATGCTAATTTCCCTTGGAACGTAAGGTCAGAGACACAGTCTTTCATTGCAGAAATCAAGGCCACGTAGCTTGCTTTAAAATATTTTACTTTTCAGTGTTGTGTACACTATTGATTTTTTTTGTCCAGGAGACAGTCAGAAGTCTCACAGCTAGTGAGATTCGATGAAGTTCTTATTATCACAGTGTTTACTCTAGTATTACATGTGGATTAATGTAGATTGCTGAAGTTTCTTAAGGAATCTAAAACATTTCATTTAGTCCCTAAATTCTGAGTGTCTGTTATATATTTTAATACGGAACCCATAGAAATTTATAAACCCATCCACAAGTTTATTTATGCTGCTAATGCATAATTAATCCTTTTCGGACTGGAATTGAAAAAGTGATAACTCTGAATTGTGTACTCTAGTAGTTGGAGACAGCGCTGACAGTGCATTCACTGATGATACAAGAGCCATTTCAAGGCACTTTACTGCATAAAGCAGTTTGGAATTGACAAATTTCAATGATTATGTTAACATAAAGCTCACTTTTTCTTAATTTGTTTTTCTTGTCTTTGGTTTCTCTGCGTGATGCTTATTGTATACACCCTCTTCTATCTTGGAAGGTGAAATGGCCTGCACTGACCCTGTAAGTCAGAAATGTTCCAAGTTTTTTGTCTTCGTGACCCACTTAAGTGTATACATTGAAGGTCCACAAGCCACAGAACGTGCACATCAGGTTCCTATTCATTTGAATATAACTATAGATGCAGATACCTAGTGTTCTGATTTGGGATTTATCCCCCATGAGTTAAGTGCTGAGAACAGCCCTTTCTAAACTTCCAAATCCACAAAATTCAAACTGGGCAAACCAGAGTAAGAAATCTAAGCGCAAATTGAACTCAAATGGCAGGTCACACTTGTATATGGCCCACAGACAATAGTTTGGGCAGCCCAGCGTAAGTACAGTATTGATTGGGTTGTAGCCGTTAAGTGGGGTATCCAACCAGAGTTCCTCACGTGTATGCAGTGTTCATTGCAGTGACTTGGCCGAGAATTGCTGGAACTCATCCAACTGAGGAAGGACATATGCGTCCAGGAGGGAATATAAACCTGTGATATTTTGATCAGGAGCCAAATGCTCAACACCTTGTATTGCAGAAACTGTCAGGTTTTTTTTTGTAAAAATTAACACCATGCACCATTGCATCTCAGTTTTCAGTTCTGTTTTTCTGTCTGGCAATCACCGTGCCAGTGAACTATTAGTTGAATCAAGATCACAAGAGATGGGATTGAAACTTTGGGGCTGCTGTCCAGAACAATCCTGCTCAATGGCAACAATTACTTGGCCTCACTGATGGGAAGTGTGTGTGTGTTTGTGTTTGTTTGGGGGGGGGGGGGGGGGTAAGGGTGGGGTCATATTGGTATAGTGTACATTAGGGAATGGGCAGCTTTAATCAACTCTAATGTTTCGCTGTACAGTAAATCTTTCCAGTGTTTGAATGAGGTGCTTCTGCACTGGAGACAAAGCTAGCTTGTAACATTCTGCCTTACCAGCAGAGGAATGTTATTCATCCTTTTCTGCAATGAATCATGGGTAGGAGCCTGTTGCTTACTCAGTATAACCTGGAGACATGTTTTATTTTGTATATTTACAATATAGAATAAATAGAAAAATTGCTGAAACAAATGTATAAAATTATTCTTGGCACAACAACTCGGGGTTATCACCAGGATCTCAATAAACATTAATGCTGGGTGCTACTGCCAGGGTGGACATCATCCAACTATATCATCCTACCTGTGGCCCTGCCCTGTGTTGCATCAGAAAATGAGAACATCCCATTCCAGACCATGTTAAGGCTTGTATGGCCAAAAGGGCTCTTTTGTTATTGTTTATTACCTGGGACAGACTCAGCTGTTAGTCACTGTCTGATCAAATCATGCTCAAAAATATCTCATCACGGATCTTGCATGAGAAACTGACTGAAACCCATAGAGGATAATAGCCCCAATGATTCTGGAGTTTCCCTGCAAAGCTTCATTCAATGACGTTATTTATTTACACTTTTTGTACTGGGTTATTGTTGTAAATTGGGTAATTTGTGTTTTAGCCTTTTTCTCTTTTTTAAAGAAAATTGGAAAGATAGCAAGAAACGTATCAATTTCCTAGAAGTGTGGAAATTTTTGGATACCTTCACTTTTATGCATTGTTTTTAAATACCTGATAACTTTTGCATCGGAAAAGCAATCCCAGCAGCTTGTACATCACAACAAATACGTCAACATTCAGACTTTGTTGCACCTGCAGTGCTCTCCATTATCAAACTGCCTTAGAAAGGTTAAACAGACCGGGCTCTGTTTTATTGGACTGGTACTTGAATCAAAATTGAGTCGTTTCAGATAAGTGACCAGGACTACTTTGGGGCTGGATTGTCTGCATAGCTCTACCACTTAACATCAACTGAAGGAGTGTTCTTGATTTTTAAGGTGATGTAGAAAGCTTTATTCGAGGTACAGGGCACACCTGACCAAATATTTTATCCAGAGTGCAATGCAGACGTAACACTAATATTCATGCATGAATAAATGCAATACTCCAAATAAACTAGCATTTTCAGTACCAGTCTTAAAAATTTGGTCTGTAGCAAACAGTTGATATTTACCTTGAATAAAATGTGAAGTCCTGCCTTTGTTTTTGTAATACTTCCCTTCCCGATTTACTGTAAAATCCAGCACATAAATGGATTTTTCATTTATAGTTCAGATTTTGCAGTTCTATTTTTCTGTGCCAATTTTCTGTTCTGAGGTAAAAGATTGTGGCTTCAAGCTCCACACCAGGACTCAAGCACCTAGACTCGGTTGATGCTCCAGAAAGTGATGTCTGGAGCGCCGTCCTTTGGATGAGTTATTAAACCGAGGTCCAGTTCCAATGGACATAGCATAATCAGAAAAGCGCAGAGTTCTCCTGGCATCCTGGACAAATTCCTCTTTCAACCACCATTACCAAAAAAAAATTCACTGGTCATTCATCTCAGTGCTGCTCATGCGATCTTACTATTTGTAACATAGCTGCTGTGTTTGTCTAAAATCAAAGCTGAGCCTGATATTGCCCCCACCCAATGTCCATGCATACTATGTAAGGAGTCTTACAACACCAGGTTATAGTCCAACAGTTTTATTTGAAAATCACAAGCTTTCGGAGGCTTTCTCCTTCGTCAGGTGACGAAGGAGAAAGCCTCCGAAAGCTTGTGATTTTCAAATAAAACTGTTGGACTATAACCTGGTGTTGTAAGACTCCTTACATTTGTTCACCCCAGTCCATCACCGGCATCTCCACATCATGCATACTATCCAACAGAAGGCATTAACTTCTTCTTAGTCGGAAGTGTGTGATGAGTTTTTCTCCCTGGTCAGCTTGCTGTAATGTGTGGATTCAGCCATAGGGAATGAATTGCTTTTGCAAGAAGACATGGCCAAGACTAGCAAACTTTTCAGTCTCCCCTTTACCCTCCTTTTTTTTGAAATCTAAAATGAGAATGTCAGAGACTGGGTCTCCTGGTTCAGAGCTGCTGTTTGGTTGCCTGAGTTCCTCTTTAATAAAGAAACAATTTACAAGACAGTTTGAAAGGCAATGAGATGGCAAATGGATACATTTTAAAGTGACAACCTGTGATCATGTTACAAATTGTATTTAAGGTACCATATTTAACTTCCCAATCAAATGAAATGCATAGTTAGTGTATGTTACGAAACATGCCTATATGAAATGTCAAGTTAAGCTGCAAAGTTATAATTAGTCAGGACTTTTTTGTTAGATTGTTTGATCCAAATTTGTTAATATTGTAACACGTCCCCCATCACCTTTTGTTGTTGTAAAAATTGGTTGTTGCATTAATGTTTTGTTATTAATACATGATACCGTTGGACATGATTTAAGAGTAATGAAGTGGGTTATTACTTGCCTTTTCATTTATTATCCTTTTTCAGCAGTGCCATTTTTAAAGAATATATATTATTTTAGAAATTCCTAGTTTGCGAGTGGCGTGTTCAATTTTCACAGCAGGAATTTGTAAAATTCCATTTCATGGACAGCTTGAATAATTCCCTCGGGAATTAATTCACACACTTTTTTTCTTTTGGTGAACTTTTCCTCTCTCCTCTCCTGCCCCAGGTTTTGACTGCTTGCTGGGATATAATTCCATGAGCACTTGGTGCTCTCTGATATTTTCCTCACATAGTGCGATTATTCATGTGAAGAATGCCAAGTGTTGGAAGGATGTTCAACTATAGGGAGCATCACAGCCTTCCTGCCCTTGCTTGATTTCGACATGCATCAGCTTCAGCAACGGTCATTGAGAACTGATCAGAAGAGGGAACTATGGCTGATCTTTATTCCCCTCTTCCCTTTTAACCTAACGATATTGAGGCCAATTGGAGCAGCTCTACGGCTGTCCTGGGTGAGACCAGCTTACTTGACGCTGACTAGGGATTTCAGATGGGACCCAAAGGATCAGCTACTCACTAGACAATTCACTGAACCTTCAAGGAAGCAGTAGGATTTTTTGAACAAAACTCTTTACATATTTGGATGCAACATCTATTCGTTAACTGATCACACCTGCCTAGACAAGCACATCTTAAAATAACAAGACTATATTCAGTACAAATGTTGGTGAGCAAACATGCCTATCATAATCCTTGCAATCCATTTTGGATTGTATAACGATGGTTTTGAGAGAAAGCTGAAATATGTGTTATCATTTTTGTCTGGGCTGTTAGCTGTGTATTAATAGTATAGTCGTAGCAGAAAATGACAAGTCACATCAAATTTGTAATTTTTCCCCCTTATTTTCAGTCAGATTTATTATTCCCACCCAGTATGTGGCATTCTGTGGCATTTGGATATGCTTAGCATGGCAGCTTGCCCACAATATCCTACGGGTGAAGGCGCGGTGATGGGGGGGGGTGGGGGTGGTCCGAGCAGTGAACTGTTGTTTGGGAATGTTTTGATGTTGTGTTAATGGAGTCCATGTAGTTCAGTCAAAATTCAGTTTCCAGCAGTGATGAAGTCCTAAGCGTGGGACTCCCATCAGAGTAGAAATTATTGGTTTCAGCAATTTTCTTCTGGTTTATTTAACTTGCAATGTAATGCCGCCCTGCAGCTTATTTCACCCTCTTGGTTTTAGAGGTGACAAGCTAGCTTTGCTCCTTTGCAGTCGCTATTTATCTTTAATAGAAACTTGCGAGTTTGATTTAATACTCCTGTCTATTTGTTGGCATTTACAATTTTAAAGAAAACAAAGCTCACAGGCCTGAAACTTGCACACCAGTTACAGTGTTACCATGTGGTGCAGCAGCTGTTGGACCTGTGTGTGTGTGTGTTGTGTAAGGGGGCGGGAAGTCTGAGAACACAGTACATTCCTGCTACTGCTAACTTCCACAGTTGTGTGTCTATACAGATGTCAAGTGCCTTGTACGTGGGGACAGGAATTCCTGATTTTTAATGTTTAACTTGGTTCAAATGCATATTTGGATCTCAGTTTTCCAGCCCTTGACTACTGCTGAAATTTTGAACAGATAGCTCATTCTTGTACAGATAGAAATTCTAAAGATGGCACAGCAGACTGCCTGATGATTTTCTTTAAGCTTCCATGTAAAAAATTTGCTGCGGGTGCATACAAATACATTGCAATCAGTAAGTGGTGTAGGAGCACTTGTTTCAAGTGGTCAATCTACTGGTGCAACAGTGCACGTTTAGTGCAAAAGATAGCACATCTCTGACATCCAGTGTTCAATGTAACTGGGTGATGATGTGCTATCTCAATGCAGCAGGGACCAAAGATTATAGGGGCTTGGCTGAAGTACATTTTTGTGAAACCAGCTGAAGTGCAGTGTTCAGACTGCAGCTACTGGCTTTTAATGTTGGAATGTGACTGCAGTGATGGTTGCCATTGATACGTATCCTGCTGAACATTGCTTCCTGCACTGAAATTGTGCCAAATGTATGTTTCTTGCTACTTTAGATTCGATATCCTCATTGAAATTAACCACAGGCTGATAATTGATCACAGTCTCTTTGCTGAGCTGTGTATGTGGAGAAGGGGGTGGAAAGGGAGGAGGAGAACATTTTTGAGTGTTGCTGCTTACCTTGCACACCTGCACAATTGATTCCACGTATGCTGTGCTGTGCAGTGCCAGGAGTGTTCCTCAATTGCCACATTGTATTCCTGCTGCTTTAAACTCCCATATTACACTGTATCCTGTAGAGATGCCAAATGCCTTGTATTTTGGGGCAGGGGTTCCTTTTTTCTTTTAAATTTAACTTTGTTGCAAATTTACAGGCTCTGTGAACTATAAGTATTTTGAGAAAATGTTCTCATTTATTAAATCCTTTTGATTTAAACATTTCTATTACGTAATTACAGTTTCTGGCATTTTAAGTGGACCTCTTGAATCTTGAAAATCATAACCACTTCAAATAACCTGTGGACAAAAATTGTTATACACAGTTTCAAATCTCTCTCAAATTTTGGTTCAAATCTATCTTCAGAATGTTATCACTGACGGGGCCTTGCTCATCCAAAAAAAGTGGCATCTCTGGTATATGGTGATTTTGAGTTGACTGCTTTAATGTGCTTTATTTACTTGCATGGATTCTAAGATAAAGCAATAAATTGAATAAGTTTTGAATCCAATGGAAAATTAATTGCTGCTCTATCACAATTACAACAAATTAAATTATAGCCATTAATGTGGATATTCTTTCAGAGGGTTTTATTGTGCATACACTTGCTGTAAGTGAATAGAAAATCAAAATAATACTAATTGGGAGAATTATTACAAACTTATTTTAAAGTAAAATGAAAAATCAGGTGAGCAGTGCAACCCAGTCTGTTCACACTGCCACTCAGATGCATTGTAAATCTGAAAACTCATTTGCTGAATATAACTCTGTATAAATTAAAGGTGTGGTTCACATAAACTTCTCCACAATCTCCTCCAGCGCTGTTCTTGATGGTTCTTTTGATATATGGACAAGACTAAAGCCAGAAGGTGCCCGGGACTATTCACACTGTGTGTAGTTGATTTTCCTGGTTAGGAACTTGGTATGTTTTTCTTCTGGCTTGAGTTAAATTATGATCCCATGCCCCCCCCCCCCCCCAAAGGTTGAATGACCCATTGGTTCTCGTCTTTTACATGAAGAATTTCCACTTGAGCACAGTACCAGAGGGCTATTGCCACAGTAGAACTGGAGACATCAGAAGCGAAGGCATAAAATGTGAAAATTTGTGCAGTTAAGAGATTCACTGAACAGCTGAGTCTAGATTTCCAGGGGATGGTAACGTTAACAGCAATTTGGGCAAAAGACATTGAACTTTGTGACCAGATAGTACTACTATAGGGTTAAATATGAGATATGCTTTATACAGTTTTGTTCATCTCAAAGCTGCTATCCTTTTAATATTTGAATTTCAAAATATGAAAGGAAAATTGGTACAAATTAGCCATTCTTCAAAACTAAATATAATGAAAACAGCAAGGCAGCTAAGCCATAAACTGTTGGAACAAACCTGGTATTTTGACTGAGATGCGAAAAAGAAAGTGTCAGACTCCTGTTTTAAATGTACATTTTAGAGTTCTACTCTGATATATTTTTGTATTCCTACATCATTCCAAGGAGTGTAGGAAAGTCTGTTCCAAGTTTGGTTTTTTGGGAAAGTGACACTCGTACATCCAAGTATATCTTGCAATGAATCTTTCATGTAGATCATATAGTTTCTGTAGGGAAAAAAGTGCTTTTTCCTGATCTGGCCCAAGGCCATATAAAAGGGGGAAAAAAAATCTTTTGTCAGTTGAATATGCCCGAGGATACAGCTTTTAAAACATGTGTGCTAACATAATTAAGAATATGAGCTGTGGGGTTGTGTATTTTTTTCCCCCCACCAGGACTTCCTAACATGGAGTAGCCCGTCTTGCACTGATCTAGTCACAGGAGAGTAAACCGGTTTTCCTTAAATCAAGTGAAAGAAAATCTGCGTGTGATTGCATGAGCAAGAGAAAGAAATGACTCGTTGAAGGGTAACTTTTGGAATTGGGTGGTGGTAGCAACTTGAGGATTCTCGCAGTCACATTTTGTAACATTGTAAAATTTCCTTGAACTGTAATATAAAACATTGTTGTCTAGTGATATTTGTGACTTGCTGGACTCTTTATTTCTTGGAAAGATGTTGTTTGCCATGAAAAGGAACTCTGGTACATTAATGTTACGGTGACACTTGAATGCTGTATGTTGTTTTCACCTTTCATTAGAGAAAATGCAAATCGTTTGTTAACAGATTTCACATATTGTTACATCTTGCTTTAAAGGCCAATCTCTCAAATTGTCATTTTTTACATTTGCTGTAAGTCTTTTTATTCTTCTTGGAAGTTCTGTTCCGCTGCAGCTATCTCTTTTAAAAGAAAAAGCTGTTCACTTCAGAGCAGTTTGTGCTGAAGAGGATTAGATCTATTTCAAAATGTTGTGCATGGATTATGCACCAGTGTCTGGTACCTCCCCGAGTGGCGGCTGTTTAAGTATGATACTTGATGTTGAGCGCTAGTAGGTTATTAGATTGTGGGAGGTTTCACAACGAGGCCCAATCTTGTCCTAAATGGACGTGTGTGTATGGAAGCATGTGTGCAAGTGTGCACCACTACATATAGATATATATGATCCATGTACACATGCATGCAACACAGATGCTTTTGGGAATAACAACCATGAGTCAGATCGTTGTCTATTTTATTTTCGTAAACAATTTTACAACACCAAGTTATAGTCCAGCAATTTTATTTTAAATTCACAAGCTTTCGGAGATTTTCTCCTTCCTCAGGCAAATGTTTCAAGATCTCCTTGAAGCCTACGCATTTATACATATTGAACAATAATAAATAGTGTTTACAGACTGCCCCTGCAACTGCCCGTTGCCAAGGCAATCACCGTGTTCAGACAGAGAGGTGTATATGTTCTCATATTTTATTTTCCCCTCTGCTCCTTCTTCCCAATGCGGTGGGGGGGGGGGGTGCTGTTCTAATCGTCCTACTGTGGCCCTTCCTGAGGTCAGCACTGACTGGGGATTTAACCTGGGATTTTCCTGGTTCTACGGCTCAGCTACAAACTGGATAAACTCTCGGAATACCGA
Source organism: Heptranchias perlo (assembly GCF_035084215.1). NCBI lineage: Eukaryota > Metazoa > Chordata > Chondrichthyes > Hexanchiformes > Hexanchidae > Heptranchias > Heptranchias perlo. The sequence goes on along the minus strand of NC_090357.1, from coordinate 10,333,891 downwards.
GGGGAGCTTGAAGCAATTTGTTCCCCATTTCCCTCTTAATCCTTCTGGGTACAAGTTAGCAAAATGATCCTGGGCAGAAAAGTTACCCTTGTGTTGGTTTGAATTGGCTGATTTATTTATGTTGAATTACTTGTAGATTCTAAAAGATTATTTCTTGTTTGGTTGATTCTGTGGCTTTAGATACTGTTGCTACAACAGTTTTTAAAGTGTTTGACATGATCTGATTATTGATGAATTAAAGGCTTCTTGACTGAGCTTGCACTTTGCATAACATTGCTAGGTTTATCTGATACTGAAAACAAGAGTGGAGATAGGGCTGGATTTTGTAGCATTATTGCAGAGATTATTCAAGTGGGAGTGTTTGGACAACTGCAGGGATTCTCATTATTGGTGTAACTGGTAAAATAGGACAGAAAATTTGGTCCCAAGTTTGCTTTCTAGGACAGCATTAAATTTGGGATGATATGAATAAAATATGTTTTAACAAATTGGTAACCAGTGGCATCCTGGAGTTAACCTAGTCAGTAATTGCAAAATGGTTGACCCCAGCATTGAGAGAAGTCGTCACTTGTGAGAGAAGTCGTCACTTGTGTAAACTTTTCCAGTTTAAAACATTCCCTGGAACAGCTGAGAATGACAGGAATTGTTTCAGTGATGTGCTTTTTAGGTTTTCCTGCTGCTTCAGTGAGCTAATTCTACCCAAGAGTGACACCACTGGTCAGAACCTCAAAATGCTCCACTTCTGCAGTTCCATGACTGACCGGCAGTGTCACTGTTGAACATATTACCACTGCTGATAAAAGACTGGCAGAGGAACAAAAAGCACTCAAGTTGTACAGTGGCATTTTTGTAATCTACAGTGAACAGAAGGTAGAAGAACTGCAGTTAGCTCTAAACTCAACTCTTAAATTGAGGGATGCAAAAATGGGTTCCGGTCATCCCAAGAAAGAGGCATCCACAATTGTTTTTGTTTTTTTTACATTGTGCTTGGGGACGGTTAATGCTTTGCTTTAACATTTTTTAAATACATGTAATGGTATGTGTTCGGAGGGGGTCAAAGCTCTGTCCTGTGATGATGGATATGTAGCTGCATCTGAAGAGAAAATCTCAATGATTTTGACGCTTTGTCTTAGTTACTGAAGATTGTTTGTCAGCTGCTGGTCAATTCAAGTCGCAAATAATTATCTGTTGCTTAATTGTGCCTCTTGTATAGCCATGACTTGGTTGTACTCCGTATTCCTTGTTTTGACCCCACCTCTACCTACAGAAGCTTTACTATTAATGAAGACAAAAGGGGGAAAATAGAGGGCAATGAATTTACAGTTGCATCACCTGGAGCAGATGTCAGAGCAACGTAGCGGGCCTAGATAAGTGAGTACAGACTGAACTGTGGAAAAAGTCACAGAAGCTAAATTGAGAGCAGTGTGAGTCACACAATGAAAGGCTTGTCTTTAGCACTGAAATGTGGTTCCCCTTTGATAAACCCAACTAAAAGGACCTTGTCAAGTCCTCATCTGTATGAATCACTGGCAACAGACACAGGAATGTTCAATGGAACCGTCAGTGGTCATTATGTCCTTGAAGTCCAAAACTATTGACAGTTTTTTAAAAAACTTATTTTCTCAGACTAACAATAGACACAGCCTGCTCCTTCTATCAGGAAGTTTGATCAATGACAAGTACTTGTGCACAATAACTCTGAATTTTGTGTATAACAATTCCACAAATGTTACCAGTTTCCGAATTTAGTTTATTTATAAATAGGAATTTAAATAAACATTTTATTCTTGAATTTTTAGCTGTTTGTATTCAAGTTGTACAATATTAGTAATCTTTTTGGACTTCAAACAAAACATTTTTTGCTGTCTGCAGGTTATTACTAGGATCTTGATGGAGGTGTAATGATGGTTGTCACTATTTGATGTTTGAAGTGTTTATTTTGATTTTTTTTTAGCTATTTTCTTTCTATTGCTTTGTTTCCCAATCTGGTTCACTCTCCTGCCTTTACAGGCTGAGCGAACCTGTTTGATAAATAATGAAGGTGGAGTTTACCCATGCTGTTTGGCAAGAGTTAAACCATTGTAGAGCTTATAAAGAACATAAGAAGATAAGAAAAAGGAGCAGGAGTAGGCTATACGTCCCCTCGAGCCTGCTGCGGCATTCAGTAAGATCATGGTTAATCTTCGACCTCGACTCCACTTGCCTGCCCGATCCCCATATCCCTTGACTCCCCTAGAGTCCAAAAATCTATCGGTCTCAGCATAGAATGTACTCAATGACTGAGCATCCACAGCCCTATGGGGTAGAGAATTCCAAAGATTCACAACCCTGTGAGTGAAGAAATTCCTCCTCATCTCAGTCTTAAATGGCCGACCCCTTATCCTGAGTCTATGCCCCCTAGTTGTAGATTCTCCAGTCATGGGAAACAGCCTCTCAGCATCTACCCTGTCTAGCCCCCTCAATCTTTTTTTGTTTCAACGAGATCACCACCTCTCATTCTTCTAAACTCCAGAGAATATCGGTCCATTCCGTTCCATCTCTCCTCATTGGACAACCATCGTATCCCAGGAATCAATCTAGTGAACCTTCGTTGCACTGCCTCTAAGGCAAGTATATCCTTCCTTTAGATAAGGAGACCAAAACTGTATACAGTATTCCACATGTGGTCTCACTAAGGCCCTATACAATAGTAGCAAGACTTACTCTTGTACTCCAACCCCCTTGCAATAAAGGCCAACATAGTAGTTGCCTTCCTAATTACTTGCTGTACCTGCATGTTAACTTTGTGTTTCGTGTACGAGGACACTCAAATCCCTCTGAATACCAACATTTAATAGTTTCTGACCATTTAAAAAATATTCTGTTTTTCTATTCTTCCTACCAAAGTAAATGACCTCACATTTCCCCCCATTATAATCCATCTGCTACCTTCTTGCCCACTCACTTAACCTGTCTATATCCCTTTGCAGACTCTTTGTGTCCTCCTCACTTTCCCACCTAGCTTTGTATCATCAGCAAACTTGGATACATTCCACTCAGTCCCTTCGTCTAAGTCATGAATATAGATTGGAAATATCTGAGGCCCAAGCACTAATCCTTGTGGCACCCCAGTAGTTACAGCCTGCCAACCTGAAAGTGACCTGTTTATTCCTATTTCTGTCCGTTAAGCAATCCTCTATCCCTGCTAGTATATTACTTCCAACCCCATGAGTCCTTATTTTGTGTAACAACCTTTTATGTGGCACCTTATTGAAAATCCAAATATACTACATCCACTGATTTCCCCCCCCCCCCCCCAACCAAAATTATCTACCCATGCTAGTTGCAACCTCAAAAAACTCATTGCTTAAACTAAAAAAAAAACTTCAAAGAAATAATTTATATCGTGGCGTCGTGTCTCAGGATATCTCAAAGCACTTTGCATCCAATTAATTTTGAAGTGTAGCTACTGTTAAGTAAGAAAATGCAGCAGACATTTTGTATGCAGCAAGATTCCACAAACAGCTATGAGATAGAATCATAGAAGTTACAACATGGAAACATGATGTGGAGATGCCGGTGATGGACTGGGGTTGACAATTGTAAACAATTTTACAACACCAAGTTATAGTCCAGCAATTTTATTTTAAATTCACAAGCTTTCGGAGGCTTCCTCCTTCGTCAGGTAAATGACGAAGGAGGAAGCCTGACGAAAGCTTGTGAATTTAAAATAAAATTGCTGGACTATAACTTGGTGTTGTAAAATTGTTTACAAACATGGAAACAGGCCCTTCGGCCCAACATGTCCATGTCGCCCAGTTTATACCACTAAGCTAGTCCCAATTGCCTGCACTTGGCCCATATCCCTCTATACCCATCTTACCCATGTAACTGTCCAAATGCTTTTTAAAAGACAAAATTGTACCCGCCTCTACTACTGCCTCTGGCAGCTCGTTCCAGACACTCACCACCCTTTGAGTGAAAAAATTGCCCCTCTGGACCCTTTTGTATCTCTCCCCTCTCACCTTAAATCTATGTCCCCTCGTTATAGACTCCCCTACCTTTGGGAAAAGATGAATGATCAGTTCATTTTGTTTCTGGTGGCATTGGTTGAGGATGAAATGTTGGCTCTTTTTTACACCCACCTGAGCCATCGGAACAGGCACACGGGAGGGGGTGCTTTGTTTAATGCCACAACCAGAGACTGGCACTTCCACTAATGCAGCATTTCTTGAGTACTGCCTAGATTGTGTGCAAGTCCTGAAGTGGACTTCAAACCACAACCGTGTGACCCCAGGTGAGAGTGCTCCCCACAGAGTCAAACTGATCAACATAGCAGCAGCAGTGAATCTGCTTTATTACAGGTTATGGAGCAGTTTCATTCTCTCCAAGGACAAATAATAGCATCCTGTCCCACTGCTGCAGTGGATCTGACCATGTGGAATATTGACTGTGATGCATTTGGCCTGATGTTCTTTAATGAGCCCTGTGTCAACTATAGATGAGTCATTCACATTTCCCTATGAAGACCTTATTTAAATAATAGAGAAATATAAGGATTTAGAGCAATAAAAAGCTGGTTGGTATTGTGCCAGGGAACTCACTAATGAGACCGGTTTAGGTTTTGACTGAGAAGTTGTCAGATTTTCAGTGTAACCATACAGAAATATCGACCAAATACCAGAGTTGTTTCTGGATGAAAGTGTCTCCAAGCCAGTTTCGTCCAGCTGCCTGTGTGTGAGATTTTTATGGGCTGTTCAGTCCACTGCTTAAACATCCCCTGTAGTTAATCCTCTGCCTCTCATGGCTTAATACTCACAGGGATGTTGATGCACGGTAGACGGTTACAAGATCTCTTGAGGTACGTTGTTGTGCAGTGCTGTCCATTTCAGAGCCGATAAATTGTTTGAGATTAATGTAGTGACATCAGTCACCGATTTATTAAAATCCTAAGTACAAATGTCTTTTTTTCTTGCAATGTAACTTTTTAAAATATTCCTGAAATCAACACTCAAACTTTATTCATGTTTACTAGTCTACTTAGCCTATTTCTTTCACTGTATTTTAGTGAAATGGGAAAATTTTAAGGTTTAGTAACTACGTTGGATAAATGTCGTTTTGTAAATGCAGACTTAGAAATATTTAACTTTAAGTCTAGAAAATGCTCTTTAAATTATCAATCTCTAGGCCAGAAATCACGACCGGTGCTGATATTTCAGGTTTTGTTACATGAAATACAGTTGAATTTTGTTCAGAAGAGAAGAAACTTGGTGCAGAGAACACAGATAATTGCTAGTCTGTGAAGCCATTTTACCTGTCCCAGATATCCAGACATGGCTATAAGCTTTAAAGTTTTTAGATAAAACACTTTTCCCTCTGCAAGTCTTGTGTTTTTCGTTGAAGGTATTCCTTTTATGCCTGGAGGTGAAAGCTACCATTGTCAGCTGTTTTAAACTTGGCTACCAAGTTGTGTAGAGTTGCAAGCAGATATTGGCAGTTATTTTTTTTTAAAAAGCGATTCTGATCTTTATTGTCTTGTGTAGTCTCTGGTACGTATGTAGTCTTTAGTATGTATGCAGCACTAATAATTCGGAAGTAACTGATGCATGAGAAATTCTATGCAAGTTTTAAATACAGTGAAGCAGACTTGCTTAGAGCTGGTGTTGCTTAAGAACATCAAAATCTGCCATTGAAATTCTCAAGGCAGCTTGAAGGATGTGGAATTGATGTCTCCAAAAGGACACTGATGGTCTGTTAAGACCGTGCCAACCCCTTATTGAGTTTCAGTAGCTCAGTATATTCCGTTGACTTTATTGAGATGGATTAGTCATCATAAAGGGATACCACTTTCTTATTGAACGTCCTGTTGAATTTGACCCCTGGTTACTTAGATTGTTTTCACTCTGAATATAATAGGTTTGTCCATCGACATATGACAAAGCTGCAACACAAAATCTAAATGTGTTCAATGACCAGTTGATTCTTTTAGTTTTCTGTTATGATGTGCATGATTTCCCAGCATTTGCAACAACAACTTGCATTAATATAGCACCTTTTTATCATCGCAAAACGTCCCAGGGCGCTTCACAGGAGCGTTATCAGACAAATTTGACACCGAGCCACATAAGGAGACATTAAGACAGGTGAGAGGTAGGTTTTAAGGAGCACCTTAAAGGAGGAGAGAGGCGGAGGGGTTTAGAGAGGGAATTCCAGAGTTCAGGGCCGAGACAGCTGAGGCATTTCAGCTAATTTCAATAATTTACTAGATTATTGTTTGATAAATTTGTATCACTGTCGTTAATGCTTCCATCTGGTTCTCATCGGGCAGCAGAGTGTATGCAATGATGCCAATTGTGAACGCAAATGGGAGTTAAATGTAATAAAACCACGCCTGAATTACAGTCTTTAATATTAAAAGCTGGAGGATGCAGGTGACCATTACACTGAAGAAGTATGATATAAATCAAACTTGGTATGTGTTATGCCTTGCAATCATTTCTACTCTGTTTCCATGTCCCGTACCAGTGGTAGTATTAAGAACTCACAGTTGCTCCCAAGGGGATGGGCAGACTGTGAGCATCTGGTGTGGAGGCAAAGTGCCGGCTCCCCTGAGCTGCAGTGGCAGCCACTCCATTTGTAAATAATTTTTCTAATGGATCAAAAACTTGTTCCTAAGAGGGGTGGAATCATTCCTTTCATTTAACTCTTCGTGGCAGTTGTGTATGTCCTTGGTTGTCAGCAGCACTGCTCCTGTTTAAAAGAGCCAGGATCACCATTTATCCAAAATACCATTTTAAAGAAGGAAATGTTTGTTCTGAAATAATACCTCTTTACTGGGATACTAGTTGTGTGGAGAGTTCCTAAGTTGCAGAATAAAATCAATAGCTCTTTCCTGCTGTTAAATGATTTAAAACTGTTTATTGATCTGGTGTAAATGAAAAGAACAGATGCAGTTGGGAACTTGGTTTGAGAGAGTTGGAGCCAATAGTCTGACTGCACGGTTTGTTGGGAGTGCGGAGTGAACATCGATAGGAATATTGTTGCTTCACTCAAAAGTTTGAGAACTATTTAATATTTTATTTAAAAAAAAGTGATTTTGATAGGAACACTCCACTTGTCTGGGGATTTCAGATTTAACATTTTCCAGTGCTTAGTATTTTTCCAGAAGTTCACTTTCGATGAATTCAAATGACCTAAATCTGCTCTTGTGAAGTGTGATGATGCATTTTGATGCCCATTCTACCAGCCCCGTGTCCCACCAAGCTCTTCACAGTGACCAAAATGGCAGATACTCTTCAGTACTCTCTTCTAACTCTACTGCTGCTCAGTGTGCGTTTCTCCTTTGTGATATATCTTGGGATGATTGCTAGTTCAAGGCGCTATAGTATATAAACACTTGCATTTTCTACTTCTCCGCATCATAACGATTACCTTTTATCAAGTTTCATCTGGCTACTGTTGTTGTATATTCAGCATTTTTAAGTGATTGGGAACAAAAGCCGAGCAAATCATCAGCACTGCAAACTAAACATGGAATTATAACTAAAATATAAAAGTAGCTAATTCTCTGCCACCCCCAAACAGTAACTGGTCTCGAGCATTGCAGTGTCACTGCACAGATTGAATACCTCTGTGCCTCTTCCTCTTTCCTCTTTCTGAAATTTTCACTAACATTGCTTCTCCATAGTGTAAGCAAAATACCACACAGTTCTCTATGCGTTGGGGAGGGGGGTTGCGGGGAGTTCATCACTCATCTTACAAGTGACATTATACTGGGAGCCTTGTGGTATTCTGTTATATTTGACATAACGTGGCATTTTCTGCCCTGCGCAAGCTGTTAAATGTATGTAGCAAAAGAGTGGAACACTTGACTGCACTGTGTCTCTGCAGTGATGTATGTGACATCATTGTGCCAGAAATACTGCTTGGAAATATTATACATCTTGATTTTGGATTGTCCAAGATTTTGCTTAGAATTGGAGTCAAATAAGTGCATACATACATTGAAGTGACTTGTGACCTTCTAATATCTCGTCCAGCATGTAATTCGTTTTAAAATAGATTTTTTCTCAACTTGCCATGAGGTCGTTCAGATTCTATTCTGCAGTTCTAATATGTAGTGTATTTTTGTCCTTTTTACTTCAATTGGTGGGTAATGGACTGTTCAAAATGTTGGATATAATTTGGTAGAAATATTCAGGTTGTTGGAAATGTGCTATACAATTGTTGAGGGGGGTGGGGGATTCCTTTTTTTAGCACACCATCATTCCCCATGCATTGTGCACTTGCAGATCAACTAACTCCGCTGTAACAGACTCTTAATTCTGCAGCCATGTTAAGTTTTTTTTTAGTTTACGAAACCACGGTGAGAGTTCAAGGCCCGATGTAGGACATCGTCAAGATTGAATCTCATTTTAAAAAAACAAATGTGGTAAATTCAGAAATAGTATTTAGATTATGTGAGGCTTGGCTTTTAAGCGATATACAAGGAATGAAAGGAGTTGCAGTTTTAAGATCCTGGGAAAGAATGAGTTTGAATAGGAGACTGGACGATAAAATCTTGAGCTGATTTTAACTCCCGGCACAAGCAGACGGCAATCCCGCCTAGGAGTCTTCACCGGAGACCCGGCCAGATTTTAACAGCCAGGCCTTAATTGACTGCCGCCAAGTCAGCTACTCGTCTGTTTCAGGCAGAAAGCAGCAGCTGGTGGGGGAGGGGGTCAAAGATCGGGCAGCCAGAGCCTTCCCAGCAGCACCAAAAGACTGTCGGCAGCGAGGTAAGTCCCGGGAGGAGAGGGTGGGAGTGTTGTGGGGGGAGCCTGGGACAGAGCTTTCTTGTCCTGATGACACCCTCAAAGTGCTGCCCAGCCAGTGATTTACAAACTCTGAGAACACTCTAAACCCACTTTTGATGTAAAGGAGTTTTAACATCTGCAGGCAGGAATTAAAACTTAATAACCTGGCAACAGTGACAGAGTTCTGCTTTATGTCGCCTCAGGTACAGTTAACATTTTATGTTTTAATGAAATGATCCATTTTATTTGCAAACCCATGCAAGAGCTTCATTTCAAAGGGGTTGGGTGGGATTTGTATTCTGACTCTAACCTCGGTGGATGAGCTGCATAAAAATAAATGAATATTGATGATTGTTAATTTATATTTCATGTTTCATCGGGATGACTTGCAGACCGATTACTGCCTTGCTCAGGCAGTTACGCTTTGAAATCCAAATGAGTCAGTTCATGTATTTATCACTTCAGTTTATTTTTCTCCTGCTTCTCTCCTGAAGACACTGACTCAACTCATCCTGGATTACAGTTCTATGTGTCTGCCTCCCCCAGTACCATCCTCATATGGTCACATATCATATGTGAACTGAGATGGTGAGTAACAACACTTCTTGAAAGAGTGGTGAAAGCAGATTCAATATTAACTTTAAAAAGGGAATTGGATAAATACAGGGCTATGGGGAAAGAGCAGGGGAGCAGGACTAATTGAGCTGGCACAGGCACGATGGGCTGAATGGCTTCCTTGCTGTATCATTCTACGATTCTAACAAGCTATTCAGCTGTGGAAGGAGGGTGTATACCAGCTGAACCCTGTCTTGTATACGCAAGTGTACTAGTCTAAAAGGAATCACGGGATAGTAATCGGGAGTGAGAACACCCGAACCTGGAGACGCTAAGGCTAATTGTAATGCTTCAACTGCATTTCCACACCACTATTGAGATCAACTAACTCGACACGGTTCTTGAAAAGTAACTGGCTGCTTTTTGATTACAAATGTGACACTGCAGTTTCATCGTAGCTTTGGAAGTTTGAAAAGACTGCAGAGAACTGTGATGCAGGATGTTTTACATGGGTTGTACTTGTATCTGTAAAATGATATGCTATTCTGAGAAAATATGTATTGATCAAAAAATTCCATAAGCTCTTGAAGTGCAGGTGGAATACTTGACGATTCTTTGCGTATCGTGGATCCAGTCTAATTAGTCCATTCAAACGCGAAGTCATTTTTAAATTAGTGTACGTTTTACACCACGTTACTCCTATTGTGATTTTGAATACGTGGAGGGGAGGGAACTTTAAAATGAGGTCTTTCCAACACTCAAATTGAAGGGGGGTGGGGTGCGGGGGGCAGCACCTAATAACAATGGGCAAATATTTATTGTATAGAGAATAGAAGAGGAGTGGGAGTGTGCTCACACTAATACAGCCTGGCAGGAGGAAGCGTGTTGAAATAGCTTTTTAAATTGAGATCAAGGCTGAGTACTTTTTAAATGAGCATATCTGAGGTGAGGGTGTGCAATGCCTTCAAGTAGCTATTTTCAGTTTGTTTGGAGGATTTGCTACCGCCACTAGTTTTTGACTTCTCATGATTAGGACCTTTCATATTGGTCTTGCATTGATGGACTGTCTCAAGTGCTTCATGTCAATATTTTTTGATGTGGGCAAACAGGACAGTGAATTTGCACACAGCAAAATTTCACAAACAGCAATGAAATAATGTTTTTCGGTGGTGATTGAGAGAAGGATGTTGGAACATCAGGAGAACTCCTGACTCTTTCAACAGTGTCATAGAATCTTTAACATCCATTTGAGCAGCCAGTCAGGACCTGAAACACAGAACTTCTGACTCTCTGTGTCAGTCCTGATTTATGAGCTTATATCCTGGAGTGGGACTTTAACCACAAACATTTGGCTCAGGTGGGAGTCTTACCAAGATTTTAATTTAGATGCCAAGCTCCCAGAATCCAAATTAAACGAAGATCAATGTAAAAGTGGCTGAGTTTTTCCCATTTTGCTGTGCCATGGAACTGGAAGATTATGACATTTGAATATGATAATTGTCAACTAGAAGATACCTTACTAGAAGACTCCTGTAAACTTGCACTAGTTATTCAGGTTGCTTTGTCAGGTGTTGCTTCAATACCCAAAAAAATTCCTTTCCATATTTTCTTCAGTTTTGTTATGGATAAGGGAGTGGTGGGGGAGGGGAGGGGAGGCGGATGAATTCAGCCCAATTAGTGCATCCGTCTGGAATACAAGATCAATATTTCCCACTGGCCAATTGTGATCTCTCTGACTAATGTTTTCCCTTCACTACTCTACATGGATCCTTCCTTGCACGAAGACCGTTTTTCTTCACATCCTAAACCTTCCTTTCACCCTTATTCTAGAATCTTGACATACTTTGAAGTAATACTCTGGATTAACCTTATCCATGCCATTTATTACCTTGTATATCCTTCTGAAGCTGTGTTGAAGAATAAAAAGCCCATTTTTTTCCAGTCTCTTCTGACAACTCAATCCTTTGAAGTTCACGATTAGTCTCATGAACTTTCTCTGCATAGTCTCCATGGCTTGAATCTTCTTGTGCCTTAGTGACCAAAACTGAACACCGTACTAGAGGTGCGGTCTGACAAGGACACTGTACGGTTTAAGCACGCCAACTTCTGACCTGATCTTTTAGTGCACTTAAGCATTCTGTTGACTTTGTTAATTTGTTTCCAGCCAAGTAGTACCTGCCAATGTTAATCAACTCTGTCGTAATGATTTGTTAGCACTTCACAAATTTCAGCCCTAGTCTCTTTCAGTACCCTGGGATAGGTCCCTGAGCATTTCTTAGTTTTGAACCCTTCGTGTCTGCTTAAAACCTTCACCTCAGTGTCCAAGTGCTTAAGTCTGCCTGAATTACCTTTGTCACTGTAAGGCCTGTTGTTGAACTCTCCAGTGAATACTTCTCACAGGTTTTCATCTGACTCTACAGTTCACTATTTAGTACTATTCTCGACTCATCCTTCATTTTGTCCTCATTGGTATCCTTACTCCCTTGCTCGTCATCTCTGCTGTTATGGTATTGGAAGAATTCTGCCTGTTGTTTAGCACCTGTGGCTGTGCTTGTTTCCAGTCCATTTTGTCCCCCTCATCATCTCTTTGACAATACTTCTGAAGTTGGCTATAAGCTTGCCAATGGAGACCCATCCTCTTCACCCTGCAGGCCTTGTAAAGCTCATTTTCCTTTTTCATTTCACTTCTGATTATCTTGTTAGGCTATTTAGGGTCATGATTTTTGAGGCCACACTTGTTAGACTAGGGTATGCATTTTCCTCCATAAGCCTTCCAAGGTATTCCACTTATCCTCTGATTTTTCCCTCAGTCAACCAGTTTTAGCTCTTTCCTTGTGTCCTTGCAGTTGACCATGTTAAAGTTGTATGCCTGGATGTTAGATTTTTTTTTGAGCATTGTTGAATTCCAAATCATTTTGAATTTAATCATATTGTGGCCACTATCACCTCGAGTTGCTGTGGTTTCCACTTTGTGCTGTCGACATCACTTACTTAGTCAAAAATACACCAGTGATGTATCCATCTTGAGGAAATAACGTGGGTTGATGATTCACAACTTTCATGTTAAAATCTTTTAAAAATGAATGAATCATTTTAAAATCTAACAATACATTGGCGAAAGCCATTAAAACTTGGAAGCAGATGAAGGAAGATTGGTGTATTAAAAATCAGTCATGGAAGACACCTGAATCCTAAAGAACTATGATTTGAAATAAGAGGTATGTGTCCACATAAAGTGGAGTTTATGAAATGAAGAAATAGGAGCAGGAGTAGGCTACACAGCCCCTCGAGCCTGCTCCGCCATTCAATAAGATCATGGCTGATCTTCTACCTCAACTCCACTTTCCCACCCTATCCCCATATCCCTTGGTTCCATCAGTGTCCAAATCTTGGGGGTCAAGTAATTATTTCTTTGACGGTTGACTAGAGCACAAGCCGTTCCTTTTTGAGACAGTTGATTGGTACGGAGGACTGTACAGTTGAGTGGTTTAAGTAAAAGTTCTCTTCTGCTTTTGTGTTGAAAGGTGTCCTAAGCTTTCTGCCTCCTGAGGATTACAAAGCACAAATCTGTCGATGTTTGGTATGAGAAGTCTAATTGCATTGCTCGCTTAAAATGTAGACATCTTATTTGCAAAACTGTACAGCATTGAAAGATTTATTAAAGCATGTTCTCATTGTTAATTAGTTGCAGTTGAACTCTTTGGATGCAGTCTGTTGGGACTTGTTTGGGCTGGCTTTATTGAATTGTATGGATAGAGATACAGCAAACTGAATAAAACTTCAAAAGGACAGAAATTTGTAGCATAAAAATTAAAAATCGGTTTAAAAATGAGTAAATTACTAATGAGAGATTCAGCTCTCGTTAACTTGGTGGGGGGGGGGGTGAAGGGGGCAACGTAATTAGAGAATTGTGAAGAGTAGTAGAGTTCGCTGCTTGCATGCTGGGTGTATTAAGCATGATTTCTTGTTTGCTTGGGTTTTTGTTTTATAAAATGAAATGACTGTTCCCTGCAGTTAGGTCAGTGACAGCCTGTACTATACAACACCCCAAAGTAAGATTGAAAAGGATTATTGTGACACTTTTTCCGACTGTACTTGCTTGTTAAACAGAAAAATTATTGATAGGTTTTCTTGTCAAAACAGAATACACTTTTATTTATAATAAAATCAGCAAAATTAAATTCTGATCTGTGACAACACAACTGTTGAAGTGTAATTAAAGATGGCTGAATTTTTGATTTATTCCCTTAAATTTCCTGTTCCAGAATCCATCCCAGAAATGTGTTGTGTTGAGGCTTGAAACAGAGATCGATAGCTCTCTTAGCTTCGAACTCTTGAGTGCTCTGATGATTACCTGGAACTTTAATTTGTTTCTAGAATCAGCATCTAACACAAAAACCATAATACAACAGAGTGTGTGGGAACACATGGGCTTGGTTAGCACTGTGGTATGTCTATGAAAAATACTTCCACCTGCCGAACCAGACCCCAAAGAACCTCCCACTGGATTTCCTTTATTTGAAAATGAGTGGGCAGGAAATGCAATCTAATAGGACTCTATGGAGTGTGAAATCCATTGTTACAGGTTTGCAAAGGACCTTAATAATTACAGATCTAATGTAAGTTAGTAGTGTTTACAGCATGTTCCAAGGATTTTATTTTTTTCAAAGGATAATTGATCTGCTGACACTCGAGGTATGCATACAATACATTTCACTGCATGTACAGGTCTACACTTTATATCACTGGCTGGATTAAGTATAGAAATGCTGAGATATTCAATTTTATTTCAACTAAGTGCATTGAATATGCTTTGTCTGGTGTTTAGCTGCTGAAATCTAAGTAGATGATGGGCCAGAAATCACTCCTTAAATAACAGAGGAGCTTAACGGCGCTCTCAGTTTTTTAGTCGTGTTTAGTGGTGAAATGGAGGAGCAAGTTCCTGCGTTTGCACATGTGCAGTAAAAGGTGGAAATCCAGAACTTGCTCCTAATGCTTCGCCGGTGATGGGACAGCTTCGAATGAAAGGGCCATCGCACGCTGCAATCAGAGAAATCATTGAAAAAGCACCAACTTGCTTGTCTGCCCAGCTGGAAAGTAACCAATTACGCCACCAAACAGGAACGCTTAAAAATACAGGTCTAAACTAAGTTTTAATGGTGCGGTTAGTCTTAATGACTGCCAAACAACTAAAAATTAACTTTTAAAAATGTGGAGTCTCATATTACTCCTTATTTTAATTGTTTTTGGTCATTAAAATTTTTTATTTATTAATGCAATTATTTCTTTGGCTTTTCATTGTAAACAAAAAATTTAATTTTATCTTAATGACATACAGAATACTAACTTTTTAAATGAATGAAGTCCGCTTGCCTGCTTGAGCAATGCAGGCTGAATCTGTAGGCACGACTTCTCTTCCTGACAGATTTTGTGGGCGAGTCCTCTCCTCACAGACTTTTCCAGCCTTGCAGCAACTCACGCTGCTCAGAGGCTGGGTTGGTAGCGCATGTTTCTTCTGAGTTCAAGTTCAAGCAATTCGACGCCACAGAGCCCGCAGTAAGTATTTTTGTTAATTTGATTCGCAGGAGCTGCGGTGAGCGCTGCCTGGCTGCTCTGCGCGATTTCTCGCCCGTTGTTCTCTGTAGTGACGTGTTTTTCCACCTCAGACTGCCGGTGGTCGTGGATTGTGCTCCTCCAGGGTCATGTGATCAGAGGAATTAAAATGATGCAATGCAGCAAAATCCAAATTGGCTCATTGCAGGCATTTGGGTTTTGAGACAAACTGAACTCCATGCTGGAAACAGAAAATGCTGGAAACACTCAGCAGGTTGGACAGCTTCTGTGGAGAGATGAGCCATCAAATGTTAACCTTACCTTCCTCTCTCTGCAGATGCTGCCTGACCTGCTGAGTGTTTCCAGCATTTTCTGTTTTTATTTTAGATTTCCAGCATCTGCTGTGTTTCGCTTTTTGTTCCATGCTGATTAACCTCTGGCACGTTGAAACGATTATTGACCAAGCTATAAAGAGACGAGGAGACAGTTCTTTCACTCATCATCCAACATTCTGGTTAGCTTCCTGTTGTTGATATTCAACTGAATTGGCACGGAGCTCCTGCCTGAAATCTCAGACTCTGCACATTCCTGAGTTGGAGTGTTAATGAAGTGTAGTGGAACCTCTGTCGATGAGATGAGATGAGAAGCGGGGTGGTTTCAGACAAAAAAAAAAGTAATGCTCTGCGCCTCCATCGTTCTTGTGCTACTTTTCTTCCTTTCATTCTCGTGCAGATGGTGACCCTTGCTTTATGTCCCGGACACCCTCCGGTACTTTACCTTGGTGGTTATTATTCATCTGTGGTGGCAGTCTGTTGGACCCTATGGCAGTATGACTGAGTCAAGAGAGGGAACCCTGTCCAAATTTTCATGCTCAAGCAGGTGGATTGTAGCACCCCTGTTGTCACCTGAGTAACCAACTCAGCACAAACCTGGGCCCTTCCTGGCCTAAAATGTGCAGCTACTCACTGGATAAACTCACCGAGCCACCAGAAGTGCCATGGATTGGGTCTTTCGTGGTGCAGCTGCAATGAAGTGTTTTTATAGCACCGAAAAGAATAAAGATTTTGTCTTCATGTGCTTGACAGGCATTTCTAGGGTCACACCTGAATTGTTGACCTAACTTTACCCTACAGAGGCTGAGTGACCAGTATATTTGCAGCCTTTTCTGTTTTTAAAAAAAAAATCTCTCTGGCATCCAACATCCATGTTCCTTTATTTTTACTGTCCAGTACCTCTGTTTGGACCATGTAGGAACATTAGAAACAGGAGTAGGCCATCCAGCCCCATGAGCCTGCTCCGCTATTAAATGAGATCATGGCTGCTATGTTCCTCAACTTCATTTCCCAGCCTTTGTTTTCGATCCCTTGCTACCTTTACCGAACAAAATCTCAGATCTTAGTTCTGAAAGCTTCAATTGTCCCAGCACCCACCACAGCCTATTGGGGGAGAGGATTCCAGATTTCTACTGCCCACCTGTTGAAGTACATGTTGTTGGGTGTCAGTGGTGAAACAAATGTGGCTATCCAATTACTATAGTGTGCTGCACTGCAATGTCAGTTGTGGTGTCTGAAATCGCACTGGTGTGAATTCTTTGAGTGTAATTTTAGAACCTTTTTTTTAGTTATGTGTACATGTCTCTCTGCTATCCACCAAATTTGACAAGAGTCAATTGCTTTGACATGACCATCTGAGCTGGGTACATTGACATTGGTACACCAGCTCAGCTTATGTCATGGAACAACTCCCCCCGCCTCCCCTTCCCTTCCATTTGTGCCAATACTGCCACCTGGCTAAGGCCAACTAACTCGGCACATAGCAGTTATCAAATTACGCACCTGCCTGGTCTGTATGGCTCAGCACTGCAACAGATGGCATGCAGATTTATTTACTGAGCCATTGAGTGAGCTCGAAAGCCCAGGCTTACCAGTACTGTAATCTTGTGGAGTTGCTCAAGGGTACTCTGCATTGTAGAGTGCAAGCTGTACATATTTACCTATGCCGAGCTGGTGACACTACTTGGCTTTTTGTCAACGCCTTACAATTGTCGCTTGTGCCTTTGTTTTAGAATCAGAATGGGCATGGGGACTGAGCATTCGACAGCCAGGTTTGGACCTGTGAGGTTGAGATTAGGCTCGTTCAAGTGCTGCTGTTTGTGAAGCAGTTTGTACTTTCTAGCCAGCAAATGTTTTGAGATTGGAATAGACTTCATTATTGAGACTTGTATGTGTCTGACATGGAGGTGCCTGATATGTAGGGCCACGTCAAGAGGTTTGAAGACATTACACGGAAGAGCTGGTCTGCATTACTTTTTTTTCTGTCTCTTGCACTCCTCCGTTCTCTTAATTTGTTAATCTGACCCGTGCTTATCCCTGTTAGGCTCTGCCTCAATATTTATTTCCTTTTGGGACCAGAGATAATGGGAGCAGCTGAAGACTGAACAGGAAGGAGAACATGGGGTGTATCTGAGTAAGGCCGGCCTCTGGATTATATCGGTGTGGGTGGGGTGGTGGCTGATCATTTGCATGGAAGGGGGAGATGTCTGCATTTTGAAAGATGAGATGTCAGTAATTTATGGACAACTTTGTAATTTATTGAGTGAATTTTTGTTTTTTTTTTGTTTAATTTAGTCGTATAAAATGGGATTGGTGTGAAACCGAAACAGCAGGTCACAATTTTTTTGGAACGTGAAAAAATACCCATTGGAAATGATGTTGCAGAGTTGGTTCCGGGTTTAAAGGACAATAGTTTGTGGGATTTGATTGGTCAAAGTTCTGGAATTCAGTGGTTTGATCAAAGGGACCTTTCAACACTTGACGCACAACCAATAAACAGACGTATATTCGCATACACTTCAGATTTTTAACACCAATAAAGAGGCTAGTACTGTACAGTCAATATGACCATTGTCCTCTTTGATATCAAATGTCACAGATAATATTTATCTCTGTACATGTAATGTGGTAAAGTTCTCATCCTAGGCTGTACATATAAACTTGTGAAAACATACTTTGCCATTTTGTGTTTCTTCATTTCTCACAAATGTATTTACTGATGTGGGAGATGTTTTTCCTGTCCACAGCTCAAGTATGACAGTAACGATTTTTTTTAAATCTAGCACATTCCTCACCTGATTGTAGGCACCATTTTAAGATGAGTAATCTCCAGGTCAATGGGTTGGATAGCTGATTTGTGCAGTCTGTGTACTTTCACTTGCCTGATTCATGGAATGTTGACTCGTTGGTACTGATTTGCAAACCTGTGTGGAAGCCACACTGGGATAGTTTTACCGATCTGCTCTGTGTTTCTATGTAGCTGAGGTGTAAATGGTTTGGTCTGCTGAATATCCTTATTCTCATCTGCTTTTGATTGGGCAGAATCTGCAAAGTTTTAAAAACAATCCCTCTTCTCTTTCTCTCTTATACCCCTCTCCTCCTATACCAGATGAGTGTGTGGGCCTCTAGTTTTTGCTTGCACAAATTCTTTCTGAAATTATTTGATGCATTGTTTCTTTTCCCATTTAAACCGTAATACAAAAACAACACAATTGTGCGGGAGATTGAGCGGCAACAGCCACATTTTTGAGTGAGATTTGGGAGTGAATTCCACACTGTCTCTTCACTCAGTTCGACAGTTGAATTACAATGTTACAGGGTCTGTGGCTAGGGGGAATTGGACCGATTCAGAGCATAGAAGCTGAAATCCAATATGATAAAATCTAAACATTGGAGAGGCTGGCTGCAGAGAGGGCCAGTGGAAAGAGAGAGGGGGAGCTGCTTTTATTATGGACCGTACTTATTACCATGGCAACAACTTGACTGCTGCTTTTGTATCAGTTGAGTAGTCAACAGTCGGCAGAGATTGGTATGATGTTTCAGAAATTAATACATTTTTACCGAGTGTGATATTCATTAAAGGTATTAGTTGGATATTATAGTTAAATTCCATTTTGTGCAAAACCCACTCCAATGTGGCTCTGGTGTAAATAGCAGCTTACACTCAATACATTCCAGGGATCGGTCAATGTTGATCTGAGCATGTACCAGTTTTGATATGGGTACGTGCCAGTATACACTGGAAACAGCTTCAACTGTATCTCCAAAAAGAAGTTTGCCCTTTTTGTCTCTGGTTCAGTTGGACTGTGGATGTGTCCCTTGACTTTGGATGTATCTGATGTGCGCAGCATGCACCTGGATGTAGCAAAGCTCACGTGGAGCTGCCCAACTTAGAACCACTTGTTGTTAGGAACATAGGAACAGGAGTAGGCCATTCAACCCCTCGAGCCTGTTCCGCCATTCAGTTAGATCATGGCTGATCTGTATCTTAACTCCATCTACCCGCCTTAGTTCCCTAACCCTTTCCATCAAAAATCTATCAATCTCAGTTTTGAAATTTTCAATTGACCCCCAGCCTCAACAGCTTTTTGGGGGAGAGTTCGAGTTTTCCACTACCCTTTGTGTGAAGAAGTGCTTCCTGACATCACCCCTGAATGGCTTGGCTCTAATTTTAAGGTTATGCCCCCTTTGTTCTGGACTTTCCCACTAGAGGAAATAGTTTCTCTCTATCTACCCTATCAAATCCTTTAATCACCTTAAACACCTCAATTAGGTCACCCCTTAATTTTCTAGTGGTAATGGGGCAGTTTCCCTTTGCCATTCCAGATTTGAATCTGAGGCACTGAAGCGTTAGCATAAGTGAAGCATTGGAGTTGTTTGGTTGGGGGAGGTCTGTTTAATTGTGATGGATTTGTTTACTGGTATTGCTGCCTTGATCTGCATTATTTCACCCCTGGCTGGCATCTGCATTTTAATTTTCTTAGACTTTCATTCTAAATGAGTGAACTGTCGGGCGCACATGCTTTTAGTGACCCATAGATGCAAAGTTCCGATTTATCCTTGTTTGTTGACTCCATAGAGGCCCTGGTGAAATCGTATTTGATATCTAAGTTGGACAGTGGGTATTGTAGCAATTACATGTTTTTATGCTGGTGCATTACACATAATGGTATTTAAAGAATTAAAGCGTTGCTTTGTGAATTGAAGCAGAACTGGTTGCACATTGTGGCCAGCGATGGTTTGAATTCCAGTGTGGGGCCAATTTGAGATATTTATGAAACTCTCAATTGTCAAATATCTGTGGTTTCATAATGTCATTCCGAATACATTTTGGAAAAAGTGCCTAAGTGTTTTCCATTTGTCTTTTCAACTGAGCTTGCCTATTTATAATGAAAAGGCTTTGTGCTCAGTTCATTCATAATTTGGTGTAGGTCATTTGAAGTAAGTTTCTTTGCAGTTATTATTTAGCAAATACTGGCAAGTGGTGAACTTCAGATTAGTTCTCCGACTTAGTGATTTTTGTCACGGTTGATCTGTCCTTGCACGCCAAGTTGACAACTGTCCGGAGGGTCCAAACAAGAGTCACAATAATAAAAACACCTACAAAACGTCACAGTAAGTTCATATTTTTAAAAAAGTTTCTATGTTCCACTCATACACTCCTAATTGATGGCCACATGTGAATTGATTTGGATTACTGAGGTGTGACTCCCATTACCACCGGCAGCTCACGTACCTCAAGTTCCTGTTCATTACGAGCCAAGACAATGAGTGATTGGTGAGTTACTGAACTATTGCAGGGGGTGGGGGGGGAGAGAATTATTTTCCTTCCACACCTTAGTGGAGGAATTTTCAAGTTGATTATAGCCTATTGTTACTCTAGCTGGGATCAGCTCACTTGGCACACATCAGCGACTGAACCTGGAACCTCTTGGTCTGGTATGATTTGAAACCTCACAATGTGGTCTATTGAGCCACTGGGCCATCGGAGGAGAATGAATGATTGATTATTTTAGCAGCATAAAGTGGGATAGGTGTGGAATGGACATTGTTCTGGTGGAATGTGAAAAATGACCTGCTCGAAATGATGGCGCAGGGATCTGACTCTGCGATATCATTTTCCTTCGGCTTGTAATTATGGTTTTGGTATAAGAATACAAGAAAAAGCTGGAGTAGGCCATACGGCCCCTCAAGCCTGCTTCGCCATTCAATAAGATCATGGCTGATCCTTGACCTCAACTCCATTTTCCCACCTTATCCCCATATCCCTTGATTCTCTTAGCGTCCAAAAATCTATCGCTCTCAGCCTTGAATATACTCAACGACTGAGCGTCCACAGCCCTCTAGGGTAGAGAATTCGAAAGATTCACAACCCTCTGAGTGAAGAAATTTTTCCTCATCTCAGTCCTGAATGGCTGACCTGTTACCTCAATCCGAAATTTAGCAGATTTAATAAGTGTTGTGTTTGACTACATGCTGACGCAGTTGGTACTCCTATTCCAGATCAAGGTAACGTGCTTAGAAACCGGCTTGGGTTTTCCTCTGCTTAAATCTGGGAAATTGCGGTGTCTGAAATAGTTTTTATCTTGTACCTCTCCCTGGAACAGAATAAAGACATAATTCAATAGTTTGCCCTTGGTGTGATTCAATTATGTTCAGCTGCTGGTGCAGGAGGATTATTGACTTTGACTTCCCAGTGCAGCATATTTGAAGAGACCATTTGTTGCAGTACCCGGAGGTTCTGTCTTGAGTGCATCCCAATAATTGGCAGATTCTTGCCCCCCCACCCCCCCTGCCATATACAGTGTGCATGGAACATTACTGCTGGGATTAATGCCTGCAGTTTGTTGAAATAGGTGTGTGGAAATTCACAGCAGAGAAGTAAGTGGTGGCATTGAACTGAGCTTCCTTCAAGAACCCTGCTCTATTGCTTATTGTCAACTCTTTTTGGAAACCGAGCAAAAGTACATAAGACTGGACCCAGCTGAACATTTTGGATTTTTAAAAAAAAAGTAGTTTTTAAATCTCTCGACCTCTCCCAAACACACCAGAAGATCTATTTGGTTATATCAGGCCTCCACCAACAGCGAGGCTATCCCATCTTATATTTGATGTGACCTCTTCTCTCGCATGTTCTTCCCCCCCCCCCCCCCCCCCCCCCCCCGAACTGTATTTGCATCTTATTTAAAATCATTTCTTCAATGCAATTTCCAAAAGGTGCTGTGTACCAGGATTGGAGTTTGAACTACATGTGCAATCTTAGAAGTGGTAGAATTGTGAGTATTAAAGGTTCTCCCGCCAGCAATCTGTCCAAAAAGAGAGTGCAGTCGTGAAGCTATTCCCAGAGGGTGTTGCCATTTTGTAGTTGGGGTTTGCCCAGTTTGGGACCAAATCCTTACTCCTCTTCTCTTTCCCCCCCCCCCCCCCCACTCCACCGTCCTCCAAAAGCCTTGATGCGATTTCCCAAACGCAGTGGTGACGGTGATTGGTTGCTTAACAATCATACCTGACTCCAGATAACCTGGAACAATGTGAGATGCTGCATTAAAGACCCTTCCCTGTGTAACATTTGTCAATTAATCTGTGTCCTCGTAAGAAATGTATTATGTTGAATTCACTCTCGTTACAATTCCCCTTTCTGAACCTGTTCACTGCCATGTAGGTAAATTGAGTTAACAATTATTCAATAATTGTGACCCTAACATGTTGTCAGATGCTATAGGGAATTAATATATTCACCAATATCAGGTTGCTGAGGGGATGTTGATCTCGAACTTTGGGGCTGTACATAATGGATTTTTCATTTTTGTCAGTTCTGCACTGCTTGCTCGACTGGCACTTGTCTGCAGAAGGTTTTCAGGAATAATACTGCTATTGGTATTGATTGGCTACTTATTATTGGACCTGCATCTGTGATGCAAGCTGAAATAACCCCAAGAGAACAGCTTGAGAGTACTTGAACTAAGGCTGAGTACTTGCACTAGACCTATAAATCCAGGGCTGCTATTAGCATTGCTTTCGAACTGTGCGTTTTTTGCTTTGCATATTATTCAATACAAACCATTACATTGGATATCTACCTATAATTGAAAAATTTTGGTGAATGGTGTGCAAGTTCCTTTTGATCAATTGACAGAAACTTGTTAAGTCGGTAATGTTCCTCCCAGGTCCCCACTGATGTACAAATGAAATGCTATACTGTGCGCAATATTCCTCCTTGTGCGAAGGGACTTAGAAGGTCTGAGTAGAGCATTCCTAATTCACAAATCCACCATTTCTGAGAGCGTCTGACATAAACCGGAACTGGTGTGACTGCTGTAATCTAATCCACACTGAGTCCTGTTGGTACTTCTGGGTTGACGGAGGCGAGGGGGAAGAGTCACGCCGCTGCTGTTTCCACACTGCTCAACTGCCGATGGTTGACCCACCCATTGATGTGGAGCTACGACTTTTTTTCTTTTCTGCTTTGTTGCAGCTGAACAACCATAGCTGTTGCCAAAGTAACAAGTGACGTCGCTGAATTATAGCTGAGATTTGCTTCCACTCACCAGTATTGGTTTTAAGTACAGTGCATCAGGAATCTGTTGAAAAGTGTTTTTTCCCCTCTGATATCTGTTGGTTGGTCGGATTTTGTTTCTAAATTTTTTCCTCCTCCCCTTGAAGGGGCTGCATCACGATGGGGTATATTTTGCACAGGTGCCAGCAGCCATTTAGTGCCTCACCCAGGTGGTCATTATTCAGTGACTAGACCAGAATACTCGACAGTGAACGAGGGCATCACCACCAAATTTGGTCCTCGCTCAGTGTCAAGCAAGGAAAGCAACCGGGGACAGAGATCAGAACTGCTCCCCCCCCCCTTAATAACACAAGAATTGAGGCCAATTGGATTAGTCTTATCACTACCTTGGCTGATGTCAGCCCACTTAGCACAGAGCAGGGATCATCATTGTTATGAACCAAACCACAGGTCATTTCCTTTCATAAATGCCGGATTATATGCTAGAAATTGTACTTTTTGTTGGGTTTCGAGTTCCCCCGTTGCAGATTAGATCAGACAGGCCACTGAGAAACTGAAATGCCACCACACCTTTTTCATTTGTTAAGTCATGAATTATTTTAATGTGATGCACCACTGAGCAGTATCGAACATGTCATGCTACAAGTTGGGTCGTAATCGTTTCGACTTACGGTGCTCATACTACATCCTTACGTGCATGATATTTACGCAGCTATCTCGGACCTACAGGTTTAATTGGTGACATCTTGTTTGGTGTATCCACTCATCGTTTTTCCCTTCTAAGCCACCCTATTATGCTTTCTTTCACGTCCCACTGAGGGCATGATATATTGTACTTGGGGTGCTTCTGAGGCAGCATCCCACGTTGTGGTTAATTGGCATTCATGTATCTTTAGTGGTACCATTGGGTCTAGTGTCGAAGATTCCTTTGGGAAGAGGAGCCTATACGTACACTCATTGTCTGCCAAGACAATGTGTGACCATCTCTGTCTGTCTGTAGATGTAGGTGGGCACAGAACATCTCTCGTGCAGCCTGACATCTTTCAGTTAGTGGTCTACCTCTTCAAACATGTGGGACGGGGATTCCCTCGATGTCAGTAATGGTGCTGGAAGGGGAAAAATGAACAACTGAAAAAAAAGTGTCAGCAGAAAAAAAGAAAAACAGTCAAAAAAATGTCTGCAATATTGCAGATTCAGTGCACCCGTTAAATCTGCTGCCACCACAGCTCATTTTCTAGCAACATTGGATGCTCGTGTCACAGGAATGCCCTTAAGAAATAACGCACAGATGGTGAGGAAGTGGCATGCAGGACGTCCCTTCCTCCATGCAGTGATGCAACGTGGGCAGAGATCCAATGAGATGATACTCCACCCATATTTTGCTACTATTGTCTAGTTTACGACACTACAACGGATGCCAGGCAGTGGAATATCTAGAACTCTGTCTAGGATCACAACCTAAGAAGGGACCAATAGATTAAACTATGGGAGTGGGGGTGGGCGGGGGGCGGTTGGCTGTGGGCTGAGGGGCTGCCAGTGACTGTGAAATGGAATCCCAGTGTGAGGTGCTGTCTTTGAAAGGCATTGGGAGAATTTAAAAAATACTGTCTTATCCAATTTAGTTTTGAAATCATGCTGTCTTTGTTTTTTGGCTCTTTTTACAAGTTGTATAAAAGTATTTCTGAATAGGCTGATAAGTTAGTAGGTGAATACGGGTGTAATTGCAATAGTTTTGCTAGTCTGTTTTGCCAAGATCTATCCTAACTTGCCACATTTGTCCTTCCAAACTTTTATTTATTTTATACGCTGCTGGCAAGTACTGTGTCTAAGCTCCCAGTTCAGTACACTATATTTTTTAAATGGCAACATTAACTATCTTGTACAGAAGGAGAATGAAGCCAAAGTCTTAAATTTTCATGGCCTAATGAGGGGGCAAGGTTGAAGGTGAATGTTGAGGAAATTTAAAAGGTCAACAGTCAAGTTCAGATTCAGTCGGGTGAATTCATCTTTGGAATGTGTTGATTGGAGCCAGGAAGGCTGGGCTTTGCAGACATTTGTCTTCCCCTTAACTGTGCTGTGTGTGGTACTAGACATTTGCAGCTGTGGATCGGTTTGAGAAAAATTCTTTATTTCAGATATCAAGATTGCTCCTGTTCATTATCAACACCACATTTGTTTGGACCTTTTTAATGTAATTAAGCAGTGGCCTTTGGCTAACTTTAACTTGGAGAGGACCTGAGCTTTGCCAGTTTTTAACATCTGGGTATTCCACTAGAGCTCTAGTCCACACTGTATTTGAGGAGTATCTGCAAAGAGATACTCTGCTGCTACCTCTAAATGAGTGAAAACTATATTACAATATTTAAGGTGTCCCTTTTTAACTTAAACTGCTCAGTTGGAGCTTGATGCAGAAGCAGTATTTTTGCAACAGTATCAAGTCACAAAAATCAGAACAGATGAGGGAGGCCAATTGGCTCAACCAGCTTCCTTTCACAGAAGCCTATATTTCTCCCCACCCCCATCATGTATCCAACTGCTTCTTGAATGACTCTGGAGTTTTATTTCCCTTATCTGACCGGGCTTTAATTACTGTGTGAAAAAATGCTTTGTGAGACGAGTTCTCAACTTGCTTTTTTACACATGTCCCCTTGTTCTACAGTTGAGGTTTAACTTGAGGCACTGTTTAGCATTAACCTTCTCTATTCCACCATGATGTCCCCTTTTCTGTTCAACCTTTTTAAAAGACTGAACATTCCAAACTTTTAAGAGTTACTACTCAGTTTTCTGACACAAGAGATCAGCCCTCTCATCCTTCTCTACTTCCAGGTTTGGCTGTTCCCTTGTGTCTCGGTGACTAGAACTGGACGTTGTATTCAGGGTGCAGCCTGGCCAACTTCAGCATTGGGGACAGTGGCCAAATTTGACTGATCTTGTTAATATAGTTGCTTTCTTCATTTAAATTCATTCTGTCTTTTATTTCTGAAGTACTTTAATGTAATTCCGTAGCAGAAAAAAACTTAATCTGATCATTCTAATTTACTACAATTCTTACATTCAGCTTAACAGAGTTTAGTGACCCAATTGATTCTCATTTCCAAGTTTAATGCTAACGGACTAAAAGGAACCCAGAACTGTAATCCTCCAGGGTGATATCCAGTACAAATCTGCCGGTTTACTTTAATCTGTAAGCTCGATCAATTTTTAAAAAGAAAAATCAGGGCTAATTAATTTGGATTTATAAAGTTTATATTGACAATGTTTTTATAGGCCATCACAAAAACCACATTGCACAACTACATGAACAAGTTGAGCAGAAGTTCTTTTGGCAAAGGTACAGTTTTTTTTTTGCAAAATTTCAACTGTATTACATGAGTTCTTGATTCTGCAATGCAAGAAGTCTAGCAAGAGCTGGTAGACTGGGTGGTTTAAAGAGTCATTGTTCCAACACTTACCTCCTTATTCTAATCCTCATCCAGGAGTTTGAGCAAAGTTTACAGCTATTGGGCTTGTTAAAGCCTTCAAACTTTTTTGGGAGGGCACCTGAAATTATATTAAAAAAAACACGTGGTCATATAGATTTAAAGTTTCAAAATAGTTAATATGTAATTAGAAGTTATTTAATCACATCTCTGTTCGTTTTTTTATTTTAAAAAAAAAAGCATACGCCACATACCGTGTATTCAGTGGTCTGACTCAAAATAGGGGAAGAGGTTTGAGTGACAGGCAGTTGTGGGATGCGGAGTTGTGATCCTGTGGTTGGGAATGAAACCCTCAACCACTTGCAGTAGCAGACTGTCTGAAGCTATGTCATTTTTAAAAGGTGCCACTCTGTTTATATATGAATGCAGAATCCTGCTGAGGTGACTAGTTACATAATTACCCACTTTAACTGTCAACTGTGTACATGTAGAAGTGACACAGACTCCACACTACAGTGCTTTTCTCTGATTTAGAAACCACTCTTTGCTTTACACTGTGTTCTTATTCGTGTGTGTGTGTGTGTGTGTGTCTCAGTCTATCAAAACTAGACCGGAGGCAGTGTGATTCTGATGCTGCTTTTATGTTGACCCTTTGAAGGTTGATGGTAATCTCCAAAGGATAATGTTTATCTGCATTTTGCCCAGAGAATGTTCTTGGCTCCATGATAAGGACATCAAGGAAAAACCCTGTCTGTATCTCTACAGATCTTTTCACTTAACCTCCATCATTGCAGTTTGTGACTTGCAAGTAGTGAATTTGCATTTTCACACTGAAGCAACTGCATTACTGCAACTCGCAAAGTCCAACTGAATTCCCATTTTTCCTGGTGAGAATTGGCCTGCTGATTTTAGCCTCGCAGGCTCGTCATTTAACCCATTAGAGTGAGATGCCTGGAGGATTTAGAAAAGGCACTTGTGAAGAATGAGGAACGCATGTTGGACTAAGTGTGTTGTGTAGTCAAAGTGGATGGGGAGAAATTTCAAATCAAGTTCATGAAATTAACATGTGTAGCAAACGGATCACTTGAACGTGCATGTTTATTGTAAATTGAAATAATTACAAATAATTTTATTTAAAAAAAATCAATATTGACTGATCTGCTGGACAGCTTGGTGAATTTTGGCTTTCCAAAAATAGAAGCAACAGGTAAAGGTTTTTGTCATCTCCGCCCCTGACCATAAGATGCCTATAGTGTGTTCTGAAAGCACAGCACTACGAAATGTTGGACCATCATTTGTGATAGTGGGAAACCATCCTTGCTGCAAGTGGCCCCTTTGGATCAAATCTTTCGACTTTTACACCTAGTTCAAGGAGAAGGTTGGCTTTTAAAGTAAGTTGTGTTTCATATTTTTTTCTTCCATCCCTATCAACGTGACACATAGGAACAGTAGTAAGCCATTCAGCCCCATGAGCCTTTTTTTATTCGTTCATGGGATGTGGGCGTGGCTGGCGAGGCCAGCATTTATTGCCCATCCCTAATTGCCCTTGGGAAGGTGGTGGTGAGCCGCCGCCTTGAACCGCTGCAGTCCGTGTGGTGAAGGTTCTCCCACAGTGCTGTTAGGAAGGGAGTTCTAGGATTTTGACCCAGCGACGATGAAGGAATGGTGATATATTTCCATGATGTGGAGATGCCGGTGATGGACTGGGGTTGACAATTGTAAACAATTTTACAACACCAAGTTATAGTCCAGCAATTTTATTTTAAATTCACAAGCTTTCGGAGATTTTCTCCTTCCTCAGGCAAATGTTTCAAGATCTCCTTGAAGCCTACGCATTTATACATATTGAACAATAATAAATGGTGTTTACAGACTGCCCCTGCAACTGCCCGTTGCCAAGGCAATCACCGTGTTCAGACAGAGAGGTGTTACCTGCAGAACCTCCGAATACACATTCAATAAAAAAACAAACAGGGAAAAAAAAACAGAGAAAAAAAAACACAGAGAGAGGCAGAAACATCCGGAAGGCAGAGAGAGCCAGCAAATGACCCATTATATTAAAAACAGATAACATTTGTTCGCTGGTGGGGTAACGTGTAGCGTGACATGAACCCAAGATCCCGGTTGAGGCCGTCCTCATGGGTGCGGAACTTGGCTATCAATTTCTGCTCGACGATTTTGCGTTGTCGTGTGTCTCGAAGGCCGCCTTGGAGTACGCTTACCCGAAGGTCGGTGGATGAATGTCCATGACTGCTGAAGTGTTCCCCGACTGGGAGGGAACCCTCCTGTTTGGCGATTGTTGCGCGGTGTCCGTTCATCCGTTGTCGCAGCGTCTGCATGGTCTCGCCAATGTACCATGCTCTGGGGCATCCTTTCCTGCAACGTATGAGGTAGACAACGTTGGCTGAGTCACAGGAGTATGAACCATGCACCTGGTGGGTGGTGTCATCTCGTGTGATGGTGGTATCTGTGTCGATGATCTGGCATGTCTTGCAGAGGTAACCTCTGCAAGACATGCCAGATCATCGACACAGATACCACCATCACACGAGATGACACCACCCACCAGGTGCATGGTTCATACTCCTGTGACTCAGCCAACGTTGTCTACCTCATACGTTGCAGGAAAGGATGCCCCAGAGCATGGTACATTGGCGAGACCATGCAGACGCTGCGACAACGGATGAACGGACACCGCGCAACAATCGCCAAACAGGAGGGTTCCCTCCCAGTCGGGGAACACTTCAGCAGTCATGGACATTCATCCACCGACCTTCGGGTAAGCGTACTCCAAGGCGGCCTTCGAGACACACGACAACGCAAAATCGTCGAGCAGAAATTGATAGCCAAGTTCCGCACCCATGAGGACGGCCTCAACCGGGATCTTGGGTTCATGTCACGCTACACGTTACCCCACCAGCGAACAAATGTTATCTGTTTTTAATATAATGGGTCATTTGCTGGCTCTCTCTGCCTTCCGGATGTTTCTGCCTCTCTCTGTGTTTTTTTTTCTCTGTTTTTTTTTCCCTGTTTGTTTTTTTATTGAATGTGTATTCGGAGGTTCTGCAGGTAACACCTCTCTGTCTGAACACGGTGATTGCCTTGGCAACGGGCAGTTGCAGGGGCAGTCTGTAAACACCATTTATTATTGTTCAATATGTATAAATGCGTAGGCTTCAAGGAGATCTTGAAACATTTGCCTGAGGAAGGAGAAAATCTCCGAAAGCTTGTGAATTTAAAATAAAATTGCTGGACTATAACTTGGTGTTGTAAAATTGTTTACAATATATTTCCAAGTCAGGATGGTGTGAGACTTGGAGGGGAAAGTGCAGGTGGTGGTGTTCCCAGGCATCTGCTGCCCTTGTCCTTCTAGTTGGTAGAGGTCGCTGTTGAAGAAGCCTTGGCGAGTGGCTGCAGTGTATCTTGTAGACAGTACACCGCAGCCACGGTGCGCCGGTGGTGGAGGGAATGAATTTTTAAGCTGGTAGGTGGGATCCCTGTTCCACCGTTCAGTTAGATCATGACTGATCTTTATCTTAACTCCATCTACCCACCTTTGTTCTGTAACCCTCAGTAAAAGATTTTTGGTAGGCAAAACCCTACAATCTGTTTTGAAATTTTCAATTGACCTTGCCTCAGCAGTTTTTTGGGGGGAAGTTCCAGATTTCCACTACCCTTTGTGTGAAGAAGTGCTTTCTGACAGCACACCTGAACGGTCTAATTTTAAGGTTATGCCCCTTTGTTCTGGACTTGCCCACCAGAGGATGTGGTTTCTCTCTATCTCCCCTATGAAATCCTTTAATCATCTTAAACACTTAAGTTAGATCACCCCTTAAACTTATATTCAAGGGAATACAAGCCAAGCCTATGCAATCTGTCGTCATAATTTAACCCTTTTAGCCCCGGTATCATTCTGGTGAATCTGCACTGCACCCCCTCCAAGGCCAATATCGTTCCTGAGGCCCAGAACTGAATGCAGTACTCCTGCTTAGGTATAGTTCCATGGGTGTAGTACCTCACCCAAGTTCATTCTTCATGGCTGAATCTGGATTGGAAGTTTTAGTGACTGAATGTGGGGATCACCACAGCCCAATCCAGTCGTCTCCCAAGCTGTGCACTTGCGGCAAGTGTTGCCAGATGGCACTGATCCACGTGAATTCTAGCTGTTTGTTTTTCTTCCTCCCTCCCTCCCCCTCTCCTCAATTGAGCTAACGGACACTGAAGCCAAGTTTAGTGTCCCACTGCTGCCCTAGTTGAGATCAGCAGACTCAATGCCGACTTGGAATCACCTCGATCGATATTGTTCCTTATCATGCCTTAGAGTGTATTTACCCAGTGAGCTTTGCAGTGCTAATCATCAATGAAAATGTTTAAAGAAGAGAAAGGGCCTTTACTGGTTTTACACCCTACATTGCTTGGGTGGTCTTCGAATTATGGGACTTCAGACGTGGGGATATCCGTGGATTAGTGGACACACAAACCACCTTTGTGTCACAAACTCCATTTCTTAAACAACGGCCATGTATAAGTTGTATCCATGTAAGAGATAGGAATCAGGTAGAGATCGCTGGAGTGGATCCTGCTTGGTAAACTTCCCTGTGTGACTCCGCAGAGCCTGTGCCTTCATCTCATTCAAGTAAAGAACCCACTTATCTCGCACCCAGCCTTCTATTCCTTGTGGAATTGAGAAAACAGACTCTTATCCGAGAACATAAAGAGTAATTTGGATTACATACCACAACTGTTTTGTAAAGGGCGAGCCTCTCTCGTTCTACATGCTTAGCTGAGTGCAGAGGAAACTGACCATATTCATGCAATAGAAGGTGGATTTCATTTTCTAAAAATCTGAAGACCTCCAGAAATGTGAGATGAAATGTGAACACATTTACATACAGTGTCAGATGGTCATGGGAATGATAATTGAATGTGTCATAATGAAAAATGAGCAGCAGTTTGAAACCTGTAATTACATGGTGTGGGGTCAGGTACTCAAACAGAACTGTGCCACAAGCAAAACTCCTGGCTCCCGGTGCTTTGGTTCTATTGTTTACTAATAACCCTTTCATGCACCTGTGCTGCTGATTTCACCACTGTGCTTTCTGATTAGACTTTGCTGAAAAGCATTAAACTGTGGGTAGTTTCTCAGAAAAGCACATCAGTTTTTTGGAAGGATTTTCTGCCCATTCTCTGACCCAGAGCCCAATTCCAGATCTTACAATCCCTACGGATTTGTGAAATTACCTATTTACGCTATTGAGGGGTTTCATGAAACTGGAGGGGAATGGCTGTAGCCGTATTAAAAACATGTGTGCGCCACCATGACTGCTTACCATAAACTAGATTGTTTTATTTCCTGCTCTCTTCTCTCTTCCTCTCATCTCTTCTCTCTCCTTTCTCATTTTTTTCTCTCTCTCATATGGGAAGGGGCTGATTTCATCTTCTCTTTGTGAACAATATCTTCAGGTTTTTTAAGTGAAGCACACTGAGCTTCCATTTTTAATAACTTTTCAAATCTGAATCTGACCTAAGGCCACGGGTGTTTTAAACCATGGTAGATGAGGCCTGGTAATCTGGCCCACAGGCCCGGGGAACTCTGTTCTATTTATATTTAAATTTTCTGCCCATTGATTTGCTTGGTTGGAATTTGATGATGGTTTGCAAAGGACATTTTTGGTGCTGTTGTCTCATTGTTGGACAAATGTTCATCAGAACATCAAGATTTGCTCGGATCAACAAATTGAGGTACATGGAAATTAATGACGGCATCAATTAAAACTTTGTTTGGCATGCACTTAACCAATCAAAGAAGATATAAAGCTTGTACACCTGATCCAAGACATAGTTGTATGACTTATTATGGAGAAAAATCTCAGTCCAACTTTGGGCATGTTGTGACTAATGGTGCCAGCGCACGAAGCTAAGGTCTTTATGTACATAATGTTTTTCAAGCTACATCTGCTTTTAGATATTTGTTACTATTACTGATGGGAGGGGCATGCTTAAAGTATTCTAAGTGCTGCAGTGGATAACTCGAAATTGCTTGACTCAATTAAGGTTTACCAGGAGTGTCTAATATTCTCTGAATTAGTCTCCTTTTGGTTATGTGGTATATCTCCTGATGCTGTGCTGGTAGATCCTAGGTCCTCCGTGTGATACAATGGCCCTGATATTGCTCGGTTATACAATCTCAGGATCGTGCCCGCTGGAGTACTTGGGAGTGGGGGGGCACCTAATTCCCATGTGGCCTGTGGGTGCCCACACCATAACGGGCACACCTCAGGTGCCCACCTGCCCCAAGCTTCTGGGAAACTCGTGTGTCTGGTTGGGGTGGTGGGCGCGGTGGGTCTACCTGGGACTTCCTAGAAGCGCACAAATTGGCCCCTTTTTGTAAGGGAGCTACAGTTACTGAATGTTTTTTCAAACTGTAAGTTGCCGATCTTTGGGGGCCCAGGCCATAATTTCCACCCAGACTCTCCGGGTGGGGCCCACTTCCACCTTTTAAAGAGACCACTGTGTCTCTGCCTTCATTGTACTGACCTCTAATGTGAGGCTGGGGTATGGGAGTTTGCGACACTCCCAATGTCAGTGGCCTTGTAGGGACAGGCAGAGGCTACAATCCCACAAGGACATCCTGGAAACTCGACCCTACAGTCAGAGCCCGGCATATCTGGGTGCCGGAGAAGTTTGCAGCCATTCTGGTGGGCTCACAATAAGTTAATGTGGAGGTCTGCCAGAACGGTAGAGGAAATATGTCCCCAGTAAGTTTAATAGTCTTTGTGATTTATCAGGTTCTGCAAAACTTGAAACATATTGACAGCTGAATAAGTATTAATGGAGCAGTATGCTCAATTTTATTTCTCGAATGTTAATAATTTGTTGTCACAGTGCTGTTTGTTTATTTAAAAATGGACGTTCGATTAGATTGTCTGGAGCAGCTTGTCTTGCCTCCATCTGTCTACGGGACAGTTGGAGTGATGGATGTGATGGCGAGCAGGTCAACCTTTTTAGATGGCTGGGACTAAGCAGTTGCATTTCAGCCAGCAAGGTAAGTATAACCTACTCCCCTCCGTTTTTCTCTCTCTTCCTCGCAGACAGCAGAAGTGGTACTCTGTTTTTATGTTTTCAAAACTGTTGGATGGTGATGGAATTGCAATATTAGTGATTCCACAACCACCAAATGGCAATTAAAATACAAGTTCACTAAGCCATGACAAGGGGGAGAAAAAGTGCCTGGAGTCATGAGACCTTAACAAATGGAAAAGCTGCAGATTCCAGACATGCAAATGCACTGAACCACCAAATACAATGGGTAACATGCGTGAAGACTCCCTGTGCCAACATTTGAAAAGGTTGGCGCTATGAATTTAGAGTACTTCTCTCCTCCTGTAGAAAGGAAAACTGCTCCAAATGTGTGCAAATCATGTTGTAACTGTTGAATCACAGACTCCTTAAAAGTTCCCCTTCTTGCTGACGAAAGGTCTTCGACCTGAAACGTTGACTCGGTTTCTTTCTCCACAGATGCTGCCTGACTTGCTGAGCTTCTCCAGCATTTTCTGTTTTTATTGCTGCATTTACTTTCTCCCCCTTTCTCCCTTTTTTTTCAAAAAAAGAAAACTGCCTGCACACTCGCACCTCTGGTCTGCTTGGCCGATCACTGAACTTCATTGTTGCACCATTTATGGTTGAACATTTATTTCTTCCTTGCATTCTGACCAAGAATTGGCCTTTGGACTGTATGTTGAGCATCATGACTTCTGTTACAGCAGGTTTAATGGTTTGAATAATTCTTGTGGGGGAGTGGGGGTGGTGACCGACTGTTCCTACAAGCTAGAATATTGAACTGGTTCTAACACAATAGAAGTAACACAGCACGAATTCAATGAATTGCACAGGATCAACTGAGTTTCTCGTGATAACTGGATGTGAGAGATGGGGAATATTACCCCTAAAATTGCTCTTTCATCTAAATGTAAATCGAGAGCTGTGCAGCATGTGGCAGCAATATGTATTCCTCAACAATCAGACAGAAGGGGCCTTAAATCCACCCAGGTGGTTACAAAGAGCATCTTGAGGGATAGAAATCATGGCAGGTCGGGGGGAGGGTGCGCAGTTCTGTTACTGGTGGAAATGCAAGTGTTTAGTCTTGGAGCTAACCTCATTATACAGACGATACATTGTCAACAGTAATTGACTTTTTGTTAGCGGAGGGGGTGCTGTTTATTAAATATTTAAGATGGGTCGGCTGGTTAAGACAGTGCGAAGGCGAATCCTGAAAAGACCAACAAGAGCCCGAGTTTGATTCCTTGGCCTGGATTTTCAATCGGAGCCATGGAGAGTGGTGGGCATTTCCCGATGGGAAACCAGGAAGTATGGGTTTCCCGGACGTCATGACTATTTTGATGTCCGGATGTCTTTTAAACTTTTTCAGCAGTTTTCCCACCCGACACGCAGCCAGATTGACAGGCTGGAAAGCAGCCGGGGAGCGGATGCTGGGTAAGTCTGACGTCGGGGGTGGGAGGAGGAGGGGGGTCGGCCATCGGTGAGGGGGGGGGGGGGGGTTGTCGAAAACTTAAACTTATTACCTATTATATACAATGCATTAACTCCAAACACTTATTTTCAGACAAGTAAGAATTTATTAAAAGAAACTTGTATACAAGGGAAGAGTGCTCTAAAACAATGGTCAGAACAGCCTCTTCACTGAACAAAGGAAACAGCTCACGTTTATACAGTTAATCAGCAACGCCCACCTGTCGTAGAATATGGGCGGACACGTACATTCTTTATTGGTTCAAGTGGTTAGTCAATCAAAATAGGGAACCCACCCTCTGGTTCCTCATGACTGCCTCGTGATGTTTGGACACAGGCCTGGGAAAGTAATTTTCCTTAATAAACAGTCTTTTTTATCAGTAGGTCTGTACCTAGTCTCAAGGCTATATGGTCATTCATTTCTGTTAGTCAGACAGTTATCAACATCAGCGAACAATAGCGCTTCTGTATGTCTTTGGTGAGAAACTAAAACATAAGCTTTCTATTATATTCAGCTGGTCAGTTAATATGGTCAACTATCCATCATGCAGTTCTTTTTATGGTTTAAGGGTATTAGAAAATTAATATGGTCAGGTCCACATTTATGGTTTAAGGGTATTAGAAAGTTAATATGGTCAGGTATCTCTTTATGCATTTCCACAGGCTCTACCGTGGAGGAATGTTGGGGGGGTCGGCAGTGGAGGAATGCGGGGGGGGGCATCGGCCATGGAGGAATGGGGGGGTTGTTCATCGGCCGGGGTGGTATCATGGGAGGGGTCGGAGACATCGGACATCCTGGGGGGTGATGAGTTGGGCATTGTGGGGGTGTGGGTGGTGGGTTGGAGACATCGGAGGTCTGTGGATAGATCAGGGGGTTCGGCTGATCGCGTGTGTGGGATCGCGGCGGGTAAACTTCTTCGGCCTGGAGGAAACACTCCTGCTCCTCCTGGCCCACAAGCAGTGCAATAAAGGTACTCACCTGTTGATGCGGGCCTTCTCGCCTCCTCTTACCTGATGAGACTCGGAAGGCCCGGAAATCCTGGCCTCCAGGAGTTTAAAAACTAAACAAGCTATTAAAATGGAGGCATTCAGCCGCCATAAGATTTTAGTAACCGACCCGTCTCCTGACAGTGGATTGGTCGTCCACCCCTCGACCCACCTCAGTTAAAACCGGAAGTGGGTGGATTGTGGTCGGGTTTAACATTTTTTCAATTTTTGCCTTCCCGCCTGCAATGTTGGAGGAGGGGGGGGGGGGTTAAAATTACCCCCTAGTCTCTGCTGAGTTAACGAACCTTAGCTGGGGCAGTGGTAGGGAATGACCTCATCTCTGCTGGGCTCGGAAGGGAAAATTGTCTCCGCTTCCTGCTGTTCATTGGCATGCGATGACTCGTGCTGGAAGTGTGTGTTTATCAACATCGGTTGAGGACTGGATCAGACTTGGCTCTGATGCTCTGCAGTCAAATAGCTTCCCAACGCTCACTGTCTCGGCTCATTAAGATTGCAGGGGTGAGGTACCTCAGGGTGATGGTGGATCTGTACCCCCCCCCCCCCCAAGGAGAAGAGTGGAGAGCAAAAGCTTCTTGAAGCATTTGTTTTCATTTTATGAAACTGCTCAGGTGCCTTTTAGCTTTTTGCTGACTATCCATTTGTAATAATCCCACGGTTGCTGTATTAAAGGATGAATTAGGTTGAAACTTAAAAGTTGCTCTTCTTGTGTTTTTTAAAAAAAAAATACGGGGATAAACTTGTGTTGTTTCTTTCTCAAGCTCCTTCCCCCGCCCTGCCCTCAACGTTTCTTGACCAGCCATTGTGCCACTTTCTTTATTCAGAATTGCAGGGTTGTTTAGGTGTGAATGCTTCCATGGTAGCAGACCATATCTTGCCCAACGTTGGTCCCTCAACCAACACCAGCAGCACAGATTAGCTGGTCACTGATCACATCGCTGTTTGCAGGTTGGCTGCCATGTTTGCTTACTTAAGTGACTACGTTTCGAAAATAATTTGTTGGTTAGGACATCTTGAGGATATGCAAGGTGCTGTATAAATGTGATTCCCATCTTTATTTTACAGGAGTTGCGCTTAGAATATGCGGAGGTGTAATGTTACTGTTCCGTGACTTTTATTTCAGTAATGATAGCCCAATGAAGGATAAACGAACGTTTCACCGACCGTATAAAACTGATGTAATTAATTCCCTAAACAGTTCCTAATCAGTTCTGGGATGAGGAGTCTTTATAACTCCCCGGAGAGGATGGTAAACAATAAACACATTCTGAAATCTCTGCAGAACAATCCCATTTGATCCGATGTAAGAGGTGAAGAGACATTGTTCCAAAACATTATGGTAATCACTCCATTTGTCTTATTACAAACCAAGTTGATTATCTGTTTTCACTGTAATCCTTCCCTTTCCCCCAACATCCTCCCTAACTAATTCTACACGTCGAAGCAATGTGTTCATCTGCGGATTTTACTCTGCAGTCTTTTTAAAACAAAAATCCCCAATCTTTTTTGCATTAGTGGCAGGATGAAGCTGAGCTGATAGTTTCAGTACGGTCAACTCTCACTAACTAACTTGTAGTGAATCACATCTGGGTTGTCACCTATTTCCTGTGTGTATTACAACCTAAAAGCAAGCAGAGACCGTGTGTTAACAATCTGTTTCACTCT
Organism: Heptranchias perlo; assembly: GCF_035084215.1. Lineage (NCBI taxonomy): Eukaryota > Metazoa > Chordata > Chondrichthyes > Hexanchiformes > Hexanchidae > Heptranchias > Heptranchias perlo. The sequence continues at coordinate 10,296,042 of NC_090357.1, read as the reverse complement.
TCGTGATCATCAATCTCACTCCTTTCCCTGATGTTGACCACTCTGGGGTGTCTTGATTCTGGAGTTAGTAACTATTCTAGTTACTGTATGTAGCAAAATTTATGCAGTCTCCAATGTGTTTGGTGTTGGCACAATTCACGGATCATGTGAGGATATTCCTGTAACAGCAAAACTGGAATCTAATTTTCCTGCTCACCAATGATGTTGTGTAGCAACATTATATTAACATCATTAATCATGGTTCTTTCCCTCAAGATAAACACTCAACGTAAATGTTTTATGTTACACAATTAAATGGGAGCACAGACTAAATCTGTTGCATTCAGTCTTATTTCTGACTGAGTGAATATTTCATTAGCTAATTAGAATGATCAGCATTTATGATGTAAATATTCTGTAACATGCTCAGTGCGTGGGAAGAGATGGTTCAAGGCGAAAGACCATGTTGGTTTGCTGTGCTTCCTGATGATTGTGGTATGGTCTCTGAATCACATTGTGCAGACTGAGAGTCAGTGATAAGATTTTTTTTTTGAGCTGTTGGGAGTAAAATCTCAAATGCTATGCTACTTTCCAAATATGTAATTGAAAACCATGAAAAGGTTTTTATTATGAATGTAAGCTGTAATTCATCTGTTTTTAAAACCCCTCGACTGTCTTATCTAAAATTCAGATTAAATCTGACTTGTGGACTTATTAACAACCTGAAAAACTATGCAAAAAATACACACAGATGTTAACATCATTCATCATTGAAGCGCATCATAATTAGCTCAGTTGAAATTTTGTATGTCGTGTATCTTTGACCGCTTTATTTGTCTAATGGATTGTAGAAGCAGTGTTTTGACACCCACACACTGGTACAGTTGCATGTTGTGTGCGAACATAACAAGGAGTTTGTTTCCATTTGCTGCTTGGGGTGACCTGATAGCTGCACCATTGAAGAAATCTGTATTCTTACCTGGAGGGTTCTGAGTTTTGAACTTGAACTTCGGCTGACCTCCAGCATCCCTACTTGAAACCGGACACTTCTCTCCCAGGCTGCATATTTCTGTGTGTTTTTATTAACTATCGGGAGCATCAACATATTCTTGACTTAACGTAACTACTACAAGGGGTAACCTTAATACTGCAAGTACATTTGTCAAATCTCAGTGCAGACTGTTTACATGGCTTGTCTGACAGCAGCGGGAAACTTAATTATCATTGGAGAGCAGACACTAGCAAGAATGGTCTTGCTACTCTCCTGCGTGTGGTCGGAGTAGATTCTGCAGCAAAGAAATCAGTGCGCCAAACAAATCCAGATGTGCTCAACAGTGAACATTTAATACTTTCCATTGTTTTTTTTTCTTCTTTCCCTATTTAAATGTTGTTTCCCCCTTCTTGGCTTTCATGTACCACTCCCTGGTTACGATGCAAGTACACGGCTTGCTTCGGAGCCTCTGACCATGCTGGCTGTGTTGTCTGTATTTTGGGTTCACCCTCCCCATATCTTTTCCTTTTGAAGGTCTTGCTCTCTGTCTGGTACTGAACATGAGATTGGAAACTTGTGTAGACCTTGAGGAAATGACCATGTTAATGCAGTTTGGCCAGTTTTATTTTTTGGGGGGGGGGTGGGTGGCGAGCCGAGGGAAGAGAGGAGAGAAAGCCAAAACTGTTGATTGGCTGGCACGAGAAGGAGCTACATCAACGTAGCTCACTGAGGTCTTCTAATTCAGCATTACATAATTATGTGAACTGTTTTCTGAATCCCTGACTCTCTCCAACTTCAGCTCAGCGAGCACACCTAAAACTTCCCCACCCTGGCTCCATACATTGGGCACAATTGCAAAGCAACGAAATCCCTTAAATTCCACTGACCGTAGGCATTGAGGAGGAGTCTTATCTGATTCCTTTTGTGATACAGTGGAGGTAAAGATAAAACATGAATTTAATGGAGATGAATACACCCTTACCATTCCATGGATATTGTAAGAGAATTGACATTATTAAAATCATTTTCTGAGCAATTTTTCTTAATTTGAAGTAATGTGAAACTGGTTGTTGGAGTAAATGGCAATTTAGAGAAATTCTGTTTAAAAAGCTCTTGTTTTAAGGATGCTATTATATTGGCCTTTTTTTGCCATGCTTTTACTGGATGTTCAAATCTTACACTGCCCCCCTGTGTTGTGTTTTATTTTCTTTTGATTTGTAATGAGCCGATGGGGCAGTTAATAGTTTCCAATCTGAAGAAGGTAGTGTAATAATATGCAGTGTAAATTGTGCACCGTGTATGATTTGTACCCTGTCACATTCTTCTCTCTTTCCCTCCCTCCCAAAGTGTTGTGAATAATCACTTTAACCTGGGGCTCCCAGGTGTGTTACAACACAAGTGGAGCTGGGACTTGACCGAAAGTAATTAAAATAAAATTGTTGCCATTATATAAACTTTCTTAGCTTTAAAAAAGGTCAGTAAATTAATCCTTTTTCCTCAGCCAAGGATTTCCCTTCTGCAATGGTGAACAGTACCCTCGACCAGGTCTATCCATTTCCAGTGCTTCTGCCCTGACCCCCTCTCCCTCTCCTGCTCATAACCATGATCATGTCCTCCAGTCCTTACCTTCCATTCACCAACCTCCTCATTTGCCAAGTAATCTTCTGCCAACAGCACTATCCCACCACCAACATATCTCCCATTCCTCTTCCCTCTTTGCTTTCTGGAAGAACTGTTTCCTTCACAGAACCCTGGTTATCACCTCTACTTCCAGCTGTCCTTCCCTTGGCACCTTCGCATGCAACACGTGGCCATTTACCACCTCCCGCACCACTGTCCAGGGCCACAAACTCTTTCTTGTGAGACAACAATGTTCTTGTACTTCCTGTAAACTATGTTTGCTGCTCATGAGAGATGAAAAATTGGGGAGACCAAACGCCGATTTAAGTGATTGCTTTGCCGAACACGTCCGTTCTATCCTCTGATGTGATCCCTTCTAGCTACCCGTGGCTCGCCACTTTAATTCCTCCTCTCACTCCAATTCTGACCTCTCATTGGCCTCAATGCAAGCATCAGGAGCAATATCTTGCCTTTCTCCTAGCACCCTGCAATCCTCTGGTCTGAACATTGATTTCACCATTTTAAGACTTTATCTGTATCATCATTTTCAAACCTGTTTTAATTTCCACACGTACCCCCGGGGTTTCCATGTATTCCATCTCTCCTATTTTCATGCATTTTTCCAGGCCTCCTAGTTTTTTAACTAGTTACACAACCGTTGTCTTTATAATGTCATGAAGTGTCTGTCCATTACTTGACTGAGATACATTGTTTCACTCATGATTCCTCTCTGGGTTTATCTGTTGTTAATATAGATTTTTCCTCCTGCCCTTTTTCTGATTGTATTAATATGCCTGTCCACCTCTTTTTCAGTTTTTATGAAGGGTTCGCACTTGCGTCATTAACTTGTCTGTTCTCTCTTTAGATGCTGGATGTTGCTGGCATTTTCTGTTTTTGTTTGATTTTCCAGCATCTGCAGTATTCTTTGCCTTTTACTAGTAAATGGATGAGTGTTGTGTTAGCTGCCACTATGCTGTGGGCACACAGTGGAAAACCAAATTAAGACAGCCTGGCAGAAGCTATTTGCCAGTGATGTACTGTGGTTTTGGAGTCCCCATGGAGAGAACTGGAGGTTCAAGTAACTTGAAGTGTGTTCACTAGCAACCAATTTTGTCTTGACTATTTTTAAAAACAATATTTTGTCACATATCCTGTTAGCCCACAATTGTTTTTGATGTCTATTTTAACTCCCGTAGTAAGACTTCAGTTATGATAGCTGCTGTGTGCTTTACACATCATCAGTATCTATATCCACATTAGCTATTTGAGAAAAAAATGCATAGTAGCTTTGTGGTAAAAGTGCAATTGTATATGGTCCATCCACTGGAAAATATCCAAATTTTAAAAAATAGGCTCAATATTAGCGGAATTGCTGGGCTTCTGTGAAGTGTGGCTACCTTGAGGTAAAAAATGTCCAGGCAATGAATAACTTATGGCGACTACACGGTATACAAACACTTCAATGCCTAATTTCTGGAACGAATGCAGGACTTCATAATACACTGATGCAGCTATACAAAGAATTCGTAGGAATTACGGTAACCAACTATAGAAAATAATTGAATTATTCATTCCTAGGAATATGCAAGCATCTATCTTCAACCTTCCTACTTTCATGTACTGATCCTTGTTCACCTCTGGAGAATAGTGCAGCTTTGCTGCCATTCCCCATTTTTATTCCTGTAGAAACTACTGACTAGAGAGAGCTCTGCACATACAACTGATCTACACAGTTTAACTGTACAATTTAACAAGACTCTGTGGCCTATTTCAATAGAAACTGAAATACATGTTAATGCTTCTTGAGGATGTGGAGAGCTCAGACTGAGTTTAAAGTTCCACTGATCAACATCTCGTACGTTGGCTAGTTCAAATGAGCAGTTAATCAGAATTGATTTGGGAGTTTGCAGGGTGTTTAAATGAGCCCTGTCAGCTATCTAGTGCGTCTAATCACAGCCATGCAGAAATGCACCATATCCCTGAAGAAATGGAAGGGTATAGATCAAAAGGCAAAAAAAATTATACCAGTTGGGATAATTCGCATTTTGATTACTTAGGTTTGGCAAAAGATGAAATAACCTTTTTACCTGGTGCCTGACAGCGGGGCTTATACTGAGAAATGTGTTTATGTGCAGCAGATGGAGTTATTTCTTAGATACGCTACCTTGACGGATTGCTTTCCCAGGTAATAAGTTCTTCTCAATTAGGATGCGGGTTTTTTCCTCAGTGTGTCATCCCTAGAGAGGGGAATGATTAATCACTATGGCTTTGATGTTGCACAAGAGGCAGGGCACTGGGATTTGTCAGGAGTGTTATTACATTGGGGAATTTGGGTGTCTGATTCAAAAGAGGTGGCCAAGATATAGCTTGACATTTGCCGAGTCCCATAGTTGCTATGGGAACACAAGGATTTTAATTTTTCTTCTCTGCAGATAAATAAAAGTGAGTTGCATGGTGCTAATCTAATTGAGGGGTTCGTACACCCTAAACTAGGTAACAAAGCTCATCTGGCTTATCTTCAAAACCTTGCAGTTTACAACCTTGAACTCCGTGGTATCTTTCCCCTTTGATGTGTGTTTGTGGGGGAGGTGTGATGGGTTTTTGTGTCGCTGCTGGTTCTTAACACTCTCGTGTCCTTGATGCAGAATGACTTTCACAAAAGGTTTGGACGCCTTGTGTTGTCAGTATTATTGCATAATATTTTACCAGGACTTGCAGCAGTTGCTGCAATCGCGTTCTGCGTCACGGTTTTCGACTGGAGACTCGTGTAAAACACTTGGGGCCGTGTCCAACTTTTTTCCTTCGGTTTATAGGTGCAACTAATTGAAAATTCCATACTTAGCATTAACAAATTAATTTGAAATCTGGTTAAGTGGCCTATGACCGTGTATTTACTTGCGGATGCTGCTGCGCAAGTATAGTTTGCATAGGAGATCTCCTGGCAATTTTTACCAAATCTCAGTATTACTCTCAAAATAGCAATCTCTACCTGTTGCAAAAATAAATTGTTTTGCGCTTCAATCTTAATATTTCACTGTAGGAGAACAACCCATACAAGTGTAATGTATGCCTCCTATGATCTTCCACTTTGCATTCTAAAATGTTCTAGGATTAATACAGCGTTAAGGTCTTCATTTTGTAAAGTTCAGAAAGCAGGTTTCTGTTAATTTCTAGTATTTTTAAAAATAATGTTATGTTGATGCTGATCAGGATTAAAAGAAACAATATGCTCCCCGCCCCCCCTCCCACCAAAACCTCTACCATTTTTCTTCCAACCAATGCTTAGTCTCTGGGTGTTGAAATCTAGTTCAGTCACCAAGGTACAGATGTGTCTGTATTTTGATCTATTGATCATTGATGCTGTTTCCCCTCTGATTGTCATGAATTTCAACTACAGTGTCGCCCAGGAGATCACTTGGCACAGGGAAGGGAGGGAAAACCAAGCGAGAAAGGGAAATTAATCAGTCCCTGACCTGTGCCATAGAAATATGGGTTTTGCCACCCACGTGAAAAGTACATGGATTGAATGAATTATATGCAAGTGGGTGTAAGACAACAGCCTTCGCCTGAAAACCACATCTCCAGGTTTTCTTGTGCTGACTGTGGATGAGGACTCGTACTGTACAGACGGGAATAAGATGCAGTTATTGGTAAAGACACAAACTGGCAATACTTCATATTCCAGGAAGACCAAAGTTTCTACTGAATGTATGTTTGATTTGTTTGTGGACAGAGTATTATAGATTTCGTTTGTGGTTAATTAGCTCAGTGTATTGTGTGTGTGTATGTACAATGACGAGAATTAACATCATTGGGTAATAATTTTACCTTTTTTGTATCAATTACAGAAGTTATTTGCCACAACTAAGTCTTCAAAAGTTCCAGACAGACTGTATTCGAAGGCTCCACATAAACCTTTGTGATTTGAAATAGGCAGGCTAAATATATAGCCCTGAAACAACAATTGGAGTTTCATGAATTTAAATAACTGTTAATCTTTTTTAAAAAGCTTGTCATCAGACACCTATTCGAATAAATCACACAGAATGGATTTGAATTGGCTTCTCTTCAAGCAAACTGCTGAGTGGCAAACTGAACTCTGGTTGCAACATTGCATCAATTTAAGCTGGGGTATGATTTCTGAGTGTGAAGTTGGTTTTTTGACTGAATTAAAGAAGCCAATACCAGCTTAATTCTGAGACAAAACAACTTCATTTTTTTTTATTATTGCAAGGAGTTATTCATTTCAGTGGCATGCCACCCATTGAACTGAGGCAGTGATGTTCCTAATACAACTGGGGGCCATTTGCAGCTGGCTTCACATTGCTTGTGGCTTTCAGCAAACTTGCTGCTCCTTGTACCTCTGCATCTCCAGCTGTGAGTTTTCATTTTCTGGGAAGATGGACAAGAAAATTCCATTAGACTCGACTGTCTCAGCATCGAAACAGGAAGTCAAAAGGTGTATTTAAAACAATAGACCCAGCAAGTGAAAAGGTGTATTTAGAACTATAGACCCATGCCCCATAACATTGAGAGGAGTTTGCTGAGACATTAGTGAGAATGGCTTTTGACGAAGACCCTACTTGGGAACATGTCCACTGACTAAAATTAAAACTCTGCCAAAGGCTGATCTCTACAGTCCTTTTAGATGATTGAGAAATTGCTTTTAATTTCCCCCCCCCCACTTCCCAACTGCCAAAAAAAACCCATGTGAAGGTCTGAAAGAGATCTCGCTGAGCACTATCTTGGATAGTAACTGTACCGTGCAACTCTGATCCCCAGTTCCTTCCCTATTGCTAAAGAATGATGGTCTCCAAAAAAAAAAATTAGCTTCTACATCCACCGTGTATCTGTCTTGCTGTCTCGTCTGTTTCCTGATAAGAATCTCATTGGGGAATCTGGCTTGATGGTATCACTGACTTCCCCTATCAGTGTGAGGGAATGCAATTAATACAGCTGTGCTATGGCTTCAGTTCCATTTGCACAGCCCCTTGCACTGCCGCTTTCAGTAGCTCTTCTGAATTGCTTCTCCCCAATTTCAGTTGTACTCGCTGACCTCAAATTTTATATTGAAGTGCAATATTAAGCTTCTTTTAAAAAATATAGTTAAGTCTGGTGGTTACGCCCTGGAGGTATCCTCTTATTCCTTTCAGTTCTAAACAATTTTACAACACCAAGTTATAGTCCAGCAATTTTGTCCAGTATAGTCCAAATTGCTGGACTATAACTTGGTGTTGTAAAATTGTTTACAATTGTCAACCCCAGTCCATCACCAGCATCTCCACATCCTTTCAGTTCATATACTTAACGAGATTTCTTGCCTTTTTCTTGTCTATCTGAAGCAGTTTTTTGAATTTGTTTCCTTGTTCGATAAATGACTGTGTGAGACTCTGTAGTATTTTATACTCTTGAAGAATTGCACTAGCTCGCAAGATGGTCCCCTCCTGCCCACGAGCTTATTGGAACCTTTTAAATTTGTCACTGTTAAGATCTCTTTTTCTTGCCTTGTTTTAAACATATATTTGAGGTTTGAGGTAATTTTTTTTTTGTATTAAGTTTTTAAGAAGGTATGAGGCATGTATAACAGTTGTGGTGACTTGAAATGTATCATCCATCATTTTATCAACTCTCGGTTGATTTTAATTGTAGCCACCTGGTGTAAGTGGGTTGCGAGTGGCCTATAAATAGTGTCAGGCCACTTATTTTCCCATTTACGCTGGCACTCCAGCCACCAGCATCTTGGGGGGCCTTTAGATGGGCAGCCAGAGCGCTCTGCCCACCTGTTTCAGGCGAGATGAATCTTTTAATGTTTAAATCGAGGTCCTATGATGGACAAAGGACCTGATTGTGATGTTAAGGTACATTTGTACGAGATTGAGTGACTTAACCAGAGGCCCCTTTAAAGGGGCCGCTGGAGGCTGCTCAAAAAACAAAGGCTCAAAAACCATTTTCATTTATTTTTGTGGTGCTAGAAGGAGCAGGAGTGTTAAAATCAGCCTCTGGGTCTCTCTGGGAGCTCATTATCAGAAAGATTTAAGGCAAACGAACGCACATAGAGATGTAGGAGGTAATTTTCAACTTCACTGTCTGTGCTGTAACCTGACGGAGCGGATCGCCTGCATGTTGTAGGACCCATCTGACTTTCATCCCATTGAAACCAAAAAAATTAAATGAAGAGTTTCTGCAACGGATGGTTGATCTCTTAACTGGTTACCGCCCAGGCACAGAGTTGAAAATTACCTCTGTAATCTCTTCTCCCCACCCCCAAAGTTCTATTCTGAGGCATCCCTGCTGAAATGAAGTGTGAAACAGAATCCTCTTGATTTTATTAAAAATTCAGATTATAAATTCCTGCCTATTAAGCTTGAAAGCTTTGCCTCATTTAGAAAAAAAATACCTTATTAACATGTGTTTGAACAAGTCAGGCTTATGAAACTCCTGAATTGAATAAGATTGAACTTTCAGCAGCTGACTTTACTGCGGAAAGTGACTCCAGAACAAAGAGAGACATGGGGGATAATTTTAACCCCCAAAAACGGGTGGGTTGGGGACAGGTGGGCAGTGAATATAGTTGAATTTTGGAGCGTGACTGCATCCCGGCTCCAAAGCGCCCACTTCCAGGTTTAACCCAGGCACTTTTGGATGCGCACGTGCAACAGAAATCCATCCCTTCCCCACTTAAAGCTGGCGGGCCGATACTTAAAGGGACAATGTACCTCGTTGCGATAGTGGAGGCACTTAACTTTTTGTGTATTAGAAATGTCAAACAAATTTAACTATACCTGTTTGAGGTTCCCATCACTTCTGATTCATGTTAGGTGAAAGCATGGGTAGGGCTGGATCCATGAGGTGAGTGCCTTTATTGCACTGCTTATGAGCCCGGAGGAGCATGAGTGCTTCATCCAGGCCCAACAAGCTCACCTGGCGTGATCGCCCCTCTCTTTCCCCCCGCCGCCCCCCCCCCCCCCCCCGACCTTCTCAAAGGCCCATCTGATGTCGTCCACATCCAACCACCCCCTTCGCTTTCTTCCACGGCCCACAATTTCTCTCGTGCCCACCTCCCTCACCTTCTCCAATCCACGGCTCCTTTCCCTCTCTGTCAATCTGGCTGCCTGGTGCGTGGGAAACCCAGAAGCACAAATACTCACCTTCAATTGAGTTGCCATCGCAGATTGCAACGCACTCGTTTGGCTTCCTGGATCCCCATGCGAATATCTACGGACATGCTGGATTCCCAGGCCTGAGCTAAAATCATGCCCTTTGGCGTTGACCCAATTATCTGCATGTAGCAGGGTACTGTGACTGGTGTGGAGGGGTTGGGGAAGATTGTTCTTTTTATTTCTAGTTTTATTGTGGCGTATTTGGAACTGCAGTCCCAGGACTGCCGTGCATTGTGTTGAACCATTACTGAGAATGGCCTTCGATGAGGAGACTGCATGGGATTACGTCCACCAACAAAAAGTAACACTGGGTTAAAAGATCTACAATCCTTCTGTTGTTTGACAAATGACACTATTTCCTAGACTACCGTCCCCAACCCCGAAAAACTCCCAAGAGCAGGAAAGAGATCGTATTGAATTTGTTTTCCGTGATCGCCCTTTCTCTCTCTCTCTCTCTCTCTCTCTCTCTCTCTCTCTCTCTCTCTCTCTCCGTTCCCCTTTCTTTCTCGCTCCCTCTCTCCGTTTCCTCCCCCACTCTTTTTCATTAATTTGAACAAGTAACGCTTTTATGAGTGGGGGAGACATAGAAATCTATAGTATCTCTGATGTCTGCTGCCAGGAGTTGTGCGATTATATATTACAAGGAAATCTGACAATATTCTAAATACTCCCTCTTGTAAAAGTACCTTTTCGGAGATCCCTGCAAGTAATAAACTAAAGAAAAACCCACAAGGGACCAGGTTCAAAGCAGCAGCAGTGATCTGAAGACTGAAACGAGAAATCAATCTACATCAAGAGGCTGGGATAGTTATTTACTCCTGTGTCTCTGCCACTGATGCTCTGAAGGTCACAAGTGGGGGGTGAGTGTCAATGCTACATATTCTCTCAGCCTCTGTTTCTTTGCTCCCTTTTCTTAGGGGAAAGGTGTTGCTTGGACCAGTAGCAGATCGAGGATTTGCTGCATGAGGAGTTGTGGGAAAGAACAGTTACCTTTGTTTTGGTGCAGCAGTGCACCAAAACCCGGCAGAAAACCATCCGTCTTAGTCTAATTTATCTCCAACCTATAAGCTTACCCAGTATTGTCTTGTAATTAATTTGAGATTGATTGCATGACTCACTGCCTGCTTGCTCAGAGCCCATGAGAGTGTGGACATCGATGTCCAAAAGACTCTAGTTTGTGATGCCCTTCATGGTAGATGACCTGTTTAAAATCTTACTGTTTTGGTTCACACATGAAGAATGGTCACTTGGTTCCAAATGGTGGCTGTGAGTTTGTGGAATATCTCAGCATGCATCATATCTGCCATGAGAGGAGAGAAAAAATAACGATCTTCAAAACTTCGGTTTATTCGGAAGTTAAAAAAATGCTATTTACAAGTATTGCCAAATTCCCTTCACTTTCTTGTTGAAAGGATTAAGATATGTTGACCAGATGTGGAAACGGCAGTACAGATGCAACATCAACTGCATGTATTTTGGGAGCCTCCTTCTGGTACCAAAATGAGACCGAGTAATTCTGGTTGACGATGAAACGATCCATTCTTCCCTTAAACATAAAGCAGGGAACAACGACTTCTCGAATTTCCTCTTAGCGCCATAAGACCACGTGCATAAATCAACTGAGTTTCCAGTGTGTGGATTCTTAGTGCAGTAAAATAATTGGATTGTTCACCGTTCTCAATTGTGCTGTAAAATGGCTTAAATATGTAAGATTTGTTCTTACAGTATAGCAATTTGCTGCTAAAACCAATGGCAAAGGTGAACAGAATTGAAAATGGATCCAAATTTCATTGGAATATGTAGTTTCAGGTTTGCACCTGCTCTTCTTAATGACTATTTAACTGTGTCCTTGGCCAACCATCTTCAGCTGCTTCATCAATGACCTTCCCTCCATCATAAGGTCAGAAATGGGGATGTTCACTGATGATTGCACAGTGTTCAGTTCCATTTGCAACCCCTCAGATAATGAAGTAGTCTGTGCCGGCATGCAGCAAGACCTGGGCAACATCCATGCTTGGGCTGATAAGTGGCAAGAAACATTCACACCAGACAAGTGCCAGGCAATGACCATCTCCAACAAGAGAGAGTCTAACCACCTCCCCTTGACATTCAACGGCATTACCATCGCCGAATCCCCCACCATCAACATCCTGGGGATCACCATTGACCAGAAACTTAACTGGACCAGCCACATAAATACTGTGGCTACGAGAGCAGGTCAGAGGCTGGGTATTCTGCGGCGAGTGACTCACCTCCTGACACTCAAGCCTTTCCACCATCCACAAGGCACAAGTCAGGAGTGTGATGGAATACTCTCCACTTGCCTGGATGAGTGCAGCTCCAACAACACAAGAAGCTCGACACCATCCAGGACAAAGCAGCCCGTTTGGCAATCCATCCACCACCCTAAACATTCACTCCCTTCACCAGTGCACTGTGGCTGCAGTGTGTACCATCCACAGGATGCACTACAGCAACTCACCAAGGCTTCTTCAACAGCACCTCCCAAACCCGCGACTTCTGCCACCTAAAAGGACAAGGGCAGCAGGCACGTGGGAACATCACCTGCACGTTCCCCTCCAAGTTACACACCATCCTGACTTGGAAATATATCGCCGTTCCTTCGGTGCCGCTGGGTCAAAATCCTGGAATTCCCTACCTAACAGCACTGTGAGAACCTTCACCACAAGGACTGCAGCAGTTCAAGAAGGCGGCTCACCACCACCTTCTCGAGGGCAATTAGGGATGGGCAGTAAATGCTGGCCTTGCCGGTGAGGCCCATATCCCATGAACAAATTTTTTTTTTAAAAGCCGGCCTTTTGGGGTTCATGTAATTATCCTATGTGGCTTGTTAGAGGCGCAGTTCTGTCTACCGGCTTTATTTGCCAGAAATGTACCACTGAAAACTCCAATACCTTTTGTATGATTATATGCAGTGTTAGGTGCTATAGTATATTGCTGTCTCTTTCTTTGCTGACGTTTTAACACGCCCCACCACCTGTATTACCGTCCAAGCACTGGGCAAATTGTGTCGAAGCCTGTTTTTTCAATCAGTCCTCTTTTACTGCTAAATTAATGAGGCAATTTTAAAGGATGTCTGAAACGCAATCGGATCAGAGCACTGGGATTTTATTAGAATGAAAATGGCTTTGCAGGATATTAAAAATATGGAGGCTATTTTGGATTTTTAATAATAGAGCAGTGGCTTATTTAAAGATACCTGAGGCTGCTTGGATTATCTTGATGCAAATGTTTTTTGCCATGGTGTGAAGTAGAATTTATACACGTGTTTATATATTTATTAGTTGAGGTGTTATGTGCAGTGACACACAGCTAGCAATGCATTTTCAGCCCATACTTCACTTCTGGGTTCTACTGACCTTCACAAACTACTTCAGCTTTGCTCACTTGGTCTGCAACTTGGAGTTTCTATTTGAATTGCAGCCTTGTAACTCACTGTCAGCTGTCCATTATTCTGTAACAATGCTTTCATTTATCTAATTACTTGTCTGCTATAGCGCTAGAACAGCAAGCTTCAAATGGCTGATCCTAACTCTATTGGATCTGATCAGCGATTGAAGGGCCAACTAAAAATTATTTGTATGGTTGTAATTTTAGTGGAGAGTGTCGGTCCAAACTTGCAAAAATGGAAGGTTTGGATTCCACCTGAGTTTGAAGCCTTTCTTTCTCCTCCCAAGATTGATCACCTCCGGAAGTCATCTAGTGAGACACGTCTCTGCTGAGTGAGAATAATTAAATTCCAGTGACTGTGAATATTCCATCTGTTTCAAACCATGTGACTGTTCTCTAATAATGTTACCTGTACGACTCTGGTTTACTGATGTCTTTTCTTGTATCTACAAAGTATTCTGCTGTAATTTGAAAATTGCAGCTACGAGGAGAGATTGGATAGGCTGGGGTTGTTTTCCTTGGAGCAGAGGAGGCTGAGGGGAGACTTGATTGAGGTGTGCAAAATTATGAGGGGCCCAGATAGAGTAGACAGGAAGTACCTGTTTCCCCTAGCCGAGAGTTCAAGAACTAGAGGACATAGATTTAAGCTGATTGGCAGAAGGATTAGAGGGGACATGAGGAAAAGCTTTTTTACCGACCGGGTGGTGGGTGTATGGAATTCGCTGCCCGTATTGGTGGTAGAGGCAGAGACCCTCAACTCTTTTTAAAAAGTACCCGGACCTGCACCTAAAGTGCTGTAAGCTGCAGGGCTATGGACCGGTTGCTGGAAGGTGGGATTAGAATGGACACCTCATTGTTCTTCGAGCTGGCACGGACATGATGGGCTGAATGGCCCCCTTCTGTTCTGTATCTTTTTTATAGTTCTAATTTTAATGGCCCAGAATTTGCTGTAGCCAATCAACAAACGGTGCTCGCTGTTAGTTAGACTTGCCCCTGCCCGTTTAATTGCTATGATATTTTGCCCTGCAAGTTGCTGGAAGTGGGAGATAGAAATGGCACGGCGTCCTCTACAGGGCATCTGGGATCTGTGTGAACAGGGCAAGCAACTGTGTATCTCCTTAACCAATCAGATTGAAGGGTTGTGAAATTAACAGCTCAAGGACAGGAAGGAAGTGTTAGGGGTGAATTCAATGTCAAATCAGGTACAAAAAGAGAGGGAAAGGAAGATTGGATGAAGAGAGCAATCAGAGACAAAAAATAATAATTTTTGAAAACATTTCCAAGAATTAAAACCTGAAGGAATGAGATCCCACACTTTTTTGATAGTTAATTTTCAGTGCCAGAGGGGTTAACTGGCAGTAATTAACACTTACCGCATCGTTAAAAGGGTACCTATTCTTGAAATTGCTTGACGTAACTTTTTGTGGCAAGTTTACTTCATATCTACCATGCAAATACAGCAACTGCATTGCGTTGATGCATTTGAACGGTGAGGCAGACAGCGAGATTCCGTTTTTTGCGAAGCTAATGGCGGAGCAGTGCATCTCGGACACTCGCATCTGCCCTCTCCTGAAGTTGCTGTGCGAATTGGTCAACAATAATGGTGAGCACCAATAGCCTCACAGTTATTTTGACAGCAGATTCTGGGCCTTTAAATAAATTGTTGTGGAGGATAAAGTGGGTTATTTTTAATCAGTAGAAGATGGAGGAAAATTGAACACCTTTGTTCGTGAGCATGGGTTAATCCTACAGGAGGCATTACTGCTTTTATTAAATGCGTAGCTTGTTAGAAAGGATGAAGGATGAATGTTAATTGCTGTTGTGTTGTGGGGAGGATGGTATTAATGTGTATTGTAGAGATATGAAGCTGCCAGCCCATGTTAGTGAGGGGAGTATGCAGGGAATTGCCCATTACATGTTACACCAACCATCTCATTTGAATTGGAAACTCTCATTATTTCATTCACTCTGGTTAAAGTTTGGTTTCTGTAATAGAGGAAACTAGTTCTGATATCCATGCTGATTAAAGTTGCAGTCCTGTCCCAGTGGCCATTTTTAGACTTGCACAATATTTAAACCTGAACTTTTTGGTGACCATTGATGAAACATGAGTGAAGTATATGTAACAGTGGCTGACATCATCTGATGCAGGATTCCAGAAAATTATTAACGTTTTAAAGCATCACTGGTGCTCTTATTGAGTGTGCTGGCAACAACTTGGAGTATTGATGTCTAACAAGAAAGGGAGAAAATTGACATAAAACTCATTTCCCTTCCCCTTCCAAATGTGTTTTCATATTTGCAGTAAAAGGGCAGTTGAGATTTTTCTTCTTTTGAGGAGCTCAGAATGTGTCCAGTGTTGAGATGAATTATTGATCTGTAACATTTGCAATGCTAAAGACTGGACATGGACAATATACAACTAGACACTGTTAATGGGGACTAGTCTCCCACAGACTGGAAGATGCGAGTGTTTTGGCCTTTTTGAATGAATTGATGACTTAAAAGGCAAAGTGCACATTTCCTCAGTTTAGTAGCTGAGTAGATTTACTTTAGTTCCTTCCCAGAAGAAGAAATTTGATGTTTGAAGCCCTTTAGGCAAGGACATATTGCCTATTGATTGCCTTGAGGGCTTGAATCAAACATTGCCTTGATACGCCTATATAGATTGTTTGAACGATCCACCTCCTGATAGGGTGTGGATTGAAATGATTGCTCATGCAGATGAGATGCTGATGTCCTCTTACTCCTCTCCATCTTATTTTCATATTCGCATAGTGAACAAAATTGATACATTTTGGTAGCGCACTTAATGTACTCGAGTGCAGGCCATGCCATGGAAGGAAGAGAAGGATTTTTACAGTTTGTAGGTTGAAGGATATATATGAGATTTTTATATAATCCACAGGTTTCAAGAGTACAGCATCAAGGACTGCTGATTTTAGAGTTATGACTGAGTAAAACCTGATCATTCTTCTCCCTTCCCCCCAAAAGAAAATGTCAATTAGAGTCAAACCTTGTGAAACTTGGAAACATCAATTGCGCATCCCCGATTTCCTTTGCCTCTCTATTGGCGGCTGTACCTTCAGCTGTCTAGGCCGTAAGCTCTGGAATTCCCTCCCTAAAATCCGCCACCTCGCGACCCCACTCTCCTCCTTTTAAGACTCTGCTTGAAATCGACACCTCTTTGCCCATGCTTTTGGTTACCTGTCCTAATATCCCCATGTGGCTCAGTGTCAAATTTTGTCTGGTAATGCTCCTGTGAAGCGCCTTGGGAGTCTTTACTCCGTTAAAGGTGCTATATAAATGCAAGTTGTTGTCACTATTATGCAGTTCTGGTGTGACCTATGCAACCACTTTCTCTGGCACAGGGAGCATTTTATCTTCTCTCCGTACTGAAGGGCAGCATCAATGTAAAGCGCATCTTCCGCTGTGGAAGTGCGGATAGCTGAAAGAAGCTCCATGGGGGGAGGAGATGAAGAAGATGCAGCTGATGATCTGTTTCAAGTCCTCATAGCATTATACCTTCTGAAGATAGTTGTAAACGATCATTATATTTCTTTGAAGTATTGCATTTGTTCTTTCTAAATTTTGTTTCGCTGATTTAGACACAATGTTTTATTTCATTTTTGCCCCAAAAACTGGCTCTGCCATCCAGGAAAAAATACATTTCCACTCTCGTGAGATATGCGATTTGAAAACTGCCTGTTCCTTGGAATTTTCTGCATCTGAACCCTTGAATATAACCACATCAAATTAATCAAATTTTAAATCTAGAAAGTAATTCACAGGAAGTGTTGCTTGCTTTTCTAGTCTAGTTTTGCATCAGGTGTTGCATTTCATAATTATTGGCCTTGAGCTGTCGCCTTTACAATTGCATACATGCAGTCTCTTGTACTGTGAGACTGAAAGTTAAGCTGGTACTTTTTTAACACAATTTTAAGATGGAAAATTTTACAGAATGCACACGTCTAAGATTTGGACTTCCTCTTAACATTCACAGCAGAAAGGTACATTTCATAATTCACTCTGATTATCCAAAACTTGTGCCGTTATCTGTATCGTAAATGGGATCGTGTCATGGGACTAACAGTTAACCTTTAATAATATAATGCATCAGAGACCATGTGGAATGTTCACCATGCTATCCTGTCTGTTTTGAAAGTTGGTAAAAACCATTTTGTCAGTCCTTAGTTTTAGGCTAAAATTAATAGCTCAATTTATTTACAAGTACGATAATTTTACAGAAGCAAAAAAACGCAGCAAGATATTGATGGTACAACTAAGTGGGTGGGATGTTCCTGCCCACCACACAGGCCAGCCATCACCTTCGTCTCAACTGAAATTAAGCTGAAGCTATTTAGGAAAGACTGTGGAACATATTTTTAGATTGACCGGATTCTGCATGAGTAAAGAGCTGTCAGTCGATTGTGTCCTATGATACAATGGTATGTCCTGTGCGTTGAAACGCTTGACCTATCACTGTTTACAACTCATCCAGTCCTCACATATCTAAGTATTTAACAGAGTGTCATTTTATTATCTAGCGCAGTGCTACTGCATCTTGGTTCATCTGCAGATCAAAGAACTTGACTGCAGTCTTGCGGACAACTGGGCATCCATCTCGTAGTTTGCTAAAGAAAGGTATCTTTGTCTTGTCTACCAGAAATGATGTATTTTTTAAAATCCCGAAAAGCTGTGGAATGTCAATTCCATCACACATGCTTTATGCAGTCATGTTAAACAGAATGACGGGCCTTGAAAATTGGGCTTGAAAGGTTCAAGTTGTCAGAGTGGATGCCAGTAACTTGGTGTTGCATAACGCAATGTCACTGCATGTCATGTGAGGTCTGTATCATGATCTTAACACCATACTTCATCAGAATGGCTTACCTTGTCTCCCTGCTTTACACTCAGTGTTATTTTCCCTCTCCGTATAAGTCCTGCTACATATAATTCTTTGGACAGGCTGTCTGCCTGTCTCCAGTTCTCTGCCACTGCTATTGTGCAACTGTCTGCTACATGGGTAAGGTGTTGCTCTGATGATGGTTAAAATTGGAAGCATGCCAACTGGTGAAATGTGAATATAAGCACAGGTCCTGCTGATCAGCTCAGCCCAGATCAACCTGTCATCTCAACCCAGATATTTTTTCTAACTATTGTACCACTGTCTGGAATCAAATTCTTAAATTGTGAGCTTAGATTTTTTTTGTTTTCCTTGTCCACTGTCAAATTATAAAGACAGAAGAAATTTAATGGGTGAAAAAAGCTCTTGGCTTACTTTTGAAGTTTGGATTCCACAGGACTGTCAGATCTTCAATCTATACCTCCATCACATTATATTAAGTGTTCTCAGGGCAGTGACGCTCAAATGGAGACCCTCGACCTCCATTTGCTGCTGTGTTCTTATTTTTCTTCCTGCTGCCATTCTCACTGTCAGGTCAGTGATCCCATTGTTAAAGAGGTAGGTGATCCCTACCTTTTGGTTTTAACATGGCTCTCACAAGCTGCAGTGGGTCTAATGAAAATTGTGGGTCTGCAATGCTCTCCGGTCTCCTGAGATTGGGTCGTAATCAAACGGGGGAGTGGCACATGTCTGCAGTTGAGGGAGCTCTATTCATGCAAACCCTTGAATCACCAGTGTTCAAAAGTCTAGACATGGTCTCAAGGCCATTTATAAATGACAGGAGTGACGTCAGTCAGCTTGGCTCAAGTTTCTAGTAAAAACATTACAAGTGTTTCTCGATTGATCTCCCAGAGTAAGCATGTCCACAATGGCCGTACTGTAATGAGGTGGTGCTGACGTAGGCCATCAGCTGGGTTTTTCACAATTTGGACACAGCAACAAAAGGATTAAGTCATTAGTGATTTGACATCCCGTTTAATTAAAACTCTAAAATTGGTTGGGGGGAAAATGCTCATTAGTGTTGTTAGTCTTTTCCCAGCAGTGTTTGGGTTTGATAAAAGGAAAAGTGAACACTAAATTGCAATGATTAGAGGATGTTGAAGTGGAGCTTGAATTACTGTGATGGCTGAGCAGTGTGTCAGTCAGGTGGGGCATCGGGTAATGACCAGTTATCCAGTAAAGCTGTAAGTGTTTTCTTAACCAAAGAATGGCTCATGAAAGCCTTGTTCTTAATTCTTTGTTCAGTAGAACTTTGGTTAAAAAAAATATTACACTGTGCAAATGATCGAAGAAACATTATTTTTCTTGTAATGTTCATGCCCAGAAATTGTTCAAAGCAAAACTGTTAATCGGAAGCAGAATGAAAGATCCATAGACCAACAGTTTCTTTGAGGACTTAATGAGCTCAGTTTTTCCTGACATTATTTGAAGAAAACATGTTCTCTTTTATTATATTATTTGTAAGCCCTGGGGACCATTGTGCAATTTGAAAAAGGTTTTAGGTGACATGGTGCCCTTGGTTGTGATGATGGCAAACCAAAGATTCTTGTGTTGAAACTATCCTACCTGGTTTTGGAAACCATCCCAGTAGCCCTCGTGGCATGACTGCCACACTTTTCTACTAGGACTGGCTTTTTAACTTGGGCTGTATTTGGTGGGCAGGTTTTGCTGCACCTCAGTCAGACCTCCCAGATGCAGTGAGTGGCTTCCTGCAGCAAACAACCCCATCTGTGAGGGAAACCACCAGGATCTGTCCCACTGCACCAACCTGTTGATCCACATTGGCCTTTGTCCTTGGAGAAATCAATAGCCAGTAGGAGGCGATATAGAGGGATGAGATGACAATATAAATGGGATTGACAGGGATATGAGAAGCTCAGCATATACAATAGAAATATTATATACTGCCTGCTGCTGTAACGTTTTAAAGTTACAGTCACCCCTCCCAGGCCTTTATAGAGTACATTGCATGGCTTTGCAAACTGATAACCTGGTATGTGTGGATAGATCAGTTAGCATATGTACTGTGTATACATGTCACAATTTGACAGTCTCGAAGGGATTCTCGAGTTTTAAGATCTCCTCCGATGGAGCTGAACTAATGGTACTTCAATAATTGCCATGTGTTTTCCAATTGAACGTGATGTTGTGAATTGGCAGTTGGAGTGACACCTTGCTGATGGAACTTTTTTGTTTCATCAATGCACTTGTGCTCCTTTTTAAGATTAAAAAACCTAGGAGCATGTTAGGGCCACATACAGTGTATTTATTAACTGCACTCTTCCTAAGTGTATAACTGATTACCAACAAATACCCAGGGTATGCAATTAACTGGAATTTAATATCATATTTGTATTGTATTGTGTTGCCACTTTGAGAAGTGGCCCTGCTGCATTTCCTGATCTCGGTGCTGTGGAATCCATTTCATTTCTACTGCAAACTGGATTCCATGGCAACAGAACAACTGCTAGTTCGGGAAGTTATGTATAGTGTGTGTGTGTGTGTGTGTGTGTATAAAACAAAAACAACCAGATTGCTGGCCTGTACATGTAAGCTGAGCCACTCAATCTGACAGTTGCAAGAAAAGATGCCAGCCTTTGCTTCAAGTGACACCATTTACATTCTCGTTGGCGTAATTTCTCCCAGGGGTGCTGGTGCAAACGGTATATTTGGATGAGCCGTTCAGCCTCCAGAGGCCTAAGCCCCACTTTGTTGTTGTGCTGCTGAAGTTGCTGTCGTCGCCAGCACTGTAAGGTAAATTCAGCAGCTGTTCAGTGCAGTATTCTAAAGACTTAGCCCCAGTGTTGCAGGCCTTGCCTTCTTTTATTCGAGGCTTGCTAGTGCCTTGAGTACAGTATACATGTGCCTCCCAATTTTTCGCCCATGTGGACAAAGTTTGCGAAGCATATAATTAAAAGTTTTGTTTCAGGAATCAAGCATCCATCCTCAACTTAAAATGATGTCCGTCCATTTTGATTTTGTTGGTTAAAATTGATAAATCGAATTCACAGGAGGAATTGCAGGATTATTAAGTGTCTTTACACTGCAGGAGGAGAGAGGTTTGTAAACAATTTTACAACACCAAGTTATAGTCCAGCAATTTTATTTTAAATTCACAAGCTTTCGGAGGCTTCCTCCTTCCTCAGGCTTCCTCCTTCCTCAGGGGCAGGCCTCCCTCCGTTGGCTACAACTGTAAACAAGCACGGGCTTTCCATTATAAATGTGGGTGCACATTCCACCATCAGCATAAAGGAGCCAGTTTCATTTATACCAGCATGGCAAGCCGGTCACGTGTTTTTGATTTATGTGGGCCTCCATATAAAAGCCGAGCCACCCGTGCCCACAGAGATCAGCCTCCCTGTTGGAAGGTTACTTTCCCAAAGCAGGATTCAATAATAGCGCAAGTGTGAAAAGGCTTATTGTCATTACAGGGTACTCTTTTTTTTTAAATGTACACTGGTTCAACAAGCCGAGAACTTGTATGGAAGCTAACATTGAGAAAGTGAGGTGAGAATTACAGAATTTTGAGGAACTGAAACTTTTTGAAAGATGGAACCATTTGAGATGTGCTGTAAGATAAAATTTGCAGAATCTGCTCACTGCACTGTTACACCTGCGATCCCCTGAAGAGAATGATGTTTCCTGGAGCCATTTATTCTTAAAAGTACGGACGCAGCCCAGTGTTAAGTTCGTGTGTGTGGGCGCAGCACCTTGTATGTGTGGAACTGGCAAAACCTGAAAGAAGTTGATGACCAACGTGCTTTTTAAACAGAAGTGCGTAGAAAATTAATTGTCACGATGCAGGGCTTGAAATCTAAATTTGTACTGCTCCTGTATGTGACCTCCTGTCTCCTTCAGCTTTTTTAATTCTCCGTGACACCAGATAAAATGTTGATTTCAGTGGAAATGTTACGTGAAGTCGCATTGGAAAATGTGAAAATAGAAGGCTATCCAGTTCAATTCTTCAATGGTTGGAGTGTGATAAATGTTGGTGTTTATCATTAAAATTTTTAAGTGCCCAATTTATAATTGCCATTTTGGTGCATGCTATAAGTTACATCCCTCTTGAGGGAATGAATTCTAATTTACCTCTGACTTTTTACACGTTACACTTGATAATGTGTATAATTGAAGATTTAGTAGACTCTGTGTAACTTTTTGGAAAATGTGACTGCTATTCAAGGGTTCTAACGATTACATGGCATTTTTAGGGGAGGATAAGCGTAACGTCCTTGTCTGAAGGTATCGTAATACTGCATCAGTTATTTGACTGTTGCATATCTCTGTAACCTCCTCCAGCCCGACAACCCTCCGAAATCTCTGCACTCCTCTAATTCTGGCCTCTTGCGCATCTCCGATTTTCAGCATTCCACCTTTGGCGGCCATGCCTTCAGCTGTCTTGGCCCTAAGCTCTGGAATTGCCTCCCTAGATGCCTGTACCTCTCCTCCTTTAAGATGCTCCTTAAAATCTACCTCCGACCAAGCTTTGGTCACCTGTCCTAATATTTCCTTATGTGGCTCGATGTCAGATTTTGTTTGATGCTCCTGTGAAGCACGTTGGGACATTTCACTCTGTTAAACGCTGTATGTAAATGCAAGTTGTTACACTTCTGATAAGGCAACAAGGAGGCTGGCAGATCATTGTAGAACAGATTCTGTTGCGTTTTATATGGGAGGGGTGCTGAAGCATTGGCTTCTGTGTTTACGTAGTTCACTTTACTGTCAATTAGAGGAACAGCTGTGTTTTGTGATGTTTAGATTTTGAAATCAGTCCCCAGTGCACGTACGGTCCATTGTACTAAGTGCTTCTGGCCCCTGTAAAGCCCTCTGAATAGGTCTGTAAAACACTACAGCAAACAGCACCCCAGCTGTTGCATTTGGTTCTGTGCCTGGATGAAATTTATCATTTAGTTTGACCATGTCTTGGGTGATGAAAAAGCAGCACCTCTGATTTGTGCCGATAATTTCATTTTGCAACAAGGGCATAAAAATTTGCACTGCTCCATTGTGTGGCCTCTTGTCTCCTTCAGCTTTCTTAATCCTGTGTGACACCAGACAAAATGCTGATTTCAGCAGAAACGTTATGTGAAGAACATAAACCCAATGCATTAGCAGCTCGCCAACGCTCCTCTGTCGACATGCACCACTTTTCTGTACAGCCAATGGTGTCAAGTTAGAATCTTAGATATGGTTAAGGGACGTGGGACTAATCTCTGGAGTATAACTGAGACGTTGTTGCACAGATCTTCCATATTGTGTGTGTGATTCACACATTTTTGTTTATGTGGTCTAGATTGTGGAATTTTGCATTGCTTCTTTCACTATCGGTTTGCAGCTCTTCTACGCACTGGCGGAGAAGGTTGTTAAGATACTTAAATGAAATTCATCTGTCCAATTGTCCTGTCGGGCAGTGAGTTGAATTGACAGTGGGCATACATTGGGCAGTGGTAATACAGTCCTCTTTGCCTCAACACTTGAAATGCTACTGCAGATTTTTATGGGGATTTTCCAGTTTCTTTGAATGCAGATGTGTTATGGATGGGTATAGAACAGTGTTGCCCAATAGAAATCATTGACTGGCCACAGCTGTGGCTATGGGGACACCCTTTCAGCCACAGGCACAAATTTTTGTAGAAAACTACTTGCGCATGATACAGTACCTTGTGTATATTTACTTAACAAACATATACCACCATTAGGTACGACACTTCGCGATCATTCTCTTTCGCCAATGTTTGGAATGCTGGCATGTATTTATCAGACACCGCACATCTTAGTGCAGCTTCTCGGTTTTTGTCCAGCAGTTGCAAGCAGTATTTTGACTACATCAGAGTGATTGCTGAGAATGATGACTCGCACAGCGCGACCTGCCCCTGCCCTCAGTCCAGACCCCTGCTCTCTGTCCAGGATCCGACTCCCACCCCCCGCTCTCGGTCCGGACCCCCCGGACCCTGTTCTCGGTCCAGATGCTGCTTGCCCTTTTCCATGACGTATCCTGTTGGATCTACTCATTATTGGTTGAGCTTGCTTTCTTCTGCTGGTCTGGAGCAGTTATTCCAATTGCTGGAGCTGACCACGATGACCACTCCCCGGCCCCCCCCCCCCCCCCCCACCTCCATACGATGTTGCTGATGTTTTCATGGTACAGAAGTCTGGCGTATTCATCCATGTTGTGCACCATTTTAACAGGTAACCAATTAATAAAGCACAAACACTCATGCACTCTGCTTTTTGTCTTACCATTTTACCAACAAACACACAAAAAGGTTAAAATATTCATGCATACACTGTGCAAATATCATTGAGATCAAGTGCCCAATGACTGATTATTACTGATTTTTTTTATTTTCTAATCAAAAATACAATTAGTAACATTTGGATTCCCAATTAGGCACATGTGGCTGGTGACTAACGTATTCGACAACGGTGGTGTAGAGTATTCACTTCTGTAAATGTCACAGGAGATTTTTAGTAACAAAGAACTTGTATTTATATAGTGCCTTTCACATCCTCGAGAAATCTTAAAGCCTGTTCCAGCCGCTGAATTACTTTTAAAGTGAATTCACTTGTTATGTCGGCAAGCATGGCAGCCAATTTGCACGCAGCAACGTCCCACAAACAGCAGTGAGATGAATGACCAGGGATAAATATTGGCCAAGAAACTGAGAACTGCCGTGCACCTCTTCAAATCGTGCCATGGGATCTTTTACATCCAATGGAGAGGACAGACGTTTAATATCCAATCTGAAAGACGCCTCCTCCATCAGAGCAGCACTCCCTCAGTACTTAAGTGACGGTCTAGTTTATGTGCTTCGGCCCCAGTGTGGCATTTGAACCCGCAGTTGTCTGCCTCGGAGGTGACGGTGCTACCATTAAGTCATGGCTGACACTTAACAAGAGGACGATGCTCGTAATGCATCTCTGGGATTGGTGGTATTTTGTTTCCCATTAATAGTCTAATATCAGTACCACAACAGAGAGCCACTGTAGAAACTAAATTAAATTTGCATTGAACTGACGTGGACAGTTGATCATCACAGAAATGGTTACGAACATATGAAAATGACAGACAGGAAAAGACCCACTGGCCCATCCAACCTGTCCTGTATAATTGTGATGACTAATGCATTACAACATAGACATTCCCTACCCACCCGGAGCCATATAATCTGCTGGGAGAGGTTTGAAAAACAAACAAAATCCCAGACCAATTAGGGAAAAAAAGCTGGAAAACTCCTCACCTAATTCTATCCAAACATACTCTGTCTCTTTGTCACCTGTTTTGCTCTCCTCTCCTGAAGGAGGTGATCCATTTGACAGGTACTAGTGACCCTCCAGTACCGTGCCCAAGTATCACTCCTAATTTGAGTGTATCTGTGAGGTGTTAAACTATGGTGGCATCGCAGCTGAGCCCAATTCAGCATTGAAATCGGGAGCTCCAGCTGTTTACTTTCACTCTCTTTCCCCCCAAACCTTCTCCCAGTTCAAAAATTTTTCAAGAATGCTGAGATTAATCAAAGATGTCCTGGCTGAGATAAGCTAACTCGGCACGAATTAGGGTGAGAAGCTGAAACCTTCCTGGTCTTTACCACCAGGAGAGACGTCATATTTGGGTTGCTCGCCAACTATGATCCCACCACTCTTACCCCCACTACCACCCCCCACCCCCTGGACTCTAACTGGGTGCGAGTTCCACTTCTCTTAATGAAGAACCGGCTACTTGCTGGCAGGACCACTCGTGCATTATTTGCCAACTTCGCAATTGAGTGCCCTTCAAAACCTTGGTAGTACATGGACTCACTGAGCCATTCACTGGTGCACGCAACCAGGATTTCTATTGTCTAATTCATCTCCACAGGACCTTATGTGTTGAATGTTACCATGATAAATGTCGGTGCAATTGTTATTGTGCATTGTCCGAGGCATAGAATATAAGAGCAGGAGGTTATGCTGGAACTGTATAAAACATTGGTTCGGCCACAGCTTGAGCAGTGCCTACAGTTCTGGTCGCCACATTACAGGAAATATGTGATTGCACTAGAGAAGGTACAGAGGAGATTTACGATGATGTTGCCAGGGCTTGAGAATTTTAGCTATGAGAAAAGATTGGATAGGCTTGCGTTGTTTTCTTTGGAACAAAGGAGGCAATGGGGAGATTTAATTGAGGTATATAAAATTATGACAGGACTAGATACAGTGGATAGGGAGGACCTGTTTCCCTTGGCAGAGGGGTCAGTGACCAGGGGGCATAGATTTAAAGTAATTGGCAGAAGGATTAGAGGGGAGCTGAGGAAACATTTTTTCACCCAGAGGGTGGCGGGGGTCTGGAACTCACTGCCTGAAAGGATGGTAGAGGCAGAAACCCTCAACTCATTTAAAAAGTACTTGGATGTGCACTTGAAGTGCCGTAACCTACAGGGCCACGGACCAAGTGCTGGAAAATGGGATGAAGCTGGATAGCTCTTTTTCGGCCGGCATGGCCTCCTCCTGTACCGCAACTTTCTATGATCCTATTGACGCCTGGTCTTAACTGTTAGCTTGGAACCAGTTAAAATTTTAGGAATTCTTTTTTCAACCTCCTTTAACAGATTTTATTCATGCTGTCAAAAATTAGGTGCTTAAATTTTGATTCTGTGCTGCTCCAGTTTAGTCTGGCTGCCCATAAGGTTTAAGTTGATAACATTGAAATAAATCTGCAACCTTGCTCCCTCTCCTTTGGTTCCTAATGAAAAGGCATCGTGGTGAATAAACTCTGGTGATCTATTTGCTATTCACTAACATTTCCAGAAATGTCATCTGTGAATCATTCTTTGTTTATTTAATTTCATGCACTTGAATGTGTTTGCCAGACTTAAGTGACTGACTGTTCCTCCCTCCTTGCTTTTGGCCTCGAGAGGCGACACCAGTGTACCACATGGGCCATGTTACTCAGATAAACCACAAATGGATTGCTTTAATTAACTCTTGCAACCATTTTAAACTTTGCCTGTATTGCTGGGCAGGTATTAGTGGCCCTCCAGTACCATTTTGTTGTGACCGAATAAACGTAGGGCCCCACAAAGTGGAGGCCGTGGCCGCAAGTGTTGAATTATTCTCTGTACGGTGCAGGTAAAGCAGGGTTCTTGGATATCTGCTGTCAACTACTTGAGCTGCACAACGTAACTTGTGGAAATTTAAAGCTTGAA
The DNA here is from genome assembly GCF_035084215.1 of Heptranchias perlo. Classification (NCBI taxonomy): domain Eukaryota; kingdom Metazoa; phylum Chordata; class Chondrichthyes; order Hexanchiformes; family Hexanchidae; genus Heptranchias; species Heptranchias perlo. Next base: position 10,268,790 of record NC_090357.1, on the reverse strand, counting down.
TACTGCTTTGGGAGTCGTGGGTGTTTCATTGTTTGTTGCAGTAACATTGGATGTAGTGATCTTGTGACTTCACATGGCAGTATTTTTTTGAAACGTCAAGTCTGCTTGATGCCTGAACTTAAACAGAGCACCTATCGTGTGTGTGTGTACCGAAATTAATTTTTCTTTGTGAAAATTAGTTTAATTTCCCACATCTTCAATAGATGTTAACATTTTGCCTATCATATGTAGCATTGTGGAGATTTGATTTGGTTGTAGGTATGTGTAATATATCCTGTATGTGGGAGATTAATTCTGGCAATAAACTTCATCTGAGATCTATTGTAGATTCATGCAAAATGTTCAGAATTTGGCTTGATCTTTAGCAAATGTAATCTGAATATCATTATAAAATTTACATAAGTGCCCATCAATGTGGCACCTTTCCCCCTATGTAATACCCCCTTTCCCCTCCCTTTATTCCCATCTCACTGCTATTTTTGTGAAGGATTTTTCTACCTTCTCTAGGTGTCACTGTTCCATTGTGTGGCAGACCCAGATTTGAGTAAGTGGTGCTGATAATCCTACACTAATTTTTATTCAGTAAAATCCATCCCTTCAGTCAAGTGTCTCACCTTATGCATGGTATCCGCTTACCTTACAGGGATTGCCTCTGATAGCGAGTGCATCATTGGAGGCTACCTCATTGGTGTAAACCGTGCAGCCCCAATGTCATCGGTGGGACTGAAACCCTCCTGTTCTGGGACATAGCTTGCTGTCGGTGCGTCCAGGAGTAAATTGTTCATGGGGAAACTAAGTGCCAACAACAGCTGGTGTCAGGCCCATTATTTTTATTGATTGCTCAGCCTGCCCGTACAGTTCGGCAGTCTGTTTTTTTCTCCCATCAACATCTTGGATGGACTTGGGAGGAAATGATAATGTTGCAGTCATAACTGTGTTCGTCCCAATCTTGTACTTGAGCAGCAATTCGGATTTTGCCAAATCTGCTCCACAGAATCAAGAGCCCAAATTCAGCACCGCTCTGTAGCCTAAACTTGGTATAAGATCATGAAATGGATTTGAGGAATTCTGGGGGCAATATTATCCTTTATTGCAACATGCTCTGTGGTGCCCTTGTCTCTGTCCTATTTATACTAACTAAAGTAGGTATGTAACAAATAGGTCTTTTGAAAGAAAGATAAATGACTTAGGTTTGTGATTCTTGAAAGGTAAGAACTGTATTCATTGCATTTCTGAGGTATATTTACCAACCATTTGATTTGTAATTTTACCATTGGGTTAAAATATTTATTATTCTGCTTGTAGCTTGTTGGGCAATTCATCTTGCATTGTATATACAGAGAATACTGAAGATTGACTGAGAATTTCACTCTTATCCATCACTACTTATCAATAATTAAATGTGTGATGTTTAATTAGAGGAACTGTGCATAGGCGATGTGCTTGGCATTTAATTCTTGACATAAAGGTTCTTGGGGGTTTTCTCAGAAAAAGCAGACAGCACAGGAAAGAATGGAGTGTAAGAGAAAGACTTGCATTTATACAGCGTCTTCTGTTTCTCAAACATCTCAAGGTACATACAGTGAATTACTTTGAAGTCCAGCAGCTTTTCAGACATAGGTGTAGCTGTTAGCTAGGTGGGAGGGTGTGGAGGGGAGAATAAAAGCCACTTCTGACCAAGAATTGCATTTGCCATGTCCAGTGTATGTGCCCACAGAGAAGAGCCAGCATTGATTTCAAGAGGCCTGGTAATGGCATGATTTTGAGCTGAAAGGTCGGGTGGATTTACTTTTGAGTCTTTCAAGGTCTTGTACATATCAACACATTTCACATCCTGCTTTGATTCGCTGTCCCCCTGTTGAATTCTTCAAAAAATGTAAAGGAGCCAAGTTTTATCGTACCATGCATACCAAATATTGATGTCAGTTGACCTTCAGGTTGGCCGAGGCCTAGTTTCTTAATCTAATTGGCTTCAATAGTTTTTCTAACTTGGAATTGATCCAGTCTCTGAATAACATCCTGTCAGCTGGCTTCTGGGATGCAGCTAAGAAAGGAGATGCCTTCCTTTAATTTGGTTGGGATTTAGGTGTCTTTAATGTTCTAGTTTCTTCATTGTTTTTATAGGGTTTTCTGTCACAAATGAGATGGATCTGTTTGATTACTCTCTGAAGGCTGATTCACAGGATTCTTGTCGGATTTGATGCATTTGATCAAAGCCACTAAATAAATATTGAATTAACTGCAAAGCTCATTAGTATGCCGGTCACAACACCGGCGTTGCAACATTTGAATTAATGTTACTGATAAAATTTTTACCATCTGCTATGTTTAAATGTCTACAAATTTTATAAACCCTGCCTGTTCAATGTAGGTAATTATACCATGTTACACTAAGCCGTCTCTGTGTTTAATAACACTTGAAGAAAAACTGCTTTTAGTAACACAATTGCATCAATTGAAAGTTGCCAAGTAACCTTGTTGCCATTTTTATTGTCCTTAGCATAAAAAATATATAAAATTTGCTGATCTTGACTTAAGCAAATTGGAAACTGCACTCTCGTCATGATTGTATTTCCCAGTTAACGCTTTACTATTTAGGTTAAACTTGTAGATCCTGTACTTAACTGACATGGGAGTGGATGTGTGGATGTTTAGGCTGTATTTATACTATTTTTTTAGGTGCATTTACATTGGGTTAAGTGCTACCTGCCAACTCCTGATATCTGGGTTTCATGCAACTGGTAGCAGCCACGGAGTAAACTTGCTGGATTCGCTAAGTCCGATTGCTAGGAAGACCCAGCTCTTCCTGGCTGTACAGAGCCCATTCTTTGGGATCCAGCAGCACTAGCACGAGTCTCGCGCATTGTAAAAACAGCTTTTGGGAACTCGATACTGGTGTGAGGCTAATTCCCTTAGCTGGGATCTCACCCCTTCAGGGCTCTCGTGTGCTTTATAGTTTTGAGTCAAACTGCTCCTTTGCAACCGTTAAAAGTTGCAGTATGAATGTGACCTTGAACTGTCCAATCTGATGAACAGATGTTTTGGTTTTATTGGATAAGTTGTTTCTGACAATGCGTCAAAAATCATTGACGATTTAAAAGAAAGAACATGCATTTATATCGTCCGCATTTATGTCCCTGGGACATCCCAAAGCACTTCAAAGCCACTGAATTTGTATTGTAGACAAACTTGGCAAATGAGATAGGTTGGTGGTGTTGGTGAACGGATGAATGTTGACCAGCACACAGAGAGGACTTCATGCTGTTGCTCAGATAATGATCGTTTACCTCCACCTGAGAGGTTAGGCAGGACTTTGGTTTAACATTTCATCCAAAAGGCAGCACTTCTGACACCATTGAACTTCTTAAGAACCACACTGGAGTGTCAGCCTGCATTATGTTCTAACGTGGCAATTGAACCTACAAACTTCTAACTCAAGCTCTGTGGCAGCACTCTCCTCCGACTGACACGATACATTAGATGCTTTTTAAAAATGTGTTGTCAAATCTGTTGTTCCAGTCAAACTTTGTCATTTTTATGAGTAGGAATGTTTATTTCAAGAGGAAGAAAAACCTGGAAAGGGGGGGTGCGGGGGGAGGGAGTACTTTGATTAAATGATTGTAGGAATCATAAGTATGGAATAAGTGCATTGTGTTGTGAATGCCTGTCTGAGTTGTTCAGCACAAGTGGTAACTATAATTAATGACAGTTCAGAGATGTAACAGGTATCAGCATTTCACTGCTAAATTGTGGGGTTTTTAGATATGTGTCTCATTCATGTACAGTGTCAGTTGGATGCAGTGTCTAATGATGGAAGTTCCCAAAGGTAAATGAAACTGACTTAATAACCTATTTTCAGAAAGGCTTAACTTTGCTGTGTCTTTAGCTTTCAATATCCCTGCTGTACTAACAACTTATGGGTGGGGGGGAGTCACAAAAATGCAGAGGCTTCTATTAATACATGCAAAATTATGTAGTGTACACCAAATTGACTTAATTTTTGTGAACAGTCGTACCACGAAAGAAGCTGGCTACCCTTCCAGCACTTTCCCGACTAATTCTGCAGCCATTTTGGAGGTCAAAGTGCAGCATGTGGGGAGATTAAGTAATCTGTAACCAATAACAACTTGACCTGGCATTATTGTTCTAAGAATTCAACTAACTGGATGACTTGGAGCTGCACAGCCAAAAACACAATCGTTACGATCTGACTGAGGTCGTGTGCTGTAAGATAAAGCTGTTGTCTGCTTAATTGAATTGGTTTCTGCATTCATAACTAAGCTCAGTCACACAATCTGTGTTATTTGACTTGGAACTTTATCAGTGCTGATTGGCAATTTACCTCTTCCTGGGTAATTGACATGACCTAATTATTGTCAATATGCTTATCCAGTCTTCTAATTGCTGAGAATATAACCATTGTACAAATTGTGACAGAATGCCACGGTTGTGTCGTGATGTAAACTCTGGTTTTAGCGGGTTCTCAGATCGTGTTTGTGCCCGTGAACAAAAACACATTATTGATGGGAAGATTTACTCGATCGTTCTGAGCGTTTGTGTTGCTATAGGAATGGTCTAGATGGTTTCCATTGCCAATGCCTGTCTTTGGTTTTTGAAGCTGTTGTAAATACGCTGATGACTTAGAAGCCACAAACCAAAACAATAGATAGTTTTATTTAATAACCAATAATGCAGCCTAAATAGCTCCTTTATTTGTGCAAATGATTCACATAATAAAATACTTCGAAACTGTTGGGGAAACTAGCACCCTCTAATACCCATGATTGGTGCAGGCAGATAATTTGGTTTAAAAATCTCAGCCTTTTTACTTTGATGCCTAAAAATGTGTGTGGGAGGTGACAGATGATTCAGTACAATGCATCTAATTTTACATGCGTATGCATTTTGATTAGGGGAGAGGTAGCCTCTTCATGCAGTAATCACATTTAATCGCTGTTGGGTATGACAGGTGATCATTAAATTAACAGCTATTCACCACATATCCGAGTTGATAAATGTGGTTTAGGATGGCTGCAATAGAACTATTAAATTTTGTACAAAATCAGGCATTTACAAATCGGTCTAGGGTTACTGTATTATAATTGAAATCTGTTACGGGAACTCCAAACTGCAAAGTAGAAATTACAGTAGTACTGTGACTATCGAAGGCATTTTTAAAAGTCTGTGCAATCTGCAAACTGGTGCCCTGCAATTTTAGCTGTTAAACCAATGGTGTGAAAATCCTGTTCTCCAATTAGTGACCATTTGAATATCCAGTGACATGGAAACATATAAAGTACTTCGATCTGTGCGTCCAGTTCACACGAGAGGAGCAGTCAGACACATGAGCTGTGTGCATGGATCTCCTGATTGACATTGTGAATTGCTGGTCCAAATCAGCTGGCCAGTTAGTTTATTTGTAATACCCTATTTGTTTCTGTAATTTATATTAAACTGTGTTTGCAGTGCCACAGAGGCAGTGTCTCAAATTGGTGCATTTCCTGCAATTCTTGGAATGGATACTTTCTACAAACTTTGATCAGCATTCCATAGCTTATCAAAAATTCCATTGTTTTTAGTTTCCAATATCTCTGAAACTTCTAACTACAAATTTTACAGAAAGGATACAGGAATGGATTCCCAGCATTTAGTGAGCCAGAACAGGAGGTGTCTAACTTAGCAGACTGAAAAAGTTGCGTAAATCTGGTTTTGCAGTGTCAGTTGAACTCCTGAAGTCATCTCCTTTTTCTACCAGAGCTCACCATCAATGATGGAGAATTGCCACAGTTGCAAAGTCCCTCAATGCTAAAGTGCCTTTAAATTCAACTTACCCTACTCACTCCGTTCCTTGGTATAGAGATTTCCAATGATGCCTGGCTGGTTGAAGTGCTCCACATCTTTGTGTTGGCTTCAATTGGCCCAGAAGATGACTGAAATGATTCAGTAGCTCCTTTACTCTTGTGGTAATAACATACAGAGCCTTGAAAAACTGCCTCCAGTGTTTTGTTACAACCAGTCACTTAAAAGAACTTCTTTGTTCCTGCAAAATTGAGGTGTTTTTAAAAAGTCTGCTTTTCATGTTTTGAGTGGACACCATCATTGGTACTGAAATGTGAACTGCTGCAGTGCACTTCAGCCATTTTAGAAATAAATAAGGCTGAATTTTTTTAGTAATTGAAAACATCAGTAATGAAATGTTAACAACCCAAGATGAAGATGTCCCAATAAACCAAATGTAACGTTCTGCAGACAGACTTGATTTATTCCCAGACCTGAATCACCCACGCACAAATCTCAGTTGTAAGCTGATTTTCATTGCTTAGGGAATGCACTTATTCATCTGCTTTCTTCAGGGTATCCAAGGGAAAAGAGATCCAACCGTGGCTAACTAGAGAAGTTAAGGATAGTATTAGATTAAAAGAAGAGGCTGACAAATGTTGCCATAAAGCGTCGTCATCCTATGGATTGGGAGGGTTTTGGAAATCAGCAAAGGATGACCAAGAAATCGCTAAAGAGAGAGAAAATTGAATGAGAGTAAACCAGGAAGAAATATAAAGAACAGATTATAAGGGCCTCTACAATGTATCAAAAGCAAGAGATTAGCGAAAGTAAACATGGGTCCCTTAGAGGCAGAGACAGGAGAAATTACAATGGGGAATAAGGAAATGGCAGAGACATTAGACAAATATTTTGTATCTGTCTTCACAGTAGAAGACACAAAAAAACATACCGGCAATAGCGGGGAACTAAGAGTCTAATGAGAGTGAGGAACTTAAAGTAATTAATATTAGTAAAGAAGTAGTACTGGAGAAATGAATGGGACTAAAAGCCAACAAATCCCCTGGACCTGATGGCCTACATCCTCGGGTTTTAAAAGAGATGGCTGCAGAGATAGTGAATGCATTGGTTTTGATCTTCCAGAATTCCCTAGATTCTAGAATGGTCCCCGTGGATTGGAAGGTAGCAAATGTAACCCCGCTATTCAAGAAAGGAGGGAGGGAGAAAACACGGAATGAAAGACCGGTTAGCCTAACATCAGTCGTCGGGAGAATGGTAGAATCCAGTATTAAGCACGTAGTAACAGGGCACTTAGAAAATCATAATATGATTAGGCAGAGTCAACATGGTTTTTTGAAATGTTTGACAAATCTACTGGAGTTTTTTGAGAATGTCACTGGCAGGGTAGATAAAGGGGAACCAGTGGATGTAGTATATTTTGGATTTTCAAAAGGCATTCAAAGTGCCACACAGGAGATTGTTACAAAAGATTAGGGCTCATGGGATTTGGGGTAATACATTAGCATGGATTGAGGATTGGTTAACGGACAAAAAACAAAGAGTCGGAATAAAGGGGTAATTTTCCGGTTGGCAGGTTGTAACGAGGGGGCTGCCACAAGGATTAGTGCTTGGGCCTCGGCTGTTTACAATCTATATTAATGACTTAGATGAGGGCACAGAGTGTAATGCATCCAACTTTGCTGATGATACAAGGCTAGGTGGGACAGTAAGCTGTGAGGAGGATGCAAAGAGGCTGCAAAGTGATAACAGACAGATTAAGTGAATGGGGGAGAAGGTGGCAGATGGAGTATAATGTGGGGAAATGTGGAATTATCTACTTTGGTAGGAAGATTAGAAAAGCAGAATATTTTTTTAAAAGCTGAGAGACTAAGAAATGTTGGTAGTCAGAGGGATTTGGGTGTCATTGTATGTGAATCACAGAAAGTTAACATGCAGGTACAGCAAGCAATTAGGAAGGCAAATGGTATTTTAGCCTTTATTGCAAGGAGGTTGGAGTATAAGAGTAAGGAGGTCTTGCTGCAATTGCATAGGGCTCTGGTGAGACCACACCTGGAGTACTGGTCTCCTTACCTCAGGAAGGATATACTTGCCTTAGAGGGGGTGCAATGAAGGTTCACTAGATTGATTGCTGGGATGAGAGGGTTGTACTGTGGGGAGAGGTTGAGTAGAATGGGCCTATCGTCTCTGGCGTTTAGAAGAATGAGAGGTGATCTCGTTGAAACGTATAAAATTCTTAGAGGGCTTGACAGGATAGATGTGGAGAGGCTGTTTCCCTTGGCTGCAGAGTCTAGAACTGGGGGACATAGTCTCAGGATAAGGGGTGGGCGATTTAGGACTGAGATGAGGAGGAATTTCTTCACTCAGAGGGTTGTGAATCTTTGGAATTCTCTACCCCAAAGGGCTGTGGATGCTCAGTCATTGAGTATATTCAAGACTGAGATTGATAGATTTTTAGACACTAAGGGAATCAAGGGATATGGGGATCGGGCGGGAAAGTGGAGTTGAAGTAGATGATCAGCCATGATCTGATTGAATGACGGAGCAGGCTCGAGGGGCCATATGGCCGACTCCTGCTATTTCTTACGTTCTTAAGCCTTTGTATTGGTTGCATACTGTAGCAGTGCCCTTAAGTCTAGCTGCTGGCAGCCCAAAGTATTCTTGTGGCATTTGCCAAATTTTTTTTAAGTGGGCATTTCCCATGGCCAGCTTTATCGAATGCTGCAAGGTTAATTAGAGTACGCACGGCCCACATATTGGGAGTTCTCTGCACTAGCATGGCACGAAACCAGTATAAAAGTGGCATTGTTTGTACCAACTTTAAAAAAAACTCCTTTTATACTACATTGAGCTACAGAGGGAATTACAAGCTTGGTTGTGTTCCTGCAAGTCTGATTTTCACTGTTCCCAGTTTAGCGTGATCATGACCTTTTTTATAAATTTAGTGGAGTAATTTGACCAACAGTGATGCATTGCAGCTTGGGATCCCAGCTGTCTCATTCTTTGCTGTTATGGAAAAAATATTTCCAATAAAATGGAGAAGCTCTATGGAAAAAGGATTGGATTCCTTCAAGTACAGTAAGGCTCTTGCAGTCTGTTGGGCTTTTTGCCAAGTGTTGCCTTTATTTCTGTAGATTCAACAAAGTCACAAATGACATCCTCTGTGACTGCAATGCACTATCCCTCCTCTTCCTTATCCTATCTGCAGCCTTTGACGTGGTCGACCACACCTTTCTCCTCCAATGCCTCTCCTTCGTTGTCCAGCTGAGTGGGACTGCCCTCACCTGGTTTCAATCTTACCTATCCAGTCGGAGCCAGAAAATCTCCTGCAATGCTTTCTCTTCCTGCCCCCCCACCATTACCTCGTGAGTCCCACAGGATTTATCATTGGCCCCCTCCTATTTCTCATCTACATGCTGCCCCTTGGCGACATGACGTCAAGACCTCGATGTACGCTGACGACACCCAGCTCTATCGAACCATCACCTCTCTCTGCCCATCCACTGTGTTATCAGGATGCTTATCTGACATCCGGTCCTGGATGAGCCGCAAAGACTGAAGCCGTTGTCTTCGGCCCTCATCATAAATTCCGTTCTCTATCCACCGATTCCATCTCCCTCCCTGGCCGCTGTTTCAGACTGAACCAGACTGCTCACAACCTCGCGTCCTATTTGACCCTGAGCTGAGCTTCCAACTCCATATCCTCTCCATCACAAAGAGTGTCTACTTTCACCTCCGTAACATTGCCCGTCTCTGCCCCTGCTTCAGCCCATCTGTTGCTGAAACCCTCATCAGTGCTTTTGTAACCTTCAGACTCCACTATTCCAGTGCTGTCCTGGTCGGCCTCCCATCTTCCACCCTCCATGAACTTGAGCTCATCCAAAACTCTGCTCTCCGCATCCTAACTTGCACCAAGTCCCGTTCACTCATCACCCCTGTGCTCGCTGACGTACATTTGCTCCTGGTCCACCAACACCTCTATTTAAAAAAAAATTCTCATCCTTGTATTCAAATTCCTCCATGGCCTCACCCCATCCTATATCTGCAACTTCCTCTGAGAACTCTGCGTTCCTCCAACTCGAGCCTGTTATGCATCATCCACTTCCTTGGCCCCGCCAATGGCGGCCGTGCCTTAAGCCAGCTCAGCCCTCAGCTGTGGTATTCCCTTCCTAAACCTCTCCATGAAGTAAGTTTGAATGGTCTCGCTATAGTTCCTAATTTGGCGCGAATTTGAAAAACCTGAGCTCTTTCTAGTCTTCAATAACCTTCCGCCACGCTGAGTATTCGATGCTTGACCAGTCCATTTGTGCTATTATTTCATGTAGACTTCCCACGTTACTTCCATGTTATGAACTGTTGCTCTTTTAGCTGCAAGTTAATGCTTTCTTGTTTACCACTGAGTAGAGATTAGAGTATCTTGTATAATGGAATGCAGTTATCTAACTGTTGCTGCTCAGAGTTGCATATCTGCACATTGTCAAAGTGCTGATATACTTTTACTTACCTCCAGCTAAGATCTGAATCTAAAAGGCTTCTTATAGACAGGTTGGAGTAGGTTATTTTGCTTTGACTAATTGCTAAGCATGTGCTTTTGGCAGCAATACTCGCAAAAACTTTTTAGAAGACAAGTCAAATCTCATTCTGGAATTTCTGGCTTGTTAACCAAAATTTCTGTCTTTCTATTGAGCAGAATTATATCTTTAGGCTAATCATGAAACAGCTTGAAGTGGAGTCAACTGTCCTCCTTGGAAGAATACCAGGGGGTTCTGTACTCATGTGGACATGAATGGCTTGGATTCAGCAGAGGAACAAGGACATTGGGGAAACAAATTGTCATTGTTTGCTTGTGGTTGTTCTTTTGAAGGTGGATTGCCCTTGTTTTTGCTTTTTTCTGCAGGCAGGCTTCCATGAATATCCATTTTCTTAAACTTGCTACAGCTCAATAGTGACCCAAAGGCCATCTTTATTTGCCTTTTTTTCTCCTCCCCCCCCCCCCCCCCTTCTCTTACTCACCCACCTCTCTGCTCCCCCTCCCTCGCAACACTTGGGGTATGATTCTTTAGTCTGGTGTCCAAGACAGTGAGCTGTGCCCACAGTTCCCCATGCAGTGGAATATGGTTTAGATTATTAAACCGATTAGAAAATTAAAAATCTTTTCTCATTTGGGAATCCAGCATTAGCTGTACGTTTGTTTTTCATCATTTTGCCCTTTCTATTTCTTTTCCCTGTTATTTCCCATTGAATGAACTCTCCTCTTTCCAGATTAAGTGGACACTCTTTGCACGCTTTGGGGAGGTTCTCGCATCCTTTTGTCATTCCTGAGGGGGTGCAGAGTTCTTGCGGGTTGGGAATTTTGCCCATGCTCTCCAGATATGCCCCGTCCCCAAACCATTTTCCCGGGTCAGGGTTCATTGCATGGCCACGCCGAGTGACGTTCCAACTGTCAAGAGGGAGCCTGCAAGTGGGAGGGTGAAAAATCCCGGCAGTGCTACAGTGGGTTCCGCTGCAGCAGCAAGAGAGGCAGCAAGGAGCCTAAAAGGGGCAGAAGGACGTCAAAGATGGCAGCGAAAGCCTTGACTGAGACTGAAGCCTTCAGGTAAGTGCTTGGCTCAACTTGGAGGGACAGGAGACTGCTACACAACCCTCTTCTACTGGGGAAGCTATGGGCCTTTACCGCTGCCTCCTGGGGCCCATCACCACCGTCCATGGCAACCCAGGAAGCAGTATTTAGTGGGGCTGATGAGTGGGAAATCGTCCAGGGACTGGGACCAACCTTCGCTGCCATTTGCACATGTTTGGCAGGGAAGAAGTGGCCTAAGGGTGATTCTGGGGAGAGGAGGGAAATCCCGATCGGGTTGGTGAGTTGGTGGTTGACCTCTCCGTCCAAATTTTCCCTTTTTCCTGTGACATTCCTGCCTGATTTTGGCTGGGATCTGAGCAGAGTTGCCCTCAGTCCTCCCCTGCGTTGGTAAAGCCGAATTCTGTACATTTTCAGGGACAGACACCATGAAAAGGGGCTTGTTTTATAATTAATGTATTCCTGAATAATTAGGGCATCCACAATCTGCTTTCATATGGCAGCATTTCAAGAGGTGGTGAGAGCTCAGTTTGACATGTACGAAATAGTGCAGTTTTGTGGGGGGAGGGAGAGGGAAATGGAGATGAACAATATAAAGTAAAAGAACTCTTGCAGAAAAGATGTTAATTATGGACTGTCCCTAACTTTGAATATTTCAAGGACAAAACTACAAGCTGTTGGATTGAAACCCTGCTATTGTCCTGTCGTGCTTGTTGCCAATTTTTTTAGCACACAGAATGACAGTAAGAATCACCCATGTAATTGTACAAAATAACTAAATAAAAAAGCTGCTGCCCAAACGGTCATGGATCAGATCTAACATCTCCATGTTTTTATGTCCCATGCTACCATTTAACACCTAGACTATGAAGCAAGTTTCTGTCCAACTGTTCAAGTCCTGCTGTCCAAAAAAAAAAATCAGTGTAGACTTGAATTAAATTTGTAAGACCTTGTTTTCTCTGAAATTTGTGGCTTAAGAACAGCACTTGACACTTGCTTTCAGTCCCAGTATGAGTGTATGTCTTTTGGGGGAGGGGGTGAAGACGAGAGAAGAAGGTTGTTGAAATCTTGGGATGCCAATCATAACATGCAAAAATTGTTCCTTTATTTTTAGAAGCTGAACTGTAGGCGTAACTCGTGCTGCCATTTGGCATATTTAGTGTATTGGTAACAATGCACTTCAGGAAAAATTGCATTCCAGCCATTGCTCTCCAGTAATATCCTTAACTCATCAGCTCAAATTGTACCTACTAAAGAGGCAGACCCATAACCAGCAATACTCCACCCAAGTATTATAACCTGTAAATGCTCACATACATAAGCTAAGTTTGGAAGGAAAAATTCTGCAATGTATTGTTGGGCGTTTTCTTTGACTCAGGTGGACACAGTCCGAACGTTGCACCATATTCGCCATTACACTACATTGAAACACTGCATAATAGCAACTTTTCAAATATCTCGAATTAAATTGGTCTCCATGTTACTGATGTTGTCACCTTGTACTAGGTGCAATTTTTGAAGTTCTTCCAGGATTAATCCCACTCTTTTTTTTGAATTCCAGTAACCCCTGGAAAACCATACATTAACAGGTGGTGAGGTTTCCAGGCCTGTCCATATAATATTAGAACTCATCGGTATACAGACAATATTGAAGACTCTGTAGGGTGCTGTAATCCAGTCCCTTCACATCAAGCTGCATTTATAACTGCACAGCTTAACATGTACTTACTCAGTATTTATCCTTATCCCCCAATACCCAGAGGACTTTTATCTTGCCACCACAAGTAGCGTGTGGTTTCAATTTTTAATGAAACGTTAGTCTGTTGAACAAATATCAAGGCAAAGAGGATGTGAAGTAACTTTATTGGGGTGAGTTAAAAGGCAATATAAAATCTTTTGATACGTGTCCAACACCTTTTGACTTTTTTTCATCTCTTCACCCCCACCACCCTGCACCATCACCACCTCCTAAAACAGATATTGATTTTTTTTTGGGGGGGGGGGGGGGGGGGGAAGGTGGTGGTGGGTGGGGGAAGAACCAATGTTGTACTGAGGCTGAATCTATTTTAAACAAGCCTATTGATAGACAGCCGTAACAAGATACATTCAACATTTTATTTATGCAGTTTACTCCTGATACTTTTTTTTAAAATTCAAATTATTGGAATTAACACTCAGAAGTTGGAATTTAGCGCTGACAATTATCAGATAATTCGAATTAAGCAACTTTGAGTGAAGAGAAATAGACTGGACAGTCAGAATCCTGCTTTCACAATTCAAAATCCTGGACGATAGTGGACTTGAACTTCATGTCTTCCATTATCAAACAGTATAAATTTAAAAATTATATTTTCCTTCCAACTAAATGTATGTATTCTAAAACACAACATTCCTTGCGCACAAGATGAACTGATATTTTGTGGTATTTTCTTTTTCAAGTAAGAAAGAACAAACTTCCATTTGTGTAGCACATCATCAAACCTCAAATGCCTAAATGTGTTTCATATGCAATGAATTGCTTTGAAGCGCAGTCACTGTTATTTAGATAAACACAGCAGCCATTTTGCACACAAACGTTCTCCACAAACAACAATGAGATCAAAGACCAGTTAATCTCGTTTTGGTAATGTTGATTGAGGAGGATTGTTGACCAGGGTGCCAGAAGAACTTTCTCCTCTTAGTCAAACGGTGTCACGGGGATCTTCAATGTCCACTGTGAAAGCCAAATGGGGCCTTGACTGAAGGTCAGCACGTCGGAGAGTGCAGCATTCCCTCACCTGCTTAATTGATAACTGTTCCTGATGAGTGCATTTATGCAAAGTAGCTTTCAGACTGGTCACTGTATTGTTGCTAACCTGTCCTATAAGTTATCAAGATGGGCAAGATGTTTGGCTTCTGCGATGTTTGGCTTCTGCGTGTGTTAGTGACTAAGCAGTTTGAAGGGATGATATTTTGTTCTCTGCTCCAGAATTGACTGGTCTAAAATTTGTTAAAATGCTGCCATGGTGGCTGCTGAGGAATCTTTCTACTGGAGCTAAGGCCATTTGCAGAACCATCACCCTTCAGTTTTACTTGGATATATAACAAATGAAAATTAGCAGATCAAACCCAGTCACTCAACAAAGTCAGGCTGCTGATTATATTTTTTGCAAATTGCCGTCAAGTCATCTGGTTTGTGAAGACAGTTGACTGGACTGCGCCCCACTTACTTTCTTCAAATGGATCACAGTTGGGCTGATATTGTCAGGCCATTACAGTTCCGTTTCTGTCAGTTGGAGACACTTAAAATCAGCCCCAGTAATTGGATAGCAGCAAACTGTACAATATTTATATTATGAGCCATAGTTTTTTTTAGTAGAATGGGGAGAAATTGCATCTGATCTCTTATTAATGCACACCCTGATGTTAGCTCCTCTCTAATATGCAACATATTGGCAGAGTTACTTTAAGGATGCTCTGGGATTGTTGCACAGAGTCTGTGTACTTAAATCACAGAACAGGGTGAAACCAGTTGTGAAATGAGTGCCGAAAGGATTCAGACGATGCAGTTTGCAGTCTGTTGTTTCTCTATTACCATGACTGCAGAAGATGCGCCAAGATGTGAGCTATTTCCCTCCTACCAGTATATATTATAGCAAACATCATACTTGCACCAGTGGGGGTGCGGTAGTGTCGTGGTTATATTACTGGACGAGCGATCCAGTATTGAAATCCCAGCATGGCAGTTTGAGAACTTGACTTCGGTTTTAAAAAAAAATCTGGAAATATCAGTAAATGTGACCATAAAACTGTCGATTGTCATAAAACCCAATTGGTTCACTAAGAAAATCTGCCGTCCTCACCCGATCTGGCTTATGCGTGACTCCAGTCCCACACCGACGTGGTTGACTCTTAACTGCCTTCTGAAGTTTGGGCAACTAGGAATGGGCAATAAATACCAGCCTTGCCAGCAATGCCCACATCCCGAAAATGATTTTTAAAAAAATTCACTTCAGTGTGCCAGTACACTTGCCCTTAATTCATTAATCCCACGAGTGGTGGACTCATAAATGCTGGTACTTCACCCTATCTCAAAATTTCCACACCACCTGAGGAAGGAGGAAGCCTCCGAAAGCTTGTGGGATTAAAAATAAAATTGTTGGACTATAACTTGGTGTTGTAAAATTGTTTACAAATATCTCAAAATTGGCAGGGCTGAAATCTATTAAGCTAACTGTATTGCTGGGTGTGTTTTACAATTCAATTTGGCATGGTTCAAAAACTAGTCACCAATGAACTTGACTATAACCCAAGCAACATGGCAATCCATAGCCCACACCAGCCCATCATTTCAGGCGTGGGTAATAGGCTGTGAAGATTGGGTACAGTGATGGTGACTAGTTGCTGGCTGTATTTACATAATTCTGAGCAGGGAGAGTGGGATTGGTTGGGGTGGCTCTTGGAGCAAAATACTTGTGCAGACGTGATGAACCAATTGGCATGCTTCTGTGCCGTGACGTTCTGTGATTCCTGTGCGTGATCTATAAATTGCAGTGGCTTATTGTACAAGTCCAGGGGCTTAAAAGCCTCAGTTCAAGTTCAAGAACACGTTATACTATAAACTATAACTAATATTAAATAACCCCTACGATTTGTAGTTTTGCTAGTGGATTGGCTGAGCCTTCAGATAGTTCAGGAATAAAAATGATTCCCTATGACAACCAACACTTTGTTGTTGCTATCCTTTCCGCCCCCTCGTTTTCTCGCATACTCTCCTTGCAGTGCTGATGCCTGCTGTTTGTGTTATCCTTAAAATGCGTCTGTCTTCACAAAAGAGGGGGACGATGCAGACATTGTAGTTAGGGAGGAGGAGTGCGAAATATTGGATGGGATAAACATAGTGAGAGGAAATATTAAGGGGTTAAGCATCTTTGAAAGTAGATAAATTGCTAGGCCCGGATAAAATGTACCCCAGGCTGGTAAGAGAAGCAAAGGAGGAAATAGCAGAGGCGCTGACCATCATTTTCCAGTCCTCTCTGGCCATAGGCGTGGTACTGGAGTACTGCTAACATTGTACCATTGTTTAAAAAGGGAGAAAGAGATAGACCGAGTAATTACAGGCCAGTCAGCCTCAGTGGTGGGCAAATTATTGGAGAAAATTCTGAGGTACAGTATAAATCGTCATTTAGAAAGGCACAGATTAATCAAGGACAGTCAGCACGGATTTGTTAAGAAAAGGTCATGTCTGACTAACTTGATTGAATTTTTTGAGGAGGCGACAAGGAGGGTCGGTGAGGGTAGCGTGTTTGATGTAGTCTACATAGATTTTAGCAAGGCTTTTGATAACGTCACGCATGGTAGACTGGTCAGAAAAGTAAAAGCTCATGGGATCCAAAATTGGCTCATCGGCAGGAGGCAAAGGGTAATGGTCAACGGGTGTTTTTGTGACTGGAAGGTTGTTGCTAGTGGGGTTCCGCAGGGCTCAATACGAGGTCCCTTGCTTTTCGTGGTATATATGAAAGATTCAGATTTATATGTCGGGGGCATGATTAAGAAGTTTGCAGATGATATGGAAGTTGGCCGTGTGGTTGATAGTGAGGATGAAAGCTGTAGCCTGCAGGAAGATATTAATGGATGATCCATCTCTGCCTCCTCCCGATATCCCCACCATCATAGAAGCCAGTCTTCAGCCAATTCAATTCACTCCACGTGATATCAAGAAACGGCTGAGTGCACTGGATAGAGCAAAGGTTACGGGCTCTGACAACATCCCGGCTGTAGTGCTGAAGACTGGTGTTCCAGAACAAGCCGCACCTCTAGCCAAACTGTTCCAGTACAGCTACAACACTGGCATCTACCCGACAATGTGGAAAATTGCCCAGGTATGTCCTGTCCACAAAAAGCAGGACAAATCCATTCCGGCCAATTACCGCCCCATCAGTCTACTCTCAATCATCAGCAAAGTGATGGAAGGTGTCGTCGACAGTGCTATCAAGCGGCACTTACTCACCAATAACCTGCTCACCGATGCTCAGTTTGGGTTCCGCCAGGACCACTGGGCTCCAGACCTCATTACAGCCTCGGTCCGAACGTGGACAAAAGAGCTGAATTCCCGAGGTGAGGTGAGAGTGACTGCCCTTGACATCAAGGCAGCATTTGACCGAGTGTAGCACCAAGGAGCCCGAGTAAAATTCAAGTCAATGGGAATCGGGAAAAACTCTCCAGTGGCTGGAGTCATACCTAGCATAAAGGAAGATGGTAGTGGTTGTTGGAGGCCAATCATCTCAGCCCCAGGACATTGCTGCAGGAGTTCCTC
Source organism: Heptranchias perlo (assembly GCF_035084215.1). Taxonomy (NCBI): domain Eukaryota; kingdom Metazoa; phylum Chordata; class Chondrichthyes; order Hexanchiformes; family Hexanchidae; genus Heptranchias; species Heptranchias perlo. The sequence goes on along the minus strand of NC_090357.1, from coordinate 10,251,121 downwards.
AGGGCAGTGTCCGAGGCCCAACCATCTTCAGCTGCTTCATCAATGACCTTCCCTCCATCATAAGGTCGGAAATGGGGATGTTCGCTGATGATTGCAGTGTTCAGTTCCATTTGCAACCCCTCAGATAATGAAGCAGTCCGTGCCCGCATGCAGCAAGACCTGGTCAACATCCAGGCTTGGGTTGATAAGTGGCAAGTAACATTCGCGCCAGACAAGTGCCATGCGATGACCATCTCCAACAAGAGAGAGTCTAACCACCTCCCCTTGACATTCAACGGCATTACCATCGCCGAATCCCCCACCATCAACATCATGGGGGTCACCATTGACCAGAAACTTAACTGGACCAGCCACACAAATACTGTGGCTACGAGAGCAGGTCAGAGGCTGGGTATTCTGCGGCGAGTGACTCATCTCCTGACTCCCCAAAGCCTTTCCAACATCTGCAAGACACAAGTCAGGCGTGTGTTGGAATACTCTCCACTTGCCTGGATGAGTGCAGCTCCAACAACACTCAAGAAGCTTGACACCATCCAGGACAAAGCAGCCCGCTTGATTGGCACCCCATCCACCACCCTAAACTTTCACTCCCTTCACCAACAGCGCACCGTGGCTGCAGTGTGCACCATCCACAGGATGCACTGCAGCAACTCGCCAAGGCTTCTTCGACAGCACCTCCCAAACCCGCAACCTCCACCACCTAGAAGGACAAGGACAAGGGCAGCAGGCACATGGAACAACACCACCTGCACGTTCCCCTCCAAGTCACACACCATCCCGACTTGGAAATATATCGCCGTTCCTTCATCGTCGCTGGGTCAAAATCCTGGAACTTCCTTTCTAACAGCACTGTGGGAGAACCTTCACCAAACGGACTGCAGAGGTTCAAGAAGGCGGCTCACCACCACCTTCTCAAGGGCAATTAGGGATGGACAATAAATGCCGGCCTCACCAGCGACGCCCACATCCCGTGAACGAATTTTTTCAAAAATGGACTGATCAGGTGGCCACTAAAATGGCAAATGGAATTCAATCCGGAGAAGTGTGAGTTAATGCATTTGGGGAGGGACCTTGGAGGACATGTCCACAGATCCCTGAAGGTAGCAAGACAGGTCGATAGGGAGGTTATGCTAAAACTGTATAAAACACTAGTTAGGCCACAGCTAGAGTCCTGCATACCGTTCTGGTCACCACATTAGAGGAAAGATGTGATTGCACTAGAGAGAGTACAGAGGGGATTTAGGAGCATGTTGTCAGGACTGGAGAATTTTAGCTGTGAGGAAAGATTGGAGAGCTTGGGGTTGTTTTCTTTGAAACAGAGGAGGCTGAAGGGAGATTTAATTGAGGGGCCTCGATAGAATGGTTCGGAAGGACCTATTTCCCTTGGCAGAGAGGTCAATAACCTGGGGGAATAGCTTTCAAGTAATTAGTGGAAGAATTAGAGGGGATTTGTGTAGAAATGTTTTCACCCAGAGGGTGGTGAGGGTCTGGAGCTCACTGCTTGAAAGGTGGTCGAGGCAGAAACCCTCTTCAAGTGCATATCCAAGTACTTTTTAAAACGTGAATTGCAATAATCTACAAGGCTACGGACCAAGAGCTGGAAAGTGGGATTAGGCTGGATAGCTCTTTTTCAGCTGGCACAGACACGATGGGCCGAATGGCCTCCCTTTCTGCCGTAAATTTCTATCATTCTATGAAAATAAAAGCAGGTGTAAAATTTGTTGAGGCGAGGGTCATTGGACTTTGAACTATTTTTTTAAAATAATGGTGTTGGGATATGATTTAAGTGGGCTTGAAAAGTGTGTGGTGGCAGTGCGGCAGCAGTGTAATATGTAAAGCAGCTCTTGATGCAGGCAGGGTGGCTTGAAAGCCATGAAAGTGAGCTGGATGGGCTATTTTTCATTGGGTGGGAGAGAAAAAGATCCCCTTCTACTTATGGCTGAAGCACTCGACTACATGACCTTGGAAGTGTCAGTACAGTGTAACAACAGCACTTCTGGAAATTCAGAGAGTATATTTCAGAATGCTGTGCAGTATTGTTGCCTGGTACAATGTTGGCTGCATATTCACTCTTTTTTTTCAGACTTGAATTACTATTTTTTGTTGTTTTCATGTTGTCAAATTCTGATTAGATTACTGTGATTACTTAAGGGCTATAAAGGTCTTGGTATGATTCTCAAAACAGGCCACATTTAAACACATCCTAAGCATGTCTTGGTGTAAATAGTCAACTCTGTGCTGATGCAGTTAACTCTCATTCAAGATATTAATCCGGTTTATGATTTAACGTCCATTTTTAAATGAGATGAGTTAAGAAATGGGATTTATTGGTGAAATCATGGATCGGATTTTTTTTATGCCCACGATTTCTGGTGTTCGTCTGTTCCTTGTGTTGGAAGTTGTCTTTGGAGCATCCGAATTCTTCTTTTATTTGGGACCAGCTTTTGGGTGGATTTTAATTTTGTACCTCACAATTTAGAGAACTGATGTACATTTTAGATTTTGGTCCAGGCGTCCTGTCTCAGTTAATGCAATGAAGGGAGATGGAGGAGAGGGATGAAGTGGAACCTGAAGTGGATGTAATGAAATGTGAGGTGATGGGGGAGGAAATCCTTTATCATTCACCACCGATTCAAGGCAAAGCTGATTGGATTGTGTAATATGAAATGTGGTTCTATTTCCTGCAGGGGAAACGTCCCTAATTATTTCAAGAGGTTAATATAGGGATCCTAGAAAACTTTTCGGTTAAGCCAACATCCCGGTAAAATATTTGATAACTGGCAAAATAGAAACTTTTCTTAATTTTCTCAAAATTGTCTACATTTGCTTTGGAGATTTTTACAAACCTATTTCCCCTCTGAGTATCACATGCAATTATCCTTTTGGGAAGGCTGGCTGACCTTTCTTATAACTTGTATTAATGCTTTTAAATTGTACAGTAAATGTAAAATACAGAGTGCAGTTTGAGTTGCAGATATGAGAGGTTTAAAATTACGTTGAATAGTTTTGCTGTTTCTATTTGTCATTTCCGAGGAATTGGAAATTGTATATAAAACAAATAATGTGACTGCATTAGTGTACAGTCCTGTGTTGACTGATACCAGTGTATTATGAGCAGTACTGATTTAATCCTGGGTCCCGTAATTAGATACCTAATTATAGCAGGCATCCATTGTGAATAGGTAGGGTTTGTGTGACATTTTTTCTTCCTTTTTCTTCAATTTGTAAAAGCAAGATGTTGTGTCGCGCCTGAGTTTGTGATGCTATAATTCTAATGGCATTTCTATTTCATCCACAGTTCCTTGTTATCAAGGATATAGAGGTGAATAATTATTAGAAGGTGTTTGCATGCTTTGACCTCGGAACATGGGGATTGTAGATCTTCAGGAAATGCAAAGCGATTCAAGTCTGTGGGCACTATATGTTCCACTTCAAATAATTGTTGAGGTCAAGTCTGTCTATTACTCATACACTGCAGTGAATGGGAGAGGTTATTTCAAATCCCACTAATAAATAAAACCAAAGCTTAAGTCCATTAATAGCAGAATTGCAATAATCCCACTGTTGAATATTCTTCATTGTGCATTTTAAATGCATTGTGCCATACAAACAATTCTGCCAGATCTGCAGGCTTCAATTTTCAGAAATATAACCAAAGGTTAGTAATGTAGGAGCTGAATATACCTGAATAGGTGCTACAGTGAAGATGAGGTTGCCTTATAAGTACCTGTGAGGATGTTGTATGACGATGCCACTCTTCTAGTAAACTGATTACCGGTTCACAAAGTTGAATGTGAGTGGTACTGTCACACAATCGTGACATTTTAATCTGGGCTGAAGTATTTTTCAAAGCTGTCACTGCACCCACTATGGGATGGATTGATATCTGGTTGCAATAGCTGTTATCCTTCTGTCTCTCCCTTTCCTAAAAACAAAAGCAAGGGTCTGTCTGATTGCGAGCAGTTTCCTTTTCATCTTCTGCCTTCATAAGCAAAATGGCCGCCTCCTGGCTGACAGCAGTGGTTATTTCTGCAGGAGGCTTGGGTAAGACTGGGTGCCATTTTCTGTGTCGTACCATAACATTTGGATAAATGGAATGAGTTTGTTTCGTCAGATTGTTCGTGATTTGTACTTCCATTGCTGGAACATAGTCCATCACAGCCCACAGTTCAGCTTCCATTATGTGCAGTCAGCTCTGCATTGAACAAATGTTTAGGATGGCAAGACAGTTCTATGCAGAGTCAACTTGGTAGAATACAAGTAAATCTATTGTACCTTGTATAGAATCCCAGGTAGCAGAGAGCTGGGAATTTAATCAATAGGTTCAGATGCTCTTAAAGTGTGCGTGAAGATCATGGGTATAGGAACCCAGAGGTTGGATTGCAGCTTTTCTATCTGTTGCTTAGAATGCACATTGACCATTTTTGTTTGTGAAGGGCAGTACTTTCAGCCGTGTGAGGAAGGACGAGCTTCACAGTAGATATTTTCTCTCCCACGTTAAAGTTTGGCTGCTGGTGGAAGGAAGTGCTTATCTCTCGTTGGTAAGGTGATAAAATAAAGGTTGATGAGCAGCTGAAATGAAACTCTTGTATTGGTCCTGTAATGGTTCAGGCTCTGCTTTGGGTCCCTTGTGGGTTTCTGTGGTAAGCTGATAGCTGAGCTGAGTGCTGTAGGACATTCACTGGAAGGGTATTCAGTGTTTGATATTACTGCAGGTTTACACAGAATCTGCAGTAGATTAACAGGGATATGCTGTACCAGAATACATTGATGTGGAGAGTAGCTGATGGCTGGGAGCAGTACAAGGCTGTAACAAATACACTTGGACCTTTTTAAATTTGAGAGCAAACAGATATCATCTTAACCCTAAGACTGTTGCATTGCCTCCTGCTGTGTCATTATTTGTTCTGAAGTTTCAGTGCATTATACTTTATCTACTGATTTAATAAATAACTTGTTGACTGAAGTGATTGGGAGCTTTTACCATCCTTTCCTTTGGGAAATTGTGTGTATGTGTGTTTATTTCAGATATCACATATCCATTCTGACAGAGCCCAATGACAGCATTCAACTACGATAAAGCAGAAAGAGCATATATTTACATATTGAAAACAGAAAAGACTGGATCTGCTCAGCAGCATGATCAGTTTTTTTTTGTTCCCGGGCTGTGGACAATACAGGCATGAAGGTATTTATTACCCATCCCTAATTGTCCAGAGGGCATTAAGAGCCAACCACATCATATGGGACTGGAGTCACGTAGTCCAGACCAGGTAGGGGAGGAAGGTTCCTTTCCGGGAAGGACATTCTTGAACCAGTTAGGTTTATACCACAATCTGGCCACTTCGATGGTCATTTTCTAGTGCTGGCCCACAAATGACCAGATTTATTGAATTCAATTTGGCAACTTGGCACGGTCAAACTTGAACTTAGTCATCTCTGGGTTGCTAGTCCTGTGCCATGACCACGAGCTACCATACCTAGCTAAACCAAGATAATGAAGGGGTACCCTGAAACATAGTTTTCTTATCCACATGCTGTCTAACCAACTGATGTGCCTGATGTTCTTTTTAATTTCAGATTTGCGACATTCACTGCTTTTCTTTGATCTCCACCAAGTGACTATGGTGGTGATGGTCAAGTCATGTTCAGTCCATGCATTTCCTTCAGGGAGAAGTGCTCAAGTTCACAGGATAAAAAATGGGGGAGACGAAGCTCCTGTAGTGACAATTGTCCTGTATTTGATTGAACGCATTGTAATGCCCAGTACCCTGGAACAGCAGGGTTGATTATATCGTCACTAACCTTTGCTCTGTGCCCAGTTTCTAACAGGGTAGAGGGTGGAGATTATTAGAGTGATTGGGCCCAATATCTTCAGCTGGTACACAAGTCACGCTGAAACATTTGTCGGTCAGCTAGATAAACTGTTAAATTTGGGTCAGGTCGAGCATTACGTTCAGAATCTTTACCTCTACAGAGTGGAGCTGGTCATGTGATGTGTTTCTAGAGTCGGGGCTGCGTTGGGTGTTAAATGCAAGTTTGTAACGAAACAGAAGTTGAACTGTTGCAACAATAAAAGATACAAAGCATGATTTCTGCGAAATGGGTTTAAATGTACCAAGAATCTATCTGATAAAGTGAATTCTAAAAATAATGGGAACCTCGCTTGCTAGTTCCAGCATTGTACCTGTGTTAAAAGTAGCAACAAAAAGGACAACCTCAAGGTGTTGTATTTTGTTGAGGAAGTTAGTTCCCAGTAAGCATCTTATTCAGCATATCAGAAGGAGATTTGTATTAAGCTCTACAATCAGGCCTTGAAATATAAACTATAGATTCATTCCTCGATGTGCAAAGTTCACAGCGATTTTCATTCTGGCAAATTCTGTTGGACTCGTATCTAACTGAGCTCAATTATTTGCAACGGGTTCATGAAGGTTAATGGTTTTCAAGACACTGATTTACGTAGATTTCTTCACACAAATCAAGACTTGTCCTCAGTCCAAGAAAATATAAAACTCTAATTGTGTAGGATTGTTGTGAACTGCGGGTTTTGTAGAACCTGTCTCAGACAATTGCAGGTCACTTGGCGTTTTCGGCTGGTGCCAAAATTAAAAAGAAAAATTCATGACGCCAATTATGTACTTGATAAAATTCTAAGAGTGGATGAGACCTTTTGTTCTTGATTCTGTCAGCTGAGTAGGAACCGTTCAGAATTTTAATGAAGTAAACGTGAATTCAGCAAGTACAATAGGTTCTAATGTTGCATAAATTTTGAAGTTTAAAGAATATTGACGTGGAAATTGAAGTGCAGACTGGTTATATCCAATGGTTACGTCAATTATAAAAACTCAGAAACCTAGCTGTTGAGAGCACTTACAAGCAGATGCTAAATGTGCAGGGTTGTGCTCAGTTAAATTTTTTGCAAAATGGCAATTACATTTCAATATGTCTGATGCCAATTTAGTTTGAGAGAGGTTTTGACAGAAAAGGATAGCTTTGGTGGAAACAGGTTTTTAATCAAGTGAGTCTAAAGGTTTTCCCATTGTGTGCTAAAGGGAGTTCTGTGACCATGCATCATACGTGTTAGCTGACTGATGATGACTCTTGCGATTTTAAACTGGTTGGGAAGATTATGCAGAATAGTTTTGTACTGTTTGCAAATAAATAATCATTGTAATGTTGGACAAATGTAGACTGAACATCTATTCTCATACTCATGCACTCTCTCACACTGTCTCGGTCTCTGTCTATATACCAATTGTTTCTGGGTTTTTGCCTCCTATACTCTGGAAATATATTCCAAGTGTTGATTACTCAGAGTGCGGAAGTATTTCCTGACATCAGTCCTTGGTTTACCTTTTACTAGTTTGAACTTGTGGCTCCGTGACTTACTCTTGCAATTTAATTTCAGTTAATATTCTGGATTACCCTTTTCCCATTCCCTTAACTATCATGTGTACCTTTTTATAAGATCACATCTGGGAAGCCTTTTCAGGCTGGAAAGCCCAGATCTCATTGTCCGTTTAGTCGTCTGGCATGATCAATAAAATGTTGCAGTTGTATGGCTTTAAATAAGTGATTTGAAAATGTCAATATTCAGGTGAAACTTTTTTAATACAAAGGTCCTGAGTTGAGAGCACAAAATGGAAGTGTATGTAAGTTTGAAAGCAGAATTTGATCCTTCACTAAATTCTTGTGCAGAGGGTCAGTGGATAGATGAAAAACCATGTCCATAGCTAGGAAGGGATAAACATCAGCCAGGGTTTCCTACTCCCACTTGCTATCCATTGGTCATTGGGCAAGGACAGAATTGGGCTCAGCAATGATATTCTTCACTGCTGCTGCCTCTGTTCAGGCTCACGCAAGAATGGCCACTTGTGTGCAGTACTGGAAGGATGCTGGCATCTGAGGAATCACTCATAGTGTTTTGGTGTCCTTGGGAGAAAAGGAACAGATCGAGTCGTTACCTCAAAGCAACTTCAATCTCTCCCTCCCACTCCCCCAACCAAGCTCAGCGGAAACTTCAACAACAGAATCTCTTCTGGGCTCTCCTGCAGTCCTCTGGTCTTAACACTGATTTTAGGAACTTCACACCTTTCCCATCGAAAGAAAGCATTTATATAACATCTTGCACGACCTCAGGATGTCCCAAAGTGCTTTACAGTCAATGAAGTACTTTTGAAGTGTTGTCACTGTTGTAATGTGGCACCCATTTCTTGCCTGTTTCTCATGAACCTTCATCTTCATTGTCTTCCTTTTTGGAGTTGCTTTTTATGTGTGTGAGGAAGTCTTTCTCACATCTTCTCACTGCCTTTTTAGATATTTTGCACCCTTTTGTTCTTTTATTGTGTGTTCATTGTCTTGCTAAGATGTTTTTGTACGTTTCTTTTCACAGGCCATTAAACCCACCAGTTGTCTCTCTGTAACCTGACCTTGACTTCTACTTGCTGGTCTTTTTCTACCCCCCCACAGCCACCAACCCATTTTAAATTGTTGGACTATAACCTGGTGTTGTAAGATTCTTTACATTTGTCAACCCATTTTGCTCAGTCCTATTTAGGGGCATGTTCATCTTCTATTTTCCAGCTCTGAGAAAGGGTTTATGTCTGAAATGTTAACCTGTTATTTTTCTCACTTCAGATGCCGATGCATCTGCTGTGTGTTTGTAGCGTGTTTTTATTTAAGCCTTTACACCTCTACTTGTATTATATCCCAGGTTGTCTGCAAGTGAGATGAAGATTTGTCTGGCCTTTTTCAAAAAAAAAATCACAGAAGATGATTGCCAGTGCTTTATTTGGGTGCCCAGATTACCAGGTTGATTTTGCCTTTTAGTGCAGGGCATTCAGTGCTTTTGCATCAACTCCAGTTTCTGACTGGAAAAACACTAGATACACTTGTCTACAGTTGGTGTAAGTACACAACCCATTATAACCTGTCAGTACAACACAGTTCAGCTCATAACGAGCCTGTGTATTGTACTGACAGTTCATGTAATGGTGAACTTGCGTTTTCTAGGAAGTTAGCAGTGAAAAAGCCCACTGAGAGATCTGTTATTTAAAAGCAATTAGCTTACCTGCCGGCCTGTTGATTATCGTAGTTCTAGATCAAGACTGTGATGTACTTTAATAGAATATTACAATGGGTAATTTGACATCGGTGATGGTGTTTTGAAGACAAATTAGCCCTGTCTCACACCATGTTTTCCTCTTTTAATGTACAGATAACAGAGCACTTGGAGAGAGAATTGGTGCATCTTGCAGCAAACTAATGAGTAAAGAGCATTGATGCTTCGTTGGCAAGAGCATTTATTTTCCCCCAATCTCCTCCTCCATTCCTGATGGTGGTGATTCTTGCCTCGGTTGCTGGTTGCCTTCCAGTACTTGTCCAAGTGGCCGTTCTTCACGTGCCAGCCTAAACAGTGATTGATGAAAATTGATGGCTAACAATTGGGAGTGGAAACTTAGGCAGCTTCCACTCTTCTCTAACCCACCAAAAGCCCAGAGATGCATGGGGGAGGGTATTTCCTTTGTCAGCTAGTGCAACAAAACTGTAAACCAATTCATGAAGAATGGGTTCATGATTTCACTGTGTACCACACATTGTACGCTTTTTTTTCCAGTGAGAAATTGTAGTGGTCACACCACTGATGTGGTTAACTTCAACTAACAACACACATCAAGAGCAAATATGGGGCATTCTTGGTCTGCCTGTCTCAGGCTTACGATACATAACTTTATACCCACTGAGCCATTGGAAGAGTCTTAACAGTAAATGCTTCGACTGCATTAGGTGCAGTGCAGTTACTGACTGGTTTACCAGTTTGGTTCTTGTAGCCATGCAATATCCTGTCTTGCAGAAAATAGAATCTCTTTGGTCAAGGCCTGTTTTGAGGTGGAGAATTCTCAAGCTTTTCAGATTACCTGAATGTTCTTATTGCTATTTGAGTTTGTTCTTGAGCCCTGTGTGTGATGACCATTACTGTGAAAACTTGCCAATTATAACTAGTTGTGCAGAACAGTGGCTATTCACAAGTGCTTGAGGTCTTGGACTCTATTGGTACTACAGGCAGCACTGTTTGCCATCTTCTGGAAGAGACTCGAAGACATGACTGGATTGTCTTTGAAATGTGGGAAGAGGCAATCACATGATGGGATGATGCACCCTTGGACTTGGGTGCCTCAAACAGTAGCTTGATGCATAGCTCAGTCCAAAGTTGATGTGGAATTATGTTTCTGATTACATCTCTGCCTTCTCAGCAAGCTCTGAATGGAGATGCGTCACTTTCCTTTGGGGAGGTCGAGAAACTATTTTCAGTGGTGTCACTGAAATGTATTGGTACCAGTGAGTCAAAGGAAAATGCTGCAGTTGAACTAATGTGCAACATACTTGAACGATGCTCTCAATTCAATACTCACCTCTTGATCCTCCTCATACTGCTGTTATCACCACTTGTGACAGACTAGAAAGCACCAATACTTCACCTTAGTATTGCGTAACTCATAGATTGTGCTTGGAAAGCGTACTGAGTTTGGAAGGACAGATCCTATGGTTGTACTGCTAGCCATTGTTCATGGTTTAATTGGACATAGCATCAGCATTTTATATCCACCATTACACTTGACTGAAATCCTAGTACCATAAATTATTTTGATTGATCAATTTGTTGAATGTTGCAGTGCAATATGCTCAAGTTTCCTTCAACAGTGGCAGTAATGCTATAGATCAGATTGGTGGAAATCAGCAGTAGTGGCACTAAACCTGCACTTTGCTCATTGAAAATTGGATGGGGCAGACTGAAGATGGAATTCATGTCTGAACTCATTAAAAAAAAACATCAGTGAAATAGACTATCTGTCAGAGGTATTGGCAAAATGTTATCAAGCAATGATTTGAGTGGAATTGGGAATCCACAAATAAACCATGCTTTATTTCCTTGATTCTCTCCTTAGATGAGATTGTGTAGTGGAGCCATTTTTGGCACAATGATGGTGGGAGAATTCTCTACTTTCACTGCAGTGCATTCTAGTTATTGCCTGTTTTATTTTGCCAGACCACTTTGTGACCAGGGTGATTGGGATTTATTCTGATATGGTGCCCTGCTACTTGGATCAATGTTTTCCAATGAGGCTAGCTCTTTCTGAAGTGACTGGCAGTCTTATGTGAGACCGTTTCCACGTCGGTGCAGCACATTGACCTAATGCTTTGATGTGGAGTGATTTCTCCTTCAGCCCATTCGTGGTGAGTTCTTGCGTGCAGCTGGGGTATCGGGGAGCAACAGTCAATGCAAGGGAGAGCGGTATTGTTTCACCTCTGCTTTTTAGCCAGCTCAAGGGTGGGGATACCCTAATGTGGAAAATGGAAGGGTGAGTTGGGAAAAGTTTTTTGTAAAGTTATGCCAAAGAATTGAGGCTGTACAAATTAAAACAAATTAGCAGTCAAAACTGAGATGTATTATGGTGCAAAAATTGCTCCACTTCCCAATGTCTCCTTTTAGATGCACTTTAATTGACCATTGCATATAATGTGCAGTGATGGAATTAATCTTTTTGGTATTGTACTATACATAATGCAGCCCATCTTAAAAAATGGTGCAAGCACCAGTAGCTCAAATATGCATCATAATTTTTAGAAAAGTTAAGGAAAATAACTTTTTTTAAAAACAAATTTGTAACTCACCCTAATTGTATAGAATCGCGGTTAGTGCGGACACAAGTATGTCAAAAGCATATAGACAGTGTCCGCTATATATGCAATGCTTATCTGGGCCTTGCGTCTCAATGCAAAGCCATTTTCTGAGCACTGATGAGGCTGATATCTAAATAGGCCTTTCAGTGTAATGAGTGGGAAGGAAAAAGCAGTCTGTGCCAAAAAAAAGTTGTGAAAGTTTCTGTTCAAACAGAGCAAGATCTCGATACGTTTGTAATGTAGAGGAATACTCAATATTGAGTTTTGATATCATGGTTTTCATTATCTGTCTTCCATCTATGCATCTTCCTTCTCTAGTCTCTCTTTCTTCACTGCCCTCTTCTTCACCCCCCCCCCCCCCCCTCCACAAACAAAAAAAAATGAGGTCTGAAACAGTGGTGTGTGTTGAAGTCAAAATGACTCCATGGCATTTAAAGCACCACCACATGTTCTGTACTTACAGTACACACAGTGAGAATGGAACATTTCTACCAAGGCTGGAAGGTAGGAGTCTTAAACAACTGGAGGGAGATTTCTGATTTTGATGCCTGTCTTGTTATTGAAACTGTTTCAAATACAGATTTCGCTTCTGAAATTGCAATTGGTCTCTAAGAGGAATTACATGGTTGGAGTTGAGTCTCTTGGAGCTGACAGTGTCCTGTTCTTATTCCCTGACGACCACTGATTTGTATAATCTGAAAAATGTTCAAAGCTCATTGTGAACCAGCAAAATGCAAAGTTTGTGCTTTGTAATTTGTGGCTGTATCAGCAGAGCTGATGTTTCTAGCACTGGATGCAGTATGACATGATTCTCTGCCTCCTCAGACTGCTACTGTAGTGTATTAAAAATACTATGCACTGTTATGTTTTCTTGTGTATGTTTTTAAAAAAACCAACCAGAAACTGATTTCAAAGGGCAATTTTTAACAAAGGCAGTTGAGGAACATTCATTAGGATTGTTTAATTTTCCACATTTCCCAGCAGTCAGCCCCCTCTGTTATTTTGAAGTGCAAGTAATTCTCTGGTTTTCTGCTTTCGCTCTTGGTTACTGTGCATCTCTGCTTTCTCGTACCCAAGGCATACATCATGATCAAAGTGGCAGTAATTACATTTTTCATGGCTCGAGCATTTCTAGTTTCGGAAATATATGCATGTAGATGGGTCTGCCCAGAGCCATCAAACACAGTCCAGAGAGGATTTCACCATTGGGTGGTTTAGTAGCTAGCTTTTTCAAAATCCCAGCAAGCTTTCCTCACTGGAAAATTATTGAAGAGATTAACATTGTTTCCCTGAAAATAAATCTCCCTGATTCGCATGTCCTCCAAGGAGGCAGCTAATCATTTCATTGGCCTCTGTTGATATTGCTGGATACTTTGAGTACAAAATAGACCCCCCTCCATGTGCCTCTCTCCAGGGGTGTGTTATCCCTGCCTTCGGTACCACCTCTTCCTAACGGCATGCCCAAGATTGTGGGGAACTGCAGTTATAAACTCCTGTCTATTCGATGTCATAGGATGTTAGAGTCAACATTTAACGCTTCCCAGGATTTCTAAAGCTGGAGAATCAGCTCCAGTTACAAAAGGGGCTTTTCCCAGTTTTGTAGCTGGAGAATCAGCTCCAGTTACAAAAGGGGCTTTTCCCAGTTTTGTAGCTGGAGAATCAGCTCCAGTTACAAAAGGGGCTTTTCCCAGTTTTGTAAACAACCGAGAAAGCAAACTTGTTTTCTTTAAGGGTGAACTTTATATCCGTGATTTATATCAGTGTTAATTGTATTCAGGTGGTGCGTATCAATTGGGCTCTTGTATCCATTTATATGTGAGCTTATCTAGAGTGTGGAATGGGTAATGTGGATCTCTGTGAATAAAGGCTTGGAAGCAACTGAAGATCAGGCTGTGGTATTCTGTCCTTCACCACCTGACTATCCAATTTATTACAAACTTTCCCTGTTTTTTTTCTTCGTTGTATCAGAGAATGGTTTGAGGCATGTTGCTGTGAATGCAAGATGGTAATGCAGGGATGTCTCCTTCCATCCTGTGCAAGGTGTCTGGTTTCACTGGGCACATCACTGCAGAGACAAGCATATAGTTGCTTTTAGATAAGGCCTTTGAAGGGGTGATCGTGCTGCGAGTTCCCGCAAGAGCAGGCTTTGCACAGCCTGTTACATCCCAATGTAGAATTTTGATGTCTTGTTTACATTTTAAAATTTCCAGACAGTCCACCAAAAAAATGGGAATTATTTAATCCCATCCAAGTCGCAACCATACATAGTTTAGATAAGAACTCAAGATTGGGAGAGGGGAAAGTTGAACCTGCATGATACCACACGACCAAAACCATCGAGCTAATGTTATGCCCCAGTGATGGGGCCTGGGTTCATGCCTGCAGTTTCACCGTGTGCTGATTGTGTCACCATGCAGTGGTACAAATGGCATCTGGTGGTGCTTCCTGAGAGAGATTCAGCCACACTCGAGCGCATCCTCAGAGCTAGTTTTGCAGTGTGAGTGGGCACCTTGAAGCAGGACTGGTCTGTGATGAAGGGGAAACATCAGAAAGAGAAAACAACGGAGGAATCGCTCGTTCAAACATTTCTCGCTTGTTCCACATGTGAAGCAGATGTGCCAGTTTTAGAGCCGAAGCCCTGGGGATCCATGACATGAGTGTGTGTGTATACCACGTGTTCCTGAAATTTACCTCAGCCTTTAGTACTTGTGCACCTTCTTAACAGAGCTGGAAGAAGCTTTATTAACATGTGCTACATTCTACCTATACGCAAGGGGAAAAAAGTGTTGGCAGAGCACCTTATCTTAGTTCAAAAAAATTGCTGGCGCATTTGCTGACCCTGCAATTCAGTCTGAAGGCAGGCTAACCTTGGTCGGTTTTCTGTGAGGTGTATATGAGGCATTAGCATCTGTTGAGTTGCCATGGCCCTGATCTTCCAGTTGGCAATCTGTAATTTGAATTGCAGATAAACGTGCCTAAGGGGGAAAGAACGTTTTATCAGAGATGAAGTTTTGTGCAATTTGCTGCTGTCTACACTATAGGACGTGGCTTGATTTTTCCAAGGAAGGCCATGTTATACTGTGCTGTGTTTTGGATAACCAGAGTAACCTTCCTGTTTAGATTTGAAGTTGATATGTTGCCTGTAACCATTCGTTTAAAAACAAAAGGTACTGTTTTTGTGAAAGAGGTGACCTTTAATGCAGATCCTGCTGCTCCTGAATGTGAGACTTGTTAAATGCATCACTTCACTTAAACAGACAGTTCCAGCAGGTAAATTGTAATGTCCGTCATGATTAAATCTGATCTTTATGATGACTCAAGTGGTCATTAGTGTTGCTGGTGGTTTATCAACATTTGTCAGATGCTGCAGCCTCAGCAAAGACGACATGACCGACCTTTCTGATGAGGTGTTTTATATCTTGTGATGGCAATGGTGTATGTTTAAAAAAAACAATAAAGGAATACCACCTGCACTGAAATGTTCCAAAATCCAAAATGCTACACCAGGTATAGTCACGAAATGCTCCTGGAGCTAGTCTTCTGAACACTATATTAAATGTCTCTTATCACCTTCATTAAAATAAGTGACAACGTAGGTGAATTTGATCAGTGAATATGCTCTACAGGAGGGGTGGTTGGGATGGGGGCGGGGGGGTGGGTGGTACTTGAATGTGTGTTTATTTTGAGATAACCATAGCGTGATGTTTCATGCAGGCAAGTTACTGTCTGCTGAGGAAAGGGTGATCTTTGCAGTTGAGATTGAGTACTCATGCACAATGTGTTGTCTTGAGATTGGGATCAAAAGACGCCTGGACATTGGGTCAAAGTCACTGATGATTCAACCATATTATATCGTGCCCTCCCCCGCTCTGCCCCCCCCCCCCCCCCCCCAAATCATTCCCCCTTCCCCTTGGGTTGATTTCCTTCTCTCCTCTCCTGAAGGTGCTGATTCTTTGGGCTCCATCAGTGTTGACAGCATCCAGTGTTAATTAAATTGGCCAAGTGTCTATTTTTCATATGGAAGTCTCGCTGGTGAGTACTGCGAGGTTATTTTGTGGAGCGCATCATAGCTGAGCCCATCATCATCCAACAGCCACACACACACATTCCAGCAGAAGTTACTGGATAGCGAATGACAGAACTGGCTTTTCTTGTCCCCTTGCAAAGCCCAGGAGAGTTGGATCCATCTCTGCCCCACCATTTGTTGCCCTGGCTGAGATCAGCTTACTCTGCACCGACTGGGAACCAAATCTAGAAACTTAGTCATACAGTTTGTCATTTCACATTAGTCTACGGGTGAACCACACAAGTAGTGCAATTTGTGATTACTGCGCTGTTATGATGGATTCAACATACATTGCAGTTTATTGCTCACAGGATCTAAAAATGGCCTTTTCAGTCATCTGTCCGTTGTGTTCTATCTCGCATGAATTTTTTGAGGCACTAGGGAAGAGCAGCTGTGGTGGTTTCTCATTGCCTTCCTCATGGAAAGTGCCTTCTCCTGGGTGGGTTGCAGCCAAGAGCCCCAACAACCCTTTACGAGGGGGGGGGTGGTCACCCACACTCCTAAGACGCAAGTACCCCGGCTCGGTGTCAAATTTTGTCTGATTACGCTCCTGTCAAGTGTCCTGGGACATTTTACTACATTAAGGAAGGGTAAGATCTGATCTACATCAAGCTCCATTATATAAACACGCAGGCCGTCATTATTCATAACTTGTTGCCTATTATTTTGTTTTCACCTTTTAAAAGACACTACCTAATTAAAACTGTGTCAAGGTGTGTAGATAGCCAGAAATGGTGGTCCCGTTGACCACACTTGAGGAGGGCCTGACTCCATCCTTGTCACGTGTTGGGTTTCTGAGGTTATTCTCACTCTCAAATTTGATCATTGTACAAGCTGAGGTTGGCTGAATGTACATTTGCAGACATTTTCCCAATCTTTTGATCTGTAGGAGTCTCTTCTCTATATCAGAACCATGTTGCTGGGAAAACTCTGCAGCTCGGTTCAGGAATTATAGCATCAATAAAAATGCTGCCTTTGAAATAAGGGAAAAGCTGTTGCCAATCTGGAGAAAATGCCATCATAAGATGGCCTTTAACCTGCCAACGTCAAATCAATATGATCCAATGGGTTTCGAGCAGACGAAAGCATGAAGCATATTTCAATTGTGAGATCCCGTAGCAGTGAATCTTGCAATCTCCTGCTTTGTTCCAATAAGGCGAACTCTGGAAGAAATTCAGAACTTCCAAAGAAGCTTTTTTGCACAGTGTGTTAGTATACAAAAAGTTACCTTTTGTTTGTGTGGATCAATCCAACAATGTGTCGCTTTTAATGACTGTGATTTGCACTTGCCATCAATATCCAGCTTGGAATGAGTGCAGCTTTCCATGATTTGTCAGGAGAACAGAAAGTGCCCAAACATAGCACTGTTCAGCCGGGTCTAGTTTTGTTCAGGCTTTAACGAGATTCTGTTTAATAGCATACATTGATGTAACCCTTAAACACGAGTCACAGCAATTGTTTTAAACTCCTGTGTTTTTGATGCATCGTGAAGGTTGTGCTAGATTGAATCATAACTCTCGCATCTTTATGTATTGGTTGAGGCCCTTGAGGGCACAGAGCTGTGTGAAAGTGGTGCATCTGCACTGCTCCTATGGTACATTACCTTTCCAGATGAACAGTCTGAAATATCCCAGTGTAACAATGTGAGCTTACATGGAGTTAAAGAAACCAGATTTGAATTGAATATGCAGATGCCAACCTACAGCTTTTGAGTTGCTCTAAGTAGTTGTGTCACAGTAACCGAGTCAGAGGCAGTGGTGATTGCTGATGTGAGACGGAGGTCTCAAATAGCTGAGACAGTTGAATCTGCTCGACAAAATGGAATGCACAGCCTCTGTGACAGCAGCTGCGTATTCTGCAGCCTAGCAACCCACGCACACTCTCAGCATCCAGTGAACTGGCTAATCATTTTAAATAAAAAAGATGATTGAGAGAGATCCTGGTGCCTTGAAAATTTCAGTTGCCTATTTTGAAATGAGAGGGAGTAAAGAATCAGATTTTAAACCAAGTCTAATTTGGGTGTACTTCTAGGTTACTTGTTACTAAACCCACCCTTGCCTCTCAGTCAGAAGGTCCAAACCCCACTCCAGAGACTTGAGCATATTATCTAGGCCGACACTTCAGTGGAGCACTGAGGGAGTGTTTCACTGTCTTTCAGATGAGATGTTAAATGAAAGCCCTGACTGCCCTCTCAGGTGGACGTAGAAGATCCCATGACACTATTTTGAAGAGGAGCAGGAGTGTCCTGGCCAATATTTATCCCTCAACCAACATCATTAAAACAGATTTTCTGGTTATTATCACATTGCTTTTTGTGGGAGCTTGCTGTGTGCAAATTGGCTGCCGCGTTTCCTACATTATAACAGTGACTACATTTCAAAAGTACTTCATTGACTGTAAAGCATTTTGGGACATGCTGAGGTTGTGAAAGTCGCTAAATAAATGCAAGTTCATTCTTATGATTCGTAGCCACGGAATATTATTAAAGGGTAAATGCACTTATGTGATTAACTAAATGGCTGCATTCGGTATTGGTCCTACTTCAAAAAGAGGACTGCGATAGAATGGCTGTGTAAATAACTTGTTGAAAGAGTTAACATGGATTGCAGTGAACCTGTTTTATCTTGTCGTAAAAAGTCAAATTTGAAATTACATTGATCTTTGGTTAAGGCTCGGGAGCGGAGCTTTAATAAATTGTGGAAGTCCATTTTTCAGCAAATTCTAAAAGAGCCCAGATTTTTTCACCGGTGATGGTGTGAAAGTGGAATTGCACTGTCGGCCTTAATGAGGTAAAAATGAATTTGTCACTGAACTGGAAAGTTTTTTTAGCTTGGGGTTTAAAAACTGCTTAACATCTGTACAGCAGAATTTTCACAAGGATGAAAGGGAATTCTAGACAGTGGAGAAACAGATGTCATGCAGTAAAATTATGCAAAAAATGGGAAAACATCTGCTACAAAAACTGAGATTATCCCAAAGATTAGTCTTTCTTGACAATGAGTTCCTGATGTGAAACTTGCAATTTTTGAGCAAACTCAATGATGATTGTATTGGCGAGGCTTGTATCTGTTGTTAAAGGCTATGTGATGGGTAGTTAAAGACTATTCATTCACCACAAGTTTCATTCTACAATGTTCTGCTTCTGTTTCGTGCACCTAATGGCAACAATGAATTCTTGCATAGCGTACATGTTGGGGGCCATCAACGGTCACTAGAATGGGAACATAATAGACACTGTTGATTTGAGTGTTGTGTATGAAACCATTAGAGAATTTTTCTCTAGTATTGTAACACGCAGCTGTTTATAGCAAAAATGATTGATATATCCTTAAGCTGCTTTTAGATTGCAGTTGAGGTCTTGTGAGGACAATCTAGTTGCACCACACCCTCCCATTTACCAGTAGATTATACAGCTAGTCTTCCAGCAAACTAGTTGCACTTTGAGGCTTGTTGCTTCACATCTGCAGACTGGCCCTGACGATTTGTCGAACGCATCAGCACAAAGATCAGTGGTAGTGGGGAAGACTCGTTTAAAAAAGGGATTGTCCAGGCAGTGGGTCTTTTCATATTTAAAAAAAAAATCTGGTCGGTTTATCCACATGTTTCCATTGGCTGTGTGAGACATGTGCTATAGGAACCAGGGGATGATGGGAAATATGAAATCAGCTTCTATTTCTACCGTTACCATCTTGTTATAAGTGCCTCACCTCCACTTGACATTTCCCCCCGTATCATGCGACAAGGTTCTGGTGTAACAGTTGCTTCCTAATGTTATGCAAATTATCTTGTTCATGGCTGAGACGCTGAGTAGTCAATTTGCAAATGGTTGCAATGAATGTTCTCCGACCTTTCATTTTGTCACTCTGTTCTTCAGGTGAGTTGCTACATGACCTCCTTGACTAATGCACTGGGTATATGATGCAGCTCACCTCCTATGCATATTTAACTGTACACAAAGACTTAATTATGGAATGGATAGATTTGTGGCACCTTTCCAAGTGACAAATGACCAGTACCCACGTGATCATGTGCAGCAAAGTCAATATGAGGGCCTAGGTTAACAAATTGGGATCTGCCACGTCAAGATTTTAAAAAAAATCTTTTATGGACCAACAGTTTTTGCAGCTAGCTGTCCTCTCTCACAAATGGAATTTGGATATGAAAAATTTCAGCTGCTACATAAAAATATAACAAATATTCAGCATAAATTCTGACACACTGGAATGAGTACGATTATTTTCTAGCCTTACTGCAATGCTTCTACAGAAAATCAAACCATAAATCCTATTTTCTCAGTATGGAAAGCAAATAAATGACCTGTTGGAACACTTGCCTGTTTATGTACATTTACTTGGTTAAGTGCATATGTGACAAATGGCATATTACGCAGTATCAAGAGAGAGGGGGTCCTGGTATCGTAACATTGTGAGTCACAGTATTGCACTCGGGGCCTTGTGTGGAGGTCGCCATTCTGCAGAATAATAGTTAAAGAAAATTGTGCAATTACAGTTGTCACTCAAGCATTTCTGAAGCTGAAACCTTATGGTAATATAGAAATGGTGGATAGTAGTTAAAAAATCTAACAAAGAACACTCTAAGTACCTGTAATAGTCAATCTTCTTAATCGAGACTGCAGAAAGGTAAATAATACTTGCTTTTTACCCATCTAAATAGAAAAACCCTTCAACTCGAGAGTTCTCATTTTTTTTATCTTGCACAAATTTCCAAGTCGTATTATTGAAATTCAGTTCCTATTGTCCACGATGCCGGTAGAACTTACGTTTAAAAAAAATCTCAGCGCTCACTTTGAAGGCTCTTGGCCCAGTCTCAAATACCATCTTCCTGCATTGTCAGTTCAAATTTCAACATTTTAATTTTTTTTTACTGGTGGAAATTTTTTTTTACTGGTGGAAATGTGTTGCTGAGCACAATTAATTAGAATTTATTATTGGTGAACCAGATAACTGAAGCCCAGTAAAATGAACTAATATGGTGATAGTAGTTTCTCTGTACAGAAATGCACAGATAACCATTTCCAGTATAATTGCTCTTTTCACCGTGAAAAAGTAATCAACCTCTTTTCTGGAAGGTATGAAGGAAATGGGTCAGTTCACCATACACTTTGAAGCTGTTTTCTAAGTAATTCTCATTTATTTCCATCATTTGCAGGCCATGCAGCCGTCTCTTGTAGTCGCTCATGACTGCCGCCCATGCAACTCTGCAATTGAGCACCAGGATGCGCAGGGCAAGACTCGATCAATAGCTTATGGCCTTTCCCTTTTGCAATACCTCAGCCTCATCAGAGCTTAACTCCCCATCCTAACTACTTAACTCCCCATCGGAATGGTGCAGAACTTGATGGATAAAAAGGAAAAAATTAAATAAAGTACTTGTTCATTGTATTTCTTTTAAAGCTCCTTTGTTTAAAAACCTATCCAATTTCTTTCCTTCGCAGTGTTGCATCCTTTGATAGGAAAGTGTATTTTGGCGCAAATTTGGGTCATAGCAGATCATGCGCACCCAACACTTGTGAAAAGAGCAATCTTTGCAGAGAGAGGAGGACATTTTGAAGCTTGCAGTGTTGGAAGACCATGAATGTCAGAAGCATTGGTTCCAAGGCAGTATTTTCCCTCAGTGAATGATGTAAGCTTCTCTGTGAGCTGTTTGTGTGCAATGCAGAGCAAGGTATTCAGTCTTGAAACAGAAATGAGGGAATCTGTCAAATAATCACTGGGATAGTAAAATGATCTATGCCATCGTGGATGTTTACTCAGATGGCTGATCTCCCACCCTCGTACAGACAGTCTCCTGCTTTTAGGTGCTCAGCTGCATCTTAAGACTCTTGTTGGCCTGTGGATTGCCCAATGGAGGTGGTTGTAAAGGAATTCATTTCGTAGCCATGCAAACTTTTAAAAAATCATTGTGCGTAGTTGAAAATGTTTGCTTTGATCATGCAATTAATCAATGAATTTTTACTGCTCAGGAGAGGTGACTGGTGGATAATGTTCCAATATATTGGGCCAGAAATCGCTCCCTAAATAATGGAAGAGCTCAACCGCGCTCTCAGTTTTTAGTGGTGAATTGAAGGAGCAAGTTCCCGCGTTTGCACTTGCGCAGTGAAACACGGAAATTTGGAACTTGATCCTTGTGGTTCGCCGGTGATACGACAGCTTCAAATGAAAGGGCCATCGCAAGCTGCAATCAGAGAAATCATTGAAAAAGCACCAACTGGCTTATCTGCCCAGCTGGAAAGTAACTACGCCACCAAACAGGCATGCTTAAAAATACAGGTCTGAACTAAGTCTAAACAGCTTCTAAGTCTTAATGACTGCTAAACAACTAAATATTAACTTTTTAAAATGTGGAGTCTCATAGTACTCATTTTAATCGTTTTTGGTCATAAAAATCTTTTTTTTAAATTAACAAATTATTTTTTTTACTTCTGTCTCTTCAATTTGATTCAATTATTTCCTTTTGGCTTTTTATTAAAAAATGTAAAATTTTTAGTTACAATGACATCCAGAATACTAACTTTGAATGAATGAAGTCTGCTTGCCTGCTTGAGCAATGCAGCCAGAATCTGTGGGCGTGACTTCTCTTCCTGACAGATTTTGTGGGCGTGACTTCTCCTCACAGACTTTTCCAGCTGTGCAGCAACTCGCGCTGCTCAGAGGCTGGGTTGATAGCGTACAATTTTTTTTTTAAAAGTTCAAATTCAACCAATTCAACGCCACAGAGCCGGCAGTATTTTTGTTAATTTAATTTGCAGGAGCTGCTGTGAGTGTTGCCTCGCCGTTCTGTGCGATTTCTGGTCCTTTATCATACTGGAACTTAGGTTCTTGGGCTTTATATCATTAACAACAAGTAAACTATCTTAGTAGCAGAAGGATTTGTTTTGAAAGCCCTGCTGGCTTCCTACAGTCTCCATGGCTTACTTGAAAAGATGGTAATTAAATCTATTACTTTTAATTCTGGAATCTTGGATTGCAGCACTGCATAAGCACTTAAAGATAGAGAAAAAATAGACTCTTAACATTTGCAAAAATATATGCTGATTACAAATGCTAAATATTATGTATTAAACCGTACAACATTTTCCAAGGATTTTCTTAATACACCAAGGCTTTATTTTTATAGTTTTGGTGTTGAATTGGTGTTTCTTGTAGTTAGTGGCTGGTTAATGTATTTGCCAGAACTAACTTGAAACAAACTCTCTCCGATTTTATATTCCCCTCAAAGTCAAGAATTTGGCTCTTTATTTAAATAGATGGTGATGGATGTCATCTTGACATTTGGAAGAAACTGAGTTTTATGCTGACATGCCAATAATGCTTGTGTTGGAAACAATTAAGGCTAAAAGGACTAATATTTGGCTCATTGAATCAAAATCCATCAGTTGACTTTCGCCATCTTGTCAGTCTTTTGCAGCTGGATGCACTACAGTAGTGCACATCATTACATTAGGCAGTGTATAAAGTAAATTTATTGCCAGTAAGTTAACAGTCTACTACCAATTTTTTTACATTGGGCCTTTCTCCTCTTATCTCCCCCCACCCTCACTCAAACATAATTGGGTCAAAACACTACTCTTTTTAACAAGTATTTCTAACCATAATTTCACCGTGTTTCGGCTCACTGTGTGTTCTCGACTGATTTTACAGTTGATAACATTGACCGATGTTCAGCTTGTGACTTTTGTCTGGTTAACATAGAATTACATAGAATGTACAGCACAGAAACAGGCCATTCAGCCCAACTAGTACATGCCAGTGTTTATGTTCCACTTGAGCCTCCGCCCACCCTTCTTCATCCAACCCTATCAGCATAACCTCCTATTCCTTTCTCCCTCGTTTTCCTCTGGATTAGCGTTAAATGTATCTATGCTAGTCACTTCAACTACTCCTTGTGGTAGCGAGTTCTACATTCTAACCACTCTGTGGGCAAAGAAGTCTCTCCTGAATGGATATATTAGTGACTATCTTGTATTTATGGCCCCTAGTTTTGGTTTCTCCCACAAGTGGAAACGTCTGTTTGTCTCCCCTTTCAAACCCTTTAATAATCTTAAAGACCTCTATCAGGTCACCCCTCAGCTGTCTCTTTTCTAGAAAAAAGAGCCCCAGCCTGTTCAGTCTTTCCTGATAGTTATACCCTGGGCAAAGCAGAGAGGAAAAATGACATAATTATAAACCTCCATCATTTTGTTGTCACCAATTAGATTTAATATGCATATATAAGCAGCAATGCTCATTCCAATGCCTCCTTTTTCTTTGTTCCAGTTTACAATATTATAAATCACTGTATCAAGAAGGATGCACCATAAAAGAAAGAACTTGCAGTTATTTAGATTCTGCATCATGCCTCTCTCAAACAATGTGTGTTTGGCTTAGAATGAATTACATTGTACAGTTAGTATTATGTGGGAAAGTTATTGATTAATTATTGTGGGGAGAGTACAGAGAGCTGCTGTAGGATTTGTGAATGCTACAAACTTGTCTCGTGAGACCTACTAGTAGCAGAGACTGCTTGCCTTTCTTAAAGTAATCTGTCAAACCAGTGTAGTTAATAAATAAATAACACATCTGATTTTAGGCTTAAACCCAGAGATTGTCCCCACCGCCTGAGAGATGAACTGAAAACTAGGATTAAACCTGGTAATGTCAACATTGCCATGCTGCAGTTTTGGGATGATGTATAGACTCTCATTCCCTCTATCTTCTTCCCATTTTAATGGCCAGCATCGATGTAGGATCCATCTTCACTCATTGTGTCACATACAGTTGGCTGAACAATGTTCCATGGGGGAAGAAAATAATATATCAGAATACTAATGATCATGAAAAGCTGGCCTTAATTGGCAAATTTTGGAGTGATCGAATGAATTATTTAAGGAAGTAATAAATACAAGTGTATAATGCTAAAAGGATTTGTTGGGAGTCTAATTATCTGTATCTTCAGCATTGCAGCTCTGTTCAGCCATCGATACGTGGTACGATTGATTGAAGGTGTGCTCTACGTCAGTGGCGCCCATTAGTTGATTGAAAATGAAGTAGATCATGTTCCAAACAGAGAAAATGGCTGTGTGAATTGCCAACTTTAATGTTTGAGTTATACCGGGTTTAACCATAATTTCGGAATTCATTTTGGTGGGAGAGGGAGGCGGGGATGAAGAATTACCAGGTTTAACCCCAAAATCAAAAGACTGATACATAACCTGTTATCTTGGATATCCGTCCTATTCAATTTGCTCAGAGTAATCTGTTCTGTTTTGTTGATGAAGTTAAATTGAATGAACTAGAGCTGGGCATTAACAATTTCTATACATAATCCTCCTAATCTATTGAGATTACAGGCTCTGAACTCGATTTTGTCTGTCAGCAACCCCCTATTGAAATATTAATTTGACACAAAGTTACATTTATCTTTACAGATGTATTTTGCAGGATAAGTCCAGTAACATGTATACTGTGAAGGCACCTTGCTTGAAGAAGCAATGCATGGTGTTGGAACTGTTCTGTATTTCCTCTTTGGAAATAGCCCGTCAATATGCCAAGGTATATCCTGGCAAATCTCCACTGAATGGTTCATTTTTTTTCCCCTCATTGATGAAATTCTGTCACCAGTTGGGTACGGTGAATATTTTAATGCATTTTCTGTACTTCAGTATTAGATCTCTACACATAAGTTTGCGGTCTCTTGCAGTGACTGGGGACAGGCTTTGCTCAGTGCTCCTCATATTTGAGCTCTAAATCATTTTGGAGCTCGGTGACTTTAGCTCACATTATTTCAAAAAGGCCTACTGATGCTTAAAATGAGAAGTGCCAAGAGAACTGTTACAGTTACCTAATCCTTGTTTCAGGAGGCTGCTTCAGGCTTTGATGTGGAAAATTGCAGAAAATGCCCCGTTGTCTTCAGACTGGTAGTTCTTAGGCTCTCCCTATTCAACAGATTCCTGGATTAAAAGGGAAAAATCTTCCATATGCTGAGCAGGAATAATTAGAATCATGTTAATACACAATACTTCTAATTCTGTAAAATGACAGCTTCCCCTGACAGATTCAGGGCTTCCATCAACTCATTGTAAGCCAGTGTGCATCGAAGGTTAATTTGGAAAATGTCTGGCCCGATATTCTTTCCTGCCTGTGTGATGAGTTAATCCTAAAATTTAAAAATGCATTTATTTTTTCCTTAGGGATGTACTGGAAATGAAGTGAAAACTATAGCAGTTGTAAACTCCAGTTGTGGGTCTCTGAAAACGCCTTGATGAAACTGAATTGTAGCTTAGAGAGTCTCTGCTCTATTTAAGTAGAGGGTAAGTTTAGCTGAGAAAATGTTAGATGATTTCTGTTTCATTTAAATTTACGTGGCTACAGTAGTGTGAATTAGACACAGCAACGTTTAATTTCCAAGTTGGGCCCTTCACCCAAATTATGGCATCTATTGGTTTTAGCTTCCAATAGTTCGGCCTGTCTCCAGTTGAGCAGTGCTGTCGGGCTCTTGTATCTTTTCTTTAAAGAAAGACCTCTACTCTAAATTGCGATGGAATCTATCTAGTTGGTTCCCTGAACAGTTTTTTTGCTGAGGCTTTAATGTCTGAACTGAAACTCTTGCGAGCATTAAAGGATGACTGAGTTCCTCAAAAATTGAGCCTGGTTTCAAAGATTGCAAGGGTAGTAACAAGAGTCTTGCCATCATAGAGTTTTTGTGCAAATCTGTCTTTACTGTAGAGATGAAGAACTGTGACCTATTTGTAATGAACCCAGCATTGGCCATTGTTTAAAGACCTTCTCCTGTGTCCATAGTGTGAAGTTCTCATCCTCAAAATTGTTACCACAGATGGACTTGCCATCAGTGCCACTGCCATTTGTGAAGTCTCCACCCTGGCACATAAATCCAGGAATCATTCAGTGGACAACTGATCCGTTGTCGCCTTTACCTGGTTCCTTGTTGCTCAGTACATAGAAGTTCTCTGTAGTCTTTGGAACTGCGTCTTTTCATGGCTCAAACGATGTGGCCCACGGGCTGGTTGTTAAATTCGATGTCGAAAAAGACTTTAGGGTTTGCCACTGTCGGCCACTCGAGATGAGACAAGGCCACTCCGTTTCCAATGAGAACCGTAATCAAAGCCTTAAACAGGACTATGATTGATATTGGTATAAGCACTTTATTTTTAACATCCCAATTGTGGAGTTGACGAGAGGAGTTGCTGTGCACAGCTGTGGGGGGGACTTTAATAACACACTATTGAAATGACGAGGTATTGGAAACACCCAGAACTATTTTAATGGTAACCATATAGCTCTCTGCAAACCCAGCTTCCAATTGTCAGGATTTTTAAACTGAAACCAAAATATTGAAGTCACTGAATTTAGAAGAAGCTGCAATTGATGATAGGCTTTATAACAATTTGAGGGTTTGGAGATCACTGAACCATACAGACCAGGAAGTCCCAAGTTTTCTGGGTCTGTGCTGAGTTCGCTAACTTCAGCAAGATGGCATTAGGGATGTGACTATTGGACGAGGTGTCCCCAGGTTAGTGAGGGGAAGGAGGTCAGCAAGAGTTCCTGCTCCTGATCCATATCCAATGACTGCTGTTGGGGGGAAAAAATGCACCAGTGATTGGGAGGTGAGGACACAATCTGACTTACTTTGTTGTCTTCAGTTGAATAACACAGCAATGTCCACTGGACTCACACATGATGATTGGCCTCTTAGATCAAATACTAGCATTTTGGTGGTCTCTATGGAGCTATTCAACCAGCTTCAGGGCAGATGGGAGTGAAAAGTGAGAGCAGTTTTATTGAAGACTTTCAACAAATTACCGTTTTTAATTTTGTTCGTCTCAACAAGTTTAGTTTTACCCCAAGCTATGAACTTTCTCAGAGAGCTACTTCAGTGTTACAAAAATATTTAGACCTGCTCTTCCCCGACACAGAAGCCACAGAAATATAGAAAATCCTTAACTGTTGAATTCTAAACATGAAAGATCTCGAGTACTGTAGTTAGTCTGTGGCACTAGTGTACTTGTCCCCAAGGTTTTGATCAGATCATTTCTCCCAGATGAGGAAAGAGGAACGGTTCATTGACCTCCAGAGAAGTCCCACATAATTGAGGTCCCAAGTCTCTTAATTAAATTGGATGACGCGATTTCTTTGAGGCTGATTAATGTATGAGAAAAACATCAAATAAGCGGAGAAATGAAATAATATTTCTTCTCTGTACGTTCAGGGATGTTAAGTGTTTAAATGTGCTTGCACTTCTGTAGAATTTATTTGATTTAAACCTTGATGCACATTTAGATATCAGTAGGATTCAATATTGCAATTCAGATTATTAATTAGAGTAACTTGAGTGTGTTACTGTACATACTAAAGTTGCAAGATGTTGCCATAGTCCTGTAGGACTAAATATGTGTTACTTATATTTATCAACTTTGCTTTCACTGTGTGACATCAATTGAAATTCATGTGCTTTAATTACACCAATAACTTTCAGCTCTCTTGGGTGGCAGTGATACTTTGAAGTGCTCAATGATTTTTGAAGCATGTGTATCGGGTAGTACTTCGTCTTTTCAAAAAAAAAATTCTCCTTGAGATGCAAGGGATTCATCAGCTTGCATTCATCAGCCGCTATGCTTTCCTGTTCCATGCAGTCTAATTCCCCCCCACCTTTTCAGTCAAAACTGTTGGTGCTGCAGGAGGTGCATTGTGACTGGGAACTAAATCCATAAATTATATCAGTTGGTTTTGTAACTGCACATTGGTGTGTTGTGTCCCAGAATTCTATTTTGATTATTTTTTAAGTTCAGAAACAAGAACAGAAAGTGATGGTAATGCACAGCAGGTCAGTTAGCATCTGAGGAAAATGGAAGGGAAGGATTATTCTAGTGTTTTGAAAGGTGGGGGGGTGCATGCGGGCAGGAGAATAAATGCTGCTGCTCAATATAAACGAGGTCTATAATTAGTAATAACTAAAGGTGTGCACTCAGTTGGGCTGTGTGACAGCTTGCAGTATAAATGTAACCGTGAGTAGCAGGAACATTCGCTAACCACTGTGGACTTTCATTCAAGATGAATGCGGTAGAGATTCAATCCTGCAACACAGTTAGAGTAAACACTCTCCTGGCATACAGCGTCACACTGCTGTTAATTCGCTCAAGAAACAGCAGTTCAATGGCATGTCAGCATTGCTTCAGAATGTTACCAGTATGAAGTGTTGGTTGATGCAGTAGTGCGGTGAGGGGCCCCAAGGTTTGAAGTTGCTTGGCAGAGGGGGATTTGATGCTGCCAAATTGTATCCTGCAGGCTGATCAATGATCAGAGATGCCCTGTTGTGACTGGCATACTGGGCTGCCGTTTTGCTTATTTTGATGGCATTGTGGAAGTCAAGCTCCCAATGTATTTAGCATGGAAATGTTGGGGATAATGATTGGATCACGTTTACATCCAGCAACACACTGCTAAACGCGTTAGAATGAGGAGAAAAGGAAGATCCTGGGACTTAATGTGGGTCGGGGTGAAAAGGGTCCAGCCTGGTGTCTGGCAATTTCTTGTTCAACTTGTCTTTGCGTTTTGTACAGAAGAAACTAAGAAAAACACCACAAAGTACAGTGGGCAAAGCTGAAAAGCAATACACATGACCAAATCTCAGGAGACGCTCAAACGTCCATTTGATTCAAGGAAAATGCACAAGTTGACTAGGTTCAGCTTTTAGTTGAAATTATTTCAAAATCTGGCACTTCATCAGTGAAAATTACAAAGTTAAGAGCTTATATATGTATATAATCTTCAGGTTTGTTCCCCCGTTTCAGGCTTTCTATTCAAATTGGTATCTTCAGTTTTACTGTGTGGCTTCTGTGTGTAGAAAATACTTGTTTTCATGCAAAGGATTATTAGAATATGGAATTCATTACCACAAGTGGCTCTTGAAGCTGAGTCAGTCATGATATTTTAAGAAGGAATTAAATACTTGAAGAAAAATATTAAAGGGTGCGGGTAAGGAGCATATGAATAGGATTAGAGTCGATAGCTTTGATGTGGAAGTAGCACCAGCGGAGGAGCAGTGGTCTGAATGGCCACCTCCTATGCTGAAATTTCTATGATCCTTGGATGACAGAAAGAAGGGACTTTAACTAGATCAAAACCAGACTAAGGCTGTGACTAACGAGAGTTTTTGTTGAAGTATTTCCTTTGGGTTTAAACCTGTGTGTATTTCGGGGAAATCTGCTTGTGGAGGCCATCTTTGCCCCGAAATGGAGCAGTAGAATGCACCCCTAACTGGTGGAACCTAATGCCTTCAGTTATGGTTTTAATCTGTGTTCTTACTGAGTTGAATCTTCGTTACACTTTTGAAACTGTTCATTCCAATTTATCTGCAGGAGATAATCCGTCTATTGTGTAAATTTGTTTTAAAGTGCGATAGTCAGTTGCACGTTCAGATTCCGGCCTAAAACTACTAACAAATTCAATCTGAAGTGCGATCATAAAACGCTTTACTGATACTGAATTTGGATTTGCTGCTTTCTCCACTTCAACAAGCTCTCAGTAATTGAATCAGAAGCAATTGCTAAGACTTCATTCTCCATTCAATTGTACCAGATATTCTGATTTACGACAAATGGAGAAGATAATTGTGTTTAAAAACAAATTTTGATTAACATTCCCCTTTTGGAGTCTGAATCTGTAAATTTGCATACCTGGAAAATTGATGCAAAGCTTTGAAGAGATGCCAAAGTAGTACTTGGCATATAAAACAATAGATATTTAATGGATGGTATCTGTTTTTGTATTGTGCTGAATTAAGTACTTGTTGTATTAAAAATGCAGCTGCTGGTACAGATAGTAGTGTGAGACGGAGGCTTTTTTGTGGCCCTGGTTCTTTTTACCTTGTTGATCAATGTTACAAGTTGAATGGAACTCAGCTGCTGTTTTTAATGCATGTGATTTTAACTTCACACCAAAGAAGTGTTCATGTATTTTTTTTTATTTCTCTGTGCGTCCCCACCCACCCCTGCAATTTGCACTACTGCTCTCCTGAAGGTGCTGACATGCACTGGAGTGCAGTTCCGTAGATATTGCCTGCTTTCTAGTAACTTGCTCAAGTGAGGGTCCAGACGAGCGCAGTCCTTTTCCTGATCTTGCCCAACATCCACCTGGACTTTACAGCATGCTTCACTGAATAGAAGTTTAAAAAAAACAGGAGAATTTGCTAAATTATCACCCTCCCTGCGATACAGAGCGTATTTGCCATTTGCGCCCTTGCTACCATTCTATCTGAGCTTTGCTAAGTTGATGCAGACCAGGATAGAATCAGATCTGCATGGCTCAGGACCAGATAGTTAGCAGTAATTTCCATGGGGGTTCTCCTGATTTTTGGAAACTCGGGGAAATGGTGTAATCGACCATGTGTGCTGTTTCTGCCGAAGTTACAGTGGGAGATCAGGGCATCCCCACAGAGATTCTGCCTGGTGTGTTTACTCACTAAGGCATTGGAGCTGGTACTCCTTTGATTTCTTGACTTCTCTCATTTCCACCAATACTCGCATTTGACTTCATAATATTTAAATTGGCTGATTGCATGAAATGAGTTTGCAGACTCTCTCAGTTCAGTTCAGAGAAGACACTAATGGCAGCCTCACCCTAAGAGGCCACAGAATGGCTGGTATAGGAAATGGGGACGATATCGCACACTGTTGTAGTACAGGGTGCTGTTCAGAGGTTGTGACTGAAGCATGCTTGGGCAGAGTGGAGAGAGTTCTACTCTGCATCTGGCTTTGTTGTATCTGACCTGTGGGTGCTTGGTGTTGACACTGGATGCCTGAAATGGGAAGAGTTCCATCCTCCAGGACTAACCTCCCTCACTATGATGAGCACAAAAGGGGGATTGGATGCCATAGTTTGTTAAAAGACTTTGCTTCTACCTCCGGGAACCTGGTTTGAGATCAGGCCAGCAAAATGAGATGAAATAGTGTGGAAACTGTGCAGGAAGTTTAACCCAGTTCCCAATGGATGAGGCTGCAACATGAAACTACCCATAATTCAACACTAATTGGGCACTATTAGAACAGCCCTAACAATTTCTGGAGAGATTGAAGTCCCATCTTGGGACAGAGAGATGTCCTATTTTGACCTTAAGAGTTGGGACCAATTGTTGGGGCAGGCCAGGGAAAACTGTCATCAGTGAATGTGTAATGTACCTGATCTAGGATTGCTCTGTGCTGACAAGTACAAAAGGAAGTCTTCAAAAAAAACCTATGGAACTTAACTTGTGTAATAGGTATTAAAATAGGATTCAACAGGCAAAGGGCTAGATAGCATAAAAAAGAAAAGCTACTATGACAAGTATCATTTAATCAGATCAAGAAAGAAAAACTTGTATTTATATAGTCACTTATCACATCACTTCAGAAATGTCCTAAAACACCCCACGTACATTAAATTCCCGTTTAAGTGCAGTGAGCCAATTTTGCATAGCAAGATCCCACAGAGAATATTGAGATAAATAAGTTATTCTGTTTTTGGTCTTGTTTGAGGGACAAGGTTGGCCAGGACACCAGGATAAATCCCTGCTCCTCTTTAACACTCACCTGGTTTAATGTCACACTTGACAAATAACAACTCTGACAATGCAGTTTCAATGCAATTTGCCAAACGCTTCTGCATGAGACCAGTGCCCCTTTAATTCAAACCCATTTATCTGATATACTATAGCTAAAGGTATGTCCAGTATTTGTGCTGATATATTGCATGAATGCCATTCAAATAATCGCACAGATTGCTGTTATCCAATATCGGTTTGACTGAAATGTCCAGAGTTGTCTGAGAGAAGGTTAAATACTGATGTTGTGCCGTTCAGCATCGGTACAATGATTTGAAGTCCAATAACAGATTGGGGGCTTAAGGCCAATTTACCCCCCATCTGTTTTTCACTGTAAATAAATTAAACTTAATCAATGGTGGTATAGAAGGAAACTGCAGTGTAGATCGGCAATAATTTAAGCCTTGTGGGAATGCACGGGCTGGGAGTATATGGGAAATCCAGTTAATGCTGAAAATAACTTCATTCGTATCCTGATTGATCTGTGCTGATTTGAAATGCAGTTTCACTTCTATTTTTAAAAAATTCTACATTTTTAAATGTTGTTAAATCTACTGCCGTATTGTATGGTTTCGAGGCGAATCTGCCCAGCTGAAGTGTAGCTTTGAACCCTGTTTTATTTTGCCGACCCGGCTGTCACCCCACACACAAAAATATATATTTTATTGTGTAAAGTGCTTGGAGACGTTTTAATGCCGTGAAACGGTGCTATAGAAAAAAGCAAGTGTTTCCTTTCTGCACTGCAGCTGGTCTCATTTGGCTTTTTACTTGGGAAGGAGCTGCAAACTTAGGGCCCATTTTAGCACAGTCGCTAGAAGCACCACTGAGACGAGGGAACTGCAGGTGCATCACAACATCTCTGGGAGAAGGAATAAGAAACTGCTGCTCCGTTCATTTTGTCTGACCCCTTGGGTTAACAATAGCCAACGTCAGGTAAACATTTAGTATTTGAAATGCGCTGCTGGAATTCCATTACTTTTTTCATTTTTTCCCCCCTCCAAATGTGATCTTTCTTTCTCCTCAGCTTCGATTGTTACCGTAATCAATCTTCTTTGTTCTGCATTATGCAGTTATCTAGTCTTAGTTTTGTCGGCTGGAGTAGAGGGCATGATTATAGTTTGTGATGCCCTGTGGTAGGAAATAACTTTTTAAATTTGTGTATTTAGTTTCATAGGAACAGGAGTAGGACACTCATTCCCTCGAGCCTGTTCATAGAATCATAGAAATGTTACAGCACAGAAAGAGGCCATTCGGCCCATCGAGTCCGCGCCGGCTCTATGCACGAGTAATCCAGCTAGTCCCACTCGCCTGCCCTTTCCCCATAGCCCTGCACATTTTTTCGTTTCAAGTACTTATCCAGTTCCCTTTGGAAGGCCACGATTGAATCTGTCTCCACCACTCCCTCAGGCAGTGCATTCCAGACCCTAACCATTCAATTAGATCATGGCCGACCTGTACCTTGACTTCAGTTACCCGCCTTGGTTCCATATCCTTTGATACCCTTAGCTAACAAAAATCTTTCGAGCTTGGTCTTGAGCATTTCAATTGACCCAGCATCCACAACCTTTTAGGGGAATGAGTTCCAGATTTTCACTCCCCTTTGTGTGAAAAAGTTCTTCCTGATTTCGCTCCTAAATGGCTTGGCTCTAATTTTAAGATTATACCCTCTTGTTCTGGATTCCCCCACTAGAGGAAATAGTTTCTCTGTATCTACTGTATCAAATTTCTTCATTTTGAACACCTTCGTTAGATCATCCGTCAACCTTCTAAACTCACGACAATACAAGCCAAGTTTATGCAACCGGTTGTCATAATTTAACCCTTTAAGCTCTGATATCATTCTGCGCTGTACCCTTTCCAAGGCCAATATATTTTTCCTGAGCTTTGCTGCCCAAAATTGAATGCAGTATTCCAGATAGGGTCTGACCAAGGCTCTGTACAACTGAAGCATCACTTCCTCCCCTTGTATTCCAACCTCCTTGAGAGAAAGGTCAACGTTCCGTTAAACTTACTCATGCGATGTTATCTAAATAACTAACCAGGGATTGGGATTGTTTGGATTCTTACTGCTGTCTCCAAGATGTTAAAAGTTTCACCCTAGACTAAAAGAAAGAGGCATTAAAAAAAATACATATCAGCTGCTTTAGTCTGTAAAACTTGGTCTCTGTTTCATTGCTATGTAAGAAGTGAGAGTCTTTGTTAAATCCCAAAAGCAGCTTACTGCAAGTAAGGTAATTGTACATCTTCAACATGTACCTCTAAAGCTGTCAAATTCTTCTGTGTGGGGACCCTCTGTGCAAACTTCTGAAGACAGGGGCAGCTCCCAAAGGAAAATTGTGTTTTTGTTTTCTGCAATGGAAGTAATGTTAGCAATTCTACGGATACAAAAATATGACCCTGCAGCTCCCTAAGGATCCGAAGCCGCTAACTTGGAATCCTATGTTATAACGATAGAAAATTTACAGCTTCTATATTGTACAGGCAATCTCCACTTACAAGAACTGTTGTTAAACCATGGAGACAAAACTTTGATAAAATTTATAACATTAAAAAGTAAACAGCAAACATCATAAATGGATTTATGAAAAATGTCGAGGGCTAACCATTTCAAATATTTGACACTAATTACTAAATATATTAAAATTAGCTAGTCACAATTTGTTCATATCTGGTGATATTACAACGGTTCATGTCAAACTTAGCCTTGCATTAAACATTAGAAACCTGAAAGCATGAAATCTCTAATTTGGTGAATTGATATTTTGACATCTGATGGAACAGATGTTAATATTGCATCGTTCCCCATGTTCAGAGCTTTCAGTGTTAGTGGGGTCACCATTAAATCACTGCACACACTTGATGAAGTGAATCTGATCTTCAGATTAGCATCAGACCTGCCACGTATGCTAATGTTTGTTTACAGATAAATAGAACTATCGAGCAAACCATTTAGCAAATATTTACAGCGCAATATAATCTGCACATACCTACAACGTAAAGGCTCAATTACCTTTTGTAAGAATGTCTTAAGAAATGGTTTCTGCTGCTTTCTGGCAAAATGATTGCCCCCTGGTTGTGTCGTGTTGTATTGCTTTCACTATCATTGTATGAAATGGTAATGAAAGCTCCCCTGAGTGAAACACACAGTCCCATGTCAGAATTCCGAAAGAACCCGCGAGCAGTTTGAAACTACTGAAGTAGAATTTTTTGGGTGAACTTAATATTGCTTTCAGATTATAATTGGCAATGTTAACAACAAATCTATGAATAAATAGAGGATTGACACTTGGAGCTGAACAGCATTCACACTGCGTACAGAAGGAAAATTGCATTTCCGTCTGCAGAGATCCAAACATCATTAAGTTCCTCTCAATTGATCAATGAAACAAACAAACCATTTATGATCTTTGGATTGATCAAAGAAACAAACTATTAAAATATGTTGTTCAATTAAAAATGCAGCATGCAAATCTACCCATTTGTAAAAAAAAATATGTAATTCTCATTCCTGGAGGAGTTCATGAAATCACTTTGGAGAAGCTGCACAGTTGACACAGTTCATGAGAAAAATCCATTGAAGAATAATGGTGGAATGGTTATATGAAGGCTTGTTTACACTTGACAGTGTACTGCCGGAAATAGGCACACACTTTTACCATGCATTATAAATGTAAAGGTCAACTCTGACCCCAACAGCATCTGGGACCTAACTTTTCCTGCAGGCTAAAAGTGCATGTTGGAGGCAGTGCTAAAAATGGGATTCCTTCCTATTGGCTCTCCAGCAAACTTACACTGTACCAGTTGTACACTGGTGAAGTCAAAAGGGCACAGTGGAACTCTGAAAACCCATACCCCACATTCGTGATGCTGGCCAGGTGCCCTTGTACCAGTATAAAATCGCTTTATGATTTTAAAAAATCTGAAACTGCAAGGTTTGTTCAAGATGTTGAGTCCAGGCTGACTGTTTAATCTCCTCCCCCTCATCCTGTTCTCCTTGTCTGTGTTTGAAGAAAAAATTCCTTATGGTTCACTTAATATACCTGTGAACTTACTAGGTCTGCTTGTTTGGTGCCCCTGCTCCTGGACTGAACAGCTACCTTGTCCATCATTAGTGCACTATGGCTGCAGTATGTACTATCGACAGGATGCACTGCAGCAACTTAACAAACTTGCTTCGACATCACCTCCCACCCCCATTGCCCCTGCTGCCAAGAAGGGCAAGAGCAGCAAGATCATGGGAACACTGTTACCTCCAAGTTCCCCACGAAAACACATCATTTTGATGGATATATATTACCATTCCTTCATAGTCACAGACTGACATTCTGGAATAACATACCTAACACCACTGTGGAGGCACCATCACCACAAGGACTGCCCCAGCTCATGGAGAAGGCCCACCACTACCTTCTCAGGGCAGCGAGGATGGACCATCGATGCGGCTTTGCTCGTGTCGTCCACAACCCAAGAACAGATATTTTTAAGAGTGCATAGTGTTTGCAACAAACTTGCTAAGTCATTTCAAACACTGGGTTTCTTCCAAATACACTGGTGTCCTCTGAGCTACTGGTGCTTATAAGAAGTAATATGGCAGTGCAGAAACTTGGCAACAAACTTGATGGGCAAACATTGCCTAGTATCTTCTAGAGCTGTCTTTAAAATGTGGGAATTGTATCGAAAGAAAGACTTCCATTTATAAAGCGCATTTCAAGACCTCAAGACATCCCAAAGCACTTTACAGCCAATGAATTACTTTTGAAGTGTAGTCACTGTTGTAGGAAACGCAGCAGCCAATTTGCACACAGCATGGTCCCACAAGCAGCAATTTGATAATGACCGGATAATCTGTTTTTTAATGATGTTGGTTCAGGAATAAATGTTGGCTGGGACACTGGGGTGAAGTCCCCTGCTCTTCAAAGAAATGGGATCTTTTATGCCCTCGTGAGGGCAGACGGGGCTTCAGTTTAGATAGACAGCACCTCCGACAGTGCAGCGCTCCCTCAATACTGCACTCGAGTGTCAGCCTAGATTTTGTGCTCCAGTCTCTGGACCACTGGGGCTTGAATTCACAATCTTCTGACTCAGAGGCAAGAGTGCTACCAACGGAGCCGCAGCTGACACCATGCTGGACAACCTAAAAATGTCAAATTTAGTGGGGCCTTTTATCATTCTTTTGTGACTTGGGGATTTGAGCGTGTAACTTTAATCAATGTACTTCAGTGGGTTTTTTTCAAAGTTCTTCTGAATGGGGGCGCTACGCCTTTAAGGTTGAACCTGTCCGCACAAACACTTGTCAGTGATCATGAAATGCCCAAGATGGTATATGTCACTCCTTCCCCAGCCTGGGAGTGCTGGTGCCAGTTGTAGCAACTCTTGAATTGTTGTCTTCCTCCTCCTTCAATTGAAGCTAATCTATTAAAAACTCAATGGGTATTGACTGCTGTCACAAGTTCTGTTTTTCTCTTGGTTAAAAATGTTGAAAAAAAATTGGCAGCAGCATGGGGGTGCGAGGGGGGGGGTGAAATCAACAGAAGGTCATATTTTCTGCTTTTAGATTTTTTTCTAAAATGGATCCTTTGTAGTTTACAGTGACATTTACACATCTTCTACCATCATCTTCTGACATTTTGACTGCTTTTTAAGTGATTTTCTGCTGTCTTCTCTCAAAGCACTTTGGGGGGGAATTCTGTGGCTCCACTCTAGTTGTACTTCATGGAAAGTGTTAAAGTGCACCTACAATCATTTTTTAAAAAAAAACCCACTTTGGTTCTATTGAAAAATTCGCTGATATAAATTGTGTGGTCAAATGCAAAGGAAGCAAAATGGGATTAAAAACATGATTTCTTCTTTTGACATTTCGAATGACCTTTGACCTGTGACATCACAGGCAAAACTTCAGAATTTCTGGGGTTGCAAGTTTGGTTGAAACAACAGAGAGCAAGAGTTTATTTTCTTTTCCATAGTTTTAGTCTCCCCCCCCCCCCCCGCAAAAAAAAGAGGGGGGTGAAATTCAACTTCAGGGGTGCAAAATCAGCGGTAGTGGATTGGCTGCTCTTGATAAACCCTGCCCGGCTTTTCTTTTAAATTGAAGTCACCGAAACGGAAATTCGGGCAGGGTGCGTAACGGGCCACTCACGCCCATTCTACACCCCAGTCAAAGTTGAATTTCGCTCCCCGAAGATACAAACACGATCACTAACCTGGGGACCTACCTGCAGGGTGTTGTCCAGTCAGTCTTGTATCCTTTTAACAGTAACAAACAAGAGCCAAGTATTTGGTTCAGCCCCCATTTCCAGCCCTAGACGTTGCAAATTCCACAAAACTAACCTTACGGATCATCAAAAGTTGGCATGAGATGCAGTCTGCCGGAAGTCACTCCATGCTATGCTTGGAGTAAAAGTCAAGTCCGTGGCATTCAGGAGATGACGCACAGCTCCCTGTTTACGTTTCTTTCTCTCTTCAGTACCCATTCCAGGAATATATTTTCAGTGGCTGAAATCAAATTTAAATATACAACACACCTAAAATTGGGTGAAAATATGCAAATCTTTCCAATGGGGAAAAAAACTGAAATGGAGTTGAGATTATGTACAAGTGAAAGTGAAGATTATTAAAATCCTGCTTGAATATTTTACAGTCCCAAAATGAGTGAGATTGAACACCTAGAACGCATTCTGCTGAAAGCAGGAATACATTGCTCAAATCCTTTTTTTAAAAAAATCGTATTAAAATTATCTGATGATAAGTCATTACTGTATTGCAACACAACTTACTTAAATTATTGGTGCCTCTCTAATGCCACAGTGAATTTATCCAATGAGTAGCTGGGCAATACGAACCAGAAAAGTTGTTGTTTCAATCCCTGGTCTGTGCTGTGTTAGCTGATGTCAGCTGGGGCAGCCGTAGGGGGACTGCAACTGGTCTCAGTACACCTGGGTTAGGGAGGGAAAACCATCCAAGGTTCTGCTTCTGATTGCTAGCCATGAAACCTCTGTTCGAAATGTGCTTGTGTGGACAGAATTGAGCTCCAGTGTTACTCACCCGCCCCCTCTCCCAACAACCCCACAGTCAAATAACCTGCAAATACTCAGCCGAAGATCACACGTGAATATTGGCTGCCTCGGAAAGGTAGCAGAGGATGATCCAACACCTGTGGAACTATTCATGAGGAGAAGGGAGAAAGTTGATGAGAAGATGATGAAGAAAGGAAATCTGTCTTTGTCTGAGAGGTGTTACCAGACTTTGACAATCCTCCGCCTATAAATTTGTGACTTGAAAAAAAAATTGCTTCTGTTCCTTGGTCTCCTTTCAGTGTTAAAATGAAATCATGTGTTAAATGCATTCCTGCCCTCAGCAAGTTGCTCAACTTGTAACTTTTTGCATTTGTTGAAGATATAGTCTGCCATCCATGCAGTGTGGCATTTTTTTTCTATTTCAACCTATATGCTCAGCAACCCATGCAAAGAAGCATGTTTTGGAGGGTGTTAATCTTCTGCATACTTTCTAGATATGTTGTATTTTAAGCTTTTTTTGGTGGCAATGGGAGGAATAAGCAATTGCAACAACTTGCATTTATATAATGTCTTCAATGTAGAAAAACTCCCCAAGGTGCATCACAGAGCCAAAGAGGAGGATATAGGGAGGAGTGACCAAAAGCTGGGTTAAAGAGGTTGGTTTTAAGGAGGGTGTTAAATGGGGAGAGGGAAATGAAGATGCAAAGGGAGTTACAGAGGGAATTCCAGAGTGTGAAGTCCTGGTGGCTAAAGGCACGGCCGCCAATGGTAGGGCGAAGGGAAGGAGGAGGTTGTACAAGAGGCCGGCATCAAAGGAATGGAGAATACAAGTGAGGGACATGGGGTTATAGTGTTGGAGATGGTTACAAAAATAGGAAGGGTTTCGGCCATGGAAGTATTTGAAAGTGTGGATAAAAAGTTAAAATTTGAGGTGTTGGTGGGCCAGGTGCCAATGTAGGTCAGCGAAGACAGGGATGCTGGGCAAGTGGGACTTCTTGTAGGATAGGATACAAGCAGAAAAGTTTTGGATGAACTGAAGCTTATGGAGGATGGAAGATGGGAAGCCGGCCAGGTAAGCGTTTGAATAGTCGAGTCTGGAGGTGACCGAGGCATGGACGAAGGCTTCAGAGAGGTGGGAACAGAGGTGGGCGATTGTTACATTGATGGATCAAGCTGTCTTTGTCATGGGGAGGATGTGGGGCCAAAAGTTCAGCTTAGGGTCTAATAAGACAGAGGTGTGAACAGTCTGGTTCATCCTGTGACGATGGTAGAGGGAGGGAATTGAATTGATGGGTATGCAGTTTGTGGCTGAGGCCAAAGGTTATGGTTTCAGTCTTCCCAACGTTTAGCTGGAAGACAATGCTGTTCATCCAAAACTAGATGTTGGACAAGCAGTCTAACAGCACCAAAGCGGCGGAGCGTTTGAGAGAGATTGTAAAGAGGTATAGCTGGGAATCATCAGCTTCCGTGTAAATGCTGAGCCCATATCTGTGGATCATGTTTCAAAGGAGAGCTTGTAGATAAGGAAGAAGTGTGATCGAAGGATGTGGGAATAGAAGCCATTGCGAGAGATGCTCTGGCTACGATTGGAAAGGTAAGAATGGAACCAAGCAAGGGCAGACCCACCGAGCTTGACAACTGAGTAGGATGGTGTAGCCGTCCATTTCGAAGGCTGTAAAGAAAGCAAGATAGTTACTGACAGAGTGACTTTGGTTAAGGCCATTTTGGTGCTGTGGTAGGGGCAGAAACCTGTTTGAAGAGATTCAGACATGGAGTTGCAGGAGAGAGGACCATGGTTCTGGGAGACAACAACATGTTCAAGGACTTTACAGAGGAAAGAATTAACTCAAAAGTATGACAGTCATGAATCGATGTGTCCAACCACATTCTCTAAATGGGAGAGGGAAGGTGGGAGAAGGTCATTGTATGTTGGTCAAAAATTCTAAATATTGATGAAAATATGTTTTTAATCTCAATTCAGCATTCTACTAATCATTTCTTAACCAACCAAAAACAAAGCATTGATCTTTAAATACATAAAATTGACCTGGAACTGATAAATAAATTGAAGTATTTTGGAAACCCTTTTAACCTATGCTAATCCTGCCTTTCCAAGATGTTGCTTTGATTTATAGTCAAAGGTGTGTGTGCAAATATAAATCAGTCCACTGTCAAAAAAATTCAACGGTCTTTTTAAAAACAACGTGACAAATGTGATTATAAACCTGCTATTGCTTCTCTTGCAACCAGAGCTGTGATTAGTCCCTTAAGTTTGGTTAGTAATAGGATTGTATTGAAACTATTAATGGGAGGGGATTGGCGTTTTAAAATAAAATCCTTGAAAATGAGCACTTGCATTGCAACTGCACTGAACATTTTCACATTGCAGGATGATGGTGCTGTACCCTTGGCAGTGTACTGAGCCCATCTTTGAGTTTAATTCATCCCATTCATCTCTCTGCTTTTTGTGGCAGCCATCCAGCGCAGTGGTGATCCAAAAGACATTGACCTGATCTTTTTGAAGTTAACTTCAAGTAGGAGCCTCGGAATAAAAGTTTCATTTCAGGATCAGCATAAAGTGAGCACCAGCTACCAGTTTGTGGACTCCAGACTGGAGCAGTTGATTCCCTTATTTCTAAATACTCAACCTAAATTAGAAATTAATAAAATCTAACAAGGATCCTGTTCTATTGAATTAGAAAATTGAATAAAAAATGTTTACATAATTTGCTCTGTGATGCTCTTGTGATGATGTCGTTGATTGAATCTTTGCGCTGCACCGTAAGTTCACAGTTGAAATTGTGACGGGAAGTGGAATAGTTTGTATGCAAAGAAGGGAGTTCATTATTTTGGCTATACTATTTGAGATGTAGGTTTGAGTTTTTAAAACATTTGAACACTGGGTCTTGAGATACCCATCGGCAGTAAGAATTTGAAAGGCTCATTGTGATGTTATTTGGCTTTGGTATCGACATTGGAGATGTCATTCAAACATAATGATAAACACGCTAGTTTTGGAAATTGTTAATTTGGAACTGATCCAAGCCTCTAGCCCGAGTGTAAATGTGGTTCAGGAGTTGATGGTGATGACACGCATGAGCTAGCCATTTAACTTTGAAATTTCCAATTACTTTACTTGAAATTTAAGATGTGTATCTGGATGTATAATCTTTAATCCTCAAGGATTCAAAACTGCTAAAAGTTGCATCCAAATTAGATTTATTGTAAACCAACAAACTACTGTGTGTGTCTAAATGGTAGAGAATGAATTTTTACATTGTAACGTGCTGTTACTGTTCAGTGTTTGTAGCTACACTCGTGTCAGCTTATTTACTGTTTATGATCTGAGGGAGAAGAACCATAAAACTTGTAATGGGTTGCTTGGGGCTTGAATTGGAATCTTGATACACACATCAGTCAACTTTTCTCTGGTAATGTAATTACAATGCAAAGAAATTTAAAGCAATTGTATATAATGAGAGTACAGCCAACGGGAGGCTAATGAAGTTCATTCTGTGTGAGGTGGAAAGCTGCAGAATACATTGCTTTGGTTAGATATCTTTAATGTGAAAAGGACAAAGCCAACACTAGAGGTTTGCTGCTGACTGCCTGGTCAGAACAAGAAGGATGACTATTTGCTCCGAGAAAATAAAGACTTGCGCCTTTCACAACCTCGACGTCCCAGAGTGCTTTGCAT
The DNA here is from genome assembly GCF_035084215.1 of Heptranchias perlo. Classification (NCBI taxonomy): domain Eukaryota; kingdom Metazoa; phylum Chordata; class Chondrichthyes; order Hexanchiformes; family Hexanchidae; genus Heptranchias; species Heptranchias perlo. Next base: position 10,208,067 of record NC_090357.1, on the reverse strand, counting down.
CCAATGAAGTACGTTTGAAGTGTAGTCACTGTTGTAATGTAGGAACAATCAACCCAATAAAAATTGGGAATACACAAACAGTTCAGAATCCAAATTAGTAAATATAATATATGCTTCATGACCTTGTGCATCAGGGAAGCCACAAGCAGGTGTTCTCATCTTGATTTGGTAATGGTAAGTAACCCAGATAACGTACAGGAAATGGAAGTTGTGGCACCCTTGAGGAATAGTGATCATAGAATGATGAAGTTCAATATCGAGTGGTCAGAGGGGGAAAACAGATTGGGGGGTGTGGGGGAAGAGAAGTGGGGAAAGTGTAGCCTCGGATGCTAAACAAAGCTAAGAGGTTTTTCCGTACGAGGGCAGTCAGAAGAATTGAGAAGTATGAAAGATGCAAACTGGGCTGAAATGGAGGATGAGCATATTCTGAGTGACTATTCTTTCCAAGTTTTCACAACGGAAAATATGACCACCACGTCCTTCCCTAAGCAGTGATACCTATGAAGAATGAATGACTTAGATATAACTGTGATGCGAGTTCTAAGCAGGGTAAAACAAATCCCTCGGGCAAAGGTTCACAGAACTGGGGGGGTGCAGTAACAAGGGTGCAATCTTTTTTCTAAAATAACCAAACAGAAGTGTTAAGTCAATTCTCAAAGTTCAGCTTGTGTTTCGAGTACTGACATGAAGCAGGTGGGTTTATGTACACGTGCTGACAGCTGTTTCCTGCAGCCATGTGAACCTCTTCGCCTCCCTCCTTCTCTCTCTACCTTTTGTCATTGTGCAGTGTATTTTGAATTAGAGGGATAATTGTCAGAGAAAGAATCCACTTTGTTTGTTTTGGGATTGGTTGAGCAGGTGTTTTCGAAGCATTCGATGTTTTGAAGAACACTGAGTTCTCAGCTGTCCTAATGGATTGTGTCGAATCTTTCTGTATGTCTCTTCCAAAATAGCTTTTATGAAAGTCCCCTTTAGAATATGCCAAAGCTTACTTTCTCCTTGATCGGATTCCTCGACTCAAAAGTTAATATTGGGAATTGCAATGTTCATGCTTTGTGGCCTCAAGATACTGAGCAAATACGATGATGAAAGAAAATTCTATTTAAAAGGTAACAAGTAATTTTATTAAAATATTTTACGTTCTCGAGCGCCAGACACTCAGTAATCAATGCAGCATCTCTTGATACAGTGCTCCTGCAGTTTAAAAACAAGTAGAAAAGAATTTAAAACTGGGTTGCTGTGATTAACTGATCTGTTTTGGATGGGTGGAACGAAGGTTGCGATTGGGATAGAGTCAGGTTGTTTAGTGTGAGGCCACAATTGAGAGACGAACAAGAGTGATTCCTTGTCTGGCCCTAGTTCAATTCACTCATACCATCACCAATAAAATATCAGGTTAATTACTTGCAAAATGGCACCTTCCAGCACAGAGCTTGTTGTAGGAAAGGCAAAGTTGATCTTGTATTGAAAATATTTAATTTGGAGCAGCACTGGATTACAGCTCACTTGTTCATGATGTAAGTTTGGGTTGGATTTCCTTTCAAATTCAGTGCAGTTTGAGGAATAGACATTCCATTCTTCTTTTAAATTGACGCTAGCTTTTTTGACAAAACTGCCAGAAACTACCAGCCCTGGTAACCATTTTAGATGCTATTTGTCCTGGTTTCATCTCTTACTTTATACCTACTGCCACAATGAGAGAACATAACTAAAAGTCAAATTCTGCTCTCCTTTGAAGCTTCCTATTTGTCCTTTTTCTCTTCTATTTCATTTTTTCCCCTTTGAGTACGTACCTTAACATGTTCACTTACCTTATTTTTAAGGGATTGGGTGATGTGGTGGCATCGTACACCAAAATAAGGTGGCACAGAGTGGGGTATGAGTGCACGAATGCAGGGCCCACACATTGTTGTGCTTCTTATATTACCGAGGGACACTGGAGTGGAGGAAAGTACTTTCTCTCTCCTGAAAAGGTGGTGTTCTGGTGGGCTGATGTCATATCTTTGGAGCAGATTGTCTCTGTCCCCTGGTTAATGGGTGAGAAGGAGTGAGACCCATCTGGAAATGTGGTGAAAATGATTGAGGAGGAAGTGTTGCATTTCTCGAAGAGGCTGCCAACACTGGAGCTGCATATGATGACCGAGCCTCTTCGGGAAGACAGTAGAAAGTGGCTGTGGAATCGTACCTTGCCACAAAACGGGATTGGGCAATTTCTGCAACTAGCTATTTACAGGTAATTTTCAAACTGTAACCCAAAAGCCAAGAGCTTGACTTTGCCTGTGTAGAAATGGAGGAAGTTTAATGGTATGAATTGAGTTTCAGGGAAGTGGATTCTAACAGTCAAAGAATGTGATTTTGTAGTGTGTTCTATGATTTTTTTTTATAAGCTGGGGAAGCAGATACAGCTTCATGGGTGAAAGGAAAAGCAGCAAGGTACTGCTGGCCTCCCTATGGTAAGTGTACTCCAAGTGTATTTATCTGCAAGTGCAAGGTAAGCGATTACTGAACAGATGCAGCACTCTGATTTATCAGGTGTTTTATGTAGCCCATTGACCACCCATTACGCTGTGAAGTATGAAAAAGCCTGATTATTGAGAACTGAATGTAGTGCTACACAATGTGTCTCACACCTCGAGGTTTGCAGTTGACTTGCAGCGAATCACAGCAAGTGGCATTTTTTTCAGATTATCGCTTTAATAGTCTGCAATTTGTGCTTGAAATGTTTCTCAGTGATGACCGAACCTTAGAGACCCAACACTTGAGTGCAACAAGGGTAATTTATAATGTTGGCAGCAGCTCCTATCTGAGCAGCAGGGTGTCTTTGCAAAGAACGTTGAATTGTTCATCTTTGACTGGAAGCTTTACATTCAGTAATTTATTTCCCCCGCCTGTGTTGGTAATTTCAGTCCTCATTGGCATAGTTTGGATAATGTTTCAGTTTCTCCTAGTTAAAATGTGGTACTTTGTTGTGAAGCAGTACACTTGGCTTTCGCTGTTTGGGTTCTGGATATATCCTATTGTGGTTTTCAAAATGCCACAACTCTTCCATCATAAAATGTAGCTGAAAAAAAGTTGAATTATGTAATTTTTTAAATGGCTAATGCTAACCTCAGGCATAAAACAGACCAGGTTCTAAAGCTGAGTATCCGAAAACCCTCTTGAACTGTCAAACCATTATTTCTGGCTGGGGGCACAGGTGTTCATCGTGCTCTCGAGTCTCTTGTCTGTGCATTCTATAAACTGCTGCTAATTGGTGCTCAAGAATTGATCTGGGTCAGATCTCAGTCCCTTGTTGCTATCTCCCTCCCTGTGGGCGATGCCATGCCATGGCTCAGTGCCTTATCCAAGTGTGTCATCCCAGCTGGGATCATGGCTTAGCGAGAACAACTCATTTGAAGCAAGTGACCGAAACAGGTCTGATTACATCTTACAAGCATACAATGAAAGAAAAAGTAATGCTTGTGAGTTAGTTTCTGGTTTACACTGGGAGTTAAGATATCTATTGATTTACCTCCTCAAATTTAGATTCAGGATCTAAATGATCTTTTCTGGAGAGTGTTTCCTGTTAGTTTTCCTTCTCCCTGTATCTTTGCTTTAAAGAGCAGGATGGTAGTTCAACTGTTTGTGCCACTGAAAATGCTGCTCTGACACCAACCACTGCAAGACTTAACTTAACTCATTTAATTTGATGAAAATCCTCCATTCACAACCGTCTCAGGCTACCTGGCTTGAATAGAGAGTAATGGTGTCATACCACTTTCAAGGTGCATCAAATTGGCAGTCCTTGTACTGTTCTTGTATTGACTGTTATCCATAGCAGTTATCATTCTGTTTTTAGTCAGAAGTAGGAAGCATTAGTTCATTAATTTATAATTATACTTTTTTTTTCTCTTTCGCTTAAATTTTCTTTGCCCCTCGTCTCAACTTTTCCCTCTCTTTTCTCAAAGGCAGTTGGCACTTTTATCTTATAGGAGACACATGGGGGCGTAAATTCAACATTGTGGCGCCCATTTTTCAGACATAACTGGTGCAACGGTAATTAATTTAGTAAGGAAGAGCCTGCACTCAGTCCACAGCTAAATTGGTTGGGGCCTTTTTTTATTATGCACATGCCTCATTTCAATATTTGATATGAAGCTCCCGCACCCATTTCCAACCCGGATTCCTAAATTCCATTTTGACTAGTTGCAGCTTGCTCTACGCAGCTCAAGCTCCGACTCGCATTTCCGGATCTTGAATTGCATAACCAGCGGTTGTTAAAGGGACGGGTGGAGGCGGCTCATAAAGAAAGCCCGAAAACTTTTGAGAAATTATGATTTCTGTAGAGCCGAAAGGATCAGGAATGCTCCTCCTGGCTGTACGAAATAACTGCAGGCCACTACTAGCCCACGTCCCCTCTCCCACCCGATCAGCAATTCTCTTCCCCCCCCCCCCCCCCCACCAAACTCCTGGACTTAATTGTGGGCCTTGGCACCATACAAAATTGGTTATGTCCAGACCAGCAAGCTGCGTCGAAGCACCGGATTAGCATCCACAGCTGGGCGGAAATGTGATGAGGCACGATGGTCAATTTCGGACGGTCCTGGGGCCTCTCCGTTCCAGCACAACATCACTGCGCACTGCCTGAATCTCACCCAATATCAGGCATTGTCCAATTTCTACCCCCACCGCAGTGGTCTCTCTCTAACTGCTGCGCTCCATGTAGGATATATTGGCCTCAGAGGGTGCAGTGCAGATTCACCAGAATGATACTGGGGCTAAAAGGGTTAAATTTTGAGGACTGATTGCATGCACTAGGCTTGGATTCCCTTGAGTATAGAAGATTAAGGGCTGATGTAATTGAAGTGTTTATGATAATTAAAGGAATTGCTAGGTTAGATGGAGAGAAACTATTGCCTCTGGTGGGGGAGTCCAGAACAAAGGGGCATAACCTTAAAATTAGAGCTAGGCTGTTCAGGGGTGATGTCAGGAAGCACTTCTTCACACAGAAGGTAGCAGAAATCTGGTACACTCTCCTTCAAAAAGCTGTTGAGGCCGGGGGTCAATTGAAAATTTCAAAACTGAGATTGATAGATTTTTGTTAGGCAAGGGTATTAAGGGTTACGGAATCAGGGCAGGTAGATGGAGTTAAGATACAGATCATCCACGATCTAATTGAATGGCGGTACAGGCTCGAGGGGCTGAATGGCCTCCTGCTGTTCCTGTCTTCCATAATATCAATGGCCTCATGCATTGGGAAATCAGCAGCATCAGAGACTCATGAAAATGTGGGCCTATGTCTGTGCTGTCCAATTAAGGGAGCTAACTTTGGTGAAACTAATACTGTCAAAGCAATTCGGTCTCCTCATTCCATAGCAGAACCCAGTGCCCACTTCAAAATTTAAAGGAGTGTGATGCATGGGAGGTTGCTTTTTCTAGACAGGAGCAAAGCAACAAGATAACAAAAGCACCTATTGGCCCATACTGAAGAATGGCTCTGTAATTTCTTCTGCACACCCCCACTGTCCAGTTAATGTGCTTTCTTGGTGTGAATTTGATGACTAATTCTAGACCATCCTGCAGACTTAATTAACAATGGGATAATACAGCCAACAAAAGACACCTGCTGGTTAATTAGGTGTGAGAGATTATTTTTTAATTATTCAAAAATCACCATGGGAGTTTCCAGCCTACGGTCCAATTTCATTACGTTAATGTACTGCTCAGAGTCAGACAGAGGTGTGTGATGAAACGCCCTCCACACTGAAACGATAATAGCTGCTTGGCATTGTGGATGGGTTTCTAATAACAGTCAACCTTCTCAATGTTGTGGCCTAAGCCATTGCCCCATTGTAGATATGATCCTACAAGAATGATCTTCCAGTTCAGCTATTTTCTTGTTAGATTTTGGAATTGTGCATTAGTTATGAGTTATTTTGCGGTAGAGAATTCCACATTCTCCATCCTTCCTGCATGTTTTCAAACCAGTCTTCCAGATATTGCTTCCAGCAACTGTTGTCCCAAGGCTGAATTTCAGCAGTCGATTTACAGCAGACATCAATTTTATGCCTGAAGGACCTATACACGGTAGCTTGCCACATACCAGCCACCTTGATCTAGATGCCCAAGTCTACTGAAGTGTGCTAGGCTTACTCATTACCAAACTGCTTAATTCCGATCCTCTGGCAAACAGCAAAGATGTTGACCGACCCAACCCTCCCTCCTCCATATGCACAATGGCAGCTAAACATAGGCTATTGCTCTTCTACACTGTAGCTTCTTCCCTATTTGCCGCATTCATCTCAAAGTTTGGTCCTGAATCTCGCTCATGGACTAGAGGAAGCCCTTCTGTTATAAGCCTGAGTTCTGAATCATAAAGAAAACCTGTCTGGACAAATGTTCTTTATAACACAAGCTTAACTTGGATTAGGACTGTCACTTAAAAGACCAAATTTCCCTTCACCCTTCTCGGTGCAGTTCTGAAGATTATACCCAAGCTGAAGTTGGTGTGCACTAGTTAATGATATGAATTAACAATTGGATCAGATGCCCCTGGTATCCTTCAGTCAATACCCTCAGGAGTCACGCAAAGCCATAAAACCTAATGGGTGGAACGCACTGGCATCCCGGAGGGAATCCGCCAACAGCATGCTATCATCTGTGAAAAGATGTGATACAATAAGCCAATTTAAAAACTTTTGAAGTGTCGTCATTGTTGTAATGTAGGAAACATGGCAGCCAATTTGCACACAGCAAGGTCCCATAAGCAGCAATGTGATAATGACCAGATAATTTCTTTTAGTGATGTTGGTTAAGGGATAAATATTGGCCAGGACGCCGGGAAGAGTTCCCCTGCTGTTCGAAATATTTGAAATGTGGGATCTTTTACGTCCACCTGAGGGGGCAGACGGGTCCTCGGTTTAATGTCTCATCCGAAAGACCGCACCTCTGACGATCTAGCACTCCCTCAGTACTGCACTAGAGTGTCAGCCTAGATTTTGTGCTCAAGCCTCTGGAGTGGGATTTGAACCCACAAACTTTCTGACTCAGAGGCGAGGGTGCTACCATTGAGTCAAAGCTGACATCGACAAATTGCATAAATGCCTGCAGAATTCTCAAAGTATGTCTGTTACAATGCTATCTAACAGTGTAGGATAATTAAATTGGGAACAAATTAGGTAGCTACAAATATGAACCTCCACTGAACTGGTCACTAATTCCCAGTTTTATACGTAAATTTCCTTTTGGCTGGGCTTGCTTCATGCAGTTGTGGATTTGAAACAATGTCTGATGTAGGACATTTCTGCGCGTATGTGATATGTGCGGTGTCGTTTGATATGGGAAGAGGTTTGCTGCTTTTATACAGTTGCTCTCTGTCCTGAAGTGGTAATGCGTGCCTTACATATTGAGCTCAAGAGTAACTCTGCCCTGATCTGTATCTTAAGGCTTCAGCATTCTGCTCAAATGAACATGGCTGAGCAGACTTGGTATTTTAATGAAAGTGAGTCGTGAATTCAGAAGCTGCATCCTGAATTAACAGATAATGTTGAAGTAATTATCCCAATGGAATATATACTGGGCACAGGATTTCCTAGTAATCCACTGCAGATTATTTCTCTGAGCCTGTCTTGTGTGTTTGTGGAACTCTATCAGACGTCAAGGACATGGTTGAAGGCAAGTTCTGCAGGCATGGAAACTGGTGAACTGAATCAAGCCTCCTACACAGAACTAAAATGTTAGATTAAAAAACATTCAGTATGGAGTTACTGATTATGGATGCAATCTAATCTGGGATGGGGGAAGATTTGATATTTGTTGTAAACTTGAGCTTCACTTGCAATTTGACATCTTGAATGCATCTGAGAATCTGGTGTCGGTTATTCTATGTTGTGTGTGTGGGTGCCTTGCGCACACGTTCGTGTTCTCTCTCTCTCTCTCTCTCTCACATCTGTTTGCTTTAAATAGGTGAATAATTAGTGTTCACATTAAAAAGTGGGACGTAATGGTAAACCAGTTGCCCCTCATGAATAGCATCTCCTATCTAAATGCCAGCCATGGCTCAGTCGTAGCACTCAGCTCTCAGTTAGAAGGTTGTGGGTTCAAGCCCCACTCCAAAGACTTGAGCTCATAATCTAGGCTTACACTTCAGTGCAGTACTGAAGGAGTGCTGCATTGTTAAGAGATGTTGTCTTTCAGATGAGAGCTTAAACCAGATCTCAAGTGAATGTAAAAGATCCCATGGCATTATTCAAAGAGGATCAGAGGAGTTCTCACTGCGTCCTGGCCAATATTTATCCCTCAACTAGCACCATCAAAAAAAATTAAACATTATTTGGCCATTCATCTCATTTGCTGTTTGTGGGACCTTGCTGTGCACAAGTTGGCTGCCGCATTTTCCTATGTAGCAGTGATTACAGTTTAAAAGTAATTGATTAGCTGTAAAGCACTTGGAGATGGCCAGAGGATGCGAAAGGGACTGTCTCAATGCAAAAAACAAAAATGCTGGAAACACTCAGCAGGTCAGGCAGCATATGCGGAGAGTACAGAGGAGGTAATGTTTTTGGTGTGGATCTTCTATCAAAATGAGGAACTGACACTAAATCTGTCAAAAGATCAACATGAACAAAAATGGAAACTGATTGCAAGGCATTTATTGGTCGTTATTCCCCCAGAACAGAAAATGCTCAACAAAATGAATTTTTCCAAAGCCTCAGCTTCAGTTGAATGATTGATTGGGTCTACATCAATTCGTTTCACTGCTGGCTTTTCAAAAATCTTTTTGGAGTACTCAAATTTTCTTAAAAGCCTGGTTTGAACCATCACAAAAATCTTCACTTGAAGTGTTTGACCACAGTCGACTGTCACATTTGTTATTTGGTGCCTGCAGTATAATTGCACAGAAATGATGAATGTATAAAAACTCAAAACAGTAATGAATTGGGGCTTTTTAATAATGAATTGGAGCGATATACTGATGTGTTTTGGCTGCTGTTGGGACCTTAATTGAAGAACTTGCTTATCAGTCTACTGTCCTGCTTTAATAAACTGGAAGAGGTCACCTTGCCATCATAGAAATAAACAAAATGTAAAGTGGCTGAGATATTAATCGCCAAATAAATTTCTTCACTAAATTGGGCTAATAAATTGCTTTAATGAAGGATCTATCATTGTTCATTTGACATAATATAATTTTTGATGTGCAGGTGGCAGGTTTTTGACAGCGAGAATGAAAGCCCCAGGTGGCTATAGACCACCAGCTATTTCTGGTCCAGTAGTCCAGTCAGAGTATGCAAATCTGCTAATGCCAATTTACAGTTCCCGGGAATGGAAATGTTCAGGGATGCAGCACTAACTTGAGACTAACTGTAGCACTAAGGTATTGGTGTCAAGGATGTAAGATTACATTGTTTAGCGCTGTTTCGATTAAGTGCAAATGCAGCGCCAACAGGTGGGCTGCTGTCATCTGCCACGGCGCCTCACTTTCAGAGCCTTTTACCTCTGCTGCTCCTCTTCCAGCATTATACCGAACAGGGATAAGACCATCGGATAGGCCATTCCAGTGTTTCGTCCTTCTGTATGCGTGGGGGCAAAAGATTTCGGGTGCACTGAGACTTACCGCACTTTAGTTAAGTATCGTGCAGGTCTCAGAAACAAAAAGCCAAAACAAATTTGGGAAGAAAATCGCCATCAAACTCCATAAAACGCACTTGCCGAATATCAAGTGATTTTTGGGCGTAGATCTGAGCCAGCGCATTGTTTGCGTAAATCCAGGAAACTCGTGTGAGCTGGTCTTGTGCACCGGGGCGGGGCTGTGTAAATGAGTGGCAGAGGGTTTTGGGACATATCTCAACTAAACAATCGAGGAAGCTCGTGTAAAACAGTGTTTCAGCATAAGACCGCGTCAATCAGTTACACGTGAATTTTTTTCGGCCGTTCTTGCGCCATCGTTGCACCAAAACTTTCCAGGGATTTTGGCCACAGGAGTGCATAACTCGAATGCAATATGATTCGAATTTGGATTAGCATTGTGGTTCAAGGATTCCTTTTATGGGTGTTGCATCAAATTACATAAACCAAAAGGCCCTAAATTTGATCTTCAACCTGTGCTGAGTTAACTGACCTCAGCCAATTGGTCATGGCACCGAGGAGAAAGGTGAGCCAGGATTCCCCACTTCTGTGCCACCTTGTAGGGACTGGATCGTGTTCTGCTGCCCCTCTGTGGTCAAATAACCTGTCAGTACTCATTGCGTTGGTTCCCACCTGAAAAATGGCCCCTTGGCGAAGTATCAGAGGCCTGCCAGCTCTCATGGAACTGGGCTGCAGCAAGATGTAATGCCTTCAGAAGCAAAGGGAGGGCAGAAAAGAGATAATGGTGAGTGGGGGTTCATTTGCTTCATAAATGGAATTGTCAAAAGTCACTGGCAAGGCCAATGATTTGTGGTTTACATAGAAAAATTGACAAAATCAAGGAATATGGTTCCCAAACCAATGGTTAAAAATTCTGGAAAAACCCCACAATCCCCTGTGACAAATGGAACTTGACTTAATCAGTTCCCATAAACCAGTGGACCCAATGAGAAACAGATGAAATGGAGGAATGTGATTCCCAAAACACTGGTAAATTCCCAGAATGCTATATAATAATCATGGAATTTGACTTCATGCAGTCAACATTATATTAAAAAAAAAGTAGGTTTGGTCTTGGGCTCAAAACGAGTTTTCATTATTGCTGGACAATGTACATTGCTAAGCAATGAAACTGAGAAAATGGAATGTATCTGTCACCGGCTAAAAATCTGGGTGAAAAATGTTTGTGTGAACCCATGGAATTCATTTATTTTTAAAGAGGACAAATACTTACTGTAATTTTGGGGGGGGGGAACGTTGGTAACCTATGAATTATAGGAGTCACCTTAAAAGCATGTAATGGGGACGTCACACACAGCAAGTCACTTCTGTAGCCCATGCACTAGTAATTCATCGTTAATATTTAACCATAGTTCCTATTTGTAGTCTGCTGCAGTACTGGGTGTAAGTCTGCTGCTGGAATGCAGTAGCTTGTTAACTGTACAATCAAATCTCGTTTGTATCAAAACTTGCAGGTTCCTTGAAAACAGGAGGATCTAAATTTACTGCTCGAAGCAGAAGTTGTAAGAAATGCTTGGAAGCTCGACTATTTCAAAAGCCTTCCCAATAGCCCTGATTTTAACCGGAAGCAGGAATCGGATGGGTGGGAGAAGGCGAGCACGTGAGGTCAGGGCGATTTTAACTTCTTGGGTAGTGGAGTCCTAAACTTTCCTTGTGGGACCTGGAAGAGAATTCCTGCTCCTTCTGGCACCACAAGGAAAGTAAAGAAAAAAAAACTTCTGTTTGGGCCTCTTTTGGCCCCGGATTCTCTTCCTGCCATCTACACATGGTGGGAAAGCCACAACAGCTTCTCTGCTCAGGCCACAGTTAAAATTGCAGTCGGGGCCCGATGAAGTCATCGGGTTCTGATCTACATATTTAAGGATGGCTTTGGGCAGATGTCCTTACTGCCTACTCAGAACAGCAGGTTAAAATCGGTGCGAGACGTCGTGGGTAAGTCACCCGACCCAATTTTAACTGCCCATCCCGCTGGGCGGGTAGGGTTAAAATCGTCCCCGACGGTATTAACTCAACTGTGTTGGCTTCAATGATTACACTGTGCCAAGAAAGTTTGAAAATTAATAGTAATTGAAAGTATTGATTGCACAGATTGTTTTGTGTGGACATAAGATTAAATATAAATTATGTAAATGAAAATGACAACATTGACTGATTGTTTTAATCACTGTATCACAATGGTTGTCTTAAACCCTGGAGACCCAAAGCTCTTCATTGCTGAATGATTTGAATTAAGGTTTGGATTTCAAAATGAGGAATCAGGCTGATGAATTTAAATCAGGAAACTCCAACTCCTTTTTCCCGCGGCTCCCTCCCTCCAAAGCAGCAAATTCCACCACTCCCTCCCATCACTCGGAGTGATGTGGAGATGCCGGTGATGGACTCGGGTTGACAATTGTAAACAATTTTACAACACCAAGTTATAGTCCAACAAATTTATTTTAAATTTCACAAGCTTTCGGAGGCTTCCTCCTTCCTCAGGTGAAACACCATTCACCTGAGGAAGGAGGAAGCCTCCGAAAGCTTGTGAAATTTAAAATAAATTTGTTGGACTTTGACTTGGTGTTGTAAAATTGTTTACAATCACTAGGAGTGTTCAACATTGCAGACCAGAACCTTCTCTACAATACTTCATGCTAGCACTATTAGCTCAAAATGCTCTCTCCAGACATACTCCCAAGTTTGGAAGTACAAAATCTATGATTCTGCTGTTGGCCTTTTTTCCCAACAGTTCAAGTGAGCATAGTTTGAAAACTTCTAAACTCCCACCGTTACACTTTAGTGAAGTCTTAGCGACAACACTTAAATGGTCCATACAGTCCTTCTAACCCAGGATGGTGCACAGTGCTCCATACGCACGGCCTGTACAGTCCAAATCTGTACTAGGGGGAAAAAAAGTTACTAGCTGCTCAAAACTTCAGCTGTTAACAGGAGAACATAAAAGCAGAATAAAAATACACCTTGAATACGGGGTAGGTGGCGAGTTAAAGGAAGGAAATTTAAAAGAAGCAGTGAACAACTTCAAAGGGCTGGCAGCAAGGGAGAAGCAGCGAGAGAGGAAAGAAATGGTTTGAGACCGAAGAAATGTGCCAGCGTCTCTTCCCGAGGAAGAGCGTTGCTTTGCTTTGTAGCTGTCGGGAGCTCTAAAGTAACTGCCCCAGGCAAGTCTATCGGTGCACACTAACTCTTAGTGTATCACCCAGAACCACATTAAAGGACACTGAAATATCTGTTGGAGGTTAAAATAGAGTAAGACGTTAATATACAGTAAAGCTCTGCAGGCATCGTACTATTTATACATTATTTTCATACTGCCACACTTCCAAAAGCATCCTGCAGGAGCAGTGATATCACATTGTTTCAGTAATGTGACGCTGGAATTGATTCTTATGCTCTGAAGTTCAGTAAAATATAAAGTTTTAGAAAAGCACGATTGAAATTCACTAGTTGTATGGAAATTTAAACCAATGCTTACAGCTTTCATTTTTTTGCACAGCAGGCTGTGAACATAGAATGTTCATAAATTTTCCATAGTCTGCACCTTATGACAGCTGTATTGTGCTTATTGCCTGCTATATGGAACTCAAGCAGTCAGCTGGGTTCCCTTCTTTGTAGAGCCTGAATTTCAACCAGAAAAAGCTTTAAAAAAATGTATATAAACTGCATATCTCAAAAGAAAATGAAGCTGTGCTTGAGGCTGATGTGCCAGTGACCTGCTGAGACACAACCGCAGTTCACGTGATACAAGCCACAATGTGCCTCCCTGCATATAAACGCACCCAACCAACAACTTGCATTTAACATAGAAAAATTTGCCAAGGCACTTCACAGAAACGTAAGGAGAAAAAAAACTGAAGCCAAGGAAGGAGATATTGGGAGGGGCACCAAAAGCTTGGTCAAAAAGATGGGTTAGGAAGAGGGGAAAGTGGAGAGGCAGAGCGGGTTTAGGACTATTCCTCCAAAAATCTAGCTGATAACATGCAACCTTGCACTTTGTTAAGCAGGAAACAAGAGGATTTTCTTGCATTCCTTTTGGGAAGACCAGTCTTGTACTGGTACAGCACCATCATCACTTATCCCTGACTGCACATCAAGAAACGAATTACTTTTGTTTTGGAGTTGTTTCCTGGGGCTCCCACTGTAGGTTTATCCATGACATTTGGATTTTAACTCAATGAAATACTGCAACAACATGGGGTATTACCTTAAAAAGTTTGTTTGGATTGGACAGCAGTAAGCTGTACTCATTAAAAAGTTGTTGTTTCATACCGGTTTAATCCAGTTCAGCAGCTGCACACATCCACTAATCAGGTCAAGCATTTTTCACTGTACTCGGGTAGGAAGATTTGATTTGGGGTTTTAAACAGTCAGTCTCACTCTGTACAGTAACACTAATGCTGTACAGCAGATGCTAAAATCACTGGATAGTAACACACATTTACTGTAAACTCCTAGGTATATTCATACGCCAGGGGCTGGCAGTTCTGGTAATCTCCATTGGGGATGGATAGAAATCTAGAAAGAAGAAAATCAGGGCTTCACTGACTTTTATTGCAGTATTTTTATATTCGCTACAAGTATGACAAGATAAACAAATAGATAGTAACAGCATCTAGAATGTGAGAGGGACAGAAATTATATCCATAAACAAGCCAAAGATCTCTGGGGAACACAACCACTTAAAAATTACATACAAGCAGCAACTGAGAGCTTCCCCAACAACTAAGTGTGTAAAATGAACCATGTGTGGCACTGAGCTATACAGACCAAGAAGGTTCAATCACCGTTCTGTGCTGGGTCAATTGATGTCAGACAAAACCCTAAATCAAATCTTCATACCTGAGTACAATGAGTTCTTTATCTTCCCTAGCTCAGGGACAAACATAATTAGCCTGGATTTCCACTCCAGATGGGTATCCAGTGACTTCTCCACCTCCCACTGGAAGGTGTCTGGATATCAGGTGAAGACAAGATGACGGTTGGTTTTGATGTGCCTCACAGTCCAAAAAGGTTTGTCCAGGTTTAAACAGCCACTTGTAAAAGATCCTGGAGGAATGGATCTGTACCAAGGCATGACTTCAGAAGAGGGAAAAAAAAGCACTGAACGCACACACACAAAGAGCAGCAGCTTTACGTGGCCTAATGAGACCAAGTCGAGACATACATTCTCGAACCAGACCACGGGCGGCAACACAGTCTGTGCTGGAAGGAAGAGTGGGGGAGTGAGAAAACATGCTTACAAAGAATAAGAATGGTGGAACGTAGTGGGGAAGGGAAAGCCAGCCCGGAAAGACTTAAGAGAATAGGAAGGCTATTGAGTCACCAATCAACCCAAATCTCTTAAATTGTTGACAACAAATGCATAAAGAAAGTACAAAACTGCAGATGTTAGAAATCTGGAACAAAAACAGAGAATGCTGGAAACACACAGCAGATTAGTCAGCATCTGTGGAGATAACAGGTGAGCTAAAGTTTCGTGTAGACTCTTCAATAGAATTAACGACCACCGTGGTTTCTAATTACACAAGAGCACCCAGCACTAACAAAGGATACCAGAGCATTCAAGGGGTTATCAATATAGCAAGTTAATGTGGGTTTCCTAAAATATCTGTGCATACACATGCATAAATGAGCATCTATAATATACATGTCTGCAATCAGCCATTACACACTGGTGGAAAGAAATTAATAAGTCTATTGATGACAACTCTGCATAGCCTGAAATTCTTCAGAGGTATTCACCTCAACTGTAAGCAAATCTTCCAGCTCATAGGGAGCCAGAGGGCAAGAGAGGGTTGGAATTGATAAGGACATTGCACTAATAACATCAATTCTGATTTCTCGAACAAAGAATTCCACAATACAAATGCTTACTTGCTCACAAGATATCCCTTAGAAAACTAAGGATGGGCAATAAATATACCCATTCCAGCATCACCCCATCCAGAGAATGAATATATATAAAAAAACAATTCCACAACTGCATCTAGTGAGAAGTGAAAAATCACAAAATAATCTTCACCTTCCCCAAATTCAGATAACTTGATCCTTTTTCTTTCCTACCATCCCCATTTCCTCATTCTGCAAACAGCCAGCAGAGGTAGAATAGGAAAGTTCAACAAATTAAAACTGGTGAGATCTTGACAATTTATTGCCACATCTCCGCTGTCTGGGACTAGAAGTGCACTCCAGGAAATGAGAGGTTCAGCTCAAAAGCAGTTCCTCTTGATACGTTAACAGGGACTGGCAAATTAAAATTATACAGCAATCCTGCAACTTTTCCTTTTATCAAGTCCTTGAATGATAACAGTAAGCACTAGATTTAATTGCATGTGTTTGTGGGGCTCTCATTAATAGTATTCTGCAAGTAAAAATGTTAAACAAAAACACATTCACCCGGAACAGCACAAACCAGCAGAGATCATAATCATAACTGCAGAACGTTTAATTGGATGAGCCTCATAACCACAGATTTAGTTTCCATTATTTCTGGTATAAATCTAGCCTTTTTAATTCAATGTGGCTTGAATAATCTTCTTATTTGCTTAAGATTTTGTCTCAGATCATCTGCTTACTTGCATAATGGTCTGCTATTTGTTCTTCGGATTTAACTTCCACCCAATAATCTGCAGTCCTGTGCCATGTACTCATCAGTACACTGGAGCAGGTGCTCACCTTGCAAGACTTCAACACTGCAGCAGCTTCGAATTGAAAACAGTCCCATTCTTTTGGTTGAAAGCGACAGTCCTAGCCCAAATACGCAAATGATAAAGGGATTCGAAACAGGTACATGGATATGATTGAGACTCTTTAATTCAACTCACCTTCCTAATTGGCACTTCTGAGAGGTGAAAATAAAGCACATGCTGCAATATTCACACCGGGGGCCAAACGTTCAACGGGGCTAAATCAAGCACCAGACTTTTACTGGGGCGGGTAGGATGTTGGCACTGACGAGAACTATCAGTGTGCAGTCAGCTAGAATAGTGGAAAAGTAGTGTGAGCTATGTTATTATGGAACCTGGGCTGGCCCAGAACCCTTGCTGCAATTTCCTTAGCAAAACCGGTGGAGCATTGCGGCTCAAATCAGGCTTTAATATTTAATTTCCGCACCTGCACCTGGTTTCCTGGAATGGTATCTGCCCATATAAATGTGTGTGCCACCTTGTGCACTGGGATAAAAGGCTGTGTGTTAAATCAATAGGTGATGAGTTTATTTAACCTAATTTTTACTGGTATTATTAATTTACATCGGTTAATGTTTTGCCGTTATCTGTTGACACCCCAAGCAGTGTTAACATCTATTGGGTTACAGATGAATGGAAACAATTATACAAGAATTATCCACTTTCAAACAGCTTCTGTGGTAGAGATGTTCCATGTGTAAGTGGAGGAGGCCATTCATATCTGTTCCGAAACAAATGATCATTGCAAATACCATGTATAAAACTGCCATGCCTGAGTGTTCTGTAGAATTGGAAGTCAAAAAGTGCTTCGGGCAGTGCAGGTCAATAGATTTTTTAAAAACTTTACACGCCTTTGTAAATGGGTATGGTTATATCAGGTTCTATGAAACCTTAGGTAATAAGTTCTTCCAGTGAAGAATGAGGATTTAGACAAAGCCCCTAGAATTCGGAAGCAATAGTTCTTGTGGAAAAGAAAGCTAATTTCTGGGGTAGTTTGTTGTAACTCGAGATACCCCCATAGCACTGTTCTTCACTTTTTTTGCATTCGAGAGGATGCGAACACTGACTCCCAATAATGGTGCCATTAGTCACTAGATTTATTTTTTGCTGGCTTGCTCACCCTTGAGCTATACTTGATGAACCAGGAAAGGCTGCACCATACCCACTCCCTTGTTCCAGGATGTATATCTTGGTAACAGATTACAGTTTGCAGCAGCCATCACTGAAGTTCCAAATACATTGACTGCATTTGTCCCAAAATTTAACAGTTCGTTTAGTTGAATGGCAAATTCATTGGCAGAATCTTTGAACTGTGGTTTGAGGCAACATTTGATACCAATAAATGTCAAGAGATGCAAATCAGTTAAATTTGTCTTCTATCTGACCTTATCAACTTAATGCAATTTGAACTGTGTTTTCCTTTCCAGACAACAAATTTAAAATCTCTTTCTCTGTGCAAAACGTGATTGGATCATGCGCTGGGACAGTATCAAATTTAGATGTGGCTTTATTCCAAAATCCCATCAACCCGCTCTTAACTAATGCCGCCTTTAGTCCGTGAAAAATAGGTTTAAACGGGGCTTCGAGTTTTAAAATATCGAAGAAAAGAAAGTTTACAGATTGACTGAAATTGTGGAGGTTGATTTAAAAACACAGATCATTTTGTAGCAAATGGTACAATAGGGTTGGTAAGGTGTTAAATAGTCTGCCTGAGAGCCACACTTCCGTTGAGTGCTGCTTTGGTGAGCAAGTTATTCATCTGAACCAAGGAAAGTTTTTTTTTTAAGAACAATGTGAGCCATTCCTTTGATCAAAACCATTCCTGTATCCCTTTGAAAATGAAGGTGAGACTGTACAGTGTAGATTGTTCATGTAATAGGTTTTAACTCAATAGACTCGATGGTGAACTTGCTGACTCTTCCGACCATAATGCCATGTCGCAAAGTACTTTACACCGCTGCGTTTGTATTGTGCTCTTTTTCCTGTTTTGTAATGTAAATAGTCACAAAGGAGCATTTGACATGCAATGAAAAGTCTGATTATCTTGAATAAAAATCCACATTAAATTCTGTATTAATGGATTATTACCTAAACTGTATTGGGATATTGAGGGTGGGCAAAACAGACTGAAAGAGGAGAGGTTGTTGCTTGATTTTCGGTGAGGTTTACAGATTAAATTTAGACCTTATGGTACGGCAATGCCTGTTCCCCATAGTTATCACCTGCTGACAGCCATATTCAAATACAGTATTGTTCTCCCCTCTTCAGGAAATGTGATTTGTAAAACACACATCAAATTATTTGCCCATTTTTTTGAAAACTAACTGGATCCTGCAGCCATTTAAGCAATTCAGCTTCTTGCCACTAACAACCTGTGGGTAACTTTAAGGCTTCCATTAAATTATTATGTTGATCATGTTAGCAAAAACTAGAGATGTACAATACATCTTGCTTGTATTGAGTGTCCATCAAACTTCAGTATTTCACCTGAGATCATCACATTTCCAGAATATGGGGGAGAAATTCAACTTCATTAAGCCTGTTTTTTGGGCATAAAAGGAATGATAGGAGGACAGATCTTGGGGTTGCGACCTCCCACGCACGACCTGCCCTGCAAGTCCTCTGGTTGCCATATTGGAAGGAGGCGTCCTTTGCCAAACCAGGGTGCCTGCCAGAAACAGGATTTGGACACCTTGCAAGTGCAAATCAGGATCCAAATGTTAGTTGTAGGACCTCAATTGAAAATTCGGACGTAAGTGGGCAAAGCTTGCATCGTGCAAGCTCCACCTAATTGTACCAGGTCTTGAGCGGCCTAACCAGTGATCCTTAAAGGGACTGCTGGAGTGGCTCAAGAAATAGCCACAAAAACTTTTTAAAAGTTATTTCTGTGCAGCCAGGCGGAGCAAGAAAACTCCTCCCGGCTCCACAAAAATACCGTGGACTTATGCTGACCAGCCAGCTCCATCAGGATGCCCGATTGCTGCATGCAACTCACCGGTTTCGTTGAAATGAGGCCCGATGCCAAATTTCGCTCAGACCTCAGCCCCGCAATGTCTTAGCAGAAATGTCATGTTCATAAAACACAATTCAATAATCTTCTTTAAAAGAAGGAAAGCCAGTCATGTTCTTCTAGTTTTTTTTTCTCAGACCTTGGTAACCTGGCCTCTCTCCGCCCCCCCCCCCTCCCCATGGGGAGGAACCAAAGATTTTGTACCCTGTTGCCAATCTTGAAAAAGTCTGCAACATTTAACCTCTGACCTATGGGTGTGCCTATTTAGCTCACCTTCCCCAGCAGGAAGCAGCCGAGCCGAGGCTTTAAAGGGACAGGCCAGGTATCAACATAGCATCTAAACACCAACTGCACTCCAGGCTCTAGTCTATTTTCAAGCAACACCATGGGGGAATCACCTGGTAGAAAATGAAATGCACAGCAAGTCATTCAGCATCTGGAAGAAATTAGTTCATGTTGCAGGTTGGGGGCCTTTGTCCCAAGTGTCCTGATGAGTGGTCCCACCAGAGACACGCACCTTCTTTTGCTTTTAGATGGCTGGTTGGCCTGCTATTTATTTCCAACTTTATTTTTTGTTCTTATTTTGTTTCGCTTTCAGCATTTGCAGTATTCTTTTCATCTGCTTTTATGAGGATTGGTTTACATTCGGAATCATAAATGCTCGTAAATCCTCCATCATAAGGTCAGAAATGGGGATGTTCACTGATGATTGCACAGTGTTCAGTTCCCTTCGCAACCCCTCAAATAACGAAGCAGTCCAAGCCCGCATGCAGCAAGACCTGGACAACATCCAGGCTTGGGCTCATAAGTGGCAAGTAATATTTGCGCCAGACAAGTGCCAGGCAATGATCATCTCCAACAAGAGAGTGTCTAACCACCTCCCCTTGACATTCAAAAGCATTACCATCGCCGAATCCCCCACCATCAACATCCTGGGGGTCACCATTGACTTAACTGGACCAGCCATATAAATACTGTGGCTACAAGAGCAGGTCAGAGGCTGGGTATTCTGCGACGAGTGACTCACCTCCTGACTCCCCAAATCCTTTCCACTATCCACAAGGCACAAGGCAGAAGTGTGATGGAATACTCTCCACTTGCCTGGATGAGTGCAGTTCCAACAACACTCGAGAAGCTCGACACCATCCAGGACAAAGCAGCCTGCTCGATTGGCACCCCATCCATCACCCTAAACATTCACTCCCTTCACCACCGGCACGCAGTGGCTGCAGTGTGTACCATCCACAGGATGCACTGCAGCAACTCGCCAAGGCTTCTTCGACAGCACCTCCCAAACCCGCGACCTCGACCACCTAGAAGGACACGAGCAGCAGGCACATGGGAACACCACCATCTGCACGTTCCCCTCCAAGTCACACACCATCCGGACTTGGAAATATATCGCCGTTCCTTCATCGTCGCTGGGTCAAAATCCTGGAACTCCCTTCCTAACAGCACTGTGGGAGAACCTTCACCACACGGACTGCTGCGGTTCAAGAAGGCGTCTCACCACCACCTTCTCGAGGGCAATTAGGGATGGGCAATAAATGCTGGCCTTGCCAGCGACGCCCACATCCATGAACGAATAAAAAAATGAGCAAAATTCAGAACCAGCTGCAGTGACTAATCACTTCTGTGTGAACACAATGGGTTGTTCTAATCGGTTTAAGCACTTCATTAAGCATCATAAAGATATTAATGAAGGAATGACCGAGGTTACAAGTTTCTTGGTTTGCATCCTTTGCTCCGTGCTTTTATACTAACTTTCACATAGCAACTATATGTGCCTGAGCTGGCAGAGGAGTTTTCAAGTTCAAGCGATAGAAACAATGTGTTGTACAAGTCGGAGCATTTACAGCAGGCAAAATAGTGCATAGTTCTTGCATTTCTAACCTTAGTCTCCATAAAGATGAGACTTGCTATAAAGATGAAAATTAGAAACCGTTTAGCTTGTGCAGTCTTTTAATCCCCCAGTCTTGTATATACATTGTATTCAAATACACTTGGCTATTTGTGGTACTGTGGGTACTAACACCGGCAAAGGCCAAATGGCCTGTTTTTATGCTGCAGATTCTGTGTATTACAGCAGTCCGCCAATAAACTTCTTGTCCTGGTTTTGCTACATTTTAAGTCACTGGAGGCGCTCCAAGATGGATGCAAAGTCCCTGAGAAGAACTGCTATGCTCCCTTTGGGTTAGTTGCTATGAGCTAAGGCTCACTCACTTGGTTATTAAGAGGTCTGTGCAACAGCTTTGAAACACCCAGTTTTCACTGGCAATTCTGTCACATCGTTATCGGGGTGAAGGAGTGTTCAAGGTTTTGAGTCTGTGCATTTTGGTATTTTGTACTTGATAAAATGCATTTATTTTTCAATCTTCCAGCTTAAGCTATCACTTCAGTTTAGTCTGCTACATTGCATTTAAAATTAATGGTGGAAGCTCAATCCACTTAGTCCAGCAGAAATATTGCTTAGACAGGACATTGATATGAATTTGCTCAGTGGACCTTTTAGATTTTAGGATCAATATAGTGCATCCCTGTTCCTTTTAACCTTTGCAAATCAATTTATTTTGTTTATAGAAACCGTTCAACATTGAGCAAAGTGGGATTTTCTCAATGACTTATTTATATAATCCTCGGGTGAGAACACAAGCACAAGTTTAATAATTAATGGCTTTGTTTTATTCTGTGCACCTTAACTGGAAAGAACTTTGTTTCAATCTATAAGGCTGATCTAAATGTGAACTTGCTACAATTCTACAAACTTTTTTCACCTATGATACCTTAGGCGAGTTCACCATGGCCCTGCAAATTGGTGACTATTGGATCAAGACCTGCTTTTGTGTTCATGTTTCATTTTGCATTCCCCCAGCTGCCACAAGCTGCCCGAATCCTGGAGAAACCAATGCAACTTCGAATTTGTACTTGAATGTAGCCAACATGTTTCTTGCTTTCTCTTCCCCTTATGTCCAATCCCTACCCCCACCAATAATGCATCGTTTTGTTCTAGCTCACTAGTTGACTAAGTAATACAACGTTTCACCAAAGGAGAATTGGCGGGAGAAGGACCCCAAGTTGCATTTCCACGCTTCCCACTTGCCTCTTGCCTGGTGACATTGATGGAGGCCTGAGATTGTGCCCACCTTATTGGAAAATAACTCGATGAGCTGCCTAAACCTCTTGTTGATAGTAGAGGAAGCAGTTGTCTATAGTGACAGTCCAAGACCAATTTCAGCCTCAAGTGACTTCAGATTTTTGTATTTTGGAGACTACCTGAAGTTGATCTGAGGAGTGAAGATGCTTCTAGATAAATTTTACTTTATTACATGTTTTAAAACAGGACCCTTCCCTGTATTATATGTGTTAAATCAGGATCCTTCCCCGTATTACATTTTTTAAGTATAGACCCAAAAGTAGAATTGTATTGTAGAATTATCATTATTATGAAGCATAATAAATAAACAAGCTGTAAACGGATAGCTTTGCATGTGCTGTAGTTGACTGTGTTGTCACATTCAGTTATATGATACATGTATCATTGCAGTTTTAATAATTCTGCAGTAACATGCTAATTATTAAAGTAACACAATGTATGAAAATGAATGAATACCTGGAAATAATTACAAAGCAGTAATCTGATTCAGGGCTTCAGGTGAAGTCATCAACTACCATGGTAAAACTCAAGTGGTTTATAAATCATCTGAACCTGAAGTTTACATGATGGCTTTGAAATTACTGCAGGGCAGCTGTTTGTTTTTTGGTGCTTGATGAGTACTGTTGAATTTTTAGGTTTTTTTCCTTATGGTGGGGCAGTGTTTGTGAGCAGGGACACTGCCTCAGTATATCTGACGTTCATGGTGAAAGATTGATGATTGTGATCTCAAGAATTCATTTGATTACCAGAGAATTCCATAGTTTTAATATTTCCAGAATTAGGTTAATAATCCCAAAGTATGCTGTGTGTGTGTATGTGTCCTTTTTGCCCTTTAATATATATATTAAAGGACAATTGAAATGTTTGTGCCATGTCCACCTGAACTGAAAACACCCGGCAGTAGAATTGTGGACTTTGTCTTCCCCCAAATTGGCTTGGAAGGACAACTTGTCTACATAACAACAGTGAATGCACTTCACAAAGAAAAATAATTCATTGGATGTGACTCATTCTAACATCATGAGAAACACGATAAGGCGCTCTATAAGTGCTAATGTGTTCTTTCTCCCTTCCTTAGTGTGTGGAAAAAGCAATTTATATAAAACTAGAGCGAAGTATTGCTGATTACAGCTCCGTCACTGTTGCTGGTTGCAGTGGAAGCAATTTGAGGTGTCGAATTGAGAGCATTCCACAAGAAGTCTGTCTGTAGACATTTTCCTTTTTTAAGGATATTGACAGCACTGTTTGATAATGTGTATTCTGGATTCCGTAATTATAAGTTCCTTTTGAGCCTGTCTTTGAAAAACTTTTTACCAAGATTTTTTAAATGAATGTTTTCACTTAAGATGAAAAGGTGTCCATTTTCTAATTACAATTGCCAGCAAAGATTGGGTGTATGTAACTATGCAACCTGGTGCTCCCAGTCGGGAGCAGCATTCGGAGGGAGCACATTTCAGGAACTCGTCTGCACGCAGCCCATGATTTTCGATCTAATTTCAGTAGACCTGCGAATTCGAGGGGTGTGCTCCCAGGGAGCATCACTGCATGAGCACAGATCACAGAATAGTCTCTGCAGATTGGTAATATTCAAGTAATGATTACTCTTAGATTTTGATCCTTTTTTGACTTCTATTTTCCAATTCTTTTGGCAGATATCAGATTTATTTTTCCCCCCCTCCCTCCCTTTCCTGAAGGTTCATGCTGGGGATGGAGGGGGGGTGCAACAGTTCCATTGGTGCTGGCAGTCATTGCTCAAAAGGTCATTCTTCACATGTGATCCTAGTTAGTAAGTCTCAGCAGGCTGTTTGATCATAAATGTAGGATAACTTCAGTCAAGCCTGGCCCCAACATTTACACACAACAGGATTTATTGGCTTACAGTCGGAAGAAACCGTTACCAATTTTTAAAATTCTGTTCTATCCGTTTCCCACTCTCCCAGTCCAGGGACCCTGAGGCCAGTTGCAGCATTCCTACTGCGGATCCAACTAGCTCAGCACGGACAAAGGGTCAAACCTGAAACCTTCTAAATCTGTATGGATCCTGGTTGGCTTTACGGTATAGCGAAGAATGTTGTGGTTATTGTTTGAAAAATTATTAAAATTTTATAGTTGCAGTGTGCCCTTTGATTAGGATGGAGTGATGTGATTCAACAGGTTTCAGTGAATAAATACTATGAAACATTAGAAGTTTTTTTAGATAGCATTGCAGATTTTTAAGTTTATTTGTTGATATATAATAAAGTAAGTGTCGTGCTGTGCTTTCCAAATCTGCTTGGACTAAGTGTCCTTCATGCCCTTTTAACTCTGAGCCCTCAATAGTACCGAACACCAAACGAATGTCATACCACATTACAGGCTTAAAAACTACAATCCAAGCTTGAAGGTCCTTTGGTCTCTCTTCCCCCTGTTGCTTGGGATTTTACACGTCCTCTGGGGTGCCGCTAGACAGAGTCTTGTGGAGCAGTGGAGTGCCTCAAAGTAGAATGACGAGGAGGAAAGTCTGGGGCTCCCTGAAGCGCACGAGATATTTGATCGTGTAGTGGTATTGTTGATAACAATTGGTTAAAGTACATCATCCAGAGAATGCTGTTAGCCGATCATGTATTGTGGTACTGGGCAGTAATACATATGGAGAAATTAAAATTGATATTATGTCTTCTCCCTTACTTGCAGAATATAGTTCTTATGGACATGGAACATGGACATCCAATCGCAAGAGTTAACTTGTGTTAATTTCTTTACAGTTGATAAACCAATTCCCCTATTTGGTATCCTTGCATTCTCCACCTGGGCTTTTGATCTTGCAGGCTTCATTGTGGTAGATGGTGATGGCACTTTCAATGCAATTGAGGGTATTTTGTTAACAAGAGTACTCTGGTGACTGCAGTGCATTCTGTGAACAGCCTCTTCCTCGTTAGCTGAGGGTGCAACTACACAGTTGCAGGTGTTTCATCACTTTCATGGTAACAGATCAGCCAAATTATGGTAGAGTTATTTGCTTATGTTTTTTCAATGACAGAAGTGGCCATAGGAGAAGAAAAGAGATGTACATTTGTCTTTTTTTGGGTAGCTTTTTCAGTAACAGTGGTTCTGTATATTTGCATATGTGAATGTAATAACAAGGATTCCAGTACTTCCTGCTGTTGTACGATGTACTGACAGTTACGATACAAGGTGCTAGAGGCACCTTAACAGATACTGTACTGAAATTCTCTTGCTCAATGTTGATGAGATCCAATGGTCTGGTTGGTTACCTTCTCTGAGTCCCATTTATCCATTTTGTATGCGGAGTTTGACTTTGTCAGTGTACGTTATATCACATGCTGACATTCTGTTTGTTTTCATTTGAGAAGCAGAGTTTGCTGTAATCGTGCCTGTGCACATAAACATTAATTAATGAGCGCATGCATAAATTACATTGCAGCATTATTTGTGCTGCATACACACTGAGAGTACACAGGAACAATCAGACTCAATGTCAAACTTAGAATTTCTAGTTAATGCTCTGAATATTTTTATATAGATGTAAAAATGAACTTTTATACACACAAAATAGCTAAATTTAATTATAGGTCATCGACTTGGATTTTGAACCCATTTTATGCTCTATCTTAATTTTCTGCATCATGAGTAATGTTTACCGATTTTAAAAATTGCAGTTCTTCCAATAATAAAAATCGTACCTTATAATTAATGAATAGTGTTTATCCCTTTGTTTTCTAGGTAAGTGGATCTCTCTTCCAGTTATGAAATGCTCCAAGACCAGACACTGTTCCTGTCAGTAACTGATCGTTCATGACGGTAAATCTCTGAGGATTTAATGAAATGTAGCTGCATGTCCATTGATTCTTTACAAGCAGGTTTGGACGTGTCTCTAAAGGCATGTATCTATGTAAGGTGATGTAGATGCGCTGTTACATGTGAACTTTGTACTTTATCTGCATTCAATAGGTGTGATAATCCACGAGTAACGTATTCTTTTAAAAAAACCGACTCATTTTATTTCCCCTGCCGTTGACCATTCCTGTTGGGGTACCACCAGTCTTCTGCTCCTTGTTTCAAGAGTGAGCCGAGGCAGTGACCATTGCCAAACTATTCAATCATTGAGGTCACCACAGCCAAGCCTGATGCTGGTCACAGAGCAGATTTTCCATCAGGCTGAATGGCAGTTGGGACCAAGAACCCAAGTGGGATTTCTTTCCCACCAGAATCTGGGACTAATTGCGTTGTCCAAGGCGAGTTGAAAATAGTCAACTCAGCACACAACAGGGATAAAATTTTGCATGTGGGACCTTTCTGCTCTGTCTGTTTGCATATGTGAATATAATAACAAGGATTAACCCCCTGAGCCATTGTAGTCTCTACTCATGATCTTTGATCATTTGTTGTCCCACGATATCTTCATCGTATTTATAGCTTTAGACGTCATTAGAGGCCATGCATCAGAAATTTGTGATGTCTGGTTTTCTATAAAACAACCGATTTTATTCTGTTCTGTCTGGTGTAGGACAAGTTTATT
Organism: Heptranchias perlo; assembly: GCF_035084215.1. NCBI lineage: Eukaryota > Metazoa > Chordata > Chondrichthyes > Hexanchiformes > Hexanchidae > Heptranchias > Heptranchias perlo. The sequence continues at coordinate 10,181,074 of NC_090357.1, read as the reverse complement.
CACTGGTGCAGGGAAAGTTTGTCATTCTGAATTACCTACCATACGATGGTCAAGTATTGTCAGATCCTATGTTACTGTTAGCCTGCCCTTTCAGCTGTATCACATCATCTCAGCAAGATAACTGAGAACCAATTCAAAACAACTTTTCAGTATACATTATGAAAATTAACTGATGGGCTCTCCCAGTGGCTCTCCCAGTTAGTAACTGAACCGTACAGACCGAGAAGGTTCCCGTTTTGATCCACCAGCTAATCTAAGCCAGGGCAGCAGCAGAGGTGCTAGAGATTGCATAGAGAATGAGAGCCCTGAGTGTCCCATAGGAAGTCTATATATGTGGACATTAGACGAAAACAAGATCAAATAGCCAAACATTCAGTGCTTGGGTTAACACCTGATGGCTGGTCGCTTAAGTGAGGTATTGGAGGTATCCAAGCAAGGAATCAACACCTTCAGGAGGGGAGAAGATTTGTCAAGGGAAATTGGGGGTGGGGAGGGGGGGGGGTTGTGCAAAATGAAATCGATGACTGGTGAGTTCAAGGCTCCATTTCATTGTCTGTGTTCTGTTGACATTTATAAAGCAACCACAGATTGAACTGCTCAATTCAGCGACAGCCCTGTAGCTCACTGCCTGCCACCTGTAACATAATGGCAACATTTTAAAATAAAATGCAAACTTGGGGGTAACCTGCAAAAATCTGCTCCGTTAATTCCTCATGATCCCTGTGCAATAAACTGCTTCTTCTTTGTAAGTACTGCAGGCAATATTTTTGTATGTCACACGTGTATGGGGTAATAAGTGATTTTAAAATGCTTCCTTTCAAATATCAGGACTTTTTGAGGGCAAGACTCAACAGTCTTAAGGTTTATATACAGATCTACTATTTCACTTAAAAATGTGGAAATTTATTGAATGGATGTATTTTGGATAACATCAGATCACAAAACTTGATCTGTTTCAATTTTCAATGTTAACATAAAAATAGTTCAATATTTCTGTATTTTCATGTAACCATTAATGCAAAACTGGAAAAAGAAATGTATATTATTAATATGCAGTTTTCCCTCCCTTTTCCACTGAAAATCACTGCCCTCCTCTTCTACTGAAGGTGTTGACTCTATGCCGAGCTACAGTTTCACTGATGCCGATTGCCCATCAGTACGTTAAATATATTGTAATAATGAGTGCTCGTAGGTCACTCACCCACTGGAGTTGTTCCAGCTCAGACTTATTAGAAGTATTGATGGGCAGTGAGCACCAGTGGAAATGTTTGCAGCTAAGGTCCACTCAAGCAAGCTTCCAGCATGGCGGGGTGGTCACTGGTTGATTATCAGGAGCAGGAACATTGGCAGATATTTTTTTCTTCCCCCCCAATCCAGGATCGTTGGAGCCAGGTGTAGCTCTCCAACCACATTCGAACAGAAATTAGTTAATAGCGCGGAACAGGAAACAAATCTGGGATCTTCCAATTTATTGTGGTGCAATACTTAACGATGAGCACTGGGGAAACAGCTACTAATATATTTAATCCAGTATAACGCAGATCTAATTTTTATGGGCTACGTGCAGTTTGGAAGCAGTGGGTAATATTGGGCTGTTCCATATCACAGGGTCTGTAACAACAGGGTGGTATGGAAAATGTACCAGGATTTTTTTCTAGCGGGGCAAGAGTATAGTTCTCAAAACATTACTGTCATGATGGAGATCGGAGGAAGTGTTGCTGAAAAGAGGGATATTCTGTTCTTTCTCCTATTCCCTCTTCCTCTTTTTTTCCTTCTTTGAGGTTCCACACAGCTGAAAATCTTTGCAGCTTTTAGAACCCCTCTGATTCCTCAGATGTTCAAATTTCTAATCTTCTGCCCTGCAATTTTGAAGCTTCAGCAGTAGTTTGGATGAGCTCCAGAAAGCAGCAAGCACCTGAACCATTCGGAAATTCTTTGAAGTTTTTTTTCCCGAGAGGAGGGTGTAGGGTCAAAATATCTAATTGGAATACAGGTAGACAACAAATCTTTTTGGAGTGAGGCAGAGGTATCTGGCTGTTGGCTTGTCCATAAATCGTCCAAATCTGGGGTTGCTTAGCAGAAGCACAACCTAATGGAACATAGCTGTTAGCTGAAAATCTGCTCCAAATATAAATCGAGTTCTAAAGATTCAAAATATGCTCACAGAATGACAGATTAAGTGTATAATATATCCATATGCTGCGTGCTGAAATGTTCTGACAGCAGTTCATTATACTGTATAGAATGGTAAAGGCTTCTAGACGTCAGTGTCTCTTCTGTGCAATTCAGTCCATTACACTGAAATTTGCCTTTACAGTGATTCATTTGAGATGTGACCATATTTTTAACCTTGCGAATAATTGATTATAAAAATGCATCCATCACAGTCGTGCAGAATACTGTTTATCAGTTTAAATGCATTCATTTGGACTAGGTAGAAGTTTCTTTTGTTTTACTTTTACTTATTTTAAATTACTGGTCCGGGTTTTGCTGGAGAGGCACGTCTCGCAGCACCGTCAGTTAAACTTTTCCTGCACCCTTCAGCTCAAAAGGTTTTCACGATGTAACTTGCTGGAAGTGCGAACTGATAGCAACGTGGCAAGGGCAATGGGGCATCTGGGACCTTAGTGAATGGCAGGACCAACATTGTACCTCCTTAACTAATGAGATTTAAGGATCGAGAAGGAAACAGGAACAATGGCGAAGGAGGCTGAGTACGAACCAAATCAGGTACAGAAAGAGTGGGAAAGAATGATTGGATTAAGAGAGCGAGAAAAGAAGAGAAAAGAAAAGTAAGAAAAAAATTTAAAATTTGACATTTTCAAAATCTCCAACAACAATTTACTACAGGCAGGAATGAGATTGAACAGTTTAAATAGTTGCTTTTCTGGGCCAGAGAAGTTGATTGGCAGACCATTGACAATTATCACATCGTTAAAAAGTAACTGCGCTGTTAAATTTCAGCCTTAACTTTGTGTGGCAAGTTTAATGGGCAATTAATGTGTAAATCCAGCAAGTTCTTAAAAAAAAATAATGGGGAGGCTAAGGGCGAGATGCCGTTTGTGCGAAGCATACGGAGGAGCACCGTAAATCGGCCAGCGGGTTCTGGAGATTTGCAACTCGCGGCGTATCTCTTAAGAGTATCTCTTAAGCCCCGGAACTTGCTGGCCGATTTTTAATGGCGTGCGTCGTTAACACGCTGTTATTTTTCCAGCAAGATCCGGTCCAATATCTCAACAATTATGACTGTAGTGGCCTTCAATTATTGCGGTGCTAAATGTAGCCTCGGGCTTTGTGTACCTTACACCAGTGTACATATATTGTTCTTTTACGCAACGCTTAAGCTATCAAGGAAGCAGAGGATTCTTTTTCTCATTGATCCAACAGAATGTAGTGTTTTGAAAGGCAGACATTTCTGTTGGTAAACTTTGCTCACTTGGGATGCTGTCAGTGAGATGAGTGCAGCAAGTTGAATACTATTAGCTGCACTTTACTCTGCGTAATAAAATTTAGTGGCCATGATGTGGAGATGCCGGTGATGGACTGGGGTGGACAAATGTAAGGAGTCGCACAACACCAGGTTATAGTCCAACAGCTTTATTTGAAATCACAAGCTTTCGGAGCTTTGCTCCTTCGTCACTTCACCTGACGAAGGAGCAAAGCTCCGAAAGCTTGTGATTTCAAATAAAGCTGTTGGACTGTAACCTGGTGTTGTGCGACTCCTAATCAAATTTAAGCAGTGCCCCTTCTTGATGGCACCTACAATTAAACAAGGCTCATTGAGCAAACACAACTTGAAAAACGAGGGAAGCCAAGGGCACAAATGTTCAGTCAATACAAAATATACTCTTGAAGACAAAGATCACAAATGCTCATTAAAATGATCAGAAATATAAAGAACCACCACACAGGTGTCATGAATGAATAGCCAAGTTCTATCCTCACAGAATCATCTTCTGTGACCTGTTCTGCTTCTGATCATCAAGGACAGCTCTTGAATTTTAATAATTTTACAGATTTTATTATGCTGACATCTGAGAAACCCCAGTACGTGTAAGTGCAGGACAGCATTGATGAAACAGGAAGGTTAATTGTGCCAGTGATTAACAAGAAACAGCCCAATTTGAAAGAAATGAGAAAAGGATGAGAAACATCTGAATATAGTTGAGTGGGAAAAAAAAGTAAATGCATTGTCGTCCTTTCTGTTTATGAACAAAGACTGACTTACCCACAAGTATTCTCTTAATGGAGATTTTAATCTTTAATATTTTGATTGTCAACAGACAATCATTAGAGTACGTATGGTCTAAGGTGGATGCTTTTGTACACAGTTGGTCATTGCTAGGACAGAAAATGTCATGAACAATGGAAAGTATACCAGAATTCTGAAGTAGGAAGGTGCTTTGAATAAAAGTCCTTTGAGATTTATATAATGAATATTGAGCTTGTGGGAGGCTTGAGACAAATGTCCAGCTGCATGGAGATTAAGCTTGGCCAACAAAGAAAATGGACGTGAGATTGAAGGTTTGATGGAGGGCTTCCTGGAACTATAGTGAGCACTGAACCATATTCAGTGTGGAGAGATTTGGAATGGAGCTAAACTGTTACGTGACCACTGTTTTGGGGAGAAGACTTTATTGGTTCAGACATGTGAAATTTGTGAAGCTGCCAAAGAAGTGATGAAGTGGTTAATTGCAGGAAGTGAAAGATATAGGTGAAAACAGAGAAAGGACTCAAATGTTTAAGACCTGATGGGACTTGACTGACTACAATATAGCAATGCCAAGAAATTATGGCTTGGCTAAAGTCTTGGTTATTTTTGAGCTCTTGAGCTTTGTTATTTTAGAGTTGATTGTTTTGCCTTGGGGGAAATTGACTCTAAATATTTCACCAGCTAATCTTTATTTTAAAAGCCACCAACCAGTTTTTGGATCGTGAAACCCCTTGTTTTCTTTCCTCTCCCCACGCAACAAAATTGTGTCGAATTAGACCATTGTACACAGGGATCCACATGCACATTTGTAATCCACTACTCTTGTTTAAACCAAGCTGCCCAATCAGCTATTTACATTATATAAAGGTGGCTTGAAATTTCACGAGCACTTCACTCACGGGAAATGAAAACTGGTTGGTGTTCTGCAAGTGCATTGCACATAAAATGTTCAATGGACTTGGAACATGTGTTGAGGAATATTCTGTAGGCTGTATACATGACATTTTGGGAATCAATCCAAGCCAGTCTTTTTGCTGTTGTATGTCTGACCTGTCATGAAGAACAACAGATCATCATTATTTCATTGGTCGACTGGAGATTTTTTTTTAAAGCAAAAATCTTTTCAACCATGGCGCTCGTTGTACTTACTGAGTAAGGATCAGAGTTTCAAGCTTGGTTGTGGAAGATTGTGATGAAAATTGATTTAGTGTCAAGATAAATGATTGTGACAGTGATTCAACCAGGCTGCTGCATTAAACTGAGTGGAATGGGAGTAGAATGAGGTTAAAGCTGGAGTATTCTGCAGGAGGTGGCATTTTCCTGTATCGCCATAGAACGAGTTTGTTTTGGTTTAAGTTTAACATTTTTGATGTATTGACAGATTTTGTTGCCAAAGACCATCTAATCTTGACCATTTTAATTCCTCTTGACATGTGGTACCTAATTTCAATTATTTTTAATTCACAATACAGAATCTCAATTCAACAAATGTAAATAAGGAGAAGACAATTAAATGCACAAAGTATTTTAATTCTATCTTTCCTTCCCTGTCTTTCTCTATCTGATTTGACTCTAATTCACCCACCTTCTCTGTCGTTCCTCTGTTTCTTTCGCAATCCTTAAATCTAATTGGTTAAGGAGGTACGTTGTTGGTCCCGTCGTTCACCAAGGTCCCGGATGCCACGTTGCGGTCACCATGCCGTTACCAGCTCACACTTCCAGCAAGTTATGGTGCAAATTATATTCGAACTGAAGGGTGCAGGAAAAGTCTAACCAATGGTGCACGTCGCGCGATGCCCCACTCCAGCAAGATTTGGCCCAACATATCATCACTTGGTGAGGGAGCCATTCTAAGTGCTCACTCTGCCCAAGTTCCCAGTTCATCAGAAAGCCTTTATAGGCACAATAGCACAAACAAACTAAATTGGTGCTTCAAGTACTCTTGCTGCATCTTAATTCAGCTTTTCCAGTGATGTTCTCGGGTTTCTGCCAAATAACCAGCAATGAAGAATGCATATTTATTTGTCAACACTTGCATGAAGTAATTTTCTAAATTACTTAATTAGTTATTGATTGGAATGCTCTATATAGATTAAGTTGATGACAAGCCACACACCAAACTCCCGTTTTGTTCTGTTGCTTCTGTTTGGATGTACTTTGCATTACTGTGTGATGAAGACATGACTGAGCGGAGCCAACAAGAAGTGCTGAAAACCCTTTGTGTTACTCCAGCTGCAACTTTCGGTGCTTCCTTTTAATGACTAATCAGTGAAAATACCAAATGGATTTATTCAGTTTTGCTGATAAACAAAATCACTAGGTTCAAATGCCAGGAACCACTTACGTCTGAAAGAACATATTGATCTGTAGTAATGATGGGTAACTGTACCAGAATTTTAATTCCGGATTGCTTCTGTGAGTTCCATATGTCTTGGTTTATGTAATTTCTTTGGAAATCTTCAAAATTGCACATATAAGTCAGAGTATATTCTGGAAACAGCCTAAATGCAAAAAATAATAGTCACTTTCATATTGTCAGTTATTGCACAGCCCAGACTTGGGTTAATAAATCCAGTCCAGACTTTGGTCAATAATGTGTAGACTTTGCTTGAAGGAATGCGATTGGAAAATTATTTTCAAGAGTCTTTAAAGTAAATTTCGAAATTAAACTCAGCAGCATTCAGTCCATAGCAAAGATCTTTGCTCTCGGAACTGTGAATGCGATTTACTCAAAAGTGGATGCAAAAGTCAAAGCAACACTTTTTCAAATCTCTTAAATAAACCCGACTTTACAGCGAAAAGTGTAGCAGTGGGAATGAGATGGAATGTGAGACATACTTGCTGAGTGCTGATTTAATTTTTTTTTTCCCGGAAGTTTTTGATCTCCATTTGCCTGAAGTTCTTGCTGTTTGCCTCAGAGGCCTTAGGCAGCTCACACCTTTCCAGTTAATTTGAATAAGCAGCTGGGATTTTATTTGTTTTCCATTGTGAGGTTATATGGTAACAAAACCAAAACTAGTAATATTCTGAGAATTTTTTTTGCACCAGGACTTGTGTTGTGACGGCATTTTGTTTCTTACACATAAAAGTCAATTTTTTTTAAAACACCTTGTTCTGTGATCTCCAGCATCGACTAGTGAACTCCACAGACTAAACCCCAGGTTCATTGCTCAACTTTCCTTCACAGTCTGCCGATTATTTATGTTGCAATATCGTACAGCAAATCGTTTCTGACGTTAGTTTTTCCATCAAGGGACTGGCAGAAGGCAGTGAGAAAGCAAAAGGCCACCAAATTCAGCAACGCAGTATCCAGGTTAATGGTGCTGAGATGCAACTTGTTCTATTTTGTACGGAATAGGATGTGTAATCGTTGGAGATCTTCCAACAACAAGTTCACCATTGGTTGACAAGATAAGCGTATCCCTACCCTAAAGGGAGGAATCGGATTGTGAGAGCAATCATTGTAATGACCAAAACTGCTACAGGGATGATAAAGGACCAAAGTAAAAGTAGTACAGAGTGTCTATTGACACCACTGTGGGGAGGGACTTACAGCAGGACTCACAGCAAACCGTGTAGTTACATAACATAAATTGATTATTTCTCCAGCAAAATGCAGTGAGTGGAGGATAGATACATACAAATTATGTGCCTAAAATCAATCCCAGTCACTTACAGCAGTGCTGGCTCCAGGCATGATTGACGGGGGGACTACCCAATCATCTCCATTCTGGCCAGGAACAGCGGTGTGTCTACATGCAGCGGTAAAAGTAAAGCTTTGTTTCTGCCTCAAACTGAATTCTGAGTCAAAGCATTCCAAGGCGCCATCTGCTGGACTGTGAAACTGCCCTTTTGTTACTGTAGCTGGTTTCACAAATGGGAGGGAGGGAATGTGCAGCAGCTGACTGCTTCCTGCCATTCTTCACAGTGGTTTTGCCAGCACTTACCTGCACTCCTCCCGCTTGCTTCTGTCCTGTCCATTTTAAAGAACTAAATTGAAAACCGTAGGCTCAGAAGTAGTGGCTTGAGTAAACGTAAACGTGTTGTGTGGCACGATCACTGTGCTAAATTGAATAGATTCAGAACAGACCGAGCAGCTCAAAATCGGGCATCCATGAGGTGCTGTGGGCCATCAGCAGCAGCAGAATTGTATTCCAGCACAATCTGTAACCTCATGGCCCAGCATATTCCTCATTCTACCATTACCAACAAGCCAGGGGATCAATCCTGGTTCAGTGAGGAGTGTAGAAGAGCCTGCCAGGAGCAGCACCAGGCGTACCTAAAAAAAAAAAAAAAAAATGAGGTGCCAACCTGGCGAAGCTACAACACAGGACTACGTGCATGTTAAACAGCGGAAGCAACAAGCGAGAGCTAAGTGATTCCACAACCAACGGATCAGATCAAAGCTCTGCAGTCCTGCCACATCCAGTCATGAATGGTGGTAGACAATTAAACAACTAACGGGAGGAGGAGGCTCTGTAAACATCCCCATCCTCAATGATGGCGGAGTCCAGCACGTGAGTGCATAAGACAAGGCGGAAGTGTTTGCAACCATCTTCAGCCAGAAGTGCCGAGTGGATGATCCATCTCGGCCTCCTCCCGATATCCCCACCATCACAGAAGCCAGTCTTCAACCAATTCGATTCAAGAAAAGGCTGAGTGCACTGGATACAGCAAAGGCTATGGGCCCCGACAACATCCCGGCTGTAGCGCTGAAGACTTGTGCTCCAGAACTAGCCGCGCCGTGCCTCTAGCCAAGCTGCAACACTGGCATCTACCCGACAATGTGGAAAATTGCCCAGGTATGTCCTGTCCACAAAAAACAGGACAAATCCAATCAGGCCAATTACCGCTCCATCAGGCTACTCTCAATCATCAGCAAAGTGATGGAAGGTGTCGTCGACAATGCCATCAAGTGGCACTTAATCACCAATAACCTGCTCACCGATGCTCAGTTTTGGTTCCGCCAGGACCACTCTGCTCCAGACCTCATTACAGCCTTGGTCCAAACATGGACAAAAGAGCTGAATTCCAGAGGTGAGGTGAGAGTGACTGCCCCTGACATCGAGGCAGCATTTAACTGAGTGTGGCACCAAGGAGCCCGAGTAAAATTGAAGTCAATGGGAATCAGGGGGAAAACTCTCCAGTGGCTGGAGTCATACCGAGCACAAAGGAAGGTGGTAGTGGTTGTTGGAGGCCAATCATCTCAGCCCCAGGACATTGCTGCAGGAGTTCCTCAGGGCAGTGTCCTAGGCCCAACCATCTTCAGCTACTTCATCAATGACCTTCCCTCCATCATAAGATCAGAAATGGGGATGTTCACTGATGATTGCACAGTGTTCAGTTCCATTTGCAACCCCTCAAATAATGAAGCAGTCCGTGCCCACGTGCAGCAAGACCTGCACAACATCCAGGCTTGGACTGATAAATGGCAAGTAACATTCGCGCCAGACAAGTGCCAGGCAATGACCATCTTCAACGAGAGAGTCTAACCACCTCCCCTTGACCTTCAACAGCATTACCATCGCCGAATCCCCCACCATCAATATCCTGGGGTCACCATTGACCAGAAACTTAACTGGACCAGCCACATAAATACTTTAGCTACAAGAGCAGGTCAGAGACTCGGTATTCTGCGGCGAGTGACTCACCTCCTGACTCCCCAAAGCCTTTCCACCATCTACAGGGCACATGTCAGGAGTGTGATGGAATACTCTCCACTTGCCTGGATGAGTGCAGCTCCAACAAAACGCCAGAAGCTCGACACCATCCAGGACAGAGCAGCCCACTTGATTGGCACCCCATCCACAACCCTGAACATTTACTCCCTTCACCACCGGCGCACGTGGCTGCAGTGTGTACCATCCACAGGATGCACTGCACCAACTCACCAAGGCTTCTTGGACACCACCTCTCAATCCCACGGCCTCTACCACCAAGAAGGACAAGAGCAGCAGGCACATGGGAACAACACCACCTGCACGTTCTCCTCCAAGTCACACACCATCCCTACTTGAAAATATATCGCCGTTCCTTCATGGTCGCTTGGTCAAAATCCTACGAACTCCCTTTCTAACAGCACTGTGGGAGAACCTTCACCACACGGCCTGCAGCGGTTCAAGAAGGCGGCTCATCACCACCTTCTCGAGGGCAGTTAGGAATGGGCGATAAATGCTGGCCTTGCCAGCGATGTCGACATCCCATGAAAGAATAAAAAAATACTTGTGGGAGGGTAGTAAGCAGGGAAGGTGGTATTACGTAGAATCGACAGCACAGAAACAAGCCACTTGGTCCAACTGGTCTATGCTGGGGTTCATAGTCCACAAGCCTCCTCCAACTCTAATTACCCTGCCCCCATGGTGACAGCTATGTTTTCATATTGCTGTGAATTTGACAAGTTGAGTCCACCAGCATTTATAACAGTAGGGGCACCGCATTTGGTAGAATCAAATAATCATGAAGTGCGGGTTACATATTCTGATTGTACTGAGTAACAGGGTCTTTAGTTGTAAATTGGCACCACTGTGCCTTTTCCCCTTATCATGCTGGTTTGCAACTTAATTCATTCCTCAGATTTACTATGGGAACTGGGCAATCTGTGATGAAACATTTAGTGGTTTAATGAATGTTGAGCTGTTTCTAGACAATTCCAAGTATTTTTATCCTGTATTTTTGTGTGGACCTTCTTTTCTTTCCAAGTAGCCAGTGCTTAAGCTGAGTTTCTAGCTGCTTATAGTTTTGGTACAGCCTGTTGACACACTAATTGAAATAAAATCCTAATTGCACTTTCAAATTTTTTGTGGAGCATTGAAAGCCTGAGCAGATTACTTGTCTTCTGTCTTGGCTGGCGATGATGTTTAATGATATGTCATTTCTCATTGCGGAATTCAACGCATTATAATGCAAAGTGGCAGACAGTCTTCACCTAGATTTTACACTGACTTTCCAATATAAAATGGTGTCACTGTGTCATCAGAGAGAGTAGAATTGAGTAGTAGTAATCTGTGCAGCGTGATAGGGAATTGAGTACAGATAGTCTGGTCTAATGAAGAACTCAACCTGATGGTCCCTTCAATCCAACTTTCTATACTTCTGTGGTGTGGTATATAAAATATTGTTCAAAGTTTTAAAATCTTGGAAACAAGGTTTGGTTTTATATATTTTAAAAAGAAGGAAAGGTTCATGTGAATGCTCAGAAAGGTTCTAGTTTCTAATGGCACATCAAATACAAATGCTGCAAAATATAATTGTTGGGGGTGGTGATATCAATGTATCTTGGATACAATCTTACAACACCAAGTTATAGTCCAACAATTTTATTTGAAAATCACAAGCTTTCGGAGGCTTCCTCCTTCCTCAGGTGAATGTGAACATTCACCTGAGGAAGGAGGAAGCCTCCGAAAGCTTGTGATTTTCAAATAAAATTGTTGGACTATAACTTGGTGTTGTAAGATTGTTTACATTTGTCAACCCCAGTCCATCACCGGCATCTCCATATCTTGGATACAGCCATTTTCACCTCTGGGAAATGAGTTTAAATGCAGCCTAGACAGATAGGATAAAATGCTTCTTCCTCTGGTGGCTCTTGCGAGGGCTAAATGAAATAAAATTGACTGGTCTCTACACGGATCCCAGTGGATGTAGCAAAAGTACTTACGATTTGTCAATAATTCAGGAAGACCACGCGGAGATAAGGATGGAATGTGTGGAAAGTAGATATGGCCTAGTAATATGATGGGTATGTTTAGAATCGACAAGTGCAGAGAGGAACACATTTCATTCTGTAGCATTATCAGTTTTCCCGAAACTGAGCATAATATTCATATGCTACAAAACATTCTATGCACTATTTGTCATATTCTTTTGGTCATATCGAACACGCCCGTTAAATATTGGATGGTGGCTCTTAAATACAGATTTACTATATTTTTTCTCTTGCGAACTGGAGTCTCCTGAATCTCGGCTAAACAGCTTGTTTGGGGCTAATGATCTTCAAAAGCAAACAGTCAGAAGTCCGGAGTTCTTTGAATAAGAGAACAATAGATACTGACTATGCATGCATCGTTTCATACATGTTCAGCTGCGAGTGCAGAAGTTCAGTGAACTTCACGATGGGGACTTTGAAAGCTGCATTCAGAAGACTTGGCACTGCACCAAATCAGATTGGTTCAACTTGGCTTTCTGGTAGTATGGAAACTGTGTGCCAATGTGAATACTGTATGACTGGCACAGTCCGGATATCAGCTTGTGTCCAGACACGTTGTCAATTGCTAATGTTTGTTAGTTTTATGTGGTTTGGCATTTGGCGAGTATTTAAAATGAATTCCTGTGCAGCTGTGCAGTGCAACCACATTCTTCCTGCCAAATAAAGTTTTAGTAACAAAGTGTGATGAGTTAACGAGTTGTTCTGTGAGATTTGGAGCCATAATTCCAGAGATCTGTGATGTGAATATTTTATTTGTGCCATTTTTGTAAAGTCATTTGTGGTTAGCTGCACAGGTGATGAGCAAATCTGCTCAATACTACTGTATTCAAGAAAGCCATTTTGAAAAGCCACCGAGAGTGCCAACTGGTTAGGTAACATAATTTGATGGCTTTACTTGTTTTGTTCTGTGGTTATGGTTGCTTGAATGTTGGCCATCTGAGTTGAGGTAAGTGAAAGCTACTGCTGTACTTTGTCTGCTTTAGCCCATAAATCTACAAAGCTAGACAGTACTTCCAGATATAATGCAGACATTAATAAAGTATGAAGTCTTGTGTTTGTTCTTCATTACAAAGGCAGTTTTTATTCTGGGTGAATAAACTTTTTTCATGTGTTTCAGTTCAAAGATTTCAATCTGATTCATTTGGTGAATGTACTTACTGTCTGGTGTGGTGTGATAGCGAGCGAAGCCAGATAGATCCTGAGTTTGACGCTCACTCTGTACTGAGTTACCTCATCTCTGCGGCAGATGTGAGGCACTACAACTGGCCTCTGACTCCTGTTGGAAAGTGTTTGTGTGTGCAGATGTTGGGCGAGGACAGGAAAGGGCTCAGCTGTGATACCTCCCCGTAGTTGAATGACCTGCCAAAGCTTGCTGCCGAGATTCACGCGCATGTTTTTTGGACAAGGTACGAAAGGTTGTGTGGAGCTGTGCACCTTCAGGAGAGGAGCTGAGAAAATTCTGCATGGAGGAATGTTTTGAGCTAGCAAGTTCGGTTGGTGAGGAAAACATCTTGGTAGTGAAAATAATCAATTCTCTATAAATACTGCACAACTTTTGCTGTGGGCTATGAACTGGAGGGAGAGGCATCTTGAGGTAACCATACCTCACCTCTTAATGGTCAGACCACGCCAGCTTTTGTTGTTCTCGAACAGGTGGTGTAAAGCCCAGATGACTGAGAAGCAAGGAGGGGATTTAATATCTCATAGACTTCAATGGGGTGAAGTATTCTCCGATTAATTTAAGCACATTGATGCACTAACCATTTCATATTCCATTTCCAGATGAGTTACTCAAGTGTTCTTCCCTTCTACCCCTGGAGTCCCCCAAGGACCCTTGACCCCCTTCTATTTCTCATCTACATGCTAATCCTCGCAACATCATCCAGAAACATGTCCGATTCCACATGTACCCTGCTGACACTCAGCTTTACCCCACCACCACCTCTCTCACCCCTCCATTGCATCTGATTTGTCACGCTGCTTGTCTGACATGCAGTATTGGATCAGCAGAAATTTTCCCCAATTCAATATTGGGAAGACCGAAGCCATTGTCTTTGGTTCCCGCCACAAACTCCGTTTCCGAGCCACTGAGTCCATCCCCCTACTGGTCATCGTCTGAGGCTGAATCAGACTGTTCATAGCCTTGGCATCCTATTTAACCCTGATCTGAGCTTACGACCCCACATCCTCTCCATCACCAAGACCACCTACTTCCACCTCTGTAATATCGCACATCTCTGCCCCTGCCTCAGCCCATCTGCTGCTGAAACCCTCATCCATGCTTTTGTTACCTCCAGACTCGACTATTTCATGCTGGCCAGCCTCCCATCTTCCACCCTTCCAAACTTCAGCTCATCCAAAACTCTGCTGCCTATATTCTAACTCGCACCGTCCTGTTCACCCATCACCACCTGTGCTCGCTGACCAACATTGGCTTCCAGTCCAGCAGCGCCTAAAATTTAAAATTCTTATCCATGATCAAATCCCTCTGTGGCCTCGCCCCTCCCTATCTCTGTAACCTCCTTCAGCTCGACAACCCTCCGTTCCTCCAATTCTGGCCTCTTGTGCAAAGCCCACTTCCTTTGCTCCTCCATCGGCGGCCATGCCTTCGGCTGTCTTGGCCCTAAGCGCTAGAATTCTCTCTCTAACCTCTCCGCCTCTCGACCTTTCCTCCTTGGACACTCCTGAAAACTTACCTCTTTGATAAAGTTTTTGGTCCTAATTTCTCCTTATATGGCTCGTGTCAAATTTCGTCTGATAAGACTCCTGTGAAGTGCCTTGAAACATTTCACTGTTAAAGGCACGATATAAATGCAAGTTGTTGTTTGTTGTTTCAAGCAACATTAAGTCTGATTGTAAATAGTTGTCTTGGTGATGAAAGGTGCTAGCTATTAAAAGTGCTGAAGGCTTGTGTTCCAGAACTAGCTGCGTCTCTAGCCAAGTTGTTCCAGCTACAACACTGGCATCTACCCGACAATGTGGAAAATTGCAGGTATGTCCTGTCCACAAAAAGCAGGACAAATCCAATCCGGCCAATTACCGCCCCATCAGTCTACTCTCGATCATCAACAAAGTGATGGAAGGTGTCGTCGACAGTGCTATCAAGCGGCACTTACTCACCAATAACCTGCTCACCGATGCTCCGTTTGGGTTCCGCCAGGACCACTCGGCTCCAGACCTCATGACAGCCTTGGTCCAAACATGGGCAAAAGAGCTGAATTCCAGAGGTGAGAGTGACTGCCCTTGACATCAAGGCAGCATTTGACCGAGTGTGGCACCAAGGAGCCCTAGTAAAATTGAAGTCAATGGGAATCAGGGGGAAAACTCTCCAGTGGCTGGAGTCATACCGAGCACAAAGGAAGATGGTAGTGGTTGTTGGAGGCCAATCATCTCAGCCCCAGGGCACTGCTGCAGGAGTTCCTCAGGGCAGTGTCCTAGGCCCAACCATCTTCAGCTGCTTCATCATTGACCTTCCCTCCATCATAAGATCAGAAATGGGGATTTTCGCTGATGATTACAGTGTTCAGTTCCATTTGCAACCCCTCAAATAATGAAGCAGTCCGTGCCCGCATGCAGCAAGACCTGGACAACATCCAGGCTTGGGCTCATAAATGGCAAGTAACATTCGTGCCAGGCAATGACCATCTCCAACAAGAGAGAGTCTAACCACCCCTTGATATTCGACGGCATTACCATCGCCGAATCCCCCACCATCAACATCCTGGGGGTCACCATTGACCGGAAACTTAACTGGACCAGCCGTATAAATACTGTGGCTACAAGAGCAGGTCAGAGGCTGGGTATTCTGCGGCGAGTGACTCACCTCCTGACTCCCCAAAACCTTTCCACCATCTACAAGGCACAAGCCAGGAGTGTGATGGAATACTATCCACTTGTCTGGATGAGTGCAGCTCCAACAAAACGCCAGAAGCTCGACACCATTCAGGACAAAGCAGCCCGCTTGATTGGCACCCCATCCATCGCCCTAAACATTCACTCCCTTCACCACCGGCGCACAGTGGCTGCAGTGTGTACCATCCACAGGATGCACTGCAGCAACTCGCCAAGGCTTCGTCGACAGCACCTCCCAAACCCGCGACCTCTACCACCTAGAAGGACAAGAGCAGCAGGCTCATGGGAACAACACCACCTGCACGTTCCCCTCCAAGTCACACACCATCCCGACTTGGAAATATATCGCCGTTCCTTCATCGTTGCTGGGTCAAAATCCTGGAACTCCCTTCCTAACAGCACTGTGGGAGAACCTTCACCACTGCAGCGGTTCAAGAAGGCGGCTCACCACCACCTTCTTGAGGGCAATTAGGGATGGGCAATAAATGCCGGCCTCTCCAGCGATGCCCACATCCCATGAACGAATTTTTTTAAAAATTGGAGGAATATCTGTTCATAATGTGAGAACGATTTAGCAGAAGGATGAAAACCAATCGTTCCTCTCAACTAGTTTACCACACTTAATTAATCTTTTACAGTAAATAGTGTATAGTGTAACTGCTGAACTTGCCCCCCCTCCCCCCACTTTGGTTACAGCACATCAATGGCTCACCCATTAGGACTGGAGTTTATCTAAAGAATATTAGGGATCTATCATAGAGAAAGAAAGGGGAGTGAAAATGTGTACTTCATGAGATTTTTTGAATTCTAATAATTTCTCAAGATTTGGTATAGTACAATTTAAATGATACAGGTAAGATAGTGCAACCTCTATACTTTATCTGGATTTCTAGAAATATTTTGATCTTCCGCAAGAGAGACTAATTAAATTAAAAGCTACATCAATCCAGAGTAGAACAGGGATCTGAATTCAGTTGGTTTCAAAATAGGTACAGTACGTACAAGTGGAATAATGACCGAATAGAGAGAAGTAATTACTGGGTCCCTGCAGGATTTGTTGCTTCAATGGTTGCTAGCTGTTGTTTTTCATCTATGTTGATGACCTCGGTATCAAAACTAAATGTAAGCTTCCTTAATTTTGCTGACACTAAAATAGGGAGAACAGTAGAGAAGAATACAACAAAAGATCATGATGTGGATTAGGTATGTGAGTGGTCAGACAAATGGTAAGTGAAACTCTAAGTTTAAATGTAAAGTATTGCATTTAGTTGCAAGAATATACACCATCAACATAAAATGAATGGGATTGAATTGGCAGAGGGAGACTAAGAAAGTTACCTGGGAGTAATGGTTGATTTAGCACTTTAAAAATGGAATGCTGGGATGTTTAACTGGAGAAGTCCAAGTCTCTGGAGGTCGTACTGGGGCCGTACGAGGAGCTGGGGCCGTACGAGGAGCTGGTACCACCGCCTTCGGAGTACTCTGTTCAATTGTGGTCACCACACCACAGAAAGCAGTTACAGGCATTGGTGAGGGTGCTGAGAAGAGCAGCAGGAGTCAAGTGTAAATGGGATGAGCTATGAGGACAGATTGGAGACGTTGAACCTCCTCCTTTTAAGATGGGGGCCTTCATTGAGTTGTGAAACTGGATAGAGTAAACCCAGAATGTTACTTTGAATTAAGGCAGGAGATTAGGACCAGAGGCCATAAATTTAAATGAATAAGAAATTATTTTAAAATCCACCTGGAAGGGTTTTCATTTCGAACATGGCCCAGGTATTTATTCACAGGGTGATTACTCTTTCAGTGTTGGCTCGATCACTGACGAACCTAGAAAGGCTTATTCTTAAATGGACCAGATTGTATCAAACACACGGACTTAATATATGGTACTTGGATGGATTAGAGATTGTGGCTGTTATAATGGCTGTTATGACATTCAGAGATTAACCTGCCTTATCTACCATTCTGTGGAATGCAGTCTTAAAAAGCAGCCACTTTTTCAGTGCAGATATCTCATTTGTAATTCAGTCAGATGTATTTTTAATCAATATATTCTGAACGTTTGGTATTGATTTAATTTGAATTTTGGAGCAGGAATTGTTTGCATTTAAAAACTGAAAATGCACAGCAGATCTGAAAAATGCAAGTGTAGCTTAACATTTCAGGAGAGACCCTTTTCTCTTTTCAGATGCTGATGGGTCTGCTGTGTATTTGCAGCATTTCCGGTTGTTTTAGATTTCCAGCTTTTAATTTTTTTTGATTGTTTGAAGTTTAGTCATCATCTCTGAAGCTACCAATAATGTGATTTGCAGGCACGATTTGATGAAGAGCGAGATATTGAAATAATCCCTTGGCTCTGTTCATTTTTTCACCTCCTTTCTTGACTGCTGTGATTACTTGATCTGCAGTCCTCTTGGCATTTTAACCGTATGCTAAAATTTGCAGTCTGCTCTGATCGATCACAGTAGCGACCTGCTTGGAGTATTGATAGACAACTTAAAGGCTTGCTGTTTCAAAAGTGCAGGAGTGAAGTTCAGGTAATTAGCCAGTGTTCCAGGCAAGCTTGATTCTAACATTCCTACAAAAAGCAAATCGAAGATTTTAAAAAGAATGCCTTGCAGATTCAACTTGGCATTCTCTTCGTGTACAGTAGCAAGATTTTCACAACACTCACGTGTTGCTCATAAGCAAAGTAGTTGCAGAATGGGACATATTTCTAATCTTTTTAGAGGAGATGTCATCTTTGGGAATAGAAAAAGGCTGGAGGAGCCCATCTTCAGTCAGCATTTTTCAACGAAGCTGCATGTTACTGGCATGATTTACGATGTGAGTAAAATGTTAACGATGCATGTTTGTAAATGGTGGTGGAATGCCCTTTAAACTCTAATTAAAGGATGCTCTTTTAAACTGTAATTAGAGAGTGAAGTTATTTAATTGTTCAAGTTTTGAATGTATTTAATGGACAAAAGGGCAGACGAGTCGCTTGCTTAACTACTATTTGTGCTAATTGTTCAATCCCCTTTCAAGTACAGAGGATTTTTTTTAACCCTTTTCTCAGCTATATTTTTATATTTGTTAAAATTCTGACTTGAAAGCTGTTCATTTCGTGCTGACTTTTTTACTTTCATGTTTGCTTCCCTGTTCTCCTCAAGACTTTTACTCCTTTACAGGGGATACAGTTCCATGGGCAGCTATTGTTTTCTGGTACGTTGCCAAGAGACCATGAGTCATTTGTGAGCCTTGATGGCAAGTCCAAGTTTGTCTTCACCAGGAATCTGCATGAGCAGTTAAAGCAGGGCTTGATGTCCCCTCTCAGCAGGGAGATCCCTGGCTCTATTTTCCTTTTCTTGATCCAGCAGTGCCTGCAGCCGGTTGTGAAGACCCTACCGCCGCCTTTGGTGAGATCAGCTAATTGAATCCAGCCTGGGGCCTTCCTGATCCGTATGGCTTTACTTCTCAAGTTGGAAGTCTGTTTTCAAGAGTTTGCCACCTTTGAAGTGGAGCAGTTGTTTTAATCATCAAATGGAAAATGTGATTAAGTTTATTTTGGTCCAGAAGTTTAATCCAACTGCCTATAAAATCATAATTCCTTCAGAGAGCTGGAGGCTGCAGGTTTTAGTGTGTCAGGTGGAACTGCTTTAATTAATGTTGAGGCTGGAGTAGGTAGTTGTTTATTTCTTAAACCAGTCACCATGGCAACATGCAAGTCTCGAGTCTAAGAAAATATTAAATGAGACATAAAGCTCTGGAGTGATTCGTTCTTCTACAATCTTCTTCAAACTTTGCTCATTTAGTAAAGAGTTTAAAATTGCATGGCTTCACAATTTTTATCAATCACTGGGACCTGCTAAGACGTACAACATCCAGAGAAAATCCCGGCACAAATCCGTTTCAGTTCAAAGATCTGTTGTGGTTTTAATTAAAAATAATCTAAAAATCCGAACTCTTTCATTTTAACTTCCCTGGATAGTTGTTTTTCTTCTTTGAGATTGTACTAACCACATGGTGCATCCTGTAAAATGATGCCCGGGGACAGGGCGTGAATGAGCTGATTTTAATCTCAAACAGTGAACCAGAAGATTTAAAGGACAGGGGAGGTGTGAAGGTTCTGACACTACCTCTCCTGCCAGAGAAGGGTGATGACTGAAGGTCATAATTATAGATTTTGTCAAAACGTTCTACATGTATGTGATTTTTGGAGACTACAGAAACCATCATGTTGAGTCATCCATTCATCTGTAATGTCACTGGGACACCATGGACGTGTATGTCCTATGGTGAAGTAATTATCACAAAAACATTTAAGTTGTACATACAACCAATTGGACTTCAATGTATTATGCACATTGATTTGTGGGGTCACGCACCTTTAAGATCTCTGGTTGGCAGGCAGCACGTTGTAGCTCCAGCAGGCTCCATCATTGGTTGCACTGATTGGATTTGGAACCACAGGTCCCACACAGTGGCTTAATGGTCTTGATCATGCTGCCATAGAGAGGTGCCGAGCAAAACCCGCAGGCAGGCAGTGAGGGAGAATTCATGTGTGCCTCCACCACCTAGAAGGTCATGGGCAGCAGGTGCACGGGAACACCATCACCTCTAAGTCACACACCATCCTGTCTTGGACGTATATCCCCATTCCTTCATTGTCGCTGGATCAAAATCCTGGAACTCCCTACCTAACGGCATCGTGGGAGTACCTTCACCATATGGACTGCAGCGGTTCAAGAAGGCGGCCCACCACCACCTTCTCAAGGGTAACTAGGGTTGGGCAATAAATGCCGGCCTCGCCAGTGTCGCCCATATCCCGAGAATGAATTTTAAAAAACACTGCAGCTCCTGACCGAGACAGAACATTACTTACAGAAATCCAGTATACGTTGTTCCTGCCAGTTTTTTTTATGGCATTTGATTAGGTGTTATACCAATTGGTTTGAACCTCTAACTCCTTTATATGTCTCTGTGGTTCAAAATTTTACTTAATTCATAACTTATCCAGTTTTGTGCCACTCAGAAAAGGCAGCTACATAAACCATATCAGGACCTTAGTTTGCCCCTGATGTATCAGCAAGACAATCTGCTATAATTTAAGAAACAGAGGAACTTCATTTTCTTAATTGGATCCATATCTTGTGCAAGTGAACAATTCTGCATGTGCATTTTGAGATTTCAGCAGTGCGAAACAGCACAGCATAAAGTTAGTACCACAGAGTTCTGAAGGATTTTCATGCCCCTCATACAAAGCACAATTGCTTCAGAGGCTGAGATTTGAGCTCCAGAGTCACAAGGGAATTTGCTGCTTCTTCCCTCCTTTGGAATCTCATTTCTGACTCATTCGGACTCAATATGCCTTTTCAATATTTAATGCTACAAGAGCCTTTACTAAGAATGGAAAGGCCAGTGTTCAATAATGGATTCCTATTTACAGGGACGACGTGAAGTGTTTATGGGATGAGATTCTGTTGTACGTGTATGGGCTTGATTGGAAGATTACACACATTGCTGGTATCAAGTCCTTACAGCCTCTAATGAAACTCTTGTCATTTTGTAAGAACTGACTTAAAAGGTTAACTTTCTGAAGAATTTCCTTTGTAAATCAGAAATCTTATGATGCAGAAAGTTAGTCTGTAAACTACTGTGTCCTTGGTATGATGCTTAACTGCATTATACCCCATTAAGTTATTTTCTTGAGGATGTGAGCAGTGGGGAATATGGAACTCAGCCCTTTTCCTCTGTTAGAATGCTGTGGCAGTGACGAGGGCTTGCATTATTGATTTGCAAGCTGCTCTACATCAACAATGTCCAGTTGCCGATATCAACAGGTTATAGTATGCGGTTTCTGAAAAGATGACATATATGAGCCCATCAGAAAAGCTTTTGAAAGCTGAAAGTTCTGAAATTGAACACAAAACTAGATGTGAAAAGTTGTGGGTGAGCAGAAGTAATGTGCTGAAATAGGGACCTAAGTTACTAATTACACTGGGTACCCACGCAGTTATTGCTCTGTCACTGCCAAATTCACTAGAACCTAGTGGTCTATTCTCCAATGCCTGGAAAGTGGTGTCTGTGCTAATTTATGGAATTGTTTTTGATTTCATTTCTGTCGTCCCATATGATGCAGACCATCTGTCTACCTGTTCTTAATTGAGGTGCGCCTCTGATCAGAAGATACACTGCCAGCACGACTGGATACTCTTCCCCATCCCCACACAAAGCAGACATTTGGAGCTCTCATGTTCATTTAAATGAACAAGAGCCCTTCCAAATAGCAAGCCTAGATACTGCAGTTTTCTTCTCTGCAATGATTTAAATTGTTCCACAGTTGCAACGTCTGAAACAATGCTTGATGGAATGTGGGGTGCATAGTCCTTCTGCACATTTTGAATAAGTCTTGAAAGCTAACTGCAATTTTTTTTTAAAAAATGAATAAGAGCCTCCTTTTGATTTCAGCAGTGATAAATATTTGAAACTCTACAATGCTCTGGTCAGACCACACCTTGAGTACTGTTCGGTTTTAGTCATTGAGGCACAAGGGAGATATTCAAGCATTAATCGTTTAGAGAAGCGTCATGAGACTGATGCTAATGTCTGCGGTCTGAGAAAAAAACAGGAGAAACTTGGAGTTTTCAGCTTTGAAAGGAGCAGACTGAAATCAAGATACAAAAGATTGTAAATAGTATGGAAAATTTATATTTTGGAAAATTATTTCAAACCAAATTAGGAGAATAGGACAAGGGGACGCAGGCTAAAAGCAGTACAAGCAAATATAAAAGCTCCAAGTTCCTCCTTTTAGTGATTCTAGATGAATATACTAGATCCCTCACTTTAAGATGGATTGGCAGCATTTTGTTTCCTTAAAACCAATAACCACACTTTGTAAAATAGAACGTGAACTTTTCAACACTATAGACCTTCAAGTGTGACTGGGTCTCCTGTTTCTGAAAGATGGATTGCAAGTAGGTCGTGCTTGATCTTTCTGTGCAGCTTGTTTTCTTTCTTCATTGCCAAAATGCCATGTTTGTCTCTATTTAATAGCAGGAAAATGTTTTGGTTCTTACATGTGGTACAATCAACGCATGATCTTTGTTGTCGCAGAAAACCCTCCAGTTCCCCCTTTCGTTGTTAGGATGAATATACCACATGGTGCTTTTATCTCCTTGCCTCTCATCTGAAAGGCACTTAAAGCACTCACCTGTGCGCAAGTTAATTTTTCAGACAATTCCCTGGTGTATTAATGCAACGATTACTCAGTAGTGGTAGCAGCTGCAGTCGTTTTGCATTACGCATCTCTGTGGCTTTTCTAGACATAATGGAACAACACTGCCATCGTGGAAAGAACGATAAGCAGCGATCACTGTAGCCGTGTGCCAGTTGCTACCGCAGCACTGGTTTTAAATTACATAAACTCCCTATGCTGCTGTATGTTTTATGGTAGCAACTTGTATTCATCTATTAATATATGAAAAATCTTATGCTTTCATGCACTTCCTGTCAACTTTTTCCATTATAAATTTCCACATCCACATTTATGATGGAAACTGCCAGTGTCAATTGTAAGGCTGCAGTTAAAACCTTCTCCAATGGAGGCGCTGCAGTTCTGTCACAGACAGGAGGGTGCATTATGGCATCACATGTTGACATCGATAGTTTCCATGTAATTGTGAACTGAGCAATTGATGATGGAATTATGAGAATAAGGACAGAATGTATGATTTTTAAATGGGGACTGGATTGCATCTGCAGACTGTGGTCCAAATATTGTCTGGCCTCTACTCCCACTTCACCTGAAGACTACACTTGGCCTTAACTCTCTGTGTGTAGTGCCACAGGAGGTCGACTAGTAATTTGGGGGCGACTGTGACTCGGGTGACTTGCAGAGAGTGAACATGCCTCTACCCAATGCAGGTTTCATTTCCTGTGCCTACTTTAGACATTTAGTTTAGTACTTTTCATCTCTTCTACAGGAAATTTACTTCCTGTGTAACCAGTATTAAGATGATTTACTGTATTTAAGTTGCTTTGTCTGCACAGATGTCTCAAGGTCTCGCTGTGATTTATGGCTTGTTATGGAGTTAATGCTGCCTGCATTTTCTTGTTTCACTTCATGGGTGGGGGAGTGTAAGTGGTGGTAGATCATCAGACAAAATCCATCAACTCCTCCGGATGCACTATCATCGGTCAGCTCACCAGAATGGGCTTGAGGATTTGTAAATGGAGGACAACAAAAGTAACTGATTGGAAAACAACAGAGCACAGTACCTGCTGGGAGAAGCATTTACATTCTAAAGCTGGACTGGAATATCGAACTGAAGATATTTACAAAGCAATTTCTAAAAAATTGAAAGTATAAAAAGCTCAAAACATTGAAAATAACTTCACGTAATGACTGTAAATTGTCTCCAGTGGAGAAGATCAAAAGTAAAATTGTAATTGATTTGATGACTTCAGCCCACATTGAATAAAATCCGTATGTGTTTTGTTATGCCTAAAAGCATCTTTTCAGTCTTGCATAGTCATGCTGGACCCATTGGTGATTCAGAACTGTGCAGCGGTGAGGTGCCACAATATAGAGGCTTGGCCTTTCTATTGAAAGGAATGCTCCTCACAAAGGCTGCAGTGTCGTCACCAGGAATGCACAGAAGTTGCCGGAGAAAGACTAAAGAAACTGGGGCTCTTTTCATTACAACAACAAAGATGAAGAGATTTGAGAGAGATGTGAAACATTATGTGGGGTTTTACCAAGCCAAATTGGGAAAAACTATTCCCACTGTTAAGTGAGTCAGTGAGGGCATAAATTTAAGATTATTATTAAAAGAACGAAGGGAGAGGTTAGGAGAAGTTATTCTTCAGAGAGTTGCTAGGATGTGAAATGCCTTTTCAGAAACAGTGATGGAAACAAAATCAACAACAGCAAATGTTTTGGCACTTAAGACTCAAACTCATGTACATTTAGGCTATGTCAACTGGTCTAATTTTTTCAGCCTTTTTAGCAAAATCTACATAATACCTGTACAGATAACTGACGTAAGTGTAGTTCGCAAATGTTTTTGTCTGCGATCTTGACCCTTGTTCACTGCAGCGAATGTCAGTCTATGGTGCTGAAGCTCTTCTGTGTGAAGATTGTGATGAGAATGACATAAGTAAAGCTGAGCAGAGCACCTAGACACGCCAAGCTAACAGTCACAGCTCTGGAGAATGCAAATTCTCAAGCACATGAGAAAGATTGGAAATTCACTGCAGTGAACAAGGGTCAAGATCGCAGACAAAAACATTTGCGAACTACACTTGTGTCAGATATCTATACAGGTATTATGTAGATTTTGCTAAAAAGGCTGAGAAAATTAGACCAGTTGACACAGCCTAAACGTACATGAGTGGAAAGTGTTCAAATTGGGATTTTGGAAGAAATAAAACATAAGATGCTCTTGTCTTGCAAAGAGTTCCTTATCCAAGAACAATCTATATAATAGCAAGCTGAGTAGCGAAGAGCATTTGGCCAGTCCAAGCCTGCATGCAACAAGGACATGTTTTATCTTGGCTAATTAGAAAGACTGGTGGTGGGGGGGGGGGACTGTACACCAAAAAAAAGAACGAAAACAAAAACTTCACATCTGCAACTGAGTCGCAAGACTGATTAACTAAATGAGAAACAGAAGAGAGGATGAGGGAATGTGCCAACACAAAAGGCAATTAAATATCTAGATTGTCTCATAACACATCAAAATTTTAAATTTGGGAATGATTCGCACCATTGCCTGCTGGCGAAGAGACCAACTTTCAATATTTAGGATGGACAATGAAAGCGAATAAATATCAAGTAGAACATTTCATGGGTTGAAGGGCCAGGGTCTGTTTTGTTTGGGAGAAATGATGAGAGAGTCTGTACTTAATCAGTGTGAAGCCCATCGGACCTGATAAGTAAATGGAGACGATGATGCCTGTTTTTTTTTGCCACCAGAGACCTCTATCCCATCTTTAGCTTACTGAGGGCCTCTGGTGTTAGAAACCTGGGCCCCTGAATTTCCTCAATGTCAGTTATGCCATTGTTGTGCCAGAAGGTTACCCTATTCACCAGCAGAGGGGTTTACACACAAGTTTCCTGGGATAAGTTAATGTAAATATTTTTCGTTCAGCTCTGGTGTAACTTAAAAATTCCGTGCAACAAGGGGAGCTGTTGGACTGTTTTTTTTGGGTGTAGTTACACCAATTACAGAAGCGGAATACACCCAGGAAACTTCCATGTACTTGAACAATGCAAATGAGCATTGAGGGGCTTCGACACGCATAAGATTTCAACCGTTAAACACAAATTTCTTTGACCTTTTTAACGCAATAACTGCGCATAAGCAATGGAAATGTGTTAAAACGCAAATTTCCTTGATCTTTTTGGTGCAATAACAGCGTAACAACAGTGTAAGTACTGAAGGCAATAAGGAAATTCGGGGCCCTAGACAGCACTGGAACATCAACAACAATTTGTGTTTCTGTGGCACTCCTCACATTCAAGAAAATTGCTCGGGTGGAAAGGCGGTCATCAAGAAGGAAAAATTCAGGAGGGGGAGACCAAAGGCATGTTTCAAGAGCAGGATTTTACAGAAGCTTTCGAGGGCAGACAAACCCTCGTAAATGTCAGGATCTGAATATTGTAACATCCAGTCCTGGATTAATATGTCCAATTATATTTCACTCAAAATGCAAGAGTCACTGACACTAACCACGTTTGTACTACAGATTGGAAATAAGGGGAGAAAACAAAAATAATAATAATTCTGTTTTAGCACTGTAGAGTTGATAAACTTTCCAACTCTGGAGGACCCAAAGTTTGTAATGAAAATCCTGTCATATTGTTGTGTATATATTAAATTTATGATGGTTATTTTTCCATGGCAATATGTGCTTTCAGTAAATGCATGCTAATATTGTGAAATGGGATATTTTGACCAGCTCAGTTTGTTGATCATTAACCTATTGACAGAAGCTGTGGGAAATGTTGAGAAGCTGTCAGGTAACTGTATATTTATCAGGCCTTCAATTGACAGGGAAATGAAGGTCATGGAAACCGCTCAAAATGATGGTTGAAAAAGCAGAGAATAAGTCTGTGCAATTCAGTTAGCAGAGGATTCTCCGTTACCTGAATTGCCTTCCCTTTGTCACTAGGTATGGTGGGGAGATGAGGACGCGGACAGCGAATGAGAGAAGTGACATTTATGTAAATTTTTCGTGCATTGATTGTTACCAAAGCAAAATGTCAGAATAGAAGTGTGCTTTGATCAAAACACGTGGAACAAATTATTTGCCTCTTATGATAGATCAGAGATCATAAAGTCCTGCCTTTATAAAAGGTGAAGGTTTATTATTCATTCTCCTTGCAGAGGGATTGTTTTATTTCTAATTAGATTCCATTTAAATCTGTAGTTGAATCTTATTACAAAGCAGATTTCCCTTCATAATGATGCCACAAAGTGCCTGTTGCATAAGTGAGCGCGGAGTTTTACTGTGTCTGTCCAGTGAAAAGATCCTGGCAGGGTTGAGTCTGATAATAACAGCTGGAGGCTTATTGCAGTTGGGTCAACTATTATTCTTCTTAAATGGAAAGAGTCAGTAGCCTAGTGCAGACCTGTTATAACATCATGAAATTTTATTAGGCATTTCAACACGTGCACTGTGTCAGCTCGATCATCAGAGCTTGACGTTTGGTACTATTTGGATTTTCCTTTTGCTGATGCCTCACCAGTTACAGTAATGTTCTTGGGCAAGTGTCATAAAGAGTTGTGGTACTTTATTGAAATGGTTGAAAGCAGCACTTGGAGTCCCAATTTTTTTTTAAAGTCTAATCTTGGAAGTTTCTAATTTCCCAGAACTCGTGCACTCCAACTGCTTCTTAATTATAGATACCTGCTGACTGAAGGATGTATGGTTGACTGGATGGTTGTAAAAACTTACATCCTGCAGAAATAAGATTGTGTACTGTAATCTATTCTGTACATTCTGTACTGTGTTGCGTCATTTAAATAATTCATTTTACTACTAACACCATGTTGAAGTTCAGCCCAGCAGTAAAGTATAGCCAGCCATACCTGAAGTAGCCCTGTGCTTGCTGTTACCTTGCACACATTTAGATTCCTGCCCCTACAGATGTAAAGATTCCAGCCATTTATGGGAGGGTATTTGTGAGCGTGTGCGTGTGTCAATGTTTCCATTTATGTTGTTGGAGCGGTTTTGCAAACCGCTTGAGTGAGTTGCCCAAAACACTCGGACAGGAACCAGGAGGTGATTACGACCAACCTGCCCCTGAGTTACACAAGGTGAACGTGAAGTCTTGATGGTGCACACTGGAAAATGGCATATCAGATTTGGGCTCAGTGAGGTCACCCAAACAAATGGCACTAATCAAATGCTTCACCAAAAATGGGCATCAGTGTGTCTGAGCAATTTGTGCAGCGTATGATGAGAGTTTTACCACCCTAATGATGATTTTGGCAGGAGATGAAGCTGAGAGCTAAAACTACCATTGGTCTGATAGTGGACACCTTTGACTTTATTACTTCCATTCTGTGCTCTTTGTGTTAAACTTGCTTTCTAGTAATTTAATAGCAAATTGAGTAATTTATTAATCTATATAATTACTATTTACTTGGAGCTATGCCACATACTTTTGAAGTTCCTGCCTGGAGCAGGTATGAAAATCTTAAACCTGTTGTTTTCAGTGAAATTTGTCAACAGTTAATAATGATACAGCGAATTGGAATCAACACATGAATCTCCTCGTGATTTGTGTAACACTAATATCCCAGAATCTAATGTGTGACCCATACTTCTTTGTAAAATAAGTACTTTAAGAAGATGATAGTAATAGGATTAATTACAGTATTTTGTACACATTTGAGCAATGCTTCCTGCCAACCTATTGTGCTGATGGTTTTAGTGACTTGTCCACGAACAACCCAAGATCTCTCTCCGACTCCGATATCTCAAGTACATTCTCATTTAGCACACCGACCCTGCCTCTGCCAAATCTCATTACCTTACATTTCCCTATATTAAATTGCACCTGCCGTTTCTCGTCCCACTGATCGAGCTTGTCAAGATGGAGCAGCAGAAGACAATGGAAGGATGTGCGGAGCAGGACACGAGCTCACAGTGGGGACAGGTGAACAGGGGGACAACAAGGTTGAAGAGGACAGGGGAAGCAGCGAGACCAGGTGGAGGAGAAGGTACATTTGTGGGTGGGGAAGGGTTGGTAGCACTGAGCCAGGACTAACTTTCCTCTTGGTGGGAGGGGGAATTGCACGAGGTCAGGACCCAATTCCATCTCTGTTGTCGGGGTGGGGGGTGGCTGCTGGAATGTTACAAAGGGTAGGTTTTTGACTGGTTGGGGCGAGTGGCACTTCTATGTTAGGGGCTGGAAGAGGGACAAGTTTCTCAGTGGGTGCAGGTCAGGAATTTGCAACTCATTGAGTGGGGGGTGAGTAGCTCACTGGGTAGGAACAGGTCCAAATTTGTGGTGAGTGGGCAAGCTTCAATTCAGTCGGGGGTGAGGAAGTCTGAGTTTGTGCTCACTGCGGGGGAGAATAGAGGGGGAAAGATCCACTTTGTGCTCAGTGGGTGGGGGACCTGAGTTTTTCTTCGCTGGGGAAAAGAGATTGAGGGAACAGCCAAACCTGCCCTCATTGGGGGGGGGGTGGGGTGAGGAGGGGGTTTGATCGACTTTTTGGTAAGTGATGCAGGTGGAGAGGGGGTTAGTTGGGTGGATTTCTGTTCAGTGGGAGAGGGATGTTAGTGGCATTTCTGCTGGTGGGGAGGGTGTCTCCTGGGTTACTATTCAGTGAAGGGAGTGTTGGACCTCTCAGTGGGGAGTGGTTTATATACTGATTTCTAATCCGTGTTGGATGTGTCCTGATTTCGATTCAGGAGGAGGGGGATTGGCTGCGGCTTGATCCCTGGTGAGTGGGAGCGAGGGTGGTGCTTTTCTGCACAGTGGGTGAGGGTTAATATTGCTATTTCTGCTCCATAGGGGGAGCTGATGAAAAGATTTCTGCAGAGTTGGAAGTGGGGTGAGTGATTCCTACTCACATGGGTGAGGTGATATGGGTGCCCTAATTTTTACTCTTTTGGTGGGGCGGGGGGCAGAGGGGGGAATTCCCTAATACCTGGTCAGTGGGTGTACCTGATAAATTTCCTGCTCAGTGATTGGGAGGATTGTGCCATCTTTTGTTGTTTAGTGGGGGAGGGAGGGTTGAAGGGGCTTGTGATCTCTGCTTATTGGGGGTGGGGGTTAAATTGATTTCCCATTCACCTTTTTCTGCCCAAGGTCTTTGAGTTTCTTACCTTGCTTCCACTCCTTTATTTTCGACGATTCATCACTTCAGCGTACCGTTGGACATCACAGTTTTCATCTCTGGCCGTTGGCAGGCAGGGGATCCTGAAATTTCTGCTCAATGGGGGGGCCCATGAATCCTGGGCGGTGGTGGTGAGCGGACCATATTTTGCCTTCATAAGCAGCAGAACCAACAAATATAAAATACTTTTTCCAACTGAAATGGTTGAAATGAATTGATTTTAATCATGGGATTGTGGATTTTGCCTGTGGTGAAAGAGACATCTGAGCATTATTTGTACCTGAGCTTGTTCTAATAACAGGACAGACTTAACTTTCATGTTTCAGAAATCTTTCGAAATGATTTGAATCGAGCTCTTAATGGCTCATTGGCTAACTGAATGGTGTGGCGCTGAGTCATGGAGATGGGCAAGGTCCTAGGTTTGATCCCTGGTCTGCTTTGAGTTACCTGAATTTAGACAAAGCCTTAGAAAACTCAACACAGAACCAGGGATCAATCCTATTGGAAGTGCTCCTCCAGATTATGAAGGGAGTTGGGGGGAGGGGGCGTTAAATCAAGTCAGAATTCCCATTTCTGATCAATCTCTAGTAATCCCACTTGGAAAGTGCATGTGTGCACGACAGGTTAGGAACTGATCAAGCTTGGTTGTAGTGGGCCCCCCCCCCCCACACTCACTATCTTGGCTCATGTGAAAAATTGGGGCTTGAGTGCAATGATGAAGGACTGCTAGTGCCTGTGGTACTGTATTCTGCACAAGCCACTGCTTTTATAAAATCAGGGAGAAAATTGAGGGGGTCGAGAAATGATGGTGAATCTTTTACATACAGTCTTCCTCACTAATGAATGGAGTCACGATCTTCAAAATGAATATCGTTGTGAAAATGTTCTTGAATCAAAGGATTGCATAATGACGGACAGTTGCTTTGAGATTCTCAAACAAATTTTCCAATGAAAGCAGTGTCTTATTTTAGTTTTTATAATCTTTGGACATCATAGTTTTTATTTGATTCTGGTCAATTTTTTGGCTGTGGAAAGGACTTTTGCCACTTGGCATAATTTTGATGACTGTGGTGACAGTGGCAGTGAGTAATGTTAGCATTTTTTACATTGATGCACAAATTGAAGTATATTGTGTTTTTTAAGTGACTTGACAAAGATGGAATAAAATCTGCTGCACTGCTTAGTATATTTTTTAATATATTGCATTCAGATGTTAACGCATGCTTTGGGCACTTTATAATTGGCCTGTCTAATACACACTTAGCCTTGCTAACTGGTCATCTGTATAATTAATATGATTGGCTTGCATTACTTCACATTTTACAGACGAAAATGTAAACATATAATTTTATTGTGAGAGGTAAATGAAAGCTCTTCATAAAATTGGTGTGTTTCAATGAGTGTGGTTACAGTCAGCCCAATTTTCTATTTAATTTATTTACTCTTGCACCAGTTTGTTTAGAATCCTTGGATTGTCCAGATGGAATCTGTAGTGAGAGTAGAGAATGGCAGGCTGTGTACTGCAGCACAGAATACATATCCCTTGTGCTTGCTTCAGTGGATGAAAGGAGACAGAAACAGAACATGAAGCTGATCCTCTGGTTACACTCTGGGAATCAGATTACTCCAAATTGAATGCATTTGTGACAACTTTGGTTTCCCACCAACTCTGGCCCCCAGACTTCCTCCAGACTCTTGTTAGAGTTCAGTACCTTGAGTACTAGACCCTTCCTGTTTGTTGTCCAGGCCGCCATTCTTCATGTGTTGAGTGAGCGGGCTTTCCAATTATTGATGGGATTGTAGCTGAGCCTAATTCTGCTCTCTCTCAGCATTTGCACTAATGTATTTTCCAGGGAGAGTCATTGAATAGAGAGCAGTGTCAGCCCAAGCTTGTTTTATTTCCTTTCCCAGTCTAGGGACACTTTTAATGCTCCAGATTTGGCCCTAATTGAGATCAATTCAACGCAGACCAGCGGATGAACCTGGAGACTTCATTGTGTGCATCGCCTAAATTTTAACTCTGGCAAACGGGTGGGTTGGGGGTGGGGGTGAGGGCAGTAAAAATTTAAAACCCGCCTCCAACCCGCCCATTTCCGGTTTTAACAGAGACGAGGGGCAGGCCTCTTAAGAGCGGGTTGGTCACCAAAAGATTTCAAGGAGGCTGTGGGCCTCCATTTTTACAGTTTTTTTTTTGTTTTTAACCCCTGAGGGCCGGGATTTTTCTACTACTCACCATGTGAGAGGAGGCGAGAAGGCCTGAAACTGCAGGTAAATGCATTTATAGAACAGCTTGTGGGCCCGGAGGAGCAGGACTGCATCCCCCAGGCCCAACAAGCCTACCTGCAGCAATCCCGACCCCCAGATGACTCCAAACCCCCGGCTGATTGACCCCAACCCCCCCCACCACCCCATGACTCCAAACCCCCGACGACTCCTGACCCCGACCCCCAGTTGACTCCAGACCCCAAGTGACTCCCAACCCCCAACGACTCCCATCCACATGACTCCCGACCCCGACTCCCCATGACTCCCGACCCCCCCCCCCCCTCCTCCATCGAAGACTTACCTTCTCGCATCCACTTCCTTCCTCTTGTCCCGTCCAACTGAGGCCAGCCTGTCAATCAGGCTGGCCTGTCGGGCGGGAAACCGACACAAAAAAATATAAGACATCCTTACGTCAAAATCATAAGGAAGTCCGGGAAACCCGTACTTCGGGTTTCCCGTCAAGAATCCTTCCCCCTCCCCCGCCATCTTCCCGGCTCAGAGTTTTAAAAAAAGTTTATAGGCCCATGTCTCAGTACCTCACCATTATTATGCATCAATGTATTATGCATCAATGCAAATACAGCTTAACTCAGCATTGGTTTTCTGTGCGCCTGTAACAAAAAATGACTAGGCTTGAGGCTGAATTTATTTCCTGCTGCCCCTTCCCCAGACCCCAATCAGACCTACCGAATCTGACCTCTTTTCTCCCCCCCCCCCCCCCCCCCCCCCCCCGCCATGTTCTGTGTGCCGCATTTACCAAAATACGAATACCACTCCATTATACAGCAGAGAATATTGTGAATTTAAAAAACTGGTTATGTATTTTTACCAAATTCGACTAACGCGGGATTTAGAATTTTCTGAACCTCCCTTACACATGTTGTGGATTAAGTATACTTTGACAATAGCAATGTGAATTTGGTGTGACAAAGGTTAAGTTGTCCCATACATCATCTCTTTTTTCCATGTTGAAGCAAGAAAACAAACTGAAAGCAAGGATCTAGTACTATAATCTTCATTTGCCACCAAGCATGAGTGTTAATGTGCAATTTGCTGTGATCCAGTTTCATTTTGCTTTAGCTGGTGTAGGAGAAGCTTGCACTTCAGAGCTTGATAAGCTTGCACATGGATACCTATAGGCTACAGATTGTGGGTTCACTCAACAAATGTATACTGCTTGTCATGGTTGCATCCTCCCTCATTAATCTTGTAGGCAAAAGAACTTCTGGGTAAATAAGTAACGGTGAGATAAAGAGCATTAAATCACAGAGCTGTTGCACTGCCAGGTTGTTATCTGTCCTTTGTACCACGTAATGGAGCAGTGCAGCAGAGGAAGATGGTTTGTTTCATTTCCATACTGATGAAAGGCATCGGCTCAACAAGTTCTTCAGAAGTGGGAGCAGCTAGATAAGCACTCTGAATTTTCCAGAGGGTTGGTTAGCATACATGCAGCAGTGCGCTTTGCTAAGACTTTGAAAAAGAACAGGAAGAAATTTCTTGGTAGAATGAGTGACGGGTGACACAGATTTACATCCCTTTTTTTTCTGCTCCAGTATCTTTATGTATAAAGGTTCACAAATTAATTATTTTTCTCCTGTCCAAAAACGAATGCTGCTTGTTGTCTATATTTGATATTTTAAAAAAAGTTTTCTCAAAAAGGATGTTTTCAGTCACTCCAAAATAAAGATGGAGATACTTGAGTGCTATGAAGCTTGATAACAAATGTGTTATCGGTATTAATATTAGTGGATTGGATTGCATAGTTCTCAGCCCAGCTGAGCCCATTATCCTTATCCTGATCTAATCCTTTTTTTCTAATCTGTAAGTGAGATTTCCATTCTGTTGCTTGATATCCCATGTTGCAGACAGGTTATTACAGGGACCAGCTACTACTTTTCAGTTATAATAGTGTGTTAGAAATTTTAGACTCTGACAGGGAAGTAAAAGTAGATCATTGATATTCTCATCCTCCAAAACTTATTGTGATACTAGGGGGATCATTTTAACCTAACTTCGCTGGGCGGGAAAACCTAAGGGATCGGGTGGAACAGTGGTTTTACACCTTGCCCAATATTGCTCTCTATTGACTTCAATGGAGCATAAAATTGAGCGGGATGTCGATCCAGCATTGCACTCGATGGGTGAGTTAGATTAAAACTGCCCCCTATGTGTCAGTACATGAATGTACTGTGTTGCTGTGCTGTGTTTGAAAGATGTGTTGTGTGAAGCCCCTTTAAGTGGCTAATTTGACAACAGTGACAGGTAATGAGGAAACCTTTGTTGGATGCATAGTTGAAGCAACTACTTGGTATAGGAAGCAATTTCTAAATCGTAGTCAGCTTTTCTCATGGCCGCTGTGATATTGTGCATTTGGAGCCGCATCCAATGGGCGTTGGTGACCACTTTCACCTTGCTGCTTTACCAAACATCGCTTTGGAGGGAGTACTTCAGTGCCAAAGAGGAAAACTCTCCTTTCCCTCGTTTTCTACAGCACAAGCCCCAATGTAGCATCTGTAAATCTGACAGTATGTGTGCAAGAAGCCTCCATTGTCCAAGGATTTTGTGGCTCAAAATGCCCTTCCTTTATGTTGCAGACAAAAATGCAGCTGTTTAAATGGCTGCTTAGAGCCCTTTTGATGATCCTTACCAATTAACCTTGTGGAATGGTTCCATTAGACTGCCTGAAATGGGAGTTCACGCTGAATAGACCGGATATGCTATTCTTGAATAACGGCAGTAAGCAGCCACTTGAGTGTAGTCGGGAAACACATGACAGCATTTACCCCTAATTTGCACACCTAACAGGAGTTTCCATGCTGTGGATGTAGGATACGTCTAAGTGAATTGTGGCAGCAATCAAGGGGTAAAGTAGAATTTTGAACGTAATCAGCTTTAAGTTGTGAAAGTAATGTGTATCAGTTCACATGACAGCATGTGCAGTATTATGGGACTGCAGGAAATTTTGGAATCTGCTGTATTATAAAATTGAAAGTGTAAATCGTATTTGAATTTTGGGCATTAATTATCGTCATATGTAGAACATCTGCTGTTTCCAATTTAGGTTTGAGATTTACTTCAGAGATTACAGAAGTATTTAGAATCAAAGACATCCAGACAATAAGCTGACGTGTATTTCCCACAGCAAATACCATATACTAAAAGTATGACATAAAATGGTGAGTGTGCACAACTTTGTACATTACAGATAGGACACATTTTTTTCTTTCTTGGAGGAGCATATATTTTCCAGCCTACCCTTGAGGTATTTTTTTGTGAGGATGTTATTTTGCATATTAATTCTGTTGAATTTAAGATGTCTTTGTGGAAGTAAATATTCCAAAAGAGTGAGATGATAAATTTATGTGGTGGGGCGAGGGGGAGGTTGTGCTACTCTGGGAACTGTCGGGAGAAGCAATGGTTTTGGTTTTTGTGTAAAGAAAGAACATGCATTTATATAGTGCTTTTCACATCCTCTGGACATCTGAAAGTGCTTTACAGCCAGTAAATTATCTTTGAAGTGTAGCCATTGTTATATCGGCAAACATGGCAGTCAAAGTGTGCACAGCAATGAGACAAGTGGCCCGTTAATCTGTTTTCGTGCAGTTTGAGCAATGAATATTGACCAGGACATGGGGAGGACTCCCTTGGTTGTCTTCAAATGGTGCCATTGGATCTTTTACATCCACCCGACCAGGCAAATGGAGCCTTGGTTTAATGTCTCATCTGAAAAGCAACACCTCTGACAATATAGGATTCAAACATTGGCCTAGATTTTGTGCTCAAGTCCTGGAGTGGGGCTTGATCCCATGATCTTCTGACTGAGGTGAGAGTGCTACCACTGTGCTAACCTGATACACACTGGTTCAAAAATATAAAGCAAAATACTGCAGATGGTGGAAATCTGAAATAATAACAGAAAATGCTGGAAACACTCAACAAGTCAGACAGCATCTGTGGAGAGAGAAACATCGAATTAACGTTTTGTGGTCAGTGACCTTTCGTGAGAACAGGAAGATGTTACCGATGAACTTGTAAGGAGGAACAGGGCAAAGGGTGCGGGAAAATAAGAGGTGTGAGATTTGGTGGAGGATAGGGGATGATTAAAGGACAGAGGTGACGATGGTGCAAGGCAAAAGGAGGTGTTAATGAGAGAAATTAGAGAAACAAAAGATATGTCCAAAGGATGTGTGAATGGTTACTGCAGAATAGCAGAGGGGGAGGTAAGCATGGAAAATCGGGCAGACTGGGTGGTTTACTGAGGTGGCAGCAATATGGATGTCTGGAATTCAAATTGCCCTAAATCTGAAGTCTGCTCGCCACATTCTGGCGGTGTTAAGTGTTGTGTGTAGGAGTTCATCAAAGCATAATGGTAGGTTTGTGAAATTTGTGCACTAAATCCACTTCCAATGCAGTGGTATAGTTATAGATTTTTTTTTGTCCTTTCTAAACATGTTTCCAGAGAGCTGTTTGAGCTATGGAACTGTAGGTGAAGTACTGATGGCTACAGGCCTGTCACTGGTGTTCGTGATGGATGCAATTTGAAGTGTTGATTTAAGAGCATCACGCAACACTGATGTATAGCTTAAATGTATTTTTATTCCTCTGTGTTAGCATATTGATATCAATATGATAAATGAGGAGAATGAAAACACTGGTTAACTGGCTCTGCCAAAATGAGAAAAACTGCATTATGGCGATGTGACTGGCAGTGAAACTTGATTGTGGTTTTAACCACCTGTTGTACACCTGAAGAACTTTATAGCCCAAGGAGAGTTACTGACTTTAATCCAGGGTTTCCATGGTAGTTAAATGCTGTAGGTTTTTTGAGAATTTCATAGCTTCTTGCGGGCAGGGTTTCTAAATGCTAGAGGGTGCCCCCAACCATTCGAGTACAAATGCAACTTGTACATGTGTAGATATTTCACAAAATCCTGACAAGGTATAGTTATCGATCTAGTATCTGATTATTTTACACCGATAGTGTGACGTGTGGTCTTGTGCTCTATGAGCTCTGGCATGCAAAACTAGGGCCGCTAAGAACAAAGAAATAGTGTCAAGTTTCTATATAGAAATGCTCACATTACAGAAGTGGGTAGGATCAGTTAAGGACCAGTTTTAAGTGGTAAATGGGTAAATATGAGAAACTTCGCCTTGTCAGATTTGAATACCTCTTGTTCAAACCTTTCGGAGTAATTTAACCAGTACTTGAGATTGTTATGTTATGCGCATCGCACCCCGATGGGAATGACGGTCAAAGCTAAGAAATGAAATTTTATGTGGAATGAATAATTCTGCCTGGTTTGAGCGCCTGAGAGTTGCTGATATGCCAATGTATGCTGACAAAAGAGATTAAAACCTAGTTTGCATGTGTGAGCATAATGTATGTCATCAGTAAAATGACGAGTTCCACTATTAGAATTGATGTTCTCTCCACATAGCTCGATTTCTTAGCTTTGCCCATCATTCCCTTATCTTCATCAGGGTAGAATGTGCTGTACTAATAATGAAAACGAGTAAATAACTTGCAACGTGTAAAAGTTTTAACAGGAGAAATCTAAATCTGATTGAGCTGCGTCTCCTGTGCTTAAAAACGTAACATGCTGGAAAAGCACAGGAGGTCAGTCCAGAAGCTGACAAAGAAAAGACAGGTTAAAAGTTTCTTTAACTTTCACCTGCTGTGCATTTCTGATTTCATTTCAGATTTCCAGCAGTTTTTCTTTATATCTCTCCCTTCCTTTCTGTTAACACTTTTCTCCGACTTGAATTTTAAGCATTTCCCTCGTTTGAAACCGCATTCTTTGGAAAGGTAACAATACTGTTTCTCAGCAGTACCAGTGCTGCACACGAATCCGCTTTTACAAATAGTCGACTGGGACATCAAGCTGGTATTGTTCGCGATACACATCCTGAGTATAATCCTGTTGAGTCAAAACAAAGGAATTTGGATCTGTTATTTTCCAACAGCTGAGATGATAAACCAGAACAGAGGCTAAACTACGCAGAGTCTATTCCAGGTCTGTACTTTTGTATCTTTCCTATGAAAGAAGGAAATTAAGAAAAAGTCACCATAAAATAGTATTTCTAACTTCAGATCAAACTAATTACTTCCTAAAGAATTTAATCCTTATGAAAACATTTGTTTCGTGCTCACTTCATGAGAATACTAGATAGTGATCTACAACTTAGAACCCATCAGCTTTCCAAGAACTGTCAAGAAATCTTGGCCTTCCTTCCTATGCATTTGTAAACTACTCTTCGTAAATACTGCAGTTTAACCCTGAGTGTGGCACAGATGAATTTACTGTGTGCCATTGCTGACCAACACTTGGTTTTGAACTGATCAGGCTGACCTGGCCACATGCATGGTTGCAAGCATGTCAGTTTTCACTCTTCTGTCTATATATTTCCACTTCCAAAGTGGAAGCCAGGAGAAAGAAAGCAAGAAGGGAAAAGTATTGAAAATATTTAAACAAAGTGAAATGAAAATAGGGCAGCAAAAATGAAGGGAGGGGAGAGCATATCACAAGTGAAAAGAAATGGGGAAATTTCCCATTTTTAAAAAGTTCTAGAATTGCCCAGTGATTTTGTAGTTTTTTGTCTCTCTCGTTCTCCCCTATTTGAATTCCTTGGGTATTGATCATCACACTGAGAGGGCAACAAATTGTCCTGATCTGAGGCTGCTCTCAGTGGCATTCTGCCAATATATGTGCATGGCAGCTACCTGCAGTGACTTGCAGTTTCCTGATTCACCCCTCCTCCCTCAGTCACACGAGGAAAGCAACTGAAGCCTCTGCCTCTCATGCCTTGGATAGCACCTTTTCTGTCCATTCTATGCTGGGAATCGTGGGTGTGAGCCCGGGATCTAGCGCTCCATGGCTCAGTGCCTTAGGAAGTGTGGGACGATACGAAGTTGCAGTCTCAATCCCCACACTACTTGGTTTACAGATGAAGTAATTCTCAAACAAGTTCATAACAATTTGAAGTTCCTAGATTTATTTCCCAACCAGTAATCACCCTTCCCTATCTCTGTAACTTCCTCCAGCCTTCATTTCTCCCCCCACCAACCCATAAAAAACACTTTCTCTACCTCTGATTTCAGAATCTTGTGCATCCCTCTCTGCCTATTCCCCACCTTTGGTGACCTTGCCTTCAACCGCCTCGGTCCCATTCTGTGAAACTCACTCCGTAAACTTGTCCACCTTTCTCCTCCTTCTAGAACTCTCCTTCAATCCCACCTTTTCGACCAAGCTTTTGGTCACCCCTTCAATCTCTTCTTTGGCTCAGTGTGGGTTTTCTTGATGTCTCTGAGAAGTGCCTTGGCATGCATTTTTGCATTGCACACGTTATAAAACAACAAATTGTAGGTGGTTGTGGTTGTAATCTGATTTTTTTCTCTCTCTCTCTTTGCCCCGTTCCACCTCCACAGAAACGTTTGATTATTTTTTTCCTCCTCTTATCACCTGACTAATGATTTATGAGCAGTGGATGTTGGCAGTATTGAAAATCTTTGTTCAGTTGACTATGACCAAAAACTCTAATGGTACCATAAGTGACATCTACAAGCAAGAGTGCTCTTGTCTTTTAACTTTTGCTGCTTCAGATGCAATTTATCATGTGGTGTCTTTGCAGGACCATTGACTGCAGCTGAGGGGAGGGTTCTATTTGTGCACCATTTAATGCCAGTGACACACTGATTTTAAAGAAAAGGAAGCATTTAAAAAATAAATGTCTGGGCTGCTGCGACGAACTGTGGGAAATCTTTCCAGATTTGATAGAGGTGTTGAAATTCATGAAGGGTTTTGAGGGGGGAAAAAAGGAGAAACTGTTTCCAGTGGCAGAAGGTAACCAGAGGACACAGATTTAAGGTGATTGGCAAAAGAACCAAAGGCGACATGAGAAAAAAATAATTTACGCAGCGAGTTGTTGTGATCTGGAATGCCCTGCCTGAAAGGGCGGTGGAAGCAGATTCAATAATAACTTTCAAAAGGGAATTAGATAAATACTTTACGGGAAGAAATTTACAGGGCTATGGGGAAAGAGCAGGGGAATGGGACTAGTTGGATAGCTTTTTCAAAGAGCCGGCGCAGGCACGATGGGTCGAATGGCCTCCTGTGCTGCATCGTTCTCTGATTTTCTATATATGCCTCCATTATCTCAGATTATCTCTGCAGCCTTCTCTTTCCTCTTCCCTTCCCTCCACCCCATGGAAAATAAAACAAGCCCTCCCAACTGTTTTAACCCTGACCTACTCCAGGTGGATAGTAAGCACTGATGCAGCAGCATGGAGAATGTCAGAGCAAGTGAAAAATAAGTACGAAGAAATGCAAGGAAGGATTAATCGATAATCCCCAGAGAGCGAGCTGACAGAGAAATGAATGAAACAAAAGTGAGGTGCAAAAATCTGTGAATTTGGAAGAGACAAAGGAAGAAAAGCGAAGAGAGGGTGTGCCTATCACCCAATCAGATGCCGAAATGTCATCAACCAGAGCACTCCACAGACTGACATATTGTTTAAATAAACATCACTTAATAGAAGGAATCTCATGTTAGTCAGTTTTTACTAACTGAATAATTTAATTCCCCTCCCTCCCCCAAAAATAAATTTGAATATAAGTGCAGTTAATTAAAGAAAATCTTTGAGCATCATCTGTGCTGCACACTAGAGTTCTGTAAATAGATATGGCCACCACCTAATGGCTTTCAATAATGCAACGTTTCTAGAGAGAACAACTGGAGACTGTACTTTCATAGATGCTTATAAAATCTCTACTAATTGCATTGGGTTGATTACAGGTGGTGAACTTTTGGCTCGTGATGCTGATCAAATTTCGTACTCAGCTCTGAATTTGGGGGCTGGCAGTAAACTGTTTCTTTGAGCTGAAATGCAGTTACTTTGACACCCTGGTGCCCCAGAGGCAATTAACTTCATGCCACTGAGACAACCAGTTTGTTTTCCAGGCTATGAAATCTGAAGTCCTAATCCGTTAATCTGCATTAGTGGAATCTGTTGAGCCCTGCTGTTAACTTTTGTAAATGTAAGGAATCTTACAACACCAGGTTATAGTCCAACAAATTTATTTTAAAATCACAAGCTTTCGGAGATTATCCCCTTCGTCAGGTGAATGAGCGAAAGGTTCTCCTATCGCATATCTTATATTAGGCTGGGACACCATCACACCAATCAAAAGGTGTCGTTGGTGTTCAGACAGATTAGCCACGGAGAACAGTACGTCCCAGTACACTGAATATACATTGTTTCAAATTACACAGACAGAGAGAAAGAGACCCAAATGGCAGAGAGAGAGAGAGAGAATATTAAAAACAGATAACTTTTTTTTCCCCTTGCTGGTGGGGTTACGTGTAGCGTGACATGAACCCAAGATCCCGGTTGAGGCCGTCCTCATGGGTGCGGAACTTGGCTATCAGTTTCTGCTCGACGATTTTGCGTTGTCATGTGTCTCGAAGGCCACCTTGGAGAACGCTTACCCGAAGATCGGTGGCTGAATGTCCTTGACTGCTAAAGTGTTCCCCAACTGGGAGGGAACCCTCCTGTCTGGCGATTGTTGCGTGGTGTCCGTTCATCCGTTGTCGCAGTGTCTGCATGGTCTCGCCAATGTACCATGCTCCGGGGCATCCTTTCCTGCAACGTATGAGGTAGACAACGTTGGCCGAGTCACAGGAGTATGAACCATGCACCTGGTGGGTGGTGTCCTCTCGTGTGATGGTGGTATCCGTGTCGATGATCTGGCATGTCTTGCAGAGGTTGCCATGGCAGGGTTGTGTGGTGTCGTGGACGCTGTTCTCCTGAAAGCTAGGTAATTTGCTGCGAACGATGGTCTGTTTGAGGTTGGGTGGCTGTTTGAAGGCGAGTAGTGGAGGCGTGGGGATGGCCTTAGCGAGGTGTTCGTCATCATCAATGACATGTTGAAGGCTGCGGAGAACATGGCGTAGTTTCTGCACTCCGGGGAAGTACTGGACGACGAAGGGTACCCTGTTGGTTGCGTCCCGTGTTTGTCTTCTGAGGAGGTCTATGCAATTCTTTGCTGTGGCCTGTCGGAACTGTCGATCGACAAGTCGAGCGTCATATCCCGTTCTTACGAGGGCGTCTTTCAGCGTCTGTAGGTGTCCATCGCGTTCCTCCTTGTCTGAGCAGATCCTGTGTATTCGTAGGGCCTGTCCATAGGGGATGGCCTCTTTGACGTGGTTGGGGTGGAAGCTGGAAAAGTGGAGCATCGTGAGGTTGTCCATGGGCTTGCGGTAGAGTGAGGTGCTGAGGTGCCCGTCTTTGATGGAGATTTGTGTGTCCAAGAAAGAAACCGATTCTGAGGAGTAGTCCATGGTGAGTTTGATGGTGGGATGGAACTTGTTGATGTTATCGTGTAGTCTCTTCAGTGATTCTTCGCCGTGGGTCCATAGGAAGAAAATGTTGGCGATGTATCTGGTGTATAGCGTTGGTTGGAGGTCCTGTGCAGTGAAGAAGTCGTGCTCGAACTTGTGCATGAAAATGTTGGCCTCAGTACTCAACACCAACAACAGCCAATCTCCAGACGCCATCCTACAACTCATCCGCTTCATCCTGGATCACAATGTTTTCACCTTCGATAACCAGTTCTTTACCCAAACACACGGAACAGCCATGGGGACCAAATTCGCACCCCAATACGCCAACATTTCCAGACCTGGGAGGCTAAATAAATGAAAGTCAGCAAAAGAAAACTCAAGAAAAATAAGAACCAGGAAGTTGAGAATAAAAAGATTTTTAAAATAAATCATTTTCCAAAAATGTGAATTTAACCTTTTTAGTTTTCATTTTGGTGACAAAATACATAAATATTACACTGCCATGGGATCTCTTTCCCTACTCAAGATTGCCATCATTCTCTGCACTGCATTAGTTTAAAGAGTATGAGCAAGATGCAGTGTGGAAGACTGGGAGGTTGTTAAATGAAACTTCAAAAAAAAAATTCTTGTGAAGAAAATAAACTGGAGGGGAAATGATTCCCTTGAGAAAGACGATTGAGCAAGAATTAGGAATGGGTGCCTCCAGCCGCAGACTGAGGAGTTGCAGACAAGTCTTTGAGGAGTTGGTTATTTTTGTTCTAAGCTTTTCTTCAGTGTCTCTTCAAGGGACATCTCGATCATGTTCATTTTAATTTGCTCGCACACAACACTAAGGTGCGTCAGGATTCCCACTTGGTGCCATGTCCTGCACAAGTTCAGCTTTTAACACTTTTTTCCCCCCCACCTTGAACTGCTAGTTCTTCTTTGTCCCAATTTATAAGCTAAAGAAAACTTGCATTCCCTTTCACATATCTATTTGGCAAGTACTGTGGTATGGAAATATTGGCTACCAAATTGAAAATATGACCATCTTGGCAACTTAGATATGTTAAGCCTGTTGAATTTTGTTCGTAAATGATATTTGGCTTCTAGGCAAGCAGAGTGCCTGCTGTGAGATGTTGAATTTCATTGTTCAGAAATTACAGCAAGGTTCAAGATAAGCAGGCTCTTTCTGGTTCAACCCGAGGAGAGAGGGTTTTGAAGCCAGCCTCAAACCAAGGCTGATCACTTGGAATAAAATTGATGCAGTAACAGGACGTGACGTGGTTGTCTTGAGAGCAAGGTACAGGAGCATGAAGCAGGTGCTCGATCAAGTCCGACAGGGGGGAAGAAAAGCTTTCGGAACAAAGCCAAATGCTGTACCTTTGGGAGAT
This sequence comes from Heptranchias perlo, assembly GCF_035084215.1. Taxonomy (NCBI): domain Eukaryota; kingdom Metazoa; phylum Chordata; class Chondrichthyes; order Hexanchiformes; family Hexanchidae; genus Heptranchias; species Heptranchias perlo. Next base: position 10,136,983 of record NC_090357.1, on the reverse strand, counting down.
CAAGTTCTCTCCTCGACAGTTGAAAGCTCCTATTACACCCGAGGCCCCTTGAGTATAACTAAGCAAATGAGAAGTCTAGTTTTCACATTTAGTTTGATAAGGTAATGCCCCTCGGGGCACAAATTTGATTTTCTCCCTGAGAGTCCAAATTTCCCAATTCGCTGAAGGATGTGAATTTCCAGATGATGGGGCTGATTACAAAAGAGGAGCTCTTCAAAAACAAACCTCTCCATTGCGTACAGCAATGTAGAACCAGCCTCATTGTTAATGTTCAAGTTGCAACTCATTTAACAAGAAAAATTATACCATATGGACTGTGAAGTAAGATGTGTGGAAAAAAAATTAAAATTGTGCTGCTAGCGTTTCTATCCTTTGGGCTGACAGCAGCTAGGTTGAGATATAGCTGAATATATTATAAGTAAAATATGGAACTAGTATAAATGTTCAATAAAAGTGGAAAAAAATGACGAATGCATGATTATACACAGGGCCCGAAATCCTTGCGGGGAGCTGCCAGGTTTCCGCCCTGGCTAACAAACGGTCCAGATGTGGGCTGGGCAAGGAGCTGACGAGTCTTCTGCCTGTCCCCTGCCCAGATGTCAGAAGACAACTTTGGGTGCTTGTTTGGGGAGTTTCTGGGATTTCCCAGTAATTCTGCCCATTACACCCTCCCAAAGTCCAGCAGAAGCCAAGCCAACTGACCCCGGTGTGAGTTCCGCGATGGGCTTCCCAAAGGCCTCAGATGGTTCCCCGGATAGATAAGCAATCTGAGGGGATCAACCACCTTAAAATTAATGCCCAGATTTCCCTTGGTGGGATGGGGGAGAGGGGGAGGAATTTAAAAAGAAAAATGTCAAATCCTCTTAGGCCCTATAAGATTCTGACACTCCAGTGTGGAGCATGGTGCTGCTCCCATTATTTAAATAACCCTGTGAACAATACACCATATTCTGGGTTAATTGTTAAACCTGGGAATACTAACCTATATGTGACGTGAATAAGGATGCAGGTTTCAGTTCATAGGAGACTTGGTTTGCTTCTGAAAGTTGCTGTCGAGCCAAAAATAGAGCACAGTGGCAGTCAGTAAGAGGTGGACTTGCTGGGTATGTTATCCAGGTGAGTTGTTTCTAAACAAGATATTTACTATACTAGGTCTTAATATATATAACCTTTTGGTGAGGACAAGATATTCTGTGTTTTGTTTTCCATATCTGTAGGGGGGATGGCGGGGTGGGAGAGCAGTGTGGGGGGGAGATGACTTTGGTGTACAGGGCACAATTTCAAAATTTGCAGATGTCACAAAACATGGACGGGTCGTAAACAGTGAGGAGGATAGTGATTGACTTCAAGAGGATATAGACAGGCTGGTGGCATGGGCGGACACGTGGCAGATGAAATTTATCTCAGAAAAATGCGAAGTGATACATTTCGGTAGGAAGAACGAGGAGAGGCAATATAACTAAAGGGCATAACTCTAAAAGGGGTACAGGAACAGAGAGATCTGGGGGTATATCTGCACAAATCATTGAAGGTGGCAGGGCAGGTTGAGAAAGCGATTAAAAAAGCATACAGGATCCTGGGCTTTATAAATAAGAGGCATAGAGTACAAAAGTATGGAAGTCATGATGAACCTTTATAAAACACTGGTTTGGCCACAGCTGGAGTATTGTGTCCAGTTCTGGGCACCGCACCTTAGGAAAGATGTGAGGGCCTTAGAGAGGGTGCAGAAGAGATTTACTAGAATGATTCCAGGGATGAGGGGCTTTAGTTAAGTGGATAGATTGGAGAAGCTGGGGTTGTTCTCCATGGATTAGAGACTGAGGAGATTTGATAGAGGTGTTCAAAATCATGACGGGTCTAGACAGAATAGATAGAGAGAAACTGTTCCCATTGGCGGAAGGGTCAAGAACCAGAGGACATAGATTTAAGGTGATTGGCAAAAGAACCAAAGGTGACATGAGGAAAAACTTTTTTACAGTGAGTGGTTAGGATCTGGAATGCACTGCCCATGGGGCTGGTGGAGACAGATTCAATCATGGCCTTCAAAAGGGAACTGGATAAGTACTTGAAAGGAAAAAATTTGCAGGGCTACGGGGAAAGGGCGAGGGAATGGGGCAAGCTGGATTGCTCTTGCAAAGAGCCGGCGTGGATTTGATGGGCCGAATGGCCTCCTTCTGTGCTGTAACCTTTCTATGATTCTATGAAAAAGAATATTCAGATTTAGACTATACTCCCACCATTCTCTCTTCGCCCTTCCCTATTCTTCAGCCAATGTATTTCCTATGCTGGTTGTTTTTCTGTTTACTTTATGCTCAACCTGAGAAAGCAATTGCAATGGGCAAAGTTCTTTGCTTCATATTAAGTGAAGGGATAGCTGCCAAATCATGCTCACAGTACCAATTCAATTTTATTGTAAACCGTGATGCTGTGTATTTTCAAAACAGTTGTCTTCTTTTATTTACACAATGTCGACAATGTGCTAAATTTTTATCTTATTAAACCCTTACTGTTACATTCAAAATGTTATGCTTTCCCTCCCACAAATATTGCAAAGCTTGTAATTATTAATAAACTGTGTACCAGGTAGCAAGCAATCGATGTACTGGTGCTCGCAGATCCCTCTGGCAGGCTGATCTTGGGAAACCGCAGATGTAAGTGCACATCGACTGTTCTCTGCACAGCATGTCGGTGCATCAACACTGCCACCAGACCACCTTCTAGTGAAAGATTTCTAAATAAGCAGCAGGGTTTTAAATTCAATTCTGGGTCAATAAAAGAAAAAAAAATCCCAGGTTTTACTGGATGAAAGAGCCCCAGATCACGAATGGAGCCGTCCCTGGCCATAAATTGATGTTACGAATGAAAAGTCTTCATTTGAGTTTTTAAAGAAGTGTGTCTATTTAACCATTGTTGGATTGCCTTATTTTAGCACAAAGTATGTACTGATTTCCGGTGATTGTACCACCAACTGTTGTGGGGCATCAGTGCCCCAATCAAAGCCACATCTCGAGAAACTGCTAGCAGTGGCTCCCTGGCTGTATATTGTAAACAATTTTGCAACACCAAGTTATAGTCCAGCAATTTTATTTTAAATTCACAAGCTTTCGGAGGCTTCCTCCTTCGTCAGGTGAACGATCGTTCACCTGACGAAGGAGGAAGCCTCCGAAAGCTTGTGAATTTAAAATAAAATTGCTGGACTATAACTTGGTGTTGCAAAATTGTTTACAATTGTCAACCCCAGTCCATCACCGGCATCTCCACATCATGGCTGTTTATTGTGCTGTCTTGACCCGTTGTGTATCCGTTCGGGAGGAATTTAAGTGCCCTGCAGAGACCGCATGCTGCTTGCTGTCTGTTGAATTATTCCTCCTTACCCCCTCCCCTCATATTTTAGCTGTCTTTGTGTTTGAAACGAGAAATCAGTCGGAAACAGTTCAGAAAATAAACAGTTCAGTAGTTTAATCCAGTAATTTAATGCTGAGATATAAGATCACAGAATTGGGAACAATTTGGCCTGGTTGCTGTGGTTACTGTCTCTTCAACTAAGGTCATAAATCTCTGAGCTCCCGCTTTTGAATAGAATAGCAGACAACGCCTAAACTGAGTGTTCTTTTGCTGTTGTTTTCCTTGTGGTTCTCAATATAATGAAATGCTTTACTTAGACCTTTGCTGCTATAGCCTCCTGTGCTGTATGGGGCACGATTGCTGAATGTTGAAGAGGTGAATTATAGATACAAAATGCAAAATTGCCATGAAATACTGACAAACCGAGCAGTTATAAATAACGTTTCTTAGTGTGTGTGGTTTGGTTAGAATCACAGGTTACAGCACAGAAGGAGGCCATTTGGCCCATTGAGTCCGTGCCGGATCCATGCAAGAGCAATCCAGCTAGTCCCACTCCCTCGCCCTATCCCCGTAGCCCTGCAAATTTTTTCCTTTCAAGAAAATTCTCCTGAACACGCTTCAGAAATTCCTCCCCCTCTTTGCCCCTTATGTTATTATCCCAGTCTATATTAGGATAGTTGAAGTCCCCTGTTATCACTGCTCAATGGCTTTTGCACCTCTCTGTAATTTCCCTGCAAATTTGCTCCTCGATATCCTTCCCACGAGTTGGTGGCCTGTAGAATACACCCAGTAGTGTAATGGCATCTCTTTTGTTTCTTAACTCCAACCAAATAGATTCTGTCCTTGACTCCCCCAGGACACACTTTCTCTCCAGCACTGCAATATTTTCCTTGATCAATACTAACACTCCCCACCTTTCTTTCCTTCCCTATCCTGACATCTTGCATCCAGGAATATTTAGTACCCAATCCTGCCCTTTTTTGAGCCAGATCTCCGTTATCGCCACGACATCATATTCCCATGTGGCTATTTGCGCCTTGTTTACCACGCTTCGTGCGTTTACACACACTCATTGTGAACCATTCTTAGACTATCTTGTATTCTCTCTCAGTCTGATCCCACCTTATACCGTACTGTTTCTTAAATGGTTGAGTGTAATCGGCATATGGCTTGGCCAGCTTCCAAATAAAGCACTGAAATGGAGAAAACATCAAAACTATACTTGTGATATTTTAATGCAGTTCAGGAATCACCTCCTGCCCTGACTTGGAGTAATCAGGGAGAATTTTCCAAGTTCATCCTCACAGTAGGGAGCCTTGTCCACTGCGAGTATATGGTGAAACCTCAAGCACAGCGGTTATTAATGTTCCGACCATTTCAATTAATGGTTGGAAAATTGTGTGCATGCTGTTTTGCACCCGAATTTCTAATGTTAATTTCCAGCTGGTGAGGCTCCTCGGTGGGAGTGTGACAATGGAAATTTGCCCCTTCTGTGCACGCTCAGATGTGATGCAGTACTGACTTGATGATTTAATCGAAGTTACATGAGGATGATTTGTCAACTTTGGTGACTTTTGAAAGTCTTATCGGTAATCTCATGGTGTAGATATTTTCTAAACATTAAGCATTGAATTTTGGGCCAAAATCTAAAGATACAGTTAACAGATATGAGTGTAAATGTTGCAGTAATGTTACGCTGCAGGCAGCTATGATTGTATTGGGAGGCTAGATATTAATGTTGGTCTTGGAAACCCCTGTCGTTTTTTTTTCCCTAATTTCCTCCCCCCACTACCTGAAGACGACGGCTCATACCAGGATACAGTTTTCTAACACCTTGTCCTAGTTGCTTGATGTGTGAACCAATGTATTGAGTGTCAGCAGGGTGTTGAACTGGTTGTGGGGAGGGGGCAACTTCACAGCTGAGCCTGGTCCTGGTCTTACCAGATGTCCACACGTGTTCGTTTTCCAGTATGAGTAACTGGCTAGTGATCAGAAGGGAAACCCTGGGTGATTTGTTTTCTGTTTTCCTATGTCGGGCACTCAAGCCAGCTTCAGAGCCCTCGCCATGCGTTTAGGGGGAAGCTAGATAGGTACATGAGGGGGAAAGGAATAGAATGCTATTCGGGTTAGATGAACCCTAAATGGCTTATTTTGACAAACACAATTATAAATAGCATATTTAAAAATCGCTCACTGTGCAGGACAGTGTTCCATTCATTCTATTCTATCATTGAAAAGGAAAAAAAATCTCCTCCCCCTTCACGATTGCCCAGGTGAGATGATTGGGAATTGTTTTGCTCGTGTTGTGTAACTGCTCAGTACCCCTGTGATTTATGGATCGCTGGAGAACAAAATGCAGTAGTTTTACTTTGTCCATTGATTGGGAAGGATGGAAAGAGAGAGAGGGAAATATCTAGTGTTTACTGGTTTTAAGCTGAGAGTTGTGTCCGACTACAGATGACAAATGAGTAGCTGTCGCTATTAAACCGAGCATACATTGCCCTCTCCTGTGAGTGCAGAAATCCTGGCAATGTTAGCTTCACCGCCAGTGCTCAACGATGTAAAGGGTTCATGTAGCTGGTGGGGTGACTTTAATATCATTTTAGCAGATTTGTAAATGAAGTGACTTACTCAGTCACATAACTGAGTTGGTGTCAATATTGAAGCATGAATATTGTAATGTGCGAATGAACAAAAGAAGACAATGGTCCCGATATTTACGGGGAGGTGGGGAAGGCGCAGGGGAGCCATTAGCGGCCGGGAAACCCGGAAATACCAGGAAGGCGGAGGGTCATTAGAATTTTTCCACTCGGTTTCCCGCCGGTCAGAATGAGAAGCTGGTCACTGCCAGGTGGGAGTGCCTGCTGTAGAAGGTAGCAGACGGGAAGGGAGGGAGAAATCGTGGTGGGGAGGGAGGGAGAGATCGCGGGGTGGGGGGAGAGGGAGGAGAGATGGGATCTCGTGGAGGGGGTGGCGATCGGATCGTTGCGGGGGGCGGGGGGGTCACGCGGGGATGGTCAGAAGATCGCTACAGGTTTGTTTGGGGGGCCGGGGGGAAGCGGGTTACTCGAGCGGCTTACTCGGCGACCCCCAACTCGCCTCGGTTAAACCAGAAGTAGGCGTGTTCGCTGCGGGTTGGGTTTTCCATTTTTAACACTTTTCACCCCCCCCCCCCCCCCACAACTGTCCCACCCGTCCTGGGGGGGGGTTAAAATTACCCCCATTGGGTAATTCAGCTCCATGCTGGCTGGTAACAAAAGTGTCTGGTCGAGAGTAGCAATTTTGGAGCAGGTTATTGAAGAAACTGAACCTATTAAAACACTCAAGTTACGGAAATGTTAAATTGTAGTGTTGTTGCAGTCTACACTTGGGTAGGAAGGCAATCAGGAGGAAAGTGTGTACTCAAGCAGGGTTCTCCTGGAGTTGGGGATGTACTTGTACATGGACGTACAAGAGATGGATAAGAGAGGACCATATGGCCACTAGCAAAGAAGAGTCCAGATCCAGATCAGTGATAGAATAATGTGTTTGGCTACACTGACTAAACCCTGTAAATGTATAGTGATGTAGATTATCAAACTATAAAATGACTGGAACATTGTATGCTGTAATCAGAGGAAGAACAAGGATTTTTAAAATGTTAATACCTGATTTAAATTGAACAGGCACACAATTCAGCTTCTGTTCAGTTTTAAGGTGCAGTTTTGTATGTGTCCTACCCAGAAGTCCTAGTTATTCACTTTGGGGAAGTTTTTGTAATTTTTGTAGTCATGGCAGCAGAATTAGCTTGGGATAAGGCGTTTTTTTAAAAACTTACCTCTCATTTGGTCCATGTATTCTTCAAAATCCATGGGCTGAGTAAGAGGTCTTTGCCTTGTGTTCTGTAACTAGCTATCCAGATATGTTGTGGGTGGAGGTGGAAGTGGGCATTAATGATGACCATGGGTGACTCATCATTTTATTTTTTCCCCCCGCCCCCCCTTTCAAAAAAATAAGTTTGAAACACTGTTATGATATTGGAGAGTGACTGAAGTCAGGCGAGGATCCTCTAGTTCTGGATTTGTTTGTTTATTCATCAGTCGTAAGGGATTTGGTTTTCCTATCTGAAATTTGTGTTGAAGGTGAAAGGTGTGAGCAAAATCTGCCGTATTAAACATGGGAGAAGTGTGCACTCTGCTTTCTCCTGACCATGGAGCGCACGGATACATTCAGACTCATAGGAATACTTACCTGCCCAGCTCTTTTTGATATTTAGGGCCCAGTCATTGCCAATGTGAATGCAGAAAATATCATGGAATGATGATTTGACAATGAAAGATAAAAGAGCAACAAATATCTCTTTTGAAAGTGCAGAGATTGCATTCCCTTGGATACTGTTGCCAGGGTCTTGTGTTGATGACCCTAATGTTAATGTATTGACCAGCACTTATTTTTGATAGTGATGAAAGAAAAATAGGAAACACTCTGCGATTTGCTGAGCTTTGTGTGAAAAACTGTTCCCTCTCCAATTGTGTCACAAGCTGGCAAATCGATTTTGACCAAAGGCCATCATTCTCTTTGACGTGTCTTCCCAGTAAAGTCCCCTCACTTCCAGGGCGTCGCACTTCATTTCCAAAGGTCACTGTGGCTTTTTCTCCCCTCCCAGCTTGTTCACTGCAGACATAGGAAATCTCTCATCGTAGTGTGGCATTTTAGTTGTCAGCGTGACAGTAATTTTATTGATTTGCAAAAGTACAGCTTTTGTGAGTCCACATGCAATGGTGGATTGTGTAAATGTCCAGCTCAGTGCCTGGGTTGTCTATAAAACTTGTGTGTTTCGCATTTGGCAGTGTTGTGTGCATTGCAGTATTTGATGAATTCCAGGCATATCTGCTCCTCTTTGAGTGGCTGCAGGTGGCAATGTCCTTTTCATCTGGCCTTTCATGCATCAGTGTAGAATTCTTGTCCATCAGTGTGACACCAAATGGCAGCACTGGGGCATAATCGCAGAAATGCTGAAAGGACATAAATCCTCCACGAGTGGAGGTCATACTGATGATGAGCGAAAATGCTCTGCAGTGGCAATAGCCTGTCATGTACCCTGCTGGGCGCACAGGTATTAAGTGCCGAGGAAGCACATTTCCTTAATCTGAAAATAACTAGTCCAGGTATGACTTCAAAATATTTTGTATGTGACAAAAGGTTACGTTTGTTGAAAGACATGGCTACTGTTCAGGGGAGGGGAGGGAAATGAGCTGTTCCAAATCCCATAGAAATGTCCAGGTGAGAAGTTATGGTTCGAGCTTTCTGACTCTGAATTTAATTGTAGTTCACTTCCCTTCTACCCTCTTCCCCCATTCACCACCTTTCCCCATGGTTTTAATAGGAATCAAAGCAAACAAAAAAAAATCACCACTTACCAATATAATACATAATAACCCAAATTGATGCAGGAACTGAGCATCAGTTGATGTGGTATTGTTATAATCTCATGCAGTCTGTCCTGTACCACGTGCATTGATGAGAGGACACTGTTTTGCCTTTTATCCTGAGAAAATGCAAGAGGCTTTGCAGACACTCTCCCAGCCGACCAGATTGTTATATTTTGTATTTCATGTGTGATGTTACTGCAAATTTTGTGACAAGTAGAGTCTGAAAAAGTTTACATAGATCACCAGAACTCACTAACTTCAAGCACGAAACCAAAATTCAAAGGTCCTCTTATATACAGTATTTTTGGCATTGGGTGGGATGACTTTTCAACATCAGAAGTACAGAATCGAAGCAGTTGAAAGACCTTTTACACCATTGTTCATGTCTGAGTTTTCCTAGGAGTTCACCTTAACTTGCAGTCATACACTTTTTTTGTCTTCTCTTTCTCTGCTATTTTAGCTTTCCTTCCATGTTACCATTGACCTCCGCTCCCCCTTGTATGTCATCCTTGGCCTCCCCTCCCCTTTGTGTGACATGGGCCTAGAATTTTGTCCGTCCAGCGCCCATTTTTCTGCTGCTAAACAGCCTCCTAAGCCTCCAATATGGCAGGCAGGAATCGCACACTCATTATGAGCTGAAGTGCGTCGCCTGCCATATTGGTAAAGGCCAAAAAAATGGCGTGCAGTGCCCATGCCTGAAACAGGTGTTGGACCCTTCGCCAATGCAAATAAGGGGCCTAACTCTTTTTTGAAGCCCCCGCTGCAAGATTGTTTTCCATGACGTGGCCAACACTGGCCGCACTCGGGAAAATCAGGTCAACGTGCAGTCAGCAGCAACCAGCAAGGTAGTGTTTTAAAATATACTGACCTGAACGTGGAGCAGGATTGCTTCTCTCAACCCCACATTCAAAGCACATGGGCCTCTGACAGCCCCCTGCACCCCCCCCCCCAAACAATCACTGCCCCTTCCCGGTCACCCCTCTTCATCATGTACCTGAGGGCTTCAATTTCACTTTGCCAGTGAGCTGCCTTTTACTGTCTGCAGCTGAGGCCCAATATCGGGTGCCCCTCGGGCTTCACTATTCAAATGCAGGGATTAGTTTCGAGACCATGTTGTTCAGCAGTCAAGTGGGCAGCTATGTCATCTGCACGTATCTGCCTATGCAACTCTGTACCCTTGTAGCAAACGATTACAGCTTGCATTTAGAACGTGCTCAGAATTCGCTGAATCCTTTGCTACCCTGCCCAAGATGGAAGACTTGCCGTCTGGGAAATTGCAGGCTGAAACACGCACACGCACAAACACTTGCACAGCATGTTGGTGCACTAATGCGGTTGTTGTCGTCATATGCTAGACATCATGTGGTACATTCTCATATCATTGATTTTATGTGTGCAGATTTCTTTTCACAGGTACAGTGCACCAGGGAGACGTTTTTAATGTTCAGATTGAATTTGTGTTCAGCCTCTTGCTGACTGTAGGTGTAATGTGTTGCTCTGTGTGCCTTTATAGAAAGCTCTTATTCTGGTGCTCGCGTTATACATTTGCTCTGTCACAAAGGAAGTTTGTGGCTTTGCAATTTGTGGCGACTGTTAATATTCAGGCGTTGTCTACAGATTTCCCTGTGTTCTGCCTTTGTGCAGAGCCAGGTCACTGTGTTTCCAAATCTGGAAGGTTGATGTGATCCTTTGCTTTTGATTAATGGCAGTAGCAGTGAAGCAGAGATGGAAGGTTAGTTACCAGAACCAGGCTCTGAGCAGAGATGTACAATTCTTTTCATCGGCCTCGGAGGTTGATGCCTTCAGCAAATATAGCGAGTAGATGATTTTTTTTTTTCTTAACACTGAATGTGGTATTTCTTGAACTGCTTTGAATAAGATTTTAAAAGTTTGTTTTAATTTATTTCTCTATTCACCGCCTCCCCAGCCCCCATCCCCTGAAGACATTGGCTAATGTTGGTATAATTCCACATGAACCAGGCACCCTTCGGTGCCACACCAGATCTTCATATGTGAACATAAACAATGTGTGACAGCTGAGCCCGAGCATGTTCCCGCCCATTGCACATTCACGTGCACTTTCCAGTATGGGCCACTGGGTGGCTATCAGGAGCAGGAACCTTGACTGATTTCTTTTTTCTGCACCTTCTTCTTTGATCCAGGGACATTGAGGCTAGTAACTCCACCCAACCATTAACCTGGCTGAGGTCAGCTAACTTGGAGCAGGGATCAAATAGAAGAAGAAAAAATTGCATTTGTATGGTGCCTTGCACGACCTCATGATGTCCCAAAGTACCTCACAGCCAATGAAGTACTTCTGAAGCATAATCATTGTTGTAATGTAGGCAAATGTAGCAGCTAATTTGCACACGGCAAGGTTCCACAAACAGCAATGAGATAAAAGACCAAATAATCTGTTCTCTTATGTTGATTGAGGGATAATTGTTGGCCAGGATGCCAGGAGTTCTTCGCTGGTTTTTCAAAATAACATGATTAAAATTCTCTTTTGTGTGTTTGCGTACTGACATGAATGCTTTTACTTAAAGGTCTATATAATTGAACACAATCTTCTTGCTGTGAAGGCTAAATGTTTACTTGGCCACAGTTGCAAGTGGTTAGAACAATGACTAGATAAAATTCAATACGGGCAAGGTTGAATTACAACATATAGAACGTAAAAATGGGCAACAAATGGACTCCTTGAAAAAGGCATCAAAATAGCTAAGAATAAAGTGGTAGGCTTGACACTCGATTAGCCCAATCACTGCAGAACAGCAATCAAGAAAATCAATAGGATGAGGGATTATAGAGCCAAACAAGTAGAGTGCAAGTGAGAGGAGGTCTTGAACTGTACAGTGTGCAGGTCAGAGCACACCTTGAGAACTGTTCCAATTCTGGTCATCAAGGGAGATAGTCAAACTTTGGAGCCAATTCTGATGCCAATAGGTGAGCTCCAGGATTCAAATTAGTTAAAATCTGCCAGGCCTCCGATCGCACTCCCGGGCAGGATTCCCGTCCGCTCCCGTCGGGAGTTAAAATCAGTTGTCTAGTGTCAGAAGTCCAAGCTATGAGTAAAGACTGGAGGAACTTGAGCTTTTTACCCTTGAAAGGAAATGACTGTGCGGTGACCTTACAGAGCTGTATATTATGCAGCATGCAGAAGGTAAATCCAGAAAATTACTTCAGATTGACGTACGAGACTGGGATAAGCGGACACAGGTCCAACGTAGTAAAAGGCAAATTTAGGACTAATGTCGTGGAGTTTTTCTTAATAGAAAGACCAACACATAGAATGGTCTTTCAATTAGAATAGTGGAAGCAAACTCCCTGGCATTATTTAAGAAACAAATGGATGTTGCAAAGGGGAACTGTAGGGTTTTTTCTGAACTAAGGTGACCAAAAGACTTTCCTTATCTATCTATCTTGTAAGTTGGAGTTTCGTTAGTACTTAGATTCTGTACAGTTTACATTTGTTATAGTGGTTGCTGTTGTAAACAGGGATCACTAGATTTCAGTAAATAATTTATAAGCAAGCTCACTCCAACAGGTCACAATGTTCGCTGAATAGGAAATGTCACTGAGGTGATATTGAGGTTGAAGTTAAGGTGCATTGTTGGGGCAGAGTAGAGGGAGCTACACTCTGCAGCTGCCTGTGGTATACCTGACGACAGGTATCTGTGATGCGGTGTTCCACGATCCAGTGCTAACGTTCCTCCCTTTGAACACACAAAAGTTGCGAGGGGAGGGAGGTGAGGAGAGGAGACTGCTTTGATTCCTGTGTGACTACTGGAGGAGTGCGATTGCTGCATTGTTATGCTGTAGATGCAACTGGAATAAACAATACTGGGATAAAACAGTAAATATAATTTATCTGATGCACTTCAAAAAAAATTACACGGTTGAAGTGTTTTAACTGCCTGTATTGACCTTTCTTTGTAATAGCAGATTTGGACTGTTCAGTTACTTATTGGTAGACCTTATGAGGTCGTTACTATGGAAACATTGAGCATTTTTTCTTAAAGTGGAGCCGAAAAATCTTCTCAGAAAAATTGCATTGCCTGTTGACTTTTAAAACGGTCCTTTCTATTTTAAAATGTGTTAGTGAAAGGGTGTCTCAGAATTTAGCTAGAAATTCCTCTGAGTTCATTCCATGGACCAAGTCATATACCTATTAGGACTTTGCTTGTGGGATAAATGTAATGCAACGGAAGAACTGCCAGCCAGTTACCTCTTAATATTACTTCTGTTGTCTTCCTATCAAGTACCCCTGTGACCGTTTCTTCACAAAGAAAGCAGTCAGGTTTATTCCCAAACCGTGCTAGTTTCCCCTCTCTAACTGAATGCTGGGAGGCGCTTCAAAGTGCCCTGTGTTATTTGACTGCTGTCTTTCCCAACTATTCTCTTTCCTTGCCCTCCAACTGTTGGGCAAAGGTCACCAGCTTGGCATGTGAGGAGCCACTAGCATCAATATATCTCTGGCTGCTCAGTACAGTGATATACCTAACAGCTATACCACTAGGCTGTCTGCCACTGACTGGTTCTTTAAACAGTTGTGAAGGGACAGTAAGATTGACTTCCAGATGAAATGTAGTCTTTAGCTTTAGGCATCAACGTTTATTGGGCGCCGTACAAAGTGAAACCTTATTAACGTTTATGTCAAGCTAATTCAGTATTACATTATCGGGTTACTTGTTACTCAACAATTTTTTTATATAAGTGCATTGACTGGGATAACTACACACTGTACATTAGTCAGTGGACTTGTCAGGAAATCAGTGTTAATGAGCTTGGACTTTGATCTGTGAACATAACAATTGCAATTCTAGAAAAGCTACTTCATTTATTCTTTGACACAGTTCTTGATACAAGACATAAAAAGTGCTTATATTGTGATCTGGGTAAATGTTGCATGCTTTTCTTCTGAGGAGTTAATAATTTCTTGGTCATGATGCATGCCAGCACCGGAGATTGTTGCGATGAATAATGCATGTCAAAATGTTAAATCCTCTAACTTTTGAAATGAAACGTTGGCGCAAGTTTGGATTTAAGGGAGAGGGAAAAAGAGCCTGCCTGCGTTGGGCTTCACTAGCTGTCTGGTCTTGGAGCTGAGTAAATGTGTTAAGTACACGATGTGTACCTTATCCCCCTAATGACTGCATTGCTTACACTGTATCATACAGCAAGTTTCCTCTCTCCACAGGTTGTCAGTAATCGTAAACCTTATTCATGTTCTCGTGATTACTTGTTTTTATAAGAGCTTTAATCACACGTGGCCAATGCTGACTTCTAAACTTGTTTTTTTTCTTCTTTTTCCTCCTCCTCTCCCCAAACCGCTTTGTTCTCGCAGGGGCTGCACAAGAGATCGAAGGTAGACCAGAACAAATGCATTTCATAAGCTCGGACTCTTTCTGTTTCACATGGAAACTACTTTACTTTAAAGGGGAAAAGAGCTGCAAATTGGAAGCCTAGTCAATTGTACCAATGCACGCAATAATCTTTCACTTTGAGAGTGTCCTTCAAAATGGCAACTGGTCTGGTAATGAGGGATATAAAGATGTGTGTCTTTATGGTGCCCTCAGTTTTTTTTGCATTCTGGTATTGTCTTAACCCATCAGCAGTAAATGGGTAACAACCTAAGATTCAAAAATTGATTATTTAGTTTGGAATGTGAACTTTCTTTGATTTCATGTAATTTGTTAGATTTATAGATTCCAGCTGTGTCAAAACGGGGGCTGAACCTAAATCTCAGTAATGGAAAAGTGCAATTTATTTTTGTCCACCTACAGTGTAATTTAAGGGCTTCTTCAGAAGTAAATTCTACATCAAAACTGCACTCCATTGATTACCATGGGAACCCATTAGTGGACTGGAACTTTTTGTGCATTTTGTGTCTCCTTTCTTGCTGCCTTTTTTAAAAAACAGGAATATGACAACAACTTGCATTTCTATAGCATGCCTACATTTGAAGTGGATTAAGTTTCCCACCGAGCATTCTGGTATTCTACTGGTTGCATTTTAAACTTAGGAGCAGTATTGCATCTGCCAGGTTGAACTGGAAAGCTTGGGAAATAACTGCAAGTAAATGGAGGGCACAGATTGTAATCGTATAATCATAACTACCCAGCAAGTGAACCTGAATGGATAATGCGCACTAGCTAGATTGTTCTGCCTGCTTTTTGAACAAATATGATATATTCCTTGTTATAAAGTGAAGATTTATGCGGGTGTTATGGTAACTGCTTGCAGCGTTCTGATGCCCAAATTGTTCCTTGTACATGGGGAACTGCTGTGCACGACACACGTGTACTGTTTTTCAGTGATTTCGTTTAAAGCTACCGTTCTTAAAAGTTTTTTTTAAAAAGCAGTTTCCCTTTGTTGCGCACAATGACCCAGCCACGAGGACAGGAAGAGGGTGCCTGATATCAGATGCCTTTTGAGCCTCTGACAGGGTTCGGGGGAGGGGAGGAGAAATGTGCTTTTCTTCCTCTTGTTTGTTCCATGGAAAAAAAATTATCGAATTAATTGGACTACTCACTGGGACGCAGCTTAGTGTGGGGAATGGCCAGAATTAATGTATTTTCTACCATTTTGTACGCTGCCCGCCGGAGCACCACATCACGTTAGTGGCCTTCTCTACCCACCCTCACACAATTGGGCAATTATTCACTTCATTCTGAAATTGAGGTGCAGAGGAGGCTCTCAAATTCCACTGCG
The DNA here is from genome assembly GCF_035084215.1 of Heptranchias perlo. Classification (NCBI taxonomy): domain Eukaryota; kingdom Metazoa; phylum Chordata; class Chondrichthyes; order Hexanchiformes; family Hexanchidae; genus Heptranchias; species Heptranchias perlo. Next base: position 10,121,513 of record NC_090357.1, on the reverse strand, counting down.
TTCTGGTGTCTTAAGTGTAAAGCAGCAGCACGATTTCCCAGGAGGATTTCTGACGTACACCTTTTGAAGTGTTCATTATTGATGAGTGCAGGACATAAGTAGAAATCACAGGAGAATCACATAAAGCCAATTTATACCAGCCTGATGCAAATATCCTAAAAATGTTCTTGGGTCACAAAATAACCATTTGCCTGTGCTTGAAGAATAGGTAACCCAGTCACCAGGACACTGCGTCCAGTTACCAGAACATCCAAATGATCACTTGACCTATTTTTTTTAAAATCCAATATTTAATTGTCCATCTGTTTGTGCTGGAGGTTGGATTCATTGCAGAAAATAAGTGCAATTAAAATTAATCCTCCTGCCATGCGGGTTGCAACAGCCTCCAGAATGTTCTGTCTATCCAATCGTATCTTCTGCTCACCTTTCAGACCAACAGAAAAAACAAAATCAGATGGTAGGTTAAGAAACTGTCTGTGGATTGTTGAAGGAATCAGGGAAATTGGTGTGGGGGGGGGAGGAAGAGAGACAACAGTGTGGAAGCTTTACAAGGCTTGCATTACAGAGCTAACAGTACTAAAGAGAAGTATAGAATGCATAATAGGGAGGTGACAAGTGAGATAAGGAGAACTAAACAGAGTATGAAAAAAGGCGAGCAGGCAATAGTAAGGGCTTGTAAAAACATATCAAAAGAATAATTAAAAAGAGGGTAGGACTGCTCAGGAATGAAGATGAAGGAATAGTGGACATATTAAATATTTTGTCTCCCTGTTTACAAATGATGGTGGAAGTGAGAATGTCGGTGTACTGGAGGAGGATGTGGAACAAATATTAAAATGATTGGTTCTGAAAAAATGAGCAGAACTCAGAAATGGAAAGTCGCTAGGCCCTGACGGCATGCAGCCGAGGCTGTTGAAGGAAGTCCAAGGGGAGATGGCAGAGGCTTTGACCACTGTTTTCCAATCTGCATTAGATATGTAACTTTTGCCGGAAGAATGATAGGATTTGGAAGAACAGAGAAGCCGAGGTGTTGAAATAGGTATTTCCTTAAAACTTAGAGAACAGGTAGATGAAGCCATTAAAAAGTCCAACAGCATTTTGGGTTTTATAAATAAGAACATAGAACATAAGAGCAAAAAACGGTTATGATCATTTGTGCACAGCAATGGTTAGACTACTGTGTGCACCTTTGGGTGCCCCCGAGAAAAGACATTAAAACCATAAAGTGGGTTGGACTCTTGACTTTCACTTCTGGGATCTGGGTTCAAATCCGAGCTTCCTTCGTCTGGCTGCGAAATGAGTTTTAATCCAGTGCCTAGTGGGCGTCGTCCTGTGGCACAAAACTGTTCCTAATTTGGCACAAATCCAACTCCAAGAGGCCACAGAATGGCTGGTGTAGGAAATGGGGGCAGAGTAGAGCGAGCATTACTCTGCATCGAGCTGTGCAGTACCTGACTTCAGAGTGATGCTGACATTGGGAAATGTTCCACCAACATCACTCATCTTCAGCACAAAAAAAAACAGTTCAGTAGATTGTGGGGGGAGACTGTGAGGGAGCTGAGGAGCTCCAGAGAGTTTTGTTTTTGAAAGACACAGGATGTACTGTATAGATTCAACAGGATGATACCAGGTATGAAAAACTATTATTGAGAGATGAGATTTGCGATACTGGGGCTATTTTCCAGTGGAGCAGAGAAAGCTAAGAACAGACTTTATTAAAGGTTTTGAAAATTATGAGAGGTTTTGATCAAATGAATAGTGAAAAACTGGTTACTCTGGTTAGGGAGTCAGTGATGAGGAGTCATCAACTTAAAATTGTCACTGAGAGTGAGGGAAGAAGTTAGGAGTAACTTCTTTAGGCAGAGAGCTTATTAGAACATGAGGCGCTTTGCCACAGGAAATAGCTGAGGCAATGACCATTGTATCTTTCAAGGGAAGAGTAAATATTTGAAGCAGAGGATAGTACAGGGCTATGGAGAGAGGATAGTACAGGGCTATGGAGAGACTGTGTGACAGTGAGGTTAGTCTTGGATTGTTCGAGCAAAAATCTGGCATAGATATGATGGGCTGAATGGTCTCCTGTGCTGTAAACTTCTATAGTTCTCTTCCATTGTCCACTGTTTCAGCAGAGGCTTTAACCCATTTAAATGGGGTAAAGCTTTTGTTAACCCATATAAACACAGTCAGCATTTGTCTGTTAATATCACCAAAATGTAACTTCTAGATTGAAGTGTTTAATTAAAAAGAACAGCGTGGTAAGGAGGTATGTGCCAGCACAGGGAAAAATAGGAGAAAAATCCAAGTCGAGGTAAGGTGCTATGTAAATGCAAGTTTGTTTGTTTTTCAAGTTTTATAATCACCTTTACCGAGCCACTGGCTTTTTTTTCCTCTGCAGCGTTGAATTGTTATCGGGCCTCACACAAGCAGAATTCTCCACTTCAGACAGCGAATTGTGTTGTTTTTACGTCACGTCATGTGCTGAAGTGTCTTGTGAGGACAGCCTCGATGGAGGCTCCACATTTTCTGAGCTTCACTTGTAGGGACCTGAACCAGTTGGGGGGATCTTTGCTCTTGGTTTCAGGTCAGCCCCAGTTTTGCTAAAGTTCCTTTCTAAATCTTTTATGGCAAAGTTAAAATTCAGATTGCTTCAATTCTTTGCCAGAAGACAGTTTCTCTTCTCCACTCCCAATTAAAATTCGTAGCAGTGCGGATCCTCCTACAAATATTTCAGGGAACAGCCGCCCGCCTGCCTGTTGTGCACACGCATTTTCATTTGAATACAGTTCTTCAGCTAGTTTTTCCAAATTTCAAATCCCTGCAATTTGGCCTGAGGTGATAAATTCAGATTGGGGTGAATGATCCAATTACTGTTGGGTAATAAAAGAGCTTAAAGCAGAGGCTGTCTCCCATCCACCAGGATAAAGGCTGTGGCCGAAATCTCATTTAAAGTTAATGGTACTGGCGAACCAGAAAGAGACGAGCTTTGATCTTGCAGATGGATTTGTTCACAGCTGGAAAAGCTGAATACTTTCAATTGTGTTTTATTTCTCTAACAGTTCTTTGTTTGACCTTTTCCCTGTCCCATTTTTCCTGTAGTTTGCACGTTCTCTTTGCACGCTTTAGAAAGGAAACCTGGGTATACATGAGGGTTCTTTTTGATAAGGGGCAGGTATATTTCTTAAAACATATATGTATATATAATTCTTCAAAATTTGTCGAGGGTTTTCAATTGATTTAGTTCAGAAAAATAAAGTTTGTGTTTCTGCAGCGGAGGTGCAGTGACACGCCCTCTACTGGCTTCTTTCCTTCAGTGCATTCCCAGTGATTGATATTGTCTCATCCATAGGATCCTGGTTAATCTGATTGACCTGCACAATCTGTTCAGTGGTGGAGGAAGGGGTGGGGAGAGGAACTGTAGACACCTCCACAGCTGTGATGGAATTATTTACTAATTGGCCAATCGTTCTCTTCTGTTCATCTGAAGATAGAGAACAGTAAATAAGATTGTTTGATGGGGTTTTTTTTTGGTTGCAATCAAAATTCTGTAGCAATATATATTGCACAGAAAATATATTAGCAAGTGACTAGCAGAGAAATAAGTCTTCCAATATTATATATTTTTAATAAGTTCTGCAAACTTCCCTTCAAGTTTAAACAGTGACCGTTTATCAGCTTTATTTGGCCCTCTTCAGTGTTGCTGGGAGGGAATGCGTGTGTATGCATGTAAAAAATGTAACATTTCAGTAATGAGTACATGTGGTAATAAACCTGTGATGAGTGCATGCAGTAACATTTCCAGTAACAATCCTATCCTATCTTGTTTCTTTGCCTTGCTGATTGGCTTTCACAATCATGACAGCAGCTGGACAGCTTCCAGTATGCTTTGTGACTAGTCTAGAATCATCTTGTACAAGCTGATTTTTTGTGTGTGTGTGTGTGTATGCTCGGTACATGGAGTTTATTCATGGGTAGGAGCTTTTTTGGCACCTGAAAATAAGTTGCTTTCTTTCAGTTGGAATGCCCCTTCTCAATGAGCTAGCCTGACTGATGCTTGAGTTGTGAGTTTGCATCAGTATGCCTTGTGTACAGTGTGAATACTTGGGAGTTACTTGCTGTGGTCAAATTACAAAATAACAGCTCCCATTGTAATGTATCTGATTCACAATGCACTCAGCAAGTTCCTTGCTGCTTGGTGTCTTTTTAATTCTACGTAAAGCTTCACAAGCTTCAATCTTAGAACTGGTTCAAATTGGTAATGTCATTACCAAAGCATGTGAATAATCTCTTTTACCAGCTAGACCAAATGGATTGACCCTAGAACATAATTTTGCAATTTTGATGCATTATACAGTTAAACAAATATCATGAGGCCACCTCTCAACATTGTCTCATGTTGAGATGTGCATCAGTAGAGTCACAGACTGTCCTGATGCACATCTAAGTACTTGGTATGGTTCTCTGAACTTAAACAGGTGACCAAAAGTCAACCTCTGAAGTGCCTCCTGGTATAGGAATTGAGCCCTGGGTGATTAACGTCACCATCCTGATTGAAACCAAATGCACTTGGGTTTGAAAGTATAAGCATAGTACTAAAGGCCTCAGAACCAGAAAGTGTTCCATGTGTAAAATTGGGATAGGCACAAATCTGGGTCAGAAATGAAAAATTTCAATTACAGTGAATACAGTAATACCTAGATATTGCACCAAATAGAGGCTAAATTGGTTTCAGGATGTGACTTTGGTGTGTAATGCTAAAATTGAGTCTTAAATTGGCATTGGAGTCGCCCAGACCTGGACTGTTTCCCATTCCCACCTAACGAACACCACCAATGAGTGTCATGCTGGAGATGACCACGTGCTAACAACGAGTTTTTACTGCGTCTGAACGGAAATATTTTTAGATTTCATGGAAAGTGGTTACGAATAAAAGGTAAATCAAGGTGTCTCAGTGTCCAATTTGTTCATGATATTGGAACTGGAACCTGAACGCTAAGCTTCCGAATCAGATCCCACTTTGCTCTTGATCAGGCATCAGAATGACAGCCAGAGCCTTGAAGCCTCCTATCCCTCCCAGAAATGAAATTTAAAGTTTGACTAAGCTTTGTTACGCAGTCACATAGAAAACATTTGTTTATAATATTCTTGACAAAAAACAAATTAAAATGATTGATTGTAAACCTGGATGGCTCAATGGGTAAATGAACCACACAGTCCCCAGGAAGGTCCCAGATTCAATATCTATTCTATTGAGTGAGTTAGCTAACCCCACCTGAGAATGACACTAGGCGCACTACAATTGGCTTCAGAACTCCTGGATTGGGAAGAGGCAAAAATCAACCAAGACCCCTGCTCTTGCTCAAAAAAAATAATGTGTGAACATCAAGCCAGGACAAAATCAGACCAAGTGGTGATTCGTCAATGGTTCCATGGCTTCAGAAGAGGCAAGGGTTATGGAACCAAGGCAGGTAGACGGAGTTAAGATACAGATCAGCCATGATCTAATTGAATGGGGGAACAGGCTCGAGAAGCTGAATAGCCCACTCCTGTTCCTAATTAGAAAAAAGGGAAGGATTGCAAACCATTTTGATTGTGTGCACCCTTCATATATATTTGTCCATTTTAAAGCCGTTCAGTTTTTGGTAGGTGGTATTTCAGAAACAGAACACAGTCTGCTCATGTTAAATTACCAACTGCTGAGTGAAGAGCTCGGAGAAACTTGTCTCTCAGCCATTGATGAATTGTGAATCTTAAAATGTAAAGGTCTTGTCAATCACACATTTAAAAGCTGGTATTCATGTTGCGATGCAGTTGGAGGGGGTGGTAGGAGCCTGAGGTCTTTGTATTCCTGCCTGGCAGTGCAAAAATATTAACCAACGAAAGGAAAACTGTGGGTGTCCTAACACAGGAGTGGAATCCAACCACAAGAATATATTTTTATGCTGACCGTAAAACTATATTTAAACAAATACACAGCTTTTGTAAATGTATTTCTGGAGTGAAGACAGTGCATTAATACGAATTGGCAATTGTTTACCAAATGTGCCAAAAAAAGTACTAGCAGAGTGAAACCTAGAACAGAAATGACAGACTGATCAATCGTTCTGAGGTTTGGTTGTGATAACTCTGTCAAAAAAGTTCCACGGTGCTTCATATAATGAATTACATTGTGTAGTTACTCTTGGTATGTCAGTAAACAAGGTGGCCATTTTGTGGATAGCAAGGTCCCACAAACAACAATGACTTATTCTGTTTTTGGTGATGTTATTTGATGGAGGACTGTTGCCCAGGACACCAGAAGAACTCCCTACTCCTCTTCAAATAGACTATGGGATCTTTAACATCCACTTGGATGACTGGATCAGGCATTCGGCCTCAGTTCTGCATCTCGGCCAGAAGATAGTCCCTCCGACAATGCAGTACTCTCACATTATGCCATTAATATCAGTCTAGATTATGTATTCAAGTCCTGGAGAGGGGCTTGAACTCACAACCTTCTAACTCAGTAAGAGCCCTACCAGCTGCACCAAAACTCCCCTGCTTAATTTAAGTTAGAACCTCTTCTGCACATATCACAAATGCCGCTTTATAGGTTGAGTGCTGCATTGTAATTGGAATCATGGTGGTTTCCTGTGGAGTTTGAAAGGGAAGGGAGAGAAAGAAAACTCTAATTTCCAGGCAGTGATTCTTGCCCTGGCCACTGTACAGAAATATTAATACAAAACTTTTCTACCTGTGTTAACCAGTAGTCAGCAGGTAGGTAGCATTTGCAGACTGTGCATCTGTGTTGATTAAAGGAAACTACTTTGATCTTAAAGTTACAAAAAGATGTGAAATGTAAGTGACTTTTGGTGTCGGTATTTGGTATGAGTCTGCTCTAGTGATATTTTGCACGAACCTTGATACAGTAAAAGCAAGATTTGTGACTCATTGGTTTTATAATTATCGATTCTTGGAGATGGTATTCACCTCATTCCTCTGAGAAAAGCAACTGTCTCAATTATTTTTCTTTGTGATTGCATTAGCATTTAGGTTCTGCAAAATATAGGAAACGGCTCTGTTGAGGGCATCATGAATATTTACTCGCTATTGCGCTGCGAAAGCATATTTCTTCAGACTGCATTTTAAATTCCATGGTAACCTGCTTTTCCCCATATAAAAGTTTGTTTTTCCCTTGACTGGGCACTGTGGCCTATTTCACATCTTCCGCACATGCACGTACGTGCTCAGCTAAGGAAATGAGCAAGCTTGGTAAAAGATGACTCGTTCCTAGATTTTCATTGACAATAACTAACACCTTATAGGTTCTTCAACATATTAAAATGCCCAAAGGTGCTTCAAAAAGAGGGGAGGGGAAACCGGAGCAGGATTTAGAGAAGAATTAGGGGGAGGTCAAAGAGGTACGGCCTGAGGTGGCTTTTGAAGGTGGTGAGAGATGTAGAACAGTGGAAGGGTTTGAGCAGGCAATTCTGGAATGTGGTGGTTGAAGGAACTGCTGCAAATGTGGAGTGGAGAAAGTGGGAGAAGAGTGCACAGTAGGCCAGAGTCAGCAGAGCTGAGTATAGGAGCATTGAATTAAAGTTGGAAGAGGTTGCAGAGGTAGGGTGGGGCAAGGCTACGGAGGGAATAGCAAAGTCACCCTCATGAGGAAAAAGCACCCATGTCTGTGCTTGATGCTTTCCTTAGATGTTTCAGCTGAGATTGTGTACTGAGGTCACAAAGTGCCTGACGTACAAAAGTGCAATGTTACACTGTGTGCTTTTGAGGTGATCGCTAAAGCTGGTTATTGGGAAGAAATGAAGGAAACTTAACTGCACCTTTCTATGTTAAACCTGACCTACAAGTGCAAGAATTTGACACTGAGCGGCAGAATTGGAAAGGTGAAATCAAAACAAAATATGCTGGAGAAGCTCAGCAAGTCGGGCAGCATCTGTGGAAAAAGAAACTAGAGTTAACGTTTAGGTCGAAGGCCTTTCGTCAGAACTGGAAGATGTAACAACTCTGTTTCTTTCTCCATAGGCGCTGCCTGACTTGCTGAGCTTTTCCAGCATTTTCTGTTTTTATTTCAGATTTCCAGTATCCACATTATTTTACTTGAGAATTGGAAAAATGGTGTTTTCCACCACTCGCATCCAAACCCAAAAATCACCCCCTTAAAATGTTTTCAGAAAAGGGGGCAGAGAGATTTGGAACAAGCTATTTGAAGAATTGAAAGCTGCTTCAGTGTTGGGCATCGTCCTCTAACCAGACAGCAGCGTTGGTTTACGTTGCTACCTATGAAACACGTTTTTGGAGGATGGTCACACAATTGGTTCGTTATTGTCAGTTAAATGTTTCTGCAAGGTATTGTGCAGCATCATTTTCTCTCCCCCAAAAAAGTTACAGTATTGGTAAGAATTTTGGCCTTGGATGAACAACGTAGCTGTGTTGAGGCAGAAGAGTCACTCTCCAAGCCCCCCCTCCAACCTCACACCGATTTGATCCAAAATTAGTGAAAACCTCGCTCAGCTCTGTGCGCGCACATGCACGTTGCCCTCCAGTGTCAGGCTAGAACTTTCTTCACGAGTGGAATAAATTGCCATTTTAATTCATTTCACAACCAGGTGAACGAAGTTGATTAAGATGAAATTACGGCCTCACCAGTTGAAAATGTCTGCCTTGTTTCCTTTTTTTGTGGGGGGGGGGGGGGGGTGGGTACAGAGACTGTCTTTCGAAAATCTTCTTCTGTGTCTCGGCTTGGGTAGGGCACGGTCTGTCATGCGGATACCCGTTGAAGAGCATTGTTTCATTTCATTGCATTTCTAACTGTTGCTTTTGATGTTTAAAAGCTGATGCCCAGAACCTGGCGACAGACGATGTGGTGGTGGTGGAGGGCGAGGTGGCGACCATCAGCTGCCGAGTGAAGAACAACGACGACTCCGTTATTCAGCTGTTGAATCCAAGTAGACAAACAATTTACTTCAGGGAAGTCCGGCGTAAGTTTCCAAACCGACTGCAATTATTTTTTGTTGGTTTAGCAGAGTCACGCGCCACAAGTTTCGTTTTTGGTGCATGTGTGTGTTTTCTCCCCCCCCCCCCCCCCCCCCCCCCCCATGTTTTCCTGAAGATGACGACTCCTTCTGGGTGAAGAATCTCATCGTAACATGTCGTGGCCCAGCTAAGAACAAATGAAGTCGGTGACTCTTTGGATCTGCCACCTGTTCCTGTAAGGGTAGCAAACAAGGATTTGGCTGGAAATAGAGATTACCATGTTGCCCAGAGGAACAGAAATCTTTTGTTACACACGCACACGGCATGTTCCCAAAAGTCCAAATTATTTTTTTTGTAAGTCCAACTGACTGTCTATCTCAGAAGTGTGGTCCTTTTTTTTTCATGGCACGACTTCAACTGGAGTAATGCTGATGCGATTGTCTGAGGGTGGAGTCAGGATGAATCATTTTGCAGCAACATGTTTTTGCCTGCCTGGGGCAGGTAGCTGTTTCGATCACCGTCGGCTAGGTGATTTTATTTTGCGAGACTCGATATTTGAAGAATGTGAAATATGTATGGAGTGTGGCAATGTTGAATTTATTTTTCCTGAACAAATCGGGTAATGAATTTCCAGGGCAAATCTAAACCTGGCCAATTTCATCATGGCTGTTTCTGAAAAATGTTCAAACAAGCAAGAGCGGAGATGGTGAGAAATGCGTAAGACCATAAGTAAAACTTTCTATATACCTCTTACCGGTTGTCTCCTCTGCTTTGTCTAACTCCTGTTAACTGCACCCGTAGAAATTATCTTGGCAGAAGCAATTTTTTTTTTTAAAGTCTAGATTTTGCAGCACTTCAAACATCCCTGCATATTCTGAAGCAGTTCAAAGTGTCGGTGGTATTCTCTGAATGCTGATTAAATAATTTGTGTTTTTATAGCACATTTCTAACCATTTTTAAATTGGTATGTTTCTAAGCTTTGGACAAGTTCCTTTTGAAGAGAAACTGCTACTACTTTAAAATATCAATGGTTTACTCCCAAACAAATTCCTTGGACCCACTTGGCACTGTCATTGATCTCTTTTGAGCTTCCATTAGTTGCATTTCTTCACTGCTTGAGGATAGGGTTGCCAACTCTGGTTGGAGGCATTCCTGGAGGTTTGGTCATGTGACATTCTGACCACATGACATCTGACCATGTGATGCCTGATCATGTGATGTCTCATCAAATATTTATCCCATTCCCATCCCCAAATTCAGAGCCTGCCCCATCCCCGAATTCAGAGCCCGCCCCACCCCGTCCTGATATCAGATCTCATTCCCCACCCCCCCAGATTTTGGAACTGCCTCCTCCCCTCCCCTCGCTGGATTTCAGAGCTCCCTCCCCACCACGATTTCAGGGCCCCCCACCAGCTGGTTTTAGAGCCCCCACCCAATTTTGGAACCCAATTCCCAACTCTTGCCCCCACCCTGGCCGGCCGCAGCTCTCCGCGGGTGCCAGCTCTGAGCAGCAGCCGGTGACGAGCTCCATGGAAAAGGCTGGGAAATGATTCTGTTCAAAATTAATGCGGTTTAACCTGGTTCTGACTCCCGACGCCAGGCTAATAGCCTGTGATTATTTATAGTACCTCTCTCATATTGCTCATGTGGGCGCGCTGCGGCGGGAAATTTAAATTGCCGATCTCCCGAGCTGCTGGAGACAGCCTGGTCATTCAGTGAGGGTCAGGAACCCTATTTGAGGACCCCATTGCTGATGTCATGCTGTGCGATCTGGGAAAGTTGACGTCATTATAGCCTGTTTGTACTCTACGTCAGGGGAGGCAGTGTGACGTCACCAACCTGGAGGCTTTTCTGCTGTGGTAACCGGTGATACCTTGGAGGGGGCGGGAGGTGCTGCTATGGCATGAAATTTGATGGGCAAAGTTTTCTCAGGCCACTCGCAGCAGGAGATTCATGTTCCATTCCGGGAGATTCCTGAAGGGTTGGCAACCCTAGCTACAGGGCCTTCCGAAAAAGGCTACCACATTAGCCGTGGTGCTTTGTAAAGCTGCTTGTTTTTGTAACAGAACCTTTGATGCCCAAGCTTAAATCCCATATCCGGTGCATGATGTAGAAATAATTCTACCCAGTAATGGGAAATGTCCTGCAGCATGGGCATGGCTATAGGTAAGGGATGGCCCATAGCATTAAAGAGGGCTAAAGGCCTTGTGGTACTGAACCATACGGGCAGACGGTTACAGATTTGATTGACGGGTTTGTTCCGATATGGCTGAATTCAGCAAGGCTGTTTGGGTGAAGTACTGGAGCGCCACTTGAGTTTGTGAATCCTGCCTCAATGTTCAGGAAAGGAGTAGTAAGTAAAGGTGGAAGAACAAAATGACTGAGAACAAAATGGAACCGGATGGCAAACTCTTGATTAAAAATAGGAAATTCACCAAATCCTGAAAGACAAAGTGGTTACATTGGAACCTCCTTCCAAACTGACTTTTATTGTATTTTTTGTTATCTTTCACTTTTATTTATTCCATTTTTTTTCTTGCTGTTCCTAGATTTCTAAATGCTCCTCCTTGGTTCAACAAACTGATTTTTTTTAAATTAATAGTCACAAAATTCTGGTATTTTTGCCGGGCTTTCATTTTCAAGTTGAACTTTTATCGTTTTCAATCTTGCAGCTTTGAAAGACAACAGATTTCAGCTGGTGAATTTCTCGAGCAGTGAGCTGCGTGTCTCGTTGTCAAATGTTTCACTAGTAGATGAAGGGAGATATGTCTGCCAACTTTACACAGATCCGCCCCAGGAAGCCTTTGCTACAATTACAGTTCTTGGTGAGTAACAACGCTGACTCAAATAAAACACCACAATGTTCAGATTTAGCTAAGTCACCTGCAGAACTCAATGTTTTGTATTGATCCCTGGATTTGCCTATTTGTGCTGAGGGCTCAGTGGGGGGCATTTCCTGTTAACGTTCAAGTCCATATTTTCTTTATATTTCTGTTAATAGATACATAACTAAAAACTTCAGATGTCACCTGCAGTTGGAGACATCTAGACTAGTATCTGGAATTAAGTTCCAACTCTTCTAAGTGTGTACCTCTGCTGTGAAAGTGTTCCGGAAGGATAAAAAACATACGTACTTTTAGATAAACTTTTTTAAAACCGCAACTTTCTGCATTTCAGAGGTTACATACTCTGAAAGTAAACTCTTGATTAGATTATTGCATTGTAATCATTCCCAGGAATCCATTATTTGTACAACTTGTATTTCAGACTTTGTAAATGCATAACAAATTTGGCAATAGCTGTTGTGCATTGATTGTGCTGTCAATCTAAAGTGCACAGCACTGTTATGCTCTGATCAGCTACATGTTTATCTGCAGTGGCATATTGCATTTGTGTTGGAGAGAGCTGTGCCAGAAAGCAATAGGCACATATTTGCATCTGCAGTTGTCTACACAGCTCCAGGTGGCAGTATGTGAAATGTGGAAAATGTCACACTGGTACAGTTGGAGGCTACTCTTCTGAGGTTGGGGTAAAACATACAGGAGCTGAGGGAGCTTTACCATGTATCTAACCACTATTCTCTGCTTCAGCCGTACTTCCTTACCTGGGAGTGCTTCATGACAGTGGATGGTCTAAATGGGAATGTGTTGCATTTTCCAGCATAACACTCCTTACCTGGAACAAAGAAATTGACCCTCAAATAGTTTTTAATCATAGAATCAAGGCGGGTAAATTGGTTTGAAATACAGATCAGCCGTGATCTAATTGAATGGCGGAACAGACTCGAGGGACTGAATGGCCTTCTCCTGTTCCTACGTCAAACTCCAGGACTTCTACTCCGGTGCTACCAAAATGCAGGAATACCCACAATGTGGCCAAACTCCACTTCCCCTACCGAGTACCACTAAATACCAGATATCTAATGTCTTGCAAACCATCATGCTGTGCATTCTCAGTTTCAAAACTGGATAAAAATGAAATGCATATGTAAGTGCAGGAATATATATAGAAAGTTAAGGCCACTCATTTACTGTTTTCACAGAATTAATGGTCAGAGTTGTGTTCAATCCCCAAAGCAATAAAAACCCCATTGAATAAAAATGGAATTTGACTTATTCAATCACTTCAAATCAGTAGGCCAGATTTTATCTCTAATATGGTAATAAACTTCCCTTTCATTATAAAACAGTGTATCCTCTGACCAACTGTGGAGATTTACCACTGGAGATTTGCTGGTATATATTAATTGAAATGTATTTGGACCCTTCCAAATAAAATGGAATATTTGCTAGAACATGAGTGAGAAGGATTTTACTTTGCCTGTAAGACTGATCTGCATAACTTTGGTGAACATGGATTTTCACACGTTTCCCTTCTGTGCGCAATTTGCTTTCAAGAATCCTCACTTTTCTTATCAGCATTGTCAAGACCCATTATTTCACCCGAGAGCAAAACCAAATAATTCTCCAGCGAGAAGCAGCACTTTTTAATTCATTCTCGGGATGTGGGCGTCGTTGGCAAGACCAGGGTTTATTGCCCATCCCTAGTTGCCCTTGAGAAGGTGGTGGTGAGCCGCCTTCTTGAATCGCTGCTCGGGAGTTGCAGGATTTTGACCCAGTGACATTGAAGGAATGACAATATATATTCAAGTCTGATGATGTCTGACTTGGAGGGGAACGTGGAGGTGATGGTATTCCCATACACCTGCTGCCCTTGTCCTTCTAGGTGGTGGAGGTCGCAGGTTTGGGAGGTGCTGTCGAAGAACTTGATATTTAACATAGTGCCACAGAAACCACTAAGGTAGCCAATCAGAATAGACTACAATAGAATTTTCCACACTATACAACTAAAGTTTAATTGTAAATCTCTCATAAATTGTATTTGTTTGTGGGGAAGAATTAAGCTGTACAGGTTTTATATTTTTAAAAAAGGCTGCTGTGCTGTGTTTTGGGATTGAGCGCAGGAGGTGCAAATTGAATTGATTGCCAGAGAACCCCATGGCAAATCACAGCCAGGTCCGAGCACACTGTACAGTTTGGTTGTAAATTATTATGAGTCTATCATCTATCTGTCTATACATATAATAAAAGTCTTCGATCTAGTGCATCCATCACTCTTCAGTGTCACAATTGACAATGTCACACATACAAAGTATGTTACAGTTGCAAGTGGTTTTTTTGTTTCTGGATTGCAGGTGTTTTTAGGGCAGCCTTTCCATGGGTACCTGTCTCCGATCAGTAGAATGTGCAACTGCCAGACCCAAGTCGCATTTCCTGCTGTGGGTTCCATGAATTCAGTGCCAGGCGAGCTCCATGCATGCATGCCTACTTGGATTCACATGCAGAACTTTGTTTCCCAGTCACTAACTTTCAATGTGAAGTGAGAATAACATTAAAAAGAGTCAGAAGTGAGTTAATTTGTGACTTTGCACCGAGCTTAGGTGATACTGCATGTGGTGCATCGCCCGACTGACTGCTTGCTTGAGTGCGCTCAGTCAAATCACCAATCTGACTCTCAAATAATCCTGTCATATTGATATGTGCCCAAAACAGCTTTGTGTCAATGCAAAAGCGGCATTGCAATGGAACTCTTAATGGTAAACTCTAAATTAACAAAATGTTGAAAAACTTCATTTTCTCCAGAGGCAAAATGTGTGAGGTTCTCCATATGTCTGAATGAGTTATCTGCTCTGTACTTGTTCTAAATCATTCTCTTCAATGTCAGTCCCACCAGATACTCCTACCATAGACGCAAACAAGGACATCGTGAGCGAAGGGGAAGAGGTTGAATTCACGTGTAGTACCACAGGTAGCAAGCCACCAGCCGAGATCAAATGGTTGAAAGGCGACCAAGAGCTGCAAGGTTTGGACACTTCCTGTGTTAGTTTCAGTCTTTACTGGTAATCTGTGCAAATGTGACATACGTGTTCCAACTCGAGTACTAACCAGCAGATGTAGCTTTCGAAACGAGCGGCATTTCCCTTAATACCTTCAACAAAGATTCATGCTTCATGTATTTCAAGTTCTTTCTCTCTCTGTACTATTCTTTCTCTGCTGATCCCTCAGGACACGTATGATCCTGCTGACCTCTCGGGACACATATCGGTGATGGCAGGCAGGAGATCTCTACTCAGGCCTCTGCCTCAGTACTCTGTAGCTGACTACTTGGAGTTGTTTGAGGTTGATATTTCTCTCCTCCTGCTGGTGAAGTGCCTGTCCCTCTGCACATCTATACATTTCTGATGGTGAATAATACGAGATGTAATTGAAAAAAATTGTATTATTGCATCAAGTGTCAGCGTTGGCTCAGTGGTAGCACTCTCACTGAGTCATGAGGTTGTGGGTTCAAGCCCCACTCCAGCGACTTGAGCACATAATCTCGACTGGCACTTCAGGGCAGTTCTCATTCTGCTCTGATTAAATCTACAAAGCAAAGTTTGGGAAATGTTCTATTTCCTCTGTATTTTTTGCCTTGAACTGTAATTGTCCTTTTCCAAGATACAATGCATTTTGAGTTAAATTTCCAATTTAGTATTTGTAACACATATCATACGTGTGATTTCTAAGTTCTATTTTTAAACTAGCTTTTCATTGTAAATTATTTTTGCCCCCAAATGTATTTTCTAGCCCTCATTATGTCTTTTGTCTGAAAGAGTTAGCAGATAACTTTCTGCCAGACATCCACCAGTACTTCTTTTGAGCCAAATGATGTGAGAATGAATGGAGTTCAGGGTATAAGAGTTACAGTGGTTTTAGTGTGCTCTCTTGCCCCAGAGCATTGGCCATTTTGGTGCTTTAACCCACTGGTACAATCGAGATTGGGAATTTTCCATGTCTTGTGAGGAATTAGTCCTGAACCCGCGTCTTAACAGACCCCTTGGTGTAGCAACATCTTACACTTTATTGTGGGCTTTTAGCCAACATCACACTGCTGAATCTATTGGCATTCTCTTCTGATTAAACAGTGAAAACTAACAGCTGGAGCTCCTTACAATTAACATGAAGCAGTATAATATCTCCTTTAGAGTATCCATTAATCAGTAGAGCTCAAACTGCTGCATTTTCTGCTAATAGGTGGAGAACTGCTCCAAAAGCTGGGGAGGACCACTTGCTATTATGAGGCAGACATATGTTCCAACAGTACTATTGGACGGCCACGGCGGGAATGAGAGATGTTCTACAAATAAAACATTTATTTTGCAGCAGTACATCTCAGTCACAGCCTGTTAACTAGATTCTAATATAAGTCCTGCCTTGGTAATCAACACTAGGGACATAATTTGAAAAAGTCTTAATACGACGTGACATGAACTGGCCTAGTTAGTCTCTTATGCATTTCAGTTTTGGTGGCTTGCATTTTTATGATCAAAATTTTGTATTTGGGAGGTTCGCAGCTGGAATGACAAAATTGATCACTGTGATAAAATATGACTGAGTCAGGGTTACTGCTAAAATCTACACATACAAATACTCACATAATGACTAGGAATGTCAGAATGGCTCATTGGCAGCTTCAACTAAAAAAGAAAGTCTGGCTGTTCTTGTGTGTTTGTGTTTAATTTGATACAGGGATAGTGACTGCTGTCACATTGGTTATAAGTTTGATTCTTAGAGTGAACACTGACTGTACCTCAGCTCTTGAGCCTTAATGTGTCCTCTTGGGTGTCCACTCTGTATGGCAGCAATCTGGATTGGCAACTCGAAAGTGGTCTTTTTTTGTATTTGAAAAGATGCTTTGATGAGCAGCAACAGTACCTTAGTTGCAATATTTTAATCAATAATATTTATAAATTTCCACCTCTATTCTCAAGAAAGCACAAGTAACTTTGAAGAGGACCCTAAGGAAGAGAAATTGTTCAATGTCACGAGTAAACTGGTGCTGCGAGTGAGTCGCCTAGATGATGGATTACCTGTTACCTGTCAGGTGGAACATCCAGCAGTGAAGGACCTTCAGGCAATGAAGGATTTGCAAGCACAAAGATACTTGGATGTACAATGTGAGTAAAAAGTAAAAACATCTGCCACTGAAGGTGCAAGCAGTAGTTTTGAAATCTATTAAAATAACATAGACACTATGTATTTACGAACAAAAGAGTTTTTACCACAAAGTACGGTTATATTTTAAGATTCGGTTAAATTGGAACAGTCTCTTGTGGTGTGACTCAATGTGTGATTGTTGCAATTGTGAATCCATTATATTTTTATAATGGGATAGCTCATCTGAAAGTGCAGGCGGCTTAATATCGCTTGATGACTGCCATTTGCTAACATGCTACAGAATGGAAGGACTTTATTTAATTTCAGTGGTATTGTGTTCAGGATAGTTCAGCAAATCCTGAGCTTTGGATCATTTGTGTAACTGTAGCTGTTTATATGTGTTGATGCTTTTGACAGTGGAGAATAGTTCCAGGACTTTAACTTACCACTTGGCAATGTGGTTACTGGGTTCAGTCAAACTCATAACCTTCCAGTTGAAGTTTGATGGTCCAGTGTTACACAAATGGGACAAGTGGTCTCCTTTATTAAATTGCCTTTGTCATGTAGTCGATAGCATATCTGCAAAAAATGGGTTTCTACCCTTCTGTCCTGAGGGCAGAGACTTGTGCTGGGACATGATGCCACAGGTACTGGTAACTTGCTCAAATGCCCATGTGGGAGCAGGCTATTTGACCACATTACAGCTGAAACCGGTGTTTTCTTCGCCCAGTGTCCACACATACTCCCTTTCCAGGAGAGGTGAGTGGATGATTAAGAGTGGGAATCCTGTTGGATTTCACTCCTTCCATCCCGTCCTTCCCCCCCCCAAATCCCAGGGGACACTAAAGCCAATTTTGGTGTTCATTCCAAAAATGGTTTTTAATATCTTTTTTAAAAAAAAGTCTAGCATCTTGTTTTAGGCAGTCTTTATAGTTCTGTGAACAATTGTGTAACAAAAGCACATTACTCTTTCCCCCTCCCTCCCACATATATGTTGACTATTTCTGCATTGCAGCAGCATCATCTTTTTTTCCAATGATCAACTTGATCATTTCACTCCAGAATCTGCATGGGAACAACGCTTGGACGGATGGAATTCCAAGTTTCTGCACATGACCAGTAGATTGATAGAAGAAGGAAGAAAAAGAGGGCTTGAAAAAAAATTGACATTTAGTGAAAGTGACGGAGAATGGTTCTTTGGACTGGAGCATTGAAGTGCCTTGTGGGTAAAAGCACCCTTGGCAGACTAGTGCTTGTTCAGTTGATTTTATGGTGCATTAGCTGTTTTTAGTTGTCACATTTCCCAGTTGGGTGCTCATTTGCAAGCTCATTAACAAAGCTTTGTGTAAGCAGTTCTGCAGAGAATGAAAAGCGTAGACCTTCAGTTGTTCTCTGGTCTCATTAACTAACTGAGCATTGCACCAGGGTTGTACTAAAGGCGTTCTTCGCATTAAATGTAAACAGTTGCCTTGTAAGCCTGTTGTCCATATAATAGTCATGCTTTTAAAAATAGCATTCTAGACTGCCAGTTTCTCTTTCCCTTTTGTAAAAATTCATGTGTAATTAGCTCGTTTTAACAGATCTTTGCAACAATGAATCAAAAAATGCTTTTATAGTTGTCCCAATGTTGCTGGTGCTCTCTGCTAGTAAATTGTTATAAATTGGATAGCCAGGTGGTGAAGGATAGCATACTAGAGCCTGGTCTTCAGTTGCTTCCAAACCTTTATTCACAGAGATCCACATTATAACACCCACACCACACCCTAGATCAGCTCTCTTATAAATGGATGCGAGAGTGTCCAAGTGATACACACCACCCGAATACAATTAATATTGATATAAATCACATGGGTACAATTAACATAAATAGCATATATTGTCGTTCTTAGAGGATCAATTGTATTTCACCGGAGAATCTGGCTCTACTGTGATGCCCCCCAATCGAATAGCCTGCTACCACTTGTTGTCCAGGCTTGTGCATGGAAAGATGGCTAACTTGGGGAAGATACTAGAGGATGGCCTGCTGATTGTGGTGAATTAAAGGAGGAAGGAAAAAAGAGCATCTGAATAAATTGATTTGATTTATCAACAGTGGTCACTTTTCCCAAGATACAGAAAAACTATTCACTCATTTTCGGTTTACCAATGAAAGCATCAGTAAGTTACTTGGATTTATTGGTGCTTCTCAAAGTACCACTGCTTCTGATATGCCCTGACTGCCTGCTGATCATGTGACCTCAATCTGCATTGGTAACCAGCTTCTATAGGATAAAGGCCAGTTGGCAATTGAAAGTTAAAAATTTGTAGCATTAACAGTAAAGTTATTTCCCATCTCAATTTTTGACAACCCATTTGCTTATATTGGAGAGAAATGGAGCATAAAATATTCACTGGTTCTGTCTGAGTGCTTGCTCAACGCTGTCCTGTCATACTGTGCATGTGTGTTCTGAACTGTTGAGTAGCTTTTCTAAAATATAACATTGAAGTGGTAAAAACGAATCATTCTTAAGTCAAAGTATCAGACTAGCCTAGTTCCCTTGAATTTTAGCATGAAGATTCACCCTGGCACCTTGATTTGAACTCAATTGCAGTTGTTTTTGACTGCGAGGGAAATGATTTGCAGGAGAGATTTGTAATCCTTGCAACACTTCAGCTGATTAAGACCGTGTGCTGGCTAGCCAGTGCAATTGCAATGCAGGCGGTAGTGCACTCCCAATCCCACATTTTGCCATTGGTACAGCCCTGGTTGTAGCTGGTTTGGGTCCCTCTGTAATGCTGTGTTGAAATGTTTCCAACCCTCAACAGCAACAACAACTTACACTTATGTAGCACCTCGAACATAGCAAAAGATCTTAAGGTACTTCATGAATGTAGAGAAGAGTTAACAGAGCTAATCGAACAAAAGAGCCCAAAGGCTGCTGCTGATACAGACACACGTGGGCAATTACTGGTCCACTGCAGCATGTGTGCCGAGAGTGATTGGGTTATAGGACTATAAAACTTGCCTGCTTTTTATTGTGACCATTTTTCTTTATGGGAAATTTAAAAATAGTCACTCACTGCTGTCTAATTTTTGTTTGAGATGTTGATAGGTTTGCATCCCAGCAATTGGTGAGCCTGCTTACTTTCCCAGCTTTTAACTGAGCTGGGTAGGGTAGGGGGTTGTGTCTCATAATAGGAGTCTTTTAGCCTATCTTCTCTGCCACCAATTCAACCCCCACTCCAAAAAATAATCTTGTAACAACCTACAGGCTTTTAAAGTCAAGCCTGGCATCACCAAATCATTAATCCTTGACTTTCTTCTATTCTTTTCAACATTAATCATGACATGTACTATGGGCTTTGGTGCTTTGCCTCCGCTTCCCAAACTAATAAATTGAAAGGGGCTTGCTCTCATGTTGACAGCAGGAAACCATAAAAGCGATAAACAGAGATCATTGAGGTAGTGAATTCTTGTACATGGATTTAACTGGAATCCCTGATTTGTGCACTGCAGCTTTCAGAAGTCAATACAAGTGCATGTGTTATATGTTCATTGCCTGTGAAGCTGTTACAGCATCTCCTTGAAATCAGATGGGGATTTCTGATTTTCAGTCTGCATTTCTGAAGAAGTAGCAGAAAGATTTAAATTAAAAAGTTTCGAGGAACAAAATGAAAAAAAAATATCAAATGTGGGATTAATACAAGAGGCAAAAAAGGGACGGTGAGAAGAATTTCTAAGGGTATTTACAATGTGGAAACTTTCACCACAAGAGGGTACAACTATCAGGAAAGACTGAACAGGCTGGGGCTCTTTTCTCTCGAAAAGAGAAGACAGAGAGGTGACCTGATAGAGGTCTTCACAATTACGAAGGGGATGGATAGGGTAGAGGTAAAGAAGATGCCTCCACTTGTGGGGGAGTTCAAAACTAAGGGCCATAAATATAAGATAATCACTAATAAATCCAATAAGAAATTCAAGAGAAACTTCTTTACTCAGAGCGGTGTCACTACCACATGAGTGGTTGAGGCAAATAGCATAGATGCATTTAAGGGGGAGCTAGATAAATACATGAGGGAGAAAGGAATAGAAGGATATGTTGATAGGGTGAGAGGAAGTAGATAAAGTGGCAGAAGGCTCGTGTGGAGCCAAATGGCCTGTTACTGTACTGAAAATTCTATGTTTTAAAACAAAAAGTGGCAACTGAAGCAGAGTCAATCACAACATTTAGGAAGGAATTAGATAAACATTTGAAAAGTGTTAAAGGGTACTGGGAAAGAACAGAGAAAATGGGATTGGAGCAAAGAGCCCTGATGTGGAGCAAGCACCAGCAAAGGCCTAATGATTGAAAAGGCATCCGTGATTCAAAGGTTAAGAATTATAAAGAGGATATTGAAAATGGAGAAATTGAAGTAATTCTTTTGAAGAACCGTATGTTAAATAGTTAGTGGAAGTAAAAAGAATAGAAATAAGACAGCAAAAAAGGGGGATGGATGGAAAAATAAATTGAAAATTTAAAAACAAAGTAAGGAACTAGAAATATGAGAGTTAAATAGAAAGTTTTTAAAAATCCATAAATCTGTCCAATATGGGATATTTTTACTTTGCATGGAGAGCCTCACTAGATGGGAATACAAGTCACAGAACTGACCCTATATTGTTGCCCTCCAAGCCAGTTTCCTGTTGAGAGGCTGATGTTGGGAGTGGAGCCTTGCAAAATTACTCCTATGGGAAAGTCCTGTGCCTAGCACACATCTGTCACATTTCAAACATCATGCACTATTACAGTCACCTGTCTTTGCATAATAAGTTGCACTTTTTTGCCAATGCACTTTTGTTAATCAACTGAAAGTAAAACAGCAGCAAATCAGAACTGAAGAGACAGTGAATGTACAAATCAAAAGCACAAAATGTGGCCAGAAAACTGTCAGTGAGAAACTACTAAGGAGTTATAAAAATAAAGAATTCTGAATGACCAGACAGGGAAACGACCAATTAAAAAAAAATTAAATGATGAGATAATTGAATCACTCAAAATGTATTTATCAATTTCACAATGATTTACGATTTCCAGAATTTCTGTTAATTTTCCTTTCATCTCCCTACCCCAAATTATCTTCCCTTTTCTCCTGGAAGTGCTGACTCATAACTCATGAGTTCCACAACCCTGAAGTATTTTCTCTGACTGGCCTTTTGTTCGGATGTGATCCTCGCTGGTGAATGTTTACAGATTGTTTGTTCATAGAGGACATTACGACTCTCCTGATCTGACCTCCATACACCCACACTTTGTAACAGGAACTATTGGATAATGATCAGGAGAGGGAGCCCTGGTTGTTTTGTTCCCTCTCCCTTCCCTGTTCTGGGAATGTTGAAATCAATTTTAACATCCTACTGCCGTTCAGGTCAGCTGACTCAAAGATCAGGGATTGAACCTGGGATCTTCCTGATATGTACAATGCCCAAATTCACCCACTGTGCCATCAAGGACCTACTAGCATTTTTTTTTTCAAGCGCTAATAAGTTGGATTATTTCAAAATGCTGCATCATCCTTTCCCAAACTGCTTGAGCAGTTCCCGAGGGCTAGTTTCAGGTATTGTCCGCAGTTAATCAAGCAGCCTTCAAGGAAGCCATCTGTATCAGCACACCTCGGAGAGCAGTGAAGAGCCGGTAATTATCAAAGATTTGCTTGTCCACACCTGTCTCGTGCTTAACAGCCGCATCATGACAGTTAAAAGACCGATCCCTGTAATAAATCGCATGAGAAGCAATAATACAAGTCAGCCCCCGTTGAATGTTACAAGACATAATCTTCACGTATTTTGAATTGATCTTAAAATGTAGCAAATTCCTCACCCAAAAAAACAGATGCTGCAGCAATTCTCCATCTATCGCATGCCTTATTGACATCATATTATCTTGCTGTGTGTAGAGACTGTGAGCCATCACTGAAGCTGGTTGCATGCTGGGTGACAGATTGGAAGTATGTGTGGTTTGCAGCACGTAAACACTTGTTTGAGATTTCAGAAATTGCAAATAGTTTTTTTGAAAAGAGGGTTTGCAGCCCATTTCCCTCTGCATTGATTTCTCCAGGGCCACACTCGCTAGTTTGCTGTTTTTGTAAATGTGGCCATCTGAGCGATATGATCTGCAACAGGCCGATTGCAAGTGCTGTTTGTGGGGGCTTTTTCAGAGACGTATTACTTGCATTTGTTGTTCCGATGTGAGTTTGAAGGTTTGCGCTCAGTTGACTTGCTCAGTCTGCTCACTTGAGTGAAATCAGGCTTGTGAACTAAACTAAACTAATTTGATATCTCCACCTCCAAAAACTTAAATAAAGCATTTGTGTGAGAACAATTGCACACGTAGCTTGAATAGAACAGTTGCAAATCAGACGGCTGTGAATTAACAAAAAGATTTGTGAAAGGACTAATGAGACAATGAGGTGTGGTAGGAATGGTTGTGCGACTGACTGCCGTTGTAAGGTAATAAAGAACTGTAGTGCAGACTTCAGATGTTTTAAATGGCTTCCCTTTCTTCAAGTCCTTCTTATTTTAAAAAAAAATTGCAACGTGCCACATTTATGGCCAGTCCAAAGCCAGTGGCACTTTGTAACTGTACCTTATGTGATGAGTGAATGCAGGCCCAAGTGAATTCTTCAAGTTTTCTTTGCCAATTTGGGAATAATTGGGAAGCTTGCTTGTGGGTATCACAAAGGAACTCCTTTGTTCTACCACTCCATGATCTGCAGTGCCACCACATTTCTGTGCGTGGATGATTTATGGTGCAGATCAGTATTGAAAGGATTTTTCCCCACGTTTCTCTGTTAATTTCTCCCGACCCATCCTCTCCTGAAGGCATTGCATTGGGCACCCTGTGGTGGGTCTTGATAGTCTATTGCTGCAAAGGTATTACTGCACTCACCTGACTTTCACACATGCAGTTCCACCAGGGTGGCTCCAATTGCAACATCCCAAGTTCTGTCTTAACTCAAATCAGCGAACTCCACACAGACAGGGGATTGAACCTGAGGTCTTACTCGTCTGTACGGACCAGCTACTCACTTAATAGAGTTGCTAAGCCATAGAGGGAGCTGTATTCCACATTTCTGATCAGAAATTAGTAAGTATCCAGGCGTAACTTCTAAGAGAGGGGTGAGATCAGTGGTTTAGGAGAGGAAGAGCATGTCTTGCATCTTTATGCTGCAATCTGGGCAGAATACTGGAGTGAATTTAGCAGAGCTCCTCTCTTTATAGTTCTGGGCAGTCCCATGAAACTTTCTTCTGTAATTTGATTTTTTTTTCATGCATTTATAAATTGTCCGTCTGACTTGCACCTTCCACAACCAAGAGGGCGGACTAGGTGTGTCACAACTCTGCAGATCAGCATTAGCTTGAGATCAAACCTTGAGGTGGGGTTCATTCATGCTTAATCACGATTGAGAACTGGCGCTGTAGCCTAATGATACTTGCATTTGGATGGTGTGTGAGCCCAAAACATCTCAAAGCAATTCACACAACAATGTGCAGTGACTGTCAAGTGGTTAAACACGGTAGCCATTCTTAATCAACAGTGTTCCACAGTGAGATGAATAATTAGTTAATCTATGTATTTTTTAGTGGTGCATTAAGGGAGGACAATTGGGCAATGGGAGAGCTCCCTGCTCTACTTAAATTAATTTACAATATCCACTTAAATGGGCAAACATCACTTTGGTCAAATGTTTCATTCCAAGGATGACACCTATAACAATATAGTAATTTCATAGTGCACTGGACTGTCGGCCTGGATGATATGGAACTCTAAACTGAAACCACCTTACCCAGAAGCAAGAGTGCTGCAAACTGAGCCAATTTGAGATGTCAAGTTAACATTATGGGTAGTTCATATTGGCAAAAGTCAGAGTTGGGGATTAATCCAAGCTCTCTTTGACATTGTGATGATGCAAGTCTACAAGTGCATATTTTATAGCTTTTTTTCATGAAACTCCTTCCAGGTTTTACAGGCAACTTTTCATTTTAAATTCTCTTTTCTAGTGTTGCTGCTTTACCTTTTGTCTCAATACACCTTAAATCTTCACTGAGTAGCCATTCTAATGACTGGTATATCGTGTTTACTTGGATTAATCTCCCTGCTGGTTCAAGTCCGCACACAGTCTGGCAGTAAAACTTGATTATATCATGTATGAATCAAGTTTGACACTTCTTGATTGCATCGGTGTAGTGGAAAGTTGTTCTCCTGCCTGGGTTACCTGCCCATAGCGACAGAAACTGTTAACAATTGTCTCTCTCTTCTCCAGTGCACCACCTGCTGGTCTTTCACTGGATTCACATAGACAAGCGGGCTGCTCTATCCAGCTCCCTTAACAACCAAGTTAGCTGCATAATGAGAGAGTGTTTCAGAGAAGCAAATGGGGAGGGTGGGAGGAGGAGTTTTCTCCGCTTCTTTGCACTGCCCCAAATTAAGTTGGAAGTAAAAAATATGCTTGAACAAGTAGGAAAGCGGGAGAGTTCTGATTACAACAGCATGCAGCAGACGTTTGTGAAAACGCTCAACACTAATGGGACATGCTGATTAGAAGGTCACAGGAGGCCTCGTGCATCAAAACAAAGAACACAGTGTTGACTGTTGTCCCATTTACTTTACAGAGCAACGAGCAGGCAGCACCATCCAAAAATAAACTGCCTCTGGAGGGGAGATAGCTACTTCTTTTGGCGACTGCTGGGCTCCACCTATTTAGGCCAGCCATGTACCTTTTCTGTCACTGGCACTCGAGACCTTTATTGGAGAAGGTACAGTGACCAGAAAATTATCGCAAGCCATGAATTGAAACCAGTTGAACATATGTAAGCTTTATGTATGTGCAGTTGTTTTCATGTTTCTTCAGTGATATGGAAACCGTCCTTCAATGTGATCTGGGCAAATCCATAGCACTGGGAGCCTTGAAGTTCTACGATAAATGAACCATGAGATTCTGTTGCAATACCAGCGACAGTACATACCCAATTAATGAATGAGTTCCAGGGAACTGACTAGTGCCAGTGACAGATGGCTGTGCTCAGAAGCCGTACATGCATTTTTTTTGTGTGCTCCTTTATTTCTTCACCTCCCACCATCCTTTTTGCTGAATTTAGTTTTTTTTTTCACTGTTTTTTGTCACCTAATTTATGCTATGCTGCATTTCTTCCTGGGATGGATGAGTGTTTGCACCCATCATTTGTCAATTTGCTGTGCATTTCCTTTAACCTCCAATAATTTTAACATCCCCTTTTCCTTTGCTTCCTTTTTCATCTTGAGAATGTTTTGATTCTGTCAGCACTTTTAATCTCACTCAAGAGTTTGTGTGTGCAAAGCTAGTATTACAAGTTTTTCACTTTCACCTTTCACAGTCCAACTTGAACAGGTAGACTGCGTGTTCACTTCTTAAATTTGGTGACGAAAATTTCTCATTGCAGCATGTGTCTCTTCCTGCACGAATAAGTATTGCTCAGAATACTAATTGAATATAGACAACTAATTATGATCTTAATTTTTGTACGCTGTTGTCGCATTTCGTTTGGCTGCAATGATAAGATTATTCATGAGGGACATAACCCAAATTTGGAGGGCAGTTGAGTAATTTTAAACTGACGTACTCCATGCTTCCCGGCCTAATACTGTGACAGTCACCGAGAATTTCTCCTCCCTAAGAGGGTAGTGAAATTCGGTTATAATGAAAAAATTGAGATCAATACATACAAATTACTGCGCTTCTGTGCCAGTATGCCAGCAAAGAGGAACTGATTTTATTGTTTTTATTTGTGGAAAAGTAACAGTACAGTGCTAAAAATGGCTAACATCATAAATATATTAGTCCAAATCATCTAAAGTATTCGCAGTTCAGAAAAAAACTGTACAATTGTCCGTGTGCAACTTTAAAAATCTACCTAACAATCTTGTAATTCTGCAGTTTAAAAAAAAGTTAATCTGTTTTCAGTTTTTTTTTATTGTACAGTGATTATATATTGTGCTTGGGCGTTTTATAAAGACTGAGCGAAATAGCTTGAAAGTTAAATAAATAAAATTAAATTAATTAAAGAAATCAAGTTAGAAAGGACAGTTGAGTTCAATATGCACTACAAAATAACCCGCAATCCTAAACACTAATGCTTTTAGAGAAAATGCTTTCACAATTATTGCCAGATATCAATTTTAAATCGGTTATTACAACTCGTTGCATTACACTCAATAAATAATGCATGGAATGAACTATACTGAATTCAGAAAACAAAGCACATAGAACAAATAAAAGCAGAAGTTATGACTGAAATGCCTATATTGTTGAATTGCTCTTAATTTCATGTCAGTGGCAACCCATTTAAAATAAATGGATTTACCCCCATGCATCAAAATAATGCCAATCTGAAAATTAAACTGGAGTTTCCAACCAAAATGTTGCACAGTCTTTCAGATGCTGGTGGATCTTTTGCACATTTGCAGTATTTTTTTTGTTTCTATTTCAGATTTCTGGATTTTACAGCTTTTCTTTTATCTTGAGTATAGTCAAAATTTTAATAAAACATGTTGAGCGATTCTACATTTAAAAAAATCCGCTGTGTAAAATAGAACTGTAGACTATGGTAGAAACATGGTCAAGAAATTATATTTTAAAATTCACGGCAGGTTAAAGTGCTTGCCCTTGTCTAGTAATCTAATGTGGCATGATGTCCTTAACCAAGTAGCAGTGGGTTGAATCTTGCATTTAGCTGTCACCCCAGCTAGTCTGGCACCATTAGGATTATTTAGTCAATACTTTGTTGAGCTGTTGGACTGCCTGATTTACAAAAAAAAAGCTACATTTGGGGAATGAATATAAGGGAGGTTCTTGATGTAGCTTGCTACAAATGGAAAGGGGGAGGCAGATAGAGGAGGTGGCTGGTGATGTTTGCTGTGCTGAGTGAGCGCCTTCTGCAGCCAATGTCTAGGTTTACTGGGCAAAACCTACCGTCTGAACCGCATCCCACACCAATCTGTGCATTGGCTCCCGAAATGTGTGATGCTAAGCACCCTTGGAAAGTCACCAGAGGAAAAGGTAGAGTGAAACGTCATTCAGAAATGTCTTAAATTAGCTTTCTATTATTCCTCCAGATGAGCCACAAGTGCAGGTTACTGTGAGCTATCCTCAAGGTCTGACGAGAGAAGGGGACACTCTAGAGCTGACCTGCACAGCCAATGGGAAACCACAGTAAGTGTGTGCTTCAAACCTGCAAGTGGACTGATTTTTTTTTCTTGATTATATTTATTTTTATATACAGTTAACCAATTCATTGGCCCATTGGGTTCGTGCAAAGCTCTTATTGCAGTAATAAACTTTGAATTTAAATTGGTGGATAAGGACATTAATCCAAGGTGCTTCAATTATCACATTATTTGAAGTGTGTGTTTGTGGGTGCACCAATTCAGCTCCATAAAAGTGTTGGGCACTTAAAGCCAGATATTACCTTCAATAATAAATTACATAACTTGCAACTTTTCCTAAGAGATTCTGCTAACAAAACACCCCCTTTAAATACAACATATAATATGAACACCAAGTGGTTTTTAACCCGTTGGGGCACGCATTTGTACAGAAAGTTTTGGTTTATTCAGTCAATTGATACAGAAACATTCTTTCCATTCCACCATTATTCCTTTTGGAGCATTAGCCATTTCACTAACAGAATGCTATATTTATTGCTGGGTATATGCACTGCATGATGTGGAATTGATCCATATAGACCAGGAAGATCCCAACATTGATTTCTGATCTGTGCTGAGTTAGCTGCTGCGGCAGCAGTTGGCCTCAGTTCCCTTGGCTAAAGAGAGCAAAGTTCAGTCACGCGATCCTACTCCTTGTTGCTATCCAGTGCTGGGAAATATCTAAAACCAAAGCAAAAAGCTGGAGACGCTGGAAATCTGAAACAAGATCAGAAAATGTTGGAAATACTCAGCGGGTCAGGCAGCATCTGTGGAGAGCAACAGAGTTAATGTTTCAGGTCGATGACCTTTCATCATTTTCTGAAAAGTATCTTGTGTGTGGCTGTTGGGCAAAGACGGGGTGGGCTTGGCTATGCTATGCTCCACGACCAAATAGTCTGTTGACGCTGCCTTGACTCACATATGAAAAATGGCTACTTGAACAGAACAGAGGGCTGCCAGCACCTATGGAACCATCCACCTGTATGAGCCAGTGCCATGAGGAGAGGATGGTGGAAAAATAAGCAAATCTATCTATGGACAATAAAAAATCTTGCATCCGTGTGCACTCTTGTCAAGTTTTTCCATTATAAGTTTCTATTTATCATGGAAACTGCCTACTTAAACTTAGCATGCAATTATTAAACTCATACCCTCCTCCCTAAGTGGAAGGGCTGCATGCCACCACTGGTAGGAGCATGTTAGTTTCAGTGTGTCAGGTTTACATAAACCGTTTGAAAAACAACAGCTGCTGCTTGGGGTGTGAGTTGAAATGTTTCTCCCCTCTTGAAAACTGATACCAATTCTAAACCGTTTCCATGATAAATGCGGACATAGGAACGTATAAAGGAATCAAAGGGTAATGGTGTTTTTGCGACTGGAAGGCTGTTTCCAGTGGGGTGCCATAGGGCTCAGTACTAGGCCCTTTGCTTTTTGTGGTATACATTAATGATTTGGACTTAAATGTAGGGGGCATGATTAAGAAATTTGCAGATGACACAAAGATAGGCCATGTGGTTGACAGTGAGGAGGAAAGCCGTAGACTGCAGGAAGATATCAATGGACTGGTCAGATGGGCAGAAAAGTGGCAAATGGAGTTCAGTCCAGAGAAGTGTGAGGTAATGCATTTGGCGAGAGCAAACAAGGCAAGGGAATACACAATAAATGGAAGGATGCTGAGAGGTGTAAAGGAAGTGAGGGACCTTGGAGTGCATGTCCACAGATCCCCGAAGTTAGCAGGACAGGTAGATAAGGTGGTTAAGAAGGCACATGGAATGCATTCCTTTATTAGCCGAGACATAGAATATAAAAGCAGGGATGTTATGCTGGAACTGTATAAAACACTAGTTAGGCCACAGCTTGTGTACTGTGTACAGTTCTGGTCACCCCATTACAGGAAGGATGTAATTGCACTAGAGAGGATGCAGAGGAGATTTAAGAGGATATTGCCAGGACTGGAGAATTTTAACGATGATGACAGGTTGGATAGGCTGGAGGAACAGAGGAGTTTGAGGGGTGTTTTGATCGAGGTGTACAAAATTATGAGGGACCTAGATAGAGTGGATAGAAAGGACTTATTTCCCTTCGCAGCGGGGCCAGTTAACCAGGGGGCATAGATTTAAAGTGATTGGTAGAAGAATTAGAGTAGAAATGAGGAAACATTTTTTCACTCAGAGGGTGGTGGGGGTCTGGAACTCACTACCTGAGAGGGTGGTCGAGGCAGAAACCCTGAACTCATTTTAAAAAAAAATACCTGGATGTACACTTGAAGAACCGTGACCTGCAGGGCTACGGACCAAATGTGGGAAAGTGGGATTAGGCTGGGCGGCTCGTTTCTCAGCTGGCGCGGACACGATGGGTCGAATGGCCTCCTTCTGTGCCGTAAATTTTCTGTGATATAAAGAACAGAATGTATGACTCTAGGATGGGAACTGAATGACATGTACTCCCTGGTCCAATACCCCCCAGCCCTCTAAGCGCTCTGCACCTAAAAACTACACTTGATCTCGATTCCCTGTGCAATGTTATAGATAAAATTCAGTTTGCCTGGGAAAATCTTAATAGCATTGAGTTACATCGAGACTACAATGCAGAAATAGGCCATTCGGCCCAACTGGTCTATGCCGGCGTTCATGCTCCACAGGAGCCTCCTCCCACCCCTTTTCATCTAACCCTATCAGCATACCCTTCTGTTCATCTCTCCCTAATGTGCAGATCCAGCTTCCCCTTAAATGCCTTTTGCCTCAACTACTCTTTGTGGTAGCGCACATTCTTACCACTCTTTGGGTAAAGCATGATGTATTTCAGCAATTTATAGAGCTTCCTTCAGGTGGAACTTTCCTACTCAGCTGAGTTGTGATGCAACAGAGGACAATTGCCCGTGGAAGGGATTGGACCAAAGCATTACAAGGGTGAGCTACCTGTTATTGTAAAAGCTCACTTTTTGGTCATCAACCCAAATTGCACGAGCTAGCTTCGTCCTAGGAGATGCCTACAAACTGCATGGCATTCTTCTTGATCACACACAGTCATATGATTTGGGTGGAGGGTGGTAGTTTAAGAGATCTGGATAGGTGAAGAGAATGAAGAAAATTGGTACTTTTATTATCTTTCTTTGGGTTGAGTTGGAGAAGTTTGCGGTTTAAAACTTGAAAAAAACAGTATCTTTTCCCAATGTGTTAGAGATGATCTGTAATGAAAAATTATGACGCCTACATATCAGCCCATAAGTAAGAGGGAGAGGAAACAATTCAATCTTATAAATTTTGTTCCACAGGCCTAAACTCATCTGGCAGCGATTAGACGAGGAAATACCTGATCGTGCTATTTTGTCTGTGGAGAACTTAGTCCTCGAGTCCCTAAATAAAACCGACAATGGGACGTACCGTTGCAGGGCTTTCAATGATGTTGGAGAATCATATGATGATTATGTCTTGTTTGTCTATGGTATGTATAACTCCTACCTAAAGCTAATGTACACTTTCTTTCTCTCTTTCTCTCTCTCTGCTAGCCTTTTTTTTAAATATCTTTTGCTGCTAGTAGTTATTTGCAAGTTAGAAATGTCGTTTGTCTTTTAAATTTAAAGTAAATGAGAAAAAAAAGTAACGGCATGTGTATAAATGACAGTAATTTAGAGCTGGAAATGCTTCTAGATGCTTTTATTTACTAATCATAAATTCTACTATGCTTTGCAAAAGTATGCTGTGTGATTGTAGTGTGGAATCCAGTACTTATTGCATACCACTGAATTTTGAATATCTGAAGTCAAATGCTCCATGTTTATAAAGCACTTAATATTTTTCTGTCTACGTTGATGGTAGAGATTCCTGCTACTGGATGCTAAAAGTTTAATTAAAACCTCTTCAAATGTAACTCATCCACAGTTGTGACACTGTTTTGGCATCTTTTCCACGAGTCGAACTTCACGGAGATGAAGCTGTCCAGGGTGAATGCCGGCTATAGCAAATAACCTCACCATGGCAGTGCAGTAAATGAGTGACCATATTGAACAAGATCTGTTTGAAACTGTACAGTGAGACTGAAAATATTTTATGTTTGGTTTTGGAAATATGTAACTTGGTATTGGCATTATTTTGTGGGCTCTCTTTTCCGCCCACCACCCACTTCAAAAATTTAATATTCCTTTTAACAAACCAAAGTTAATTTTTACTTGTAAATTCGAGTTAGAGCTAAGTTCATGCAAATTTTTCATGCAATATTTGTCCCCTCTGGCCTGGAGTAGGAGGGCATGTTTCCACAGTCACCATTAATGCTGCTTTGTGATCAGCTCAGTTGAAAAGTGGAGGAAGATCACCAAAGTCCGATCTACTCTACTCCCTCTCTCTCCCCCTGGTGCTCCCCTCCCCTCCCCGCAATTGAGAAACCCCAACCCAGCCAAAATACTGATCAGCTTCATCCCACTGATGGTATGCAGATTTGAGTGACGGTCTGCCCCAGGAATCTCTGAGTACCTGTTTGGGCAGCACTGTTGCCACCAGATGGATAAATCCAAGTTACATTTTGATACAGTTTAGTACAATATGAAATGAAAAGTCTTGAAATATAAAGTAATATTTTTTTCCGCAATAGGTACTCAGCTTTTTATTGGACTGTTATCATGTTCTTAGTCAAAAATGAAGTGGTATATAATAAGCTGAGTCCTTTAAACCTAATGCATATATTGCATTGATTATGTGCATGTTTACATAATGTTTCCTTGCAAGTGGCATGTATCCTACTCATAGTATCCTACCCATAGCATTTTGCAAAATGATACTGCAATAATATTGGAAGACTCTCTGAAAGCTGCCAAGTCAGAGCTAAATGCTGTACGCACAAAATACACTTAATTTGAGAATGTATTTGAATTTAAAGCAAGGGTAATTTTATGGGTAAGTACACTGAAGGATGAGTCTATCCTGATAGATCACCTCCATGGGATTCATTTCTGATAAAATGATTTTAAAAACTTTTGGTCTTCATTGAGTTCTTCTGTGGAGCCTTGAATACCATTTGTTTATTTCATCAAATACTGCAGTGGATTCTCTGAGGTGATGTCAGTCAAGGGAGCTCTTAGGAAAATGTCTGCTCAACAGCACTGGTATTCTTAACCCACAGCAAAGCCAATTTAATGCTGTAAGAATGGGGTATAAATGTAGTCCGATATTCAACAATAACAACTTGCATTTATTTAGCGCCTTTATTGTAGAAAAATGTCCCAAGGCACTTCGCAGAGCACAATCAGACAAAATTGGATGGCAAGCCAAAGAAGGAGATATTCCTCATGCCGTACTGTTGAACACAATATCGATGCATCAAACAGGTGTTCAAACACTGAAGTAATGAAGTGCCCTCTCTGGTATAATGGCTGGAGCTCACACAACTTCCAAAAGAAGTAATGAACATTGTAAAATAGCCTGATCTACCTATTGATAGATTTTAAGTGTTTGCCATGGACAGACGCCAGTGGGCTTTTGGTTTCCTCTTCAACACAGAACGTTGCTAGCTCTGTGAGCTGAAATGAGGAAGTATTTTGATGTGCCTTGATAATGTAAGAAAGGCATAAAAGTAACTGGAAATGGGTTATCTTGCTTTTTCCTCCCTGTGCGATTACTTGATGTGTTTTATCAAATATTTGTAAATTGAGAGAAGAAAGCCAGCCTGCGATCAATCTGAAGAGAGGAATGGTGTGGAGAAGACACACTCCAACACAATCCTTTGGCTAGTGTCACCTCAGACTATCCGCTGCTGACTTTGCTGAAGGAAATAGGGCACAGCACTTCACAGAAAAGCCCTAACAAAAAAAAAAGTTTTAATGTTGTTATAAAAAATGGAGATGACCAAGTAGGATAGTGCTTATCCATAATTGCCTTCTCTCTTGAACAGTACTGACAGTAATGGTATGCCATCTGTAGTGTTTCTGATGTG
This sequence comes from Heptranchias perlo, assembly GCF_035084215.1. NCBI lineage: Eukaryota > Metazoa > Chordata > Chondrichthyes > Hexanchiformes > Hexanchidae > Heptranchias > Heptranchias perlo. The sequence continues at coordinate 10,087,447 of NC_090357.1, read as the reverse complement.
GGTGTTTCTGTATCCCATCATTGTGGAATTTAGCCTATCTACTTGAGGTCAGCCTATTACTGGCTCACTTTGTACAAACGGCTCCTTGTAGGTATGCCCCAATAACAATAAAATACAAATAGTGCAAGAAATTTTACTCCAAAATACGGCTGACTAAAACTGAAAAGAGTTAATTTTGCTTCAAGAACAGCTGGCAGCTGTTTAATTGGTAACATCTCTTCTGGTCTGGTCTCTAACTGAGAAGGGAAATAATGCAAATTTTAAATATAAGAGCACCAATCTAATAGCATGCAGTCTGGCAGTACTGGTTCAATGGGCCTCTCAAATTTGTAATGTAACAATTGAGCTGGAACAGACCAGGTGGAATAATACAGTTCGTTTCAACTTGCTCTGTTTTTCAGATGAGTCTTCCTTCATATTTTAGTAACTGTAATATAACTGAGTAATGTGCATTGTAAGTTCAGTTGGTTTCTAAGGAGTCTATATTCCAACAACTTCTCATTCCAACTAAAAAAAAATTCTGTTCTTTCTGTTGTCCAAACTTAATCCTAATCAGTAATAGGATAAAATGTGCGTTCTTGTTAATAGTTGCAATGAATTATGCCCCTTTCACAGGTTGTCGGTGCACTGTGTGAATGTTCAGTCAATGTGTAAGTGATGTTGTCACACTAAAATTAACCAGACTCCTCTTGCCATTAATTTCAGCAGGAAGTGTGGAGTTTAAATGCAGTTCCATGCTGTTTCAGAATGATCCCATGTCATTCATAGCTGGCTGATAAAATGCTGCCAAACCATTTCAGACCAACTCTCCATTTCCCACTAAAATGGGTCTGAAATGTGGTCTTGCCAATTATGCTAGTCACACAGAGAAACCACATATGCATTAAAGTTGTATCCCAGGCAGCACAAGAGACTGCATGAGCCCGTGGACAGAGTTTTATTTTTAGTGCTTAATGATTTCCTAAACTCTTGGGAGTAGCGCCCTTTCAGGGAACCCTACCCTCCCGCAATGGTGATTGTGTGATTTTAACCTCTCTCTTTGGTGTTGTATGATGGATGTTCAAAGCTAACCTAACTTAGCACATGTCTGATTAAAACCAATAATTTTAGTGGTTTAGTTCCAGAAGGCACTTTACAAAATAAGCAATTTCAGGCTGTGCAACAGATGTGGATTATGTCACCTAACCTCTAGAAGTCTTTCATAAACTGTAGACCTCCCTTGACTTATTTTATTTGTGCAGACTGTCTTGAGCAATGAGAAAGCATTTAAATCAGCACCATTACCTTCAGCATCCCATGTTTTTTTTAAAAAAAGCTTCATTAGAAAGAATTATTAACTGCAGCGGTCTTTTGTTTCTGCCTTTCTGTTCATTTAATTTTTTTAAATGAACGTCAAGGATTACTGGCTTGGAAGAGTTACTGAGCCAATAGTGTGAGCGAGCTGAATTAACATCACCAGAGAGATGATCATTAACCCAGTGGTGCTCCAGCTTCAGTTGTGCGTGTTAATGCAGCTCCCTCGCACTGACAGGCGCAGTAACTCCAGCATTTCACTACCCCAAGTGTCATCAGTGCTTGCTGCTTTAACAAAGCAAAGAAAAATGATGCTGAGATAAATGATTCTTTTAAACGCTTTCACTTTTTATAAGGGGGATGCAGAGTGCAAAACTAACATTAAATTGGACCCGCTGGAGACACAGTTATCATCTGAGATTGAATATGCCAGTTTATTCCAATTTGTGTTAACTGTGAAATACTGTTGGTACAATCCATAAACTGAGTTTAAAAATAACTGTTCCTATTTAATGTGTTCCAAAATAATGGCTGGTCTCCTATACCTGCATAACTATTTAAAAGAGATTACATTTATTTTTTTGCCAATTGACAGGCAAGTAAAGAATTCTTGCAATTATTAACGTTTAATGAAAATTACATCTTATATTAATAATTTATGCTGAGATTTGTTTGGCATTTTATGCTGACAACTCACTGTAAACATATTTTCAATTCAAGTAAAATATCATACAGAACACTTGGTTTAATCAAAATGAGAGCATCTGCCTTGGAAAACACATTCAGCACAAGGACATGTTTAAAAATGTTCACCTTTTCTGTGTTGGGTTTTACAGCTGCTGTACTATTGCAGATCTATGTTTCAACTCTTGTCATCTGTTTTCACAGCGTTCATGGCACATGCAGGAGTTTCAACTTAAATTGTTTAAAACCAACAATGTTTTTTTGATTCTTTCTGTACGTATTTCCTCATTTTAGAATTAATTTCTATTCCGTGTAATTGGAGTTGCTTTCACATTATATGTAATGTCACAAGCAAGGTGTTAATTCTTGTTCAGGCGCTCCTAACACAGATGAGACAGACCTTTTACAAGCAGTGAATTGGTGTCTCCAAGTGCTTGCTATTTATAAAAGGTAATGCCCATCAATTAGAATTATAGAATCTTACAGCACTGAAGGAGGCCATTCAGCCCATCATGTCTGTGCCAGCTCTTTGAAAGAGAGTTGTGGTTATATAAAAGCGCATCAATATTTCATCTAACCAGTAGTTGGTGGGAGGAGTTTAGCGGTTTGCATTGTTTGTTCACTGCCAGATAGGGCAGATGTGATGCGTTAGTCATCTTATATTCCGAGATATGTCAGAACCATCGTAAAATGGAAATTTAAATTTGCAGAATGGGCAAGCTGACCGTGTCACCTTCTGTTCGCCCACCCCCCCCACCCCCCCCCGAAACTCCTGCTGTGCAGCTATTTTCACGTTCATTTTTTTATTTGAATAAGTCTTGGATCAATTTCATGATTCCTTTTTTCCCTATTAGATCAAAGACACACCCCGATCATTTGTGTAACAGTGTTTTCTAGTTCGGGTGATGGCTTTTTCAACAAATGTCTTATGAATATCCCACTGAGATGTGGTAATTTAACAAAAGGCATCATGAGCTTTTCAGTAATGATTGTGCTATACGAGTAGCAGGGGACAACTGCCAAAACCTGGACGTCTGTGGAGGATTTGTGAGGCTAGTGTGGGAATTTTACAGCAAGTGTTGAGCAAAAGTACAAAACAAACTTGGGGCAAGTTATTTTATATTTTATACTTCACAATTCAAACTGAAATACTCGTGTTTGGCTAAACACTCAGTATGGTTTCTAGGCGTTAACTTGCAATTATATTCGTAGGGGAGTCAAGAAAAGTGGCTGATTTGCCAAAAATATTATTTAATGGAGCATCACCAATTACATGCAACATTCTTGTATTCTTGTCAAACAAAATTTAAGAAGATAGCTTGTACAATCCTGGTGGCACTAAGTCTTAATGTGTAGTTCTGTGTTTAAAATCTTAAATTTTTTGACGTGCCAAAATTCTGTTGCTCCTCTCATTATGCATAAAGCGTTATTTCATGGCTTCCAAGCTTCAGGGTTGTGTAGCTGAGATTCAACCCATTGACAACAATGGAACAGTCGCCAGAAAACCACGAGACCGATGCAAACTTGGCAGTGAAATTGCAAGTTTAGATTCAGGAATTTGAAACCTTTGAATTTTTATTTAACAAGGATTCATTCCATCGCACAACAGAATTTTAATTGAGTTCCGTCATTAATCTAGATTGAGAAGTTACTGTAAATGTTGCCAATAGGCTGCGTGATTGAATTGTCACTGTATTGATCAAACCAATATATCATACTGCACCATCAGTGTATTAAAGTGACCACAGACCATGATGTGCTCATGGTGCAAATTGAGATAAGAACGTTCTCAGTACTAAACAGAGACGATTCTTTAAGAAGCATTTTTCTCAGTCACTGTAACAGTACTTGAATTAATTCAAATTGTAATTGGCATGAGGAAGTTAATAATAAATCTTAAATAAAAATGTTTAAAAGCACCATCCCTTACATTGGCACATGTTTTTCCTTCATAAAGGAGCTTGTTTAAATGGGTTATCTTTGAGGATACGTCTTGTTGAAAATACCTCCCTGTTTTCAGAAAAAATTATGTCATGTCGATTCTGTAGAGTTAGATGAGGGTTGTGTTTGGACATATTATGCTTTCTGTCCACTTCTCCTAATATGCCACAGGTCAGTACTAATACCATAATAGTCACTGACTCTGAAGTGGATGAAGGGTACCTATGGTGACCAAGTCCTTTTTTTTGCCCTCCATTTCTACCACCCCCACCCCTGGTGGAACAGTCTGATTTCCAGCCCTGTGTCTTTCCATGATGGCACTGCTGAAATTGCGATCTCCAGTGTGGGAAAAACACACTGTTTCCTGCCATAATGTGATCTTTCATTGATTTTTTTTTTACATATTTCCCATCTCTGTGGCGCGTCTCTAAGCTAATACCATCTCATCACACTTAGGTGTTCTGCTGCATTGAATTGCTCACTAAATATGATTTTGATGTCAAGCCTATATTTTGTCGTAGAACATCTTAACACAAGCCCGTAACAACTAAGAACGCCATTAGCAGTGTATGTGCATAGTAACTATTTTAATATCTGAGAAAAGTTGTAGAAAGCGCAAGGGAGGACATTAAAAAACCATTTGGGATTTATCTACTATCTGCTTAAGATTGCTTTCCATTTGGTCAGTGTTAGATGAAGCCTGATGGCATTTCCGTTTTATATTATACAGTTTTTGACATGATGGAGAATGGGATGTAGGGGGACGGGGAACTCTGTTGAAAAAAGCCATCACACGAGCCAAAGAAATTAGAATTTGTTTTTATTTACAACATTTTCTTTTTTTTTTAGTTTTTGTGATTTCATGTGAAAAATGTTGTGTATTTCATTTGTGTTTTTATTCATTTTTTCCTTTTTACCATCTAGATGCACCCACTACTACCCCACCTCCCACTACAACCACCACTACTACCACAACCATCCCCACCATCACTGAAGGTACAGTACCCACATACCATCTTGCTTTTGCCCTCAATGCTACTCTTGGATTTATTTGTTTTTGTTACGTTGGAAGATGAACAGCAGTTTGTGAGAGTCTAAACTGTACCCCACTGATAAGAGCTTCAGGGTGCAAATTGAAATGTCATCTCACAGGAATAAATTTCCTGATAGTGTGGCTGTTAGTTTTGTATTGGCAGATTGAGATCTCCTGACTGCTGCGTGCTTGTGGTATCAGTGGAAAGATGCTCAATCCTTTGTAAAATACTGTGTACCTTTTCCAATACAGGATCATTTTATATTTTTTTTTAAATTGCTTTCTTTGGTCTAGCATTTTTACAAGCCCTCTCTGCTAAAGGGTTTATTTTTTTACCAGCCCATTGTGCCTGCTACAGCATTGTTACTAGTTATGTAGTTTCAATACTGGGGAATCCTGACAAAAGCAGGATTCAGCTAATCTTTTAGTGAAGACTTACAACATCAAATAGGTATCAGCATAGAGAATTAACCTTGAAACTTGCCCAGTTTCATAAACACATTTTTTTCAAACTGAAGTACAGGAGTCAGCTGGTGAGAAGAAAGACAATTGCAAATTTTTTTATGTTAAAAAGGGTTGCTGTCTTAATGAAAATATGCTTTTCCAACATTTGGACATGAAGGGAAGCCGGGCAACCTGTTATCACTTCCCTTGTGTGAGGGGCACATAGCACAGTGATTCATTCCAATGCATTTCATGTCATTGTATTGTATGTGTAATAAACAAAAAGGTTTGTAAAGCACCTCCTCATACAAACCGCCCACAAAATTAGGTGATAATGGATTCAAACTAGTCAGAATAGGCTTGAGGGCAAAGGGGTGGGTTCAGCTATATATTGTAATTCATGATATAGTTATCAGTGCCAAGAATATTCATGAGACAATCTAATTTAATTGATATTTTAAATTGATTTGCCACAATTAGCAACTGGCCCCATGACATAACCAAGCAATGGATGTGATCATCAGATGTTGTGGGTTTTTTGTTCAGCGAGTGGCATAAAAACAGCCCGAAAGAGGATAAACAAAATCTGACTCTGTTCTGTAAAAAGTATCTGCAGTGTGCTACAGGCCACTAACACATTAAAGGGTTACGGCGATGCCATAAACTGTAAGGAATGATGTTGGAGTGTTCTGCCAACATGCTCCCAACCCCATGCTGCATTGTTGCCTTCTAATACACTCCAACCTGTTCTTATTATACAGAAGCAGCTCATGGGACTGCTTTCATCTGTTTACAGCAAGAGGTTTATTTTGACTCTATTGAGTGTTGAGGCAGACTCTCATAATCAAATCGCTCTATACAGATGAGAGAGATTGTATTGCATGCCTAAAGCTGCATCAGTATGATTTCATACGCACGTTACAGGGAATTAACATGTTCTGTATATACAGTATTGTAGAATAGCTAGTCTTGCTTCTTAAGAAGTGATGCAAACTGCAGATCCAATGTAATTAAAACCCCAATCCAACACATGTCCAAATTTGGCCATTGTAAACAATTTTACAACACCAAGTTATAGTCCAGCAATTTTATTTTAAATTCACAAGCTTTCGGAGGCTTCCTCCTTCCTCAGGTGAACGTTGTTGGAAATGTGGAAATTTTCCAACAACATTCACCTGAGGAAGGAGGAAGCCTCCGAAAGCTTGTGAATTTAAAATAAAATTGCTGGACTATAACTTGGTGTTGTAAAATTGTTTACAATTGTCAACCCCAGTCCATCACCGGCATCTCCACATCAAATTTGGCCAGATAATGCTCCAAGTTGCAGGCAAACATGATGAGTTCCACACTGTATAGTCTTGTAGTAGCTGGGGTGGATTTCCAGCTGCCAAGTCTACCTGCTCACTGATAATTGGGAAACATCAGCAACAGAATCTGAGGAAGACACCCTGGGCTCGATTTTAGGATCGTGTTTCCGGCGGGTTCCCAGCGGGGTGGCCCCGAAAATCCCGATCTCCGGTCACGTGACCGGATCGCGACGAAATCCCGGCCACTTCCGGGTACCGTGCTGACGTGCGGGGCTGCGCACGCAAGCCCCGCTGGTGGGCATCCCGCAGGCAATTAAAGCCAGCGGGGTTCCACTTGAGAGTACTTACCTTGCTCGTTGTGGTCAGTTAATGAGCTGAAGCAGCTGTCAAAAGAGGAAGTGTGGGATTTTCGGTTCAAGGCAGTGAGTTTCCCACACTGGGGGAAACAGTCTCCCTCCAACCAGGCGTGTTGCAGCCAGCAGCCTGTGGCAGGTGCCAAGGTGCGCTCCACGGGGGAGAGCCCTCACCCACGCAGGAGGCCACCGCGTCACATAGGGCAACCCCTGCCCTCCACCACCCCCCGCCAAGCCAGAGGACAGACCGACACGAAACCGCAGCCCCAGTCCGAGGAACCACACACCTACCCTGCACAACCCCTCAGACCAACACCTGCCAGTTGGGTGGTGTGTGGAGACCCTCGGAGGACGAAGAGCATGACCAGCACCAGCAGCCTCGCAGTCCACGCCGTCCGCCGCAGAGACGTGGATCCCCCCAACACGGTGTTGTTGCACGCCCACCTGCACAGCAGGAGGGAGGGCTACCGCAGAGAGAGACGCGTCGCAGAGGGCACTACCCTCGCCACAGGGTCCACAGACCGAGGCGCAGCTCCCCGGACCTCTCCGAGCAGCAGTGCACAGGGAGGCGCAGATTCGCTTGACATGTAGTCGTGGAGATCTGCAGCCTCTTTCATGCCGAGCTGCTCCTGGCTGGCCCCAGCACCAACTGCTTACCTGTCGCTGGCAAAGTCACCACTGCCCTCCACACCTTCTCCTCCGCATCCTTCCAGGGTGCAGCCGGCTACACCGCCGATGTCTCTCAGTCGTCTGCGCGGACGAGCCCTGCAAATACACCTGCACCTACTCTGCAGTAACACGATGGGTGGCATCAGTGGTGGGTCCTCATAGTGATACCCAGGAGCGGGCATTATTGGACACAACGGACAGGATTCGCGGAGACATGGCAGTGGTGGTGTCAAGATAATGTGTGCTGTTTGTTGCTCTGAAATTCAATATGGGTAACACCCATGACAAACCCTCAGACACCCTTGTGCATCCCCTTCATGGTGACGAGACGTTTGCCTTACGCTGCCTACTGCACATATGTGATGCATGCCCTGTGGCTGCAGCACAGGTGGTGGCAGGTTGAGTGAGGCTGGCCGTGAGGGAGATGCACGAGAGGGTGAGTATGGGATGGAGCAATGAGATTGTATGAGGAGTGGGTTGCGTGTTAGTGGCAGGGTGAGTACTGGCGAGGTGAGTAGGTGGAGGTAAGATGAGGATGGGGTGTGAGTGGGTATGAAGGGTGATGTGACAGAATAGTGTTGGCGGTGCCGAAGGAGATGTGGGGTGGGGGCAGTGTTGTGGCAGACGGAGTGTAGGGGAAAGACTTCGTGTTCTCACTGTGGCTGACCTACTGCGGTCATTGCAGCGCCTCCTGCACTGTATGCAGGTGGGCGATATGTTGGTGGCGCAGGTGACCCCCTCTGCCACCTCGAGCCAGGCCTTCTTGGTGGCAGAGGCAGGCCGCTTCCTCCCGCCCGCCGGGGGGAAGATCTGTGTCCTCCCCCTCCTCCTCACCCCATCTGATGATACCTGGGGTGAGGCATCATTAAACTGGGAGCAGCCTTCCCCCTGGGCTGCTCCATGCTGCAATTTGTCCCATTGGTTGCAGCATCTGTCAGTGGAGGACTGCCCCTTTAACTAGAGAGCCTCCAGCTGACAGATCGTACTGCGCATGCGCAGCCCGACCGACGCGCAGGCCAGCGCCGTGGACCCCGGAGGAGCAGGTAATTGATTCCTATTAGTGGGTTGCCTGCTACGATCGCGTGGGCAACCCACTAATTTCGCCGAGCGTGTTGACCACGCTCCCGGAGGACCACCCGCTGGGAACCCGCAGGCCTGCTAAATTCGGGCCCCCTGTGTCTGTTGACCTCTCAAACAGAGGATCACACTTTTGTGAGCAATTTCTGTACTGGGAAATGGCGCAAATTTGCAATTTTCCTTTGAGAGCAGTTGGATTTCCTTTTTAAATAATCCCTGAAAATTGAAGGCGAGGGTTTTTGGAGTGGTGGGCTAAAATTTCTGTGGCTCCATAGAATAAATACACGATTAATTTGATCCTTTTGTAAATTTAAATCATACAATTTGTTAAATGTTATTGGGGTTTTCCCTTAACATTAAAGAGACTGCAAAAGCATTTCTTTGAAAGGGAGAACATTTAGATCAATTGTGTACAAATTCAGTCTGTGTACCTATATATAAACAAGGTTGATAGTCTTTAACATAATTGCTATCTGATGGTTATCCTTGATGAGTGCCCATTAGGAAACCATTGCAAAAGGGATCATGCCATGTGGACATCTGCAGAGCAATTTCACAGCCATTACAGAAAACTTATTATACATTAAAATTGATTTTTTTTGCATTTATCCATTGGCAGGCTTCTGGTCAGAGCTGTCCCAATTGTTCCCATTTACTAGCAATAAGTAAACTTATTTAATCTTGTGTGTATACAGTAATTATTTCTAAACTAACCTCTATGGGGGACTGCCTTTCATCGCAGCTTGGAATCTTGCAGCACAGAAGGAGGCCACTCGGCCCATTGTGCCTGTGCCGGCTCTTGGAAAGAACAATCCGATTAGACCCACTCCCCTGCTCTTTCCTCATACCCCCGTAAATTTCTCCCCTTCAAATATTTATCCAATTCCCTATTGAAAGTTACTATTATGAATAGATTTTTAAAATAATTTTATGACAAAATATCTTTTTTTTAAAAAGTCAAAACTTAAGGAAAGTTTTTTAAAATACAGTGATAGGTAAAAACCCAATCCTCGTACACTAAGGGTTGACTGAGTAACAGGGAAGCCAAGATAGACCGAGAGGTTGGGATTAGGTGAGATCAAGCTTGGGTTTCAACTGCGTTCAGTGCAATCTACTGTTTGTTTTCCTCCATTTCCCCATCGCTTGATGTCAGAAAAGATGGAAGACAAAGAAAATCTCCGGTATTTTCCTGTTGCCACAGCGATCCTTCAGTTCAAGCGTTCTCGGTTCAGCTGATATCCTGGGCGCAGATCAGAAGGTTGTGCAAGCCTGGAAGTTTCATTCCAAGCCAAGTACATAATAATACCACCTGGCACTGCTTATCGGCAGATCCTGCAGCAAGCTGATGGCAGCTGAGTAGCCTGGAAGGCCAAAATGGTAATTATTAGCAAAGGAAGGGGTTAGGTTTAGTTTAAATCTTCAGTATCTTAAATGTTTTTAATGTCCCCTCTGTGGATGCGTTATTGCTCTGAAAGTATTTCTTCCAAAGTTATCTTTTGAAGGCTCTGAAACATCCAACTGCCCTCTCAGGTCCCCAAGTTGAAGTACTTTATATATATCTTGGCGCCGTACAGGAGCTCAGTGTTCCTGTTTGATGTGGGCGGTTTGTCTAAGTTATGAATTTCCCTACATGAGTTTGTCTGCCAGCTGGTGCTGTACTCTTCTTATTTAGACATCCTCTGCCATTGCAGCAGGCTCTGTGGAATCGAACAGCCCTTTCTCTGAACGAGTTTTCATTTGCTTATTCTACTGCAGAGTTCAACATTCATCATGCATTTGTCTTTAGTGCAGGTAAAGTTAGGGGGGCTGTGTTTAACCACAGTGTTTTTGCAGTTTTTTTTAAAAAAGAGGATACCATTAAAATAGTTTTCTAACCAATGTTTTTGGTTAGAGTATTCATGCTGCACACTTTTTTCCCTTTCTTCAGTCAGTGCAGGTAAACCAAGAGTGATACTGCAGTATAATAGGATATCAAGGCAGCCATCCTGAGAACATTAACCATAGAAATGCTCTTTTTCGTTCTCTCTGGTGTGATGAGATTTTCTTTTAAAGTGATATCCTGTTCCAGTGAAAGAGTCGGCTGTTTGCATGGCATTAGTAATTGCCTCCTGAAGCTCTGATAGTCTGCAGCTGATTGAATGCTCAGACCTTCCAATAAATCCTTATTGCTATTGGACTGTAGTACTATATTTGAAGATGAATAATTTTTGCTGAAAAAGATTCACCAGTTATTTGCCATTTTCTCCTTAATGCTGCAAAGACCAAATGCAACCAGATCAATTTAAATTAAATCTTTGGTTTACTTTTTCAAGCAATAGATATTCATTATAATCACTGAGGGTAATTTATGAAATTGATTCCCTCCCTGTTTAACACAAACTGCTGTTCTCATCCAATTCTTGCGGCCTGCATAAATTCTTTATATATTTACTGCGGACAGGCACAGTGCAGTTTGCATTGTGTCGCTTTGTTTCTTTTATCCTATAAATATCCTGCATCACATTTCAAATTCTGACCAGCTTTTCTGTTTCTCTTCTGATTATCATTTACGAGTTCCTGCAGGATATGCATTGACTTATTTGTCCTTGTCACCTACTTCATTATGAACAAGAATGTTATGACAGGATAATTTTGTGCTTTTTAAGATTGCAGCAATTCATATGTGTCTTTGAAAATCGTACTGTCAAAGCACTCTTCTGTGAGGAGTGGTTATTTTTGCAGCCGCAAAACACTTCACAATTTTGTTGGTCCAAGATTGGAAGGAGTAAAACATACCTTTTTTTTAAAAAAAAATTATTGTCATAATAAATTGCTTTTGATTTATGGCACATTCATTCAGTGTCCTTGTGTTGAGAATAATAGGATTCAGAATTGTGAGTCTTTTGGTTGAAGCTTTTCAAATTCAGCCTAGGCTGCTTCTCATATAGTGTTCCATTAATCTGGATCTGCTGAAACTACTACTTATGCAAGCAGAAGCCCCAAATAAAGAAACCCTTAACAGTGATACAAATTGAATTGTGCGGGCAGCAGAGCATGGTCGTGTACTGTGTCGTAGAGAGAGAATAGAAATTCACTTCTTCAGGTCCCAATCTCGGCTGTTGTGATGAGGAGACACGAAATGGAAGGTAGGTACTTCAGAGGAGGGGAAACTGGAGGAAGACTCAACCAGAGCTGCTGACTTGAACCTATTAGCAGCCACCACCATTGGTGGAGTCCTGGAACCAGGCTCCTACATGCTTGCCTGTCTCCTTGACCATATTACAGGGCATGAGAGGATGTGGATAAAACAACATTTGCATATATTTTGTACACTTCTAGAGTTTATTTACTTCTGTTTTGAAGCAAAGCTGGAAGAATTATTTTTTTGAGTTTCTGTTTTAGGACCAGTTGGTGGTCTTCACTGTGCTGAAGAAGCAACTCATACAATTACGTCTCCAAAGAGCAGTACTTCCTTGATTATAGCACTGAAAGATCATAGCTTTTGGTGAAGGTCATGTATTTGGCTGTGAAAGTATCAAAGCCCATAGTTTGTATATAGTGGGTATTGTTAGATTGATGGTCCTTTGGTCAAACCAAAATCTCTAAATTCCATGAAACGACGTGTTCTTCCAGCTCTGTTCAAAATAATAACCTTGATCTTAAATCCACATGCTGTGTAAAAAGTTCTCAAACTATAAAACAAAATGTATAAGCAAAAGCCTGCCTGGGGCTCAAGTGATTGGCATGTACAAGAGCTGATGTTTGCCAGTGATGAAGATGCGATTCATTATCCTTGAAAGGGATGGATAAACAGTGAGACTTCCATTTTATTGACGCATTGAGGACAGATGTGATCTATTCTATCTTTTTTTTTAAAACTATAAATGCAACTCATCACTCAATGCTCAAAAGCATGCTAATTAACTGTTTTGCAATTAATGATGCTTTACAGCTATTAAATGAAATATCTATTTAAAACTTAAATACCAATGTGATAATCCTATTCCGCATACTTCTGACCAAGTGCAGAAAGCCTGCTGCTCTAGTTGGTTAACTTTATGGATTCTTGCTGTATCCCCGCATTAATATTTCTGGGTCTATACCTGTAATGCTGCACTGAACGCATACTAACAAGACATGAAATATGTAGACAATGCAGTTTATTACAAATTCTGTTCATACCTGGTTAGTAATTGTCGTTCAGATTTCATTTGTGTTTAAAGTTTTTTTTTCATTATTAAATTAAACCAAGCAAAATACATTCTCTAAATCTAATCTGCTTAAAAAAGGATTGATTTTCAAGGAGAGAGAATTAATATTTAGGATAGATTTTCATGCATAGGCTTATATAAGTCATTTGTAATTTATCCTATTATTTTGATGAAGTTCTGAAATAACCAAATGCAGCATGCTAAATTATTCCAAAATGTTTTTTTTTTAAATGAATGCCTCCAGGGAACCCAAATATTACCTCACCCATTACATAGAACAATACTGCAGGATGCTCTATGAAAAGTCATCCGCCTTCAAAAAGTTTTTTTTTTCATTTTCCAAATGACGCATGTAACAGAATCCCTATTTAATAAGTGTTTCTTTCAGCAAAATTTCGAATATGTTCACAGCATATTTTGCAGCATCCCCAGATAAATTGCCCCGACCATTATCCTTTTAAATCTAGAATAATTTTAACATTTTAGCACCATTTGAACTCTGTGATAGAGAAGGTTGTTGCTTCACAGGCAATCTGTTGAGTCCCCACTTTTATCTGATCCATTTCTGTGCACTTCATGATCTTGAAGGGGTGCACGTTAGATTGCACAATCACTGTGATGGGGACACACAAGTGATATTGTCTCTGGAAAGCGACATCAGACCTAAAGCTCTGTTTTCACTCAGTTGCTTTTTCCCTCTGACGGCCTGATTATTTTTTTTTTAATTACCTTTATTCAAAAGCTTTTTCTCTATCATGCACAAATCCAAATAGAGTGTCTTGTGTGCTAACCACAGACATAAATGTGTTCTTTAAATTAATATTTCAAACTGATTTCAATTTTTGTTGAAAATAAATACATTATCAATGATAAGATTAAAGTTTTCTAAGATTAGGTAAATAACCAGACATATTTGAAATTGTTAAGCTTGATCTGAAAAAAAAATGGACACTTCTAAATAATTCAGTAACTTATTCAGACCACAGCATAATCAGTTGAACCTTACAGAAGGATGTGTCTTAACTGAATGTTTAACATGCTTCTGACATTCTTTGGATTGTCAAAGTACAGAAGTTTTTTCAAGTGACATTTTTAAAACAAGAATTTCACCTAACTTAACTCATCTCCCGAGAGCATATGAAAATTCAATCACAGCTGGAAGCTGGAAAACTGTCAACAGATGCTCTTATCAATAACTTAAAAGAGAATGCAAGTGTAGAGAGGCATGCTTTACATTGAAAGTCTATGTAAGTTTAAAGAAAAGTCAACTTAAGAGTCCTACCTTATAGGAGATACTAAATCCCCCCCCCCCCCACCTCCCCAAAACAAGATACTGACGTGTCCTGGAGTACAGTTCCACAGGTGGCAGCAATAATAGTACCTCCCCCAAGTAGCCTGTCCTCATGCATGATTATTTATGTGAGTGTTGGCAGGCTATTTGAATATGAATGGCATCACAGTTGCGCCTGATCCTGTCCTTATCCTCTACATGCTTCACAACAGGAGTCACAAGATAGCAAAAAATGGGAGCTGGAACTGATTTCCCCCCTCCCTCCCCAATCTCAAGCCCACGCACACTGAGGGCAATTTTAGTGCCCAAGCAGCACCCTGGCTGAGATCAGTTAACCCAGCAAAGACCACGGTTCTAACCTTCCTGGTCTATATAGATCAGTTCCACAGTGCCTTAACAACGAAGTTGTCTGGAGGAGCTCTGGAGTATGAAATTGTAAGTAATTACTCTAACACTGTGGGGAAGCACTATTCCAGGCCATCAGCTTTGTGAGTGAATTGCCAGACAGCGGTAGTCCTATAAGAAGCAATACAAACTGGTGCCCTTTCTGCTTTTGGATATCAATTAGAAGGTCTGTAAACCTGGAAAATTCAATATGAACTAAAAGCAAGATACTGCAGATATGGAAATCCAAAACAAATACAGAAAATGCTAGAGACGCTCGGCAAGTCTGGCAGCATCTGTGGAGAGAACAGCCAAGTTGGCATTTCAGCTATGGACCCTTCATCAGAACTGGTCACAAGATAGCGATCAGGAATGGAAGCTATAGCTGATTCTCTTTCTCCCCCCACCCCCATACTTCATGGAGTTCTGACGAAGGAGCCACACCTGAAACATGCCTGTTCTGTCCAGATGCTGCCCAACCTGCCAGAGTGTTCCCAGCATTTTCTGTTTTTGTTTGAGAAATTCAGTACAGATATGCACAGAGGTATCCAGTGGTTCTGAAGTTTTCAAACTTGGTCACCTTCCAATTGATATTCTGCAGTAGAAAGGCAGCTGATGTACACAGTTCCTTCTGGAAGCACTTTCTGATGGGCCACATTGCTGAGTGGCTCCCAAGCGAGTTAGTGAGTAGCTGCCCACCAAGGGCAACTGCATTAAATAGACCTCCTACAAGGCAGGATATATTTTAGACCGATCTAGATGAGAGTAATTTACATTTAAAATATTATTTTCCCCCAACCCACACACACTTAAAATGTTTCAATTAGCTCTGCCTCAAATCCAAATGTCAAAATTAATCTGGTCAGTGTATAATGGTTTGTTAAGAAGGATCTGTGCAGTTGATCCTATACAGCCAGTATCTCTGCCAAAGTTAGTGAACTGCTTTTAAAAATCTAAGTATTATAGTGGACACACACCCCATAATTAGAGCTCACATTAACACTGGTAAAAATCCCTTTGCTTTTATTACTTGTATGTCTTTCAAAAATGGGCACCAATACCTTGCATTCTCAATAAATGTTATTAAAATCTATTAGGAACAGAAAATATTATTAAAATTGATCAGTTATAATGCATTATATATTGCTTTCATAATACGCAGCACACATGGTAATATGACATATACTTTTAAGGATAGTTCTCCAATAACTTGATTAAACCAGGTGAATTGTTGCCAAAACCTGGGCAGCAATTTCCTATAATCAACTTCTGGTATTTTTTTAAAAATCAGAGTCAACAGAATCCTATGAGATCAGTCAGTTCAGTATCTCCCACTTGCCCTTCACTATTTCATTTCCTGGTGTCAAGGTAGATATCAATTGACCTGCAGTAACAGCATCACTGAAGGCTTAACAATTGTGCCCCAATTGCTGCAGGATTATCTTCTTTTCATTATCAGAAAATAATTCCAGTTTTCACCAGACGTAATTAATTTCACATTTTCACACTTTTGAAAAGTAAAGTTTTTGAAACCACACTGTGTATATCTGTAAAGATCGTAAATTAAAATGACATTTTTCACAGCTGTTCATTTTGCCCAAAAGCACACAGTTTTAGGGAATGCAAATTTGTTTTATTTTTGCCCTCATGGAGGGCAATTAAGTTCTGATATTTTTTGTCTAAATCTTGTCTCCCGTAACACACCTTATTTTCTACCTGGGTTTTGACTGTTGAAAACATTAGCTTCTTAACCTAATATTTCACTAAATTGTCCCTTTCCCAAGGAGCATTTGTATTCTGTAAATGTATAGATCGATTTCCACAGCCCTAGTAGTAGTGTTTGAAGGGCAATGTTATTTTATTATTCTTTCACTTCACCGGTCACAAATGAGCAGATCCCTTCTTCCTTCACTCCCCCCCCCTCCCCCTCCCCTTAAGGTTCCTTGATCATTTTCCTGTGTGACAGACATGAAAACACATGGACTTTGAAATTACACAGGGTAATAGCATACAAATGGTTCATGTGTTTGTCTGAAATTTCTTCTCTGTTGTAGTAAAGTCTTTTTAAAAAAAAATACTTTTTACACTTCCACTAAAATAGCAAACAAAACAACTTCAGATGAATGCATTCAGCATTATCACATTGTTATCTCACAGGGTAATTTCAAAGCCTTAAAAAAATAGAAGACATCAAACTGCTGTCTTGTTAAATAGGAGAGCGATGCATCTGCTAAGTCTTTCCCTTTCCCTTGATAGGTCTATGAAGTGATTTGAGTTGTGCCTGTAACTTGAGGCATCATTAGAATCTGGTAACATCAGTTTACCATTTGGTAGTGTACATGAAAAGAAAATCTTACAAAGTCTTCAGGCTTCAGGCCAGTCACAAGGTGTTAACTGGCCAGTCAACGCAATTAGTCACCAGGCCAAGAGGTGTTAAATGACCAGCAATAATTATTAGCTGTTAAGTGGGAGGAAGGGCTACTTGTCTCCAGCAAAGTGGTGGGGGAAGAAACAGAGGGGTTCCAATCGAACTGGGCTTGGTAGGTCGGGCCGTACCTTCACCCAGGCAGGACAAGTCATCATCTCCTCCTCCACAGTCTTCACCCAGGCAGTTTGCCTGACCTGGGCAAGTCACTGGGGTGTTGTTATTTTAAAACTTAGTCCCCCTTACACACAGGCGCACGCACGCACGCACGCACGCACGCACACACACACACACACACACACAGTCCTGTCTTCACCCCTCTTCCCTCTCCTCACCAGGGGCAGCAGCAACAACCAACAGAAGGTAATCCTTCTGAAAGTTAGCCCCATCCTCCCACTTCTTCAACCTCTTGTAGAACAGAGTAATACAGAAAAGCCCTAGTCTAACCGTAAAGAAGTGTTCAGACTGGTGCATTGTTTGTTTCCGGAGATGATTTCGAAAATTCTATTCGCTTTGGACTTTGTTTTTGTTCACGTTTGTTAAATTTCCCCAATACAGCTAATTGGCAGCTTTAAGATTTGTGGCTGTAACTAGGAAAAAGGAACCTATAACCTAGTTTTTAAAGAACGATTTATGTGTGCACTTGAAATCTATACAGACCTTAGAGCCAACACAGCGTTGAATAACTGTTCCATCAATTTGTAATCCCATACCTCAAGAAACTTTATCTGACCAGCCGGGCTAAAATTGATCTGAGTCAACATCTGCCTCGTTGAATTAAAGCTGCAATATGTTATTGTTCAAAGTAGTGTTTGAATGGATTTTTTTCCTAATGTAAAAGTTTATTTCTTTAAATGAAGTAATATAACCGCAGGGGAGAATAGATTTGACCGAACATGAAATGCAGCATTCTTGTTTTGGGCCATGTGTCGTCAAGTAAGACAAGTCAGTCGGAAGGGATTGATAGATGAAATCTTCAGGATAATGTATTAAATTAGAAGTGATAAAATATGGCTTTTGCTGAATGTCGAAGGTATTTTGGAAAAATGCTGAGAACCAGGCGGTTCTGGTCCTTCCTCGCCCAAAGGAGACAGCACTGAGGTAGAAAGCCAACTAAATTAGGAACTGTCCTCCCAGTTTTTTAATTAATTGTTATAAAAATATTAATATTTAAAATCTAATGTATTCAGGAGAAAAAATATTTTTAAAAATTCACTTAACCATTTAGGAAATTTTTCTTTGTTTACTTTTTCTCTTTTTGCGCAATGACTTATCTTTCATAAGCTACAAAATGTACTGCCTCACCTTTTCCCTCCCCCAGCTTGAAGTGTGCTAGAATATTAGAATAGGTTGCTAGTGTACCAGTCAACTTGATTCCTATCATTAACTTCTTCTAATAAAATGCAGTGCTACATGAAAAGACCAAAGATGTTGAAGAAATGGTCATACACGTTCATTCTTTTTCTTTCTTTAAAATGAAAGAACTGCATTTTAACTGGAACAGTGAATAAGAAGTGATTTGATCCTATGTTTGTGCTGATCAGCTGGTTTTAATGTAATCATTGCAACCATTATTAATCATTGTTGCCTTGACAACTGCAGTTTAGTGTATCATGTGACTGGGTCTTTAAGATGAGACAATCATTCACTGGCTTCTTTTTATTTACAGCTTGAGGTTTTTTTTCCCCACTTGTTAGAAATTTTTTAACAATCTAATTGTTGCTTGTTGTCATGGAATTTCTTGAATGCTTGTTTACGTTTCTATTCCATTTTTCCCATTCCTGTGCATGCTGCTCCTACTGTTTCTTCCCTTCCTCAAATCATCTGTTCCCTGTGTGTAGCCACATCGCCGACGACAGAACCATCAGCTCACGGTTGGTAAAACTTGATGTTTATTTAGCCAGTTTGTTTTGTGGCAAGACAAGCCTTGGAGGGGGAGGTTGGGTCAGATGCATCCAAATACCAGGCATGCTCTCTGGTTTCTTAAGCGTCTGATTGATTACTACCATGAATGTAGAGTTTCTTCACTTAAAATTGACCTCTTGATCCTTCTAATTTACCCTGCCCTCAAAATGTTCATATTTAATCAGATAAACATTAGTTCTGAAACTAAGGGTGTCACTACATGACTGGTATCTGTATAGAGTGACAAGGGTCAGGCAGATCTAAGTTATACTGCCAGTTCCTGCATTGCTCTCTGTCCAGGCACAAAGGAGCACACTCAGCAGCTGTAGAATGCTGGTTAAATTTACGATTGCTGAAGAACTGACTGGAGCTTTGGCTCTTTCCCAACAATGGAAACTTTTAAATTTGGCTTTGCACTGGACTGCAATTACGTGGCACGCAATGTGAAGGCCAAGAGCTGTGAGACTGCCTCCAAAAGGCGGTTTCATAACTGTTGCCACAATGCACACTGAAGGCAGATCGCTCACCTCTCTAGGTATATTACTGATTTTTGCACCTAGGTGAAGCTGTTTCAAAGGTTCAGTCAGGCTAAAGCAGTAACTGGCCTCCCAAGATCCTGTGTCACAGTTTTCCTTTCTTTTAAAATGTCTGCAAGATTTTTTTTAAAGTTGCATCTTTCTGCTAATGCTTAATTATTGCCTGAAGCAATGGTCTGCATTGATGACTGGTGGAGCTATTTGATTATAAAGCGTATGAAAATAAAGTAATGTTGAAGGCCTTGGGTTCCTTAATAGTCACTACACCAACCCTACTTATTCATAATAACTGAATAATTAATATTTGACTGCAGATTGCCAATTGAAATAGAATGGGGAAAATAAACCATTTACAAAATGGTGGCCTTCTTGTTTACAAAAAATTATGACTCTTCACATTGGTTTTAAGGAATTCGATATATAGTCTCAAGTACTGTTAAAATAGAAATAATAATTATCCAAGGTAAACTTCCCTTTTTGCTTTGAAAGAAAAACAAAATTTGACTATCCCAAAACCAACACTGTGTAAAACTGCGATTTAACCAGGTCCTGCGAAGCATTCAGGGCTTCAGAATCGGCAACTCTTCCGGAGCTTGTTGAAGATTAGGTATCAACAATTTTAATAATGCCACTGATACAATGAACCGATGTCAAGAATGAACAGTCTTGCCATTTGTTGCATGGGGAAAACATCTGGCGAGGGGATTATAGGGTGTTTGGTAGTCAATGGCAACGCAATATTGGTATAAATCTATTCTTCGTTTTTAGTTGGATGTAAAGTCAGCTGTTTTTCCACAATGCCTTTTTTTTTTATAAGAACATCCCATGGTTTAGCTGGAGTTGCCAATAATCATTGTGCCAGTTGACAAATACCAACACAATGCTGCACTTCACCAATAGGAAGGGAGGGAGGGCTATTGTCTTCCAATATTCAGTGCCTTGATCCCCAGTCACCTGAGTCTATGGCATGAATTGTTTTATTCTCCCTTCCCAAAATGATACTGAACCAAAGGCTGCACCTGAATGTCTCACTTTAAGGCTTGTTTTGCCACTCAGATGACGTTTATTATTTTCAGAAACAGCACGATGTTTTGATGCAGACACTGCTTGTGTTATTAGTCCACAGCTGTGTAGTTTAATTTTGGTGTGTCTGTAGGAGGTAGGCTTGTGTTTTTAACTCCTACTAATCTGTGCATAATTTTGCTGCTTACTAATGGTGCTATTCAGCTGCTCAGAATGAAGCTTAACTGAGACTCCCATTTAGCTCCAGATCAGGTGAGGTTTTAATTTAAATAGATTGTATTTGGACTGGGAACAACAACTAATTCATTTCCTCTATTTTTATACAAAGAGAGTTAATCAGATGTCGTCTTAATAAAGTTGAGATTGTGGGATTTGTGTTAATGTGCAACAATGTCTGGCCGAGGGGCATATGTTTTGCTTTCTGTGTGCTGAAAAGAAATCCCCCAGCAGGATGGCACAGTGTTTGGTGATCCAATGCATTGCTCCATGGGTTTGCACCCACACTTCCTCGTGTGGTGAGTTCTTGAGGACCAGAAGGGTAATATGTCTGTGTGCCAGTCACCTGGGTTTCACTGGTGGCCCTTTTAGGGTGGTTACAATGCAACATTGGCAGCGGCCTAGTATCATGCCGTCTGATAGATAATGATGCATGGCACACAGAGACCTGAAGGAGAGGGAAGGAGCAGAAAATAGTCTCCTAAGCTAATGCGGGCAAATTGAGCTTTAAAGGAATTAAGGTATTTTGCCTGTCTCAGCAAAAATATTTCTTTAAATACTGTTTGAAAGAGTGAACAATCTGCCGATACTGCATTTAATTTTCCACACTCTGTGCATCAATACAAGGAGCCAGATTAATAAGATTAACAAACCAAATAAAAAGCGGTTGAGATATCCTCTAATGTCTGTTGTGAGATACCAATTACTTAAGTCTTCAAAGCTCTTCGGAAAGTGGAAATCCTGAGGGTAACTCCTCACTCTGCACTGAATCTTCCATTAATGCACGGTTGGCTCAGGCGAGCATGTGGAGCAGCAGCTCCCAGTTGCTCTCTAGTGCCACTGAAATCTTAAGCAGCCCTGACATATTTTTGCAGCCTGTTACCAACATCCCTGAAATAAAGCAGTTTTTAAAGCTAGCCACCAAGGGGTCAATGGCAAAGCACACCATGCCCTATGGTACTGAACCATGCAGATTGGAAAAAGTGCCAGGTTTGTCAGGTAGCACCCCCACCATGAAAATGCATCAAGTAAGGATACGATCAGGCGTGGTTGTGTTGTCTCCCACGGTTGAGAATCTTGTGATGCTCACTGTTCAAGGCGCTATATAAATACAAGTTGTTTGGGCTAACACATGCAAAATGGTAGCTTGGCTGAGGTGCCAAAGTGCTGCCAGCATCTGTGAAGCTACACACCCCGACCTGAATCTCCCAGACAAGAGGGGGGAATAGACTGGCTTAAACAAACTTGTGATAAGACTCAAAACACTAAATTAAAAAACGTAAATGACAAAGGCTTCAATAAAAGTAACATTTGTTTTTCCCACAGGTTTGCTCTCTTGTGTCTCAAATAATCTGCATGTAAACAGGTTGTTACAGGACAAGTTTCTTTCCTTCACAATATGAAAACAAACCCCAGTCTCCACTTTAAAATGAAACTTAGATGCTCTCCTGTGGTTTCTTAATTTTTTGTAATTGTTCACTTTTCACCTGGTTGACCCAGCATAATGGGCAAAAAAAGCACTTCTGTCTTTAAACTAAACAAAAATGACTGTTAATTATAGAGAAGACCGAAAGGAATACAAGCACAGATATCAGTGTTTGAAGTTCAATTTTGTGAACGTTCCAAGCTAAATTCTTGGCAACGAGAATTACTGATTATTCAAGCCAGGGAGCTGCCTCTGTTACATCATCTTGTTAATAAAGCCCCAGTGGCGGGATTTAACATGTTAATTGTCTGGCTGAGGATGCCGCAGATTTCATTGCATCCTGGCCTGCAAATATTTTCCCCCTGGCTGGGGATTGATGACTTTCTGCCTGTGAGAGATAATAGAGGACTCACTATTCATTTACAGAATGCTGCCCTCCATTTCCTGTGCATTCTTTCCTTGTCACTTCTCCAGAACAAACACAAATGAATGCATTTGCAGCCTTAATGCTTTTTCTGAGGTTCAGGAAGGCAGAACACAATTCAGTCACTGAATGTAGCCAATCTGAAAGTATTGCAGTAGATATGCAGTTTTTACTTTACAGATTGTCTTGGCTTGTGGGTTTCAGTCAATTAGAATAAGGTAGAAAGGAAAATTAAACACTCCATTGTAATCAGAGGTGCATTAATAATATACCTAATCATAAGTTTGGCTAAAACAAAAACATAATACAAGGTGACATTCCAAATCTGTGTTTGGAATTAAATGGAATTATTTCTGTAATAGATGCATAATTTTGGGGGCGGGGGCCGGAGAGTTGGATCGTTTGAGCTGTGGCCTGCAGCCCCTGCCAATCTGTCAGGTCGACACTAGAGCAACTCTTGGTATGGGGAGCTAGGATGTTTTGTCTCCTTTTTCTCTTCCCTTCTTCCGTCCCTCCGCAATGCAATACCTAGAGGGAGCTCCCTGCTATTGCAGACCTTCATTCAACAGTGACAGGCTGAGGCACTTGCCAAGATTTTATCTCTCTCTTCCCAGCAGCCCCAATCCTTTGTTGCATCTCAACAGATGCTCACCTTTTAAGCACATGGAAGAATTTGTACCAACTAGCAGTCTATGATGGTACCGATGCATTTTGTTAGTCTATTTGCAACGGGCATAAATCAACGTTTTTGATTACCACAAGTGACCATCTCTTCCAGAGAAATTGTTGGTTAAGAACACAAGAAACACGAGCAGGAGTAGGTCGTACGGCGACTCGAGCCTGCTCCACCATTCAATAAGATCATGGCTGATCTTCCACCTCAACTCCACTTTCGCGCCCGATCCCCCCCTATCCCTTGGTTCCCATAGTGTCCAAAAATTTACCAGTCTCAGTCTTGAGTGCACTCAACGACTGAGCATCCACAGCCCTCCGTGGTAGAGAATTCCAAAGATTCGCAACCCTCTCTCTAAATGAAGAAATTTTTCCTCATCTCGGTCCTAATCTAACTTTATCTTAAGACTGCAACCCCTGGTTCTAGACTCACCAGCCAGGGGAAACGTCCTCTCAGCATCCACCCTGTCAAGCCCTGTAAGAATTTTATATATGCTTCAATGAGATCACCTCTCATTCTTTTAAACTCCAGAGAGTATAGGCCCATTCTACTCAATCTCTCATCCCAGGAATCGATCTATTGCTTCTGTGATCAAATTAGATGAAGTAATTCTGGTTCCACAGGCACCAGTTACCCTCTTGAAGTGGCCATACATAATGTGTGAACGAAGGCAGTGAGTATCAGACTTCTCAACTGAAGATGGCACCACAGTCAAGCTCGATCCTTTGCTTACTCAACATCCACACAAGCCACTTCCTGGCTAGACCCACTGAATCGCATTTAGGAGTGGGGCCCGAACTGATTTCCTCCCCCACCTCCCTAGCCCAGGGTGCTACAGCTGATTTTAGCAGGGTTAAGCTAACAGCTCAAAGCTAGGACTTTCCTGCTATTCATCGCTCACAGTAAATTAGAACATTTATCCACAAATCCATCAGGAAGCTCACAGCTCATTTAAGTGTTGCCAATAGTGGGTCTGGTCACTGGATTTCTGTCACTCTGGATATCGGCTAGTAAGAATTGATGGGTCTGTCCTTTAAAGACATGTTGATATTTGCAGAAAAAGAAAGTATTCCTCGATCCAACTTGAGCCAAGATCTTACCAACGGCAATTTATGCCAAAATTTCCTGAGAATCTCATTAGCATTCACCAGAATGTAAAAACCGATACAGAATAAATGGAAATCAGCGCAAACAATCGGGGCGTGGGGCTGGTGCGGGACATACGCCACCTTCCTTCTTTTCGTCCCTCTTTATCTTATTGATGTAATGAAAATTAAAGTTTCCAGCATCAAACCATCACTAATGCACATCAAGCACAGCATGTTCAAGAAAATGCAATTGTGGAAACTTTTCTCTTTTTAATGTAAGATTCTGATGCCATAAAACACATTTAAAAATACAGTGCAGGTCGCAGTAAAGAAACTTCAAAAACTTTTTTTTATGATACACCAGAAATAATGACTTTGGGTCCTGCAACGTCTTAAGTTTCGGGCGTAGATTTACTCCTGTCTCGAACGGGCGTAAATGCAGGAAACTCGCGTTCTCTGGTCTTCTGCATGGGGACGAAGCCATGTTAATGTCTTCATGTCGAACCACTCCTACCTGGCAGTGACAGAGGAGAGCTGCTCCTACGTGCTCAGGGGAACCTCCATCATACGGATGCCACTGCCAGCAACGGCCAGAGTCACCTTTGCCCTCAACTTTAATGCCCTGCCTGCTTCAAGGCAGCATTAGCCAACTTTCTGCCCAAGCAAGGTGACCCGTGCATTATTGAACAAGGGCGATAATTTTATCTCCTTACTCATTGAAAAACAACAGACACATGACAGGGCTGCCAAATTTCACCCTACCGCTTTAATTTCTGAAAGTACGCAGGGTCATTGATCGCATCCATGTAATCACTGGAGCAGCAGATTCCAACACCCCATCTTGCACTGTGCCTCACCCAATACAACCTCATCCAACTCACTGACTGTATTTAAATATATATATATATATATATCGATCTTTACACAGAGTGGTGAGAATGTGGAATTTGCTGCGACATGGAGTGGTTAAAGTAGGTAGCATTGATCCATTTAAGTGGAGGCTTGATGCATACAACAACTTGCATTTATAATGCATTTTGAACCTAGTAAAACGTCCCAAGGCGCTTCACAGGAGCGTAGTCGCATTAAAATTGACACTGAGCCAAAGAGGGAGACATTAGGACACGTGTCCAAAAGGTCAAAGAGGTAGGTTTTAAGGAGCATCTTAAAGGAGGAGAGAGAGGCAGAGAGATTTAGGGAGGGAATTCCAGAGCTTCGGGCCTCGACGGCTTAAAGCACAGCTGCCAGTGGTGGTGTAAAGGAAGGGGATGGGTGGACAAGAGGCCAGAATTTGAGGAACGGAGTTCTTGGAGGGTTGTAGGGGTGGAGGAAGTTAGAGATGGGAAGGGGTGAGGCCATGAAGGGATTTGAAAATAGGGATAAGAACATTTAAATTTGAGGCATTGTTAAATGGGAGCAAGTGTAAATCAGCAAGCACGGGTGATGGGTAAACGGAACTTGACGAAAGTTAAGATGGGGGCAGCAGTGTTTTAGATGAGCTCAAGTTTTTGGAGGGTGGAAGATGGGAGGCCGGCCAGGAGAACACTGGAATAGTCGAGTCTGGAGGAAACAAAAGCATGGATGAGGGTTTCAGCAGCAGATGGACTGAGGCAGAGACAGGCGATATTACGGAGGTGGAAGTGGGCTGTCTTGGTGATTGGAGAGGATATGGGGTCGGAAGCTCAGCTTAGGGTCAAATAGGACGCCGAGGTCGCGAACAGTCTGGTTAAGCCACAGATGGTGGCCAGGGAAGGGAATGGAATCAGTGGCTAGGAAACAGAGTTTGTGGCAGGGACCGAAGACAATGGCTTCAGTGTTCCCAATGATTAATTGGAGGAAATCTTTGCTCATCCAGGACTGGATGTCGGACAAGCAGTCTGACAATACCAAGACAATGGAAGGGTCGAGAGAGGTGATGGTTAGGTAGAGCTGGGTGTCATCGGCGTGTTTTCGGACAATGTCACTGAGGGGCAGTATGTAGATGAGAAGTAGGAGGGGCCAAGTATACATCCTTGGGGGACTTTAGAGGTAATGCTGCGGAATCAGGAAGAGAAGCCATTGCAAGAGATTCTCTGGCTAAGACTGGATCGATAAGAATGGAACCAGGCGAGGGCAGTCCCAGCTAGTTGGACAATGGAGCAGGATGGTGTGGTCAACCTTGTCAAAGGATGAAGAGGGATGGTGCACCGTGGTCACAGTCACGCAGAATGCAATTTGTGACTTTGATTCAGGCCGTTTCATTGCTGTGGCAGGGGCGGAAACCTGATTGGGGAAGGATACATGAGGGAGAAGGGAATCGAGGGATATGGCAGGCAAGCCGCTGTGTGGAGGGAACTTGCCGAGAAAAGTAGTTACTTAAGTCACAAATTACTGGCAAGAAGTACGATGTGCTCAAAGTTGCCAAAATATTGCCGTCAACATAGAATAAATATTGAGTAAAAGTTTATCAAACTATAATAATTGGAAAATAAGCAATAATCTCATGACTGAGTTTATTGAAGGGACAGCACAAATTTTAATCAAACTTTCTTAGCGATGCTAATACGTTTAACAGAGGACTTCAATCTAACCAGAATCTAATTTTTTAGAATTGTTAATGAAAAAATAATGACTGGCTTCCTTTAAATCAAGGCATTTGGATGCATGGATGTGACTGAGTTAACGCAAAGAGCAAGGATTTTGCCTGGCACTTATTTAATTCATCACCAACAACTGACTTGCAGTTAATTTAAATTCTGTGTAGTTATTAGGAAAAGCAAAACAGATTTCAGAAATGAGTGTTTTATTAGACTACACTAAATTATCACTTGCTTATTGCAGTTGAAATATAGAAAGCCAAAAAAAATTTCAATTATTTTTTTAAAACTCATTCAACCTATATTTAGTTCCCTCCCTCCATCCATTAAAGTTATAGAAAGCAAAGAACCTTTGAAAACACAGAAGACTGATGCACTTGTTTTCGATTCTGATCAGAGTGCGGATTCCATCCTTGGCCTGTGCCAACATACCCAATCTAGGGTAATGGCACTAGAATTGGCCTTAGCACCTTGGGTTAAGGAAGGGTAAAGATCAGCTATTTGATCATTTTTTTTCCCTCATTGCTGTCCACTGACAACTTTTGGAAAATGTATTTGTTTGGACATTGAATGAAAGCAGGATCAGGCTTGCCTATAATTCCCCCATATTTGAGTATCCTGCCAAGGATCAGTCTAGGCTCACGTGAAGAATGCCTGCTTGGCGATGTGGCCCTTGCTAGAAAATATATGAATGTGGGTTTCGGACAAGAACTGTCTTGGATTAGTGATGCCTTCGATGTCAAATCTCTTGGCATTTAGTGAAGAATGTTGAGATACCAGAAGGCTGATGGCATCGATGGAATCATACTCCAGTATGAGTGTTTTCAGCAGGTGGGGAGGTACAGGGGAAGAAAAATTATGGTGGGCTAAGAATCTATGAAGAGTTGCCCCACTGTTGACTTAGTTTGTCTTCCCCTTTGTTTCATTCATTTTGATCCCAACCTCCCCCCCCCGCCCCCCCAAGTAAAACCATCTCCTATCTTATCAGAAGTGTCACTTTGTTCCCTCCCTCAGGGAAGTCACACATCTACACCTACCCTTGATAACTTGGCTAAGATCGTATTGGAGAGCCATAGATTGTTAAATTATATTGGTAAAAACAATGCATTCTTCGGACCATCTAATCTCAACTAGTTTGCCAAAAAATCTTGTGTTGGAATCAGAATTTCTATGAACTTCAGATAAAAACAGCAGATTGGTAAACATTTAGACCATGAGCCATTTGATAATTGATTTGAAAAATTAAATCAAAACACAAACTGAAGATGCTTAGCAAAAATCTTTTACACAAGAGTGTTGAGGTTCCTACAATGAGCTGCAGCATATTGGTGAATAAGGAAAGATTGACCATGATTAATGGCGTGATAAATGTAGCAATGTTGTATTCGCGGATTAATGGCATCAAGCGGGATTGACACGTTTCGGGAGAGCATGTGGGTGGATTGAAGGTGGAGATACCAAGTGGAAGCTGGGAGACTTTCCTTCCTTCTAGCCGCCTTCCCCGCCCCCTCCCCACACACATGTAGTGGGAGGGAAATTAAAGCAAAATCTATTTTCGAACTGACTTGTCACAACTGTAGTCTGTGTAGGAACATGTGAGAAATATTAAGCAGTGGAAATGAAATAACTTGTGGAAATACTCTACAAATTACACTGTTGTGACAGCCGCGGGTACTCAGACTTTCTCTCAGTCTCTCGGTCCCAGTAAGTACATGCTACACTTCTCAATTGCCCCCCAACCCTCCCCAGCCAAAATAAGTAACTTATGCCTTACCAGTTAGTTATGGCAGTAATTAAAATCATCTTAGTCAGTCCCTGCTGTCACTCTAAATTTAAATGTGGAGATGCCGGTGATGGACTGGGGTTGACAATTGTAAACAATTTTACAACACCAAGTTATAGTCCAGCAATTTTATTTTAAATTCACAAGCTTTCGGAGATTTTCTCCTTCCTCAGGCAAATGTTTCAAGAAACATTTGCCTGAGGAAGGAGAAAATCTCCGAAAGCTTGTGAATTTAAAATAAAATTGCTGGACTATAACTTGGTGTTGTAAAATTGTTTACAATTCTAAATTTAAAGGTCAGAGGATGGTGTCACAGTTCGAGATCTCAGCTCCGAACACTAAGAGCGAGGTTACTCTGCACCTACCTGCCTTGTATTATGCAGAGTGACCTTAGCTGTCATGCTGATATACCAAGATGCAGCTGTGGCAGAATCAGTAGTACTGGTGAGATAAAGATATTTCTGCATTTTTTTTAAATGTTAAGGATTTGGAGTTTAAAAATTACTGCACAATATCAAGTTTCTGGGATGTGGAAGTGGCAGTAATTGCAATCGTCACTGTTTAGCTTCACTTAAACTTTAATGGAGATACAAACTTTGAACCATCCATCCCTCGGCACCATCTTTGTGTCCTAACGCATGTCTCTAAAATGCACGATTTTTAATGTCTTAATCCCTAAATGAGTTGATAAACAAATTCCCCGCCCATTTCTCACTTTCTCTCCTAAAGGCAGTTAATTATGCAACAATACGTGGGTAAATTCACCGTTCCCAGCAGGGAGCCTCATTCGAAAGGACCACAGGTTGAAAGTAAAGCTGAAATACTGTATTCAATTTAACAACTAATTTAAAAGTGAGAAGTGACAATACTGAGCTTTTTGGGTTGTGTTTTCAAGCGTTGCCATACATGGCAGTGAAGGATTTCCATCCTGACTGAGCACAAAGATTCCAGGTCAGAGAGTGACTTGTCAGATATTCCATCCTGAATTACTTCACAATAAATGCATTATTTTTCCTCACTCCCACCCTCACCCTTTCCCCTGATGAGAGTGGCATTCTCCTTTTAATATCGTCGTCATCTAGGCTATTTTCAACATAGCTGCATTAGCAACTGTCGTGCACCTGTTAGCCTTTTCCACTTCAGCATTCATTTACCATCTTAATAATTTAAACCATTTTATTAGAGTCTCACCAAACTTAAAAGATCTTATTCTATTTGGGCAGATGGTTAATTTCCCTGTTGGGTGAATTGCAAGTTGTGTAACACAAAATATTAACTTGTGGTTTAATAACTTCATTTACTTTTCATTACATCGTTGTCGATTATCTGACACTCAAGTTTGCTTTTTATTGGTGAGTTAGAATCCTTCCTTGTGTGCAGTGATTACTAATGTAACCTCCTAAACAACATGTTAAATCATAACAGCTTTCTTTGTTTCAAAAAAAAATACACAAATTCTAAATTCTTTTCAAGGCTACACTTTTAGTTGGCTTTCAGGATTTTTTTTTAAATTGTTCTAAAAGTAAGGCACTACTCTGTGAATAGGGCTGCAGATTCAGTTGTTGGTCTGTGCTGAGTTAGCTGCTAAAACTGACTTGCTGTTCCTGGGTAAAAGAGGGGGGAAATCAGCCAGGCTTCCTGCTCCTGATTACAGTCCAGCACTTCCTGCTCGTTTGGACATTGGGCAAGAACAAGATCAAACTAGGCATCTGATGCCAACACTAGAGCATGTAGGCTCACACATGAAGAATGGCCATTTGAGTGAGGCTGCTACTGGAACCATACCCTTGCAGAGTTCAGTGCCTTTCGTAGAGACAGAGAGGGGGTGAAACTAATTAGATTGCTGCAACAGCAGCTCAGACCAAGTAATGTGAAAATAAATAGACATACATGGAGTTAAGTATTGTTCCAGGCTTCTGCCTGTGAAAACTATTAAAATTCAAGATGACAAACCTTTTTCACCTTTGAGACTATCTATTTTTTCCCAAAGTCGTTCAGCACAAAGGCCAACATACTCTAGTGTAGTGTGTGAACATCTTAATATTCTATACCAAGATTTCTTGCCTTTGATACAAGTGGATTAGAAGTCAGGAGGCCAAGCAGAAGCAGGGTTGTGAAGCATAAATCTACCGCATAAGGAAGAGAAATGTTATCTTACTAATTTCATTAGGTTCCCTGAAGAAAGCAATAATAGAAATAGCAGTTAGTGCTGTCAAAAAATGTTCTGCTCAAGTTGCAGTGCTATTTATTAACAGAAATGGTATGTCAATAGCTGAAATTAAAGATAGTTTTAGTGTGATAAATTGTGCTTCACCAAGGTGCAATTTCATGTTACTAAAAAAAATTGAGTTTAATCATGCTGCAGAGCATTGAGTATAAAGAATATCTGTTCAAACGTGACAGTTATCTAAAATAAGAGGTACTGAGGGTTTTGTTTTAAGGGTTTGAATGATTGCCACCCCATTACACCGTTTTCATATCTCCAAATATGCACAAGAAAAAATATATTTTTTCTTTAATGAGGTTCTCTATTTACAGTATCTTTTCACTTTCTCAGACCATCTTGCATCATTTCTGGCCAAGATGCCAAATGACCTTTTCCTTGGCCTCTGCCATCCTCTCTGAAGATGGGTGTTGGGATACATGACAAATGCAACTTGGGCTGATGCTACCTCTGAAATGCCTGCCTCATTCCCTGCCATAAATTTGATTTTTTTTTTCCCTCCCAAGGGAGTTAGGATAATGTATTTAGGGGATCAACAGGAGGTTGGGGAGGGGAGGGGAGTGGGGGGCGCGTGGGGCAGGGGAAATCCATGATCGAATAATTATATATGGAGTGGGCTTGAGCGTCCGAATGGCATTTTCTTGCTTCACACTTATTATAAAGCATTTGATCTTTAATGTAATGGTATGTTAAGGACTACAGGCATATACCTGCATCCTACCACTTGGGAGTGCAGCAGATGAAACTCTCCATGCATTACAATTAGCATCAGGAAGGTCATTTAAAATGGCAGCTGGATATACATGCCTGTATTTTGATGGAAGCAGAGCACAAATATCCAGGTGAAAGGCCCCTCTATGAACTTACAGTTCAATTACCACTACGTGTGTACTTGATTGTAGCTTCAAGTAAGTTGTCATACCCCTTCACTTCGGTGGACTTTGGACTTCAATTTTTCTGAAATGCATTGCTTGATCTTGGTTGTATTCTTTTGATTTGAGTCAAATTTATGTGAATCAAAAGTTTTTTTTTAATTCTCAAGCATCAACTAATATCTTTACATTAATGTGTTAAATGTAACAATAGACAACTATTCAAAAATGCAGCAGATCATTGGAGATGAATGTAGCTCTTTCACTTGCGCAAAGGATGCACCAGCGTGCCATGAATCTTTTGTACTTGTCAAAAATCTTACTTCTGGGCATATCTATTTCCTATAACTAGTGAAAACCCATTAATACAAAACAGGATTCCCACTAAAATTGACAAATAGAAGAAAATATACCCCGAAGTGATCATGAATGAGTTCTTCTGCGTTTACGTCACTCTGATATATACAACAGTGGGGATTTATCAAAGTTTTCTGGATTTTGATGTACTGTTGAGGCCTTTAAGATCCCTAAAGAAACTTGGCCGACGTAATTATGGCAGCACCTTCCTGGAAGCATCGAGGAAGATTAGGATGGAAAAATGCCTACAAAGGAGAAGAAGATCTGAGAGTTAAGCAATGCATCCGAGGGAGAAATATGGGAGACTGGACTCAGAGACAACACAAGGCATACAAACCGCAGGGAACAAAGCCAGGACAAGAAGTGAAAAGAGATATTGGAACAATCAAGAAATGCAGAAAAGGACAAAGAATCTGATGAGCAGGGCAAAGAATGCCAAGTACATGAAGGAAGAAGACATTGAGTAGAGAGGCCTGGATAGAAAGTAGCTACTTCGAATAACTGAAACCTCAAGATGTAGTGCCACATGGGGAGAAGGTAAAAGAGAAAGCAAATGAGAACAACTCCCTCGGAATAAGAAAAAAAAGAGCTGATTAGAGAGAGGAGTTCTAAATTATGAAAAATCCTTAAGGGAAAACACAAACAAGGAAAAGAGAGCAAATAATAAAGAATGAAACCCTTGGAGGGAAAGCAAAGGAAAATTAAGAGAAGAAAAAACTAAGGAGCTGGGAAAGCAAAATAAGGAAAGAGCAGAAGGTGCACATGGTTTTATAATATCTGAACTTAAAAAGGAATCAGATGTTAGTTAGAAGGAGGAATACGAAGAAAGTTCCAGACACAGCTTAAGAAGGGAAAAGGAAGATGCATCCTTGTGTACAGATAGGTCTCTAAGCTAATGCAAGATGAACCAAAGAATGAAAAACCAAGAACTAAAATTGCAAACTTGAAGAAACTGCTGAAGATTTGTTACAGCTGCTCCCTTAGTGGCTGAGATGGTAACTGCACTGCCACATGATGTGGCACTGAGCCACACAAACCAGGACCATCAATCCCTGGTCTGCTGAGGTAGCTGATCGCAGTGCAAGTGGTGCTCAGGGCACCGAGCATGCCTGGACTTGGAAGCGGGGGGGAAATTCCGCCTGGGTCCCTGA
Source organism: Heptranchias perlo (assembly GCF_035084215.1). NCBI lineage: Eukaryota > Metazoa > Chordata > Chondrichthyes > Hexanchiformes > Hexanchidae > Heptranchias > Heptranchias perlo. Next base: position 10,054,102 of record NC_090357.1, on the reverse strand, counting down.
TGATGTCATTGAAGTGGAGCATCATGTCACATACGAAGAATTGTGCACTGAACTTATACTCCTAGGCTGCTTCCGACTAATTCTTCTAAAATCTCTAATCCTTATAAAGGCCTGTGGCACCAGTAACGTTTCAGGACTATCTACAACAGGATTATCGGCAGGCCACAACAATATATTCCCCTTATACACCCAAGATGGGGGAACCAGTCCAATACAAGTGCTATTACTCCATACCTTTGTGTGTAGTACACTCAACGTGTACTTATTCTGACCCTCAAAAATGGAGTCCTTTCAGTTGTGCTACATATGCTGGTGTAGCTCTATGTCCATAGTGTTCTGCTTTTGAGAGGGAAAAAAAAAGAGAAAATGTGTGAGATCGAGGTACTGAGGTGGGCCTCCTGCTAGTTCATTCCATAACCATGAAGGCAAGGCAGGTTTACTGCCTCCCCCCACCCCAAACATCTCTAATTATCCATAACAAGATGCATGACAGCAGCAGTTGTTTGTTGACATTCCTCCCAATTTGCAGGGCATGAAGTTCTCACTCGTGCACTGTGTCTATGGCCAATAGAGGTGTAGGAGCTGTTCCAGATGTTTTATTATAGACACGCATCCCTCGAATGGAATATTACACCTCCAAGGTGTTCCATTTGGTAACAAATTTATTTTAAGCTTGTTTTAGATAAACCAGTTACCCACTTAATCTGCAGGCTTTTCCAGTGAAATAAAATTCTTCTTTACAATGAGTGTTGTCTGAAAGATTAAATAAATTAATTCCTGGTTTGTTCTGTCACAGAGTAGAGAGATTTACTTGCACTCAGTTGGCAAAACTGAAATTAGCAATCCTCTTTAATTGCATTGAGTCCTTGGAATACAAATTAAATGTCATTTTTGGTTTGTAGTCTCCAACTTTATTGAATTTTTCTATTGATTTATAAACTTAACAAATAATGGCACAGAAGGCACAATCCAATCTGTGTCTCAGATTGGTTGGCTTAAAAAGAAAGTAAAACCAGCTTCGCTTCAAACCCTGCTTCATGATTTTGTCACTTTGAGAAAAGTTTAAGATGAATTCTGGTGATATTATTTAGGCAGCAAATGAAAATGTTCGTGTAGCGGTGGGAAGAAGGTGAGGTGTCGGCGTGGGACTTTCATGTAATGCTGTCACTATTTAAACCACAAAAAAAGTTGAAACATTAGCTTTGGAAGAGCCCTAAGCTATTATGACTGGAACTGTGCAACGGATTTAATCTTGAAGAAACTAGAGTTTAAATACCAAACCATGTTCGATTCTTAATTGGCAAGTTCTGCAACATGGCTCTGGATGTTTATATTTGTAGGTCAGCAGAAGTGTTTTTGAAGGACATTTGTTTTCAAGATTAGAGGTTTCGCACAGTTCACACAAATGTTCAGTGTTATATTTATTCAGCTGCAGGAGAAGGTAAAGGCGGTAATTCACGGAGGGGTTCAGGTGAACAAGGACACAGCTTTTAAAGTCAGCTCAGCCCCAAGATGGGATTCCAGACCTAAACTCACTCCGATGCATCTGCTTTTTTAATAATTAATGATATAAAGCGCATGTGAGTATCAGTTGTGGGCAGCTTTATTCTGTGGGTTTGTTTGCTTCTTGCCAGACATCAGCATGTTTTGTGCAGTTAATGTTTTGCCTTTGAAGATTAATTATTGCAACTTGTGGAGAAGGGGTTGAGAGGTTGGAGATCCTGCTCCTCTGCTTTTTCTTCCTTTACCCATCCTTTCATGAGAGCAGGGACTCAGGCTACCATAGATCTTCCAGGAAAGAGCAGGAACTCACACCTAGGGTACAGCTGCTGGGATGGGAGAAGGGAAGGAAAAAGATGGCGCTCCAGCAACACATCAAAAGTGGACTGCCTTTGTGCATGAAACTGGCCAGTGACTGTTAGCAGAGTGTTCAACCATGGAGCTCAGCCTGATCTGGTATTCACCACAAACCCCCCACTCATGCTCTTCAGCAGGAATTGCTGGATAGGGATCAGAAGCAACTCTCTTTCTCCCCTCCCCTCCCCCCTCTTCCCAGTCTGAGTTTGTTGAGGTCAATTGGAACGTCCCATCTGCTGCCCTAGCTGTATGGTCAACTATATCAGCCCAGACCAGGGATCAAACCTGAGAGCCTCCTAACCTATATATCTCACTACCACACTGCATAATGTACTTACCCACTCAGCCATCAGGGTCAGGGTGGTCTTTACCACCTGTTTATTTTGACAATTTGGACCTGATTAAATGTACTCTCTGACTCGGATTTGCTCATGTAACTCAGCTCATTATCCAATGACATTAATAAATTTGATCAAAAAATATAGAGTAGGATGTCAGTTTTGATGTCTGCCAGAATTACAATATCTATGCAAAAACCCCCTAAGCCTGCCTGTTAAGCAGCATTTTTTTAATATATACATGGGTACGAAAGTGCCTGAATTACATGAACATTGACTCATTGTCGCCCTCACTTATCAATTTGAGGGTTAAAGTAGTGACCCTTGAGAGTAGGTATGTTCAGAAGGGCATCTTTACATACTCAACAAAGTACCAGAAAGGCATCACCGTTCATTATAACCCCCAGTTTTGTTATATCATTGCATCAAGTGGCTAAGATTGGTCAGATGTCATCTGAGATTCGATTACTGATTAAATTCAGAGCAGTACATCCTGATTTATGATACAAGTAAGGTTGTAAAGTATCTTTTCAATTATTTTCATTGCCGTTATGATGGCAGTTTGCCATTTGAAGATGCGGCCTGTTGGAATATCGTATTTTATGATGCAGGGCATGCAGTATGATCAGGTTACTTTTAGCATTAAATTACAGGAGGTTTGGGTACTTAAGAATATGTGCAATTTTCCTCCCTGTGCCTTTTTCTACTGCTTCCAAGCTGCCCACCTGCAACCGCTCGGCTTAAGATGGTCTCTGACTTCACGTCTGTGTTCCATGTTTCTCCATGTTGATGGCTGAGAAAGAACTTGCATTTATATAGCGCCTTTCATGTCCTCAGGTTGTCCCAAAGCATTTCACAACTAATTAGATACTTTTTGAAGTACTGTCAATTTGCACACAGCAAAAGCCCATAAACAGCAAATAAGATACATGACCAGTTGGTCAGATTTAGGTTTGTTGGTTGAGGGATAAATGCTGGCCAGGACACTGGGAGATCATCCCTGCACTTCGAATAGTACCATGGGATGCATCCACCTGAACATGCAGACAGGCCTCAGTTTAACATCTCGCACGAAGAGTGGCACTTCTGACAATGCAGCACTCCCTAAGTGCAGCAGTAAAGTGTCAGCTTAAATGATGTACTGAAGTACATAGTGAGCTTGAATCTATAACCTCCTCACTCGAGGTGAGTGTGCTACCATTAAACCAATCTAACATGAAGATCCTACTCCACCCCTGCTGCCTTTTCCCTCTCTGAAATCCATTATCTAATCACGTGGCCAAGAACCAGAGCTGTGGTTGACAGACACCAGAGGAAGGCAGCAGTACAAATGACAGATTTATGTGCAGGACACTTTGGCATTGCCCTTCCTGTATTCTAAAGGTAAAAATGCTTTTAGTTGAGGCAAAAATTTGACACCGATTCCCATCATGGAATTTCTGTAACTATTGCTATACTTGTGGGATTTCATCAGTGTTTTGTTTAACTTTCCACAAGCAGTGTTGGTTTCTTTTAAGTATCAAGTGTCCAACCTCCAACCATGCTTATCTTCTTAATATGACATTTTTTACACACTGGAGAATCTCACCACAAGTAAAAATTTCAAACTGAATATACTTGATGTTTTTTTTTAATTAAAATTTTAACCCTTAGTCTGCTACATAAGGCTTTCTACTATGTATTTGAAAGAATTTTCAGGAGGTTGTAAGTTAGTATACTGAAATCAATTACAATTAATTTATATGGTAAATTGATAGAACGGAGAAGGTGTAAATTCTGGAGAAAAGTGATGAATCAGATGTCCTGACCAGTGAGCTGCAGCATCACCTTTGATCGTCACACTTCTTTACACCTGATCAATAAACTTCCAACATCATTATACACAGTAGTCAGCGTTGAAAGAATTTTCTGTTATCTTCAGGAGGATCATTATAAATCTTCTTTAAAATTAACTGATGAATACTTGCACATTTTATATATGGGCTGAATGAATATCTATCACCTCCCCCGGCACTGGAATCAAGACAGATTTATTGACCAAGTACTATTACATACTGAGAGATTTAGGTGTCTGCCTACCAGCTATGAACTAAAAATGATTTAAAAGTTGGAATATTTTATCTGAGCTGTTACTGGTATGTTTTAAAGATAGTAAATCTTCTGGACAGTGCAATACTTTAATGTTGTCTTTGTTTCTACTTTTCACCATTGGGGTTGAAAGAAAGCTTTCTGTGACCGGCAAAATTTTATTTGCCTGAATCCTGATCATCATGCTTTAGTGTTGTATCTGTTACAGCGTTGTTACAAAGCTTATTTAATGTATTGTTACCGCTCTACCATTAGAAGAATTAACCCAATATGCTTTAATGTTGTGCCAGTGCTCTTAATTCATCACCTCAAATTGCTCCCATCTGTAATCAGCAGTAATTTATTCTGCCGTTCGAAACCTCAAAGTGTTCTCTTCAGACACAACCCCAGATTGAAAGGACACAACCTGTAATTGTACTGCTGGGTATCTTTCCAGAATTCAAATGGACATCGTGTGAAAATTTCACATGCCCACTATTGCACTTTACTGAAATGCTGGCAACAACACTGAGTTGAATCTCACTAACTTATTGCATCAACCTGCTCATATTTCATGCCCTTTATTACTTGTTGATCAACAGCAGCCATTCTTCAGAATCACACTGACAGATGCAAAGCAGTTAAATGCATGTATTACCCTATGTTTTGATGATATTTGGCTATATTCTAGTCATCTGCAGCTAATGTTCATAAATGATTCAAGTACATTTGATTTTTGCTTTAGTCTGTACAAAATTATTCATAGCTTTGACAAACTAAAGCAATAAAAAGAAAGGAAATGCAGCAACATGTCAAATTTCAAAGGCACTGGACAGTTTAAAAGCTGTACTGTAATTCTAAAGGGAAAATGACTCTTGCAAAGAGGGGGACAAAGTGTCTTTACTTCTTGATGCGTTTCCTTGTTAAGGGAAGTGTGACAGGAAAAGTTCTTTTTAAATAACCTGTTTGCTGAGTCCCAGTCACTTGTTGCATTTTTGTCAATACAAAATGTTTCTGACAAAGATTTCTTGCTTTTAATCTGACAGATTCGAGAGCAGGCACAGAAGTTCCAAGGTCTGTAGACCATGCTGTCATTGGGGGAGTGGTTGCTGTGGTTGTATTTGCCATTCTGTGCCTGCTGATTGTACTTGGACGATACTTTGCAAGACACAAAGGTAAGCCTCAAAAGAGACTATAACGGCTGAGTTTGTTTACACCATCAAGACATTTATAATGGGTTTATGAAATATTATCAATTTTTCTCAACTTCATTGGATTGTTCCTTGTGTTTTGGGAAGTCTAAACAGCAGAGAGTATTTAAACTCAGCTGAATCTGGCAATGTGCATTATATCACCAGTATCTGCTTACTCTGGATGCCAATAAGATATGGGCCTGGATTTTCCTCTACTACTCAGGCCCAAATTGGATGGGACAGCAGTGGAAACAGCAGGAAAATGGGGCAGTGAGGCCTAACATCACCTCCACCCCAAAATTGATTTTTCCTCCCTCTACCTGGAGAGGAGCTGGCTCCTTTCACCACCCACCGCGTGTAAGTTATGATGGAGCCCAGCAAAGCACCCCATTTCCTGTCCATGCTATCGCCTTCCCCAGGACCATCAAGACAGATATGACAGTAATTGCTGAGGCAGTGGCAGGAAGCCCCTCTCTCTCCCATTAGGCCGCAGCTCAGTACGAAGCCCAACGGTAAAATGTCTTTCTGATTTTCAGCGCCTGGAGCCTCGTTTGACATGGCCTTTGCTTCTTTAGATGCTGCAGTGTTAATCCTGCTGCAGCACTGCTGGGGTTTGCAGGGTCAGAAAGGGGGCATGGTCCAGGGACTATAAGTATTGTAGCTTTTGACCATCTAAAACAAACGCTCTGTTACAGTTTTGTGAACTGGAAGCAGAGGTGGGGTCATGTGATTCTTTTGGCAAGTCCAAAACTGAACGGGATACGATAAAGGTGGCATGGAGGTGGGGTGTTGGGATCTTGACTTGAGTTTGCTGTGCTGGCATTAGAAATTAATTGAAACCCCTTAATGACAATAACCTCCACATCCAAAGAAGCAAATCAAACATTTTGGCGTCTGATCTACATCTTCAGATATTTTCGGATAGTGCACTCAAAACAGAGCCTGATGTAAGGTTCTTGGACTTGACACCAGTTTCTGGTTGCAAATAATCTTTATTCAGTTCGACCGAGTCGTGACACACAGAGAAATAAACAATATTACTCGCTTTTGCTCTGGATAGAGAACGTAACCTTCGTCGATTCTTTCGTTCTTGTCTCTCTCTACAAATTGTAACAGAAAACTTAAGATCTTTATCAGACTTAGCCCTGTAGTTTTTCAGTTTCCTGACTGATCTGTTGATCATTGTTTTGTTTGTTTGTGATATAGCCTACCGTCTTACCTGGGAGACCATTGATCACTTATTCAGCATTCTTTGCTAACGAGACCTCTCCTTGCAGATAAAGTTTTTTCTTGCTAAATGTCATCCATACCCTGAAGAATTCTGGGAATAAGCAATTTAACCATTTTATTATTTCTGGCTACAGTACAAATCTACAAACTATTTATAAGTGAAAAGAAAGCAAAAACTGCAATCATATGAGATAAAACCAAATCCTAATCCTACGTATATATGAGTATAAGAATAGCGCAACTTAGTGACTGCCCAGTGTAAAACTTCCACTATTTAGGGTGGCAATCCTAAACTGGTGTAAAATTTCTGTAATATCCATGGCCACGGTGTTTTTTTTTCTCCTCTTCCCTCCTTTTTTTTAAAAACATTTGCTGACTGAGAGGGCAGGTAGATGAGATGCTCCGAACTTTTTAGAGGTGTTTTCACTGCTTTTATTATGTGCTTGACATCTCTGCAGTATATATCATGAAGCTCAGGGAACTGGCTAAGTAATGAAACCCATAATTTAGTGCCATAATTGCATTTCAGTGAGCCAGTGAAGAGATGAAAAATGCTGTACCTCTGTGTTACATTGTGGATTGTTAATCCAAATAGCTTGTATATATTCTATTTGCACTGCATTCTGCTATGACTGCTGGTCCTTATGCAGTAAACCAATGCTTTTAAGACATAATAGTACAGCTCATAATGTAGCTTTCACACACATAAGCTATGTTCGCAATGAAAACCAGAAAGGTACTTAAATGCCTTTGTTTAAACAGCATGTGGATTAAATGTAGCTACATTTAGTCATACCTCCCACCGTAAACCATTGGACTGGAGAAAGGAAACTCAATAATTTAACCCCATAACAAAAGCAAATATAATGAACAAATGCATCACACTGAGGGGAAGTGGCTGACCCAGGTTTGCTGCTGTCACAGTGGTGGTACGTCGCAATAATCAGTTTGCAGTACATTTTGTTAAAAAAAATCTAATTTTGTGCTATTCAAATAAGTTGCAGATTGATCAGCACAGGTTGACAGTTGATACACCATCTTCCATCAACACATGGTGAAAAAACAACCAGAGCCCAATATAAGAATATCAGATGTACGGACATCGTCACAATCCGTTTTGAATGAAATCTTTACATTGAGACCCATACAGTTCCTTAAAGCACACTACCCAGCTATCAGCATGGAATAGCAGTAAGATCAGCTGCATGATAACCACCTGGTGAACTATTGGCATTGAAAATGAACAGCTGCCCATATAGTTGAGATGGTGCAGTACCGATGCTGTGCCTTCTAATAGCACAAGTTCTTTTAGTAGTAAGAATCATATACTACGCATTTTTAAAGCACATGCTAAACATATCTGGGACGAAAATCCTCCAACATCATTTTCTCCACATTGGCACTAAATCCAATATTGGAATCTAGGATTTGGACATGAGTCTGAATGAGCCTCTGAGTTGCAGAATCCTAGATCCAGCAGTTCTGACTGGACTGTACTTTCAGTAGTCCTTTGTTAACTTAGCACTCCTTTAGCTGTATTTCCAGGGCACCTTTCTGTTGAGATGTTGTTCTTATCAGGGTGCAAAATGTAAATATTGAAATACTTTCCACTTCTAGCACCCAGTGGCAGCACCAGACACTACTGTGCCAGACATAGACTAAAGCTCGCCTTCTCTGTCCCAATCTCAGAGAAACACCCACAGTGTGAGTTTTTCGTTTCACACGTCATCCCAAGTAGGGACTCAAGGCGCCCATTGGTTTAAAAACGCTGCTGCTGTAAATGTTTGTGAGAATTTTCTTTGGGTTCTTGGCAGAGAAAGCACAATGTGGATCACCAGCGAGTGTGACTGAGCAGAGAACATGCATTGTTGTGCTGTGCTAATGAATGGCTTTATGATGTATTGCAGGTACATATTTCACACACGAAGCCAAAGGAGCTGATGATGCAGCAGACGCAGACACTGCCATTATCAATGCAGAGGGCGGACAGAACAACTCCGATGAAAAGAAAGAGTACTTCATCTAAATAAAGAGTAGTTACACTGAGGTGTCCAACTGTAGACGTATTCGCAGTTGATTTTTAGCATGGTGGCCATGATTTGAGACACAAATGTACACTTGGGGTTAGGGGCTAGGGTGGGGGAAGGTGTTGATTGAGTTCGGCGAGTTCCACAGTTTGACACCTCTGTAAATGCCTAGCCAGGCTTGGACTTAGTTTAGTTCTCTCATTTGCAGAAAACTCCGTGCCTTGTTTTCCCTGCAAACGCTCCAGCCTTTGAATTGCCATTTGGAAGTTCCGTGGACTTACAAGCTCACTTTCATTTCTACACTTAAAGTAATTTTGTTAACGCTCTCTCTCTCTCTCTCTCTCTCCCCCTCTGTCTGTGAGGGGTGAGCTGGTCTGGCAGTTCAATTTCCGCAGAGGGACATGGATCAAGCATTTTTCTGCAAGTGAGGCTTCTTGTGGCGAGATCGACTCTAATTTCATTCTCTATATATAGACTGTACGATGTAGGGTACCTCAAACTGTCTGGCTGTGTTCTGGGCAACTGACAGAACTTTCGACAACAACCCTAACCAGACCTGACAGCTGAGGTCTGTGCCTTTTAGCAAGTGGACAGTTTTGAGTTATCACAGTGCGAACAAGCTTTGTTCAGACAGCTCTTGTTTTAAAAGATCTCATCAGTCTTTCCCAATTGGCCTTACTGCTCACTAATTTGTTTGCCAAAAACTTGAAAGTTATCTGCATTCATGATTCCCTGTCAGCAAGGTTATTTCCCCCCCACCCCCCACCCAAAAAGAGGCAAGATGAGCACTGCCTGGAGTAAATGTTACATGTTCAAGTCTGGATTCACACAGTACAGTTTGGCTCATAAACACTAGCATGATTTAAAAAGGCGTGTCCCTTTGTCCATCGTGCATGGTTTATATTCAAGAACCTCTTTAAAACAACCACTGCTTACATGGACCGTGTGCATAGATCTCTTTTTAAAGAGCAGTGTTTTTTTTTAATCAAGCCAGTGATGCAAGTGGTTAGACCTTGTGCCATTGTATAATGCTATTCGTATTCTATTTAAAGATTTAATTAAAATTGATCAAACACTGTACAGGAGGCTGTAGTATTTAATGGAAGTTCTGTGTGTATCCTGCATTTTACATTCATTCTGTCGGTCTGCCATCAAAAAGGGATAGTGCCTCTTTAAAGAAGAGTGAAAGCTGCCTTAAAATATTACCTTTTTGTGTTTAGCATAAACATTTTCTTTTCTAAACTTTTTATTTTGTACAGGAGACCAGATTCTGTCGAAGGTTCTCGTTACTGCTTTTATTGAAAATTGTAAAGAAAATGTTTGCAAATTCTGAAAATGGCATTTCACAGTTTTGGCGTTAAGGTAAAACTTTTAGGCAGTTGTTAAAATTATTACCACCTAAACTGTTGAGCTAAATTGTAGGTGACGGTTAATGAGTATTAACTTATTGATGGAAAGCAAAATCTCTTCTCCTGATTTCCATAAGGTACATGGCCCAATTCTGACGTGACATAGCTTTACCTGAAGAGTGTTCATTTTTAGGGTTTTTTTTTTATTTTTTGTTTGAGTTTTTTTTGGGACAGACGTTACAAAGTGCGAAACACTATCATATCTTTAGGACTAAAATGGGATGGGAATGGGGAGGGTGAGTTAGTCTCAGTGTTTCTACTGGAACTTGTGCATTCATTGGAATGAGGCTAATCAAGGGGTCAATGAGGGAAGAAAGGATTGGGTACAAAGGGACATTATAATTGGACAATGTGGTACTTTAAAATTAGGAGATTGTTATTGAGGCTCCTCACTGAGTTCTAAGAAAATGACAAAAATTTGAGCTGCTTAAGTATTATGAAGTGTATACTTGATAACAAATGCTCAGTTCTCTATACAGTTGCATAAGAAAAAGGGTCACCATAGCAGTGAAGGGAATGTGATAACATACTCAAAAAGTGATTTAATGTGTCTCGTCGCTGTTTTAAATATAGTTTCTCAGTCATTTGCCGTACTTTTGCCCCCACTCCTTTAGTTTGAATTGTACTATAGTGTAGCAGTGTTACTGAAGTAGGCCTTTTTTCTTAAATAAAAATTAAACAAATTTGTCATGTCTCAGGAATATGTGTTCTGATAGGCTTTTGCATCTCGGGCAGAATGCAAAGAATATGCCCCCCACACATTGAAAAAACGTGGCAAATTCAGAGTTTTAGTTGTACATGTTTTTGTGTGAACCCTCTTTATTTTTTTTTCTCAAATGCAGTGCACTGTTTTAATTGTAATATGTATTACTTTGTATAGAGTTAGTTCAAATGAACTGGGTTTTGTCACGTGCGAAACAAGTAATGTGCAAAATTGGTTTTAAAAAAAAATGAAGACTTAATGAAGTTGAAGATTCTTGCTGTTATATGCCCATTAGGTTTGATCTTTAGGCACTAAAGCTGTTTGCTTAGATCATTTCTTATTTCTGGTGTACATGGGCAATTTTGTGTATTGATAGAATCTCATATGTTCCCACACGTTTTTTTTGTATCAGTTCATGTATGCCATTTTTACAGGAAAAAAAATACAAAAACTACTGAAGCGTTCTTGTCTTCTTAATAAAAAAAAGTTAAATGTTCCAAATTTCTGATTTGGTTTTGCGGTGTAATTATCGTCTATGGTTTGCTTGGGTGATTTTTTTTTGTGTTCATCAGGATGAGGGATGGCACTGCTGGAAAAAGGAATATTTTTCCACATTGAGACCTGACATTGAGAGTGAAGCCCCTTCTGCTTTGCCCAGTCATGTGTTTTAACCCCACCTTCAGAAGAACATGGCTTTATCCATTAGTGTGGTCTTTCATTTTCTTTACTTGGCATCCCTGTGGCCTTTTAGAGCAAGATTCACGTTGTAAAGCTTTTACATCTTTCTTCATTCTGTTAACCCTTTCAGAACAATGGTAGTAATTCTGCATCACACGAAAAATATATATACTTAAAATTTGCATTTGTATAGTACCTCGGGATGTCCCAAAGCACTTCACACCCGATGAATTACTTCTGAAGTGTCGTCACTGTTGTTATCTAGGCAAATGCGGCAGCCACGTTGCGCACAGCAAGGGCTTACAAACAGCGATGAGGTGAATGACAGAGTAATCTTGTTTGTGATTTCGGTATAACAGAGAATAAGATGCATGGCAGCTCTACTGGTATAACTTAGTCCAAATTACACACAGTCACCATTCACAAGATTTGTTCCATTCAACAGTCTGAAAAATAAAGAAATGGTATTTACTCTTGAATTTTTGAAAATACTGAATTACCAATAAAATTATGAAAGAAATTTGTCCATTTAAAAAAAAAGTTTGGGCTTATCAGGAATTTTTATTTAATAATTAAAATTCCCCTCACCATTTATGTATTGATCACCATTGGGCTAGACATATATTTATACAGACACTGGATGTAATGGCTTTATGGAGAATGAAGATCCCTGAATCAACCCGATAAGAGCCAGCATTGGCAATTCCCATCTGACAGGAAAACTTCCAGGCTAAAAGAGTGCTTTCAGAATATAATAGTTTAAACATTTCAACATGAACTCATTGTCCTCCTGACACTAGGTGGAGCAGCTGCTCCTCCAAGCTCCATCTTCCAAGTCCATTCCTCCTGAAGTTCCATTTTGAATAATAACTTAGTAACGAGTTAAAAAGACTAGTGGACTGGGCACTTAAGTGAGGTTGTTGACTTGACACTTGATGGAGCCACTAAGGGAGGCTGGCTGAAAGGGCCTCATTGGGTAAATGACAATCTGTAACAATTGAGAGCAGATTATAATTAGTTGGGTTGTCCCAAGAAGAAAAAAGAAAATAACTTGGAAGTTCCACACCATCTAGCTATAATAGTGCCTACTAATGTTGATTCAAAATTGATTTTTGTGCTTAAAAAATACAAATTATTCAGTAATTCAAATTAAGCAATTTCAAATTAACATAAGTAGATTGTATATTAAAAATCTTGTTTAGTGTGCACTTCCTGTTATACTTGTGTCATCGTATATCCATGATGCCTGGGTATTACTTAAAGCATAAGGTACGTATGCTTACCATTATACTTAGCTTTCATTCCTCCCGACATAGGGTAGTGCTGCTCCTCATCCAAGCTCCATCTTCCAAGTCCATTCCTCCTGAAGCTGGGTGACTTTCCTGCTTCTTTCCCATGCGAGTTTTTGGTTTAGGGTAAAAGATGGAGTTGGAGAAGAATGGGGGCAGGAGGAAGTGGATCGGGAGAGGGAGGAGGTGAAGCAAAGAGGTGGAAAGGGAGGGGAGAGGCAGGGGAAGCAGCTATTGGAAGAGGAACATGGAAGAAGGAGGAGGTGGAAGCAGCAGAGAGGCAGAAAATGGAATACAATGACAGGGTAGCACGTGATGGCCATGAACAGTTACAGTGATGGAGGACAGGAGAACATTGTGTGGGAGGGGAGACAAAGGAAGAGTGTAACATAACTAAAGGAACAGGCAAAAGGCAAGAGGTTATAACTCCACCTCTTTACATTGCTTTCTCATGCTACACCATGCCTGGCCTGACTCATGCCCTGGCCAGACTTCTCCCCTGACCGCAATCTGAAACCTGCCGGCAGCTCCGACTAGATCCCACCTGGATACTGCCCGTATCTTCTGCTGACCAGCACCACACCTCTCACAGAGAGAGAGAGAAAAACCAAATAACGAGAAATACAAAATGCAAAAGACAGAAACAACAATACAACCGAGAGAGAACCATAAAAGAAGACAAAGAGGCACAGAAGCAAAGGATCATAGAAATGACCAACAGGTAAGTCAGACCGAATATCCTGCAACTGTGAGCAATGTTATAGGCAATCCACTAATTTGATAACATAATTGAGGAGCTTATCCATAACTCTCAGGGCATCACTGCCCAAAGGCCAGGGAGAAACCAGTAACAAATTTCCTCGGAGTTGGTGACCAACTACAAAGGAGTGAGGATGGAAAAAGAAGAACTCTTGTTTTGAAAAGAGTATACCATATAGTTTCAAGATAAATGGGGGGTGGGATTTAAACACACAGTCCCCTGGCCCACTGAGCATCGTAGAAGTAAAGGATATGCAGTTGGATAGCACCAATTAAACTGATGACAGCAGCAGATATTCCAAAACCTAGCTTTTAGCTGATGAGGTTCAGTCAAATTTAAGATGCTTCACGATGCTTTGTAAAGCTATTAATTGAAGACCACGTTCGTAGCAGCAAAAATTCATGAAGTCATCTCATGCTTTATAACCAAAGCAGTTCTGCCCCTATTCAAACATCTATTTCATTAAGAACTTACTGATTTGTGGAGCTTGAGCTTTGGATTTTTTTTAATATATTGGGGGGAAAAAATTGTGCCTCAGGGTGAGGAATGCCTGTGATTGGAAAGTGGAACAATTTTCCATTGTGTGCACTTCTTGTCTGCATCATGTCGGCCCCATATAACATGGGCAGAACAAACTTTTTATTTTACCCGAACAGTGTGCCATAACCCAAACCTTGGAAGACTACACTATTACACCGGCCATCATTTAGATCTTTGAAGCTGCTCATTTAGTGTTAACACCGAATTAAGGGCAGTTTTCTTTGCCTCATTACCATAAAGAGCTTGGTTGACACTGTCCAAACTCTCAATTCACTTTTTGGAATTTTTACAGCTAACTGAGAGAGACTTCACCTCGTTAATCTGGACGAGATTGTAGCCCTAATCCAAGAGCTTTCATGAGCTTCATCATACCAGATCTTAACTATCTCGCAAAACTAACCTTGAATAACTTGATGCTTTTTCTTAAGATTTCTTGACAAATTGTAATTACTATTGATCATATTGTACATGCCTAACCTCCCAACACTCCTGACCATTATGAATTTGAGAGTGATTGGAAGAGTCCAATAATTCTTAAGGACTTGTAGCATGAAGTGGAGATTCAGTAAGGAATAGGTCTTCACTAGTATTGTCTCAATGAAAAGACTGACCTAACAAACTGGAAGTAGATTGTGCTCCAGTGTGACTCTGGCCCCCTTCTCATTTAAGGATAGCTCTTGTTTAAATTCTCATGAAGGAAGTTGAGAATCTGTTCAGTATTTTCAAAAAGGTTCACCACTGCTACATTCACACCATTTAATAAAATGGTTGTACATTCTGTATATAAAAATTGAAGGTTATTTTGTGTAGTATCATGCAGGAGAATAATGGGAATTGTACTACACCCAGAATGCCACTGCACTCTCCCCAGAAACCTTTTGCTAAACCCAAATACTTTACCTTGCTTGAAAGACTGATCTTTTTTGTGATTATGCAGGGAGTGTGATGTCAAATGAGAGTTTTGTGCATAGACCTCATTCCTACGTCCACCAAACTAGAGCCTTTATTAGCATTCTTCAGATTTCTGGGAAGCTTCCCAATTAAAAAACCATATGCCACTGAACACAACACAAATGAAGCAGAAACCATGGGATCATGTTGAGCATAGAGGCTATGAATGCCTAAATAATGTAGGGAAATATGGCCCAGACAACAAGCTGGAGTAAGGATGACTCGAATCAAGATTGGGAATGTTGTAGGAATACTATTGCTAACATTATGGGTTGATGGCTGCTTCCACCTCGAGAATTGCACCCTTGTTGAGCTGGCTCTAAATCACCGGTCATCAAGATTCTGAAGGCCTATAGTAATTACTACTGTTGATTTAGCAAATAGCTGTGGAGTGGAGATCCAGCCTAACATAGTGTTGAACATGTTTTCTAGAGGTGATATCAACATGCAGAAATCTGCTTTTCCTAGGACAGATTGGAACATGTTGTTCAATCTCCCTGAACATGGAAAATTTGGAAAGAGTATTGATTTAGATGAAAGCAGCGAGGACTTCCATTGCTTATTGGATATCTGCTGCTTCAACTTAGACAGTTCAGAATGGACTGGAAGCCACCTGTAGATTTAGACAGCAAAAAGGTTCTGAAACCTTTAACCATGCTTATCTGGTAGGCTCAGTGATAATCTTGAGGGCAAGAAGATTGATTTCTGCAGAGGGGATATTTATAAGTTCCTGTATGTGAAGGAAAACGATTTGTGTACTTAAATCCTGATGGAATTCCAAGGTGTAGGCCTTGTCATTCACCTTGGCAGTCCAAGGTTGTAAAGGTGCCCCAAAAGAGAATTGATATTGATTTCCAGCAGAATATTCATGGATTGGTTTTGGGCAAAGGTTTGGTATGTCCTAAAGACGTGGCATGACATATCATGGGCCTGAGGAAGATAAAAGGTTCCTTTTATCCCCAAAATATCTGTGGTTCTGATGCTTCAAAAGCCGACTGTAACGGTAGAAAGAAAGAACAAAGTTGCATTTATATAGTATTTTTCTGATCATCAGAACAACCCAAAGCACTTTATAGCCAATGAATTACTTAAACCTGTCTGAAATATTGGAGCCTGGGGCTGACTCCTTTGAAATTTTTTGCCTGAAGAAATTAGATTTCAAGTTTTGAAAGCTCGCTTTGCAGAGCGTTTTCTTATGGCAATCAGATGGATATTTAATGGTTTTATGTAACTCTGATTTGAAAAATTCTCTCTGCTGGAAGTGTGGCCCAATAGATTTCTAAAGGCAAATCAGACTCGCAAACTTCACCCAAAACTCCAAAAGCTTCTGGTGAATTGTAATTGCTTTAAACCACATTTCATCATGTGATAGGTTGAAATTCCATTATTTTTCAAATGGTTCAAAAATTAACCTCGCTATCAGATTTTACATGTATGCAATGAACACGTTTGCCAGCAGGGCCGCTATACTTCAAGTGATGGATCATATCAACTTCAAACTATTTTTCCATGTGAGTTAAGTGTGGAGTCTGCATCAAACTAGCAACAATTTTTACAACCACTAACCTGGTCAGATATTACTGGCTGTACAATATTAACAGACTTCTCATAAAGATGCATGCATTTATCTCAGGAATTCATTACCCAGCTGCAATATTACCATGGCATTACAGGATGCTGAGCCAACCGCAGTAGTGGCAGATGTCTGAGAAATGTGACTTATGATTGTTAGGGGGACAAAAATATTTGGTGTGACTGTTTTGGGATGTCAGTAGTTAAGCCTGAGATTTTCCACAGTCACACCCAACCAACATCGTTCATAGGTGACGGTCAATTCTATTCTTTGTTTGCAGATGTTGAAATTTGGAATGAAGGCACGTGCCCCATTAAATGTGTGACTATCCAGAAGCTTCTGTAAAAATCAATTGGGTCAGCACTGGGTGAGTAGAGAGGACAGATCTTCTAAGAACGGAAACCGATCTGAGCAGTTGAGTTCAAGAAAATATCTACCACAGTGTAATTTTTTTTCTTTGTCTTTCAAAAGCCACAAGACAGCTGGTATTAATTTTTAAGTTTATGTTACTCAAAATAAAATAATTTTTCAATAATGTATGCATTGCGAGTCTTAATGGATCCAATACATGACAGGTGCTCTTATAGAATGGAGGTAAACAGCAACATCACACTCTGTCTTTCTCGACAAGTCATTGACTTCGTGTTCTCAACGCTGAGATAACACACCATTTGTCTGTTCACTATCAGTTCTGTCCATATTTGCCTGCAGTGATTTGGTTGCTGTTGTCTCAGATCAGGAGTTAACCATTCCATGGTAAGTGTAATTAGCAAGACCAGCTTTTTCTCTAATATCTGGCAAGTTATTAATGGAGCGAAGATACCAAGTGGGGTCAAGCATGTTTCCCTTGGGGGAATCCCAAGAAAGAAGTTGCAATAAGATGATGTCACTCATGCATCATCTACTGAATCAACCAGTTGGACTCGTACCACGTGGTAGGTATAAATGGCAGCTCCAATATTCATCATGGCACACAGTGGATTAAATGGCACTGTACATAATCCAGTTGTTGGAAGGAAGCTGACACATCACTCCATGGCTAGACCTTCATCTTGGATGGGCAAACACAACTAGAGCTGCTTTAGATTCAGTGGATATTTATGAGGATTTTCATGCCCCTTTGCAATTACGAGCGTGGATGCATCAAGGACATTCTTTCTTTGCTACCATAACATTTTTTCCCAATCTTTCCCATCAGCACCTATCAAAAAAGAAAAAGAACTGACAAACCAAGCTGGATTTACAGATGTAAAACCCATTGTCAGCTTCAATGTATTTTTTTTTGTGGGGGGGGGGGGTGAGGTGTCAAATTAAGTCGTCTTGTTCGACAGAAGTGATCATCATGGAAAGGAATAAGGGAAGAGAACCTTTTCTGAGCACTGTGCCCATGAGCAGTAATGTTCGCACCAGTCGGAATTAACATTTACAAATTAGATGTGATTGTGAAAGATTCTGTACCACAGCGACAACTGGTAACAATCACGCAGCAAACCCGAAGCACAAGAGCTTCTGCAAAACATCTTTTTTTTTCTTAGTGTGCTTAGTATTGAGGGGCTACTTTTGCTGCTGCTGATAATCGCTGCACTGCTTTCCTTTTTGTCTGCACACTACCGTTCAAAATGGATCAAGAACAGTGCTTCCAATTTTACATTATATAAAATAGGAGAGTTTAACAAAATGATCCGTAGAACATAGCTGCGATTGGCGCAAGAGATGTCTCCTAGAAAATTGGAAAACAAACAGGTGCGAGGCAAAGATTTCTTCAAATTTATCTGCAGATTGTGAGTTGATAAATGACAAAAATATATCTGTAATAACTTAGCTGTCAAAGCAGTCCTGATTTTCATATGGTGCCATCGATTGTCTACCTCATCCCCAACTTCTCTAAGTTTTCAAGAGACATGAGAATCAGTCAGCACCTTTTTAAAAAAAAAATTGAAATAAATTTAAGTTGGGCATGCACTGATCAAATGTATTTTTGGTGTACATTTAACAGCACATCTTAACTGTAAGTAATGCAACATAACTTTAGTAGCACAAATATGAGAGGTTCAATGGCAACTGCACAATTTAAAAAAAAAGTATGGGGGTGAAATTGGGCTGTGGAGCGCCCGTTTTGTCAGCGCTACGTGGACTCCTAAGCCCCGAAAATGGCGTCTGAGATGCGTGTGCACTCTTCCAATATGAAGTGCACAGGACGCCATCTTGGTAACGGTGGTTGTATACCTAACAAACACCGGCAGCATGTAGAGTAGGGGAGAGTATGACGTAAATCAGTGTGTAATACTGATTTGAAGCAGCCGGCAGCATTTTGGAACTCCACGCTCCGGCCAACGCACTGTCTTAACCTCGCACAGCTGAACAGGATTTAAACGGCAAGAAGGACCTCCCACCAGTGCTATTTAAAGGGATCATGCAGGAGATACGGGTTAGTTACTGGATTAGTCATTCTGGCTGCTGGTACAGTTGTACATGTTTGTGGAAGTTTCCGATACTTGGAGAAAGTTGCAGTATTCTACAGAGTGGTCTGGCTGGTCTTGTAGTACTGTTAGTGGCATTTAAAATAGTGTGCTGACCAAAGTTGCATCCAGACATGGGTGGTCTGTTAGAGCTTCCTCTGGGAATTGAACATGACTGGGAGCATGCAGAGAGGCCACGCAGAGCAGGACAAGCTGCTAGAAGGGGGAGGAGGAGGAGGAGATGTAGGGCACTCAGCAGCAGGCCATATCCAACGAGGGCCTTCAGGGACCAATTGTCTTACCTCAACTTCAGCGACGTCCAGTGCACCCAACAGCAGCGGTTCACTAAAGAGGTCACAACTGAAATTTGTCAACTGCTGAAGCCACACCTGCAGCCTCAGAGCAGGGCAAGGACAGCATTGCCTCTGGCTGTTTAGGTAACTGTGGTGCTTATTTTTTACAGCTCTGGCTCCTTTCAGGCTGCTGCTGGAGACATAAGCAACATCTTGCAGTTTGCTATATAAGGGAAGTCACTGAGGCTCTGTATGCATTCTGAAGCAGATTCATCTCATTCCCTCTTGCCAGAGACAAGCAGCATGAGCGAGCACGAGGGTTTGCTCGCATTGCAAGCTTCCCCGTGGTGCAGGGTGCCATTGACTGCACGCGTATTGCAATACGTGCTCCACATCAGAACTCGGCCACATTCATGAACAGAAAGGAATTCCACTCCCTCAATGTGCGGCAATGTTATCCTGGCAGCTGTCATGATTCCTTCAGTCTGCAGCAGTCCTCTGTTCCACCTATATTTCAACCAGCACAGCAAGTCACATGCTGGCTACTGGACGACAAGGGTTATCCCCTCGTGAAGTGGCTCATGACTCTGGTCTGGAACGTGCGCACACGTGTACAGCAGCCGTAGAATGAGAGCCATGCCGCCACATGGAGCATCATCGAGCACACCATAGGCGTCCTCAACCAATGCTTCCGCTGGCTGGACCATTCTGGAGGAGCCTTGCAGTACTCAGCTGAGCGGAGATCGCGATTTATCGTCGTATGCTAAACAACCTCGCCATTATGAGGGAACAGCCCTTGTCACCGTCTATCTGGTAAGAACCTGAGGAGGAAAAGGAAGAGACTAAGGAGGAAGTGGAGGAGGAGGCAGGGAGGCAACAAGGTTGACAGGCCCTGTCTGCCAGGGCTCTGCATGATCAGATAATTAATGAGCGATACCAGTAACCTCAATGACACCTCCCCATTCACCAACAGTCCCACACTCCTTGCCTTTCCTCTCCCACATGACCATTAAATCGCCCTCCTTATGATGACACATTGTTCCTCCCTCAGCTCATCGCAGAAATGAAAACCAACACCAAATGCAAATTCATAACCACATTTATAGATTTGCACATGAAATGATTCAAACAAACTGATACTATTCACCCTTTTGCATTCCCTTAGTGCCTGTTGTTCGTGTGCCTTTACCCTTTCCGAGTGCTCCTACAAGGTGAATCCCCAGTGGCTGGAGCATGAGTGTTGGAAGGCTGCTGACCTTCAATGGGGGAGAGTGCAGGTGGCCATGGAGGACGACCTCCAGCAGCTCTGGGCCGGGAGGGCCCGTTTTTAGAATGCACCATCTCGGCCTGGGCTGCAGCAGTCTGGCCTGGCTGGCTGGCTGACCAGCAACAGCAAAGGCACTGATGGAGAGGCAGGGGTGGGAGCAGGAATGCTGTCATCCTGAGAGGGGACAGCAGGTTCTTCTTCCTGGGCGCCACTGCCACTCTCCTGGGGCAGCGCCTTAGCACTCCTGGTGATCTGCTGGAGCACAGATTGCTGGAGTGCTGTGATGCCCTGGAAGCCCCGTTCCACAGTGGAACCCAGAGCCATGATAGCTAGCAGTCTGAGCTTCCAAAGCAGCAGTCTGAGCTTGGATGGCAGATGTTTGTGCTGCAATGGAAGCTGTGACATCATGGTGGGTTGCTGAGTTGTACTGATGGAGATGACCACCCGTTCCATGTGGGTGGGCTCCAAGCTCTGCGCAAAGCCCTGTGCCATTGTTGGAACTGGACTCCTCCGTGCCCCTTGACATTGTGTACAGGCTTTCTGGCAGGCTTTCCAGTGCACCAAGCATTTGGTTGTGTAGGCCCATCAGCCGTCTTACGTAGCCTGGCCCATCGACGTCATTATCTGACTCCTCAGCAGCAGAACTAGTGAATGACCTCATCCTCCTGCAAGCTGGCCTGTGGTATCCGTTCCCCCCGCCCTGGCTCCTGCGCACTTGTGCCGAGTGTCTCATCACGTGCAGATTCCTCCTCTAACCTAGTCTCTAAAGTACCTGCAGTGTCAGTATCTGAGGTGGTGGCTGCGAGTGTAAGATCAAGTGACGGTGTGGTTTCATCATCCCTGTCACCTTCCCCTGCCTCCCCTGACTGGGCAGGTTCCAATTCTTGGGTATCTGAAATGACAAAGGGAGACGGGTTGAGTTGTGGTGCGGGGAGAGGAGAAAGTAAGACGTGCGTGCTTACACCATCTGCAGCACGTGAGTCAGAAAAGATTGTGGGATGAGGGAGCAGTGGGAAGCAAGAAGGAGGCAAGCACGTATGTTACCTGCTGCCTGCATCGCTACGACCGAGCGCGGGGTTAATCGCGCATCGCGATCCCAGCGCCCGTTTTTGGAGGTTATCCAATATAACCCCCTATAAGTTTAACACAGCCTAGAAATTGCTGTTGGTGGTGTTCACGAACAAACACTTAAGGCATTGACATTACATTCCTGTGCTATTTAAACACGGGCATTAACTTGTTTACATAGGTTAATGCTCCATTAAAATAGTGAACAGAGAAAAGTCATAGGAATGTGTTATCAGTTCATCGCTAATTTCAGCAACAGTGATTTCTATGCTTTTGAGTTTACGGTATGAGAATTTGAGGGTTGTCAATTCCTTCATCCATTAAAGCAGACATGGTCACATGTTAAAATACTTCAAACCTGAGAGTTTGGAAGATTTTATTTAAAAATGAAAGAATAGGAAATAACAGAAATAAAGCAAAGCCTCTTTGAAATTTCCACCAATGTAGTGAGCAAAATAATTTCCAGCATAAACTATCCTCCTCGTCTCTGTCCTGTGCCTTGTCGAGTTGGATTGAGGCGATGAAATAGTTTAGTATGACCGTTCATGCACAGGGTTTATTCAGTCTTTCCTATTTCTGTTCCGATACAATTGTACACGTACTGTATTGTGCTATTTGTTCATACCTAATAAGGACGTGCCAGACCTGTGTACAGCACAAACTTAACTACAGCTTTAAAAGATAGATGTGTTTACCCATCACCTGATCCCAAATCAGCCCCAGAGATAGGAGACAGCAATATAAAACATCTAGAAAAGTGAATTTTTAGTGCTGAATGGAATTTTTAGTGCTGAATGTTATGGAATAAGAAGAAATGTCTTGCCAACTAATTTAAATTTCACCTATTGCTATGTTTTCATATAACTAGAAAATGCTGGAAGTACACAGCATCTGAAAATACAAACATGAGCATATTTTTGTACAATTGTAAACAATTTTACAACACCAAGTTATAGTCCAGCAATTTTATTTTAAATTCACAAGCTTTCGGAGATTTTCTCCTTCCTCAGGCAAATGTGCCTGAGGAAGGAGAAAATCTCCGAAAGCTTGTGAATTTAAAATAAAATTGCTGGACTATAACTTGGTGTTGTAAAATTGTTTACAATTGTCAACCCCAGTCCATCACCGGCATCTCCATATTTTTGTACAAGTAGCAAAGAAGATTTGGTCTGAAGAAAACATGAGATTTTCAATCTGACAAAAACATTTTCAATTTAACACTGATACACTGAATAACTGTGGTGAACAGTGCTACAGGTTTAAAGAGGTACCATGTTATGAAAAATTGTTTCCGAAGTTTTTTTCCAAGGGAGCACAGATCGGAGATAACAACTTAGGTGCAGGATCAGAGAATTCACCCCGATGATAACATCACATGCAAGAGATAAGATGATGTGTTATAATGCGATTTGCATAATCACTTCATTTATCAGTAAAGAAACGAAGAAAGCTTTGCCAAACACTTTATCAGAAAGACAGTGGCCCTTTAAGAAACCACACACAGTCAAGAGCCTTAAACAGCCTTCAAAGCAACCAGCAAATGTAGTATTATCATCAATGTTCCATTTAACGCTGTCATTAAGTCAAAGATTACAAAGGTAGATTGTCTTAAAAGTCAGACACTGCCTGCTTAATATGCCTGATGGCAGCCAGAACCGTATTCCCAACATAACTTTCTTTTAAGAGTTATTCTTGCTGTACAATTAATTTAAATCCTCCAACATGCTGTGAACAGCAGTCAGCAAGACCCTAAGTCAGCAGTGTTGCAGTCGTGATGTCTAGACCTGTTTAAACAGTATTAGCATTTACTGGAGGGGAAAATTGATCAGTAATTGGTGTCTGGTCATGAATCCAGATTTCAAAGCAACTGAAAATGTCACATTGATGTCAGGCAAAAGAGTTTTAAAGCACTCCTAATGGGACGAGACAATTCAGCCTGGAATTACTTTGTTTAATTGTGGTATTGACTTGTTGACTCACAATTATTTCGATACACTTGTTTTGGAGAAACTTACCATATGATGGTTTACAAACCGTCCAATGCTGTTGTATGTCAGTGTATCTGGAGATAACAGCACAGAAAATCCAATATGGGTCTGCACCAACATATCCTACACATGATTCTCTGATCTCCATCGAGCTGCGAGAGGGGTCGATACAGTACAAAGATCTAGCATTTCCCGACGTGGAATGAACTACCGTGTCTTTAGTATTAGTTACTAAAGAAAAGAAAGTGTCACTGCTCTCTGAAGTTTGGAAGTGGCCATCTTGGTGTGGCGAGCAGGGGTCAGAATGGCTTTACATATGCTGCACAGTGTGTGCTTTTGGAGTTGTCAATAAACCTGTTTAATCATAGACCCCATGATAGAATTTTTGATCCTGTTTTCAGAGAGCTACTTCCATTCACCCCTCTCTTCGTTTTACACTCCATGATGAAGAGTCAGACTCTGTTGCACTGCCATTGATAAAGAAACCCCGAGTCCAAACACTTCAATAAATCCCATGGCCATAACCCAATGGCATGTTTATAGAGCCACCATTTTACAGAACAACAATGCAGTTTACTGCAGGTGAGTTGGTTTACTCAATGGAATGCAGCCAGCAGAGGAAGAGCAACATGTCTGCAGTCAGTTGCACACTAGAAGTGTGAAAGCACCTTAAAGTCATAGGATTCTGACAGGGTTTTCTGCACGTAACAGCTGTTTCTTGGGTATCAGTGACCTGGGAATGGATCAGCCATATGAACATACAAGAGAAGACTATCTGGTCCATCAAGTCCGTCAAAGCCAGACATGATGCAGCCTACGTGCACTGTCAACTCCCGCGCCCCCCGCCCCACCACTCCCCTGTCATGTAATCTCCTGGGAGGGACCAAGAACCTGAATAAAACCCTATGCACCAATTTAGGAAAAAATGAGAATGAGCATCATCAGGGAACCAAAAGAAAATACAGAGTAGCTGAGAGAAAAAGAAAAACTCTCGACTTTTTGAGGGAAATGGCTAGATAGATCAGAATACACTTTACAATGGGTCATCCTTTGGAGAGTTCAGCCCATGCAGGGAATTCTGGCATTGAGTATCAGCTGCAACCGTCCGCCTGGGGAAGGCAACCTTTTCAAGGAGCTGCAATGTTAAATAATTGAAATAATACAAATATTTGACATGCTGAATCATGAAACAAATTACTGATCTGTGATTATTTTATAATATTTGGTGAAAATGCTTGTCACTGTAGAAAGTGTCATTTTTTGACTTTCACAAACTATGGAACTGCATATTTAATGTTTCCATGTAAACAGAAGAGTATTGAGGAATATGCTATCCACAGAGTCGCTGTGAAGTTATAGGAGAGCAGTCATGATTTGAGAATATCGACAATGTGCCACAAACTCCCAAGCCCCAGTTCCCTTCACCTGCTCCTGCTCACATGCTGGCCTCAGCACCAACCCCCTCCCATTCCCTCCTAGCCTGACCTACCATTGTAACTTTGGCAGAAACCCTGGAGTACAGCCATCACGCCGTTTCTGCAAGGTCCTGGCGGGAGACTGGGAGCCTCTGCAGAATTTCTGCCCCAGGGTGGCATCAGCGTCGTGCTTTTTTGGGATGACCCTCATGGCCAAAGAGCTTGCTGACGGTCAGTTTCTACTTTTACATGTGAGGAATTGCCAATTGGGAAAGCTGCTGGAGGGCTGCCTTCTGAAGAGGTCGGGTGAAAGTTGGAGGCAAAATTGAAGAGATTGCATAAAATGAGTGGAGGGTGAGCACGTGATCTGCACTAACAGGTGTGGTGCTGTCATCCATTTTGATGGAGACTAGATCAAGCAATACTATCTGTCTCATCCTGTACACAATAAGTTATCAATGGTTATAATTCAAAAATAAAATGTGTAAAGCATCAATGTTCAATAATCTGATTCTAAGCCATGTCACACTAACCTCTGGCTCATTTCCTTCCTGATCAATTAGATGGGTGTGATGTTCCTTCAGTTAGAAAGTTCTTATTTTCACTCTAAGCAAAGCTGAATACTTTATCATTGAGTGTGAAATATAGAAAATCTTGAACCACTTAAATCATTAATCAGCTGGCCTGACCACTGTTGGGAATCTTGTCCAAGTGCTCATTCTTAACAGGAGCTCAGAAATGAGTGGCGGTGAGCCAAGTAACAGGGGAGGGGAATTCTGTTTGCAGACTCGCAGTTTTCCGCAGGGGTCACTGCCTAATGATTGATAAGAGTGGGAGCCCTGGCTGATTTGTCTCCTCCCTCGACTCCCTTGATGCTACTTGTAGCTTCCCTACATCAGCCCAGATTGAAATCTTCTAACTCAGGGATCCAGCATGGGGTGATCCTGCAGAGAGGTCCCTATGATTTCAGTTACGTGCAAATAAATATTAAGGAAAATATAAATTTGAAATTTCATGTAACTGCACTGTAAGCTAAAAGATAATGTACATGTGAAATTTTCACAAGTGTCCACTCAACACCCAGTGTCACACTATAGGTTTTGTCATTCCAAACCTGGTGTGTCTTGAGTGACCAGTATTAACTGGAATTTCTGGAGGTTGGAGATGCTGGTGATTGGAAAATTTTGAGATGTTGAATTGAAAGTTTCACACAAGAAGTGTATTGGTGCAACATTAAAGCATATTGGCTTAAATATGAATAAGCTAAAAATACTCCTAAAGACTGTAGCCAATGTCAGGTGCTAACTCAACCATCGGGAGAGTCCTACATTGAAGCAGTTGAGGAAAATTCCCAAGTTCACCCATACCATTTTACCCTCCTCTTTCTCACCTCTTTGTTCTTCGCTTACTTTTCCTGCTATGACTACCCGAAAAATCCCTTTATATTTTCCACTATATTGCAATTTTTGCTCTTCCACATTTAAGCCGAAGCTTAAATTAAATTTTTAGGAGTAGAAATTATTTATGGCCCATTTTCAGGCTCATTACCAATGGTGTGCAGACAGCCTGCACCCAAACCAGGAAGCCCAAGGCTCTCCCAAAATTGGGCCTCGGGCCTCATTTGAATGCTTTCAACAAGCTGCCAATGCCTATCGCCCCTCGAGAGGCAGCTGTCCCATTACCGAGGGATCAATTTCAGGTCACCTGCCTTGCCAGTAAGTCCCGGGAAAGGTGGAGGGGCAGGCAGGGGGGAGGGGGGAGAAGGATGGAGGCCGATTGCAGGCTGGCAGTGGCCCTCAGGAGTCCTGTGGATCTGGGAGAAGCACTCCTGCTCCTCCTGGCTGCACATCGAGCTGTGTAAAAAAAATGTTTTAAATGTAATTACCTTTTAGGTGGCGGCCACTTGCTGGGCCACATCCGTGACAGTTAAGTCAGAGCAGAGCCTCTCTGCTCAGGGTAGCCCTAAAATGGGTCTTAGGCCCCTCAATAACACATGCAAGGTGTCTAATGCCTGTTTTAGGCCGCTGACAGGAAAGCCTGTAAAATTGCCCCACCCAATATGGGGTTGGACGTATTTCAGGCATCCTTGGGGCACGGGACATAACACCAGAAAATTGGTACCTTTTGCTCCCCAGTTTTCCACCCAGAAAACGGGCACAATGGGGACCAATTTCTATCCCTTAGTGTCTTTACTTTATTTTAACATATTTTCTATTCATACTCATATCCTGAGTCTCTACAACCATTAATATGCTTACTTTAACCTCCTTTATTAAACCATCCAGATCTGGGTTTTAAGAAACACTAATTATATGGCGTATTTTATTTGCTCTCTTTCCAGGAGATCTTGTGAAAGCGTTGCATTTTTCCCTCAGTATTTCTACCTTGAAGTATTATTTCTCAGTTTATTCTCCCCTGTGACCCTATAATCAATAATGAGGTTTCATTTTATGTCCAGCCGACACCACGGTGTTGTATTGAAAGACCACGGCCCAGAAATTGCTGGAGTGGCGACCCGACAGGGCTCCCCGCTCCATGGATTTATACTAACCCATTAACTCAACGCGGTCTTTACTGTGTGCACTCCCTCTAATAGGAAGCGGAGAAGAGCCCAGCGTCAATTCCAGCGGAGCTCGGACCCATGGGAGAAGCGAGAGGATCGCGCTCTCCCCTCAACCGATCAGATCGCAGCATTTTTGACAAGCTGTGATCAGTTTCTGCAAGCTGGAACATAAAAACCAGGAAGTGAAAGGTACAACATTAAAGTCATTTATAAAAACAGTTATAGACAGTGAAAAAAGAGGGTAAGAAAGAATTGAATTAAATAAGAGACAGAAGGGAAAAGTTTTTTAAAAATTTAAAGGGGAAAATTTTTTATTTTAATTTAAATTTTTTTTAATGACCAAAAACTATTAAAATAAGGAGTAATATGAGACTCCACATTTTTAGAAGTTAATCTTTAGTTGTTGACAGTCATTAAGACTTACGCGCTGTCAAAACTTAGTTTAGACCTGGTATTTTTAAGCGTACCTGTTTTGTGGCGATTAGTTACTTTCCAGCTGGGCAGATGAGCAAGTTGGTGCTGGTCCATTGTTTCCACTGATTCCAGCCGGCGATATCCCTTTAATTCGAAGCTGTCCTATCACCATCGAAACAGGAGGAGCAAGATCCGGATTTCCGCATTTCACTGCGCGTGTGCGAATGCTGGAACTTGCTCCTCGATTTCACCACTAACAGCGGTGAGCGCTGTTGAGCTCACTTTTTTTAAAGGAATTTCTGGGCCATTGCGATCATTTGTACTGAAGAGTTCCATGACTCCCACAATCTTAGATTCCCAACTAAATAACAAATCAATTCTGGCATCCGTCCTAGCCACCTTTTCCGCCCTGTTATGTTTTGTCAAGAGTTTTCAGATGAAGAACAGTGCCCAAACTCAACTCAAAATGGCAGCTGCTCGCCAGCGGTAAGGAGGGGAGCGAAGGAGAAGGGTGCAAGTCAGTAGCCTGCAGACTCAGGAAAATTCCAGTCTCCCAGGTCTAGCCATCTTAAAAATGGTTCAGATTACACACTGAAGCAAACATTGCCACAGTCACAAATTACTCTTGCTAATATTATTACATAATAATGAAAAAAATTAAAATAATTTAAAATAATAAAACATTTACTTCTGTTCACCGTGTCTTCCCCTTCCTCTACTCTTTCTTCTCGATTCTGTTTTTATTATTGTAACTTCGATTTTACTTGTTTCTAACTAACGAAGCTTGTTCTTCAACAATTCTCTTCCTTTACTGTCGGTGCTGATGCATGCTGAGGTATGTTTTACTGAGGGTCAGCAACCCATTGGCATTTTGCCCAAGAGGCCATTCCTCACGTGTGAGGCCACAGTGAGTATCAGCAGACTATTCAACTTTGGAAGGCACCACCACCGAGTCCAATGTTTTTCTCACTTGAGTCTTACATTTTTTTTCATGTTGGGGGGAAAATTTTGCAGATCTAGCAGATGATTTATTCGCACCTCGCTTTGAGAAACAGAATTATAACCAACTACTGATTTGCACCTTTCTCCTTCGCTCCCCTTCTCACCACAGGCAAGCAGCTACCATTTTGAGTTCACTTAAGGCACTGTTCTTTGTCTGAAAACCCTCAACAAAACATAACAGGCTGTGAACCTTTGATTGAATGGGAGATCCATGAGGCACATTGCAATAAGTGCCTGACCTCGAAAAAGGTTTTCCTGCATTCTGCTGTACTTGGTACAGTTTGACATCTGGTAACAGCAAAGAAACTCAGAGAAAATGGCTCCAAAAATGATTACCTACTTTTTAAACTTACTTTAAGGGAACAACAAATGCTCATTACTTAGACAGCAGGAGAAGGGAGAACAGAATGTGTTTCAGCAGGACAACAATCCTGGAAACATAATATTGGGTGTGCGATGATTCATTTTGTATAAAGAATAAATTGTATACAGAAATAACTCCGGCAGTGTTTCAGGTGGATTGCCTTGATTGAGGTATGTTGAAAACCAGTTAAAACAGAAACATTTTTTTTTTGCAGCATGAAAGCTGCGGCAGCCAAGGACAACATTTCTCAAAATAAAAGGAGTAGAGAGACAAATAGAAACAAGGAGATAAACACTGCTTGTAAATTCCTTGGTATCTAATCTCCATGGCAACACAGGTCCAAGTATCTCAATTCTAGCTTGCCCTAACTTACTGGAGTAAATTTTCCAAGTTGGCATTCCCGACACAGAGTCCCACTCAACAGGAGGGCAATCTGACATGGAGATCAGTACGTCCAATTTGTGCCCCTCTCAATCTATATAACTTTCAGAGTGAGGCCATTCAGTCCCTCATGCCTGTGCTGGCTCTTTGAGAAAGCTATCCACTTAGACTCATTTCCTGCTCTTTCCCCATAATCATTTACATTTTTCTTTTTTAAATATTTCTCTTGCCTTTGGAAAGCTATTATGGATTGTGCTTCCACCATTGTTTTTGGGAGGATGTCATGTCCTTAACGACCCTCTGTGTAAAAAAAAAAGTCTCCAATCTTTCTGTTCTTTTGGTGATGATCTTACATTTAATCCAACCAATGGAAATAGTTTTTCCTGATTTGCCTTTACCTTAGCTGTGGCTTCGTGGTAGAACTCTCGCCTCTGAGGGTCGTGGGTTCAAGTCCCACTCCAGAGACTTAAGCACAAAATCTAGGCTGACACTCCCATGCAGTACTGAGGGAGTTGTGACTCATCGATGACTTGATTTTAGACCAGCAGTCTGATAGCACAGACGCAATTGAGGGGTCAAGAGAAATGGTAGGAATATGGAGCAGATTTCATAAGGTTCCACACGAGATTATTACCAAAAATAAGACCGCACAAAATTGGAGGTAACCTTGTGGATATGGTTTGGTAATTGGTTGGGAGGCAGGAGACTGAAGGGATAAAGGAAACCTTCTCTGATTAACAAGTGGTGTTCCCAGGGAACTGTCCTAGGGCCTCAGCTTTTCAACATATATATTAATGACTTGGATGAAGGAAGAAAGAGTTGTACATCCAAGTTTGCAGATGCCACTGTTAGAAGGCACAGTACGTTGAATGGATGGGAGCAGGAAGTTACAACGGGGCACAGACTGAGTGAGCGAATAACTATGGCAGGTGGAGTTCAATGTGGGAAAGTGTGAGGGTGTTCACTTTGGATCTGAGAAAGACAAATCGGTGAGAGACAAGGAGATGTGGAGGAGCAAAGGGTGTCCATGTACACAAACCACTAAAGCATAGTGCTCAGGTACAAAAAGTAATCAAAAAACTTAATGGAATGTTGACCTTTATCTCAAGGGGGTTGGAATTCAAAAGTAAGGAAGTTATACTTCAGCTGTACAGAACCTTGGTCAGGCCCAGTCTGGAGTACTGCGTTCAGTTCTGGGCACCAAACCTCAGGAAAGATATATTGGCCTTGGAAGGGGTACAGTGCATATTCACCAGAATGATACCGGAGCTTAAAAGGTTACATTATGAGTACAGGTTGCTTAAACTTGGCTTGTATTCATTGAGTTACATCGAGTCTACAGCACAGAAACAGGCCATTCCGCCCAACAGGTCCACACGAGCTTTCATCTAACCCTATCGGCCTATCCTTCTATTCCTTTCTCCCTCATGTACTTATCTAGCTTCCCCTTAAATGTATCTATGCTAGTCGCATATCAACTACTCCTTGTGGTAGCGAGTTCCACATTCTAACCACTCTCTGGGTAAAGAAGTTTCTGCTGAATTCCCTATTGGATTTATTAGTGACTCCGCCACAAGTGGAAACATTTTCTCTACGTCTACCCTATCAAACCCTTTCATTATCTTAAAGACCTCTATCAGGTCACCCCTCAGCTCTTTTCTAGAGAAAAAAGCCCCAGCCTGTTCTGCCTTTCCTGATAAGCATCTCCTTTCAGTTCTGGTATCATCCTTGTGAATATTATTTGCACTTTCTCTAATGCCCCTATATCACTTCTTCAGGATCAATGCACATGCCTCGGAAGGATTTCCCTCTGGGCAAAGACATGGGACATGGCCGAATTCAAGCATCTCTGGAAGAGTCCAGGATACTACGGTTGAACTAAAAGTGACATTTCCTCAAGATTACCTTAAAAAAAATTGGTAATTCTGGACCCGTTGTTTCGGGGCTTAGCACAATGCAGTATTTACAGATAGTAATCCATCCAAAGAGATTTCTTCGCAGTATCCAAAAGAATTGAAGGAACCAAGAGTGAGGGCAGAATTTACTGCGTGTCTGGAACCCCATACAAAGAATGAACTTATAAGCTTAATAATAATGACACTAATACTGGACTTTCAAGTTTAAGGGGGAGGATTGTAATGCATTAACATGTAAAGCTAGGTGCCATCTGGTGGCCAGAGAGAAATAAGAGTTTGTCACCTCGGAAAAGAGTAATAACAATGTGGCTGGTGGTGTTTTGAGTTGTGGCCTTGTTTGTCTGATTTGAAGTAGTCCATGAAATGATCATAAACATATTCAGACAGGGAACCAGAGAATGCTTTTCTAAGGCTGGAGTCAAGGTACATTGTTAGGGAAAAGTAGAGGCATTTGGCTTGTGCTACACGTGAGAGGGAGAGTGCCTGATATTGATCCTGGCTGCCCAAAATGCAAAGTTATTCCTTCGCCTCGCACTGGCAATCTTTACCTGCATGGCTGCAAATAATTGCCTTACATTTCTTTTTAAATCATAGTACTGCTCCTGCACCCTTCCTCCATCCACACATGCATGCTCAAATAATCGAGAGTTCAGTTTTTACAGGGTTCACTGTTTCACACGGGGAGAAGATGTTCCCTTCACACCGCATGTAGCAAAATCAAAAACACTTCAAAGGTGCTTAGGATTTTACTGCACAAAGCACAGGAGAAATTTTCCTCGTGGGCGTTCACAACACAGCTGTAAGCTCCAGATTCTTTTTCTCACAGTGATGCGAGAGAATCTTCTCACTGCTACCTCTCAAGATGCCTCGATATTACAATATATTTGGGGAAATTAAAGCACAGTTAACACAGGATTACGTCAAAGTCCAGCTGCGGGCTGCAATTAGGGGCGCTGACATTTAAACGGGGGGCAAAGTTCACAGTGATTCAATCACATGCTCAGCATCAGTAAAGGTGAAGGCTGTCGCAGCTCAGAAACACAGCAACACCATTTTCACATTTATATTTTCTTTAATGATGTAAAAGTCCTCCAGGATAAAAAAAAAAGCTATATACAAAGTGAAACTGATTGAATATTTGGTTGTACAGCTGCTGTACCATTCTCTTTCTTTAAATTAGAGAAACAGAGAACTCTAATAGGGGTGCAGACTGTCTTTGATTCCTCACAAACAGGAGTTCCTATGAGACGGAGGAGATTTGATTTGGGGTTTATTCAATTTGCCCCACTCTAGCCTCCTGGAATGTGCCTCATCTCTTCTCGTCACCACCCTAAATAAGCCAGCCAAGGCCAGAGACCTTTTCATGTAAGTTTTTATGTCTTTCTTTTCCCCCATTCATCTTGCTCGAGCCTCTCTAGGTCATATACTGATAGGGTAGCTGGGAAACCTTCCCCGAACTGTCTGTCTACTACTGAGTAACTTACCCTCTGATTTTCCTTCACTTTCTGTGGGCAAGTGCCTGCCTTACACTCAGCATCTCCCCATTGCTGACGGTACACTCAGTAGGATCGATAATGCTTCATAGCACTTTAGTTCTGAGAAATGCTTCACAAAACACAATTTAAAACACTGCGTCTGTAGAACTGGTTCAAACTAGTTTGGGTATTTAACACTTAAGTCAAAAGCAAAATACTGCGGATGCTGGAAATCTGAAATAAAAACAGAAAATGCTGGAGAAGCTCAGCAAGTCAGGCGGCATCTGTGGAGAAAGAAACAGAGTTAACGTTTCAGGTCGAAGACCTTTCATCAGAACTGGTTTCTTTCTTCACAGATGCCACCTCACTTGCTGAGCTGTTCCAGCATTTTCTGTTTTTATTATGGGTATTTAATAAATCAGTGGCTACTTACAGCTGCCATAAAACTGCTTAATGTTCCCCAGATGCCTAATCAGTGCATTACGCAAATATCAATGTATGCCTGATGCTGGGGAGTGAGATCAAGAATTCCCTAAGTGAAGAGTTATGGGCACAAGCCCACATCATGCCATTCTGTGACACGATGTGTTCAAAATCCAACGTGCCACATATCTGTGCCACCTCATCAGGAACTCTTTATTATCACACCTTTAAGGTGACAATATATCCATTTACTTTTTAGAACAATGTACATGTAAGAACGTAAGAATCTTTAGCAAAAGGAGAAAGCCATTAGGTTCAAACAAAGCCTGTGTTTTTTTTTTACAGAACAGAGGTAAATTCTGTCCTTTTTCATTTAATGTATGAAACTGTCTTTATGGAAAGTGAATGGAAATGAGGAGATGTATGGGAGTCAGTCTTGCAGTGTAGCAAATAACATGATACACCATTATGGAACAGATACTGAGATGTTGAAAGGGCTTTTGTCTCACTATTCTATTGAGTTGATAACTACTCTACAAAGGAGTATAACCGGTTCGTGTGAAATGATTCCAGTAAAATAATTGTTTTTGAAGGCTTTATGATACGGAATGATTTGCTATTGCATTGTCTGAAATCATGTTTAGAAACTATTTTAAAACCAGTTTGTAATATAAGGAATGTGGAGCTGAACAATGACACTGTTTGCCAAGTTTATATATAAGTTTAGTTCAGTTGTTAAATTCACCGAGTTTATCTGCTGTTATTTCTCGTTCCAAATGTGTAGTGAATTTTCATGTTTGTTTTTTTTTGGATGAAAGCATAGCTGTTAACTGTTCTTTGATACAGATTTCTGTTACACTGTGTCAGACCTCCATGATTGGGTTTTACGCAGATTTGACCAGGTTATTTGAGGAAATTGAGCTGCAGAAAAATTCTCTCTTCCTGTACGCATTATAATTTAAAATTGCGGTTCCAAGGAGCTCAGACTTCAGACGCTCACAGTGAACTAAAATGAAATAAAAGTAAGTATAGAACAAAAAAACTTAAAAATGCGAAATTCACTGCTCAGTGGAACTGAGCCATACAAATGAGAAGGCTGCATTGTTCCCATTATACACAGAGCTAACTGAGCTCAGCCATGCCTCCGAAACCTTGGGGAAAATAATTCAGCGTTCCTGCTCCCAGCTGTCCAGCTACCCTCACTTGTAAGTGTGTGTGTGTGTGTGTGTGTGTGTGTGGACTCTGAATGAGGACAGGATTGGTCTAGGTTAAAAGCAAAATATTTTGGAAAAATAACACTGTGAAATGTTGTTTGCATATAACACATATATAACACATCCCATGAACGAATAAAGAAAAATGCTCTGTGTGTGCGTGTGTCTGTGTGGTAGTGTGTGTGTGTTTATCTCCTCCATCACCCTCCTCTGCCTAATGTTTCACAAGCTGAAATGTTGGTGAAATAATGTCGGTAGTTTAATTAGCCGGACGCTATAATCACTCTCTTGGTTTACTGGCCGCTACTACTACACCGGGTCTTGACCAAGGCTCAGAAATGGGAACTCCTGGTTGATGGAGGCGCCACCCTCGGCCATCAGTTGCCTTGTACGGGGCAGACAAGGCAGCCCGGAAACTCTTGGAAATGGAGGAGATCCGGCAGAAATGGGCCTCCACCATTTTCCTAGGAATTCTGGCTGTCATTCACTAGAGTTACAACAGGAGGCTGGTGGGAAATGTTTAATAGATAAATGTACTTGAAATTCTAAAAGTTTCAAAATCAAGGAGCTGACAGTTGCTGCTGTTGCACTGAGATCTGCTTTTAGAACTACAGGAGAGGCGTGTGTTTGTGGGGGGCGGGTATTGTCTTGCATATTAATGCAACTCGAAACATCAATTGCAAAATATTTTATTCTCTTTTGAAGTACGGTGGAGGAAGCAAAGCTTTGGCGATCAAAGAGCAGAGGAGCAGCCGCACTGTCCAACCTAATCCACTGCTAAGTAGCTAAGGCACTCACCCTGATGCTGCACAGTCTTGTTTGCATATCTTTTCATCTCAGGGTTGTTCAAAGATGAAAAGCACTGAGACATCTTGTTATGGTGTCATAATGGTTCACCCAAACTTTCCTGTGAGTTTTGTGTAAATCAATACAAAATTTTCACTGGATGTGCTCTTGTGCTTTGAATTTGCTACTCAGTAAATTAAGGGCTTTGAATGACATTCTCCACCATCTCCAAAGTGCACAATATAGAATGTAAAAAAAAAATCACATCACTTATCCCAATCGAAGTTTCTATATCTACTGAACAAGCTGACAAAATCACTTCAGGTTACCATTAGACTTATTTAGTACATTGTTACGAATACACCATAAGAAAGATGACATCTTATTCAATACACTTCTTCTTGTGCGATACTCATAATAGCTCAAACTACTCCCACCATCACCACTGTCAGAGACAGACCTGTAACCACTATTACTTCAGCTCAAATTGCTCTCTGCTGATATGACTCAAATATGAAAGGACAAAATCTCGAGTTGCACTGTTAAGTGGACATACTACGAAAACTCACATGGCACCATTGCACTCTGCTAAAATCCCAGTGCCAACACTGTGCTTATTCCGCATGTATGGTGGATTAAGGTATATAACATCAGATGAGTACGTAGATAGAAATAAATAAATGAAAAATGGAGCATAACCCAGTGAATCGGTGTAAAATTAATATGATGGGCTAGACTTTCCGCTCGTTCATGCCTGTAATATTAGCGTCATCCGGATGAAATCAGCCGAACCAGTGCCAAAGATCAGGGAATTTTAAACGTGAGTGAGTTGCACCCAAAACCACGAACATACGTGTTTCCCACGATCTTTTACGGTGGTTTAAGATTCAATTCGCCCAGATCAAGGCCCGCCCACAAAACTGGCCACGCCCCCAGGTCACCATTGCGAGTTTCTGTCGATTGCCCTGGTTTGGGAAGGCTCTTCAAATAGTACTCATTTTCTTTGGTGCACAGGCACAACTAGGCACGTTTTAAAAGCTTTAATTCACCAAGAAGTGACTGGTGAACACCAATCAAACTAGTGAATGGTTCAGTATAGTTTTTCAAAACCATTTTCAGTGATTTTAAATCAGGTTACCCACAGGAGGAAAATGCTTATTAAAAATGCTTATTTTTCGTGATAAACCCATTTTCAGCTGCATTAATAAAATTGCACCAGGTTACCACTCTTAAATACATCAACGAATA
This sequence comes from Heptranchias perlo, assembly GCF_035084215.1. Classification (NCBI taxonomy): domain Eukaryota; kingdom Metazoa; phylum Chordata; class Chondrichthyes; order Hexanchiformes; family Hexanchidae; genus Heptranchias; species Heptranchias perlo. Next base: position 10,017,211 of record NC_090357.1, on the reverse strand, counting down.
CTTCTTAATGGAAAGAAAAAATAAAGAAACAATCCCATTCTATTACACTGTCCGATTGCGCTGGTTCTTTGAAGATTTTACCTTTGTGATTATGCAAATGAGTTTTATCGGGAACTAACCAGTACAATTTCGAGCACATTTTAGGTCCAATTTCCCAATTGTGCCCAAAGCGGAAATTCTACCCCGATGTGTTTGCAAACTTTACAATGTATTAATGCGCTCTTTGACACTGTTAAGTTACCTATGGGAGGTGCTGAGCAAAAGTGTAATGTTTCTTCTAATTAAAATCAAAATGTATGTGAATTAAAGCAAATGATATTTAGTAAATGAAACTATCTTCATACTTGTGGCTTAGGACAATTTGACCTCTTCAAATGTGGTATTACCAATCAACACGGCCCCTCCCTCCTCTTCCCACTCCTCCACACCAAATAAAGTGACCATAAAAGATGCTATATTGTCGTAAAAACCCAAACTGGTTAACTAATGTGCTTCGGGGGAGGGGGCCTTGACACCCCTACCTGGTCTAGGCTATGTGTCACATTTTGTGCTTCACTCTTAATGCCCTCAGGGCAACTATGGTTGGGCAATAAATCTCTGCCTTGCCAGTGTTGCCATATCACAAGAACAAATTAAAATATTCACAGCTATTGTTCGAAACCCAACCAAAAGCATCCAGTGAGATATTGATATTGGAGCATAAGACAACATTCAGCTCAATGCATTTAATTGACCAGAACCTACACTCGACACACACGACAACGCAAAATCGTCGAGCAGAAATTGATAGCCAAGTTCCGCACCCATGAGGACGGCCTCAACCGGGATCTTGGGTTCATGTCACACTACACGTAACCCCACCAGCGAACAAATGTTATCTGTTTTTAATATAACGGGTCATTGACTGTCTTCCTTATCTCTCTTTTTTTTGGGGGGTTTGTATATTCGGTGGCCTTTTTAGGTGACACCTTTCTGTCTGCTCACTGTGATTGCCTTGGCAACGGGCAGTAATCACCAGGCATTGTTCTGTGATTTTAAAATGCGAAGGATTCGAAAATGTCATTTCCACACCGCCTGAGGAAGGAGGAAGCCTCCGAAAGCTTGTGGGATTAAAAATAAAATTGTTGGACTATAACTTGGTGTTGTAAAATTGTTTACAATCCACAATAACATCGTTACTGCATTATGTGACCATTTTAGCTTTGCACAAATATTTGTAAACAGCAGCTTTTGTGGTACAGATAGAAGTACTTTTTATGTTACTGCATTATTACGACGACGACAACTTGCGTTTATATAGCGCCTTTAACATAGTAAAACGACCCAAGGCGCTTCACAGGAACGATTATCAAACGAAAGTGTAATTTGGTGATAAGGGCCACACCGCCACCGCAGTGGTCTGGACGGGGCAAGTGGTGGAAGATATAGCCAGGCGGAGAGGCTTCATTAAGGGGGAAGATATCATCAACTTAAAGCATGATTATTACATTTAAAAGATTGTAAAATAATCTACCAGCTTTCAGAAAACTTTCCTCTCTCCCTGCAGGAGCTCCTCAATGTCCTGCTACTTCCTTCAAACAGGAGGGCGGATTGGATGATATCCACTCTGATCATGTTCCAGTGGGGGGGAGGGAGGTGGGTTTACAACTTATTCATTTCCCTCCCTTTTGATGGGAGTATGGCACTCTATCCAATAACTTGTCTGAAAACCAATGACATCATTAGGTCATGAAAACTAGTGGCTGACACATCAGTGCAGTACTGAGGGAGTGCTGCATTGTCACAGATGCCGGTCTTTAGATGAGACACTGTCTGCCTTGTTCTTTGGTTCAGATGGGCATTATAGATCTCATGACCACATTGAAAGAAAGAGAAGAGAGTTCTCCCAGTGTTCTGGCCAACATTCCTCCTTCAATCAATGCTATATAAAAAAAACAATTAGCTGGTTATTCATCTCATTGTTGTTATTTGTGGAATCTTGATGAGTACAAATTAGCTGCTGCATATCATAGAATCATACAGCACAGAAGAAGCCCATTTGGCCTATCATGCCCCTGCTGACTTTTTGAAAGATCTATCCAATTAGCCCCACTCCCCTGCTCTTTCCCCGTAGCCCTGCATCAGAGTATGGATCATCATTCTGCCCTCACGGTTGACGGTGATAGCAGGGCAGTGACTATACTTCAAAAGTGGCTGTAAAGTGCATTGTGACGCCCTGAGGTAGTGAAAGGCGCTATATAAATGCAAGTACTTTCTTCCTTATTTGTTCAGGTAAAGTATTAATGTCACTTATCAGCTGCAGTTTTAAGTTCGCTCCACTCCAAACTGGGGTGACAATAGTGCTGAAAACCCATAATAGTACCTCAAGGAGAATGGGTTGAGATTCAAGCCCATGATTGCTTGTGATGGAACCATTTCATATTCCATGACTTAGGTTGCCAGACTGGCTTACATAGTGATGATGGGGGATTGGGCAGGGACATGGGGGGGAGGCGCTGTGGAATGGATGTTTCGGGTACCACAAGGTGTTGGAGGTTCAAGGTGCCATGGAGCAGCAAGAAGCAGGTTCAAGCCTAAGATTCCCCACACAATGAGTTACCAATCTTCGCTCTTAGAATTATAGAACTTACAGTGCAGGAGGAGACCATTTGGCCCATCATGCCTTTGTGATGCTAGCTCCATATTAGAGCTATCTACTCTAATCCCCATTTCCCTGCCCTTTCCCATTATTTGGAGGTATCATGTGGAATAAAGGAACTTTTGCACAAGGAGGGAGAAACAATTGGAGAAAAAAAAATCACTTTTTTAGTTGCTCTGACATATTTCTCAGCAGTCACAGAGCAGTCTAGACAGAGTCCCAGGAGTTGGTCTACTGTTTGCCTTCTTGCCCTAGGGTATTGTGTCGCCCAAACAGAGAGGAAGAGGAGAAACAAAGTAAACATACTAAAAGAAAACTTGAATTTTGACACGATTTATCCATTCAACTGGGACAGCAAGTTCAAGTCCAGAGCATGAAACAATTGATTGGCTAGGTTCTCCTCATCAATTCTCGTCACCCATTGCTCTTTTACACTGACCTTTTCTCTTTCACCAAAATGACAGGGAGAAAAAAACCTCCTTCACTCATGTGTCCTGGTCACAAACCATCCAGTGATAGTTGTAAATAATAAATGAAAGAAAAATAAATAGGTCAAAATACTGACAGCAAAGTTTATAAATTCCAAACAGCTGTGACTGGAAGTCCAAGGCAGCCTATCAGTTAACACCGCAGGAATGTTAAACTCCCAAATTGCAGCCTCCCAGAAGGGACCATGGCCTGGACTGAAAGTGCCTCTTGGGCTTCCTTCAGAGGGCGAATCTTCTGGCTTCAGTCACATTGAACAAAGAATGGAAAATAGCCCAGAGCCCTTTGCTGTATTACTCAAGGCTGCCCGCTGGCACTGCAGATTGGCCCGAGAACAGCTGTGATGTCTGAGGATTTGACCATTTTGACTTAGGGGCGTTGCATAGATTTAGGTACTTAATTTGGGGCAAAATTCTTGGTTTGTTTTTTATTAAAGCAGAATACTGCGTATAACAGGCTAGAAACATTTACTGTTATTCGAGTCATGCAACCATTTAAAAAAAATTTTGATTATGTATGGGCTCAAATGTACATTTGTACATATAGTTTATTTTTTTCCCCATATTTCCTTACCATAGTTTCCCTTCCCTGACTGTGAGAACAATTGAACTCATCATACTAGACTACTGGGAGTGCTGCTGTACAATAGGCTGCTCGGGAGTTCCTTATTGTAAAAGCTGGCGATTGTCACTCCCTTCTCTGTGGCTAGCATCCTTCTTCCACTTGTTTGTGGTCCAGTTTTGGGGGTGGCCGCCCCAATAACTTTTGTATCGGCAAAGTCTGGTTTTCAGTCTCAGTGGTTAGAAACAACACCCATCCGTGAGGAGGGATGATATGTTAGAAGGATCATCAAATGAGGCCATTTGGGTTGAGCTGAAGAACAAAAAAGGGGCAATCACGCTGCTGGTAGTGTATTATTGACCCCCCCCCCCAAACAGTCAGAGGGAGATAGAAGAGCAAATATGTCGGCAAATTTCTGAGAATGTAATAAAAATAGGGCAGTAATAGTAGGGGATTTCAACTACCCTAATATTAACTGGGATAAAATCAGTGTAAAAGGTATAGAGGGCGCAGGATTCTTAAAATGTATTCAGGAGAACTTTTTCAGCCAGTACGCAGCAAGCGGGAGAACCTTCACCACTCGGGACTGCAGCAGTTCAAGAAGGCAGCTCACCACCACCTTCTCAAAGGCAACTAGGGACGGGCAATAAATGCTGGCCTTGCCAGCGATGCCCACATCCCATGAATGAATTTTTTAAAAAGCACAACAAGAGAGGGGACAGTTCAGGACTTAGTTTTAGGTAACAAAGCTGGGCAGGTGGAAGGGGTATCAGTAGGAGAGCATTTTGGTGGTAGTGATCATAATTCAGTTACATTTAGAGTAGTTATGGAAAAGGACAAAGATAGACCAGGAGTAAAAGTTTTCAACTGGGGAAAGGCCAATTTTATTAAGCTGAGAAGTGATTTAGCAAAAATGGACTGGAAACAGCTACTTGAAAGTAAATCAGTGTCAGAACAGCAGGAGGCATTCAAGGAGGAGATAGGGAGGGTTCAGAGCAAATGTGTTCCCACAAAGAAAAAGGGTGGTACTCCCAAATCTAGAGCCCCCTGGATGTCAAGGAGCATACAGGGTAAGATAAGGCAAAAAAAGGGAAGCTCATATCAGATACCGAGAGCTCGATACTGCAGAAAGCCTAGAGGAGTATAAAAAGTACAGGTATGAAATTAAAAAGGAAATTAGGAGAGCAAAGAGAGGGCATGAAAGAATGTTGGCAAGTAAAATCAAGGAAAACCCAAAGACGTATTATAAATACATAAAGAGCAAGAGGATAACGAAGGAAAGAATAGGGCCTATTAGAGACCAAAAAAGGTAACCTATGTGTCGAGGCGGATGATGTGGGTATGGTTCTCAATGAACACTTTGCGTCTGCCTTCACAAAAGAGGGGGACGCTGCAGACATTGTAGTTAAGGAGGAGGAGCGTAAAAGATTGGATGGGATAAACATAGTGAGGGAGGAAATATTACAGGGATTAGCATCTTTGAAAGTCGATAAATCACCAGGCTTGGATGAAATGTATCCCAGGCTGTTAAGAGAAGCAAAGGAGGAAATAACGGAGGCCCTGACCATCATTTTCCAATCCTCTCTTGCTACAGGTGTGGTGCCAGAGCACTGCGAACGTCGTACCGTTGTTTAAAAAGTGAGAGGGGGATAGACCGAGTAATTACAGGCCAGTCAGCCTAACCTTCGGTGGTGGACAAATTATTGGAATCAGTTTTGAGGGACAGCATAAATCGTCATTTAGAAAGGCACGGGTTAATCAACGACAGTCAGCATGGATTTGTTAAGGGAAGGTCGTGTCTGAATAACTTGATTGAATTTTTTTGAGGAGGTAACAAGAAGGGTCGATGAGGGTAGCGCGTTTGATGTAGTCTACATGGATTTTAGCAAGGCTTTTGAAAAGGTCCCACGTGGCAGACTGGTCAGAAAAGTAAAAGCCCACAGGATCCAAGGGAAAGCGGCAAGTTGGATCCAAAATTGGCTCAGTGGCAGGAAGCAAAAGTTAATGGTTGACGGGTGTTTTTGTGACTGGAAGGCTGTTCCCAGTGGGGTTCCGCAGGACTCAGAACTAGGTCCCTTGCTTTTTGTGGTATATATCAATGATTTAGACTTGAATGTAAGGGGCATGATTAAGAAGTTTGCAGATCATACAGAAATTGTGTGGTTGAGGACACTAAGAATATCCCAACACTGGACAAACAGGGGGCTCTAGTGGGGGAGGAGCTAAATACGATTAAAATTACTAAGGAATTGGTACTCAGTAAATTAATGGGACTCAAGGCGGATAAATCCCCTGGACCTGATGGCTTACATCCTATGGTCTTGAGGGAAGTGGCAGTAGGGATTGTGGATGCTTTGGTAATAATTTTCCAAAATTCTCTGGACTCGGCAAAGGTCCCAGCAGATTGGAAAACTGCTAATGTAACACCCTTATTTAAAAAGGGTAGTATTCAGAAGGCTGGAAATTATAGACCAGTTAGCCTAACATCTGTGGTGGGTAAAATTTTGTAGTCTATTATTAAGGAGACAGTAGCGGACCATTTGGATAAACATAATTTAATAGGACAAAGTCAGCATGGCTTTACGAAGGGGAAGTCATGTCTGACAAATTTGCTTGAGTTCTTTGAGGACATAACGTACAGGGTGGATAAAGGGGAACCAGTGGACGTAGTGTATTTAGACTTCCAGAAGGCATTCGACAAGGTGCCACATAAAAGATTATTGCTCAAGATAAAGAATCACTGGATTGGGGGTAATATTCTGGCATGGGTGGAGGATTGGTTATCTAACAGGAAGCAGAGAGTTGGGATAGATGGTTCATTCTCGGACTGGCAACCAGTGGCCAGTGGTGTTCCGCAGGGGTCGGTGCTGGGTCCCCAGCTCTTTACAATCTATATTAACGATTTGGAGGAGGGGACCGAGTGTAACATATCAAAGTTTGCAGATGATACAAAGATGGGAGGGAAAGTAGAGAGTGAGGAGGGCATAATAAACCTACAAGGGGACATAGACAGGCTGGGTGAGTGGGCGGAGATTTGGATGCAATACAATATTGGAAAATGTGAGGTTATGCACTTTGGCAGGAAAAATCAGATAGCAAGTTATTATCTTAATGGCAAGAAACTGGAAAGTACTGCAGTACAAAGGGATCTGGGGGTCCTAGTGCAAGAAAATCAAAAAGTTAGTATGCAGGTGCAGCAGGTGATCAAGAAGGCCAACAAAATGTTGGCTTTTATTGCTAGGGGGATAGAATATAAAAACAGGGAGGTATTGCTGCAGTTATATAAGGTATTGGTGAGACCGCACCTGGAATACTGCATACAGTTTTGGTCTCCATACTTAAGAAAAGACATACTTGCTCTTGAGGCAGTACAAAGAAGGTTCACTCGGTTAATCCCGGGGATGAGGGGGCGGACATATGAGGAGAGGTTGAGTAGATTGGGACTCTACTCATTGGAGTTCAGAAGAATGAGAGGCGATCTTATTGAAACATATAAGATTGTGAAGGGGCTTGATCGGGTGGATGCAGTAAGGATGTTCCCAAGGATGGGTGAAACTAGAACGAGGGGGCATAATCTTAGAATAAGGGGCTGCTCTTTCAAAACTGAGATGAGGAGAAACTTCTTCACTCAGAGGGTAGTAGGTCTGTGGAATTTGCTGCCCCAGGAAGCTGTGGAAGCTACATCATTAAATAAATTTAAAACAGAAATAGACAGTTTCCTAGAAGTAAAGGGAGTTAGGGGTTACGGGGAGCGGGCAGGAAATTGGACATGAATTTAGATTTGAGGTTAGGATCAGATCAGCCATGATCTTATTGAATGGCGGAGCAGGCTCGAGAGGCCGATTGGCCTACTCCTGCTCCTATTTCTTATGTTCTTATGTTCTTATGATAGTGAGGAGGAAAGCTGTAGACTGCAAGAAGATATCAATGGACTGGTCAGAAAAGTGGCAAATAGAATTCAATCTGGAGAAGTGTGAGGTAATGCATTTGGGGAGGGCAAACAAGGCGAGGGAATGCATAATAAATGGGAGGATACTGAGAAGTGTAGAGGAACAGAGGGACCTTGGAGTGCGTGTCCACAGATCCCTGAAGGTAGCATGACAGGTAGATAAGGGGGTTAAGAAGGCATACAGGATACTTTCCTTTATTAACCGAGGCATAGAATATAAGAGCAGGAAGGTTATGCTAGAACTGTATAAAACAATAGTTAGGCCACAGCTTGAGTACTGCATACAGTTCTGGTCACCACATTACAGGAAAGATGTGATTGCACTAGAGAGAGTACAGAGGAGATTTACGAGTTTATGAGGATGTTGCCAAGACTGGAGAATTTTAGCTATGAGAAAAGTTTGGATAGACTGGGGTTGTTTTCTTTGGGACAGAGGAGGCTGAGGGGAGATTTAATTGAGTTGTATAAAATTATGAGGGGCCTAGATAGAGTGGATAGAAAGGACCTATTTCCCTTAGTAGAGGGGTCAATAACCGGGGGGCATAGATTTAACGTAATTAGTAGAAGGATTAGAGGGGAGTTGAGGAAAAAAAATTTCACCCAGAGGGTGATGGGCGTCTGGAACTCACTGCCTGGAAGGGTGGCAGAAGCAGAAACCCTCATCGCACTTGAAGTGCCGTAACCTACAAGGCTACGGACCAAGAGCTGGAGAGTGGGATTAGGCTGGATGGCTCTTTTTCGGTTGGCACAGACACAATGGGCGAAATGGCTTCCTTCTGAGCCGTAAATCTCTATGATTCTATGACTGAATACAGCTGTGGCTCTATGCACAACCCGCCCCTGTTAACCTTGTCTGATTCTGAATTGGACTAAACGTTGAAGCCTGAGGTTGGGAACTCACTGGGCCAGAATTTGCTGGAGCGGAGCATCTCACAGCCTGCCCCATGAGTTGGATTTTTATTCCTCAGCCTTCAGCTCGAAAATATTTTTACGCTGCAAATTGCTGGAAGTGCAAGCTGGTAACGGCACGGTGAGGCCTCTGGGACCTTGGTGAATGATAGGACCAATAATCTCTCTCCTTAACCAATGAGACTTAAGGATAACGAAATAGAGAAACGACGGAGAAGAAAATAGGGTGAATTAAAGTCAAATTAGTTACAGTAAGAGAAATAAAGAGAGGGAAGAAAAAGACTGGATTAAGAGTGAGAGAACAAAGAGAAAGGAAAAATAAACAAAAAATGTAAACATTTTAAATTTTAAAAACCTCCTAGGAGCAATTTACAAGCTGCAGGAACGAGACTCTAGTTTCAACTGTTCCCTTTCTGGGCCAGAGGTTGAGTGGCCTTGCAGGAACATAAATCTCGTCATTAAAAGGGTCCTTATGTCGTTAAGTACCAACCCTAACTTTCTGCGGCGAGTTTAATTTTTGGCGCAAATCATATTTACGACACAAATCCAACAATTTCTTGAAACTTAAGGGGATGTTGATGACGAGCTCCTGTTTTTGCGAAGCTAACAATGGAGCGATGCAAATCATCTAGCAATTTGTGGCAATTCGCAACTCATGGCATATCTCTTCCTCGCCACAAATTGCTGTTTTTTTTACACACTAATGATGGCGTGCATGTTATTTCCCCAGCAAATTCTGGGCCATGATTGTGGTCACAAATGGATATTGAACTCTGTCGTGTTGCTCTCGTAAAAATGGTTAATAAGTGTGTGAGAGGAACGCAGCCAAATTCACATAGCAATTTAATGTCAACAGCGTCTGCATTAGCGACAGTATTTCCTAAACCTGATGATTGTTTTATGTCATAAGTTTTAAGCCTTATGCAAACAGTTAAGCAGCCCTAGAATTTCACATTACTGGAATGACAGATGACATTCATTGTCATTTGCCCAGTTATAGCTGGGAAAAGTGTGAACCTTTTACTTATTGGAGATTGTGATTATTCCATGCTGTGGATTTTGCTGAGCTTTATGTGGAATCTGTGACCTTTCCACTTCTAAATTTATTTTATATCGGGAGATAGGTAGAAAACTCCAATCATCTGCAACAGTTTAGGTCTGTATGCATTGCTGTAATACCAATATGCTATAAAAAAAATACAAACTAAAATCCACAGTAATCTTTATCCTGTTCATACCCAGACATTCCAGTCAAAATTTAACCGTTTCTTATTACAGTCACCCCCTTCATACAGCTTAATTACTCAGTGTCATTTTCTTATGGTTCTTATTGTACGTTAAATATCCTTATTTGGAAATTGTTTAAATAGGAAACAATTGTTTACTATACTGTAATCCTAAGCCTGATTTAGTTCACACCATCCAATATAAGCAGGTCCCGGGTTCAATTATCGGTCTGCGATGAGTTAGCTGATCTAAACCTGTATGGTAGTAGCACATCAGTTTGCCTGAGTGCCCTTGGGCTGGAGAGGAGGAAAGTCATCCTGGGTTCCCAATCCTGATCACTATCCAGTGACCCCTGCTGGAAAGTCAATGCATTAGACATTGGATGAAGACAGGATCAAGCTCAGCCACAACGTTCTCCACAGTTGAACAGTCTTGGCACTGTCTTGTCTAGACTTGCAAGTGTCGATTAACCATTTTGGCAAGGCACTGAAGAATGGCCAGCACCCACGAGACTGCACGCAACATGAGCCCGAGGGGAGAAAATTGTGAGGAAGGACACAAGGTTAGTTCAGAAAGTCTGGATTTATACAATGTAAAGCTTATGATTACTACCGAACGACTGTATTTTTCAAAGGCAAGTTGTTCTCCGCTATGTACCACTGGAATGGTCTTCTTTACGGACCCACAATCCCAACTCACTGCCTGCCACAGCATTTCATAGTTGGCTGGATCTCTTCTCAGCTGACGAGAGCTACACACTGGCACATTAATAACCTCTTGTTTTCACTGGTTGTTTGATCATGGTCATTTTGTTTCTTTGCTTCATCTGTAAATGCTTAAAGTGTTTCCAACAGTCATGCCTATCCTTTTGAATCTGGCAGGTTCTACTGGTTTCACATGAAATTCCCTGCTAGGTCTTTTTATTCCTCCCTTCCTCGCATTGGTTAAAGAAAGTTGGGCAAATGAGCTTTGTCTGGCTGTAAAGGAACGTTTCACTTGGTTTCTGGTTTGCAAGTTGGTGTTTTTGATGTTCTTTGCACAGGTGTGGAGGCTATCAGTAACGAAGAATAACTGCATTCAGGCTTTCCATGGATGTGCAGGTTTCTTCAATCTTCATCAGTAATTCCCAGGTTCAATCCCTGGTCTTTGCTAAGATAGGTGACTTCAGAGACAGTAATGTGGTTGGCTGCAATTGGCCTCAGCATCCATGGGTTCAAGAGAGTGGAAAAATCAACAGGCTTTCTGTTCCAGTGGCCATGCTCAAAAGACACAACTCCATCAGCAGTTCCTCCTGCCCTGTGTTCCTTCTCTCGGCATAGTTACGAACCAATGTAATCCATCCATTCGAGGCAGCCGAATTCAATTGGCTGTGAGCCTCTGGAATCATACTTATAACCACTGTGAAAGAAAGATATTTAGACCCCATCCAGGGGACTGTGTTCAGTTTTGGGCACTGCACTTCAGGAAGGATATATTGGCCTTGGAGGGAAGTACAGTGCAGATTGATCAGAATTATACCAGGATTTAAAAGGTTAAATTATGAGGACAGGTTGCATAAATTTGGCTTGTATTCCCTTGAGTTTAGAAGGTTGAGGGATGATAGAGGTGTTTAAAATGATAAAAGGATTCAATAGAGTTGATACAGAGAAGTTATTTCCTCTGGTGGGGGAATCCAAAACAAGGGGACATAATCTTAAAATTAGAGAAACGCCATTCATGGATGAAATCAGAAAGCCCTTTTTCACACAAAAGGTAGCATGAATCTGGAATTCTCTTCCCCCAAAAAGGCTATGAATGCTAAGACAATTGAAATTTTCAAGACTGAGATTGGTAGATTTTTGTTGGGTGAGGGTATCAAGGGATATAGGTCAAAGGTGGGTAAATGGAGTTGAAGTACAGATCAGCCATGATCCAATTTAATGGTGGAACAGGCTAGAGGGGCTGAGTGGCCTACTCCAGTTCCTATATTCCTATATAGCGCCTTTCATGTCCTCTGGATACCCTAAAGCACTCTACAGCCAACAAATTAATTTTGAAGTGCGGTCACTGTTTTGTAGCCACGTGGAACAGGCAGATGAGGCCTCGGTTCAACATCTCAACCAAAAGGCAGCACCTCTAACAAAGCAGCACTCCTTCAGTACTGCACTGAAGTGTCAGCCTGGATTATTGTGCTCAAATCCTGCCGAGGACTTTAAACCGTCAGTGTTCTGACTCAGAGGTGAAAGTGCTATCAACAGATCCAAGCTGACAGATGCTGGTGGGAATCGGGGACTGAAGTGCACGCACTGGCAGACCACCTTTCCCAAACTTATTTGACTGGGAAAGTATTTGAAAAATGAACACAGATCATACTAAAAATGAAGGTCACTCAGACCATTAAAATATTTATTCTGTAATCAACAGCTAAAACACTTCACTGTCTCCAGCTGATGTAATATTGATATTTGCAGTACATTAAATTTGACAGAAAAAATTAAGAAGACATTACTAATTTGTTAAATATGTATTGCTCTCTGCAAATTCCTGTGTGTATATTTGCAGTGAATGACATGACAGCTGAATGAATAATGTATATGTTTATGCATAATTAACAAGCCATTGTCTGGTAAACACAGGTTCATAAAGTATTTGACGATGAATTTATTAAATATATAATATTTGCCTCAAGGATTTGATGTTATCTAAACATTTTACGTTTTCTTGAATTATAATATCCAACAGAATGAGTTCACAGTGATTTAAATACTGCAGTGAATTTGATCATATGCATCCAATTTAGTTCAGTTTCTCATCTTGCTTTTATAAATTTTGAGGTAAAACAGTAACAGCTGCATCAGATGCGCAGAACATGTACACGGCAACCAGGCGATGCCAGGATGGGAAACTATAGTTATGAGGATAAACTTAAAACACGGATTACTTCTACTAGAGCAGAGAAGGCTAAGTGGTGATTCAATAGAGGTTTTTAAAATTATGAAGAGTTTTGATGAAGTGAATAGGGAAAGACTTTTTCCTCCAAACTATTAAAGCTACTTTTACAAGATCCGTATTATACACAAGCATTTGCCCCACATCTGCAATAGCAGCTCTCCTTTTTTAACAAAGAAAATTTTGTTTAAACAAAATGCATGGAGAACTTAACTCTCGACCAACCACCCCCACATCACATTCTGTCAGTTTATTTTCCCTACATTACAACAACAGCCACAATTCAAAAGTACGCCATTGGCTGTGAAGCACTTTGGGACATCCTGAGGTCATGAAAGACCCTATAAAAGTGCAAGTCCTTTGTTTCTAAATGGCTTTCTACAGAGTTAGACTTTGTACTGTTCACCTCAAGGGCAGATCCGGCAATAGCCATTCTCACTAACAACAAAGTCACAAAAATTCTCTTCAACTTGCTGTCAATCCTTATCCCAACCTGAAGGTTGACTTGAGAAAATTATGCGCAAGTAGTGCAGCCTAAACTTAAGAGTCAACCTCCCAGCCTTCTTTGTTTTAACACCCAAGGAATATTTCTCTGCTCGGTTCTGGCCCTTGACTGATCAGTTTTGGATTTGTTGATTCGGGGCACCACTGACATTAGTAAATTGGGTTTTGACATAATCCCAATGGCTCAAAGGTAAAGTCTCAGACTCTGAGCCACTTAGCCCAGGAGCTCGTTTTCAATCCCAGCTCTGTTTTGAGTTACCTGATGTCAGCAAGGGCTATATTTGGCTGTGCAACCCTGGCTTAGGGAAGGGAAAATTAGCCAGAGTTCCCAATCCTGATCGCTGTACAGCAACCTCTTGCTGAAAGTGTACGTGTGTGGACACCGCTCAGGATCAGGATTGGCAGGATGTGCTCCTGAGTTAGATAGCCTGCTGGCACTCATTGTCGAAGACTCATGTGAATAATGGTCACTTGAGCAAAGTACTGGAGGGTGACTGATGCCCATAGAACAGACCCCAGTTAGGCAATCCATGCTTTAGATGAGGAGCTTCTTGAAAACTGGCACAGATTGATGGGCTGAATGGCCTGTTTCTGTGCTTTAACATTCTGTAATTCTCTGGTACTGTAACCCTATCCACATTCATGGTGATTTCTGAGGAGAAAGTATCATCATCTGAATTCAGCAAGAGAAATAAGTGTAGGACGAGGTGATGGTGGTCACCACAAGTACTGTGGGAAGTCATTCAACATCCAAGAGGCATAACACTATCGGTTAAAAAAAGGTCTGGAGGATGGCAACTCAGTTACAGGTTCTACCAGAAGCCCACTTTGTCAAAGAAAGAACTCATTCCTTGTTGAATCTGGAAAATCTGAAGGAACATATCAGCCACTAGATCAGGAGCTGCTGCATTCCACCACATATCTTGGAGATGCGCCACACCCCAAGCACTCGGGGAATCAAGGATGGTTTTCATTGTGTGCAGATTACCATCTGCCAACAACTTAGAAACATGAGATCCTTTCACCACATCTATCAACTCGACTGGGCACAGCTGAAGAGCTTGGAATTTTTTTTGATCTACAAACTACACTTATCTGCACCTGTCGCCCACCCATGTGCAACTTGGACCTCTGTTCCATTATCTAACAGCCTTCAGTGCCATTGTGGCTGATTTGCCAGTCTGCACAGACTGACGCTACGAAGGATCCTTGTAGTGAAGCTTTCTCCTCAGGTTGCCTACCAAGTATTGTTTAGGCTTTTTCAACTATGATAAACAGTAGTCATGTTAACTAACATTTTTTTCTTTTTACGAGGTAGAAATATAATTTATTTTTATTAAATGCTTGTTTCGCAAGAATTGTATTTTGTCGTTTCTGCAGACTTTGATTCCTAATTTGAAAAGAAAACTGGTGGACTCTGGTTGCAAGAGGGGCGTGCATACTATATATGTTTATAGTCTACAGGCATATAAGCCACACCTTCATCCTCTGGTTCTTTGTTTCTTTACTGTGGGCAAGTTGGAAGGACTTGTATTGTGCTGGTTAATTTATAGTCATACAGATAGCAGATCTTATTTATCATCATTGTTACAGTGCCATCAATTCACCATTATTGTAGTTTTAAAAAATAAGAGATTGCTTACAAATCCCAAAAAATGTCTCTGAATGCATCACAATAAACAGCAGTGATTCCCAATAGGCTCTATACATCAAAGTAGTCTCATTTATAGCAGAATATAATTGACGGATTTGTGACTGGGCATTTATCTAACCAAGCAAAAATATTAAATTCTACTTCAAATGTGTCTAATGGTGGCAAAATATTTTGGAAGAATGTAGCTTGGCTTTTTTTTGTCAGGTCTGCAGTGGTAATTGGTCTAATTGGTGTGTTAGTCACTGTGCTGCAATGCATTAGCACTGTGTTTATCATAGATAAGAGTTTGTATTAAAGATAGCAAAAGTAGGGGTACCATAAAGTAAGTATTGAAAGTAGTAACTGGCTGTTTACTACAGATAGGATGACTCCAGCCTATATTCTTCAAGGTACAAGTCAGATTGAGACAAGAAAGCATCCTTCAATAATTCTCCATAAGTGTTGCCAGTATGTTTTGTAAATAAAGGCCCTGGCGACACCTAGTGGCAGCATATCAGCACTGCTCATTTATATAGAGTTCTCCCAGTGTCCTGGCCAACATTTTTCCTTCAACCGACATCTAAAACAGATAATCTGGTCATTTATTTTATTGTTGTTTGTGGGACCTTGTTGTACGCAAATTGGCTGCCGCACATCCTACATTACAATTGTGACTACATTTCAAAAAGTATTTTCAATAGTTGTAAAGCGCATTGGGACATCCTGAGGCCATGAAAGGTGCTATATAAATGCAAGTCTGTGTTTCTTTCTTTCAATAGCAGCCAGATTCATATTGAACTGGATGAGGCTGGAGGGGTTGTTGCAGTCTGTGCTGATTTGGCTCCCAAAATATTGATATCAGTGCGAAACGCTGACGGATGTGAGATAGAGCTCAATGTAATCTGGCCTATCCCTTTACAACCACAAGGTTTAATTGTTGTAAATAGATATTTCCTGAGGGTAATTTTTTATCTGTAGATTGGCAGTTGCTTGTAAATTCCTGGCTTCTCTTCAAGGTCAGAAAATACAGCAGAAAATGATTTGCTCTCTTTGTCTTTTAAAAGAAATATTTTGATTGTTTTGCATCTCAACAGAGTGTGATGTTGTGAAGTGTGATTTTTTACTCGTTCATGGGATGTGGGTGTTGCTGGCAAGGCCGGCATTTATTGCCCATCCCTAATTGCCCTTGAGAAGGTGGTGGTGAGCCGCCTTCTTGAATCGCTGCAGTCCGTGTGGTGAAGGTTCTCCCATGTTAGACGCAAGGCTTTTTTAATATTTACTAGTAAATTACCTGTGATATTACCCATGATCAGTTGATAGATGGCAGTGGAGTTGAGAGAGACTTCAGAAACTCACTCCACAGTACCACCTAATGGCCTGAGCCATTGTTACTGACAGTGGTTACATGTAGAATTTCCATTCTAAATGTTTACATAGGTAGTTTCAATGTTATATGTTGACATGAAAGTGTGACCAAAAGTTGTGATAACAGGAAGTTGTACAGGACTTGTGCACATCCACAAAATTTTTAATAATAAACTAACTGATCTCCCGTGGCATTGCACACAAGGAGTCCAGGCCAGATGTAGTCGTGAGGTGTAGCGGGCAGGAAAAATGGACCAGGACTCTCAGACATAATTCAGCCCCCATTTTAAGGTCATACATATGTGCTTATTTTTATGTGGACATAGTAATTCATAATTGAAAAAGTTGACACAAAAGTGTGACAGAAACATGACATGATTTTGAAGATGAAGTACACATGCATCGAGAGAGAGAGGTAGATTGATAGATATTTAAGTCTGCATCACATGGTGCTCATTGTAGTTGTGTGGAAATTATGACAATTATGGACGACCTCTGAAACAATAACCTTGTTAGGAACACATAACTTCAAATCATTAATTCATGTGTACAAACAGCAGCCAGCTCATGTAAAAGAGTTGCTGAAACATTTCAGAGATACAATCTTTAAAGGGCAGCTTTCCTATAAATATCAAAAACATTATTATGAGAATTACAGCAGACTTGCGCAGAGAGCCACCACTATGTATTATATGCCGAGTGTTGCCCCCTTTTTACATACAGAAATATCTGGCTGTCCTTTAAAGGAGGTCTTGTTAATATTTTTGCAATATTAGTAACTCAGTGTATGGGTAAAACACTTGTGTTGCAAGAGTGGCTGCACATACTGTCCTCATAATCAGACTTTGTTGCGAAGACTTCCAATTAGAGGATTTCTATTCGTTTTACAGCTGGTGACATCTCAGTAACTCTTTGGGCAGGTATGATTAAGGCCTGTGACAGTGCAGGAGAGCATTTTGTGCTCCTCAAGGCTATTTGGCATTTTCATTCTCTGTGTGTTACTAGACCTGTCAGTGCACAGACTGGCCAATTAGGCCCAGTCTGAGAATTAGCAAGGGATGGAGCTTGAGTGCAGACCAAACTGCCAGAACTCATTTCCCATGTGATGCTTTAATCTTCCAGCAGTGATCTCTGCACTGTTTAGACTGAAACCCAGGTGTAAAGAGGTAAGTGATGGCAGTTGTTAAACTAAGGGTCAAAACAATGCTTTATTGCTTTAAAACTCTGATTGGTGACATTGGTTTGGCAGATAATTATTTTAAACTTTTTCAGCCTTAATAATGGCGCCACCAAAAGTCCACAAGTGCCTTCTCTGCATTTTAACTTTGACAAATACTAAATTCCCTGTCATATTTTTGGGAAGGTGGACCATGCCTATGTTTCATTACGTATCTCCTCTGCTCCTATGGTAAACATGTATTTTATAGATGCTCGAACCCAATGCTGTAATCTGGGTTCAGCCATCGAACCCATTCAGACGGATTCGTGGATTTCTCCTGTGTATGTTCGGCAGTAGAAGAATTTTCCCCAAAGTCAGCATCCCCCGAAGATGCTGACTTTGGATTATGGGATCAAGGATTCAGCCACTCCAATACTCTGGTCTATTGTATGAGAATGAGAACCGAGCTATCCTCCTGTGAGGGGCATCGTAGCTGAGCCCATCCCTGTTCTCACCCGACATTCATGCACACATGCCATCAAGGATTATTGGCTTGCAATTTAGAGTAGGAGCCCTGGCTAAATTCTTCCCCCGCCCCCCCCCCCCCCCCCCACCCCATTAGCCCAGAGGTACTGAGATCAGTTGTACCATCTCTACCAGCATCCTAACTAAAATCAGCCAACTCATCACAGACTGAACATTGAACCTGGGCCTTTCCCATTTTCCTTGTGACTCAATTCCAGACTGGCCAGTGCATTTACCAACTGAGATAGGAGAGCTCTATGGGGCATCTTTACTGATTCTTCCATTTCAAGATATGCATATTCATCGACATTGCTTTTGTGCACGTGTGGG
Source organism: Heptranchias perlo (assembly GCF_035084215.1). Taxonomy (NCBI): domain Eukaryota; kingdom Metazoa; phylum Chordata; class Chondrichthyes; order Hexanchiformes; family Hexanchidae; genus Heptranchias; species Heptranchias perlo. The sequence goes on along the minus strand of NC_090357.1, from coordinate 9,998,997 downwards.
ATGGTGTTCAGTTTATACGTGATGCAAAACCAGTGGGTGATAGAGAAAGAAATAAGCATCGGATGGTGAAGGAGTAGCAGAAAACAAGATGATGAAACGTTTCAGCCGGCACAGTGGGATTCTAACACTATCCACTGTCAGTTTGCACTTGAAACACATTTGAATTACATTCCCTGAAACTCACCCTGGTAACATTTTCGGATGAGTTGTTAAACCGAGTCCCTCTCTGCCCTCACAGGTGGACATAAAAGATCCCATGGCACTATTCGAAGAAGAGCAGTGGAGTTCTTCTAGTGTCCTGGCCAATATTTATCCTTCAACCAACATAACCAAAACAGGTTATTTGGTCATTATCACATTGCTGTTTGTAGGACCTTCCTACATTACAACAGTTACTACACTTTAAAAGTATTTCATTGACCGTGAATGAGTCAACTGGGACGCCCTGAGGTTGTGAAAGGCATCATATAAATACAAGTTCTTCCTAAGATGAATCTGATTTCCATTTCCTGTTAGAAACAGTGTTCTAGATATAGTCCCAATAGAAACATTTCAAACTTTAAGATCAGAACTGGCATATCAGAGTAGATAGCAATAGGTCCCATTTGTATGTTCCTTTACAATACTAACATTTCATTATTGCAAGCAAGAAAATCACACTTAAGGGGCTCATAATTATGGCTATTATACCACCTGATGGCAGTGGCATCAGGTGACAATTCACAAACATAATAGAAGCTAAAAATGGATCCTTGTGTCTTATGCACACAGGAGTATATTAAAAAGTCTGCCCGAGAAGGTTACTGTGTGTGGGAGAAAAGTATTACAGTTCGAATTACATTCACTGGCACATTGCTAAATGCACTGACCTTGCTCTAGCAGAGCAGTATTAATTAAGAGCCATGTGTTTGCAGTTAATCTGATGTGATCACTGTGTAACCAGACACGTGTCAAATTTGCCCGATGAAGTGATAAATGAAGAGACGCTCATAAAGGGAATTGCCTGATTCTCTTCTCACTCATAAGTAGAACTTATCTCCCTACGGCTGGCTGTACAGAAAGGTTCTGCTTTGCAAACTACAACAAATCTGTGAAACTAAAGCTTTCAGAAGTTTTTCTTATCCAGAAAAGTGAGGAATCTCCCCATATTTGAATGGAAATTCTATGGATGAGGAAAGGTCCTTAACAAAATAAAATGTGTTCTTTATGAAACGTAGACTAAAAAGCTCACCATTAACTTTAAATGTGATAGATACTCTATGGCGACGCACCTTAAGTGCAAAGTACTCCCCCTCCCACCTCCCTCCTCATATACTTTTATGGTCCTTATGTTCCCCTCCTCTTGAAGGTGACGACTCATGCTGTGGTACAGCTCCCAATAGCCTGCTGACGTTCACTGTCTCAGCTCAGAAGAACAGTCGCTTGGGTGGGGATACTGGCAGCTGGAACAGCACCCCAACAGAAGCCAGCATTTTTGAGCAAGGAGGGATAGTGAAAGAAAAGCTGAGGGGGAAAAAAAACACTTTGCTGCCTGAAAAAATGACTGTACATTGTTGCAGTGAAGCCTGCTATCAGAACTTTATACTGCAATCAATATTGATTGTTTTCTTCTTTTTAAAAACACCTTCCAATAACTCATAGCCTCTCGGAAAAAAAACTACACGCGCCATATATCCATTAGGTCAATGAACAGAAATCTAATCACATATGCCAAACAACAAAATGGTGACTACCCCCTCCTGATTACAACAGTTAAGCCTAAGTGACCACTTGTCTAATAGCCCAGATGAATACATTAAGTTTGACCTTTCTGGTAATCTTCTTAATTGCTCTTGTAAGCAATATGTCCCAGAATCCCAATTGTTTTTGCATTATTTTTGTTTAACCAGTTGTGGTATTGCTGACTTGAAAGCAAATGTTATCATTTTACGTTTTACCCCCTCCATTTTCTGTCAATTTTCTCCCATCCCCTCTTCTCGTGGCATTGTCTCCATGGGCACAGGTTATCCTCTAATACCTCGCCCAACTGGCTATTCTTCATCTGTGGGACAACACAGTGACATACCAGGCTATTCACTCTGCTATCAGCACCAATCGCAACTGTTAACTGATGACTTTAACCCACGAGAATTAACAATCGTGCCACAAATACTGCAGGTTTACCTAGAAATAATCTGCAGATGGTTAATGGAATTCTATAACCACAAAAATATCTGTCCTGCCTTCATTGTATTTGATAAATGCATTAATGTGAGTAATGTTTAATGCAAATTGAAAGAAACAAAAAATGGATGTCATGACATACTTTTCAATTAAAAAGTCTTTTGCCTATTAAATGTCTCTAATCCATGAATAGCCTCAGCATTAGGCAGTCAGAGATGATCCATTCGATATTTTTGCACCAAGAAGAGTTAATGAAATTTCAATAGGAAATTAATTGTTGTCAAATACATTGACATAAAAGGGACAGTGGACATCTGCACCTTTGTTCTTGGGGAAATCACACCCGTTATTCAAAATGATCATTTTGTTTATTACAGGTGGCAGTGTTAATTAAAACACTTGAGTTTTAAATTGCAAATCCATCAAGCATTTTTCATCCCAAGGGAAGGTGGGATTGACAAATTGTATAAATAATAATGAGGTAATAGAGCCTGAAATGAAACTACAATAACTTAAAATCAGGGTTGGGTGAACTATAGAGGAAAACGCAGAGGCTGATTTAGTAATACAAATTGCATTACTTTTCTCAGGGACCTTTATGGCTCTGTATTAAAATGTAGAACAGTATAAATGTCTCACTGTTTGAATTTCTATAATTATTTCGCCCTGATTGATTTTCTTTTGAAACCTATTTAAATTTTATTACAGTAAATCATTTCACTGATGCCCTTGGAGCTTGAGAGCTTGGAGCTCGCTGGTTGGTTGAGTCTGAATGGATGAAATTGACCTGAAATGAACGACTAAATAACTGAGGAAGAGAAACATCAGCAATACAGAGAGTGCCTAAACTATCCTGAACCTGTAAGGCTTCCATGCACTTACCGGTGACAATGATCAGCTCCCAAGCTGTTATATAAGCTCCCTCAATGGCTCAGTTGGCAAAGGCAGTACACTATTCATCCATTTAGAATACTAGTCAGTGGTGAGTTAGCTATTCTCAGCCAGGCTGGCAGTAGAGGTGTTTCAACTGCCCTCAGTGTTCATGAGTTAGGGAGGGGAAAATCAGCCAGGATTCCTGTTCCTCATCACTATCCAGCATGGAAAGTAGCGGTGTGTGGGCGGTGAATGGGCTCAGTTGTAATACCTCCCATGGTTAAAGAGCTTGCCAACACCCACTATCTAGGTTCACACTTGCAGAATAGCCACTTTGGCACGGCTCTAAAGGGCTGCGGGTGCCCATGGAACGAGCATGAGTTAGCTGAGGAGGAGAAGGAGAACATTTGCCCAGTTGAACTCAATTCAGAATTTAGATGCCATTTCAGAGAGAAGTAGCAGCAGACCTTGTGACAGATGATAGTTAAAGATGCTCATAAAACTCTCAACAGCTGTATCAAATCCAAAACTTGCAGCGCAGCATGTTAGTACTTCGCAGTGGCAGACCATGGGGTGACACATGGAATTGCCACAATTCTCTGCTGAGTAAGTTCTTGATTCCAACCATGTCACCAGAGGAGATGGAAGGTAAATTGAAGGTCAAGTCATCTTGGGAAAGTCTCACACGCATTCATAGAGGCCAACTCAAGAGTGGCATTGACAGAGACCAGGAAGCAAATTTCCTGGAGGGTAAGAGAGTTTGGACTCTTCCAAATTCCTCAATGGTTACTTGTGATGATCAGCTAACTGGCAGTACACTTCTGATAGATGGACCGATTTCTGCCCCTTTTTTTGTAACTTCTGCTTAAAAGCCCAATAATTTGGTCATGATGTGGAGATGCCGGTGATGGACTGGGGTTGACAATTGTAAACAATTTTACAACACCAAGTTATAGTCCAGCAATTTTATTTTAAATTCACAAGCTTTCGGAGGCTTCCTCCTTCCTCAGGTGAACGATGTGGAAATGAAATCCTCGAAATGAAGTCGCATTTATAATTCACAGAACAATGCTTGGTGATAACAGACAGTTTTTTCAACTGCCCGTTGCCAAGGCAATCAGTGTGCAGACAGATAGGTGTTACCTGCCAGATCTCAGAATATACAAATCACCAAAAAAAACAACAAACAAAAAAAAACAGAGATAGAGAGGTAGAAACATAGAAAAGACAGCAACTGACCCGTTATATTAAAAACAGTTGAGGAAGGAGGTAGCCTCCGAAAACTGACCCGTGATATTAAAAACACCTGAGGAAGGAGGTAGCCTCCGAAAGCTTGTGAATTTAAAATAAAATTGCTGGACTATAACTTGGTGTTGTAAAATTGTTTACAATAATTTGGTGCTAGAGTTACTGTATTCCTTGTAGGTAAAAAAAAAATTCAGTTAGAAACAAACTGGGCAACAGGAGACTTGGCTCTGTGGGGGAAATTTTAGCATTTTGCATTCCTGGCTTCATGCAGTGGTGGCGCATATTGAGAATTTGAGTGTGTGGTCAGTGCACTTGATTTGAAGCCTGCACAATTTTCTGTGCATTGATATTAATGGTCCATCTTCACACCCAGAACCCTGACATGTTCCTGTTGCACAAAGATCTGTGACTTTGTTTTTAGTGAGAATGGCTATTGCTGTTCTGTCCTTGAGATGAGCAGAGTGACACCTAACTCTATAAAAAGCCATTAACAAACTATGACAGAATGTGACGTAGGGATGGTTGGTGAGAATTAAAGCTCTTTGTCAGTTGAGTTGCAACAGTTTTTTCTTTGTAAAATAGCAGAGCTGTGGGGTGAATGCTTGTGTCTAATACGAACCTTGTAAAAGTGGCTTTGATGGTTTGAAGGAGTTTCTCCCTCCTTTGAGAAAAAATACTGTGGGGAGTTGCATTGACAAGAGAAAAAGTTGTCCTGAGCAAAAAAACAGCCTCCTCCCTGCCCTGACCACAAACTTCCAATTCTAATTTTTATTACCACATATGTTAAACTGAGACAGGAATCTGTAATAAGTGTACAATTTAGCTTTTAAGTTATTAAAATGGAAGGTTTGCCAAATTTAATTTAGATCTCTGGTGCTCAGTGTGTGGGAAATTGTGGGCATAAACCTGGGTCACTCGAGAATCTAATGCTTTAAACGTGCATTCAAGTCGGCACCACTGTACTGGCTGAAACCTACAGCTTAAAAAATATTATTTTAATTGTTTATCTATGACACCCACTGTGCCCATTCACAACATGCAGAAGGTTTTATGTTTCAGATTGTAGGTGGGTTTGCCTATCTGCATTTTGCTAAGAATATGAATGAAGAGTGGGAGAATTGATGACAACTAAAATGGAATAAATATCACCCTTAAACCACCCTTCAAAACTTGAACCAAAATAAACTACCAGAAGCAAACAGCAGTGGCTATGAACACAAGAGTTCAGAAAGACGTAGATGGAGGATTATGTCTCCTCTGGCAGGACAGATTAAAGCCTGGGCCCACAGGGTATAAAGGAACAATGCAGGTACAAAGCCAAAGAAAAGCAACGGCAGCAGCACCAATAGACTCAGAACAAGCCTGAGGAGGAAGAAAAGGAGAGCCAGAGCCAACATGCACTTCAACTGGCAGAGAAAGGTTAACTATGAAACCTAATAAATGGCAATCCTGTTGAATCAGCCTTTTAAATTGTTAGCAAACCATTTGGTACAAAGAAGTATGGTCAGAAAGGCGAGTGCCATCATCGAGCATTAAAGCATTTCTTGCATCTTCATGTAGATTGGCTGGACCGTGTGGATTATGTTGATGTAAAATGTGTGATTCTCGTTGATTCTGATGCCAGAACATACAGGCAGAGATTTAAAATGTTGCAAAGAGCTCAGGGCCAACGTTGGAGAGAACTGGTGATTTTGTACTGCCATTGCAATTGAAACTGGGAACTGGATGATGTATTTGGAGGGCGAAAACAAAAAGCTGATTTCTCCCCCCCCCCCCCCACAATCTGACAGCAAGTTGGATGGAGCGCATCTGAAGTGCACTTTGCCCAGTGGGACTGAACACACCTACATGTGCAGGTTCAGATCATTTTAATAGCCCTGATGCTCCCCCTGGTGCAGACACACCCCTTGGAAAGGGCTTACACCCATAAGTGGAGGAGGAAAGTCTTTTCAGATCTGCAGCAGCAGGAATGACCACAAGCTTGGGGCATTCTGGCTGGTGTCCAAAAAAAAACATCAGGTCATCCAGCTGCTCCTATTTTTAAAAAACAGTGCTTACATTTTTGGTGCCTCTAGTAGTTTGCTGCTTGCTCCTTCCCAGATCCACTGCCCTCCATGAGGAAACCCCCAAAGTGCACATCTCAAGTGTCCATCCCTTTTTGCCCAAGAAACAAACATAGTCCAGACACAAAGTGAAGAATATGGGCCCCAGAATGTCTTATGGTGAGTATGGCACATAATATGAAGGGAACGGTTTCTGGTAGTGATTCCAGAGGATTTAAGAGTATGGTTGCTTGAGTGGGACATGAGACCCTGAGTCAGATGCAGGGTGACTTAATCATTTCAAGGTACTTTGAGCGTTAGCTGATGGGTGGGCGGGAAGGAAGAAGCTACACGCTGACTGACTGAGTCAAATGATCAGCCAGCATTCTAAGCTTGCAATTGTACAGCAAGCAGATGAAAGAGGGGCCATTCAAGAGAATTGAAATATTGTAAATGTAAAAAGACAGAACATAAAGCAAACAAGAGAATCCAGGGTACAATTGGAGTGACCACATGCTACTGTGAGATATGACATTGCCAAATCTATAGTGACTCTGAATGAAGGGAATCCAGTGCTGTACTTACACCCACTCACAGTGAATGGATGGCTAATAGAAGATTGCATTACATGTGTGTTGCATTTTTATGTTTTTACTCAGGTACTTCCCTCACGTTCAACACCAACAGTCATTCCATTAGCAAGCTCTCATTCCCTACAAACCATAGTGTGTCTTATACCCCGACTGTGCAGTAATATAGTGAGCCCGGGGGTTAAACAGAAACCCTAGTTACTTTATATAGTTACTAGATGTGTCACCAGCCCTCTCATGATCTCCATACCTCGGAAAACGATAGAATGAATATTCTGTCAGACCATGGCTTAGGAACAGATTCATTAATAATAACAGATAAACGGTAGCAAAGACGATAACAATAGTCTACAGAACATATCTAGTTCTCCCTGAATACTGAAAATAACAACTGCAACTGTGCCAAAAATTTACTTTTTGTCTGTGTTGAATTTTTATCTTGTATTTTTTGTTGCTAGAAACAGCATGTAAGATGTCACACAAAGTACTTCTCAATAGAAAAAACCCATCGGCTCAAATCAGGTAGGTTGGCTTCAAGGATCCCACAAGGTGTGAATTGATAAGGCCAGGACAATGGGCTATCTGAGGTTTAACTGTTTAATTGACTGGAGCCATCGAATTCAGTTACAAACATCTTTGCCCTTGTCAAAGGTTGGCTATCCATTCAGTATCGACAGATGGCTATTGATCTAAAATAATTATGCGAGATGCAGTTGCCTTTTGTTTCTGTTTAACTTCAAAAAAGCAAGATCATATCTTAGTGGGTAACCTTGCCTGAAAGGTCAGTTGACAATCAGTGTTTTATGTTCTACAGACAACTGCCAAAGAGCTGCGTGTTTTTAAGTCTTGTGCCAGTACCAATTGAAGCTGCACCACGTAACCATCTGTTTAAAAATCTACGTTTAGAGACAAAGCAAGTGGAATGATTATTTTATGTATCAAGGAAATCAGAGAAATGTACCTTTCACTGTGTTACTCTGTTTATTGTTCACTCACCTGTCTATGCAAATAAAACCCCTTGTTGATTTCCAGCTTGAGTCTCGGACTGAATGAAGTGCATGTACAATCCATTTCTGAACATAGGATGTTCATGGTGGCATGTGATTCATTTCAGGAGCCGGAGTACAGAGCAAAGGTTCTCTGTTACAATCCCTCATTATTGTCTACTTGGATATTGGGCATACTCCAAATTGTAGGAGATGCAAAGTCTGCTTACAGGAGTGGCCACAGACATTAAACCTGTGAAAATATCTAGTATGAAAACCCAAAAATGTTGCAGTGACTGTTCATTCATAGTCTTATTAATTCTGGACCCGAAATAGCATTGTTTAACAATAACTTTGTGATCCACTTGATGACCTCAGAAAAACTAGTGAAGTGGGAGCACACTCCCACGGGTCTACGCCTGGTAGCTTTGGGTGTTAGGCAAAGAGCAAAAGAAATGAAAAATATATCTTTCAAAATCAAATAAAGCTGTCCAGCATACATATAATTAAAGACAAAGAGAAGGTCTGAAGTTCCAGGGACGACTCTCCAGAATGACAACAGTGTCCCAGTAATTGGTGTCAGGTCCAAATCAATTTGTCTCCTTTTGACTTAATGGACCATTCACAGAACAGAATCAGCAGTTGTGGCAAATGGTTCTCAAATGAAGTACATCTCCTCTGAATGAGTTTTGCATGAGAAGAATGTCCTGTCTATTCAACTGAATATGAAAGACATCGATCTCATCTGCAGCAACTTGTGTATTTCAAGCCCAATATCGGTTGTTGACATAACCGATGTTTAAAGTGACTACAGTTTTCCTATATGTAAATATTACATATGTATAGATTTGTGACCACATTTCCATATTCATCACTTTGAAGTGTAGTCTAACGCTGTTGCACTCAAGCCTGGTGTATGGCAATCAGCTTCTGGAAGGAAGGAATGCCCCTGTTTATGGTGCTGTGAGGACGATGGATGTATCCTTGGCCCAAGTGTGGCTACAGTGTCTGTTTTGGATGGGGGAAAGAGTCATTGGAGTTTCAGCATCTTCAGAGTGGATTAAGAATTCTTGGGGTCCTGGGCACCCCCTGCACAACCCCAATTATATCTCAATATACTACGCTCAAATGAAACTGGCCCCTGAGCATCTTCACCATATGATACACTATTGGGAAATTATATAAGTGATGAATGAAACTGCAGTCATTTTAGTTAATTGGGAGATGGCTACGGGAAGAAAATAGAGCCAATAATATATCAGTTGAGTGCAGCTAGGTGCGTTGGACACTCATGGTGTCGTGCAGGGTCAAGAGGCTTCATCAAGCTGAACAAGTTCAGTGGGCCAGACAATCTGGAGACGGAGGACCTGCTGCATTGGAGGTGGAGGTGTGTGAAACGTCAGCAAGACATCCACAGACAGTCTCTGAGTATACAGCTAGCTGGAGAGCCTCAATAAGTGGAGACACAGTGAGCTGACCCTACATGCAAAACCAAGAACCGTACAGCAGTCAGAGCTCACAGGGGTGTTTTATCCCGAGAACCCGTTATTGTATTTTGGGCACATTTGATGAGGCACAATAATGGATTCACATCACACTTGGTCTATGATTAGCTTTATGAGTCACTCCTGCTTGCCCAAGAGAAGGATGCAGAGGCTCGCATAAATGGTACATTGGTTGAGACCAGAGTGAGTTCCTCAATGAGGGAGGTTGCTCTAACTAGACATCAGTCAGACTGGGAGAGACAACAGACTGCAAGGTCTTTTCAAAGTTCTCAACCACTGTTGCCGGGTAGACCGGGCTATGTGAGGCAGTTATCTAAAATGCAAAGATGGGCAATGGGATGCAAGTCAAGCAATGTTGATGGCTAATGCTGCATAGTGTACGACAACAAGTGTAATGGTGGTAATTACAAGGGGAATTTGTTTTTTAGCTAGGACTCTATGAGTCCCATGGAGCACTTACCTGGAAAGATCTGTCAACATTATTCCTGGGAGTTCACCTGAAAATTATAGGTTGTCACAAGCACCACATTAGTAGTGTCAGCGAGTAAAAAAAAAACAAATAAAAAGAGTTAGGAGAGAGTTCAAATTGTTAGAGAAGTCTATTTAAATATAGCAGCTAATACCATCGGAGAATAAGCCCAGCAAACAAAACAGATCATTTCTTTTTAAATGACTCTGAAATTGGAATTTTGAAAAGGCCGAAGGGGTAATAAACATTTACAAAGAACACCTTTCTTTCTAATGTTCTGTTAAACCAATATCAATTCACAGCTATTCAGCAGAGCATCGCAAATATAATGAAACATGTTAAAAAGGTGTTAGAAATACATCTGTCTGTTCTGCATATGTGATAAGGTCATTACCCTCGACATACAGGGCAGAAGACTTGTGAGGCAATCATGGGCTTGAAATTACATTGACTTAGTTAGAAATTCCTTTGTGCGCAATGTTAAGCGAAAGTATGATCACCACTACAATAGCAGACAAAGGAATTTTCACATGAAGGTGTTAGTAAAGAATAAACTTGCATTCATATAATGACTTATTACATCCTTTGGATGTCCCAAAATGCTTCACAACTCATGAATTATTTTTAGGCAAATACGGCCGCCAATTTGTGCAGAGATAGGTAGTTCTGTGCTTGCCCATTGGTTGCTGAGCAGTGCACCCCAAGCAGATCTCAAGTTCAATCTGTGCTGAGTTAACTGATCTCAGCTAGGATTAGTAGCAGGAGTTGTATAATTGGCCTCAGTGCCCCTGGCCGAGTGAAGAGAAGAAACAACCAAGTTGATCATTAGGAAGTGAGCATAAGCAAAGAAGTGGCAAGAACAAGAATGATATGTGCTTTTCCTCAGAGAAACGTTTTGGAGGAGCTGTCTTTGTAATAAGATCTCTCTGTAAAATAAGTCAGCCACCTTTGGCTCTGATTGTAACTGAAATTTCATGGAGGCGTTTAATGTATTTCTCGATTCAAGGTAGCTGTGAATTGATGTCACAAAAATAAATGACATTGATATGTTTAGGAGCTTGAAAAGTTCAAGAAGATGGCAGCAAACAATAGCAGAAAGCTGCACTTAGATTTTAAAAAAATTGGATTTTGAAAAATTAAGCTCGAGATGGAGCCATATTAATCGCAACATGTATGGAGTGGACAGTGACAGGTTTGTAGCCCATTTCTGCACATAGTGAGTTCCTAAGCAGAGTTAAATACTTCTTAAAAAGAGTGACAGAAAATGGGTAGGTATAGTGAAGTCCTTTTTGTGAATTTTGTGTGACCAAAATGAATAACAGATGCTGAATCCTTTGGGGCGACTTATTCCTATTAGGGCAAGTTCAATTCTGAATCACTCCCATGTTGCTGGGACTGTTTTTAGATGGTCGCTATAACAGCAGCAACAACTTGCATTTATGTAGCATCTTTAGTGTAGTAAAAGCGTCCCAAGATGCTTCACAGGAGCGTTATCAGTCAAAATTTAACACTGAACCACGTAAAGAGATATTGCGACAGGTGACCAAAAGCTTGGTTCTAGAGGTAGGTTTCAAGAAGCAACTTAAAGGAGGAACCAGTGGAGAGGCGGAGAGGATTAGAGAGTAAATTCTAGAGCTTAGGGCCGAGGCAGCTGAAGGCACAGCCGCCGATGGTGGAGCGATGAAAATTAGGGATGCACAAAAGGCAAGAATTGGAGCAGCGCAGAGATCTCGGAGGGTTGTAGGGCTGGAGGAGGTGACAGAGATGGGGAAGGGCAAGGCCATGGAGGGATCTGAACACGTGGATGAGAATTTTAAAATCAAGACGCTGCCGGACTTGGAGCCAATGTAGGTCAGTGAGCACGGGGGTGATGGGTGAACGGCACTTGGTATGAGTTAGGATATGGGCAGCAGAGTTTTGGATGAGCTCAAGTTTACAGAGGATGGAAGGTGGGAGGCCAGCCAGAAGAGCAATGGAATAGTCGAGTCTGGAGGTAACAAAAGCATGAATGAGGATTTCAGCAGCAGATGAGCTGAGGCAGGGGCGGAGACGGGCAATATTACGGAGAGGAAGTAGGCGGTCTGGGGATTGAGAGGCTATAGGGTCGGAAGCTCAGCTCAGGGACAAATAGGATGCCAAGGTTGCGGACAGTCCTGTTCAGCCTCAGACAGTGGTCGGGACACACTGGTCAGACAGCAGCAACATGAGAAAGGAACACAATTCTACAGAACTGTTGGATTTCCCAAACTCCAAGATATCAGCAATTGCATCCATGTTGCTATTTGGGCCCCTGTGTACAATTTTGTACCATCTTGTAAAGAAAGGAATATTATTCTCTCAAAGTCCAGCTGCAAGCAGCACAGAATCATGCACGTCAAGACCTACATCACCAAAAGCTCTCACAATGTCTTTGTTTTAAGCCAGTCATTTGTGCCACTCATATTTGAAGGAAAAAGAAGATTAGAAGGAAGGCTACTGGGAGACGGAGGCTACTCTCTTGCTGCTCCGCTGGAGGGAGCACAAGACCCTTCACATGCTGAAGAGATGACTTTCAAATTTTTAATGTTTCCCCAAAGAGAAACCAATGCTGGCATTCGAAGTTAATTGATCCTTTCTAGGATTGATCGCTTTTGCTCACTGAAATGCTTGGGGCCTTAGGAAGGCCCAGTACAGAACCACCTCCTGCTCTCAGGTGTCGCTTCCATTCTGCCTAAGGAGGGAGTAGCATAAATTGGTACTAAATTGATCTCGCTCAAAGAAAGATAAAAAATGAAGAAAAAAAATACACTGGCCGATTGGAGGGTACTCTTTTGAGTTTGGGGTTAAGGCACATTATTGCGAGATAGCAGCGGGAGCTTACTCTGCATCTGTCTGTGCTCCACTGACCTTGGACTGCCGGTTGATGGCACTGAGTGCAGGGAGCCAAAGTGGACTAATGGTCCTCATGCCTGCACTGATATCCCTCACCTTGATGAGCACACAAAATTGTGAAGTTCAAAAAGAACAGAGTTGTTTCATATCTGGGTTCCAATCCGGCTCCGACTAATGGGAGGGAAGTTTTATCTTTCTAAAAGCTGAAAAGGTCTAAAGAGAAAAGAATTTGAGTGAACTTGCTGTTTTTGGTGGGTTCCAACACACTGCACCAACATATCATCCTGACAGCTTATATTTTTTGAATACTATAGATATGAAATATTAAAAACAATGTAGAAGTAAGATAGTGCTCTTTAAACACTACTCGGTGGGTCACTCCATTAAATATAATTTTAAGGGTATGTTAAAGGTCTCCTACACAAGCTAAGGGAAAGAATTTTACACAAATGCTGTGCAGAGTCACTGCTTTTGGAAATATTGCAGCTTCCTTAAAGCCTTATTGCTGCTAGTGAGCGTATACCAACTTAAAGCTAATATAGAAATATTAATAAGCAGAATCAATTAATGTTTGATTATGTTGCTCTATTAAAGATACAGATGATCTCTTTGAAGATTGTAATGGCATTCCTCAGGCCACAATAAAAATATAACATTCTACATTTATCGTGCAATAAATGACCCGTTGAAGTATAATGGCCTTAATTTAGAGCTTTCCAATAGCTTAGTGGTAAATGCACCAAGTCAAGTGCTACTTAAGCCATAACAAAGTCCCAGAGTCAGCCCCTTGTCTGTGCTGTTTGTTGATTTCACTTGAGGCATCAATGGAGGCATTATAATTGGCCTCATATCTCTGAGTCATGGAGGGGAAATATCGCCAAGGATTCTGACTCTTGGTTGCTATCCACTGACCTTGGGCCTGTGTGTGGATGTCTGGTGAGCACACCATTGGGTTTGGGTGGGGTGGACCCTATAGTCATATAGTTTGACTGGAATAACTTATTCGGCCCACACATGGAGAATTCCTATTTGAATTGAGGTATTAGAAAACTACTGGTGCCTGTAGATCTGTATTGAATCAGTCTGTTGTAGAAATTAAGGTCAATTTTTTGCTTCTTATCTTTCAGGAAAATAAGAAAAAAAATGAAGTCTGTTTCTACAACGGACTTCTGGAATCTTGGCATTATCATTTTTTGTTGTAATATTTTATGAAGCACAAGTTTTAAATTAATTCCCCGCCCCCCCCCCACATGCTGCCTCAAAGTCTTCATTATCCATGTCATTGTACTCAACTGGAAGTATCCAGTACCCTGTAGAGATGGACAACTGCAGCATTATTGACATTTCCATTTTCTACACCATTCATCATTTTGGATTCTGAGAGTGAGATTGTCAACCTACTGCCAAATTATGGCAGTTTTGTGCTGTACACTTGCTCCCACAAGATACAAGATTGTCACTAAAGGTGTCAGAAAAAGACTTTCATGTTCTGAGCTGGATTCTAATCCGGGTCTCAAAAGTCAATGACTGGTGTCCAAGCTCATCGAACTCACGTCATTTTTCCTCCATCTATATTATCTATAAATCGAATGATTAGCTACATTTGGTTTTGTGTGGTGTTTTCATAGGGCGGCTGAGTGCTTTAGAACACAGTGAATTCTATTCTTGTCTCTTTTGTTGATACTTTCTTCTAAAGTCCCAATTCTTTTCAGTGAGGCCCTATTGATTTTTCTTTACCTGATAATGTCACTTCTTCCAAGGTTTTCGAGCACATACACACTACCCTGTCATTTCTATGTCACACCAGTCTGATGCAAACGTTCACAGCTAGATCGAAATGGGCTGTGCAATCAAAGTCTCCACACTTCAGCTGCAGCATTCTCTGTAAAAGTGGCTGATTTACTTCATCGTGATTTATTGCAAAATGATCCATTTTGAACGTTTCACAAAGCCAAACAACAATTGGCTTAACAATGGGATTTATTTGTATCATTACATTTCTGGTCGGCAAATGGAAACTGACAGGAATTCTTCTGTAGTTTAGATCTTCCCGCCAACGTCAGTGCCTGGTTCCCGTAACAGTCACAATACTTTCATTTTAAGACAAGCTTATTGGAAGGTAAAGGTACCACTTGTTCCATCTCAACCATATACTGTGACTCAGCGGGTCTACGTCCTTGAGCTCACTATCTACTGTCCTCTGGGGTATGTGTAGCTATGCTGGTCATTGTGACATTTGGTGACAATCATGCAGAATGTTAGGAGGTACTAGCTTGCTTCAGACATTGTCAGTGCTGATAGGCTGCTAATCCAGGCCTACAGAAACAGAAGAGGAATATATATTATAATACTTGCTCAAATAGATACCTACAATCAGTTCATGCACTGCAAAATAGCGTGTGAGATGTTTTTGTGCTGAATGTATACGTGTGTGAATGTGTAGTGGGGCAAAACGCGATAAGAGCAGAATGGTATTAGTCCTAGTCCTCGAGTTAACCCTCCAACTCCCTTGATGTTCTCTTACCCAATGGCTTCTTCAAAGGCAGTCAAGGGCTTGCAATGTCTGGGCCCCCCCTCCAGTTCGGGTCTGTCCCATTTTGTTACGTGCTGTCTTTTGTTGCAAGCCAAGAAGTAGCCTTGAGATATCACAAGCTTAAAAATCACATACTGTGACACACGAGTGCATGTGTATCAGTAAAGGCATCATGCAGTTTGGCTGCTGTGAGAATCCATTTTCAGATTTCAATGTGAAAACCGTTTCACTTCTAAGCTACAGCCTGTATTTGTACCCTGCTGCAGTGTGCCCATGCATGATAAGCACACAGAGGGCTCTAAGGTTGCATGAATACTTTGGATGAGGCAGCAGGACAAAAGTATACCTGGACATGTTAGAGGAAGCCTGACTTTCCTGTCTCCACTTCACAAGACAAGCTGTCATAGAATTGTACAATCTGCTGCAGGATGCCTGCAAACAGCATCTGGAACAGGCATGGCTCTTCTCATAGAAGTAAAAGTTACCACAGCATGAAACTTTCATGTAACTGGATTCTTCTAAGCCATCCCAGGAGGTATCTACTACACCAGGCTGTCTGTAGTACATGCATGTATCAAGAAAATGACAAATGTTCTGTTTGCAAGGGGAATACATTCATCACTTTCTCTGAGAAAAGAAGACATCAGTGAGACAAGGTAGCATGGCTCTCTCATCTGCAATGCATCGCAGATGGCACCCATGTGGGTTCCTCATATTGCCCCCATGGCCTACATGAAAGCAAGGTTTTGCACTCAATTAATGTTCAGGTAGTATTTTACCACAGAAACCTCATTATGTACATCAATGGCCATTATCCAGGAACTAACCACGATGCCATCATCGTATGGTGGTCCAAGGTGCCTACATCTTTCAAAGGATAAAAAAACACTGGGTGAATCGTTCCAAGGTTCCAGGGCTAGCCTCTGCATCTATGACTGCTAACTCCACTGAGAAACCCCTTAACAGCACAGAAGATCCTTGGGCTAGAAGCAACTACAGCCTTCACTTCCATCCACAAAAAAAATACCATCCAGTTTTGGAACAATGAAAAGTGTGTGAAACAGAGCAATAGTTATGTGAAAGCTTTAAATCGTACCTCCCTGAAGTATTGGTCATCTCTATTTTAGGTTTGTGTCATGGTTGATGGGTCACATAAGAAATATGTGTAAATTGAGGAGCACACTTACGTTTGGCTTCCCCCTGATATCAGCAATTCCTTCCTCATTCAGAACCAAGTATGAAGGACCTAGGTGATTGTATCGACTTAGTCAGCAACAGCCCTCTAGGCAGCTTGCATTTGTGCTTTTACACTAAAGTGGCCGTCAGCCGTAAATAGGACCACCCTCCTTTTGTGCACTTCTTGCAGCAGAAGCTCCAATTCTTCAGCATCAAAGGTAACAGTGTCACTCACTGGTTGCAGTTGCAAACAATTAGTCCACTTTTCTGCCACAATCACAACTTCCTGTCTAATTGCATACTGCAGCCCTTTAAGAGCTTCTTTTTAACACTCCTCGGCCAAGCGAGGCAGATATCAACCTCTCTGGGCAAACTTGTCAGGTGTCAGTAGCCGATTCAAATTGGGGGTTGGAATCCCATTACAAAATTTGGTGCAGCTTGCCCTCTGAGCTGCAGGCACAGATGAGTCTGCACTATGGGTCAGTTCAACTATACTTTTGCCGTTCTCACAAAATTAGGGGCTTTAGGGTGCAGAGGAGATTTACCAGAATGCTACCAGGGATGATGGACTTCAAGTATGTGGAGAGACTAGAGAATCTGGGATTTGTTCTCCTTACAGCAGAGAAGGTTATGGGAAGATTTAGTAGAGGTGTTAAAAATTATGAGGGGTTTTGATAGAATAAATAAGGAGAAACTGTTTCCACTGGCAGGAGGGTCGGTAGCCAGAGGACACAGATTTAAGATGATTGGTAAAAGAACCAGAGAGGAGATGAGGAGAATTGTTTTTACGCAGCAAGTTGTTATGATCTGGATTGCACTGCCTGAAAGGGTGGTGGAAGCAGATTCAATAATAACTTTCAATAGGGAATTAGATATATACTTGAAAAGTAAAAATTTGCACGGCTATTTGGAAAGAGTAGGGGTGTGGGACTATTTGGATAGCTCTTTCAAAAAGCCGGTACAGGCACAATGGGCCAAATGGTCTCCTTCTGTGCTGTATGATTCTATGAAGTGTTGAACCTGTATGGTGCTACAGTTTTAAATATTTAAAAATACAACATGTTTAATAGAAAATTGAGAACTGTAGCAATTAACTCATCAGTGATGAGCGCCAAATGTAAAATGGCAGAAATTGAGAAAAAATTCTCATGTTGGGAAAAGCTGAATTTTTGGCCCATTTAGATTAGCTGCATCCACCCCTTGTCAAAAAATGCACCCTGGTGCATTCATGGAGTATTTGCTGTTTTGCTCTTTTATGCCTTCACAAAAGTTGGCGATGAGCACAAACTACTCTGGAGCAGGCGGGAGCTTTCATTGTGGAAATCCAGCTGAAAACAGCTTGGAATTCTTCAGTCCCCAGCAGTGCTCAGAGTCTATTCCACGTAGGTGGATTCATGGGACCTTCTAACATGCCAACTCTTGTTTATTTCATTCATCAATTCTTCTGAAGTCCTTGCTTTGCTGCTTGCAAGCGCTGATGCAAACCGCCAGGGACAAACTTCACCTTAAAAGTCACTACCCTGAAGCAGCAAGCTGTGCCCCTGAGGAGTATTAAATAATGCATGTGTTCTTTGAAATGCCCGTCAAAAACTTGTCTTTTCTGATGTGACATCCTGTACAACTATATACAGAAAAACGTATGGAAGCAGCTGGATATTGATTTCAACTGATACTCTTGAAGGGCTACTGTACCAGAACCTAATGCATAGGAGGAGTATTATTGAAATCACTGTTTCAAGGATGTCATTAACGCAATTTCGCTTTTTTTAAATAGTTAAAAGTACAGAATAATCTTCAATAGGTACAGTTAGTTTCATTAAAAGGAGAAAGTGACACTCAGCAGTTGAAGGTCTCATAGATTTCCCTATTTTCTTCTCTCCTCTCCTGGGGGTGTTAACTCGTGTTCGGATATGGCTTCGCTGGCACTGTCCCCCTTTTCCAAGTGCTATTGGAAGTCGAAGCACCATTGCCAATTCTGATCCTGTGCTCACCTTGGGTGAAGATCTCCTCTGTGTGCTAGGTAAATCATAGAAATAGAATCATAGAAATTTACGGCACAGAAGGAGGCCATTCGGCCCATCATGTCAGTGCCAGCTGGAAAAGAGCTATCCAGCCTAATCCAACTTTGCACTTGGTCCGTAGCCTTGTAGGTTATGACACTTCAAGTGCATATCCAAGTACTTTTTAAATGCAAAGAGGGTTTCTGCCTCTACTACCCTTTTAGGTAGTGAGTTTCAGACACCTACCACCCTCTGGGTGAAAATGCATTGATAAAGAATCTAGTTACAATTTCACAATACCTAGTACAGAGAAAATCTTCCCCTTGATGTTCACAAATGTGCACTTTCTAACAGGCACCTCTCGATAATAAACGGGAAGCCTGGCTGATTTCCCCCCTCCTTTTCCTGGATCAAGAGTGCCAAGGTCAATCGCGCCCTTGTTGCCACCTTCATAGAATCATACAGCACAGAAGGAGGCCATTCGGCCCATCGTGCCTGTGTCAGCTCTTTGAAAGAGTTCTCCAATTAGTCCCACTCCCCTGCTCTTACCCCACAAATCTCTCATTTTCAAGATATATATACAATATGAAAGTCACTATTGAATCTACCACCACTACCCTTTCAGGTAGTGCATTCCAGATCATAACAACTCGCAGCGTGAAAAAAATTCTCCTCATTTCCCCCCTGGGTTTTTTGCCAATTATCTTAAATCTGTGTCTTCTGGTTACCAAGCCTCCTGCCAGTGGAAACAGTTTCTCCCTATCTACTCTTGCTGAAATCTAGATTGCTCTCTAGTGACCCCAACTGAAAAGTGTGCATGTATGAGTGAGGACATCAGCTATAATACCACCCCCCCTCCTTTGTCAAATATGTGGCCAACACCAACGGTCCTATTCACAGATAAAGAGTGGCTGCCTGCATAAGGGACCAACTATGGAACCGTAACAAGGTGGCCTCAGGAGAGGACGAAATAAAGAAAAGGTTTAAAAATATTATTTTAGATAGTGAGGATATTCCAAATATGTAAATAATTGATATTAATGATTTAGTCGGTAGTCTCGGAGAAGCGTTCTGGAGATAGGCCCTTGGCTCCTCAAACATTGTCCGCAATAAAAGCATCCAAACAATCACCGCAGAGGTGCCTCTGTTGAAGCACCTGGTTGAGCAGGCATTCTACTGCAGTAGACGTTACCCCGGTGATTTCATTGTCATATTTTATCTTTCAAATCAAACATCCACTTGACTCAAATGCAATGACCTCATCAAAGATGATCATCTTCATCAGTGATGTTAGTGTACATACTGTATTCATTGACTGGCAAGGAAAATTGCTCCTGGAAACATAATTTATAATGAAAGAGAAAATAAATATACCCAAGAGAGTCTTATTATATGACCCATAAAATGTTGCTCAACAGAAAAGTAGAAGATCCTATACTTTTCCACATTCACCATTCTGTATTTACAGGGAGGTGCCTTTGTTGTTAAGATGGTATATCAAAGTTATCTTATCCTCACTGCTATCAGACTGAGAAGTGGCACAATGCACCTTGAGTATGGCACATGGACTAACATGGCAGGCTATCTTAAGATTTAAACCAGGGAGCACCTGGATGAAAAACAAATGTTTGGATCCCTGTAAACTCATTTTAGCGTGCTCTCATAAACTAACCATTACAGTGTGGTCAGTTATTTGACTTAAAAATACACTCAAATATAAAAGTTAGACTCCCCCATTTACTCCATGAGTTTAGCCAGGGAGTAGCAAACCTTTACAGATCAGGAATGCTTCAAATTCAGTCAGGGGCGCTACAACTGGCCTCAGCACCCCTGGATAAGAAATGGGAAAATCAGCCACTCCTGATCACTATCTAGCAACCCCCTGAGTGTGTATGTCACTTCTGGATACAGTTGGGCTCAACTATTTCTCTCTCCATGGTCAAATAGCCTACTGACACACACTGTCAAGGCTTATATATGACAATTGTTTGAGGTAACTGTGAGCAACTGATGCCCATGGAACTGCAGCCTGGCTATGTATCTTCAACAGGGGAGGGGAGAAAATTGGCAAGAAAAAGAACGCAAAGGTTTTAGAGAAGCTATTTGAATCAACACTACTGTCTTGCCAATTTCTCCAACTTTCAGACATGATTAGTGGTAGTGTCTTCTACTATTGGGATATGGTCGATCAGTTCATATTTAAGCATTAAGAAAATATGGCATCTGGGGGTCTCCAGGCAGTAATGTAAAGGCTGAATTTCATAATTTTAGCTACAATGTGACATAAAAAAAATTTCTAAGCAGCACATTTATAGGCCTAGGCAGAAAACCAAAGCGATATGACTCCAGAGAGACTTATCAGACTCCTGCTAGCAGAAAAGGGGCTTTCACTGTTTAAATAATTAATGTTCTCAGAACAGCATCTGTCAGTTTACTGTAGTGATGTTCTTAACTAGTCAAGCATTAAGCTTTTTTGCAAATAGTTACTGTGAAAGGCAGCAGGCAGCTAAAGGGGAGATTTTTAACATTGCTCCAATTTAAGGCTATCATCACATTAAAGCCTTATGGAGAGCATTTAAGATTTAACTGTGTCAGCTTTAAACAGATCTTTGCTTGTTTGTTTGTGTGAGTGGAACTCTCAGTAGTCTGGTTTGTAAAAATGCCTGACACTAATGCAGGCACGGCATGTACAGGCTCCAAAGCTACACCAACAACACAGGCATCATGGATAGAGCCTGAGGTGGAAGAGTTCAGAAGTACCAGAACTTAAAATGAAACAGAACTCCCACAATGAAGTTATTCGTTTTACTATTCCTGTTAATTCCTCTCCTTATAATTACTATGTATTTTTCGTTGGCGCTTAATCCTCTCATTAGAGCATTCTGTACTCAGTAAGCCAGCTAAATTATCATTATGACATTGTTTCCTTGCCAATAATTATGTCTCCTCAGACTCGCTGCTCTTGTGTAAAGTTCTCCTGCAGTGACATCATCATTTTAAGCAGGAAAAAGATGTCATGGTAACTTAGGTTTACTTTTTGTTTATTTGCAGCTTGGTATTTTGGTATATCTCTATAACAAAGTCTAATTTTTATATCTTTATTAACTACGTGTACAATATATGTTTTTCTTAAAGGGTAATTATCATTTGGATAAAATGTCACTTATCTGTGAGCATGTGCAGGCCAGGCTGCAGTTCATATCCCTTTACATCATGTGCCCCAATAAATTTGACAGCCTGACCAAAACGTTTTCCAAGATAATGCTGTTCAAAAAACATCAATGGCAGCAGACAGCACTTCCTGAATCATGTCCTCCCCCCCAGCACGGCAATGCTTCTCTGCAAACTGCCTCAGACATGGAAGGCTGCCTGGAAACTGCCCAACAGGCTGACACTGAATTTTCAATCTCTCCTCCTTTCTGCAATTAATATCTCAAAACACAGTGTCCCTCTTGAGCTAGTAAAAAGCAATTCTGTCACATCAAATTTCAAATTGACTAAAGTCCTGCTTTCCAGCCCACAAGCCCTAAATCTAGAGTGTCTTAGAGGCCATTCATAATTGATAATCTTACATGCATAGGAGTGGGTTCCAGACTCACCCCTCTCACAAAGGGCAACTTAAATATATTATTATATAGCAATAAATATGCAGGTGAATATATGAAATTGCTCTTTGTCGACAGGAGCTGAGAGTAGAAATAAATATATAATATATCCTACATTTCTATTTTTGTATCAGATTTTCTTTTTCTTTCTGTTGTCTTGTGTCTCGATTACTCTCTAATCCTCTTTTTAGATTTTTCTTTGATTTCCTTCTTCTTGAACTGCCTGCCTATTACATTCTCCTAAACATTGTCACAATTACCTCGCTGTCCCTTCTCTTTAATGTTTATCATTATGTGATTTTGTATGTTGAATTGTCTCACTGCTGATTTCACTTTCCTTCTGCTTCATCTCTTGTCATTCAGTGCTTCCAGGTATCTTTCTCTTTTTTTTAATTTCTGCCTTCCATTATCCCCATTTCTTCCAAACTCTCCTTGTGTGTTTCTCTAATTTCAAGCCTATTATTTCTGAATCCAGCATTCTTCTTTGGAATGCCAATCAGTGCTTCCACCTCTATACAGCTCTGGTGGCAATAGGGAAGAGTATAAGAGAGAACCCTGCATACCAGCTTCCAAACCATGGTGGGCATGCCTGCTGCTGTCCCTCAGGATCTAATAACTACTATTAGTCCAACCAATTCACTGATCATTGGGGACGCAGACCCAGGGCACAGTGGAATTGCGAATGTTGGATTCGACCTGCACAATACCGCTATCTCTCAGGACATGCCAGTCCTGGGCCTTCCCCTCAGAGCACCACATCAGTGGAACATAGGAGGCAACACCAGGCTGCCCAGGAACAAGCTCCAGAGATACAGCCAGCAGCAGCTCCTGCCAGGAGCAAGTTGCCATGAGAGGAGGGCAACCTCCGTCCCGTGACCCTTTGTGATCAGGCAAGCGCCTCTCACAATGCTGGCCCTCAGGTTACATTTAGGAGAAGCACCAGGAGAAGAATAGGTGAAAGAAAGGCAGGTTGATATTATGGAGATCTTCCTTGGCTGTCTGAAATGACCCCGTGCCTTAAAAGTTGAGTGTGGTCATCACCGCCATAGCCACAGAGCAATTCAAGGTAGATAATATGACTGCAGGTACTCATGCAGTAGGTGACAGGACTACTGTCACCTACAGTAGTTGGTGAAACACAATCTTCTTACACACATATGACCTGTGGTGCCCGTATATTCTATGGGCTGTTAACATCTGGTGGGGTTCATTCTCCTTAAATGCTGCCTGACTCTTCTATGCTGTATCCTGTGCTGCTCCTCCTCCTCCATGATATGGTATACAAGGGTATGTCCAAAGGGAATGCCACAGCTGCTCCTGAGAAGCCCTCACTGTGGGTCTGGGTGAAAATCACCTGGTAGTCTCACACTGTCAGCAGCAGTGAGAAGCAAGTCCAAATCTGTGCAGGCAGAATGCCAGAAAAAAATCAATCCCAGCTACAGAGGTCACTAGTCAAACTCTCCTCACTATTCAGGCTCAGAAATTCTGCACTTCCACCTGCCTCAGCTGCACCTTATATTTCTCAGTCTAACTTGCCCCAAGTGCATTGCAAGGGTAAAAGCAGGAAAATTCGAGTTGCAGTACCACTATTATTATAAGAGCAGAGTAGTCCTGACGAAAGGTCTTCGACCTGAAACGTTTCTTTCTCCACAGATGCTGCCTCACTTGCTGAGCTTCTCCAGCATTGTCTGTTTTTATTTCAGATTTCCAGCATCTGCGGTATTTTGCTTTTGATCCACTATTATTATATATGTAAACGAGCTCACCCGGGACTCGGTGAGCAGATCAGGGGAAGGGCAAAAACCGCAAGGAAATTTGGGGGGGGGGGTCGATTTTGGGGTGGAAAATCGTGTAAACAGCTTCCACTGCTAAAAAAAAAAATTACTTGCCCCAATAATGTGCTGAAATTATGCCAAAAACTGTCTGGAATTTCTAGGCCAATATCTTTACAGCATCACATAATCCAGATAATGTATTTTTCCATTGAAGAATTGATGTAACCTTTCAACCCCTCCCACCTCCCTCCATGTGTTCAGCATGTGTATCCCTGTTGTGCTAAAGTATTAAGTGGACTTACAAGTGGGTGTAGTAATAATACAGAAAGTGCATTGACAGCTCAGCTTTTGACTCTGTCAGATCCGACATGCTTAGGATTTATAAGAGGGTCATTTTTTCCCTCAGGCTACTTCACTGCTTGAATCTCTAAATGCTTTGAGTGATTTTATTTTTGTCTTTAGATACAGTAGGTTTATAGTCTGTGAGGCATTTGGCTGATTCATTTTTCCTTTCTCTTGGGTTCCAGTAAGGCATGATTCGCCCTAAAGGGATGTCACACCTCACCCCAGTTCTATGTAACCATGGTTATATACATGCTCCTGCACTTCAGAGTACATTGCTGAAACAGATATGCCAATTAAGTGGGTAACAGTCTTTATGGAATAACAGATGTCATGGATGGTGCTACTAGGCTTAACACAATCAAGTGGTTCAGGTGATATCATAAATTGCTCTTGCTTCTCTTTGTGATTTATAAATTCTTCTGAATCCCAAGGCAGTTTCAGCCTTGCAACTGACTCCCGAACATCTGAGGTTCATAATGACGTAAATGGTTGTGATCTTTTCTTGACATTTTTGAAAGTTGTTCCAAATGTGAACACATGCAGCATGTCGAGAAACTCATTCAACAGAGTGCCATCAGTCAGCTGTCTGTTTTTGACAAAAAGTGACCATTTTGACAACTCTTCACTTACGCATTCTCAACATAACCCTCCTCTCCCTCCCCCCCTGCCCCCGCACAATCATTGGGAATTTATAGTAACTCATGTTTCTTAGTGTAGAAATAGATCCTTTGTAATCTTAAGAGGGTAGTTTCATCTGAACTGAGAGGTGCATAAGTCAAAATGGTGATGGTAAAGTAATTTAAAGTATGGTCCTCCACATGAGTGAAATTTTGCCAGAGGGACCAACAGCAAGGAGCTGATAATGGGTTGAAAAGGTAAACTTACCTGCATTGGGAAATCAACAGTCTGATAGATGTGTTCAAAATTATGAAAGGTTTGGTAAGTGATTTGGTAACTAGAGGGCATAAATTTAAAATCACCACCAAAAGAACAAAGGGTGATGTGAGAATTTTTGTCAGACAAAGGTTTGTTAGGACACGGAATGCTCTACCAGAAACAGGGTTTTAAAAGGGTAGTAGATAAATATTTGAAGAAGAAAATATTTTAAGCGTATAGGGAAAGAACAGGGGGATGGGGCTAGGTGGATACTCCTGTAAAAGTACTATGATTCTGTGATGAAATACTTTAATTTCTGTCTAACTATAGTTACATCTACTAACTTTCCTTACTTGGTTCATAGCTATAATATGATAGGAGTCAAAGTTGGGAGGGGGTGTTGCTATTTAGTTATTACATTCTGTCACAGCAGTGTGTTCCTATCAGTAGTTTTTGTCCCCTGTTGCTCTCCGCTATTCCAGTGCTGTAAATAGTATCTTCTCATTTGAAATGTAAATTTAAAAACTAGAAATTATGCTCATCTCAGGTGATACAATTGCTGGGATTGAAATCAATCTGAGGCAACCACCTCACGAAATCAATCCCTTCAGACCAGTCACATTGGTGAACAAGTAAGAGGAGCTCAACCATATAGCTGGTGTCAGCTGTGACTCAGTGGTAGCACTCTCACCTCTGAGTCAGGAGGTTGTGGGTTCACATCCCACTCCAGGGGCTTGAGCACAAAATCCACGCTGACACTCTGGTGCAGTACTGTCAGACGTCTTGCCTTTTGGATGAGACATTAAGCCGAGACCCCTTCTGCCCTCTCATGTGGACAGAAAAGGTGGCACTATTTCGAAGAAGAGCAAGAGAGTTTACCCTGGTGTCATTTATCCCTCAACCAACATGACTAAAACAGATTATCTGGTCATTATCTCATTGCTGTTTGTGGGACCTTATTGTGTACCAATTGCTGCACTTCCTACATTACAACAGTGACTACACTTCAAAAGTACTTCATTGGCTGTAAAGCACTTTGGGACATGTTGAGATCATGAAAGGTGCTATATAAATACAAGTTCTTTCTTTCTTTAAATAAATACCAAAATCAGAACTGGACATTTCTGTTGTTTGCACAGCCTTCTGCCAGTATCCCACTCCACTTGCTTATGTGTGGCTGTGCCTCTAACTCTAAGCATTCACTCCATGAGCAATTATGTTACTTCACCTTGTTGGCACCTCATTGTTGAAATACTCCAGTTCAACAGGTGAGCACCATGCAGTCTAGTTGTATTCATATCGACCAGCAGAAAGCAGGATCAGGTTTCTACAGCCGGCTGATTGACAAGGTTGTAAATGGCTTTAACAACCTCCAAGCTGATTTCCATAAGAAAATATTTGTCACTTTTTTAAAAAAGGGTGGAAAACTTAGGTGTGTGGCAAAACTGCTGGTTTCGCATTACGTCCAAGATTCCTGAAAATTTTAACATTCATTTCTACCATTGTTGCCTTTAAACAGTGGTGGAAAATACCCCCTCCCCCTCCCTAATAGCTATAGAAGTGATAGACTGAATGAAATTTAAGGCCGGGCAGGTCTCCTACAGCACTGAAACAGGCCATTTGGCCCAACTGGTCTCTGCCGGTGCTTATGCCCCACATGAGCCTCCTCCCACCCCTCTTCATCTCACTCTATCAATACAATCTTCTATTCTTTTCTCTCTCATGTGTTTTATCTAGCTTTGGTCTCCACCACAAGTAGAAACATCTTCTCTACGTCTACCCTATCAAACCGCTTCATAATTTTAAAGACCTCTATTAGGTCACCCCCTCAGCCTTCTCTTTTATAGAGAGAAAAGCCCCAGCCTGTTCAGCCTTTCCTGATGGGTGTATCCTCTCAGTTTTGGTATCAGCCTTGTGAATCTATTTTGCACCTTCTCAACTAGTGCGCTGTTTCTGGATGCTGAAGATTCATGGTACGGTAGAGCACTGAAGGGTAATTCTGTGTGGGCAGACTGAACTGGCATCCTATCGTGGGCGGTGGCATCTTGTGACGCAGTTCAGCTAAAGGAGTAGGTGACATTTAAAATCTGCAAGTCAGCAAGAAAATTGAAGACAATGCAAAGGAAAAACAAATGAAATTGGAATCGAGGGAAAGAGATAAAGGAAACAACTAATAAAGGCAAACATTGGGTAAAGGTCTATCAACACCCTCAGAAAAGCATCGTACACCAGCAGGCAGAAAACATGTATGGTTTGGAGAAGAGAGAAAGTGATAGCAAACAAGGGAGTAATCAGTCAAAGCCTACAATAGATACAAAGTAAGAAGAATATAAAAAATCAAACATTATTGGTACTTATGTAGGGGAAAATCATTTTGTGGAGAAGGGGTTAAGCAAAACAGTACCTGTTGTGAAAACTAAGAACATTTTGGATGCCCTTTAGCAATATTATATCTAGCCATCTGTGACAATTTGGCACTGTAATGAGCTTCAAAGCCACCCAAATTGGACAACCTGTTAATACAGTCAAACCACCATTGGGAACTCCCAGTTTGATCAGACTAACTGGTTGATAAAACTACCTGAAGAGACCATTTGTTAATGAAAAAAATCAATTATTATTCATTACACTAAACTACGTAGTGACCTAATCAACACACATGAGATTCAGATGTACACTTTTACCAGCTATTTTCACCAGCTGACTGCACAGCATTGCTCCTATTGTGTGCACTCAACATGCTTGCTAACTCCCTTGGTTAATATACAACATCAGTGATAATTGAGTGTGACCTCTGGTCAACAGAATTTGAAAGAGCTCAATAGCTATCTCAAGGGTATGGATTAGTTCAGGTGCCATAAGCAATACATTCACATGGAGAGAGGATGACACAATTCATGGATTTTAATCAAGAAAACAATAATGTACTTTTGAAAATAATAACATGAATCAAATGATTGATCACACAAGTGGCTGGCAGACCATATAAAGTAATAATGGTAGTATAGTGACATTTTAGCCCTACATGTCATAGGGCATGTCATAAATATTACATTACATACTAAAAGCCTCTAGGATCAAACAAAAACTAGAAGGGAAAGGGGTACTGGGAATATAAATGATCAGAGTTATATTGTTTACCTATGAATATGTAAAGCATTAGAAATAAAATTGAGGATCTAGAGGCACTAGTTGGAATGGAGTGAAATGATGTTTTTGCCATGACAGAAACTTGGCTTCAGTCGGGTCATGGCTAGGAACAAAATGTTCCCGGCTGTAACATCTTTAGGAGAAATAGAGAAGAAAAAAAGGGAGGAGGGGTGGACCTGCTAACTAAGGACATGATTACAGACATAGAAAGGGAAGCGTTTATCAGTAGTGGTGCTCAGACAAAGTCTGTCAATTTGAATTAAGGAATAAGAAGAGATCTGCTACCATTCTGGGGACACATTATAGACCACTGAATCATGAGAATGAAATCAAGGACGAGGTTTGCAACAAAACCAGAAAATGCTGGAAATACTCAGCAGGTCGGGCAGCATCTGTGGAGAAAGAAACCGAGTTAACGTTTCAAGTCAATAACCTTTCGTCAAAACTAACAAAAGGTTCGCAGTACTAACAGAGTTGTAATATGGAGGACTTTACCTATCCTAGGCTAGAATGGGATAAGACAAACGTATGCAGGGAGGCATTCTTAGAATGCATCCAGGACTGTTTGTTTAATCAGTATATTGCATGTCCAATGAGGAGGAATGCAGTGCTCGATCTGGTATTGGGTAATGAAACAGGACAAGTAAGTGACCTGAAGTCGAAAAACACTTGAGAAATATTGCCCACAACCTAATTAGGTTCACATCGAAAATTGATAAAGAAAAAGAGGAGTCAAAGATAAAGATCTTGGTGTGAAAATGAGCAAGTTTCATTGAAAAAAATAGCAAATCAAACAGCAGATCAGCAATGTGAAATCTTATACTGGATGGATGAGGTACAGGTTAAATATCTGTTAACTAAAGGTAAAGAGTATTTGTCAAAGACTAGGGTTCTATAAATAAATAGGTTACAGGAAAAATTGGGTTAAAAAAGGTATATGATGAATATAGGTAAAATACTACAGAAGACAACTATGAGACAGTTAAAAGGTATAAAAGGAAAGCAAAAAAGGGAGATGAGGAAAGGTAAGAGGGTCAATGAAAAAGCCAGGCATTCAACATAAATGAAATAACAGGAGTTTTTTTAAAGTAGAGAAGTAAAAGCATAGTCAAAGAAGAGCATGGGACCAACTAGAGACGAAGGGGCCATCTTGTACTTGAGTGAAGGAGAAATTATAGGCCAATTAGCCTTATGTCATTGTATCTAGGAGAGAATAATGTGGTGATAGGTACCCCAGGAAACCGAATGTAGGGGCCTGAGTCTCGTAACATGCCCAGAGTACCCAGTGCACCCAAAAGTGGATGGTGAATGCAATGCGGACGAAGAGTCTGCACACAAGCGGTGTGCTAAGTTTAATAGGTCCCCAAATTCTATTTAAATGAAGAGGCTGCCCCATAATAAGCCTGGAGCCCAAAGGGTTTCACACAAAGGGTAGTGGAAATTTAGAACTTGCTCCTCCAAAAAGCTGTGGATGCTGGGTGGGTCGGTTGAAATTCTAATATCTTGATTTTTGTTGGGTGAGGGTAGCAAGGGATATGGAAAAAGGTGGGTAAATGGAGTTGAGGTACAGATCAGCCATGATCTAATAGAATGACAGAACAGGTTCGAGGGGCTGAATGGCCTGCTCCTGTTCCTCCAGCTGCACATAACTGAAAGAGAGACCTCTTTGTCTTTCCGAGCCTCTGACAGTTCTATCACCTACTCCCCCTGTTACGTTCCTGGTGCCTTCCCTCATCGGCAAAAAGTGCCCAACGCACAATGGATAACCAGCAGACTTTCACTATTGCTGATGACCAAGATTGCAATCCTGGCACTCGTGATATGAGACATGGTACTAATGAGTTGACCTTGCTTTACCCAACATGGTGCTCAGGCCACCTTATCAACCCCCCGGAGTCCATAATACAGGATGAAATTAAGAATTGAAGCATAGAATTTGTGAAGGGCAGATTGTGTTTGACTAATTTAATTGAATTTTTACAGTGTATAAATAAAGGGAATGCAGTAGGTGTTGTATATATGTTTCAGAAGGTGTTTGATAGGGTGTCACAAAAGAGACTTGTGAAAATCAAGACATATGTTATTAAAGGGAATGTAGCCACATTGACAGTGAGAAGGCCAGGAGATAGAAAGCAGGAATAAATGGGCATTTTCCGGATTGTGCAATGTGGGTAGCAGTGTACCCAGGGAACTGTGCCCAAGGCCTCTTTTGTTTCCAATTTATATAAATGATTTGGAAATAAATGCAAGATTAATGATATTGGTTTGCTGATATCAAATTAGAGACTATGGCAAACTGTGCAGGAGATTGCAGGAGAGCACAGACAGGTTAGCAGAGTGGGCAGATATGTGACATACAATTCAATGCAGGGAAATGTGCAATAGTACATTTTGGGAAAAAGAACAATGAAAGGAATTATACTCTAAAAACAGAATGCAGGAACAGGGAGATTGAGAGGTCAATAGATCTGTAAAGGTAGAAAAGGCCGACTAAAAAGCAAAGAGGCTCTGGATTTCATACATAGGGGCATTGAATAGAAAAACAAGGAGGTGATATTCAATTTATACAAGAGAATAATTGGACCACACTTGGGAATAGTGTGTGCAGTCCATTACAGGAAAAATATTAGAGCCGTGGAAAGGGAACAGTGAAGATTCACAAGAATGAGACCAGGAATGAGAGCTTATAATTGTGAAGAAAGGCTTGAAAAATTGGCCCCTGATTTTCAAGATTTTCGTCAGGCTGGAATGGGGTGGGAGCACAACAAAAATGGCAGCGCTCCACTTACCGCCCCGTTCCCACTCCTGACACAGCCGCCGCTGCTTCCGACCTGTGGTGGAAATGGGCGGCCAGAGCCCCCACCAGTTTCAGGCAGGAGGCCACTTTTAATCTGTAAGTCAGGGTCCTAAACCAATGCAATTTTGAGGTACCAATGGTCAGAGCACGCACCATGTTACACTCCACCCGCTGGTAAGCAGCCTAACCAGCAGGCCTTAAAGGGACTGCTTACAAGCCGCCCACATAACAACCTAAAGTACGTCTTTTAAACAGGAAATTAAACAGCTACTCAGTCTCTCCCACCCCCGCACCCTCAATGTATGCTCAGATAGATAGTGCTATAAAAAGTTTGTTGCTGCTTTTATTTTATTCCATTCGCTGTAGACCAAAAACCAGGATTATGAGTGAAATGCAGCTTAACTACTTAAAAATACAGATCAACAATGCTTCAATTCACTTGATTGTCTTTCCACAATGGGGAACTACCACTAAAATGATCACTACCATTGAGCTTCACTGATCACTATAAAAGGTTACAATCACATAGAGGGTATTTTTAACCTAACCCACCCAGCGGGAAACTGACGGAATCAGATGAGCTGCCCGTTTTGCACACTGCCAGATTTTACTTTAGATTGAAGTCAGTGGAAAATAAAATCAGACAGGTTGTAAAATGGGCAGTCGACCCCATCCCATCAGTATCCTGCTGGTTAAGCTAAAATTAGTACGAGATGGGCTGTGTTTTTTGAAAAGCAGTTTTCTTTTCATTATAAGCGACGTTCAGAGAAAGAGGATTTCACCCTGCTCACAACAACCAAATAGGAATTTGGAAGCCTTGGCCCACTGGACCATTTGGGATTCACTCTACTTGAGTGAAAATTTAAAACATTTTTTTTAGTTTTTAATTAAAATTTATAGAACGGATGTAATTAGTAATGTGATGATAACACATCGCATCACCGACTACATCATCACAATTACTTTGTTTTCAATCCTGGTAAAAAATATTGCCCTTTAATCTAGAGTTCCTCTAATGTGCCAGCTTTAAATATTGACTTGAAGTAGTTAACAAATGTTATCAATATTTCAAAATACCCAGTCGTTTCATGATTTCTTTAGTTAAGAAGCATCTATCGTTCCATTTGGTTTGGGCTAGGTGCAAGCCCGACTGCCACAGATGAAAGAAGTATTCTGAACCATTGCATCACCCAATGCCCCAAATCAAAGAATTTATTTTAAAAATTTCTACATTGCATTCCATTTATAGATGGAATAATGATGCAGAGCCTGATAGTTTGTTTCCTGATGCAGCCTTCCCACGCTGTTTAGATTTTCAGGTTTTTAATCAAACTATTTTCTTTTTCAACAGTTTCACAGTCATTCTAATAGGTGGACCTTGTACCTCACAGTCCAGCAGCTGTACATTTTCTGCGGTCTGCCCATGTGGAGCTGTGCGACCTGAGGGTTAACAATTACCCTTACTTGGAGTCATCTGCATAATGCATTAAATGTAATCTCATGCTACACAGTCACACTCACTTTAGAACAGTGGATGCTGAACTCAGACACACAACAACAAACGTATTTATTTACAAGTTATTTTTAAGTACAAAAAAATTGACAAAATACTAATAGCACAATATACTGCAACAAGGAAAGTTCATAAAGGGGCAATTACTCTTGGAAAAAAAATGTCTTCAGGTATAAAGAGTGGGCAAAATTTTCTAAGACCCCACACCACTGTTGGAGCCCCTTACACAGTGGGTAGTCATCAGAAAATAGTGGGTGCACTGGCTGCAATTTTCTCTCAGAAGTGTTTTTTTAACACCCCTTAAGGAGCCATGGAGATGATCCAGCAAATTTGATTACTGAGGTCAAGGTTAAGCCTCTTCTGGAACTTGAGGTATACACCACAGAGCATATATAGTTAAGATCTTTCCATCCTAGATCAAATTAATATTTTGTTATCTTGAGGCCTGTGAACATCAGTGTGACAGGTTAGTGATAACACAAAAGTCTCTTCCAGAAGTAGGTAGTAAGAT
This sequence comes from Heptranchias perlo, assembly GCF_035084215.1. Lineage (NCBI taxonomy): Eukaryota > Metazoa > Chordata > Chondrichthyes > Hexanchiformes > Hexanchidae > Heptranchias > Heptranchias perlo. Next base: position 9,965,969 of record NC_090357.1, on the reverse strand, counting down.
GGGCCTCAGAACCCAATCAAATTGTGCCATTTTGAACCAGAATTGCTTAAAAACATGAGTTAGTTGCAATATGTATGAAAACATTAGAAAGAAATAGAACACCAACTCCTGCTGAGCAGATTGTCAGTAATTTGACCGGCCTGTATACTAATACCAGATGTTTCCACACCTATGTCAACATTTTCTTAAAGGGACAGGCACATATAAATTTGAACAGTCAAAAATCTTTTTCTAGAAACAGAATAAGGTGGTTAATATTGGAATCGATTCTACATTTAATTGTGTCCAATTGGTTCACTTTGAATTTTTGATATATTTTGAGTTCTAACTAAGCTACAATAAAAAGAGTGAGATCACAAAGCAAAATTATTTTCTGCCACATTTTTATTATAAAAGACAAGTCACTCTGTTGAAATTTGTTTTCCACCTTAGCGATCCTTTGATCTCCAATTCTACCAGCTTAATTGACTCTTTTAGGTATTAAAATGACACTGCGGGTAATACCACTTAAACATTTCACATGTTTGTGTGAAATTCCTTTCCGTTATTTTAGTGAGCATGTTAACCTATTTATTTTAAATCTCCACTGAAACAGGGAGATAGAGCAAGTCCAGGGGACTATAGACCAGTTAGCTTAATGTCGGCGGTAGGAAAGATGATGGAGTCTTTACTCAAAGATGTAATAGAAAAGCATCTAGAAAACAAAAATATAATAGAGTAGTCAGCATGGATTTCAGAAGGGAAAGTCATGCTTAACGAACCTTATTGAATTCTTTGAAGAAGTAACAGAAAGAGTAAACAAGGGTAATGTAGTAGATGTAATATATTTAGATTTTCAAAAGGCCTTCGATAAAATACCACAATGTAGACTCATGATTAAGGTTAGAGCATGTGGAGTCAGGGGACAGGTAGCAGAATGGATAGCAAGCTGACTGCAAAACAGGAAACAGAGAGTGGGGGTTAAGGGTAGCTATTCAGACTGGAAAAAGGTAGGAAGTGGTGTTCCATAGGGATCGTTGCTGGGACCACTGTTGTTTACAATTTACATTAATGATTTGTACGCGAGAATCGGTAGAACAATTAAAAAATTTATGGACGACACCAAATTAAGGATGTATTTAATACAAATGAAGAATGCATCAAAATGCAAGAAGACATTAATAAACTTGTAGAATGAATGTGTAATTGGCAAATTAATTTGAATATAGATAAATGTGAGGTGGCGCATTTTGGTAGGAAGAATAAGGAGGCCACATATTGCTTGGATAATAAGAGTCTAAATGGGGTAGAGGAGCAAAGGGATCTCAGGGAACAGATACATAAATCACTAAAAGTAGCAATGCAGATTAGTTAGGCCATAAAAAAAGGCATATAAAGCACTGAGGTTCATATCTAGAGGGATAGAATTGAAAAGCAGAGAAGTTATGTTAAACTTGTGTAAAACCTTGGTTAGACCACACTTGGATTTCTGTGCACATTTCTGTTCTCCATATTATAAAAAGGATATAGAGGCATTGGAGAAGGTGCAGAAAAGATTCACAAGGATGATACCAGAACTGAGACGATATACTTATCAGGAAAGGCTAACTAGGCTGGGGTTCTTTTCTCTAGAAAAGAGAAGGCTGAGGGGTGACCTGATAGAGGCCTTTAAGATAATGAAAGATTTTGATAGGGTAGACATAGAGAAAATGTTTCCACTTGTGGGGTAGTCCAAAACTAGAGGCCAAAAATATAAGATAGTCACTAATAAATCTAATAGGGAATTCAGGAGAAAGCTCTTGACCCAAAGAGTGGTAAGAATGTGGAACGTGCTACCACAAAGAGTAGTTGAGGCAAATAGCATAGATGCAATTAAAGGGGAAGCTAGATCTACACATGAAGGAGAAAGAATAGAAGGATATGGTGATAGGGTTAGATGAAGTAGAGTGGGAGGATGCTCGTATTGAGCATAAATGCCGGCTTAGACCAGTTGGGCCAAGTGGCCTGTGCTGTAGATTCTATGTAATTTTAACATTTCACATACAAAGGTGTAAAAGTTCAAGATGGGAAGAATTAGAATATAGAAGTAGAAGAGATTTTACATTCACACCACATAAGCACCAGATAATGACCATCTCCAACAAGAAAAGGCGGAACCACACCCCACTGACCTACAATGGCACCATCATTGCTGAGTCTCGTACCTTTAACATCCTAAGCTTAACTGGACCAGCCACATCAAAAAAGTGGAAGAGCAGAGGCTGGGTACTCTGCGACAAGTGGCGGAACTCCTGATCCCTCAAAGCGTTTTCACCTTCTACAAGACTCAAGTCAGGAGTGTGATGGGAGGCTCACCACTCCCCTGGTTGGGTGCAGTTGGAACAACAATCAAGAAGCTTGACACCATTCAGGACAAAGAAGTCTGCTTGATAAGTGCCCTTGCTACTGAGCTCAGTATCCAGTCCCTCCACTACCAGCTCACCGTGGCTGCAGTGTGGACTAGCTACAGGATTCATTGCAACCCACCAAGATTACTTTGACAGCATCTCTCAGCCCTGTAACCTCTACCGCAAAAAAGAATAAGAGCAGCAAGATCATGGAAATGCCATCACCTCAAAGTTCCACTGACTTGGACATACTTTTCCGACAATTCCTTGCCTCACACCATTGTGGCAACACCATCAGCACAAGGACTTCAGCAGTTCAAGAAGAAGGCCCACCACCACCACCTTCTCAGTCAATTAGGTTTGGACAATATATGCCACTTTCCAGGACTTGCCCACATCTCAAGAACAACTTTTATTAAAATTAGTATGTAACCTGGTAACACCAAATGCCAATCCTACTATATGTGTCGAACGTACAGGATTAGGTGGCCTTTGCTAATTTATTACACTTTTACAATAAATTATTTGTGGAATTGTGTATTTATTTACAGCATATATATTTTGTATGTTGTAATATAATAAATAGCATCTTGTAAGCATATTTTTTCACATTCTGCTACAAATTGACATTACTAAAATGCCAGCATGTAATGACATATATATTCAGTTTCTCCGGCATTCCCACACATAATATTATAAATAATTACAAAATTATCTAATCTCAGGGTTTAGATCATATTCACAAAGCAGTCAAGATTTCCTTTCTTTGTTTATGACAATTGCATTTCTACTTTACAATTCTCTTCCAAGCGTCTATTATTCCTTATGTAACAACAATGCAAAAACTGCTATTCATCTTGATTCTTGTTGGTTACATTTACACCTTCCAGTGGTTCTGAAATATAATTCTGATCACCTTTTATTCTTGTATCTGTAGAAATCAACAGGAAGGAATGTTCAAACAGAAGCTCTTGTATCAACACAATGGGCTGGGAAGGGAGTTATCACTGCATTGTACAAAGAAAGGATGAAGCCTTCTCTCTGATGCTATGCCTGCTTATTTTCTCTGGGTGAATTAAATTTGACCCCACATCTTCCTCCGCAGAAAAAAAAATAAGCCTCTTACATTACTTTGTGATAATGAAGAAGATTGACAATTGTGCCATCGCGCTGTCATCTTGTTCACAAGCTCCTTTTGTTACTGAAGCACTCGCATTGTGATATTCTCAAATGCATTTCTGTTTCTTCACTGTTTACAAGTACAGATGAACTGTTACAAATCCTGCTCAAACTCAGCACAGAGGTTAATTTACAGCAGGGCCCTGTAATGCACTCCTTCTACATTAAAAACTCAGTGAAAGAGATAAATATCCCAAAATAAATTAAACGATGACTGCATAAACAAGTAGCAGACGTCCACAAACTAACTAGCAATTGCTGACTTATTGGGAGCAATTTTAACCTAACCCACCTGGCGTGAAGCTGACAATGGAATCAGCCGCCTGTCTTACACCCCGACAGATTTTATTCATATTGACTTCACTGGAGAATAAAACGGGTGGCCAATCTAATCGTGTCACTTTCCCGCTGGGCTGGTTAGGTTAAAATTACCCCCATCGTGTGATTTGTTGAGGTGAGAAGTCACTGGAGGTGACACATTGCTATAGTATGTCGGAGCTTCAATCAGTTGCCCCATAGAGTGAGGCAGGTGTATTAGGTTTGTCCCATGGTTTTCCATGTAGTGAGTTCTCAGCCATGTCCTTGTGAGGAGAGGAGATACCAGATGGGAAAACTTGAAAAGAGAATATTACTCTGGGCTGCCCTCACTCACCCACCACCAGGTGTCGGAGAAAGTTGGCTTATGGCAAGATGAGACCAACAAAATAGAAGAGCTGTTTAAATCTTTTGTTTAGAATATCATCACACCAAGTGTCACCCGTAAATCTGGAGAGACATAGGGGAAGAAATTCAACCTCATTTCGCCCATTTTCTGGATGTAAAACAAGGGGAAAAACTTCCCAAAATTGGGCCAGGATTTCCCACGTCTGATCTGCACCCAAAGTTTAGTGGCTGGCATTTTGGATCGGGCAATTTTTAGTCATTCAGGGCGCTAGCCTGAAACAGGCGTTGGGTTCCTTGAATTAACTAATCGGGGGCCTAACGCCTGTTTCAGAAACCAGATGCAAAATTGAGAAAAAACTGGGCCTTGCATGCGACGAGCATGCTCTGCTTAGTTTTCTAGGTCCACAGCTGCTTAACCAGTGGTCCTTAAAGGGATTGCTGGAGGAAGCCAAAGAACAGGTAAGTTTTCTGGTTTTCACTTACCTTAACGTGGAGTCAGGAAGAGCAGGAACGCTCCCTCAGGCTCCACAGCAATAATGCAGGCCGCTTCTGGCCCGCGCTGGCTCCTTCTCGTTCACCTCCCCTTCCTCCCCACACCCTGCCCCAAGATTTACCTACGGGCCGGCTTGGCATCTGAGCCAGTCGATTGCATCCGCAATTCGCCAGTATTATGGAGATGTGGCTCGAGGCCCAATTTCTGATGTACCTCAGGCCTCCGTCTTTTGAGCTCGCATTTTCAACACATCGCAAAATTTGCACCAGTTCCCCGCTAAAGCCCAATTTCTCCCCCATATAGGCTATCATTTTTTCACGGGGTGCTTTTTTAAAATTTGTTCATGGGATGTGGGCGTTGCTGGCGAGGCCGGCATTTATTGCCCATCCCTAATTGCCCTTGAGAAGGTGGTGGTGAGCCGCCTTCTTGAACCTCTGCAGTCCGTCTGGTGAAGGTTCTCCCACAGTGCTGTTAGGAAGGGAGTTCCAGGATTTTGACCCAGCGACGATGAAGGAACGGCGATATATTTCCAAGTCGGGATTGTGTGTGACTTGGAGGGGAACGTGCAGGTGGTATTGTTCCCATGTGCCTGCTGCTCTTGTCCTTCTAGGTGGTGGAGGTCGTGGGTTTGGGAGGTGCTGTCGAAGTAGCCTTGGCGAGTTGCTGCAGTGCATCCTGTGGATGATACGCACTGCAGCCACTGTGCACCGGTGGTGAAGGGAGTGAATGTTTAGGGTGGTAGACGGGCTTAATCTTTGTTACCATCGGTGCAGAAAATACAAACACAGCAATAAATGTTTAGGGAAGAAATCTTGAAGGAATGATGAATGGTCGTCCGTTCTTGAAGAAGCATGCACAACTCCCACCTGCAACAAATTGAAAAGAAGACCGCCTGAGATACACCACGGCACCTGTGCATGTGCAAACGGAACCCAGAAGTCAGGAGAGTGCCAGGGAGGTAGTGGTGATGATAGGGAGGTTACAATCTTATACATTTCCTGAATTTGCCAAAAACTCTAGCCTAATTGGTAAAATGTGTGACTGGAAATTAAAATACCAAGTTCCATATCCTTCAAAGTCTAAATGTGAAAATCAAAGATACTTTATTTTCTTGCATGTAGCAGCATAAATACTCAAACAGTAGAACATTTTCAATTTGTGTGCTATCGTTTGTGTGCTGATGAGTTTAATGTAGTTCTATGGTTTCCACAAATCCAAGTATAAAAAAGCCTCCAACACAAAAAAAGACCAAAGTTGGCCATGTTAACATAAGATGACCATTAAACCAAAAGGAAAATCAATGCAATTTTGGGGGAGGGGTAGGGAGAGGAGAATCCAATGATTAAAAAAAGGCCCTGAAGGCCTTTAACTGTTCTAATTCAGAAAATCAAACTACGCATTTTCAAGACTGCAGATCCCTTTTCAGTGTCGGTAAGTGTTTAATTTTGTTGTTCTCACATTTCTCAATCAAATTGATTGATACTTTATTGTATTTTGATAGCTTAAAGATGAACCAAGAGAACAGCATTTAACATAGCAAGGCACGTCAAAGTAGGGATGGAGGACAAACTCAGACATCAAACAGGGGATTGGAGAGGTGTTAGGTGAGGTAACTGAAGGCAAACTCTCAGAGGTAGGCTTTAAGGATAATTCAACAGGGGGTTTTGGGAGAAAATTCGAGACAACAGGGCTTTGATGGCTGAAACTCTGTCACTGATGGCGAAGAGGAGAGATAGGGAAACACTCAGAAAAGGGGAGAGTGTGAGCTGCTATGTGGCCTGGAAGAGTTTTGCAGAGGTCGGAGGGAGTAAGGCCATGGCAGGATTTGTAGATGAGGATGAGCATTTTAAGATTAATGCATCTGGGATGGGGAGCCAGTGGGGGTTGATGAGGAGGCGTGATCGGTGAGTGGGGCTCAGTTAGGATGCAGGTCAGGAAGTTCTGGATGTGCTGGGGTTTGTATAGGGAGGAACTCGGGAAGCATGTGGAGAGAACTTTGGAGAAGTCGAGCTTGTGGGTGACTGAGGTAATGTGATGTTACATTGTCACTGCAGTATCATACCTGTAGTTTGCCATATGATTCCCTGCATAAACAGACGGGCTTTACCTGTGGGAAGGGATGAAAAATCAAAGGGACCATCAGCCCACACTGATTTTTTGCACTTTGTAGGGACTAGTTTCAGACAGGCACTGGTAGAGACAGGGGAACAAATCATCTCCTGCCATTTTTCCTGTGAAAGTTACAGAATGATCCAAGAGGGAAGTGGAGAAAATACCTTAAAAATAAGTCTCAAGCGGAACATTCAAAAATCATAATTTCTGAATTATAAATAATATTCTTTGCATTAATTAATTTAAAAAATAAATAGCAATGATGTAGATTCATTGACTACCTGTCCCATGGTACACAGGACAAGTTATACACAGCTCTTAATGTAAATGTTTGCTTTGTGTTGCATTCAGGATGTCATGCTGTGTATATTTTATTACACACACACTTTCCTCCTCTTTAATTTTTATTTTTTTTAAAGTTTTATTGTTTTAGTTTTATGAAGATGCAGAAAAATGAGCATGAGATTGTAATGAACTCACAGAACAACATGTGCCCAAGAGTCTATCACAAGCTTAAAATACAATCGATGGGTTTGAATGACATCATAAAATGCAAGAGCAGAGCTGGAACAGTTTATTAACATCATCTGAACCCTGCAATTGTGTTACAGCCTCTAATACACTCAGGATAGTCGCTATCTTGTGTATATTATAATAGTTTCTTGCTTGGATGGCTGCCAAGAATCCCATCACTTCTCTCTCAGAGATGAGATAATGGTTCTACGAATCAAATGAAATTTTATAAACTAGAGACGTTGGCACTGTGCTGACGAATTGCTGCCTATTTTTCATGTTATCTGAAGGAATCAAAAGAATGATAAAAAAGAGGAAAAGAACAAAATAAAACCTATGTTATTTTTTTCTCTTGCTAAGGACTGTGATGTGACCTGTCAAATAATGTCACAAAGCTCTACTGGTTTCAATCACCTCTTAAACATCAGCATAACAGTGCATCGGGAAAAGTGGATTTTTGTAGGTGGAGAAAGCTAGAGCTCCCAGATGGTATATTTGGTTAAGGCTGAGCCGTATAGAGCGGGAATGTGCCAGATTCAATTCCCGGTCTGTGCTGAGTTCGTTGATCTCCACTGGGGTAGTGGTCAGGGCAATATGATTGGTGTCCATACCTGGATTAAGGAGGAGAAAATCAGTCAAATGGTCTGCCGATATTCATTGCTTAGGCTCACACATGAACAACGGCCACCTGGTTGAGCTATTGAAATGTGCTAAGCTTTTATATGGATTTGGAGCCGAACAAGGAGGCAACATCTTCAGGAGAAAAGGAAGAGACTGAAGAAAACTGGCAGAAAAAGTACAAAGAACAGATAAAAAAAAATGCTGCAAATTAATTATCTATAACATTACATTTCATGCACTTGATACGATAGTCTCACAGTAGTCTCACTAATATGGGAGGAGAAAACTCAGCTAGGGTTTCTATTCCTGGCTGTTATCAATTGACCCCCGCCCAAACATGCAGATGCTAGGTGAAGGCAGGATCAGGCTTGGCCGAGATCCTTCACATTGTCAAATAGCCTGTAGACTCATTTTCTAGCTTTACACATTAAAAATGGCTTCATGTTGTCTGTGGAACTGACTCCCTGCATAAGTCAGTACCTTCAGGAGAGAAAAAAATAGGACAGCAAAGGATACTGATGGGAAGGTTCCCCTTTCTGTATCCAGGCCACCAGATAATTTTGATGTCCATTAAAGCAGCAAAACAGAAACAAATGTCGTGTGGCTCATGTGACTGGCGGCATTGTAGATTTACATTTGGAGAACTGCTGGACTTAAGAATATATAACTTAAACTAAGTAAGTACGAAATAACAGGAGAGAAAAAAATGATCTACCTAAATGGCATATGGACTTTAAAGCTATGTGCACCATGGCGGTAGTATTGTGACAGTGCTAGGGATGGAGGATCAATTCCTCACACCACTCAGTCTCCATTCTAAACTACACTGAGCAGAGAGTAGGCATCTCTCTGCAAAGGAGAGGGAAAATCAGGTTGTACACCTTCTGGTCTCATGAGCAGCATGAGGTGCAGGCCATCTTTTCATCCTCTCAACTGCCCTTTTTTGTGGCCCTGAAAGGAGCTACAAGAGGGGAGAATGGGAGCCTGTGTAATTCATGGGGCCGTAAATACCTTCAACAAGAAAGATTCTTTTTTTAAAAAAATGCTTGAAATGCTTCTTGACATTTTAATTCGGGGTTAGATTGAGGTGTTGTTTATGCTTTCTGCCAGATTACAGGGCTCTATAAAGTATATATTTTGCTAAGAGTTACTCTCATTCTCACTTTCAGATAATTCCAATCTACATCCCCTGTCTCAACCACAGACTTCTAATGAAAATATTATCAGGCAACTGGAACCTTTCTTTTTCTCGACATGCCCCAAGGCGGATATATTTTATTTTGATGGGCTGTACAGATTATTTGAATACCTTTGGCAGCTAAGCAATAGGAATATTGAAGCTTGTCAGATATTATTTTTAAAGTGTTGAATAAAACCACTTTGTAAAAGTGTTTTGTTAGCAAGATTCTTAGCACAAAAATACAAGTTTTGCATATCCTTGATAAGACAGATTAATGCCAAATGGTGTTTAGTAACAGAAATAGAATAAGCCATTAAATAGCAATTGAACAATCAATATGAATAATTGTATAATTTAATAACAGAACATTTGAAAGGATTCATTGCACAAGTTATATGGATTGTCCATTCTTTTGTTAATATTCTTTTGCAATACCACAGAACATTACCCTTATGTGTTAAGGCAGGTACACACATCTGCGATTTTATAGTATTATATTTTACTTTCAACTGTCCGAATTAAAACCTTCATGTTACACAATTTACAAAAATAAAAATAAATTAACATGTCACCAGGTTAAATTTTCCATAAATTGCATTTCCAAGTCATTAAAATGTTAATAATTGGTTGATTAAAAAAACAGTATGGGGTAATGCATCTACAAAATTGATTACAATATAACAAAGAAAATGGAACAGAAATATAGCTTCCTTTCATTTTTAATAAACTTTTTATATAAAGATTTTCATAATGAAGTTCAGCTGGTGCAAAATGGAACAATAAAGGGACAAAAAAATGGGCTATGTTTTCCATTGACAAAGTTGAGCTGCGAACACTTAATGCATTTGCACTACAGGTTAACTAAAATTAATCGCTTAATGGCTGTCGAACAACAGTATACGGAGGAATGTGGTTTGAGCATGTTGGATATGAACTTCACCCATTGGAAAATACCCCTCATACATCTACAATTCCCAAATAATAACGGCAACTGTAATTACAAAACATCCAGCACTGGCAATACCAGCCTGAAATATGAAATCTCAGAAACAGTCCAAAACAAGTAAAATTCACAGGTCCCTCCGCACCAAAAGCATCTGAACAAAGGAGTAGCCAAGAAGTCTGGGCTTGGCCAAAATACATCTGACTGCTTCTGGGACCAGACTTCCTTCCTATGCAATTTTAACTGATGTCATTGTAACAAAATAGCTGTAAACTAAAACCATTAAACAGCCAAAAAGAGAGAATTTGGCACTTAACAATGATATTACCTTGTTATTAATCTTGTGATCTCGTAGACTGGTGTTTTGGAAGGATATGATCAAATGGGCTGATGGACTTTCTTCAGTTGAACCAGTCTTGTGATATGTAACCACACTGGGACTTCATGCAATCCTTCTCTAGCAGCAGCCTCTTTATTTTTGGTGCATAGCACAATAAAGAAAAGGTTAACCTACACACACAAGAGAAGTATATTGTGTAAGTGGTTCATGGCTTGGGTGCTCTGGAGATGCAGTCACTGGAATGTCTCACCTGAGGCACAGTCATCCAATTTGCGGTAAGTGTTCTCTCAATTTTGGTTAAGTGAATATTTTTGAATCAGCTACTTGACAAATAAACACCTGAACGTGTCAAGCCTTATTTCAATTTTTTTTTAGTATTTACTGGGAGCCAATGAATTGCATTCAGTTCACACCCATCTTAACTAATTGAGATCAATTGTAACTGTTTCAACATGATACAGTGTATTGTATTATCTCAATCCATTTGCCATGGTACTGAATGGAATAACTTTCCTGCCACAATGAAAGTATTACCTACCTTTATTGAAAATCTAAGATCTAGGGACAGATAATTCAATCCTGGCACAACACTGCTGGGACTGCTGCTCCTGAAGTACTAGCTGTGACTGTGCCCAAATAAGTAGACCTCATCAAAAACCATGAAGTCATTTATAAATTTGACAGTCCTGCCAGTGCGTAGTACATTACACATTGAGAGTGTGCCAAGGCAAGATTTCCAGTCTAAGATCCCTTAAAGGGTCGCCAGCTGCCCTTAAAGGTATACTTTGTTTTCCACACAAAAATTGGTTGAGGCAGAACCAGGTTTTGGAGGTCCTATTGAAGGAAGCCCTGCAGTGAAGAGTGTCTCTGTTTGGTGGAGAGGGACGCCCTGCAATTAAAGGTACAGCCAGAGCAGCAGGAGTGGAGATGGAAAAGCACCTCAGTGCAGTCTCACCAATGGCCCTAACCCAGGAACAGGTGAGGAAGGTATTTTTAGGCCTATACAAAATTGCCCAGGTAGATGTGCCAAGGGAAGATTGTTTCACCGAGCTTCTTTATTGCTCCTCAATGGAAATTTGGTCCACCATCAGAAAGGGAGAATGCAGGAAACAGAGCAAACTGCTGAACTTTGTGAAAATACAGGTAGGATCATTTCTTTCTGTCCCTCCATGGTTATATCATAATGCTGCTCGTGTAACCTATTAAATGGAACAAGTATCAAGTACCAAGTACTATGCCATTATAGCATTCCTTACTTTCCTGGTTCTCACAGAAATCATCCCCGGTATCTCCTTTGCCCTTCACATAAGGTTGGCACGGAGAATGAACAGGATGAACAAGTCATGAGAGCTGTCAGGGAGCATTCATGTGCATGGTGCTGTTGCAGTGGGCGCGGACTACTTGCGTATTCATGGAATGGTCTTGTGTTCGGACTAGAGGCACATATGACCACATGAGTGCGGTGAATTATACCCTGCACTGGTGGAAAGCTATTTGCATAGTAGAATTACAAGGGTCTTTCTAGCCCTGACAAACAATGTGCCCAATATCTGCGTGACACAATTGGAAGGTGTGGCAAAGATCTCCTGACTCTTCTGGGAAGGAGCATGCTGCATAAAAGTTCAACGCAACAATAACCTTGACAGTGACTGACAGAGCTGCGACCATGCTGTAACTGGGCTCCAAGTCTGGCTGCAGCAGTGTGTAGAGTTCAATGATGGTTTTGTTCAGAATCTTAGTCAGCACTGGCAGGCTTCTTCAGATAGGTTCAGGTAACTTGGCCCTGTAGTCTCAGCATATGGACGTGTCCAAATGGAACGTGGAAAGTGTTACTGTGTCTGTCTGATGTACCTTTTCTGCTCCCCTTCTTCCAGAGCCTGCAAATAAGGAGGAATACCCATTGGCATCTCCTGATCCCCCACTTCCTGTCCGTTCGTTCACAATATCCTCAGCCTCTTGTGGTTTTTTTTTTGTTTAAAGAAAAGTATAACTTTTTCTGCATAAGCCTATTGTACATGAAAAGTTCTTTGTATTTAGGGTTTTTACAGAGCTAACATTAGCGTTATGAGCAAACAGCTGCAGCTGTACTAACAATTCGGAGAGAAAGGATGCTGTACGGCTTTAAATAACTGTCAGAAAAATTCCAAGTAGTAGAAGAAAATTCCAACAAGACCAAAATCATGCAGAAGCAAATCAGTTGCTAAGAAACACAGCAAAAATAGCAATGTGTCTTAAACACAAGAAACTAACCGAAGGGAAAAAGCTTACCTCACAGTTTCCGTTTTACACAGGCAATGAGTGTATAGGCCACTGATATCACCTTCCAGTCGCATTATGGGGACCGCCCTTCATTTAAATAAAATTGTAGGCTATAATAAGCCTTGTGCACAGTCTATGTACAGACATCAAGCTTAAAGGCACGCTAGGCACATCCAACAGGTGGTAGACCTTAGGAATCCATGCCTGATAATATGGGGAGCCAGTGTGCATCGGTTCAATGGGCATTAGCCATCACACTATCAGCCCCTAATCTTCCATCAACAATAAGCAACGCAATGTACCTCAGAGGTCAAAAGAAACTAGGGGAGATTTTCCTCTCTGGACACTCAGTGAGGAAGACAGTGCATTTTCATCCCCGAGGTCGCTTAATGGCTTGGGCGAACCCCAAGTGACAGCCCGCCTAATGGCTGGCCCTTGTACCTAAAAAAAAGGTGCAAATTTAAGCACGGCTGGATGCCTGCAGCTGTGCATTGGGCCTCCAAGATTTTTGAGTTGCAGAAAGTTGTATTTAATTTCTACTCAGAGCTCTGATACCCGACGTATGGGATTAAGGCTTCTTGAAGGAGTTCCTGTACATAACTGTTTGTGGCCATGGGTGCGCAAATAAGGGCTACCTGACTAATTACATTACAAATCTGAGCATTACATAAATAACTTTCCCCTGGATAATATAACGTCTAGTACATGTAGTCAGTCTAGGGAGAGAGCAGACTGGGATGGAAAATCTCTGGGACACCTCAAGGCTAAATTAGTGTGGAGGTGAGCTGGCAGCCTGTTTTTTTAAGCTCTGCAATGTAGACATGGTTCTGCCTTCAGAGAATTCCCAAATAGAACTCAAAGTGTGATGACAGTTAGTTCATGAAACAAAACACCTTTACATTTAAAATAGACACTTGACAAGACCTTAGAAACATCAGGGGATTGGATGCAAAAATCTTTTAAAAATGCAAAAAAAAAGCATAGCTCTATAAAAGGTCAGCGAAGTCAAGAATCCAACAAACCTCAACAGCACAAATATTTCCGCCTAGTCCTTGGGTACTACAAGCGGAAGAGTTGGCCTCGTTATAGTTTCTTACTAAGCTGCAAAAAGTCGTGAACAGCATGACATAACTTTTGCCTTGCCTGAGGCCTCATCATCTGATTGTGTTTACAGTCTTTTCCCATATAAGAACTTAGGATTAATGGGGACCTCTGAACACAAACGAAGGGTGGTTGCAAATCCTGTGTCACCAGTAACTATTTTTCAACAAATCATCGGTCCTGATTGTATGTGTTAGAGTGTTTCAAAATGCCTGATGCAAATATGCACTTCACCTGTTTTAGCCGGGTAGCATGACAATAAATAATGTCATTCAGAAAATGATGACTGTACCAAGTTGAACTGTTGCATTTATTCATTTCCGACCTGGAAAACTAGCAAAAAGCTGATTAATGGCTTTAAAAAAAAGCTGATACAGCCAAAAAGAAAACTGACAGCTCAACAAAGTCCAGAGTATAAGTCCTATGGCAATGTGAAGGTAAGGAGGGAGACTGAAAGTACAGTGGTACACAGGCTTTTCATGACTTAAGCTGGAAGAATTCCAGAATTCCATCACTTCAGTCGCAGGGGATCAAACCTAAAGTACAAAAGTTGCAGTTTGCAGTCGTGATGAATTGAGAAATTCCTTAGGGGGACATGAGTGCTGAAGATGCAACCACCCTAAACATTCACTCCCTTCACCACCGGCGCACTGTGGCTGCACTGTGTACCATCCACAGGATGCACTGCAGCAACACGCCAAGGCTTCTTCGACAGCACCTCCCAGACCCGCGACCTCTACCACCTAGAAGGACAAGAGCAGCAGGCACATGGGAACAACACCACCTGCACATTCCCCTCCAAGTCACACACCATCCCGATTTGGAAATATATCGCCGTTCCTTCATCGTCGCTGGGTCAAAATCCTGGAACTCCCTTCCTAACAGCACTGTGGGAGAACCTTCACCAGACGGACTGCAGAGGTTCAAGAAGGCGGCTCACCACCACCTTCTCAAGGGCAATTAGGGATGGGCAATAAATGCTGGCCTTGCCAGCGACACCCACATCCCATGAACGAATAAAAAAAAGTTATTTTTCTGGGAATAGGTGAGGGCACAGCCTCTAGAAAATACTGATGTTTGACACTTTATTTAGTGTAATTTGCACGATTTAGTAAATCTGCTTTTCCAAGCCAAAAACAATTGATCCTGAAAGGATTACAGATAATTTAAATGTGAAATAAGGAGCTGTACAAACTTCAACACAACTTTACAGAGTCCCGGGTCCAATTTCTTTAATTGGGAATTTTCACAGAGATACACCATGCTTATGAACTGAAATCCTTTACAACAGGCATCTACAATAAGACCAACTGATTTAGAGTGCCAGTTACATTTTTAGGTTTTACACTAGATATTTTCTTGGGTTCAGCATCACTGACCACTCCCATAAGCGGACCTTGCATCCCCAACAATCTGGAGCGTGCCTTTATCTTTTCAATGTCGAGGTAAACAATAGTGAAAAGCACTTTACAACCAACAAAATACTTTTGAAATCTAGTCACAGTTGTAAAGTTACACAAATGTCTTCAATGCCTATATCCCCAATAGTTCAAAACAACCTCCCTTCCCCTAAGCGGAAACCTCATGGACCAAAGGGTCACATAATGGTATACTGCATGAGAAACTACACTGTCATATGGAATAACAAAACCTAGGCCTGTAACGAAGTAGATTTTTTTACTAGAATCTTAAAGCATTCTTAAATTCCTACCAGAACATTCTATAACATTCTGATATATTCTAAAACATCATGGTTAAAGTAGAAAACTGAAGAACTTGTACCTAATACATCTCACAATACCAACACGTCATAGCCAGCGACGCCCACATCCCATGAATGAATAAAAAAAAGTTCATTGCAAGAGGACTGTCCAGGGCATATCGAAACACTCATCTGAGCGAGCAACATTTCCTCACTAGATGTAGTTATCAGAGTGCCTTTAATCAACTGCCAGAGAGCGTGTTGCTCCGGATTCTTATTAAATTAGTCCATTATTAATCCAATTTCTCAAAAGATTGGCTGAGCTGTGCTGCTGAAGATTGCATGGTGGAAGCTTTGAAAATGAACAACTGGAGTGTCGTCAAAATTTAGCCCAAGGATCAAGTATGTGGACGTATGACTTATCTATGTTATTCCACTGCCTTTGACCTGGTTTCAGTGAAATGTTAAACACGCCATACATTTTTGACTTACAACAAATTGGTTACTTGAGGGATAATTTTGACTTTGGGTGATATTGTAAAATGGGAGATATCAATTCAGCCGGCTATTACACACCTCTCCCGATTTTCATTCTGTTCAAATGTGGATGGTTGACATGCATATGGTTGGTGAGCAAACACCTCTCCATACCTGCTGAAAACTAAGTGTGTGTGGGGGGGGGTGATTTCGCATGAACATGGAAGCTACAGTAACCCTTCACTGTAACATTCTCTCATACGCCATAACCTCTGATGTAAAATAATTTGTCTGAGTTAGGTGATCTCAGCCAGGTCGGTGATGGGGGCACTACAACTAGCCTCAGTGTGCCCAGGCTATGGAGGGGGGGGGAAAGAGAAAATCATTCAGGGATTGTTCCTGATCTTGTTTGATGGACAGCGCACATGTATGGACATTGGCTGTGTTGCTCGCCATAGCCTGTTGACACTCACCGTCTTCTGGTTTCCGGGTGAGACACCAGAGGACAACTGATTTCCACTGAACAGTACCTCCACATGAATCACCACCTTCAGCAGAGGAAGGGAGAGCATCAAAAAGGGGAAATAAAGGTACATAGTTATGACTTCTAATCAAGAACATATAAAACATCCTGCATATAAAATGCTCATCACTATAACAGGCTTTGTTTATAGCTCTCAAAGGCAGGCTTATAGTAGAGGAGATACTGTACTAAAATACCATCTGTGAACATTCGTGTGATGAAAAATAAGCCACTAACTACACTAGCCACTGTTTCAGTAAACCATCATTTATCATTACTTGATATTTAGAGTTAAACCATTGCTTCAGCTAGTCTTAATATCTCTTTGTCTCATTGTGAAGGAGATGGAAAATACTAGCACTACCTCAAAGAATGTGAAATTTTGTGAAATGTAGCCATTAAATTTCACCTCCTGAGCTTTGGAGTAATGAGTAATCATGCTGACCTTTTAAATACAATTAAATATTCTTTCTGTAGACAATTATAACATGGTTGAAGACATATCAACTTAATGCTAAAATGAGTACTTGCAAAGTACAGCTGGCCTTGTATCTGTGGCAATATAATAGAAACTAGTCGGTCCTCAAGTACATTAAACTAATTCTGGCAGCACACTGACCCTATTATCCTAATCTTCTACCACCACAAATCCTGAACGACACTGTATTTTTTTCTCTACATTAGCAGATAGATTGTTGGCTGGTACTTAGTAACCTTAGACTACAGAGAAGCCTTCTGTCAAATTGTTTTTTTGTTAAAATCACCACATCTGAGTTTAACTAATTGATGCCAAGTACTACTTTGTATTTAGGTTTTTTTCCCTAATTTCCTTCCCTTTCCTCACATCCTTCCTTGAAGGCTGGGCGATGATTTCAGAGCCACCAGCTGTTTTCTGGCATCTTGATCTATGTGGCCGTTTTCCATGTGTGATCCTACATACAGATTATCTGATCCATTATCACGTTGCTATTCGTGGGACTTTGCTGTGTGCAAATTGACTGCCGCGTTTCCCTACATTAGAACAATGACTACACATCAAAAGTACATCATTGGCTGTAAAATGCCTCGGGACGTCCTGGGATCGTGAAAGGCGCAAGTTCTTCTTTCTTTCTTGCCTGTTCACAGATGATACTCACCAGAATTCAGTGAAAGTCATGTAAGGTATTTTTTACAAAACGTACTAACAGATACATATCCAATCAGTATCCTGTTTATGGTAATGATATCACATCTGTTACCACACTGGAAGTAATTTTCAGAGGAATGTATTTTCCACATTGAATTAAACATAGCCATAATGCACCAGGGAACCATGACTGAAACTTTAATGAACTCAATAATTAGAAGATGGATCTGTGCAGACTAAACCAACTTGCAATTTTCTTCATTGAATTTTGACACTCCAAGTCACCATGACCAACTACTGCCTTCTTCAGCCATGTTATAGAGTTCAACAGTGTCTCATGAGGTGAATGTCACTTTGATCAGTAGCAGAGAGTTCCTCACTGACCCCTCATAAGCAATCAGGCAGATGCTAAGAAGCCCCAAATCGATTAATTGTCACCCAGGATTATTTAGCACGTGCTGTGATTGTACCTTTTTCAGAAGTCCATCAATGGCCGCCTTGAAGGACTATTTAGTCTTCACTACCTCCTCTGAAATCCTGCACCAGTGCCCGATCACCTTCTGGGATAAGTAAAACGTCTGGATATCCAATCTCATTCCCTCCTTCCTCAGTTTCCATGGGCGGCCCCCAGTTGTAGCTATGTATCAACACATGACAGATTCATAATGACATTGTGCTGCCCATTATTTTAACATCAGCATTAACTGCTAAAATGGGCTAACACCATCCTTAAAATAGCAAAAGACTGTCATACGAACACATTGACCACTAATATCACAAATAGTCATTTCTCGGCTTATAGTCCTGACAACAGGTGCTGATATTCCATGGGACCCCAGAACAGGCTCATTAGGAAAATGTATCTGATGTTTCAAAATGCCAAGAAATTAAAAAATGCTCTCAACCAAGTCCATTCGTAGCAAAAAGACAGATGTCGTTCATAGAGAAGAGTTGAGAGGACATCTTTATAAATAGATAGTGGTCAGTATTCACTAGAAAAAAATACATTTTAACTTCACATATAAGAGAATGTTTTCACAAGAAGATGGGCTCCTGTTGCGGATCAGATTAAGGATTGAGGTGTTGCAGATATATGAACAGGATGAGCATTCAGAACAAATAAAATGTGGGATTTGATTGATTCTCTGGCTTTCTGTAGAGGGGGATAGCAGGAAGTCATGTATAGTTTAATGAGACTATATGTTGATATATATATATATATATATATACACATCTATTATGAGTTGGCATGTAAATTTGAAAAGGGATTTAGGGTGACTAAAAGATTTTTAAAACAATGTAATTGAGAGAGATTTAAAAAAATGACTAATAATGCTGGATCCCTGCGTTTACATTGCTAAATCTGATTTTCTTATCCCGATGATGGACTGATGTTTTAATGAGCCTATGATTCTGCTGTTAAGATATGGGAGCCAGATTTTTCAATGTAAACATGGGGAGAAAGTGCACAGAATGTTGGTCTCCTGTGACCCTTGCTACAAAAGACCTAAATGTAAAAGTAGATCAAATGGCACCAACTATATAACACAAAGGCCTGGCAGGAATTACCCCAATCGTAATCTTTCAAATGATCTAAGTATTATTTCCTGATTGTTCACCACCATTTTAGAGCCTATTGACCGTTCAAGTCTGGAGTTATACACATGGAGAGGTGAGGCGATGTGGTCTTGATTGTTTCTCAGTGTCAGTTTGAGACTGGAGTTGGGAGGGTGAGGTGATGGTGTCCTTTTGTAGGATGATATTTGAATAAATACATTTTATTTATTTTGTGTTGGGGGGGGGGCTGCTGGGGGTTATTCAGTCATTGAAATTTTTTTTGATTGGTTCAGGCATCGTATTTTCATTGTTTTGGCTGATTCAAAATATCCATTTATCTCAGCTTGCCATCAGTTTTTTTCTCCAATTTTTTTCTCTTCCTCTCCTTAATACTGGGATATAGTTTCACAGATGTCAGACACCCTCTGGGATCCCAACCAAATGACCATTCTTCACATCTGAGCCTAGACTGGGAGATAAGCTATTTGACCTTGGGAGCTAATTGCAACTGCACGTGATCCTTTCTTCACCTGATATCCATGTACATGCACACGCTCCAGCAGGGGTTTCTCACTCAATCGCAAGTTAGGTTCAGGCCCTTCAGCCCATTTGATCTCATCCTACCAGAATACCAACCCTACTGTCTTACCATTACAGCTCGATAACACGCCAGATAGCTCCTGGTTCCCGTTCAGGGACTCCTGCTAAAGCTGGGGACAGGATTAAGATTGGTTGGGATGATCTCCCATCACCCTATATACGCAGAGTCAAACTATAGCTCACAAGCTAGATGGACAAATAAAGAGTTACCTCTAACTGAGGTTCTGGAGGACTGCTTTCATCCTAACTAACCCTCCTCCCTCTTCATCCCTCATTGGAACTATACTCCTTCTTCCCCCAGAAAAGAAGAGGGAAATTATGTGTTTGCTGGGATTCAATTGTGTATTTTTTTTCCATTCACAACAGAGAAACATCAGACAGGAACTTGTGCATAGCCAAGTTTTCACAGTGGGCTAAAAAGGACAGGCATTTATTTTACCCTCGAAAGGCCTGACAATCAATGATGCTATGATGGCTACATATCAACTGCCGATCCCACCCTCTGAAATAAGCTGCTAAACTAAGAGGAAAGTGAGGATTTTGAGTGTTTAAAATTTAGGCTGCAGTCACAGCATGGCATCAGGTTTTTCTGCTATAGAATAAGGAAAGCAAAGGAGTTATTTGTATCAATTATTAGCAGTACCAATCCACAATGGGTGCAGTGGTGCAAGTGAACACATTCTGATTTTCACCCAGTCACTGTGGGTGCAGTGATGGTCGTGTTCAATTCATTAAAAAAAATTTGGACAAGAGCGAGAAAGGGATTTACTGTTGGCATGCAATTTACACCCATGACTTTGAGAAGTGAGCAGAAAAAGTGGCATTTTGTTGCTATGTTTCCCTCTGCCTTTACGCTATACACCCCCAGCAACGTATGTACTGCGATTTAACCTTCTACATGGCAAAAACTGAACAGAATACTTCATTAATTTTAGTATGATATACACGGTAAGATTTCATTCATTTTAGTAACATAAAATTAGTAATTATAGCCATCAGCTCAAAATGATTGGAGGCAGGATTCACAGACTGCAGCAGCCTCCAGTCCAATATTTTCTGATAAAGGTTATCTAGGCAATTGCTCAGAATTAAAAGGGCACTGTCATCTAGTGAGTGTTTTGCGAGGCGCTGTCCCAGCTTTGTAAGCAGAAGCTTGCAAAGAGATGATCTGTGAAGTAATGACATCTGAGGGGTAGATTTTGGTCTAGGTCCGTGGAGCAATGGAAACTGGTCCTTGGGTCTCATCAGCATTTTTGGCGCGATCTGCCGGTGCTGGTCTCTGAACAGGCAGCTCGCCCGAGCGAAGACTTCAATATCGGGCTGCCTGCCTAGCTGGCAGTGACCTTCAGGTAAATCCCGGGAGAGAGCATTTGGAGCAGGCTACTGGGTGGTATGGAAGGTGGGGGGGGGGGGGGGGGGGTGGTAGGGTTTGATCGCTGCTCCAGTGGAGTCAGGGGAGCACTCCTGCACCTCCGGCTCCACAGGAATGTTTAAAAAAAAATTCCCCTCCATTTCGTTGGGGGCTGCTGAAGAATCCTGAGTGTAGCAGGCACAACGCCTACCGCACTCATCAGTAGTAAATTTCTTGATGGGGTTCTTCACCAAGCGTCAAGCCCCTAGTTTACATATTTAAATGGCCTAATGCCTGTATTAGGCATCTGCCCAGGGCGCCTAAAGGGCCCCATGTATTTAGCAATGGGACCAATGCCTGTGCAGATTGGGTGCAGGCCGTCCCACTGCTAAATTGGTATGCTTTGCACCCGTTTTTCAGTTAGACCACTCTTGGTGTGCATGGTTCTGGTCCCCATATTATAAAAAGGATATAGAGGCATTGGAGAAGATGCAAAAAAGATTCACAAGTATGATACCAGAACTGAGAGGATATCCTTATCAGGAAAGGTTGAACAGCCTGGGGCTCTTTTCTCTATAAAAGAGAAGGCTGAGGGGTGACCTGATAGAGGTCTTTAAGATTATGAAAGGGTTTGACAAAGTAGATGTAGAGAAAATGTCTCCACTTCTGGGGAGTCCAAAACTAGAGGTCATAAATATAAGATAGTCACTAATAAATCCAACAGGGAATTCAGGAGAAACTTCTTTACCCAACGAGTGGTAAAAATGTGGAACGCACTACCACAAGGAGTAGTTGAGGCAAATAGCATAGATACATTTAAGGGGAAGCCAGATACGCACATGAGGGATGAAGGAACAGAAGGATATGCTGATAGGTTAGATAAAGTAGGGAGGGAGGAGGCTCGTGTGGAGCATAAACGCCAGCATAGACCAGTTGGGCCAAATGCTCTGTTTCTACGCTGTAGACTTGATGTAACAATCTCTACCAGTGAGTGTCTTTCTCCTCCTTACCTGTCCTGAATTAGTTGGCTCTTGCTGGGTATGATTCCACTGGAGCTAGCAGCCCTGCAGTTTCTTGCTCAAGTAGCTATTCTTGATGTGTGAGCCCGGATGGTGAGTGTTGGCAGGCTACCTAACCGTGAGGGTGCTGAGCCCAATCCTATCCTCACCCAGTGTCTGCTTGCAAGGGGTCACTGGATAACAATCATGAATAGGAGCCCTGGCTGTGTTTTTTGCCTCCCTATCCTAGTGGTGTTGAGGCTAATTGTAGTGATCCAACAGCTGATCTGACTGAGATTAGCTATCTCATCAAATCTTGGACCCTCCACTGTGCGTGGCTTGGTACCACACAAAATGGTGCAATAAGCCATTTGTCCTGAACAGTTGGTATTATTTGACCTCCAGATGAGTGTCCAGACTAAGCTGATTCTGATAGTTCCAGGACCTTAAGTTTAACTGAAAATTACCCATGGATAGTGACCATTAAATTACTCTATAAATAACACTAACATCTAATTAAAGAAACCATTAAAATGTTAAAATAAAACCAAAAAGGTTTGAGGGGTGTATTTTCATGCTATTGTTATCTTGTTTTCTATAATCCTTCCTGATGCATCACAGTTTTATATTCACATCTGCCAACATCCTGTATTGGATGAGCAGAACTTTCCTCCAGTTAAATATTGGGACGACCAAAGCCATTATTTTCGGTCCCTGCCACAAACTCTGTTCCCTAGCCATTGACTCCATCCCTCTCCCTGGCATTATCTGAGGCTGAACCAGACTGTTCGCAATGTTCACGTCCTAATTGACCCTGAATTGAGCTTCTGACCCCATATCCTCTTCATCACCAAGACCGCCTACTTCCACCTCTTTAACATCGCCCGTCTCCACCCCTGCCTTAGCTCATCTGGTGCTGAAACCCTCATCCACATCTTTGTTACTTCTAGACTCAACTATTCCAATGCTCACCTGGCTGGCCTCCCACCTTGCACCCTCCGTAAATTTGAGCTCATCCAAAACTCTGCTGCCCGTATCCTAACTTGCACCAATCCCGTTCGCCCATCACCCCTGTGCTCGCTGACCTACATTGGCTCCCGGTCCGGGAACGCCTTGATTTTAAAATTCCCATCCTTGCTTTCAAATCCCTCCATGGCCTCGCGCTTCCCTATTTCAGTAACCTCCTCCAGCCCTTCAACCCTCCGAGATCTCTGCGCTCCTCCAATTCTGGCCCCTCTAAACCTCCCCTCCTCCTTTAAGACGATCCTTAAAACCTACCTCTTTGGCCAAACTTTTGGTCACCTAATATCTCCTTATGTGGTTCGGTGTCAAATTTTGTTTGATAATGTTCCTGTGAAGCGCCTTGGGACGTTTTGCTACGTTAAAGGCGCTATATAAATGCAAGCCATTGTTGTTGTAATGACTTATGAAATCCTCTTTGCTGGTACCCACCCTGATGGATCATCACTATCACTGCTCCTATGAATTTGGCCTGGCAGATTGCTGCTTCATTGTAGAATCTCAAAATAAAAGTGTTGGAGAAAAGAACTTTAAATATAGGTTTGATATACTGTTCCGAATGAAAGGGCTGCATTCAAAACAATTACCTTGCTTTTTCTTTCAGATGCTAATCAACCTGCCATGGATTTCCAGCGTTTTATTAGTTTTTCTAGCATTTGCAGTTTTTCTTTTCATTTTAACATGAAACTTCACACTTTAAAGTTGAATTTAACCCATTCAGAAATACAGAGAATCAAATAAATATGATCCACAAAGACATTGGCTTTCATCACCAGAGTAAACCCCACAGAAGTGCACATCTGGGAACTGTTGCAACTTGGAGAGAACTTCAACTGAAAAACAATTCAAAACTAATTCAGGATTCCACCTGCAAATGAGTTGATGATGCCATTATTTCCTGCATAGCATGGAATTTGCCTTCAGCGATCTCTCACTGAGTCGACCAAACTGTTCATCCTGATGGCTCCAAAAAGATAAATTAATAGCTATGTTTCACATGAACAAATACCAGGCTGTCTTTCTGTATCCTGACCACATAAGAACTACAATACCGTGGTAATAGTTAGCCAGGGTAAATTCTGTCCAGCCGTTGAGTCTGATAAAACATCTTAGGAACAGTCAGAAAAACTTTCTGTAGTCATTTCGAAAACTTCCTTGTGATGCTTTTAAAGGTGCTCAGACTGGAATGATCATTTGTAAATAACGTGTATGTAAGCAAGTGGCAAAAACCCTTTCTGAATTATTTTTAAAAACAGATTTTTTTTCCCCCTTTCCTGACAGCATGATTCCTGCTGGGTCCATGGTCGTACGGGTGATGACCATCCTGTGGTAATGCGGGAGCCTAGACGATAGAAATGCCAGGACATTTACAACTGGGGGTCATCGCAGCAAAGACTAATCCCATCTTTGTTGAGGATCAATGAAAGAAAGTACTCGTGTTTATATAGCTCTTCATCACATGATGTCACGAAAACATTTCACATCCAATGAATTACTGTTTGGAGTTTGTTATGTCAACAAACGCAGCAGTCAATTTGCGCACAGCAAGATCCCAAAAAGGGCCAATCAGATGAATGACTGGTTAAAAACTGATTATGGTTGAGGGAGGAATCTTGGCCTTAATACCAGCAAAAGTCCTTAATCTTCTTTACATCCTTTGGTCGAACATCTCATCTGAAAGACAGCACTGGATAGGCTTGAAACCCCAGCCTTCTGACTCAGAGACAAGAATGCTACCTGCAGAAAAAAAAGACTTGCATTTATATAGCGCCTTCCACGACCTCGGGACGTCTCAAAGCGCTTTATAGCCACTGAAGTGTAGTCACTGTTGTAATGAAGGAAATGCAGCAGCCAATTTGCGCACAGCAAGATCCCACAATCAGCAATGAGATAATGATCAGCTAATCTGTTTTTTTTTGGCGATGTTGATAGAAGGATAAATATTGGCCAGGACGCTCCCCTGTTCTTCAAAATAGTGCCATGGGATCTCTTACGTCCACCTGAGAGGGCACGTGGGCCTTGGTTTAACGTCTCATCCGAAAGACATTACAGCACTCCCTCAGTACTGCACTGAACTGTCAGCTTGGATTATGTGCTCAAGTCTCTGGAGTGGGACTTGAACCCACAAATTCCAGAGGTGAGAGTACTACCACTGAGCCACAGCTGACACAAATTTAGTTACTGTATAGCAGGCAGGATGAGATTCCTAGCTGATTTTTTTCTCCTCTCTAAAGCTGGGACATTGAGGACAATTGTAGCACCCCTGTCATCATCCCAGCTGAGCACAGCTGGCTCAGTGATGACCAGGAATCAAACCTGGGATCCCTGTGGTCTGTATGGCTCAGTTCTACAGTACATTTACCTAATTTCAACCATCTTGACTTCAAAATATTTGTTTTCAGCATTCCAGGCTGCAATTGAATCATAAATGTTTGATGTAAAAGAATTAGCATCTGTCAATCATAGTGATGACAACAAGTTTTGTTTAAAAAATAATTCAATAATGCTAACAATTGTAAGTCAGAGAACAAATATTTGAATATTCCAGGACAAGTTACACTATTTATATACGATTTTCTGCAGCAGACAAATACCAAGACGAGGTCCACATTGTATTATTAGTTTTTCTGGAAGAAGACAGCATAAAATGGAATGGATTTTTTTTAAACACACACTTTGCTGCCTCGTGGCTCAGTTCCATAATGGAGCTATGCTGGGGAGATGTTGTGTTTTATGGTGTATTTATCGTGCTGTCTGCAGCAATAGAATCACTGCATCTTTCTTTTTCCACACCGAATTGTAAGTTATGTAATTCCATTATTGCCCATTGCCTGAACTTTGCAAAATTCCTTTCCCGTTACCTTAATTGGAATGTGCCTGAATACAATATCATAGTCCACAAAGGATGCTAAGGTCAGGCCAATTCCTCTCACACTCCTTCATGCCAATCACTGGTT
Organism: Heptranchias perlo; assembly: GCF_035084215.1. Classification (NCBI taxonomy): domain Eukaryota; kingdom Metazoa; phylum Chordata; class Chondrichthyes; order Hexanchiformes; family Hexanchidae; genus Heptranchias; species Heptranchias perlo. Next base: position 9,939,888 of record NC_090357.1, on the reverse strand, counting down.
TAAGAGTAGCATTAGCATTGGCAAAGGTGGCAGATCAGGCCATCTGGCTGTTGTCAGTAGGTGGAATGGTAAGCAACACAGAGACATATCCAACTAGTACAGACAAACCGATACTGAGTTAGTTTTCCCTCCACCTATCCCTTACTAATTTTTTTAAGATCCTTCCTTGCCTGATAGTATTGGCTCCTTGCTTCAATATGGCTTCATAGGTGCCAGTTGCCATCCGGTACCTTCCCCAACAGTCCATTATTCATACATGAGCTTTGGCAAAATGTTGCCAGGCTATTCAACTGCAGAGAGAATCACAGATCCTGTCCTTACCTGATATCCACAGTCCACACATCCAGTAGGAGTCACTGGATAGCAATAAGGAGTGCGAACTCGTGATAATTTTTCCCTCTCTAATTCAGGGAGTCTGAGCCCAATTGTTGCCCTGCCAGTTTCTCAGCTAACTCACAACAGACTTGGGATTGCACCTGGGATCTTCTTGGTCGGTGCAGCTTATCTACTTACTGGCTACACCACTGGTGGGGGAACATCTGTTGATCTGCTTTGGATCTCGTACTCAAAGCTCCACTGATCGTTACTGGGACCTCCTCTCTGCTCCCCATATTTAATGATAACAAATCATTTTGCGGTCTAGCTGCCAACTGCATATTTTTGTATTTATTTTATCAGTGCCATCATAGTCATTGTTCCTATGAAGTTTCCTTTCTTGTTCCTCTTAAGCTGCAAATATTTTGTTCTACACAATCCTCCTCTCACTTTCTTCCTGGTGTTAAAATCGCACCGTCTCCTATTTCAATTCATTCTTTCCCAGGAACAATGGAGCTACTTCTCTATCCTTCCTTCTACAACCTACAGGCTTTACAAACCCTTTCAAAAATACAGAGAATCACGTAACCTCTACATCTTGATGTGACGGGTTTAGCTCTCCTACTCTTTTGAACCTCGCTGATTGCTTGCACTGGTAGCCTTGGCACGTCACTAAAAAGTTTCCCAATAAATAATTTTTTAAACATCTTTCTCTGCGAGGTTTGGAACGTAAACAACTCCATTCCTTAACAATACCAACCCAACCAAGAACACATATTGATGCTTGCTATAAGATTGCATTCATTGTGCATCTGTGCACTCAATATACATCAGCATCTGGTACTTACTGAACAATGTGCCCACCTGTTATCATGTAAAGCACTTGCACTGCTTAGTGAGTTACAAAACTTTCCACATATAACTAGCAGGAAGCATCCTCTGAAAATTATGCATATTTCTTTCATAAACACGCACTAATAATTATTGTCTTTGAAAAATTAGAAGAATGCATGAGTATATGAGGTGTACGTAGCGCATTGCTGTACAGGCCCTGCTGTGAGCAGCAGACTGTCTCTATTATCTCAGCTTTTCTTAGACCTGTTAATTCTGCCATGGATAATGCCAGAACAGATGCAGGGATGAGGTTGGTGGGATTAGCATAATTCTCTTTAAAGATCATAAACTCCCTGGAGCTGTTGTGTGCTGTTGTCTGATGGTCTGTTCTTAATTCTCATTCTCAGAAATCAAGCAATTAATGAATCCTTGCCGTAGTCATCTCTTTTTCACATGGAAACATTCAAATCATGAAACTTGCAGTTTACTTTATAAAATAAAAGACTGTTTTACAAATTAAAACATTGGATTATATTTTACCAGGACATTATGTTAATGTCAAAGCTTTCTAAGCACATGCAAATTCTAAAGCTCTACCAAATAGAATTTATTTCGCTATAGTGTTTGACAAGCCTCAGAGAGACATGTTGCTGTGATGAGACATTGCCTGCATTGCCATAAATCAGCTTTCACTGTGGAACTGCTGTTATGATGAGATTTTTCAGCAGTAAAACTATATGGCTCCCTTCATGAACTTTGATCAACATCAACCTAGTAAAGAGGAAAGAAGACAAATATTTCACAACATTTCAAAAAATACTTGCCTTCATTATCATACTAAATTACTAATCATAAATCCACAGTTTAATTGAGCAATAAAATATCCTGTTATACATTTGTCTCTTTATACAAGTGTTCTTTCAATGTATGAATCACCTGAATTGGATAATCTATTGTGAAGTTATGGCCTTATAAAGGTCGCTATTTGTCAGGAATATCTGGAACAGTTGGTTCACTACACTTGCAGTAAGGAGGATTTCATTAACCATGGTACCAAAAATCAATTTTTAATTAAAAAATCCAAAGAAATAAATATAAAGAGCCTGTTTCAAATTTACTGTTGTAAGAAAAAGGTCACATTCTGTAATTTGAAGACTGTGAGCAAACTAATGTAAGAGCGATGGCTCACTGGCAAGATGAGATGAAATAAGACAAGACATTTCAGCCACCACCCTGAAGAGACAACTTGATGACCATCATCGGATTGAGTGGAAATGTATGTAATAACTCTATATGTGTCCTGTAACTAGTGTGAGACGTATTGGCGTGTTCAACAGCCTCACAGATTCGAAGCGTGTAAATGAAAAGGAAACCAAAGAAAAGGATTGCATCAAAAGAATCGTATCAAGACATTGATCTCCATTGGGTGAAAGACTCATCCAAGCAAAATCTAATAACTAGTAACACATGGAACACATAAGGTGCAGGCTGAGGAGGTAAAACATCAGCATAAAAATAGGAAACCTTAAAAAATAAAGTAGTAGTGGAACTGAAAAAAGTATGGACTATAAAAGGAAGGCACTGCATCTTCCCACACTAAATTATGCCAATGTTGATACAACTTTCATGCAACCTTTGCGTCCTTGTCGCTTTTTCTGTGTAATGGTATCATAAGGCAGCTCTTCGTCAATGTTGCCCTGGTGTACCGTAAATTCGCTAAGTCTTTTTTGCTCACTGGAAAGGACATGTTAACGACCCTAGCACTCTCTCAATCGTGGCATGTCCATCACTGCACTGTTTATTTAATGTGTACTTCTGTCTATCCTCCCAAGCTTCTCTGATACAATACTTTTATAGTCTAGCCTCTGGCATTCTTTAAATCTCTCCAGAGATGATCACTTACCTCAGAGTCCATCCAATACTGTGCTTTTATGTTGATGCTGAGTCTCTGACCAGATATGTTTCTGATTTGCTGAGGAGGATAGAAAAGTTAGCCATTATGATAACATCCGAATACATCTTAAAACAAACAGCCTAAACTGTCATCAACAGAAACAGCATTAAGAAGGTAGATTGCACGCTAAATTGTAATTGTTTAAATAAAGGTATTGATGAACTGAATGGAGATCTTCATCCAGAAGCTCTTATGTGAAGACTGCATTGTCTAAACCTGCAAGAACAGGGCTATGAACAAGACTATGGCGGACTTGTAATCTACCATCATGTTGGATGCTGTCAGGCAAGCACTTTTACAACTGGGATTCCTGGCTCACTCCTAACTGTAACAGGCCTTTATGTAGCTTATTCAGAACATATTACAAATTAAGAAATGTCTGATTTTTTTAAACTTCTTTTGCTCCAGTGCACGACTCTCTAGTTGAAAGTCTATTTATGGGTTGATACATTAGAAAAATGTGCAGAAGGGCGCTTGAAGTGTTGAAATCTCCACCTTATACCTTAAATAAATTATTCATCCATCTGTCTTTTTTGGTCAGCACACTGACAGTCAGGCAGGGTCTAATTCTCAAAAGCTGGCACAAATTCCTAGTTATGGCATGCACAGTTCTTTGGCATAAATTCAAACGTATGCCACATTCAGAGATACTATTAATTAAGAAATGGTCTGTCCTTCCATGCACCTCAAATTCTTCTTAATAATACCAGTGCTGGACAGAATACTGCATTGTGCACATTATACAGTCGGAAATGTATGCATTCTAAATCTGCTTACCAATGGTGACAGCATTATCTAATTTCTTTCCCCAAATGTGAAGGACCCAAATTTCAAGAGTGCTGCAGGCACAGTGACATGTTACCGCTGCCCTCTTTTCAATAACATTGGCCCAGAATTTGCTGAGAAAATAACAGCGAGTTTAATGCACGTGTCGTTATTAGTGTCTAAATAGTTTGTGGCGAGGAAGAAATACCGCATGAGTTGCGAATCACCACAAATTGCTGGACAATTTGTGCCACTCCGCCATTAGCCTCGCAAAAACGGGAGTTCAACGTCAACCTCCCGGTGAGTTTCAAGAAATTGTTGTATTTGCGCTGTTAAAACAAATTAAACTTGCCGCAGAAAGTTAGGGCTGGTAGGTAATGATGTAAGGACCCTTTTAATGATGAGATTTATGCTCACGCAAATGCCATTCAACTTCTCCGGCCCAGAAATGGAACAATTTAAACTTTAAATCAAAAGCAAAATATTGTGGATGCTGGAAATCTGAAATAAGAACAGAAAATACTAGAAATACTCAGCAAGTCAGGCAGCATCTGTGGAGAAAGAAACAGAGTTAACGTTTCAGGTCGATGGCCTTTCATCAGAACTGGAAGAGGTTAGAGATTGAACAGTTTTTAAGCAAGTACAGAACCAGGCAAAGGGGTTGAGGAAAGGGAGGAGGGGAAGAACAAAAGGGAAGGTCTGTCTTAGGGTGGAGGGCAGGAGTGATTAAATGACAAGGCAAGGAGGGTGGTAATGGGACAAGTAAAGAAACAAAAAGGTGGGTCCAGAGGAGGTGTAAATGGCAACAGCAGAATTATCTTTCGATTAGGCACTTTACAACCTTCCGGACTTACCACTGAGTTCGATAACTTCAGATCATAACCACTGCTCCCATTTTTTTCGGACAGCAGGCGTTGGTAATGTTTCTGGCTGTTGCCATTTCCGTCATTTCTTTTTCTATCCTTAAATCTCATTAGTTAAGGAGATAGACATTTGGTCCTACTCACGTTTTCCCTCGCCGTGCCGTTATCAGCTCGCACTTCCAGCAATTTGTGGCACAAAAAGATTTCGAGTTGACGGGTGAAGAAAAAAATCTAACTAACCGGGCGCGCCGCGAGATGCCCCACTCCAGCAAATTCTGGGCCATTAGTGTTTATTTAAACAGTGTCATTTCCATGTAGAGTCTTCTATATAAAGACTATCGTTTAATTTTGTGCACTCAGATAGTTAATCTTTAGTTGGTTCCCACCATCCTTGCTTCCTCTTACAATCTTCAAGGCTTTTAAATCTCACGTTTGGCACCACCTAATCACGGCTTCTGATTTATGTCATCTTATTGTTCAGTCTTTTTATTCCTTAGTGGAGCACCGCAATAGATCATGGTGTTGTAGTTAGGATTCTGGACTCTATATTCATGGGTTCAAACCCCACTCTGGCAAGTTGTGAAATCAGTCTCAATAAATCTGATAATTCGTAGGCTAGTATCAGGGGATAAATAGCTATGTAAAGCTGCCGAAATGCATAAAAATCCAACTGGTTCATTACTCTCTCTTACAGAGAAGGGAACCCGCTACCCCATTTTGGCCTACACATAACTCTAGTCCATGTTAGTTGGTTCAAAATGCCCTGTAAGGTGAACTAGCAAGCCATTTAACTGTAAAACAATCACTAGAAGAAGGCCGACCATCTTCTCAGAGCAACTAGAGATGGGCCATAAATGTTTCCTTTCCCACATCCTGAGAACAGCCAACAAAAAACTATGGGCTTTGATTCTCAATCATGATTGTTCAATCAAAACAAAGTCCCCAACACAGTAATTTTGTTTGTTGTGAACTTGCCACCTGAATATTTTTTCCCTTGCTAATTATTAATAATTTAAATTTCTCTAAAATTCCTGTTGAGCTGCACCTGGTTTTTCACTGACTGAATGTCAAGCAGGTGTGACGTTCTACTGGTTGAAACAAATATTCAGATTACAATGCAAACAAAAGTGTACATTAACACCATCTGAAGCACAGCTTGTTTCAGTCTAAATATAGGCTTGTGTGGGTGAAGGGGTTAAACAATAGCAAAGTTACCATGGAAACAGGCATCCTCGCTGAAAAGAAATATCATTTAAAACTGCTGTACTATTGCCAGTGCGTTTTTACATTTAAGGTTCTGAGATTTGCAGTAATTTTTTTAAATTTGTGTAGGCTACTGAGCACTGAATCCTAATGTAATTTAAAGGGTTGCCAGAGGCTAGATGTTGAAATGTAACTAAAAAGGACTTAATAGTTATGTTACCGATTCTGACAAGCTTGTTTTAGTTTTGCCACCAGAGAATTACTTTTTAAGGTACATAATGTGAATGATTCCTACAGTTGATCTATCCATCCATTGTGTTCTGTCCCTAGGGTAGGTCCTAACTCAAGTCTCACACATGAGATTCTTGAGCCACTTACTAGAGAAGGGTAGCTGAGGTGGTTTCCTGTTGCCTGCCTCACAGTTTTTATCTTTGGAGTACCTTATCCTACGTGAGCTGCAAGCAATGCTAAAGAGCCCCACCGATCCCTATAATGGGGGGAGGACCACCCACATCCATCGGACGCAAGTACCCCCGCAAGATGTCAACCCAGTATACAGGGCCGGCGCTCCAATCTCCGCTAGCCGGGGCTGTCTGGATTGGGCTTGTGACTCAGTGACGGGAATACTACCACTGAGCCAGTGGTCACTCCGTCCAGAAGCGAGTAGCCCTGCTGGTTGTCAGCCCAGTATTTAGACACCATATTCTAATCTTCACTCACTAGGGCTGTCTGAAGTGGGGCTCGAACCCTTCAACTTTTGCCACCACTAAGCCAAAGGCTCACTCTTCCACAATGGGTATCACCATCAAATCTACCTCAATAGAAATATACTCGCAAGAGCATTAAATAACCTGTTGGCAACTTGTATTTGGTTCCCACAATCTCCAATTGGCAGGCTAAAGGGCTGGCATGTAGTCTGAAAGTATGTCTTGCTGAATTATATTTCATCATTCTATTTCCCTTTAACAGAACAATGCCAGGTATTTTGTACCTGTTCCTTAAATCTGCCACTGAGAGGACAGATGGAGATCTGCTTCTAGATCACTGCTGATGTTGCTTTTGAGCCAGTCAGTGGGAGGTGTGTGAGAGCAGTACAAGTTGACTCATGCTGAATTATTGCTTTGCTCAGGAGAAGTACCTTCACCTTGGCTCTTCTGCTACCTCCCATGATGGTCCAGGAACCACCAAGTGAAACTTCTCGATGGTTATCAATATTCTGGAACGGTGTTCCAATGCACTATGCAATGGGGCTATTCTATTTAGAGGAATTAAATTAAGTTTTTTCTTCAGTTTCCTCCCTTTCTCTCCTGAAAGCACAGAATCTTGTTGGGGTATGGCTGCAGCCTGCAGCTACCTAGACAGTAAGAGTCAGCAGGATATTTGGCACTCAAGTCCTCATTTAATATCCATACATAGCTTCAGGAGTCACTGGACACTGGACAGTGGTCAGGAGTAGGAGCCCTAGATATTTTTCCCCCAGCGCAGGAGTACCCTGACTGATAGCAGTTAATGCAACATAGACTGGGAATCAAACCTGGAGACTTCATGCTCCACATGGCTCAGTTCCACACTGTACTGTATTTATCAACTAAGCTACGTGAGCATTTTTCTTTCATTTACTAAACACACTGTTGGAGAACAAAGATTAAAAAACAAATTTTGGTTGCATCCACTGGACCATTAGACAGCAGGATCAATAACTGACAAATTTCTCAGTCTTGAACAAAACCACTTGCCAAAAGGGCCAGGTTTAGGAATGCACCCTTCCTCAGGCGAGCATGCTGGAAAATCAGAGGGGCACTCCCATGATTTTCCGTCCATTTATTTTAATGGATGGAAAATTAGGGAATACACACCCACAATTTACCAATCACCATGGGTGAGGTTCCCCGCCAGAAATGCGTATCTTAAAACCGGGCCTATGATGTCTATTATATTACAGAAACTAAATGTGAACCTTTTTACACATCAGTTATATTACACAGATTGTGTGGAGTCCAGTCTTTCCTCATCTAACGTTCAAACATGCACATTCCAGCAGGCATCTCTGGATCGTAATCAGGAGCTGACTTTTCCCTTAACTGGACCATGAGTCCCGAGGTCCATTGTATTTCTCTGGCTGAACTCAGCACAGACCGGTATCAAACCTGAAACATTTGGGTCTCTGTGACTCAGTACCACCCCATGTGTATTTACTTACTAAGTGATCAGGGTAGGTGGGTGCTATGGCAACTCTTCAAGCTTTATTTTGAATGTTTTCAATATTAGCTGTAAGCCCGTAGCGCTTATGTAACAACATCATTGAACAGAAGTAGGATAGATCATAAAATGTCTATACAAGAAGTCTCCTGTGTCGGGCAGCAAGCATGTGTATGTACTGGAATTTGTTCGTTGGTTCATTAAATCACTACTTGTACCTCAGTGGGGAGTTAGTGAATATATTGGTTTTGCTCCAGGAAATCAATATTCATTTTGAGGCTAAGATTGGTATAAATCAATATTTTAGTTAACATCAGCCCCTCCTTATTTCCTTTTAGGCTTCCTTCGCCTCCTTACATCTCACCTCAAAACTATGTACTGTTTGGTCAGCAAATTTCTTGCAAATTGGCCTCAAGTCAATGAGAGTTTCAGCAAGCTAAACACAGATTAAATAGTAAATAGAGAGGACTATTAACCACAGTTTTGCCAATAACCAGCTCTTAGGTACAGTGGATAATGGATATGATATATTGCTGAAAGCAGGCTTGAATGTATGTTTACGATAGGCGCAAGGTATAACCGAGTTTCTGAAAAAGTGGATGTTCAAAATACTGCTGTTAAATTCAACACTTGCAAATTATCCAACAGAATAACATGAAACAAAATACACAAACTTAATTACAAGTGATGGCATTGATTTCAATACCAGCATTCACAACATCCATATCGGAGTGGTCAGACAAATTCTGTGCCTTTTTTTTCTAACCACTGTTATACTACAAAATGTACATGGTGATACCTTATACAGGATGCACTGTGTATACGACACGGTGATAAGAAGCTTGCTGTTCTTCTTCAATCAGATTCACAGGCTGCAACACTAAGGTTTTTCACTCATTTCATGTTGTTGAACCTGACCTTCAAATGTTTCAAAATCACTCAAATCAGTTAAGGTCATGTTTTCACAGGGCGAAAGAGCACTGACCTTTGTTTCTGTAGAACTTTATTACAAGATGGGGTGAGCATCTTGGATCCTGTTTATATCAAGACAAAAAACAAATGTCAAAGCTCTTTTGTTTGAACCTGTTTATTACTCCTCGGTGATTTTCTGTTCCTTGGGTATCTGACAAGGCCATGCGTTTCTCGGGCTGACAGTGACAGCTAGTTGTTGATGCTTTGAATGTTTTTATGGCAGATTTCTGACTAAACTTGTTGAATGGTTATGATGCTATTTTTTTTCTCATGCAAAAGCCGTACAGTAGATGCATACATTATCACAGAGGTCAAGTGCCAACAGTCTACTGCATTCAGGTATACACAATGCAAGTGTATTGACTTATTAAAAGCCACAATTCCTACCATTAATTTCCATAGAAGCCTGTTTCATTAACCAGGTGGCATTTGGAGGATTTTTCATTCAAGTGTCTAGTTTGTCGGTCCAGACACATAATGTGCACTTAAACAACAGATTAATGACCCCTCCTCTGCCCAGTTTTACCTTTACAAATGCCGATTTGTTCATTGTTCATGTAAACACCTCATTTGGCACCTCATCGGTCAGTGAGAAACTTCCCTTACTGTGCATGCATGACATTTTCCAATTTTCCCATTATGCTGTACAAATTGTCCAAAACTGTCCAATTCTTGTCAATAAAATACAATCTTTCTTTGCCAGTTTTCTTCCCCTTTTCTGAAGACAGCGACTTAAACAGGCACGAGGTTCCACAATCGGCAGCAGTCCATAGTGCCTAAGGTCAGTTTTTAAAGTCACTTTTTAACGACTTCCACCATAAATTCTTGGAATTTTCTGGGTTGGTGAATTAGTAAAGATTGATCCTCTTCCAATTTTTGAGGGAAAAAGCATATCTTCCTTGTAATTCTCCCTGTTCTTCCCACTGAAAATCGGATCCCACGATCTTGGGACCTATTTTTCAGTGCTAAATTCAACATAGAATTGTCTTGATTGTTTCTGGAACACGTGTATTGAAACTACGTTTAGATAATGCAACTTGCTTCAAGAAACCAAAATATGATTATTGAAGATGACTAGATATATAATTCGACAAGCTTTGCACCATCATGATCCAAGTCAAACAGACTTTGCTACATTTACAATTATTAAAATTTTCTGGTTTATCCAAATTTGACTTCAATCATGCTCAAATTCTGATCTTGCCCACAATGGTACATTTAAGATTTTTTTTAGTAATATAAATTTGAAAAAATACTTTCGTAACTGACATTGAAACCTATAAACATGCTGCCCGTGAACTGTAAATAATGCCAGGTTGTCATTTAGCTTAATTGTGCCTTTGCTCATCTTCTTGAATTTCAACAATGTTCCAAATAAAAGTGATTTTTACTGATTTTTTCTAAATTTACCTGGGATTTTTAGGGTTCTACTTTTCCTCCCGATTTACTCCCAGTTTTTGACACTAAAAATAGAACACCTGAAATAACCCAAGTATTTAAATTGCTTTAATATTCCTCATTAATACCTCATCCACCAGGCCATTCTTCATATACGAGTACTGACAGGTTATCTGATCATAGTGAGCATCACATCTGAACTGACCCTGTCCGTACCCAATATCCAGTCACTTCACGTTTCTAGCAAGGGTCATTGGACAACAAACAGTAGCTGGAACCCAAGCTGATTTCCTCTTCTCAGCCCAGGAACACTGTGGGTAACTGTATCATGCTCACTAACACCCTGCCTGAGATCAGCTAACCAGCACACAGTGAAATCAAACCTGATCTGTATCTGTATCTGGCCCCCTAGATAAAACAAAATCCAACAAGCTGGTTACAAAATGATTGAACGCTGCATTGAAACATGTAGGTTTTGCATTGCCTTGAATCCTACTTATATTCTGTCATGGAGAAGCAAAAAACAAGTATCATTATTTAAGCAAACACCCAATTCTAGAATTCCGCTCCGTCTACAGTTAACCTCAAACAATTTATATTTTTTAAAATGTTAATCACTTTGTACACATTCTTCATTGTGGTGCTCAGAGTCTCCTAAGTTTTTGTACTTTAAATACTCAGCTTTAGACTGTGGTGCTTTTTAGAGATACATTGGATGCAAAAGGCTCTTTAAGTTAAGAATAAACATTGCTGTGAAAGTTTTTGCATTTTGCTGTAGTCATGGAAATAATGTGATTTTAACTTGTTTTCAGCAATTACCCAGAACAAGCAGCCAATTACAGTCAGTCTGGAGAGGGACAGTTCAATGTATGTCTTAAAAAATATACTGGCACGCAGCCTAAAAATCTGCACTAAAACATTAACTGGAAATGTCAGGATAAAAGCACAGGTGAACTGATGGTATAGAAGCTTCAGGCACTGGCCTCAGTCATCACATCTCACCTTTGGAGACCGGTACTTCAACCTGGGCCACAAAGATGGGATAAGTATTGTTCTCACAGGTACCTGGTATTGGTCAGAAGGGAATTTAGGCCTGCAATAATGGTGATCAAGAAGGGAGAAGATATCCTCCTACTCAGCCTCAACCCCCGCCCCCACTTAGTCTATTAGATATCAGGGAAAACTCTCCAGTGGCTGGAGTCATACCTAGCACAAAGGAAGATGGTAGTGGTTGTTGGAGGCCAATCATCTCAGCCCCAGGACGTTGCTGCAGGAGTTCCTCAGGGCAGTGTCCTAGGCCCAACCATCTTCAGCTGCTTCATCAATGACCTTCCCTCCACCATAAGGTCAGAAATGGGGATGTTCGCTGTTGATTGCACAGTGTTCAGATCCATTCACAACCCCTCAGATAATGAAGCAGTCCGAGCCCGCATGCAGCAAGACCTGGACAACATCCAGGCTTGGGCTGATAAGTGGCAAGTAACATTCGCGCCAGACAAGTGCCAGGCAATGACCATTTCCAACAAGAGAGAGTCTAATCACCTTGCCTTGACATTCAACGGCATTACCATCGCCAAATCCCCCACCATCAACATCCTGGGGGTCACCATTGACCAGAAACTTAACTGGACCAGCCATATAAATACGGTGGCTACAAAAGCAGGTCAGAGGCTGGGTATTCTGCAGCGAGTAACTCATCTCCTGACTCCCCAAAGCCTTTCCACCATCTACAAGGCACAAGTCAGGAGTGTGATGGAATACTCTCCACTTGCCTGGATGAGTGCAGCTCCAACAACACTCAAGAAGCTTGACACCATCCAGGACAAAGCAGCCCACTTGATTGGCACCCCATCCACCACCCTAAACATTCACTCCCTTCACCACCGGCGCACTGTGGCTGTAGTGTGTACCATCCACAGGATGCACTGCAGCAACTCGCCAAGGCTTCTTCAACAGCAACTCCCAAACCCGCGACCTCTACCACCTAGAAGGACAAGAGCAGCAGGCACATGGGAACGACACCACCTGCACATTCCCCTCCAAGTCACACACCATCCCGACTTGGAAATATATCTCCCAGCCTCTAAAAGTGAGTATTTCCACTAGATCCCGTCTCCAAATCTAGTCTGATGATCTCAAGCTTGCTTAAAGTAAAGTGTATCTGCAGATCATATTTTACAGTGTGTTATCACAATAAGGGCCTTGCATTGTTCCCCCGAATTGGAGTGTATTCTAACCCTGACTCTACATTTTGAAGTAACTCAAGAAATAAAAATTTTCTGTTAAAAGACCACCCCCTATAAATTCTGCAGGGTATTCTCTGGCAGCAGACCAGTGGAACATCCAGAGACATGATGTAAATGGTTCGAAGCATCCACTAAAACTATTTGTCTGGGTTTTCCACTGATCTCCTGCCAAAGTTAAGGCTGGGAGAACCCAGTGGAATTTCAGGGCCCACAATTCAGCTAAAAGATCAATCTATATCTGTCGATAGGACATCACACCTCCTCAAGTGTCAGGCCATACCTAGTTCACAAGAGCCCAGCTGTATGCTCGCTGCTACCAATCTGCATGACAGTAGAGGGACAGCTCTATGTGCATGCTAAATGAAAATAAACTTTTTGTAATCTCATGGTACTAATAATGGGTTTGTTAAATTTAGCAGGATGAGGCCAAGCTGGTGCTTAGTCCAACAACACTGAGCTAGTTAACTAGATAGAGGCAAATGAGGCCAACTTGGATTGCAGTGTTGATGTTATCATGTCATCTTGAACCAATGCTCAATTCATCAGAGATGTATTGTATTAGATTCATTACTCGGTGGTGTATGAAAAGTATCAACTCTGTGGATGTTGCTGAGCGAATTCCAACTCAGAGGGACTGTTAACTGTAATAAGTATCAATATCTTATTGTATAATGGATTCCATATGAATGTTTAATTTATATATCCTTGAAACAGCCTTCTCGACTGACAGCACTTACAGCACTCAATAGTGGTTGAAAGAAAGTTTAACAGTTTCTAGCTTTTGGTTTGCTAAGAAACAGTTATTAAATCAAATCAAAATGAGGATGAGCTGTTGGTGTACAGTGGGCACAGTTTTTTCTTCTCGTGTGAAGGAGCAGCAGCCTTGGGGCAGGGGTCGTCAGTGGGGAGGGGGTTCCACATCAGGAAGGGCTGATCTTCTTCTGTATCCGAGGTGGTGTTGTTGGATGAAGTTAGGGCAAAAAGGGGATCCTCTGTTGAGCACTGAGGGCACCTTGATTTTAAAATTCTCATCCTTGTGTTCAAATCCCTCCATGGCCTCTCCCCTCCCTATCTCTGTAACCTCCTCCAGCCCTACAACCCTCCGCGATCTCTGCGCTCCTCCAATTCTGGCCTCTTGCGCATCCTCGGTTCTCATCACTCCACAATTGTCGACTGTGCCTTTAGCTGCCTAGCTCTTAAGCTCTGGAATTCCCTCTCTAAACCTCTCTGCCTTATTGTCCTCCTTTAAGATGCTCCTTAAAACCTACCTTTGACCAAGCATTTGGTCACCTTTCCTAATATCTCATTACGTGGCTCAGGGTCAAATTTTGTCTGATGACACTCCTTTGAAGTGCCCTGGGATGTTTTACTATGTTAAAGGCACTGTGTAAATGCAAGCTGTTGTTGTTGTAGGAGAGAGGTATGGGACACAATGCAGGAAGAGGTTCAGTGACCTCTCAAGGCTAGCAGAGGAATGCCAAGGCACTGTTGCCAATCCACATCCTCTACCACTGATAGAGTTTTCACTCACATCCTTACCTCTCATAGTCCTTTTCGATCAGCATCTGGGTGCCAAGGAAGCTTACATGCAAAGGGCAACCTCTGCAAACACTCAAGCACCATCTGAACACACACTATGAACTTCTGCTAGTCTTCAAGGAAATGACTTACAGGCACAAGGCACCTACATTTCTCTTCATCATGGAATGCATGCTTTCATATGTGGAAAAATAGATCTCTATGCCACTAACAGAGGAAAATGTGGCATACAATCACTAGCAATGAACTGCAACTGGGGGTGGAGCACTAAGACTGAAAACCCTGAGACCACATGAACAGGAAGTTCTGCAAATAATAGGCAAACAGGAGGGGCTGTGGGATCAAAATGCTGGCAAAGTAACACCAACTTTCAGTTGTAGCAAACAAAGATACCTTAGTGGTGCTATTATCCTTGCAAGCCATTGTCCTTGCTCGGATTTCTGTAGTAGAATAGTCCATAAAAAGAAGTACCTGCAAACATATAGGTTTCTCCACCAGGGTCATCTTGGAGTAGATGATGTACTTGGTCCTTTCTTTTTTTCTGCTTGGAATGCTCTCCGTTCTTCAGAACTCCAAATGCAAGATTTGTTTTTGCACAAGAGATACCCCAAAGCTAAGTATGGAGAAAATTTGCCTAATTAACATAGAAAGCAACAAATCTCACATGTTTCAAAGTTGAGATATATTCTCCATACCCTGGTTGTTGTCAGGGTCCATTTTGAGTCTGTGGGATCTATTACATGGTCCAAAAATTTGTTTCTGCCTTTTGAGAATTTGCACTTCTTAAGATAGACTACGTCTCTCCATATACTAGAACGTCATCCATTCGGTACACATCCGGACTTGGGCATATATTGCCGTTCCTTCAATGTCGCTGGGTCAAAATCCTGGAATTCCCTACCCAAAACCATTGTTGGGAGCACCATCAGCACAAGACTGAAACAGCTCAAGGAGAAGGCCCACGATCACTTTCTTAGGACAACTAGGGATGGGCAAAAAATGACGCTTTATGCTGGCTTCCCCCACGGCCCGAGAACTAAGTTTTTAAAAAAAGCTTCCCACCATTTGCAAAGTCCAAACCCAGACAGAGGATGAGATCATGGCTTGAGCCATGACATTTACTCTTGCTGCTGCTGAAAATTCTTTGAAAACCTTTGTGACCATAATCATGTGACACATAAATAAGTGGAGAGAAAAATTAACCTGACTTTTGTTGTCCCAAACTTCATTTTAGAAAATTTCACACTTACTACTCAAAATCCAGTGGCAATCTTAGAAACACCAAACCATCACTTGATACCTTCTCAAAACAGCAACCTGAGACCAGAAACTCACCAAGTGAAGGTATTGCAGGCATGAACCCCACTCAATGCCACATTTCACCGGAGTCCGTGTGTGCTGCATTAACATACTCAATAGTCTTTGTTTTGATAATATTTTCTTTGTGTTCACATTCCAACAACTGCCATCTTTTTAATACTTTCTCATGCACACACATTGTATTATCAAATTCTTGTCACCTTCAGGTTTGATAGCACAATAAACTCTTGTATGGGAAACATTTTACATCTTTAATTATTTCAATTGCCTAGGGATTAAGTACCAACTTCAGCCCACTTCCTGTAATTAATGGATTAATTATGCAAATTAGATGAAGGCAGAGGAAGAAGAGGTGGAACTTCAAGAGATGTCCTTACACTAATTAAATGGCACAGTTCAGATATGTAGTGCCTCAATATAGTGAATGCAATGTTTAATTTAAATATATTTTTAAGTACCTAGCTGGTACTTGGCAATTTGTTTTTAATGTGAAGACAGCATTTTAGTGTCATGTTCAATTAAAGTTTCTTGCTAAAAGTGAGTTCTGGATTTGTTATTCAGACACTCATCACAAATGTAAGCTTTAAAAAAATTAATATTTCAGCATGACTTGTCAGATCTACACCAGAGAAGAGCAGAGTAACATAGCACAGCATCTTATCTCAGAACTCGATGTTTCTTTGGGGTTGTGGGATTTACATAAACTATTGATGTTTTAAGAGCAGATACAGATTCAATTATTAAATACCTCTTCTTGTCAAAAGCATTCTTCTTGTAAGCATGAAACTTGGTTTATAAAAGTGCTGGAAAACACAGCCTATTCAGTCATATCAAAGATGGCAGTCGGCAGGTTGACTCTGCCACTACCTTTTGAGAACGTAAGAAAGCATGGAGTGAGAATAAAGTACAAGATATAAAGATATTTAAGTTAGAAAGGGGGGAGATAATTGATAAACTAATCAAACTTAAGAGAGGATAAAATCCCTGGACCGAATGGATTGAATCTGCACATATTAAAAGAAGGTAGGGAAGAGATAACAGGGGCACTATTACATATATATAAAAATTCATTAGAAAAGGAAATAGTGCCAGAGGACTGGTGGACAGCTAATGTTAGTCCTATATTAAAGAGAGAGATAGAGCCAGTCCAGGGAACTATAGACCAATTAGCTTATCGTTGGAGGTAGGAAAGATAATGGAATTTTTACTCAAAGACGTAATAGAAAAACATCTAGAAACCGAATATAATAAAGAATAGTCAGCACAGATTTCAATAGGGAAGGTCATGCTTGACCAACCTTATTGAATTCTTTGAAGAAGTAATAGAAAGGGTAGACAAGGTAATGCAGTAGATGTAATACATTTGGATTTTCAAAAGGCCTTCAATAAGGTACTGCATAGTGGACTCAAGTCAGAGCATGTGGAGTCAGGGGACAAGTAGCAGAATGGATAGCAAGCTGGCTACAAAACAGAAAACAGAGAGTAGGGGTTAAAGGTAGTTACTCAGACTGGCAAAAGGTGGGAAGTGGTGTTCCACAAGGATTGGTGGTGGGACCACTGTTCACTATTTACATAAACGATTTGGAGTCGGGAATCAATAGTACAATTTCAAAATTTGTAGATGACACCAAATTGGGGGGTATAGTTAATACAGGAAGACATTAATAAACTTGCAGAATGGGCGTATAATAGGCAAATAAATTTCAATGTAGATAAGTTTGAGGTATTACATTTTGGTACGAAGAAAAAGAGGGCTGCATACTGCTTGGATAATAAGAGTCTAAATGGGGTAGAGAAGTAGAGGGATCGGGGGGTACAGATATGCAAATTGCTAAAAGCAGCGATGCAGGTTAATACGGCCATAAAATAAACAAACCAAGCACCAAGGGATAGAATTGAAAGGCAGAGAAGTTATGTTAAACTTATATAGAACCTTGGTTAGGCCATACTTAGAGTGCTGTGAGCTGTCCTGGTCTCCATATTATAAAAAGGATATGGAGACACTGGAGAAAGTGCAAAAAAGATTTACTAGGATGATACCATAACTGAGAGGTTACACCTATCAGGAAAGATTGAGCAGGCTGAAGCTCTTTTTTCTAGAAAAGGGATGACTGAGGGGTGACCTGATAGAGGTCTTTAAGATTATGAAAGAATTTGATAGGGTAGACATAGAGAAGATGTTTCCACTTGCAGGGGAGACCAGAACTAGGGGCCATAAATATAAGACAGTCACTAATAAATCCAATAGGAAATTCAGGTAGAAACTTCTTTATCCAGAGAGTGGTTAGAATGCGGAATTCACTACCACAAGGAATAGTTGAGGTAACTAGCACAGATGCATTTAAGGGGAAGCTAGATAAACACATGAGGGAGAAAGGAATAGAAGGATATGCTGATAGGGTTAGATGAATTAGGGGTGGAGGAGGCTCATGTGGAGCATAAATACCAGCATGGACCTGTTGGGCCGAATGGCCTGTTTCTGTGCTGTACATTCTATGTAATTCCATGTAATAGGTCATTGGGCCTATCAAGCCTTCTCATTGCATAGACCATGTACAGTCTACCCTATCATGAAATCCACTCCATCCGTTTAATCTGAGGCAAAGTCCTGCATAAAAGTTCTTGGTTCCCAAAGGTTCTCAAGCAAAACTCTGGAATATTTCCCCATTCTATCACCTTCACTGTTCCACCTTGATCTGCTCTCTTTCCTAGACAAAATTATTCCCCTGCCCTAGCAGCAGAGGAACCAATGTGTTCTGAGGAATATGCAATTATCTCAGTCTATTTTGTATAATCAGTGATCCCATTTCCTACCAGATATTTATCCAGTTCCTTTTTGAAGGAGTTAATTGTTCAGCTTCAACCGTTTTTGCTGAGAGACTGTTCAGCATATCCATTACTTTTTGGGTAAAAAAGCTTCCTCTGATCCCAAATCTCATTTGAGACTTGTTAATTTTAAACCTGCACCCTCTAGTTCTGCCTACATCTACCTATCAATGCCCCTGAGCATTTAAATAAAGGCTTGGAGTTTGACTCCCCTTGAACATCTTTTGTTTCCCTTCATAATTAGAACCCTAAATCCTAGAATTATCCTTGTTTATCTTCCCTGAACCTTCCTGTGATAAATATCATATGAAGATCTCAGTGTTGAAACTATTCAAAACAATGTTAAATTCATGGTAAAGTTAATCTATCCACTTCCACTTTTGTATCAGTGAATACAAATTATATTATATTTGGGCGAAGAATAAATATTCAAGTCTTCTCCCTACTCTTCAAATGGTGCCATGGACCTTCACCATCTACCCAAACAGACAGATGAGAGCACAGTTTAATATTTCATTCAAAGATAGCACCATTGATAATGCAGCACCCCCTTTCATTACTGCACAAGTCTATGCTTAAATCCTGGCATGGGACTTGAACCCATAATCTTCAGATCCAGAGGTGAGGGTACTACAAACTAAGCCAAGCTGACATCAGCCTATCCAGTGCTAAATTACTTTTGCCTTGTTCTTGGTTGCCTGTGTTGTTATGTACATGTAGGAGAAAAGGGGACATTGGGCCCAACACAAAGATAAGCAAAGACCTCTGAAAAAAATGTGTTCTTCTTATTAACTTCTAAAATCAGCCATCACAACGAAGACAGCTCCTGACTCCCCAAAGCCACTTACAAAGCACAAGTCAGGAGTGTGGTGGAATACTCTCCATTTGCCAGGATGGGCACAGCTGCAACAACACTCAAGAAGTTCCCTACCTGACAACATTGTGAGAGTATTTTCACCACACGGACTGCAGCGGTTCAAGAAGACGGCTGGCCACCACCTTTTCAAGGGGCAACTAGGAATGGGCAATAAATGCCGGCCTTGCCAGTGATGCTCAATTCCGAAAGAATGATTAAAAAAAACACAAGCAGTCTCCTGAACCTGTATTTTGATGGAGAAAATTGTCAAAGCATATTAATTCAGAATTATTTTACGATATTTGCTCTCTACTAACATGGTTCGAAGATGATCTTATATACTCTATCTTATTTCTGGTCTTTGCACTGGAGAGTCAGGGAAATTTTTTTTTCCTAAAGGGCATGAATCTTTATGCAAAACTATTTGTTAAAAAAAACAGAAAGGGTTTGCCAAATACTGAATTAGAACAATGCAATTTGTGTCAAAACGCATCACAAAAACATTGTGTCACTTGCATGTGAAGTAATTGTGATGCAACTTATCTGTGTCTGTTCAAACCTTCTTCCCAGTCCAAACATTAAGGCAGGCTTGTTTTAAGAGCACATTTATACTGAAGAACCTTTTCCAATGGAAGCAGTTCTGCAGTGTGCGAAGGGCAACTGATGCTGTTTGCATTGCAGGGCTGTAGTCCTAAAGTGACTGCACAAGCCCAAGATCAATGTGTGCATCTGCTGAAAAGTCGTTTTCAACACCTTTATTTTCTGGCTGTGGAACGTCCTCAGTGTTGGGGTGGGAAGAAGACTTGAACAGATCAGCAATATAAAATAGCATATCGCTGAGAGCACAGCCACAATAGGTGGCAGCCAACATTCTGCACAGGCAATGCTGTATAATCACGTGACAGGAAACACTTGTGGGCAAGTCCAAAACTAGGATCGTAAATATAAAATAATCATTAATAAATCCAATAAGGAATTCAGGAGAAACTTCATTACCCAGAGTGGTTAGAATGTGAAACTTGCTACCACATGGAGTAGTTGAGGCGAATAGCATAGATGCATTTAAGGGGAAGCTAGATAAGTACATGAGGGAGAAAGGAATAGAAGGATATGCTGATAGGGTGAGATGAAGTAGGGTGGGAGGAGGCTCGTGTGGAGCATAAACACTGGCATAGACCAGATGGGCCGAATGGCCTGTTCCTGTGTTGTAAAGTCTATGTAACTACTCCCTTCAGAAAACCACAACACCAATTAGAAAAGATGGGCCAGTGTTGCTAATTGAACATTAAGAATTTACCATAACTAGTACTCAGAGGGGTGATGAGAACTCCCCCAATGTTGTTCTCAATGTAAACCCACTATTTGCATCCAGAACTAAGGCCCCAAATATCAGCAGTACTCGTGCAAAAACATTTATTCCATTGTAACACAGGAACTGTTTGGTACAAAGTAGTTCAATTCTTAGAAACAAGATGAGCAGCTGAGAGTGATGATGGTGTTTCACTTTGCAGAGAGCTTTGGGATTTCCACATTAGTTTAAATCCCAAACAGACAAAGCTGTTGTCAGGAGAGAGAAATGATTATTCTGCACTAAATTAATCCATAGGCACTTAAAGTAGTTTCATCAATTTGTTATTTTTACAGGACTTTCTTTAAAAGGTTTTGTATTTTTATAAAAAAAAGATAACAAACAATGAAGAATCGTTGGTGCATATTAACTGCAGTTATGTTTGTAGGGAGCTCCCCCAACTGAGGGAAAAAACATACTGCTGCTTCAGTAATTACTCCTTTGAAGCAACTGTGATAAGTTGTGATGCTGATTGTTGCATTCACAGTAACAAGTGCCGCTTAATGAAGGTTACTCACAATTATTGGGAATTCCCCTTATGCACAACAGACAAAATGTATTTTTGTCATTGAATTAAGCGAGTGTGTGGGAGTTAATGCTAACTATGTGTCTATAGGGGGTCAGGCAGTCAAAGGAAATTCACTCTCATCTGCATTTGATGTTTTTCCCCTTCCATTCCTGAAGGTGCTCACTTGCTGGAGGATGGGGTGGGTGGTAGTGGTTAGCCACTCCACAGTAACTCACAAGTGGCTGTCCTCCATCTGTAATTCTGGACAATGAGTTTTGGCAGCTATTTGAACATGAAAGTCATCACAACCAAGCCAAATCCCGTCTTCACCCACTGTATACACACACGCACAATTTCCAGTATAGATCACTGGATATCAATCATGAGCGGGAACTTTGGTTGATTTTTCCCCACTCTAGCCCAGGAAGATGAGGCCAATCATAGTAACCAACCATCACATTAGTCTTAAATCAGCTAAAAGAGCAGGGATCCAGGGATCTCTGTTGTTTTAGCTGATTTAAGACTAATCTTCTTGTCTATATGACTTACTTCCACAAAGGCAACTGACTAACTCTACCAACCTGACTCCACTGAGTGTGGCAGCAAAGTGTTTTTATTTAGCAAACTGCTTTTGCTGGCAAGCCAAGTGTTCCCGAGTGTCCATTCTATTTTTTTTGATATTTCTGTTATTTCTGTTATATATTTCAGCAGGGTGATCAGGTGCCCACAATGTACAATTTGCTGCATAGCAGGCAGACCTGGCAATGCAGTCAACATGGAGCAGAAACTCTATGTTCAGTACAATTTGCCACTTGTTAATTTGAAAACTTCTGGTTCTGCTAATCTAATCTGTATTAACAACTGAGCCTATACCAACACTGTGGAGGGTACAGGCTCCGGGGAGTTACTATGTAAGCTGACGACACCCAATTGTACCTCTCAACCACCTCCATCGATTCAATCCTATCAGACAACCTGTCCTACATCAAGTCATAGATAAGTCACTGCTTTTCTCAACTGCACTTTGGGAAGTCTGAAGCCATTATTATTGGCCAACACCATTCACTCATCTCCCTTGTCAATGACTGCCCGGCCACTAACTCCGGCTGAGCCAACTGAGAGAAACCCTGGTGACCTGTTTGACTTTGAGCTGAGCTTCAAACCCCACATCCCGGTCATCATTGAGCCCATTTACTTCCACCTGTGCATCATCTCCCACTCCTGCCCCCTCTGCTGCAGGAACCCTTAACTATGCCTTTGTCATTTATAGACTCAATTATTCCAATGCCCTCTTTACCAGCCTCCCATCCTCCATGAACTTGAACTTGTCCGAAATGCTGCAGCCTGTATCCAGTCCTGCAATACGTCCCACTCGCCACTTGCTGGGGCCCTTGATAATCTACATTGGAGTCCTGTCCCCAAACGCATTACATTTAAAATCCACACCCTCGCCTTGAGGTGCCTCCGCAGTCTTGCTCCATCCTACCTCTGCAACCTCCTCCAGCTTTATACTCCACTGTGCCCGTCCCTTCACCCCACTATTGGTGCTGGAGTCTTCATCCACTTTGGCCCCACTCTCTGGATCTTTATTTGTTCCCAGTATGCAAATTATTACCAAGACCTATGAATGATTGTGTTATTTAAAATTTCTCTAATAGTAAGTGTACTGAAAACTGTTCACATGCTGTAAATATATTTTTCTAGTTAAAAACATGTAATTTGCCTCTCAGTCAAATTGGAAAGTGACCATTTCAGTCACTTAAACTATTATTATTGTTGCCAAGGATATCCTGAGATCATGGAACCCCATTTACTGGGTTTTGACTTTGTTTCTGTAGGGAATGATGTGCCAATTTGATTTGACACAGAGTGGTAGAACCTAACTTTGCACTAACTGCCCTGTAGCGACTTCTTGTTATTCAACCAGGCCACTTGAGAGAACCTTTCCCACAAGAGGGAAGTCAACTCTATCCAATTTTGGTGCAACTCTGATCACCTCAAAAGCTGAAGCCTAGTATTACATAGGAATTGCAATCTGAAAATGGACTGTTTGGCTCAACCAGTCTATTATGCTATTTATTCTGCACATGAGCAGTAGTCGTAATCCCATATCCCTTTATTGCCCTTTCCTTCAGCCACCTATCTAACCTATTCTTAAATGTTGACGTAGCCTCTGCTTCAATCAGTAACTCTGGCAGTGCATTCCGCAGCCATACGACCTTCTGTGTATAAAAAAAAATTCCTCTCTGTCCTAAACCTGTTATATTTAATCTTATATCCATGTTTCCTCATTCAAGAGCCCTCAAGCACTGGAAACAATCTGTTTCTTTCTATTCAGTCCCATCCCTTCGTAATTTTAAAAACCTCTATCAAACCACCCCTTAATCTCCTCTATTCAAACAAAAATAGCCCCAGGACACAGGCACATCGTCTCAATCAGTGAATGTTTGCATATATTGCATGGAGGGCAAGAGAGGAGGAGAAAATTGAGTTTTGAAAATTTGAATTAAAATATAAATAAAGTAGAACTAAAACTCAGTGGTGAAGTTACTTCATACTCTAATAAGGAGCTATATAAATGCAAGTTCTTTCTTCTTTCTATATAAGTACACACCTCTCAGGTGTCACTCATTATGTAGCCATCAGTCTTCCCTGATGGCTGTGTGGGTAAGTACATCTAGTGGTTTGACACTGCACCATATAGACCAGGAAGGTATTAGCTCCAATTCTTGGTCTGTGTTGAGTTAGTAGAACTCACTAAGGGTGCAATAATTGACAATGAATTAGAGAGGAGAGCAAAGGATGTTCCAATTGTAGTACACCCAGTAGATCATTTCAGCTTCCCTCTTCTCAACTCCTCCAGAGATTCTATTTCTCTTTCTTCTCCTTACTCTAGAGATTTTGCCTTATCCAAGAAATCTCTGTTCAACTGTGTCAGTACTCAACTCTTCCAATCAGATGCTTCCTCTCACCCTTACACATTACCACTGTTGCAAACCATCCACCCACAACTCACAGGCCACACACACTGGCAGCTATTCAACCATGACAGGCACATCACCCAGAAACACGTCCCGCTTTCTTGCAGGAGAAGGTGGCACATAGCAGGAGGCAGCAAGTGGCAGTGGCATTTATCCCCTTGAGCCTGTTCCGCCATTCAATGAGATCATGGTTGATCTGTGACCCAACTCCATATGACCGCCTTAGCCCCATATCCCTTAATACTCTTGGTTCACAGAAATCTATCGATCTCAAAGTTAGAATTCACAATTGAGCTAGCATCAGCTGCCATTTGCAGAAGAGCGTTCCAAACTTCTCCCACCCTTTGCTTGTAGCAGCATTTCCTAACTTCACTCCTGCACATCCCGACTCTAAATATTAGGCTATGGTCCCCGTGTCCTAGTGTTCAAACATAGGAGACCTCCAAAAACAGTTACAAATGCATCAGCGGCCAGAAGCAATAATCCAGCCACCAATCTGTAAATCCTGCATGGTCCCTTTAAATAGCGCTGGTGGGGTGTCTTCCAGGCACTCTAAGATAAGTTCAGATGGTCATGGTTAAGACTGTGCATTGAGATGAGTGTTAAGTCCCAAAATGGTGTCTATCACTTTAAATCAGCGTTGCACGACAACGGGCGCTACATGGCCCAATTTCTAGCCCTTTATGTTTTCCAGCTAACATTTTTTTGACGTCTGTTGAAAAATAGTACTCCAGAATCCCAGGATGTTGACCTCTGACACCTATCTGCTGCCATGTTGCAGCAACATGCTTGATTGGCAGTTGCAGGATTAAATCAGCGACGTGCGCTGCTTCACGTTGTGGTGCAGGGTCCTTGCACGCCCAAGCGTGGATCGTGACAAATTTGCACTCATCGGTCGGACATTTTTAAATTCATCTAAATTAACTTTTCATTCACAAAGCATAATGTTATTAAAACTAGAAACAGAAAGGAAGAACTTGCATTTATATAGTGCCTTTCACGACCTCAATGTCCCAAAGCACTTCAGAGCCAATTAAGTACTTTTGAAGTGTAGTTGCTGTTGTAATATAAAGAAATGTGGCAGCCAATTTACACACAGCAAGATCCCACGAACAGCTCTTCTTCAAATAGTGTCATGGCATCCTTTACAACCCATTCAGGTCACGCATGACCTCAGTTTAGTGTCTCGTCCAAAAAATGGCACTTCTGACAGTGCAGCAATCCTTCTGTACTGCATTGAAATGTCAACATGGATTAGGTGCTCAGAAGCTGGAGTCCAACTTGAACCCACAATCCACTGACTCAAAGGCAAAAGTGCTACCACTGAGCCAAGGCTAAGACCCCAGGGAAAAGGTCCTGTAAAACAAATTAAATATGCCTTTGGCTAACTAAAAGCAGCGAGTTGATAAGCTGAAGTGTAAAACTTTTACCTCCAAGAAAATAAACAAGCAAGTTTCTCAATGTACCTGTGTGTTACTGTGATTTGTTTATGTGCGAAAAACAATAAAAATGTCAATTATAAAAACACCTTTGGCATGGAAATGGATTTAGGCAGGGAGAGAACACAACTTCAACAAGATAGAGGGTAAGAAAGCAGAAAGATAATGCAATGAAGGAGCAGAGACGGAGGAAGAAACACATTCAGGAAAATTGCTTTGATTCCTTAGCTCACCAGTGCTGGTAAATCACTTATCCCAGCAAACTGCTAAGTCGGATGTTGCAGCCTGCTCAAGATGTGGCTGGCATTAAGTATAAGTTTACAGCAGTGTTGAAGTGAGGTTTCTGTGCAAGGGCCCCAAGACACTTCAAGAAAAAGAATATTACTTCATCTGTAAAGTCTTCAGATTACCACATAGTTCAAAAAACAAGCATTGAATGAAAGTACAAGCAGAGGTAAGATTGACAAACTTAATTCAGTGTGGGGGGGAGAGAGGTGCACTGTTTAATGGACTGCTAAAGAACACATTTTACAAATAACAAACGTTGTGTAAGACTACTTTTCATATCTACTGAAAAGCGTTAAATAAAAACAAACTAGAAGCCTCTTTGAAATACTTTCTGATTGCCAAGTGCAGGAGACTCTTCATTGAAATGTCACAGTTTAAAATTTTAATGACATTATATATTATACATCACTAATACCCTTTTAAATAATAAATCATACACCATGCTGTAGAACCATTTAGCTTTAGCATTACTGAGCTAACAATTAAAGGATGAATAACAAAACTTTATGCCAATTTGGCAGCTTTGCGAGAGATAGAAGAAGTTTATACTGTTTTTTAAAAATTCGTTCATGGGATGTGGGCGTCGCTGGCGAGGCCGGCATTTATAACCCATCCCTAATTGCCCTTGAGAAGGTGGTGGTGAGCCGCCTTCTTGAACCTCTGCAGTCCGTGTGGTGAAGGTTCTCCCACAGTGCTGTTAGGAAGGGAGTTCCAGGATTTTGACCCAGCGACGATGAAAGAACGGCGATATATTTCCAAGTCGGGATGGTGTGTGACTTGGAGGGGAATGTGCAGGTGGTGGTGTTCCCATGTACCTGCTACTCTTGTCCTTCTAGGTGGTAGAGGTCGCGGGTTTGGGAGGTGCTGTCGAAGAAGCCTTGGCGAGTTGCTGCAGTGCATCCTGTGGATGGTACACACTGCAACCACTGTGCGCCAGTGGTGAAGGGAGTGAATGTTTACGGTGATGGATGGGGTGCCAATCAAGCGGGCTGCTTTGTCCTGGATGGTGTCGAGCTTCTTGAGTTTTGTTGGAGCTGCATTCATCCAGGCAAGTGGAGAGTATTCCATCACACTCCTGACTTATGCCTTGTAGATGGTGGAAAGGCTTTGGGGAGTCAGGAGGTGAGTCACTCGCCGCAGAATACCCAGCCTCTGGCCTGCTCTTGTGGCCACAGTGTTTATATGGCTGGTCCACTTAAGTTTCTGGTCAATGGTGACCCGCTGGATGTTGATGGTGGTAGATTCAGTGATGATAATGCTGTTGAATGTCAAGGGGTGGTGGTTAGACTCCCTCTTGTTGGAGATGGTCATTGCCTGGCACTTTTCTGGCACGAATGTTACTTGCCACTTTTGAGCCCAAGCCTGGATGCTGTCCAGGTTTTGCTGCATGCGGGCTCGGACTGCTTCATTACCTGAGGGGTTGCGAATGGAACTGAACACTGTGCAATCATCAGCGAACATCCACATTTCTGACCTTATGATGGAGGGAAGGTCATTGATGAAGCAGCTGAAGATGGTTGAGCCTAGGACACTGCCCTGAGGAACTCCTGCAGCAATGTCCTGGGGCTGAGATGATTGGCCTCCAACAACCTCTACCACCTTCCTTTGTGCTAGGTATGACTCCAGCCACTGGAGAGTTTTCCCCCTGATTCCCATTGACTTCAATTTTACTAGGGCTCCTTGGTGCCACACTCGGTCAATTGTTGCCTTGATGTCAAGGGCAATCACTCTCACCTCACCTCTGGAATTCAGCTCTTTTGTCCATGTTTGGACCAAGGCGGTAATGAGGTCAGGAGCCGAGTGGTCCTGGCGGAACCCAAACTGAGCATCGGTGAGCAGGTTATTGGTGAGTAAGTGCTGCTTGATAGCACTGTCGACGACACCTTCCATCACTTTGCTGATGATCGAGAGTAGACTGATGGGGCGGTAGTTGGCCGGATTGGATTTGTCCTGCTTTTTGTGGACAGGACATACCTGGGCAATTTTCCACATTGTCGGGTAGATGCCAGTTTTGTAGCTGTACTGGAACAGCTTGGCTAGAGGCGCGGCTAGTTCTGGAGCACAAGTCTTCAGCACTACAGCCGGGATGTTGTCGGGGCCCATAGCCTTTGCTGTATCCAGTGCACTCAACTGTTTCTTGATATCACGTGGAGTGAATCGAATTGGCTGAAGACTGGCTTCTGTGATGGTGGGGATATCGGGAGGCGGCCAAGATGGATCATCCACTCGGCACTTCTGGCTGAAGATGGTTGCAAACGCTTCAGCCTTGTCTTTTGTACTCATGTGCTGGACTCCGCCATCGTTGAGGATGGGGATGTTTACAGAGCCTCCTCCTCCTGTTAGTTGTTTAATTGTCCACCACCATTCACGACTGGATGTGGCAGGACTGCAGAGCTTTGATCTGATCCATTGGTTGTGGAATCGCTTAGCTCTGTCTATAGCACGTTGCTTCCGCTGTTTAGCATGCATGTAGTCCTGAGTTGTAGCTTCGCCAGGTTGGCACCTAATTTTTAGGTACGCCTGGTGCTGCTCCTGGCATGCTCTTCTACACTCCTCATTGAGCCAGGATTGATCTCCTGGCTTGTTGGTAATGGTAGCGTGATGAATATGCCAGGCCATGAGGTTACAGATTGTGCTGGAATACAATTCTGCTGCTGCTGATGGCCCACAACGACTCATGGATGACCAGTTTTGAGCTGCTAGATCTGTTCTGAATCTATCCCATTTAACACGGTGGTAGTGCCACACAACACGTTGGATGGTATCCTCAGTGCGAAGACGGGACTTTGTCTCCACGAGGACTGTGCGGTGGTCACTCCTACCAATACTGTCATGGACAGATGCATCTGCGACAGGTAGATTGGTGAGGACGAGGTCAAGTAAGTTTTTTCCTCGTGTTGGTTCGCTCACCAACTGCCGCAGGCCCAGTCTGGCAGCTATGTCCTTCAGGACTCGGCCAGCAGTGGTGCTACCGAGCCACCCTTGGTGATGGACATTGAAGTCCCCCACCCAGAGTACATTCTGTGCCCTTGCTACCCTAAGTGCTTCCTCCAAGTGGTGTTCAACATGGAGGAGGACTGATTCATCAGCTGAGGGAGGGCGGTAGGTGGTAATTAGCAGGAGGTTTCCTTGCCCATATTTGACCTGATGCCATGAGATTTCATGGGGTCCAGAGTCAATGTCGAGGACTCCCAGGGCCACTCCCTCCTGACTGTATATCACTGTACCGCCACCTCTGGTGGGTCTGTCCTGCCGGTGGGACAGGACATACCCATGGATGGTGATGGAAGAGTCTGGGACGTTGGCTGAAAGGTATGATTCTGTGAGTATGGCTATGTCAGGCTGTTGCTTGACTAGTCTGTGGGACAGCTCTCCCAATTTTGGTACAAGTCCCCAGATGTTAGTGAGGAGGACTTTGCAGGGTCAACTGGGCTTGGATTTGCCTTTGTCATGTCCGGTGCCTAGTGGTCCGTCCGGTTTTATTCTTATTGTGACTTTTTTTAAGCAAGATTTTACAACTGAGTGGCTTGCTAGGCCATTTCAGAGGGCAATTAAGAATCAATCACATTGCTGTGGGTCTGGAGTCACATATAGGCCAGACCGGGTAAGGACGGCAGCTTTCCTTCCCTGAAGGGCATTAGTGAACCAGATGGGTTTTTATGACAATCCGATAGCTTCATGGCCACCATTACTGATACTATTATTTTAATTCCAGATTTTATTTAATTAATTGAATTTAAATTCCCCAGCTGCCGTGGCAGGATTTGAACTCATGAGTCTGGATTATTAGTCCCGGCCTCTGGATTACTAGTCCAGTAACATAACCACTATGCTACCGTACCCATGATACCCAGGTAGTTGATAACATTAGATGTCTAAATTAATAGACCATTGCCATAGAATTTAATTCAAATTATCCGATCTTTTAAAACTTTAGAGGTACAAGAAGCCAATGGAGTAACATCTCTGAACTCTACTCATTCTGATCTTCCTTTCGGTTCCTGACATTTATCTCTCCAGTTAAGCTTGGTGTTTTGCAGGATCCTGAGGTGAACTATTATGAATTTATTTTTCTTATTCGTATAGAATCATAGAAAGGTTACAGCACAGATAGAGGCCATTCGGCCCATCGAGTCCACACCAGCTCAATGCAAGAACAAGCTAGCTAGTCCCACTCCCCCGCCCTTTCCCGTAACCCTGCAAATGTTTTACTTTCAAGGACTTATCCAGTTCCCTTTTGAAGGTCATGAATGAATCTGCCCCCTCCCCCCCACCCCACTGGCATATCCTTACCACTCGCTGTGTAAAAAAGCTTTTCCTCATGTCAC
This sequence comes from Heptranchias perlo, assembly GCF_035084215.1. Classification (NCBI taxonomy): domain Eukaryota; kingdom Metazoa; phylum Chordata; class Chondrichthyes; order Hexanchiformes; family Hexanchidae; genus Heptranchias; species Heptranchias perlo. The sequence continues at coordinate 9,909,706 of NC_090357.1, read as the reverse complement.
CTTTGGTACTTTTGCCAATCACCTTAAATCTATGCCCTCTGGTTCTTGACCCTTCTGCCAATGGGAACAGTTTCTATCTATCTACTCTGTCTAGACCCTTCATGATTTTGAATACCTCTATCAAATCTCCTCACAACCTTCTCTGTTCCAAGGAGAACAGCCCCGGCTTCTCCAGTCTATCCAGGTACCTAAAGTCCTTCATCCCTGGAAACATTCTAGTAAATCTCTTCTGCATCCTTTTTAAGGCCTTCACATCTTTCCTAAAGTGCGGTGCCCAGAACTGGACACAATACTTCAGTTGTGGCCAAACCAGTGTTTTATAAAGGTTCATCATGACTTCCTTACTTTTGTACTCTATGCCTCGATTCATAAAGCCCAGGATCCTGTATGCTTTTTTAACTGCTTTTGCACCCTGCCCTGCCACCTTCAACGATTTGTGCACATATACCCCCAGATCTCTCTGTTCATGTACCCCTTTCAGAGTTGTGCCCTCTAGTTTATATTGCCTCTCCTTGTTCTTCCTACCGAAATGTATCACTTCGCATTTTTCTGCATTAAATTTCATCTGCCACGTGTCCACCAATGCCACCAGCCTGTCTATATCCTCTTTAAGTCTATCACTATCCTCCTCACTCTTCACTACCCTTCCAAGTTTCGTGTCATCTGCAAATTTTGAAATTGTGCCCTGTACACCCAAGTCCAAGTCATAAATATATATCAAGAGAAACAGTGGTCCTAGTACCGACCCCTAGGGAACACCACTGTACACCTCCCTCCAGTCTGAAAAACAACTGTTCCCCACTACTCTCTGTTTCCTGTCACTTAACCAATTCTGTATCCATGTTGCTACTGCCCGCTTTATTCCATGGGCCACAATCTTGATGACAAGCCTACCATGCGGTACTTTATCAAACGCCTTTTGAAAGTCCATATACACTACATCAACTGCATTGCCCTCATCTACCCTCTCTGTTATCTCATCAAAAAACTCTATCAGGTTAGTTAAACACGATTTGCCTTTAACAAATCTGTGCTGGCTTTCCCTAATCAATCCACACTCGTCCAAGTGACTGTTAATTCTGTCCCGGATTATCGATTCTAAAAGTTTCCCCACCACCGAGGTTAAACTGACTGGCTTATAGTTGTTGGGTTTATCCTTACACCCTTTTTTGAACAAGGGCATAACATTTGCAATTCCCCAGTCTTCTGACACCACTCATGTATCTAAGAACGTTTGGAAGATTATGGCCAGTACCTCCGCAATTTCCACCCTTACTTCCCTCAGCAACCTAGGATGCATCCCATCTGGACTGGGTGACTTATCTACTTTAAGTACAGCTAGTCTTTCTAGTACTCTTCTTTATCAACTTTTAGCCCATCCAGTATCTCAACCATATCTTCCTTTACTAAGACTCTGGCAGCATCTTCTTCCTTGGTGAAGACAGAAGCAAAGTACTCATTTAGTACCTCGCCCATGCCCTCTGCCTCCATGAGTTGATCTCTTTTATGGTTCCTAATCGGCCCTATATTTCCTCATAAGAATAGAATGCTCTACATGCTTGGTTTCTACCTGACAGAATTATGGGCTGCGAGAGATAAAATATTAAGATCAAAATGTTAGGATGAATTATTTTGTTTGCTACTGGTGCAGTCTGGCTGGAGAACCCAATGAGCCTCCTTGCTACAATTGGCTCTCCACTCAACGCATTCATTTATGAGCAAAATGGGTTCAACCTGGCAAGTGATCATAATACTTTACATTCCTTCAATTTAAAAGGACCTTTTCTTACCTGAAATGACTACATCTAAAAGCTGACAAGTTGCAAAGTGCTACTCATCCTTACAGTCTATAGATGAGCAATTTTTTTGACTTTGTGTTACAGTTCTTTTAGGTAAGAAAGAGCTTGCAAACCTTTTAAATAATGAGATAAAAGCATTATAAGACATACTTAATAGAGCCTTTTTTTTCCCAATTTTCCCCACCCTCTCCTTTCCTGACTCATACTAATCTACGGATCACAACAACAGCTCTCTCATATCTTGTCCAACAACCTGTTCTTCAAATGTGAGCTGGACAATGGGTATCTTAAAACCACTTTCAGTGGGTGCATCACAGTCAAGCCTGATGCTTTCCTCATCTGATTTATACACCGTGTGTGCTTACCATTGGGAGCTGGAACCCTTGCTACTTTTTCTCTTCCTAGTCTGATGACGCAGAGGTCAGTTGCAATATCCTCTTCCCCCAACCATTAAATCGAGGTGAGATCAGTCAACTGAGCACAATCCAGGGATCAAACCAGGGACCTCCCTGGTCAATCAAGGCTCCTTCAAGGGAGTCGTCTTTTCTTGGCATTTAAGCCACTTGCTCCTGGATGTGAAATATTGCCCACTTTTCAAACAAATGTTTTCATTTTGCCTCCCTTTCAGCATCCTAATAATAATACATATTCATTTTGCAAAGCTTTGAAAGAAAGATCATTTTTTATAGCCCCGTATCACATTTCTGAGAAACATCTCAAAGAGCTTCACAAAAATTTACTGACTTTGAAGTGTAGTCACAGTTGTTTGTAGACAAACACAGCAGTCATTTTGCATACAACAAACTCCCATAAAACTGCAATGAAATGAATGACCCATTGATCTTTTTTTGCTGATGTCAGTTAGGGGAGAATTGCTGGCTGGGACAACCTCCTGCTCTTCTGCAAAGAGGAGCCATTTGATCTTTACTAGTCACCTGAACTAATAGAACAAGCAGACAGAAGCTCACTTTAACATCTCATGCAAAATAGACAATGCAGCTATGCCTTCGTGTTGCACTGAAGTGTCAGCCTAGATACTGTGCTCAAGTCTAGGAGTGGTGTTTGAACCCACAACCTTCTGACTCAACAGGGGAAGAGTGTTACCAACTCATTCCAATTTCAACTGGCTGGTCCTCGTCTAGGGTGGTGATTTTATCCAACTCATCGCCAAAGCACGCTACAACCAGACTGAAAAAGGAAAGATTAAGTGCGGGGTGGGGGATGGAAGGGGATGCAACAGTATTGTTTTACATCTCCAAACCTGCAGGTTAAAAAAGAATCTGATAGATTTTCCATGCAGATGAATGTGCTGAGGGAGGTGGGGTGCAAAGCAGGTAATATAATCAGCATCAGTTAAATCACTTAATTCTTTAAAAAAAAACTCAATATTTGAAATCCCCAGTTATCAACAATATTTAATTAACTGTCATCTTCTACAATTTGTTAGAAAATAATTTAAACAGAATATAACAATGTCCTTAAATTAAAAGTGAACATGCAATCATTCTGTTTATTATTTTGATTAGTTGTTTCCTATTAAATTGGAATTAAGATTATGAATTGATATTTAGTTGGAGACTATTTATATATAAACCAACTGGGAATTTCAGCCATTGACTAGAATGCAGAAGTTCTTTTTGAAGCTCACTTTCAGTATTTAGCAGGATTCCCTTTAGGAACAAGTATCTCATTCTGGTCCCCAGCATTTACCCATAGTCTAAACCCCACATCCAATCCATCACCAAGACTGCATACTTCCATCTCCGCAATATTGCTCGCCTCCAACCCTACCTCATCCTCGCACCATTGAAACCCTTATACATGCCTTTGTCACTCAAGACTCAATTACTCCAAGACACTCCTTGCTGTCCTTCCATCCTCCACCCTCTATAAACTCCTATTTGTCCAAAATGTCGCCGCATATACGTCCCACACAAATTGCCATTCACCCGTCATCCCCCTTCTCAATGAACTATATTGGTTTGCACCTCAAGGTATTAAATCTAAAATCCTCATCCTCACCTTAAAATCCCTCCATGGCCTTGCCCTACCCTATTTTTGCAATATCCAGCCTCACCTCCCCTCTGTTCCTCTGGCTTAGGCCTTCTGTTCACCCCCACCTCACCCTACCATTCTTGGCAGAGCCTTCAGGTGCCTGACTTCTACTCTCTAGAACTCTCTCCCTTTAGCCTTTCTATTTCTCTTCCCACCTTTATAAACCTTCTCAAAACTCATCTCTTTCACAAGATTTCAATCACCTCTCCTAATCTTTTCCTTCGTGTCTCAGAGTCCATTTTCCTTGTGCCTAGTTGTAAATCACCTTGGGACATTTCTTCATGATGCGATATAAATGCAAGCTGGTGTTCTTTGACCCTGTATTGCTAAAGATTGTTTCATGTTTCCATGAAGGGAGTTTTGCCAGTCCTAAGTATAGCACTGATCTCCTGTTTTTCTTTTTAAAACCCTAAACTCTGTTCCCCTGATGGCTGTGCGGTAAGTAGACTGGTGCAAAACTGAGGCTGACTAGACCAGAAGGACCGCACATTCAATGCTTAGTTAGTTGATCTCAGGAGACTGCTTATGGACACTGCTCTTTGATTTGAAACCAGGAATAATGAGAGAAAGCCTGAACTGTGTCTCCTATTGATCTAACTGCACTGTAACATCAGTCAACACAACACCTGTTTTAAACTGATCATTATTGTAAAGATGAAGAGGAAAGGAGCATCCTATATCCTCCAGTAAAAATTTATTTAACCCCTTTCTAGGCTGTACATAACAATGTTATAGTCAAATTACTTTATGATCATTGCTCCTCTGAATTTCTTTCTCTTATTCCTTCTGACCTCCAAATATGTACTTTCTCCTCCCTGCTTTCTCACAGTGCAGTGAGTCTTGATTTCAGCACTGTCTGTTCCTCTAACGCATTCTTTCCCAGGACATCAAAACTATGAAATTCACCATCAGCTTCAATCTTTCCTTCCTCCTACAATCTACAGACTTTTAAAATCCAAGCTTGGGACCACTTAATGACGGCTTCTTGATTTATCTTCCCACCAACTCTTTTTCAATGCTAGTGCTGTCCTCCACTGTAAGTCTTGGCCTTTTACTGGGTTTTTAATTAAACATGTAAAGCACAAGCCAGCATTTGCAACCAATCCCTAACCGGCCTCTCTCAACAAATCAACTTACATACATTCATTGCTGGGGACTAGCACTAAACTAGCAATGCTAGTAGAAAAGGTACTAGACCTTTTTCTGGAAAAGGTACTAAATTGATGTAAAACTGGCTGCCGCCTGGTTATCACCTGTTTTACACTATTGTACAAATTCAAGATCTACCTCACTGTCTAGGCTCACACATGAAGCATGGACACTTAGGGAGGTAACCAATAATTTAATAGAAGTACAATTAATTAGTATCACTATAATATTTACAACCAAATGATCAATTAGCCAAATTTGCATTCAAATGTAATATTGCACAATGATATTTTCATTACAATTTATGTCAACAGTAATTAAGTTGAAATTCTTCAGCTTTAGACGATAACATTTATAATGTAATAATAAATTGTGAGAAAGCAAACAACTCTAATACAATTAAAAAGCCAACTTAATTTCCCTTCATCAAATATTTGCTTGGCTACTAAAAGTGTGTAGATTGTAGAAGAAAGGGCACGTTGAGGTAGATAAGCAATTTCATTGTTTTGAAGTCCTGGAAAAGAATGAGTTAGAGAAAGAGACAGAGTCAACCTCAGCTCAGTAATAGCACTCCTGTGTCTAAGTCCAGAGATCTGAGTACAGAATCTAGCTCAGTGCACTATTCCGGGAGTGCTGCACTGTTGGAGGTGCCATCTTTCGGATGAGACATTAAACCGAAACCTCTGCGCTATTCAAAGAAGAGCAGGAGAGTTCTCCTGGTGTCCTGGCCAACATTTATCCCTCAATCAATATCAGTTTAGAAAAGATGATTATTTAGTCATTTACCTCACTGCTGTTTGTGAGACCTTTTTGTGTGCGAAATGGCTGCTGCGTTTCTCTATACTACAACAGTGACTGCATTTCAAAGTACTTTGTTGGCTATGAAGTGCTTTGGGACATCCTGAGGTCAAAAAAAAGGGATATATATAAACGCAAGTTTGTTCTTTCCTCTTATTATTTTGTCTCTATAAAATATAATTTTGATTTAGGAATCAAACTTGCTGCCTAGTATCTCACTGGAAGAAGACCTGACTACAATATCAGTAAATTGATGTAAAACTGGTACCTTTTCTGGTCCATGCTTCATGTGTGAGCCTAGACAGTGGGGTAGATCTTGAATTTGTACAATAGTGTAAAACAGGTGATAACCAGTCGGCAGCCAGTTTTACATCTCTCCCGATTGTCTTCAATGCAATTAAAAACTGGGAGAGATGTAAAACGGGCTGCCGACTTGCTAGTGCCCATTTAACACTATCACACAAAGTCAAGATCGACCCCAGTGAGTGTTAGCAGGCTATTCAACCATGGAGAACATTGATGTTGAGCCTGACCCTGTCCTAATCTCATGTCCACACAGGGGTCAGGAGTGGGAACCATCACTGATTTTTCATCCTAGCCCAGAGATGCTGAGGCCAGTTGTAGTACTCTAGTTATTAACTCAGCATTGACTGGGAATCCAACCTGGGGTTTGGGTAAATTAGAAATTAGGGCACCGCCACCGTTTCTTTCCCAATATGGCGGGTGGCGTACTTCCAGCCAGAAATGCCCGAGTGCTTCCGGCCCGCTATATTGGGGGCCTAGTAGGTCAGTTAGCGTCCAAACAATGAGCACTGTACGGCCAAATTTATAGGCCTATGTATAATATATGCACCATGGTAACTCTGTGGCACGCTTGACATGTGACATAGTAGAAGTTACACTAGTAGTCACTCTGATGAAAGACTTGCTCTTTGTAAAATACATCTGGAAAAGTATCACTAGAAGGAGAAGTGCCTAAAGTTCCTGCATAACAATGATATGGTGATAGCCGCAAATACTGGTGACCACACAGGGTGCCAAACACTTGCTAATAATACATTATATTGGTAGGAACTTTCAAGCAACATAACCACACAAATCAAGATGGCTCACTTACTAGAATGTTTAAGAGTAGCTATTGGATAAAAGGAGGCATTTTGGTCAACACAGGATATCCATTAAGAATACTCTTTTTACTGGCTATGCCACCCTATATTTTATACCATGACAGCAGGACAAGGGTCAAAGGTTCAAACTGGTGAAAGGAAAACTTAGGACTGATGTCAGGAAATTTGTCATCTAATGAGTAATCAACATTTAAAACGGTCTTCAGGGAAGGGTGGTGAACCATTTAAGAAGCAGTTGGATGCTATGATGGGGTGAATGGGAGATTAGATTTCTGTCCAGTTGAGTTAAAATGGACTGATTGGCCATCCTCATTTAGCGTTTTGTGAATGCAATGGATTAAACAGTTTCCTTTAGTGCACGACACACCCCAGTACATCAAAGCACTAATGGACATCTTTTATTCGACGGCAAAAAGCACCATTTCTCACTGCTGAAAAAATATTTCAGACACAGTATTAATCTGTTTGCAGCATGTTCTGCGTGGAAGCATCAGAATTTCACTGGGATGCTGTTGAGAAAATACACCATTTGGGTATTATTTGGGCCATCCAGGATTGAGGAGGGGAAAAGAATAAAAGGGTGACTTGGGCATCTGATTATTGGGATTGGCTGTAAAGAAGTAAAAAATCTTTTTTGTAAGTACTTCTGTGACTATGCAACACAATACTCATCCGAAGCTTTTTGCATTTTAGTAATATACCTGCCATTCAGACAACCTCCTCCTCTCCTATTCCCCTCCTTAGTGATATTCTGAAATTAAACATGCTTGTACGAAGGGGAGCCACATAGAACTGAAATCTGTCACGGCAAAATGTGTTTGTATTATGAAATGTTAACCAATTTAAAACTGAGCACTCATTATGTGATGAATCATGTCAAACTGCAATCAGAAATCCAAATTCAGAAAAAAGAAAAATAAGAGTTTAGAATTAAGATCTGGACATGATAGATTCAGAACCATAAAGCAATTGGAGACATTAGTTCTGGTTATTATACTAATGGATGGCTGAGTGCAAAATTAAATCCATCTTTGAATCTGTCCAAACTATCAGTTCTGTCAAGACACAGCATTGTATAAGCAAAGACTGGTTCTTTTTTATGTAATGGACACAAACCTTTGTTTTCTCTCCTTTTTCCCTGGTCTCCCTGCAACAGCCCTGCCTAAAAGAGCAGAACTGCACTACTGCTGCTCTGAACTGTTTTTGTTCCATGACAGTTTCAGTCAGTCATTCATTGCCACATCTGGTTGGGCAATGTTAAACACTACCATGTCTCTTACTCCTCAGCCAAGTCCTCCTCCTAGTCCATTAGTGGACAAGGCCAACCCAAAGCTTCAGTTCGTCATGCTGAATCACTTCTTCAAACCCCTTCCTCCTGCCCCTCCACCCTCACCTCGGATATCAAATGCAAAAAAGCTCATGGATTTCTTTATCTCCTGAGATTAAGACCATTCTTGCAATTGCCTCTACTGCTACCTTCCCACCTCACCCCATGCTCCCGACCACGTAATTGTGGTCTCCAGTCCCCAACCCATTTTGCCTCTGATCGCCCATCACTCAGCAATTTGTCTTCCGTCTCCCCACCCGCCCCATATCTCTAACTGCCTTTTTCTCTCAAAAAGGTCCTCAAACACATTGTCATCCCCAGCTCCTACTCATGTCAGCCAGAATTCTCTGCTCAAATCCCTAAGTCCAAATTCTGCCCTGCTCATTGCACCAAAACAACTGGCAAAAGTCACAAATGTCATCCTCTGTGATTGTGACCATGATGCATAATTGCTTCTTGTCCTCCTGAACCTCTCCACAGTGATTGATATAGTTCTATGTTTAGGCAAGTCTCAACCCAGTTCCTAGTGGGTATGGATCCACAGCATAAGATTCCCCCTAAATTGGCCACCTTACTTAGAGTACTGTACCTGATCTGGGATTCTATTATGCTGACACTGGGTCTTTTCCGAGCACTAACATGCCTCACCTTGATGAGCACAAAAAAGTCGTCAATTTAATTTTTTTTGTGTGTGAATGCTCTTCAAAGCTCGCTTTTATCAAAGGTGCCAAACTATCTCTTGTGACCATGTGGAGCCAAGCTCTCTAAGTGCTTTAATGTGCAGCAAACCATTATTATACACATGGAACTGCATCAAAAAAAAAATGAAGAAAAGTTAGTTTTGTGCCTGGTCTTGTCATCAGAGAGAAGCTTAACTCTCTTCAAAAAGAAAAGAATATTTTAATAATTTACGAGCATAATCCTCACACAATGTTCTGATCTGTATGTGTACAAATCCATACCATAATATTGTGATGTTTCCTTCCCCCCAGGAAATGAGCTGTAGAAACACTGCTCTAACAGTCCACTTTAAACCAGTGGCGTTAACTAACTTGCCTTTCAATGTCACAATGCCTTATTAGGTGGTCGTATGGTTGAGGTCAGGAACTCACAATGAATCATGGAGACATGGAGTTTCCTGATCTGGCACTACATATCAGAACTCCAACACGCTGCACCACCTCTGGGTCTTGGACACAGGACCCATCTTGTTCTCACCAAAGATCCAGATGCACACACTTTCCAGCGGGGCGAGGGGGTTCCGCAACAACAACAACAACTTGCATTTACATAGCGTCCTTAATGTAGTAAAACATCACAAGACGCTTTTTACAGGACCGTAATCAGACAAAAACCGACACCGAGCCAAAGAAGGAGACATTAGCACAGGTGACTAAAAGCTTGGTCTAAGAGTTAGGTTTTTAAGACGCTGCTTAAAAGCTAAGACGGAGGTGGATAGCGATATCAGGAATTGGAACCTTGCCTGATTTTCCTTCTAACTCAAGGGCACTGAGGCGGTGTAGCATCCTGAGTCTAATTGTAGTGCTCCCACTGTCACACCAGCTGAGATCAGCTAACTCAGCAAAGGGTCAAATCTATGATCTTCTGTCTGGTTCAGTACCACACCAAGGAATGCATTTCAAAAGCAAAAATACTGCGGATGCTGGAAATCTGAAATAAAAACATTTTACCCACTTAACGCATTTACCCACTTAAAAGGTTTATCACAGGAATTGTTTTATTGAAATAGCATTTTTTTTTAAAAAAGAAGTAGAGGGTATATAATTTGGCCAGTTGGCAGGCAGGTTTATTTTGAAATCCAACCAAAGCAGATGCTGCTGAAACTGATCCAGTTTTCAGCATTCTGCAGTTGTAATGGCTCGTGTAAAATGGTTTGTAAAATGAAGCTATCGGTCTTCAGCCAAAACTCAGCAAGCCTAACCAACTCAAGCTGGTGTGGCAGATAACTGCTTTTTTTTAAAAAAAAGAGAAACCCTTTTAACACAGGGCATTATTAAAAGAGAATGAACAGCAAGTAACAAAAATACCAATTTCTGTCCAAGTTCTAAAGCGTTAACCTGTCTTTTCTCTTTACAGGTGATATTTCCAGCACTTTAAAAAAAAAAGACAACCTTGTTTTGTTCTGGAATTGGATAGAATAAAATGTGATCTGTTTTATAGAGCTGCTTGAGATCGAAATTCGCAACCAGCAGCATATCTCTCAACCTGCAACGTGCTGAAAAAGTGGAATTTGGGTCAGCACTTGGCACAGGAGTGCGTATTTTTGGAGCATCAGCAAATCAAGTGAATTTGTCAGTCTTGCACAATGCTGCTCGTCTCACCAGTGTAGTTTAACCCTGATTAAAACAGCACAGTTGAGAAGTTTGCTTGTGAATTATTCATCCCACTAGGGCCAGTCCCATTCACAAGAATGCAGGCTTAATGTATCCATTAAATAAAGTATCAAAACATCTTAATTCCCAATTGTGTGAGTACCACTGACAGAAGGTTTGAGTGCCACCAGTCAGCAGAAAGTAGGCTATATTTTTGAGTAACCTAGAATCATTTAGATCACCAGTATTTGCTGCTAAAATTCATACACAGTGAAGTCAGTACATGGGCAAGAAGACAAAATTGCAATACCACCAAAACACTGCCACATGTAGTTCACAAGGTTGGATGGAGGTTTGAAACAAATTGCCCTTTTAACAAAATATTTAGCCACGTGAAATGGGTTCGGCCAGTTTCAGTCCAGTTCTTAACGGTCATGTGCCCACAGCATAAAATTGACAGTACCGCTCAAAGAGCTGGTATGGGAAATGGAAAAATCTCACTCTGGTGCAATTAAAGGGTGTTCTTCTGAGATTGGAGTTGAGGCACATTTTTGGGCCAGATTAAAGGGACCTAGCAATGCTGTACCTGACCTGGGACTACTTGATGGTGATCATAAGTATCCATAATATTTAAAAAAATCTTTTGTTTTCCCAACTGACACTCACCTTGACAAGCACAAAGATTCATTACAAAGAATATACATAGGATAAGGTTAAAGCTGGAAACTCACCTCGTCAGTTTGCATTAGGGAGGGAAAACTCACAAAATGACAAATTTGTTAATCATTCAGGAATGAGGGTGTGCGCTGCACAAATGATTTAAATCAGAATCAATCAATCACTAAACCGCAGTCATCAGGACTGAAGATTGTGACAGATCATCATTAATCATAATCTTCATCATCTCCTCCTACCATCCAAACAATGATTTGGTAATCAGAAAATAGTTTCATGAGGGTGATAACCAATTTGATGCTTTAACAATCATGGGTGGAGGTCACCTTCCAGGTGTCAGTGAATTCTCAACCCATATTCCCACTAGGCATAAAATTCCAACTAGCAGGAAACAGTTCTTGGCTGATTTTTTTCTTTCTTAGTCTGAATTTTCTGTTCTGTTTATTTGGGTGGAATTTTTTCTTCAGTGTTTAAAAGTTCTTATGGGGTGTGTCCAATCAAGTGTAAACATAACACAATTTCTTGACATGATGCACAATCCCTCTGACACATTCAGAATGAAAATTCAATTAGACCAAGTTTAAAAACCAATGGAATTACCAGCTGGTTTCTGCCATTTTGGAAGTCTTTGCTTGGGATATAGTTCTGTCTGAGAAGCAGCAGCAGGTCCAAGCAGAGAAGAGCAAGTGATTCAGTAGATATGGTCCAGGTGAAAAGGCTGTAGGCTGGTTTCCAATTGATCGCCTTCAGGAAACTGACCCTTTAAATTTTAAATCCACCCAGGCCCTTAGCAATGCTGGGTGGCAGAGATGCAAAGGCAACCCTTGCAACCAGCGTTATGAGAGGGAAATAGGTCATATGATGTATTTCCCTCATCTGCAGGATGTTGTAATAAGCCACCCCCACTGCCACCAAAATTTCCCATAAGGGCTAATACAGGTAGGGTCTTGGTATAATCAGGATCCACTCCAAATTCCACAAAAGGCAGAGAAGATGGAAGTTGAAGGAAGAGAGACTGGTGACAAGGAGCCCTCCACAATGTGCTTGGTCCACATTGATTACTGTCTATACTGGAAGGCCTTCCAGACTATTTCAGAAACCCACTGGAAATGTTATAAGATTGTTTCTTTGAACCTGAAACCATTCGTTTTGAGGAGCCAGGGTTGTGAAATTTGGACCCTTTTTTGGCACGGACCTGTGCGCCTATGAAAATAGTAACTGCTGCAGCTAAGTGCTAGGCAGGGAGACATTTTATTCAAAAATAACTTTTTTTCACAATTGTTCAGAAGTCCATTTAATCTGATACTGGTAGGAATTATTACCACTAGCTGATGTTGGTACTGTCTCCCTCCCTTTTAAAACCATTGTCATCACTGGCTCATCAAAAAACCCACCTCTTTCCTTGCAGTCTACTGCCTCCTATCTCCAATCTCCCTTTTCTCTCCAAAGTCCTTGACTACGTTGTTGCCTCCCAAATCTCCAATTAGATCTGCCACAGCACCAAAACGACCCTAACCAAAGTCACAAATGACATTCTCTGTGACTGTGGTACATTATCGTATCTCAGCCTATCTTAGGTGGTCAACCACACCATCCTCCCCCACCGACTTTCCTCTATTGTCCAGCTCAGTGGGATTGCCCTCGCTTGGTTCCACTCTTATCTATCCACTCGTGGCCTGAGTATTTCTCCAATAGCTTCTCTTCACACCGTGGAATTTTACCTCAGGATTCCCCCAAGAATTGATCCTCGGCCCCCTCCTTTTCCTCGTCGACATGTTGTCCCTTGACATCATTCCGCAGACATGAGGTCAGCTTCCACACGTATGCTGATGGTAGTCAGCTTGACCCTTCCACCACTTCTCTCAACTTAGCACTAATTAAGTTAGAATGATCTCCATGGGGACAGAGGTAAATATTTATTGTGAAAAGGGTGGAGAGAGATTCCTAGCTATATACAGCATCTTGGCATTTCTTTCCTTTGACCCCTTGTAGACCATTCCAATTTCCTGTTTTGATGTGAGTAGATGAATGCAATTCAGTGGCAAGGGCGAGGAAATAGTTTTGATTTTGTTGGTTCCTTTAAGGAAAACATCCTTTGAAGTGGTCACTTTGATGTTTATTTCCACTTTTTATATATATATATATAAAAAAATCAAACTCTACAGTACTTTTTGGTATTTTTATGTTTCTTGCTTTTTCATGTGGAATGTTGTACCTTGAAGCAGTGACAGAAAAAATCTCATGAAAATACTTTGAAAGTCAACTCTGGGATTTGGAAAAAAGCTAACAAAAAGGATCAAAGTGGCCACATCAAAGGAAATATGCTTTAAAGGGACAAATCAGGTTCATTCATCTTAGTCAACTTTAATGCAACAATTTTAACCCTTTGGGTACTCTATGTTCTTTACAGCTTTCAAAACACACACATACTTCATCACATAGTATCTGCAAAATTGAGTTTCTGCAAGTTTAGTCCTGTGTAATATTATGACAGAAACCCCCCCTCCCCCCCCCAAAAAAAATACAGAACATTTCTTTATTCGTAGCTCCTTCAATGCAGACAGGAAGGCTGCAGGTTCAAACTGATTTAGTAATCTTAGCAGGGGGCAACAGTTTGATGTCCGATCACAGGGTCAGATTTAACTGTGAGGTCTCCCCACCTCAGTCAAATATCCTGCTACCACCCCCCACCACTAAGTCTGCACGTGGGAAATGGTCACTTGCCTGAGTTACTGGAGGTCTGAAAGCTCCTGCAGAATCGTATCTCAGTCGGAGTCAGTGTGCTCAGGAGGGGGGAAACTGGGGGAAAAAAAACTGAAAAGAAATTCGGAAAACTGTCAGAACTTTAAGAAAGAAACAAGCTTGTGAAGCCAAACCTCCAGACAATTCAGTTTCCTACAACCAGTTGCAGTATTGTTCTCAGCAATGCTTTCAATACCCTTATGTATGGTAATGCTTGGCCGTCCCATTACCTACTTCAACCTATAGGCAAGCAATCCCATATATTGGGGCAGTTTAATAATTTAGTTTCCTAGTTTGATTCCTTTTGTTCTCAAACCTAGGCACACCACTGAGTACCTGTGCTGTCCCACAAAGGCCCTTTAGGTGCTTCCATTGGTATTCTGAACATCTTTGCACAGGCCAGATGGTTAGCAATATCATTCGTCGTTTTAATGTTGTTTATAAAGGCAAGCGAGTACATATGGCAGAAGGGACGAGGACAAAATTATTCCCTCTTCCTCAATTTCCTCCTCTCCTGAAGATGCTGACTCTCAATCAACTGATCAGGAGTGGGAATCCTGGTAGATTTTAATTCTCCTTAGCCCAAGGGCACTGAAGGCATTTGCAGTGCCCCCAACAGCTGAAATCAGCTAACTTAGCACAGATTGGGAACCAACCCTGGGACCTTATAGAATCATAGAATCATAGAAGTTACAACATGGAAACAGGCCCTTCGGCCCAACATGTCCATGTCGCCCAGTTTATACCACTAAGCTAGTCCCAATTGCCTGCACTTGGCCCATATCCCTCGATACCCATCTTCCCCATGTAACTGTCCAAATGCTTTTTAAAAGACAAAATTGTACCCGCCTCTACTACTGCCTCTGGCAGCTCGTTCCAGACACTCACCACCCTTTGAGTGAAAAAATTGCCCCTCTGGATCCTTTTGTATCTCTCCCCTCTCACCTTAAATCTGTGCCCCCTCGTTATAGACTCCCCTACCTTTGGGAAAAGATTTTGACTATCGACCTTATCTATGCCCCTCATTATTTTATAGACTTCTATAAGATCACCCCTTAACCTCCTACTCTCCAGGGAATAAAGTCCCAGTCTGTCTAACCTCTCCCTGTAAGTCAAACCATCAAGTCCCGGTAGCATCCTAGTAAATCTTTTCTGCACTCTTTCTAGTTTAATAATATCCTTTCTATAATAGGGTGACCAGAACTGTACACAGTACTCCAAGTGTGGCCTCACCAATGCCCTGTACAACTTCAACAAGACATCCCAACTCCTGCATTCAATGTTCTGACCAATGAAACCAAGCATGCTGAATGCCTTCTTCACCACCCTATCCACCTGTGACTCCACTTTCAAGGAGCTATGAATCTGTACTCCTAGATCTCTTTGTTCTATAACTCTCCCCAACGCCCTACCATTAACGGAGTAGGTCCTGGCCCGATTCGATCTACCAAAATGCATCACCTCACATTTATCTAAATTAAACTCCATCTGCCATTCATCGGCCCACTGGCCCAATTTATCAAGATCCCGTTGCAATCCTAGATAACCTTCTTCACTGTCCACAATGCCACCAATCTTGGTGTCATCTGCAAACTTACTAACCATGCCTCCTAAATTCTCATCCAAATCATTAATATAAATAACAAATAACAGCGGACCCAGCACCGATCCCTGAGGCACACCGCTGGACACAGGCATCCAGTTTGAAAAACAACCCTCGACAACCACCCTCTGTCTTCTGTCGTCAAGCCAATTTTGTATCCAATTGGCTACCTCACCTTGGATCCCATGAGATTTAACCTTATGTAACAACCTACCATGCGGTACCTTGTCAAATGCTTTGCTGAAGTCCATGTAGACCACGTCTACTGCACAGCCCTCATCTATCTTCTTGGTTACCCCTTCAAAAAACTCAATCAAATTCGTGAGACATGATTTTCCTCTCACAAAACCATGCTGACTGTTCCTAATTAGTCCCTGCCTCTCCAAATGCCTGTAGATTCTGTCCCTCAGAATACCCTCTAACAACTTACCCACTACAGATGTCAGGCTCACTGGTCTGTCGTTCCCAGGCTTTTCCCTGCCGCCCTTCTTAAACAAAGGCACAACATTTGCTACCCTCCAATCTTCAGGCACCTCACCTGTAGCGGTGGATGATTCAAATATCTCTGCTAGGGGACCCGCAATTTCCTCCCTAACCTCCCATAACGTCCTGGGATACATTTCATCAGGTCCCGGAGATTTATCTACCTCGATGCGCGTTAAGACTTCCAGCACCTCCCTCTCTGTAATATGTACACTCCTCAAGACATCACTATTTATTTCCCCAAGTTCCCTAACATCCATGCCTTTCTCAACCGTAAATACCGATGTGAAATATTCATTCAGGATCTCACCCATCTCTTGTGGTTCCGCACATAGATGACCTTGTTGATCCTTAAGAGGCCCTACTCTCTCCCTTGTTACCCTTTTGCCCTTTATGTATTTGTAGAAGCTCTTTGGATTCACCTTTGCCTGATCTGCCAAAGCAATCTCATATCCCCTTTTTGCCCTCCTGATTTCTCTCTTAACTCTACTCCGGCAATCTCTATACTCTTCAAGGGATCCACTTGATCCCAGCTGCCTATGCATGTCATATGCCTCCTTCTTATTTTTGACTAGTGCCTCAATCTCCCGAGTCATCCAAGGTTCCCTACTTCTACCAGCCTTGCCCTTCACTTTATAAGGAATGTGCTTACACTGAACCCTGGTTAACACACTTTTGAAAGCCTCCCACTTACCAGACGTCCCTTATGGCCCAAGTGAGACAATGATGTTTAATGATTAACTGCATCATGTTGAGCTATTCCCGGTCAGTTTTGCAATGAATAAAAATAAAAAGAACATCGAAGCATTACAATGCCAGTGTGCAAATGGACGATATTCAGCGAGACTAATCATCAGCCAGTGAATGCAGAATAATTAGTTATCTATGCCACAAGTAAAAGATACTGTAATCACCAGGTTTTTCTTCAGCACACTGCAGTGCAATCAATACAGGCAACAATTAAGGATAAACATATGTCACCTTCTCAAATGTGTATCACAGTATTGTTCACTGTGACGAATTGTCTTGTAAAGGAATGAAAATGAATTCATTAATGTAAGAAACAGCGATGTTTCATGCTCTTTCAAAGCCAAAATCCTCTCTGTTGCATGTCTGGAGTTAGCCGTGAGCAACACCTTTAAGCAGGAATATCAAATTGCAGCCTGTGGGCTATGTCCAGACCTAAACCTTGGTTCTAGCTCTTGTAGTAACGCAGTCCTAAATGTGCTAAAAAAAGGGATGTTTTTAATACTGTTGCTTCTTTGGTGCATAACCAAAATTCGTTACCATCAGCAACCTGACATACAAATTACAGAGAACATAAATTTAAACTTTATATACAGGCCATAAGGCTCATGAAGACCCAAAAGATTGCACACCCTTGCCTTGAAGCTTTTATTTCTGGCAATCATTAAACAGCTCTTGGACGATCATCAACTCTCAATGCCATTTCCTATTCAACTTAATTTTCAGGACTAAAAGGAAAGCTCCAACGTGTGAGGCAGGTCACTATGGTAGTTACAAACCAATTTTAAAGAGACTTCCGAATGATAATAGGTACAGCAGGCTATGCAATCCAGGAAAGGGCCCAGGTTCAATCCGTGCCCTGTGCTACTTTAAAAAAATTATTTGTTCATGGGATGTGGGCGTCGCTGGCGAGGCCGGCATTTATTGCTCATCCCTAACTGCCCTGGAGAAGGTGGTGGTGAGCCGCCTTCTTGAACCGCTGCAGTCCGTGTGGTGAAGGTTCTCCCACAGTGCTGTTAGGAAGGGAGTTCCAGGATTTTGACCCAGCGACGATGAAGGAACGGCGATATATTTCCAAGTCGGGATGGTGTGTGACTTGGAAGGGAACGTGCAGGTGGTGTTGTTCCCACGTGCCTGCTGCTCTTGTCCTTCTAGGTAGTAGAGGTCGCGGGTTTGGGAGGTGCTGTTGAAGAAGCCTTGGCGAGTTGCTGCAGTGCATCCTGTGGATGGTACACACTGCAGCCACAGTGCGCCGGTGGTGAAGGGAATGAATGTTTAGGGTGGTGGATGGGGTGCCAATCAAGCGGGCTGCTTTGTCCTGGATGGTGTCGAGCTTCTTGAGTGCTGTTGGAGTTGCACTCATCCAGGCAAGTGGAGAGTATTCCATCTCACTCCTGACTTGTGCCTTGGAGATGGTGGAAAGGCTTTGGGAATTCAGGAGGTGAGTCACTCGCCGCAGAATACCCAGCCTCTGACCTGCTCTTGTAGCCACAGTATTTATATAGCTGGTCCAGTTAAGTCAATGGTGACCCGCTGGATATTGATGGTGGGGGATTCAGCGATGGTAATGCCGTTGAATGTCAAAGGGAGGTGTATAGAGCCAAATCTTTCAGGAACGAGATTAGAAAACATTTTGACACACAAAGGGCTGTAGAAGTTTGGAACTCTCTTCCGCAAACGGCAATTGATACTAGCTCAATTGCTAAATTTAAATCTGAGATAGATAGCTCTTTGGCAACCAAAGGTATTAAGGGATATGGGCCAAAGGCAGGTATATGGAGTTAGATCACAGATCAGCCATGATCTTATCAAATGGCAGAGCAGGCATAAGGGGCTGAATGGCCTACTCCTGTTCCTATGTTCCTACGGACTCTCTTGTTGGAAATGGTCATTGCCTGGCACGAATGTTACTTGCCACTTATCAGCCCAAGCCTGGATGTTGTCCAGGTCTTGCTGCATGTAGGCTCGGACTGCTTCATTATTTGAGGGGTTGCGAATGGGCTGTGCAATCATCAGCAAACATCCCCATTTCTGACCTTATGATGGAGGGACGGTCATTGATGAAGCAGCTGAAGATGGTTGGGCCAAGGACACTGCCCTGAGGAACTCCTGCAGCAATGTCCTGGGGCTGAGATGATTGGCCTCCAACAACCACTACCATCTTCCTTTGTGCTAGGTATGACTCCAGCCACTGGAGAGTTTTCCCCGATTCCTATTGACTTCAATTTTACTAGGGCTCCTTGGTGCCACACTCGGTCAAATGCTGCCTTGATGTCAAGGGCAGTCACTCTCACCTCACCTCTGGAATTCAGCTCTTTTGTCCATGTTTGGACCAAGACTGTAATGAGGTCTGGAGCCAAGTGGTCCTGGCAGAACCCAAACTGAGCATCGGTGAGCAGGTTATTGGTGA
Source organism: Heptranchias perlo (assembly GCF_035084215.1). Lineage (NCBI taxonomy): Eukaryota > Metazoa > Chordata > Chondrichthyes > Hexanchiformes > Hexanchidae > Heptranchias > Heptranchias perlo. The sequence goes on along the minus strand of NC_090357.1, from coordinate 9,890,458 downwards.
GTAAGTGCCGCTTGATAGCACTGTCGACGACACCTTCCATCACTTTGCTGATTGAGAGTAGACTGATGGGGGGGGGGGGGGGGGGGGGGAGGGGGGGGGGGGTAGTGGGTAGTTGGCCGGATTGGATTTGTCCTGCTTTTTGTGGACAGGACATACCTGGGCAATTTTCCATATTGTCAGGTAGATGCCAGTGTTGTAGCTGTACTGGTACAGCTTGGCTAGAGGCGCAGCGAGTTCTGGAGCACAAGTGTTCAGCACTACAGCCGGGATGTTGTTGGGGCCCATAGCCTTTGCTGTATCCAGTGCACTCAGCCGTTTCTTGATATCACGTGGAGTGAATCGAATTGGCTGAAGACTGGCTTCTGTGATGGTGGGGATATCGGGAGGAGGCTGAGATGGATCAGCAGCAGGTACACAGGAGAAAGAAAAAACAAAGAGAGAGAGAGGAAAATCAGACATGGTTCCCACTATCTAACATTGCCTGTTGGAAAATGCATCTATGGGCATTGGAGGAGGAGGGGATTATACTTGATGATTGAATAGCCTGTCGACAGTCACAGTCTAGGTTCACACATGAAGAATGGACACTTGAATAAGGTACCAGCTAATAACTATGGAACTGTACTAGTGTTTTGTCAGCACTTTGAGCTAAGGGGTGGCGGGGGGCTGGAAACACTCAGGGTCAAAACTGGATGGGGAAAAAACACAGCTGTGCTTCCACATCTAAACAGGCTACATATTCAAAACCAAAAATTATTGATAATCACTAAGTTGGTAGTTTTGCTTTGCATGTCTGAATTTGCTAGGTTCCAGTTTGCTTAAAAAGACTGAATGCTGAGTTTATAATTTGAGGAAGTGACTGGCAGTAGTTACTGAGCCTAACAATGTGTGGGAGCAGAATTAAAGTACACAGCTGAAATGACAAGGTACATGAAGCACTTTTATGATAACTCAGCTCCCTCACTATTGGGTTCAACAACTCCCAAGAATTCCCTTGGTACAACATGCTACTTTGAGCTGTTGTAAATCAGGTCTTCACGGACAGGAACTTGTGGTGATAGATCACTACAATCATCTATTTTTTTCCTGTTTGCAAAGTCAAGCATCATTCCTCCCCCAGATTTTTGGGAGGTACACCACACCACCAGCAAAGTTGTGGCTACATGCAGTCACTATTTTTCTTTGCGGACAAGGACAATTTGCTAATTTACACAATTTTAGCAAGTGCCAAATCAAAGCAACAATAAGCTAATGAAGTATACAGTATTTGTGCACATGCACTAGACCTACAAATGTCAATTTTTTTCATCAACTGGGTGTCTGACACACGAGGAAGCCCATCACCATGTTTAGCATTCACCAAATAAAGCTACTGAGAAATCTACAGCCACTTACAGAGCTGCCCAATATGGAGTTCACACCTTGCCCAAAGGGGCACATCCCACTCACCCAAGTCCACAGAGCTTAGATGCAGTTTGCAGAACCAAGGCTTAGCTCCCCCCCCCCTCCCCCTCAGGTGTGCAGAGCCACGGCTGGGTTTTAACCGGCTAAAACTGCACAGCTTACAAATTCAAGTTTACTGGTAAGCTTCCCACTGCTTGTCCAGCTAGGACTACCCCACCTATAAAGGGCTTTGGCATGCAGGGTTATCTCAAATTTCCAGTCATGCAATAATTACAAAAGAGAATCTTCAAATATTTTTAGTATGCCAAAAAAAAAGTTTCCAACCAAGCTGGCATCTTAGTAAGTAACTAAGAAAGCACACATGGCAATACATTATACAAATTTGTTCAGTCAAAATAAGCCTTTTACCCTGTGAGTGTTTGGAGGGGTGGGCAGTCTCCTTGTAATCCTGTTCTGTCAAGGCTGACATAAGGTGTTTGTGGGTTGGAGACAGTGAAAGGTATAAAGCAAATTTACTGGACTGCAAACTTTTTCTACGCAAAATACAAATTGAAGTACCATTAAATACCTGCTGGTGGCCCTGCTGAGTTAATAGAAGTCTATGCTAGTAGCACCACCAGCAGGTTATTTTTTTTAGTATTGCAGACATAATTCTGAATATAGGAGTGTACAGGAATGGCAAACAATATTGCAATCGTTCTTGCTGGTCCCAATAAGATTATAAGAAGCTAATTTCATTTCCCAATTTAACCTCATTTTCTACTCTTTTCTCCTAAAAGTGAAGGTACTGACTCTTGTTGTGGTACAGTCTGATGGAGGGGTGCCAGCAATCCCTCCAATACAGATCACCAAGATCAGCATAGACCAGGGATTGAACCTAGGTCCTCTTTACCTAAAATGAGACTGCAGAGCATCACCAATGCATCAGATAATTCGATTCACTCCTTGTGACATCAAAAGATGGCTAAGCGTACTGGAAACAGCAAAGGCTACAGGCCCCGACAATATCCTAGCTGTAATGCTGAAGACCCGTGTTCCAGAGCTAGACACGCCCTTAGCTAAGCTGTTCCAGTAAAGCTACAACACTGGCATTTACCCAATAATGTGGAAAATTGCCCAGGTATGTCCTGTCCTCATAAAAAGGACAAATCCAACCCAGCAATTACTGCCTCATCAGCTACTCCAAATCATCAGCAAACTGATGGAAGGAATCATCAATAGTGCTATCAAACGGCACTTACTCACCGATGCTCAGTTTGGGTTCTGCCAGAACCACCCAGCTCCAGGCCTCATTACACCCTTAGTCCAAACATGGACACAAAAATTGAATTCCAGAGGTGAGGTGAGTGACTGCATTTAACTGAATGTGGCACCAAATAGCCCTAGTAAAACTGAAATCAGTGGGGATCGGGGAAAAGCTCTCCAGAAGCTGGAGTTGTACCTAGCACAAAGGAACATGGTTGTGGTCATTGGCGGCCAATCTCAGCCCCAGGACATTTCTGCAAGAGTTCCTCAGGTGAGTGTCCTAGGCTCAACTATCTTCAGCTGTTTCATCAATGACCTCCCCTCTATCAAAGTCAGAAGTTGGGCTGTTCGCTGATGATTGCTCAGTATTTAGCTCCATTTGCAATTCCTCAGATAATGAAGCAATCTATGCCAGCATGCAGCAAGACCTGGACAAAATCCTGGCTTGAGTTGATAAGTGGCAAATAACACTCACGTCACACAAGTGTCAGGCAATAAGCAACTCCAACAAGAGACAGCCTAACCACCTCTCCATGACATTCAATGGCAGTAGAGACTGGAGCACAAAATCTAGGCCGACACTCCAGTGCAGTACTGAGGGAGTGCTGCACCGTCAGAGGTGCCAACTTTCGAATGAGACATTAAACCGAGGCCCTGTCTGCCCACGATGGTGGATGTAAAAAGTCCCACGGCACTATGCGGAGAGCAGGGGAGTGCTCCTTGGTGTCCTGCACAATATTTATCCCTCAACCAACGTCACTAAAACAGATTATCTGGTCGTCACATTGCTGTTTGCAGGACCTTGTTGTGTGCAAATTGGCTATCGCATTTCCTACATTATAACAGTGACTTCACTTCAAAAGTGCTTCATTGGCTGTCAATCACTTTGGGACGTCCCGAGGTCATGCAAAGCACTATAAAAATTCAAGATCTTTCTTCTACCATCACCAAATCTCTCCACCATCAACATCCTGGGGGAGTCACCATTGAGCAGAAATTAACTGGATCAGACTAGCCACATAAACACAGTGGCTATTAGAACAGGTCAGAGGCTGGGTATTCTGCTGTGAGTGGCTCACCTCCTGCCTCCCTAAAGCCTCTCTACAAGGCACATGTCAGGAGTTGATAGAATACTCTCCACTTGCCTGGATGGGTGAAGCTGCAACAACATTCAAGAAGCTGAACACACTCCAGGACAAAGCATGGCACTTGATTGGCATCCCATCCACTGTCTTAAACATCCACTCCCTCCACCATCAGCGTACCCTGGCTGCAGCGTGTATTATCTACAGGATGCATTGCCGCAACGAGCCAAGGCTTCTTTGGCAGCACCTCCACCACCTAGAAGGACTGGGGCAGTAGGTGCATGAGAACACGTTCACCTCCAAGTCACACACCATCTTGACTTGGAAATATATCCCCGTTCCTTCATAGTCGCTGGGTCAAAATCCTGGAAATCCCTTCCCAACATCATTGTGGGAGCAGCTTCAACACAGACTGCAGCGGTTCAAGGCTGTGGCTCCCCACAACCTTCTCAGGGGCAACTAGGGACGGGCAATAAATGCCAGCCTTACCTGTGATGTCCATATCCCATGAATGAATTTTTAAAAATTCACAAAGCTAAGTGGAAGAATAGGCTTGTAAGTATGAGATGTTCTTATCGGTTTGCAAAACAATTGTGATGTGACATTACTCATTAAAAATACACATCATTTTGTAACTTTTATTTACATTTGCAAATACTTTGATTTCTCAAGTTAATGTGACCTTGAAGTCAGACTACAGAGAAAAAAATATTTGCAGTGCTATACAACTATCCAAAAATGGAAAACCCAATGCATTTAATTTTTTAGCTCATGATGCAATTTATGTTACAAAAAACCAGAGAACAGGTGAAAAAACAGGTCCATCTCTACTCTTTGCATTAATATATACACACAGAAACATCATTAATTGAACTGAAACTGTACAAAACACCTGAGAAACCATAAAACAGAACTGTTTATCATCAAGTCTTAAAGGGGGAAGAAATCAAAAAATGATTTTTGTGAGAAGGAAACAAAAGCATCTAGTGAATTCTGAACTAATCTTTAATTTTGAAAGTATGAAATAAAATACAAATAATACATCAGAATCTCAATTCAACAGGCATCCTTCCAGTCAGGAACGAGCATTACCGTCCCCTTTTGCACACAGATTTTCCCCAGTCTCAGCCAGACATGGGGGAACTACTGGTCAGAAAACGCCTTTTGGGACAACCCAAGCTATTCCTGACATGCTCATCAAGACACTAGTGCTATTTATGTAGTCTGTGGGCTGAACCAACGTCTGTTGTTACGAGCATGGATAGTATAGATACAAAAAGGTGTAGTTCTGGAGTCAGGAGAAAAGGAAGGAAATCTATGGTTAAATGAAGCTTCATAAAAGGATTCCAGACATTATTACACCAATGTGGCATCAAATCTCAGCATAATTCAGAAGTATCATTGTTGCAGCATCAACTGCTACCTTTATAATGATTAAACAGAAATCATGGAATACTCCCCCATGACTCAATAGGCAATGGTGCAGTTCTGAATCCAACAAACCAATTTGGTCTCTGCTGAGTTTGTTGATCTGAGCATAGGAATAGGAGTGGGCCATTCAGCCCCTCGAGCCTGTTCCGCAATTCATTTAGATCATGGCTGATCTGCGCCTCAATTCCATTACCCACCTTTGTTCCATATCCCTTGATGCTCTTACCTAAAAAAATCCATTGATCTCAGTCTTGAAAATTTCAATTGATCCAGCATCCAGTCTTTTGGCCGGTGGGGGGGTGATCTCCAAATTTCCACTACCCTTTGCATGAAAAAATGATTCCTGATTTCACTCCTAAATGGCCTGGCTCTAATTTTATTATGCCCTTTGTTCTGAATTGCCCCAGCAGAGGAAATAGTTCTATATCTACCCTATTGGATCCTTTAATTATTTTAAATACATTGATTAGATCACTCCTCAACCTTCTAAACTCAAGATTATATGAGCCATGTTTGTGCAACCCTCTAAGCCCTCGTTCTGGTGAATCCGCGCTGTATCCCTTCCATGGCTAATGTATCTTTCCTGAGGTTTGGTGCCCAAAACTGAATGCAGTACTCCAGATGGGGTCTGACCAGGCTCTGGACAAGTGAAGTATAACTTCCTCACTTTTTTTTTCCCAATCCCCTTGAAATAAAGGCCAACATTCCATGAGCCTTTTAAATTACTTTTTGTACCTGCACTAGCTTTTAGTGATGTGTACATGGACACCTAAATCCCTCTGCTCCTCGTCTCTCACCATTAAGAAAATATTCAGATGTCTTTCTCAGATCCAAAGTGCACGATGTCACACTTCCCCACATAAAACTCCATCTGCCATAGTTTTGCCCACTTAGGCCGTCAATGTCCCTTCGTAATTTCCTGCTCCCATCCACACAACTTACTGTGCCTCCTAACTTAAGTGTCATCTGCAAACTTGGACAACTTTCTATTCCTTCATTCAACTCAATATATCTGGTGCAGAGCTGAGGCCCCAGTACAGAGCCACTTGTCACATCCCCCCCCAAATCAGAACTAACCTCCTCCCAACCAATTATCAACCCACATCACAAGGTTACCTCCAATTTTATCATTTTTGCTAATTACCTCGTGTGGAACCTTAAAGGACACTAGTTGGGATGCTACAACTGGCTTAAGTACTCTAGCTTAGGGAAGAGAACATGGAAATCACCACCTACTTATCTGTCCTATAGATATGGGCATCAGACGAGAACAGAATCAGTGATAAAGAGAAAATAATGCAGATGCTGGAAGTTTGAAATAATAGAAAATTAATATACATAGCAGGCCAGTCAGCATCTGAAAGGGAAAGATACGAAAATGTTTCAGCTGGATTCAGTCTTTCAGATGCTGATTGTCCTGTAGTGAATCTGCAGCATTTTCTGTTTTAAGTTTGAGAACAGTTGGCTGCGATTGCCTCCCACATTTACCATCCACTTCTTAGGGGAAGCCGATGCACTGGAGGACCACTGCTAATAATGGAACTCTACACCAGCATGACTCACCGCCTTGAGGAGAGGAGACGCAAGGGAAGAAAAGTTGAAATGGGAGAAAAAAAAAATCAATGATTACATCGCTAAATCAGTCATTTTGAGCACAGTAGCTTGGGGCTGTAATTTGTGTGATGTTATTGTGTCAAATGCATTCACAGAGAACTCAAGTGTGGCACGCAATTCAACCACCGAAAAAACTTAGGAAAAAAAGTAAAATCATGCAGGATTTATTCTGAATTCCTCACAGCACCTGACGTGAGGAATATAGCACATGATTTCATATGTGCGCCTTTTTCGACAGTAAACAGCATCACTACGTACGAAGTTTGCAATTCATGGATATTAGCAGTCAGTCAACAAAAACCTAATTTAAAATATTTATTAAGCAAAAAATCATGCTTTAACATTCTAAAGATTAAACACAAAATTGATTTTTTAAAAAACGTGTCACTTAGCAACATGGGAAAAGACAACACCAATAGATATTGGCAGGAATATTTGACACATAACTTGTACATTGCCGAGCAGCACCCTCTGTAGTTCTATTTATAGAACAAGGGCTTAAACACACCAAATTGTACATAAAGAAGTGAATATTTTTTTCTACAAAGTCTCAACTTTCTTATGTCGAAAACTTACCAGAACATAAGGTTTCAGGACACATGCCTTGACATTTCAGAGCAGAGAATATTTACTGGTTAATAGCACCAGCAAGTGGAGGGTATAATGCAAAGAACATTACTGCAAAAAAAATATAATACTGTTCCCATAGAGCCTGAGATCTGTACACAGAATATGGTGCAGAAACTAGCTGCTCCCTGCCAAAAAGGAATGTCACTGCTTTTAATTTAAAAGAACAGGTTCCCATTAAATGTCATAATCAAAACAAAGCCAATCCATCAGTCATTTGGAGTTTATGCTTCCCATCATAACCAAGCACAGTTTGGGATTGGGTTTTATTTAACCAAACCTGGACATTCATCATTCGATTTATTGGAAAATGAGTGTATCAGGAACGTTCACAGACTAACACCATAAAGTGCGACTCGCTTTAATTTATTCAATACACGTCTAACACAGAGGTCATTTCTTACAACCCACAATCACTCCACTCAGTAGCAACACCGCTGCAATGCTCACCACAATACATCAGTCCGCTAACACCTCCTGTCCAGCCTCACACAAAGAATGGCCCCTTGGGCAAAGTATCTGGAGAGCTGACAGTGCTGCTGGTACCATATGCAATCACGAGTCAGTGCCTTCAGAAAAGGAGGGGAGAAAAGGACTCGAGGGAAAAAAAATTAGCTTAAGTCCTCGAAAGCTTACTAGGTAAAGTTATACTAAGTAATAAAGACCAGAAAATCTTAAGTTCAGTTCTTAGTCTGTGCTTAGTTGGCTGATTGTAGCCAGGGTAGCAAATGGACTGCCACAACTGGCTTCAGAACTCGAGCCTGACGGATTCTTGCTCAGAATTGCAATTTGGAAAGTGCGTGTGTACATGCATGAAGTGAGCATCAGACTGGGCTCAACTGTGACTATGTACATGCTCATATAGCCTGCCAAAACTTACACATAAGAAATGACCACTTGGGCGGCGTACCCATTGAACTGTAGCCCCAAGGAAGGAAATTGAAGGAAAAATGCTCCAATATTAAGATCAAGTAAAATTCTAGTTTTTTTTAAAAAAAGAGTAGAACCAATATAAAACTGATCAAAGTGCCTTTATTAAACTAAAGATTTTTTAAAATAAATTGTCCACCTACTCTGCTTCCGCTACCTCTTCTTTGATCGGGTTTAGGTTTTTTTGCCTATGTGGAATCCTTGGATTTTGCAAAGAATAATTACCCTTTTGTAACAAAAACAGGATTAATTCAGTCAGGAAAAGTATAGTTAAAATCAAATTATTAGAGTTTCGAAGGATCAGGGCTACAATGCTAGGAAGAAGCATCTGGGGAAGTACACAACTACTACAATGCTCCCCAGTATGGAGCTACTGATTGTAGAATCTAATATCTTTGATTTGAAGAGCTGTAAGCACTGGTTTCAATCAAAAGCAAGCTCTTCCACTCAATCCTTCCATTCAACAGTAGTATCAAAATCTTTTATTAAAGTTTCACTGTTGTGAAAGTTTCCCCATTCAAGTTTCAGCAGCAAACACACTGCACTAGCAGTAAGATTACCTTGCCCCTTCATAATTTTACTTCATACTATTACTTCTAAAGCCAAACAAACCCAATTCTGCAGCACTGGGGAAATACCAATTTATAGAGCTCAAGTCAGACAGATTTCCTGAGCCAGAATGAAAAGTCACTTTGGTTGTTATGCCCTCCACTTTTTGCGACTGGCAACTCAAGTCCCTAGGACACACAATGACAGTAACAGAAACACAAAGTGTAGTTTTAAATTTTAAGCATCTTTCTGATTTGCCTGTTTGTAATGACTGAAGAGCTCTGAAAAATAAGATCAGACACAGGGTTTGTGTTTTATATATATTATAGATAATTCCTAGGTCAATGAGTGTTTTTATAACTATGGAGTGGTACAAAGAAGCCATTTGCAAAACCAAGAGGAGGCAATCAGATTTAAAACAAGCTGTGGAGTGGTTTTGCTTTGTACAGGCTTAGCCCCTAAGGCTCTTAATCTCACACCTTCTTATCAATTACTGCAAAAATCACTGAATTACGTAGTGTGCAATATTTAGATAAAGTGGGCATCAACTTGAGAGCCAAGTAAAAGAGCTTTCTGGAGTAAAGCCTGCTCTGTACAACAGCCTTTTTGAAGCAAAACAGTAAATTCATACCTAAGCACCAAATCATTTTTAGACCAGGTCAGTAAAACCAAATGATGCACTTGGTCTGGCTCTATGGCTAGATTTACATGATTCAAATAGGTTGCTTAGGAACTTGAAGACAAAACTTTCAAGGTACAGATCTAATTCAAGTCATCTTCTCCACTGTCATCTGAAGTATCGTTGTGTGCAATTTTCCAGTTTTTTCTCTTTTTTCTACTATTTCTTATTTCTTTATCTCCATCTTCTTTGGGAACATTTCTGTGATGCTGCTTCTTTCTTTTCTTCCTCCTTTTTTCCAGGTGAGTCCTGGAATCACTTTCATCTTTGCTACTTGTGTCAGAATTGCTGCTGTGTGACGAATCACCCTCACAGGAGGTGGAGGATAGTTTCTTCTGCTTTTTTGCAGTTTTTTTGCGATGCTTCTTCTTTGCTTTTCTCCTTTTCCTGTGATCAGAGTCCTCCTCCGCCGAGCTTTCACTGTCACTTGAAGAATCGCTACTCCGCAGTCTTTTCTTCCTCATCTTTTTGCTGGATTTCTTTTTACGTTTCTTCTTATTTGATTTACTTGATCGCTTGCGTTTTCGTGAATTAGATTTCAAAGACTTCAGATGTATGGTTTTTGCCCCATTGACAGTGTGCCCATCACTGCTATCTTTTTGGTCACTGGAAATTAAAAATAAAGATGAGTTCTTACAGAAAGCTCTACTTTCAACTGTAACCAAATATTCATCAGAAACACATACTGGAAATAGGCTGCAGATGGTTACAGGGATTAAAAAAAAATTCTGCTAGCGAATCTCCCACTTCACAGCCAATATCAACGGAAGATTGTTTTAAAAGACTGAGGCTCCCATAGTGTGGGCACGACAGATTTGCAAAGTGCTGACTGAGCTGCAATTGAGGTTTTTTTTTTAAAAAACAAGCGGCAGAATCAACGTTCAGGAAATCAGCTGATCTTGACACTAAGTGAGCGGCCGGTCACTGTGCCACTGACAGACTGGGCCCACCGCAAAGCAAGCAGGATGGATCTGAGGGAGAGGGTGGATGGGAGCAAACTTGGCACAGGGGATGAAAGGAGCAAGTGGGAAGTGGAAGGTAGGCAGGTATAAGAACATAAGCAATAGGAGGAGTAGGCCATACAGTCCCTCGAGCCTGCTCCGCCATTCAATCAGATCATGGCTGATCTTCAACTCAACTCCACTTTCCTGCCTGATCCCCATGTCCCTTGATTCTCCTGGAGTACAAAAATCTATCTATCTCAGCCTTGAATATACTCAACGACTCAGCATCCACAGCCCTCTAGGGTAGAGAATGCCAAAGATTCACAACCCTCTAGAGGAAGCAAGTGATGGGGCACATCTAGTGGTGAGTGATGATTAGAATGAATTCTGGTAAACAAGCTTTTCGTGCGTTCCTTAGATTGCCTGGAGAGGCTGAAGATGAAGCTTGGTGGGGAGGAATCTTATGGCAGATTTCGGTTCTTGGTTTTGGAATCTCTTTGGTCCATGTCAACCATGTGGTCGATATCATCACTCAAGAATGGTGGAAGAACTCTAAAATCTTACATCTACTTTCGCTAACTTTACATACTTAGATGCAACTGTAAGTGAAATTACTTAATAGCTTATTTTCTCTCCTTCCACTCAGTGGCTATTGTTCATACGCAAGGCTAGAGAGTGAGCACTAATCAGCTATTCTACAGTGGCGGCCATCACAGCTGAATTCAATCCTGCCTTCACTCTGTGTCCACCTCCAGGATAAGCTTCTAGATAGGAATCAGAAGCAGGAATTCAAGCTGACGTTTCACCCTTCCCCATGCTGTATCTGGGAGTGCTCCGTGGTGATACTAGAGACCAGACATGGAAAGGTTGTCCATTCCCAAATACTAAAACCCCTTAGATTCAAAACAGAAGCATGTTATGAACATTCAATCTCTTCCTAATTTACATATCTTTTATTTTCATGTTAGGATTACAGTAAATCAATTTCTAACCATGCTGGGCCACTTTTAAACTTACCTGTCAGATTCAAACTCCTCTGGGTAAAGTTCTTTGTAGCCACTGTGACCCCATCTGAACAAACAAAACCATATGGGAGAGTATAGTTACAGCACAAATTCTTTAAAAGAAAAACTAAAGTACTCTCAATATTGTCTGTTGAAGAAAAAAGAAAACAGAACTAATGAAAAGATTTCCAAGAAGCAGTATGGCACACAGTTGCTCGATCCTGATTTGTCACACAAAGCTTTTGATCTTGCAAGACGATCAGGAGACAATTCCGAGTTGAGGTTAGAAAACTATCCAACAGAGAAGTCAATGGGCAATACAGCTGACTTCCAGGCATTACCTAGTGACCTGGTACAGGCCCAAGACCCTAATAGATTTCCTGCAGTGCTTTGAGAAGTGATTTTTTTTTTGAGGTAACACATTCTCCTCAAATTTTGACTAATAATGGGTCTTAACCAAATGCAAAAATTCCAAACCTTACTTAAAAAAAAAACACAATATCCACCCTCCCTCATGGCAGGCACCATTCTGTTGTTAGTAAAGCAGGAAACCTTCCAGACCTGCACCAATGCCACTTGACCAAATTGCTGAGTAATCACTAAAGGAGCTGGGGTGACTGATTTCCCTCCCTTTCTGCAAATGAAACACCTAGTCTCTCAGCACAACCCCTTAATGATCATTAACAAAACTTACAGGGGCAAACCCCTACCACTCTGACACATGCTGCCTGCCCCTTTAATAGTTTGATGACAACGCAACAGAATTAACACTACGTAATCTTAACTGAACAGCAAGAGTGAGATTCAACTTACTACAAAAGTGGAATGTCCCCAAGGAAAAACCTAAAATTTCACAAAGTACTTATTCAAAGTTCGCTGACAGCTGAGCAGATAAGTGCACCACTTAGTGCGGTACTGAGCAATAAAGACTAGGAAGGTCCTGGGTGTGTGGTGAGGAGAGACAATTGACCCCATCTTTCATCTCCCTCTTTTTCTGTCTTCCACAGTGCACCTTTGCCCATCCGAGGGGGCAGGTCAGTGAACAGTCCCAAGCCTCTGGTGATGCTGCTCTGTAATCAGCTGCTCAGAGTTGCATAAAGGTGGCCCTACATTGATTGACCTTCAGATTTTCCTTTCCTCCCCAAAAGGAATGATTTGGTTTTCTCTAACCACTCGCCCAGACAGCCCAAGATGGAGAATGCGCTGCTCACCACTTGGACACAGACAAATTACCTGGGGCTTGCCAAGTTGCCATGTCATCAGGCTGCCAATCTGATCTTATCAGTGGAGCTTCACAGTGTCTGTTTTGAACAGCATGACAAATCCACCATTCTACCTTTTGAAACCCTTGCCATATTAGTTCGCACTAAACCTTGTACAGGCAGAAACTATTAATTGTAATTGAATGCTTCGAGCACAGAAAAGTTAGAGTCTGAAATATCTACAGAACGTTCTGCAATGGTCGTTTGTGATGCTTCTAAGCTTTCTGCCAATGTATAAAATGAATACAGCGTCCTTCAAAAGGGAGCTGTCTTGTACAAATCAATTGTACACAAAAATAACTGATCAATCAGCTAAAACTGCCAGCAAAACAGTGCTTGATCTTGAAAATGTCTGAAAGAATTGATCGTCGATTGACAAGACAATCAGTGTCAAAGATTAATTGAGGCACTTGTCTTTTTTCAATTCTTCGATCTATAAAGGTTACTTAAAAACATATTTTCGCTATTAGCATCTCCAAAAAGGAGAAAAAAATGCAAATAAAAAAAGGATGGAAATCCTTAAATGGCAGAACTGATTACTTGTTTGAAAACAGGCCTATAATTTTTTTTAAAGTTATGTTTAAGAAAAAAAATTTCAACTCAAGGTGGCTCACAATCCAACTGAAATCCAAGCACAGAAATGGTGATCCAATTTTGGCCCTTGGCTTTCGCTGTTGCCTGTTCATTGCTTTTATACTTGCGACATGCTGAATTTAATTTTTTTTAAAAAGGTACAGTTCTATAATTTTCAAATAAATATTCCAGGCAAAAACAATTATAAGATATTTGCCCAGAATACAGTCTACTCTTAATTCATATCATCTAATAGTTCAAATTCATTTGTGCTGTTAAAAAAAGAGTAGACTGTATTTTGTTTTTTTTTAAAAAAAGGGATGTAGATGTTACAGCACGTGCTGGGACATGACACTAAAACAACTAGTTACTGCTCCACAACTTCACCTAAAGAACACAGCATTTCCTGTCAGTTAACAAAAGATTTCAAGGAGCACACCTGTTTGGATCATTTGCTTCAAATTCATACAGCTTCTTTGTCCAGTATCTGGTTTCACGTTCATCCTGTGGAGTGGTCATAGCCTTACGAGCAGCAGCATTTGCCTTTCTGTCTTCCTCCTCTTCATCATACCCATCGCACCGCATTCTATTGCTGGTACAGATTACGATCGTTTTTAGTAAGTGTATAATTCATTCGCCCCGTCCCGTTTGTTTTTGGTTCCCACTGCCACACATCATTTCCTGATTTAAACAGGTGGACAGGCAACTAGCTGCCATATCTTTGCCAGTACTACTCTGTAACCAGCCAGTCACACATCTTCATATGTGACCCATGAGTGTGTATTGGCAGGGCAATCGACTGTGTAGAGCATCACAGTTGAGTTCATGCCTGTTCTCACCAGATGTCCTCGCATGCATTTTTCAATTGGGTCACTAGATGGCAATCATGAGTGGAACTCTATCTCTTTCCTCATCCAGGGGTATTGAGCCCTATTGAGGCAACCCAATTCCATCCCAGGAGGGATCAGCTAATGCAGCAGAGATTGGGACCCTCTGGTCTGCCTTTCTTAGTACTGCATCAAGTGGTGCCTTAACTCATTAGGCCTTTTTTGTACAGAATCTTGTCCATAATTAAACTCCCCAGGCCTTCAGCAACAGAAGTCTTTCACCTCCATTCCCTTGGTTCACTTCAAATTTTGATTTCTGGATGTGAATAATGAGTCTCCAACCCCAATACAGTAATAATTATTAAATTAAATACATACTTTAAAAAAAATCAGTCAATGCTGCAATTAAAAATCACAAAAATATACAGTAAAATAGATTTTTGGGACTTGATCCATGATCGCAGGTGAGAGGCACCAAATTCTGCAAATGCTACAAGGAGGAAAAGAACATAATCCTATCCTAGACTCAAGTTTCTCAGAAGAGCAGTGTGAGGTACTCACCCCGGCAAACTCACTGAAGATTTTCTTCTCTGTTGGAAAAATTGCATTTCGTTTGTTTGCTTCTCTTTTTCTCTAATTTTCCACATTTCTGACTCTTCTTGAATCTGCAAAAAGTCAGTTGAAAAGTTTAAATACCTGGACTAGTGCCTGGCTCAATGAAACAGGTCAGTAGCTCAAACTGCTGAGTGCTAGGCTCGAGGACAGAAAGTCTTGGGTTTGAATCATATGTAGAATTACTCAACTTTACATCCTTCCAAGGTGGGATGAAATGAGTACTGCAGCCTTCAGATGCGGGGAGAAGGTAGACGGCTGCAGGAACTGAGCTGTGGTTGCAACACTTTGGCAATGTCTTCTGGTTGTTCAGCAATGAGAAAGAGATCACCATCACATCTAATAATGGAGACCAACCTCGTGTGTAAGCTTTCTCACTTAACGTAATCAGCTCCAAGACCGATGCAACTGAATTTGCCTCTTTCCTGGGAATCCTCTCTCCCTTCTTTCCACCCCTCCATGCCAAAAGTATTACTGTCCCCAGGCCAAAACACTGACTGTGGCTGAACTGCTCCAACATTCCCCAGCTGGAACTATGGACTACTCTAAGTATTCTCTATCAGTCATCCCAGGTAAGTGGTTGGCCTCTGGTTAGTGTCTTTCAATATTAACATAGCCACGATCAGGAACCCAGCAACGTGGGAACTGCAGGTGCAAAGACATAGCCCACTACTCCACGATGCACTACTAAAGTTCTCAAATTTTGAAATTAAACTGTCTAAATTTCTCATCGGTTATAATCTCACAGTCCAGAAATGTATTAACTAACTCCAATGAAAATAATTAAGTGTTAATGCTCATTTACTGCCCATTGTGAAATGCATTTTAAACCCAACCCATACAACCGTTGTTTCTATTTATGTAATTATGACAATATTCACATCACACACTATCAAATGGAGTCAAAAGGTCTTTAAAAGAAATGAATTAAAGCATTTGACATATTATACACTTGTGCCAACACAAACATCCATTTCAAAATTGATTCTAAGTATAAAGCACCTTTAATTATCTACTTTATGACACCTTGCAATAACTGAATATAAAACTACAAACTAGAATGAAGCAGTACAGGGTTACACGCCTGTACTCTGCACAATGCAGTGCAATGGAGCTCTTCATCTGGGAGGCATCTTTAGTGTAAGAGCTGAGTTACCCAGGAACATTCTTCACTGGAGGTTTGAGGCTACAAATATAATTGAAACAAATTTACCTTGTTGTGTGCATCTGTGTGGCGGATGACATTTCTCAGGAGAACTTTGCCCATGGGAATTCGGGCCATCGTGGGCGTTCTTCTAAATAAAGAAGCAAGCATAATCAATCTGGACTGTAGTCCTTGAATTAATCATTCAACTGAAGTGGCTCACCTGGTTAAGAACAGTATCTGAGCCACATAGGCCAGCAAGTCCCAAAATTAAATTCTTGATTTATGTTGAGTTAACTTCTCAACCTGAGTGGCACCAGAGGTACCATAATTGGCTTTCTGCAATCCTCTCCATCCTTCTTGATTTTTGAAATGTTTTTGATGCTCACAAGCTAAAGCACAAGGTTGGGGGGGGGGGAAAGGAAGAATTACCATGGTACTAGTTCTTGATCGTGACCCAGCAATCCCTGCTGGAATTGTATGCGGATTGAAAGCAAGATCAAGCTTGGCTGTGACATTTCAAATGGTCAAACATCTCGCTGGCACCTGCTGCCTAGGGTTGCATTCAAAAAATGGCTATCTGAGCAAATAACCAAGGGCCACTTGCAACCCGTGAAGCCATATCCTCAGAAAGCGTCAATGCCTTCAGGATGTGAGAAAATTGAAAGAAGAAGAAGAATGCCCCAAAACACACATGTGCCTCTGTGCCAACACTGAAAATTTCTGAAACATTCATCAGACTAATTTTAATAGAAAGAGAAGCATAAATTTTACACAGCCTCAGACATTTGTTTTAAAGGTTTATACAACTCACAAATGTATTTGCATATTTGATTTTTTATTAAATCCAGCTGAAGAGCTGCAAGTGCTAGTATTCATCTAGGCTTGTGCAGCTTACAGGAAACCTTTGAGCATTAACTTAAAAAAAAACATTCTTCCCCCTTCCAGGCACGAAGTCCCCGGCTAAAAATGGCAATCAAGCTGCTCCAAGGTCCCCAAAGTGCTGCGCTGCACCTATTTATTATTAGGAGCTGCGTGAGAAGGGTGTGGAGTGACTAGCCCTCTAATTTCCCTCCATATGGAGCATCTTGGCCTCCGTTCAGTGTGTCACATCATCACATTAATATGGAAATATTAACCATGTACAGGAATTTTACCACTCAAAGGCACACTATACAGCTCCAACCAAATTAATTCCTCACTCCCTAAGTTATTCGTTTATAATCTCCTTATTGAAGAAATGTATCAATTTCTAAATTGTAATGGTTGATATGACTGGAAAGGGAGGGGTTGCAGGAGGGCAAACATTAAATTTGTAGGCATTCAGCTTACTATTGACACTTGCGATTTCATACAACTATTTGTCCACACATTGCTCACTTGGCATCTGTCCCTATGTACTTGCTTTACATTTAAATGAGAGGAACTTAGCACCAAATTATAGATTAGGAACTAATCTATAGCAGTTATTAACTGTTTCCTATTGATGCCAGCTGCAACAAATATTGGTATTCAAAAAACTTACAGGAATTTCAGCACAGACATTAATGCAAGCTCTAAATGGGACTATTAGTCTGATTTCCCTACACCCTTTAATATTTTTCTTCAAGTATTTAATGAATTATCTCCTGAATATTGTCATTAACTTGGCTTCCAGTCACTTGCCACCTTTCTATAAATCTAAGGATTGTCAGATGCTGGGGTCAGTAAGTAACTGGGAAAGTTATAAAGAAAATGTTTTTTTAAAAAGGAACATTACAGCAATAAAACATTCTGTAGTTTACCATCACAGGAAGTGTTTTTTTCCCCCCACTACAGTAGATAATAACTGCACAATAAAACTACAGGAATAATGTCTCATCATCACTTTTAAATGCAAAAGTTGCTTGTCTTTTGCGTGCAAGAATAGTGGCTGGAGAGGCAGTAGTCAGAACAAGGAATGATTTAAAATGTACAGTAAAAACAATTCCTGATATGGAGTGCATTAGTAGGATTATGAGCAGGGCACTTTTCAGATAATAGCAGAGTATTTGTATTGGTATTAATATTTCCAAATATATGGAAAGCAGAATAGATATTTTATTGAACATTTCATTTGCAACTTCAGCAAAGACTACAATTCGTGGCTGTTCAATGAGTGCACACAGCCCCGAACTATACTTTACAAATGGTGTGCAATGAATGGAGAGTTTTCTTTCAATCTACAAAACAAGCAGCATTTCCCTATTCATTCAGTAAGGAGCAGAGTCTTTGATTTTTTTAGCAGCCTGGCGCACAGTACAGTTTGAACTAAAAAACAGAAAATGCTGGAAATACTCAGCAAGTCAGGCAGCGTCTGTGGAGAAAGAAACAGAGTTGACGTTTCAGGTCGATGACCCTTCGTCAGAACTCTTGGCCCAGGACAGTTTGACCGGCTGCGGCCTGGCGGCATTGCGGCCACTGACCAGACGGCGAGCTGCCCGTTTACCGAATGATGGGGGGGGGGGGGGGGAGGAATCTTTGCCTCATTTAAAAACGATAACGGGGCTGCTTTTACTCACCGGGTCTCCTCGTGTCTTCACGGGTGGGTTGACCTGCCGGGCCCTGCGAGCCCCGGGAGCCCGGATCCGGCGGCTCCCGTCACCTCCCGATCCGCCCTCACAATCTTCGCCT
Organism: Heptranchias perlo; assembly: GCF_035084215.1. Lineage (NCBI taxonomy): Eukaryota > Metazoa > Chordata > Chondrichthyes > Hexanchiformes > Hexanchidae > Heptranchias > Heptranchias perlo. The sequence continues at coordinate 9,871,876 of NC_090357.1, read as the reverse complement.
CCGTCGTGACCGGAACTCGGTGCCACCGCCACACCGCTCCGGGCCCGCCGACAAACACATCCCCGGATTCCTCCCGCTCAAAATTAAACCAAGCGACAGGTTTTCTCCTTTTTTTAAAAAAAAAAATCCGAATAAACCTCAACACCCGTTTCCCGGCCGGTGGGAAAGCGCCTTTTAAATTTTGTTTTGAGCGGTTTGCAGTTTGTTCCGCTGTATGAAGAGCACCCACAAAAAATAAACTTGATAAGCGTTACATTTTAAAATTGAAAAGTGCGCCTTTTTTTTTTAACACCAGAGCTTCTATTTTATAATAGGTTTAATTTTCATTCTGTCCCTCTTACACATTTGATAAAAATCGATGGATACCTCGGTTCTTCTTTTCACTGGGGGACCATATTTGACGAGACATTTTCCGGGTTGAAGGTCGCGCCCGTTAGTGTCTGGTTGCCGCGGTAACCGGGGCGCTTCAGTCCGAGCGGCGCCGTGAAGGTGAGAGGCGGGCGGGCGGGCGCTCGCTCGCGGTTTATTGCGTTTAATATCGGTCCGCCGAGCTGTGGAAACCACAGCTTTTCTAACTTTCCCGGTGGGGGTAAAAAAAAACCCTGCGGAATGTGGTGATTGAGGGCGAACTCAATCGATGCGAGAGGGTAGTTTTAATTGGTTAAAATCTTAGCCAATCAGGACAGCTTTGGACAATGGCGTGTTTTTTGATTGGGTTAAAAGGCGCGCTTATTCTGATTGGTTCTATTTCGACCAATCAAGTGTTGGAAGTTGCGAGCGGCTCTCCCGCGGCGTTGCTCAAGGTGGCTGATCCATTGATAAGGAGCGGAGTGTTGAGCTGGGTGATGAACTGCAGTCCCTCAACGGGCTGCAGTTTTGTGTAATGTGAACTGTCCTTTTAAGAACATAATGTGGCGATGCCGGTGATGGACAAATGTAAGCACTCTTACAACACCAGGTTATAGTCCAACAGTTTGGATCAGCATTACATTTTAAAATTGAAAAGTGTAAAATCAAAACTGTTGGACTACAACCTGGTGTTGTAAGATTGCTTACATTTAAGAACATAAGGAATAGGAGCAGGAGTCGGCCCCTTGAGCCTGCACCACCATTCAATAAGATCATGGCTGATCTTCAACCTCAACTTCACTTTTCTGCCCGATCCCCATATCCTTTGATTCCCTCAGTGTCCAAATATCCATCGTTCTGTCTTGAATATACTCAACGACCGAGCATTCAAAACCCCTCTGGGGTAGAGAATTCCAAAGAATAATAATAAAACCATATAAGTCTAATTACTATCTACACAGGGCACAGGAGAAACTTTTGTACCCAGAGAGTGGCTAGAATGTGGAACCCGCTACCACAAGGAGTAGTTGAGGCGAATAGTATAGATGCATTTAAGAGGAAGCTAGATGAGGGAGGGAGGAAGGAATAGAAAGGTATGCTGATAGGGCTAGATGAAGAGGGAAGGGAGGGGGCTCGGATGGAGCATAAATTTCGGTATAGACCTTTAGGGCCGAATAGCCTGTTTCTGAGCTGTAAATTCTATGTAATCCTTCGGTCTCATTCGCTGGAAACAAAATTTCCCCCAACTCACTTACAACTGCAATTACTAAATCCCACAATCTAGCCTTTGGTCTTCCGTTCACCACAATATTTCTGCAGCCATTTATCTACTCAATCATTCCCTCACACCCACCTTTGATGCCATTGTCCTCAGCAAAACCTTTACTCTCTCTCACCCCAATCTCCCTTGTATGACCCTATCTTTGCTCCCTCAAGTCCAAGGGGAGAAGACTGTCACACACTGGTTTAGCCATCCATCAATAGATCTTGCTGGACTACATCAAGCACTATCGGGCCTCACTCTCCTCTGCCAAAATCGCCCACTACTCCAGAATCATCCAGGAGAGCAATAAACAGTTCTACAACTGTTTCTTTCAACCCCTCTCTCCTGCCACACCCTTACCTCCAACAAGTGTGAGGATCTCATCCACTACTTTGCCCCATGTTTCGGAATTCCGTCCTTGAGACCCTCCACCTCCCTCTCGTCCTTAAAGACTTTTCTTAAAACCCATCTTTTTGACCAAAGTTTTGGTCACCCTTCCTAGTATCCCCTTCTTTGGCTCCATTTTTGTCTGATTACAGCTCTGTGAAGCACCATGGGACACTTTTCGACATTAAAGATGCTATATAAATGCAAGCAATTGTTGTTCTTTGCTGTAGCTCCAGGAAGTTTACAGATTTAGAGGTGCTTGTAATTTTTGGCTCCAGGTCAGAAGAACCCATCATAGAATGACTAGATTTTTTTTAGCACATTTTTGCATTGGTAACAAAGTGTGAAGTCTAGAGGAAGCACTTCTTCGTGGAAATCTGGAACTCTGTCACCTAAAAAGCTGTTGAGGCGGGGGCAGTTGAAAATTTCAAAACTAAGGTTGATAGATTTTTGTTTGGCAATGGTATTAAAGGATACGGAACCAAGGCGGGTAGATAGAGTTAAGATACAGAGCAGCCATGACCTAATTGAATGGCGGAACAAGCTCGAGGGGCTGAATGGCCTACCCCTGTTCCTATATGTGTGATGCATTTGCATTAGACTAGCCTTTTATCTATGTAATAAAATATGTAGATAAAGAACATAACATTTACATAAATTAGATATATTTCAATTCATTGGTTACAACACACTGTTACAGTATTAGTGTGTACAATCTACATGACCTATTGTGACACTGAGTGAGCTTTAAAGGGCTACAGTGTTCATGAAAAAGTGTTAGGCACATCTTTCCCAGTTCGTTTGGAAACACAAGATTTCAATCTTGTTAAAATGTATCGTCAAATCTATTGCGCATGATGTCATGATAAGAATGACGCACAATTCAAAAAGGTGTCTGCTTTTAGGAGTGGAAGGATAAAGAGAGGGAAAAACATGTGTTTTCTAGTGATTAACTATTAGATCGGAATTAACTCCTTGTCAAAGGATTCATTATATATTTTAAACTGGCAGGAGTTCAGGAGGGCACAGAGAGCCACTTCGAACTGTGTACAGTTTTGGTTCCCACACTTCAAAAGAAGACATATATACACTGGGAAGAGTCTTGAGAAGACCGGCATGTAAAATAGATGTGGTATGAGAAGGAAACTTAAGGTGAGACATCATCGAGTTATATAAAGCAATGTTAAATGGTATAGATAAGGTAAACCCAGATTTGAGTCACTCCAGTGGGTCAAGAGTACATAAATTTAAATTGGTGAAGGCTAAAATCAAAACAGACCCTAGAAAAAAGGGTGATAAACATTTGGAATAATCTACCAGGTGAAATGGTGAAGTCAAAAACATTGGAGAAATTCAAAATGCAGTTGGATGCTAGGCTGGGTGTGTTGGAGTACTAGTGGCAACATCTTCAGTGAGCGTTTTATTTCCTTGACCTTTTCTTATATATGCTCCAAATTCTCCTAAGCTTGCTTTCCAATGAAAGCTCCATCTATAACACTGTGTCATTTTGTTATAGGTTACAGTACAGCCTCACGATCCACAGCTCCATTAAAGAAGACTTTAATAGGTAGAATTCATGGTAACCATGGCAACTAAACAATGTGAAAAGGATATGTTGCAGCAGGTGAACCAGCTGTGGAGCATGTTGGATGATATGTCTGAGAGCAGCCCTGAAGCATATCAAAAATTCATCCGGCATCACCTCAGAGAGGGAATGAAGCAGTTCACTCTGCCAGAGCCTCACACCTGCTTTCAGACAAGGATATTGGTACAGTATCTATTAGCCCCTGAGTGGCTGATGTTTTACTATTATTACATCTGCAGTACCCTAGCTCTTTTATTTGCCTGTCAGCTTGGTCCTATATCAAGATTTTAATACAGATTGATTTTTTTAATTAAATAAATGTGTCGTTAAGAAAATGGTGTGAGATAAATTTAATTGCTATCTTTCAATTTTGCCACTAGCAAAGAACATAATATATATATGCGCACACAATTGCAACATTTATCAATTTTAATAGAATTTGCAGCTGCAACCAAAAAATAATAAAAGTGCACACGCCATTGCTTTAAGAATTTGTATTGATATAGCAGCTTATTATGTCCTCGGAACATCCCAAAGTATTTTGCAAGCAAAGTGCTGTCACTGTTATAGGCAAACACAGCAGCCAGTTTGTGCACAGCAAAATCCCACAATCAGCAAATGAACGAATAGTTGGATAATCCGTTTTTGATGGTGTGGGTTGAGGGAGGAATGTTGGTCAGAACACTGGCAGAACTCCCGGCTCCTCTTCAAATAATAGCATAGGATAGATCCCAGCTACAAAATTTGACTTGGGATTGGAAGTAAAACAAGAGAGATAGGACTCCAGCGCTTAGGATATTTGACTCATTCAAATAGTTATACTACTATTTTTATATAAAAAGTTTATATTGTGCAGAAGCTTTGAAACTTCATTTTATAGATTGAATTGTACTGTTTTTGCAAACTTACATTAATTGTGCAGAAGACCTTTGCTTTGCAACCTCACACAACTATCAATGAGCAGTCATTTAATTTTTCTCTCCTAGGAATTCAGTGAGAAGTTGCTGTACGTAAACCTTTGCAGCTGGGATAGGGTCCCTGCCCCAAAGTCTGATTCAGACCCTGTCCCTCTTTTTGGAGGGAAAATGGAGGAAATAGTAGAAGGCACAGGTAGGTTAATTTTTCTCTGACTGTCGACCTGTTTGGTGTGCAACATATTGACATCATGAAACTATTTGAGTGGGGTAGGGGCTTCACAGCTGCACCGAAACCTGTTCTCACCTGCCATTCACAGGTGTGTTCGTTTCAGAAAAGATCACTGGATAGAGATCAGGATAGGGGACCTTACTGATATGTTTTCTCCTTCGTTATCCAAGGGACACTGGACTGAATCTTAGTTTTCCCACCACTGCTCTGGTTGAGTTCGGCTAACTCAGTACAGGACAGGAATGGAATCTTTTATTGAGCCACTGGGGGAGTGGACTGTGAGCTTTAAAGGAAAATTACTTTGAAAAAGACTCTCAGCCATTAAGATCACTAATTTAGCAATTTGGAACCAAATTTCCAGCAAAATTTATCAGCTTCACTGTTACAGAAGCAAGTACTACAATTCAAAAAGATTTCAACAAACCTGCGTTGATCCTCCTCTTCTATCAGCAGGCCTGCTAATCAGAGTTGTGCCTGTTGCACCAACACCACAGAACTCGAGGAGATGCTCGAGATTCTGGTTTGCATCAGGGTGTGGACACTTGGAAGAAGGAACAATAATACATTGGTTATGTCCTGTGACATACCAAGGGAGTACTGTGTTGTCAGATGTGCTGTTCTTTGGATGAGATGTTAAACAAAGGCTCTGTCGGCCTGTTCTGCTGATTCAGGTGGATGTTAAAGATCCCATGGTTCTCAAAGAAAAGAATTCTCCCAGAGCCCTGGCCAACATTCGTCCCTCAACCAACACCACCAAAACTGCTGGTTCTGGGATCTTGCTGTTTGGAAAATGGCCACCATGTTTCCCTGCATAACAATCAGCACATTTCAAACTAATAAATTGCATGCAAAGCGTTTCCGTGTGTTTCGATAAGATGCAATATAAATGAAAGACATTATTTTCTTTCACTGATCCACTTCTTAACAGCTACTTATGGAGCAGCATTCACAATAGCCTGAGAGTTGGTCACCTGTGTGCCTATAGCCTGGGGATGATTTTCACAGACCAAAACACAGGATAAAAGAAAATTATAAATATTTTGATTAGCAAAAAGAATTGGGTACCAGATTCTTCAATGTTACTATAAAAAGGAGAAAGTTACTTTATTTATTAGTTGATTCATATTTTTCTTCTGCAGACATTTATTCCATCACTGATATTGCATACAGCCCAGAGGTCCTTAAGAAAGGAAGTGAGGACCCTATGGAAAGGGACCAATTGATCCGTCTAGCTATGAAATATATTGAAGAGCAGCACTGCTTACGCCTGTCACACTCTTACACCCTTGTGAAAGACAAACTAAAAGGAAGTAATAAGCAGATGAAACGACGACTGACTGGGAGAGCTGGTCCTGCACAAACTGCCAAGGAGATGACGTCAGGAGAAAGTGGCGCCTCGTTGCTTCAACAGTTGACAAGTCTCAAATCAGGAGACAAGGAAAATGAAGAAAATAACCCCCCAATTCGGTTGCCGAGTGACATCGCACATCCTAAGAAGCCAGGACTCATTGAGGAGATTTCAAGTACAGAATTTGACATTAGAAATAACGTAGAGACTCCAAAATATGAAATATTGCTCATTAAAGATGAAAATGAAAAAGCAAAAACAATTCAGCTGAAGGTAGAGCTGCCTGGAGTATCCTCTGTCGCAGAATGTGACCTCAGTGTTTCGAAGGTATGTGCTGGATGTAGGGTTGTTCAGATATCCAAATGCTCTGATTAAGAGGTTTACATTGAACAGTACCTTGTAAATTGCTGATATCAGAACACTTAATTCAAAAAATTCCATTTCTCATTCATACACAAGACAGAGACAATATATGAAGGAGAAAGCAGAGTGTTCTACCAGTGTCCTGGCTAATATTTCTCCCCATTAACATGATAAAAACAGATTAACTGATCAGTCGGGTCATTGCTGTTTGTAGGACATTGCTGCCACACTGGCTGCCACATTTGCCTATCTAACAGTCACTGCACTCCAAAAGAAAGTAACTCATTATGAAATATTCCAATGACTTGATACAGTGCTACATAAATACAAATGTGTGCTTTTTTCTTTCTACTTGTTAAAGGGGGAGGAGTGGTGGCACAAAAGCTCCAATGCACTGGACCATGGAGTGGTAGGGCACAGGTTTATTCCAGGTTCCTGATCAGAATCATGCTGTCATATGGCAGTGCTGCGCACAGGCCAAGCACTGCCCGGGCTGGAAAACTAAAGAGCCAATCACTATAACCATCTATGAGCCTGGGTGGTACAGTGGATTAGGTCCTAAACTTTCACTTCTGAGACCTGGGTTCAAATCCAGATCAAACTGATGCAATTCTCTGCTGGCTGTAAGCGTCCCATTTGAATTGAGTTTGGACAGTCTCGGCGCACCACAATTCCACCCCCGATTGACAATCTAATTTAAAGGTAGCATGGGAAATTAAACTGAACCTTTTGTACATATTATTTAGCCTTTAGACTGGAAGATTGCTGGATGCCAGACATATACCACTATCAGATCATGTGTGCAGAGCACAAATGTAGCCCAATTAACAATCTCACTCAGCCCACAGGTTGGCTGTTGTGGAAAATGGAAAACTGTCACACTGGTACTCTTCTAAGGGTGGGGCTGGGGCAGAGCGGAGGGAACTTTATTCTGCATTGGAATGTGCTGTTTCTTACTGTGCTTGATGCTGACACTTGGTGCATGAAATGGAAAATATTCCATTTCCCACCACTAATATCTCTCACCACGATGAGCACAAAAAAAGGTCGCTATGAGCCCCACTCTCATATCCTAGCAGCTGGCTGAGAGCACCATTGGTAGAAGCATGAGAGCAAATCTGTGGCCTTTGTCCTCAGGCACAGAAGGTGCATAATACAGGAAGACTACAAGAGGGAGAAAAATCTTGTTTTTTTGTAACTTTTCAATCCAGAGAGTTGGGTCAGTAGTGGCAAAAAGTTTGATAAGAGGGTTTGGAGAGGTATTTCCTGGGCATTGGGACTTGCTAGATAGACCACAAAAGCTATTTTCCAGTCTTGCATATTCCTATGTTCCTGTTATTCTCCTCTGGTAGATATTCCTTTCTTGTTTAATACCTACAAACCGTACCACTTTGTTTATCCTTTAATTATAGTAGGATGAGTCAATATGACAGGTCTGACTAATCCAGTTAAAAGTTATTTATTTGTAAGAGGGATCAAGATGTTAGAGAGCTTTTCATGTTTTTAAACCTACGATTTAAGCAAATTAAATGAGTTGGGTACTGTCAATGATGAGGAAAATAGTACATGACCTGTGAAAGGGATAGACTTGGGGCACAAAATGGCCTTTTCTTACTCCAAATTTTGTTCTTAACATGCAAATAGTGTGAACAGTATATACTGATGTCACATCCATCAGCTCCTCTTTGCCCCCAAGAAAACCAGCTATTTTATTCCGTACATTTAGTCCATGAAAAACTAATTTGATCTGATTTTAAAAATTAATTTAGATTGTATATTTTATGAAAAGGTAATTAGATTTTGACTACTTATTTATGTTTGCATCCAAAACAGGATGACCTAGTTATTGATGTCCCCAAGAAATACAGACTGCAACTCGACCTACCTGAAGCTATCAGTGAAGACAATGTCACTGCAAAGTTCAACAAAAAGACCTGCATTCTGTCTGTGGGGATGCCTATCCTTAACAAGTAATTATATTGCATCTCTTCCATTGAAATATACACATTTCACATTAATCCAATGCATCGAGAGACTTACTACATCTAAGCAGAATGCTCTAATGCTCCCATTTCTAAAGGATAGTTTATAATTTGTGGGGAAAAATTTAAATTAAATTTGAAGGTCCAGATTTTGTTGTAATAAGGGAGAAATAGCATTCTAATTGCAATATACACTTCAACTTAGTGAAAATAGCTTCAAATATGGACTAAGTTATATTTCTCGGAGCAAGTATAAATTTTTAGAGTCCAAATGATCAAGATGAGGGCATGTCCATCTAATTAAATCCAATAGGATAAAAAGGATTAACTAGTTTCAGACCCGAGCGCCCTACAAATGACACAAGTCACTCAGTTGCACAATGTATTGAGCGCTGGCTTCACTCATTAATACGATTCTTGGTCACTTCTGTAAAGTTCAGTGCTGCATATAATCCTTAAATTCAGCCAATTACTGCAATAAATTTTGTGCACAAAGTGGCTACTAGAAATCTACAGGTCATTTAACCAATTAACTAAAAAAGAGAACCATTAGGTTAACTGTCCTCATCGAAGTCTCTGCAAGCTTCAAGGCAAACCTCAAGTGACCAACTAAGCAATATACCCCCCCCCACCCCCCAAGGATTTTGCCCTCCAGTTTCTTCTCCCTCCTCCCTCCTCCCTCCCCCCCCCACATTCGAGTCTACCTCAGCCATACAGCACCCAAGACTAAATGGATGGAACAGCAGGTTATTCCCAACACTTTTATCAATGCCTATCTGAACTACATCAGGATATGGACAAGTGGCCAGAGAATGACTCTCTCCGATTTTCTAACCTGAACAGTGGGGAGGCGACTGAGCTCTGAAGTGACGCTGCTGAACTCCAGCACTCAGTTTCAGCCTGTGTATCACCACAGGTTGGTGTTTCAATGCCTGACCAACTAGGGAAGCTCAAAACAATATCAAATCTTGTGGAAAAAAATCTGAATGCAAGTTTCACAAGGATGTTAATTTGTTTTGTCTTCATTTTGCAATAGATTTTCACCAAACATTGTAAAAACTGTGCATCAATTAAATTCCTTTGAAGCAAATTCAAGGACCAGTTAATTATTAATCTAAACTTTAATGTTTTAAATACATTCAATTAAAAACATTTTGAAAATTAAAACTCAATTGTGTGGTGGAATTCCTTGCAACTGCTCTATACTGCAACATAGACTGCTTGTGTCAAATCTAATTCCACATACAGTGACTTCTCAGTCTTAACTGTGCAGCATCTAACAGGGGGGGCAGGCTTAGAGTGGAAGGGAAGCCACTCATGTCAGTGTATTCTGCCGTATCTCCTGCGAGAGCAGTATTGTGGGAGGCCTGGGGTGGAAAAAAAATAATTGGAGGGAAGAATAATGAATAAATCACCTAGCTTCTGCTCAGTGCATCACTGACAGCGCAGCTAGTAATGGCAAGATACCCACATTTTACGAGTCCATAGAACAATGCATTGGGATGGTGTCATGCCAGCATTATACCTTTAGATGCCGATAGAAAAAAACAGATCTACACTATAGAAAAGAAAAGCTGGATGTACCATGGGGTTTTGAAATGAATTTATATTGTAGATGAGCAAGTGTGGAAGGATAGAATGTAAATATTTCCACTAATGCAAAAGTGTGAATTTTTCAATTTATTCTGCATTTTTTTCATCTGCTCCTCAGACTCTTTAGCCAGTCGCTAGGTAGCATACATGTGTGCTGGTATGATTCATCTTTTGATGTGTGGAAGAAACTGGGAACTCACCACATGGGGAATGCTGGCTGCAAACTTAGAACCCACCATTCCCTGGTATAGTAACTTTAAGATTTGAAGCACTACTTTATTATACCAGTTCAGAACCCAAAATGATTTTTCTTTTTAAAATCACTGTAGCCTGTATAATGTATATTACTTAGCATGCTTTCTAGGCAGGTTTGGAGGTGCACTGAATAATACTGGACTGGGTCCACTTATTACTACATATGAATTAAGAGTAGGCCATTTGGTCCCTCGAGCCTGCTCTGCTATTTGATGATATGGCTGATCTGATTGCGACCTCAACCCTACTTTCCCTTCCACCTACTATAACCTTTGACTCCCTTGTTAATCAGGAATCTAACTCAGCCTTAAAAATATTCAATGACCCTGCCTCCACCGCTCTCTGAGGAAGGGAGTTCCACAGACTCACGACCCTCAGAGAAGAAATTTCTCCTCATCTCAGTCTTAAATGGGAGACCCCTTATTTTTAAACTGTGGCCCCTAGTTTAAGTTTCTCCCACAAGAGGAAACATCCTCTCATCATCTACCCCTTCTAGTCCTCTCAGAATTTTATATGTTTCAATAAGATCACTTCTCATTCTTCTACACTCCAGTGTATACAGGCCAAACTTGTCCAACCTTTCCTCATAAGATAACCCCCTCATCCCAGGAATCAGTTGAGTGAACATTCTCTGAACCGCCTCTAAAGCAATTATGTCCTTTATTAAATAAGGCGGCCAAAACTGCACACAGTATTCTAGATGTGGTCTCACCAATGCCCTGTACAACTGTAGCAAAACATCTCTACTTTCATATTCCATTCCCCTTGCAATAAATGACAACATTCCATTTGCCTTCCTAATTACTTGCTGCACCTGCATACTAGCTTTTTGTGATTCATGTACTAGGACACCCAGATCCCTCTGTATCTCAGAGTTCTGCAATCTCTCTCCATTTAAATAATATATTGCTTTTCTATTCCTCCTGCCAAAGTGGCCAAAGTGGACAAGTTCACATTTCCAGAACAGTTTCTATAATGAATTACATTACTTGTTAGAAATGTAATTTTGGACAAGGACACAAAGATATACTAAATTCTTGTTGAGAGTGAGACTGCCATTAAGACATTTCTCCTATCGTTCTTGGTCACCAATCCAATATCCCAGCCGTTTATTGTTAGCAGTGAAACTAAGCATGCAGTAGGAGCAGGGGTGATGCTCCCTGCTAGTTGCCAGGTGCCAGAAACAGCAGGTATGGCTCAGATCAGGCACTGTGTCTGCTGGGAGTAAGAAATAATGGGTATAAATCAACCTCCAATGCTGTGGTTTTTTGCATTGGTGCTCACCTGCACCAAGTGAATACTGTTAGCAAAACAACAGATAGAACATGCAGTAAACAACTAGTTCCAGCTTGTTCTCAATCAGCAGTTCTTAAGAGACAGTGACTGAAGTATCGCTGACATTTTTCAAGCATCAATGCATGAAATAAACATATAGACAAAACTTTAAGTATTTGTTCGATTATTTTATTTGAATCCTGGTTTTAAATAGAAATTTTCCAAGAGTTACCACTACAACCAGAGCTGCTGGTCTGGAAGGAACTGGCATGAAGTAATAGTACATGTATAGTATAACATATTTTAACTTTAAGTTTACACATACCATACCACCTATTTGTGCGTTTTGTTCCCCCTCCCACAAAAAAAAATAGCAACAGTGTCAGGAATTTTTTGTTAAAAAAATTGGGTTTAATGCTGAATTTAGTTTTACAGCAAAATGGTGCTTCTACTGAAACAAAATATCTAGATTTTACATCTTCTGCTGTCAGGTTAATGTGTGCAGCATTACAACTTCCATGTTAAAAATGTCGAGCTACAACCAACAGGAAGGCCGTGTGTTGCTCAGACCCATCAGCAATAGGATCTTCAGTAACCCAACAGTACATAACCCTCCAACAGGAAATAAATTCAAAATATATAAATGTGCTGCAGAAAGAGAGAACGAGAGAGAGAAAAAAACTCTTGCCTCATTTTATATGCAATGTTCAGAGCACAACTATTAGCGGATTCGAAAATAACTACTGGCCGGCGGGCATCACAATGGCAATTAAAACTATACAAATTACGAAAACTCTACTTTATATCAAGCATTATGATGCACCCAGGTAGATATACTTAAATGGGAAGTCAAGGTCAATCTGATTTAAAAATTGAGTTGATTCAGTTTAATCAACCAGTATCCATGATGCTACAAGTACAATATTCCTTTTTGCAGCACACACTAATTCAGGATGACAGTGGGATTTGATCACACCACAGCACACTGCGCACACAAATGTACTACAAATAGGGGTCAGTGTTAATTTACTGAAGGACATGGCATTTTACTATTGACACCAACGGACATACAAATACATGAAATATTGTACAGGATTCTATATTTAATTTGGTTTCCTCAAGTGCAGCTTTTATTTCCACCCCTTTCTGTTTGTTAACTTGCTGTTTAAGTATTTTAAATAATAAAGGCATTAAGAATATCTGGAGTGGTAAGAATTAACAATAGATCTTTTAGGCAATAAACAAAATGATTAGAATGCACTTCACCAAGAAGGTGAATTAAAGGCGATATAAAGCAGGATTGGGCTCACGTTCTTTTATTTTTTTCATCTAGTTGTTAAAGTGTCAACCCCATTACAAAAAAACTTTTCATGACCAGTACAAATGATGCTAAAGCAGAGAGACTTGACTAAAATCAGGACAAAGACAACCGTCATCCTTTACTTCCAATTTACTTTTGTTTAATATGTGCGGTTACCTGTTCTTTAACATTTGGCTGCACACAAAACAAAGCAGGTACTGCTTCCAGTGATAGCACCATAAAAGGACTGAAGGTTGATTTCAAAGATTCAAGTGTGCAGTCAGTGTCAAAAAATAACACTTCAAAATTTAATTAAGCTCAGCCACAGCCCAATCTTGACTAGCATTGCAAACACATTGACATTGCCAGACTTGTACAACACTAATCTGGTTAAAACCACAAATACATGAAGGAATCGTTCTGAAGCCCGATTCAAGTGTCAAGAATTTAATATTACAGTTTGTCTGTTGCCAGCGATGGTATATTATCTGCTATGTAGCACATTAGCAACATTAAACACTTTGCATATGGCCCCTCTTCATCCCAAATTGTGTATATAGTAAATACAATTTACATTGGGAAAAGGATGTAAAGATGTACAATTTCATTACATTCTGGGGTAAAACCCATTTTAAAAAACTGATTATCTGATGCACAAGAATGGGGAAAGAAAAAAAAACTTCTAATTCCGGTCCAATTAAAAAGTACTAATGTACAACACTGAAATCAACATCTGTCTACACCTCTTGTCTTTATAATAGTTCCAGGCCTCTGTAAAATAGTTCTAATCTAATATCAATACTGGACTGGAAGGTGTGCAGTTAATCTAGTACTTTAGCACTTTTATTTTAATTCAACTAATTGAGAAATATATAAAACATACCCTGTACCTATTGAGGATTAACCCAGTTTATGCTACCAATTTCATACCGCCCAGGATGTTCCTCTGTTTGCAAGCAGAATTGTAAATACGTGAAAAGAAAACGCATTTATAACTGTGTTACAGATAGCAGAGAAAATCTCTCTCATTGAACTCTAAATTTTCTAAAATAGAAAAAACTCTTAGATTCAAATAGTTAATTGCTTTCTAGATTATAGCATCTGAACAAGGACAATATAGAGGGCACAGCATTTCTGTTGCTGGATTTTGGTAGCTGAACAGTTATGAATTCAGTTAGAACACTAATAGTTTCTACAAAAGTACTGGAATTAGTAGACAGCATGGGTTTTTCCTCTTTATTTACAATGGATTCAAGCTCAACTGCATACCTTCTTTTCACTATTGTATAAATATTCAACATTATACTTACAAGAATATAAGGATTTCATGCTGATGCTGGAATTTATAAATAAAACTGCCTTGGAGAAAAAAAAACTTGACACTCAAATAGACATTGATTCCTGTGATCTACAACAGCATGGTAGATGGCCTTTCAAGGAACTTCTTGAACTCAGCTAGCCATTGGGCACCAACTGCTCCATCCACAACACGATGGTCACAGCTCAGGGTTACTGCCATCATATTGGCAACATCAAATCTGCAGAGTTATGACAAGGTTACAGTGAGATTTTAAAACTACACATTTCCTTCAATACAACACAGGAAGACAACAGCATTTAAGGAACTTAACTCAGTTGAACGACACAAAGCTACATAAGTGACAACCTGACAAGCATTAACTGAATAGAAATCTAAAATCACTTGATTCACATCTGATGTATTTAATAGATACTTCCCCTCTCTTTCTTCCTGACATCAAACCCTTTATTGTATTTAACAGTCTAGTCACCTTCTGGATGACATGCTACGTGACTAAACAAATGTTCCAGGGCAAAACTGAGTTTTAAACATTCAATAGTTTACATATGGTTTTTTTAAAAAAATCCATTACAATATATGTACACTGCACAACAGAAAATTCTTTCTGATGCTTTTTGTTTAATTTGTATTCAGTGAATGCAACTTTGTGGCCACAATGTTCACTTTACAGGAATGATCTACTAAAAGTTATGATGATCACAGAAATTGCTTACCCTTTCTCATTATCTGCAGGAAGCAGTCTTTGCTCAGATCCACCAACAGCTAGAATGCATGCTTGGGGTGGGTTGATAATGGCCGAAAAGTTCTTTATACCATACATTCCTAGGTTAGATATCGTAAACGTTCCACCCTAATGTCAAGGAGAAAAGCAGTGGGTTAAATAATACGTACGATTTTTTAAAAGTGCGACTATTAATGTTGCCAATTTTGAGGAACTGTCTACTGCATTACTGATCCATAAACAGATACATTACATTTTACATGTAGATCTAAACTGAACTTAACAGCACCTTTTTTTAAAAAAAACTATAACTCACTGGAAAAGCTATGCTCTTGAAAAAAAATTTAGCCTTTGTGGTTTAAAAGAGAAAAGCTCCCAAAAGCCGACGAAAGAAGAGTGATTCACTGGGATCTGACCAGGGCTCTGTACAACTGAAGCATGACTTCCTCCTCTATGTATCCAGCTCCCTTGAGATAAAGGCCTTTACAATTACTTTTTCTACATGTGCACTAGCTTTTAGTGATTTGTGTACACTGACACCAAAATCCCTTGGCTCCTCCATAGTTCCCAGTCACTCGCCATTAAGAAAATATTCTGATTTGTCCTTGGACCCGAAGTATATTATTGTACACTTCTCCACATTGAACTCTGTCGGCCACAGTTTTACCTAAATCTTCCCATTTATGTCATGCATTCTTACACATACCCATGATAGTACCATGTTATTTCTTTCCATACAGTGTAATGCGAGGTACCGAAAACAGGGAGAGGCACTGAATTCTTTTTTTCCAAATATTAATCCTTACCTGAAATTCATGGGGCTGGAGTTTTCCCTCACGAGCCTTTGCAGCTAGGGATTTCACATCATTACTGATGGAAGCCAGTCCTTTGATATGTGCATTAAACACTATGGGAGTAATCAGACCAACAGGAGTACTCACAGCCACACAGACGTCCACAACATGGTTTCTGATAGGAAACAGACACCAACTAGGTTAGTCCATTTGATCCTTTCCACCAGATAACTTGTAGTCAAGGATGGTTTCTGCCTGTTTAACCCCTCCGCAAATTTGTGGAGCAAGTTGTTGCTCATCAGTTAATAACAATGTTAATTAATCGTGATACAGAATGATTGATCAAATTTTGCTGCCACTCATGCACCTCTCAAGGAGGAAAAAAATCCTTGGCAGCACAGTGGGTTAAGCAAATGTGCTGTTTCTATTGTATTTGAACCCCGGTAACAGAAGCAAGTCAGACTGATGGGATAAATGCATCCTCCCTCTCTACTGGATAGAACAGTCCTACATGGAATGAGTTTAGGTACTTGCAAACCAGTTTTTAAATAGGCACAGTGCCAACAGTACTGACTGTTCTGAGTTCAGCACAAGTAGCTATTTAATTGGTACAGTCAGAAGGATGTGGAAAAATTCCCACTGAGGTTACTTTTGAGTTTGGGAAAGTAGAGATTGCTCTACTCTTTACCCAGCCCACCTTACACCTAACCCGTGTGCCTGGAGTGGATGGTGGGTATGAAGAGTAGAATAAATCTATTCCCTAATACAAGACAAGGCTAACCTTGGTATTCACAATAATTCTCAACCTGTCCCCTACCTTTGAACATAATCGTTTTTACAGTCCACTGAAACGTAAACCACAGGTTCCTGCTAATTGCCCAGAATTTGATGGAGCAGGGCATCTCACGTTGTGCCCAGTTAGTTAGACTTTTTCCCCTCACCCTTCAGCTCAAAAATTTTTGGGCTGCAAATTGCTGGAAGTGCGAATTGATAACAGCGTGGCGAGATCAAAGGGGCATCTGGGACCAATGAGATTTTAAGGATTCTGAATGGGTGCATATTCATACATACAGTTCACAACATGCTAGTAACACACAAATTAGTTAACATGCTAGTAACACACTTAAAATTAGTTTTTAACAAAGGCAACCTGCTTCAAATAAAACTGACACCTTCCAGATATTTGAATCTGTAGATTGGCTACTCACTGCCTGATGGTCGTGTCCAGCCAAGAGGAATTTGCTTCGGGAACCTTTAAGCATGCCAAAGCTGAAGCCTTTATGAGAAAATCATTCACTGACAGCTTAATGTTTTCAGATTTGATTTCCTGTTAATGAAAGGGCCAAGATTATTAACAACCTCCCAGGTTAACCAGTCATTTTCCAAGTTGCAAAATGTCAACTTCATTTTTAACTTGCTTAAAGTTCTTGACTATAGTTAAGTAGTGATTGTCTCATCACCAAGAAACCAATAATGTCAATAAGAGTCTGGATAATATTTCCTCATGTGTACTTTATTATTGCACAGAATACACAAAGATTTGTGCTGGCATTAGAACCGTGGATGAGGATAAAAAGACTACAATCAGAACTAGATGTGATGGGGGAATATGCCCACATCTGGCAGATGATACTCAATGTAGATAAATGTAGTGTTATCCATGTGGATAGGGTTAATGCCAAGCATGTTATATACCATGCAGGGCTCTGAACTGAAATTTGTTGAGACCTAGGAGTTATAAGAAATAGGAGCAGGAGTAGGCCATATGACCCCTCGAGCCTGCACCAAATGCACGAGTCTCTAAAGATTCACGATCAGTGCCACGAGACTATAGTAATACATTGGGATGTATTGCTAGGACAACCCAACATAAAACAAAAAGCACTATAATGTCCAAGACCTTGGTTAGTCCTCATCTAGAATGCTGTTTTCAGTTCTGGTTAACCAACATGGTGGATGAGAGGCGCCCTGGAAAAGGTTCAGAACAAATCCACGAAGATAACACCTAGCTTAAAAGCCCTTAGTCATCACAACAGGCTTAGAGATCTGGGTCTTTTTATTCTAGAAAAGCATAGACTTGAGAGATTTTGATTGAGGCATTTAAAATAATGAAGGGACTAGACCATCTGTGTGGACAGACTATTTGAATTAGATAGGTAGGGGTGTTAACTGTATCCATATAAATTATATCAATGAATGTTAATTGTGTTCAGTGGTGTGTATCAATTGAGAACTCTCATGTATCCATTTATAAAAGAGCTGATCTAGGGTGTGGAGTGGGTGTAATGTGGAGCTCTGAATAAAGGCTTGGAAGCAACTGAAGACCAGGCTCTGGTATTCGATCCTTCACCACCTGGCTATCCAGCTTATTACAAGGGGGAACTAGGGAATGTGTGTATAAGTTGCGCAAGCATAGAACTAGACGTCAGGAGATTTTTTGCTTTTCAGAGGGTCAGTGACCTCTGGAGCAAGTTGCAAACTCGTACAGTTAAGTACAGATTTGCTAAAAACGTTCATGTATGAGTTCCTGGCAGAGGCTGATATCACTGCGTGCAAAAGGTAGGTGGGTGTTGGGTGATATGCCTTATGGTCACTGTGATCTCCTGGAAATCGTTTTGATCGCCTTAGTGAGTCATAGAGGAATTTCCCCAGAATTGGCCTAGGGTTTTTTGCCTCTCCCAGAAGATTACATGGTTGCTAGTGGGAGAGCATTGGGGGTCATGATACTTGATTGCAACATTATTGTAAGAGACAGGCAGGTCTTTTCCTGTCATTTTTGTATGTTCGTAAGTGTTAGGACTGACGGCAGATTATAGAATTGAGGGTCTGCTTTCCTAACTAATAAGTTTTAAACAACAGCATTCACTTCTTTGTGCAATAATTATTAATTTAAGAAACCATCACAATGTGTTGGAGTAGCAGCAGGGAGCACCATGGAATGGTAGGAAACAGGTTCAGTGCCCCACCCATGTTCATGTTCTCAGCCACACTGCAGAGAGCGCGAGAAAGGAAACAACAGATAGCATTTCCACCCTGCCTCCTTGGCAGTGGATTGAGAGCATGCCACCCTTTTCTCTTCCCCCACCCCATTCTCTCAGATGTAAATGGTGGGCATATGGCTAGAAGAAACTGGTAAGCAAACCACAAATCAATATGCCCCAAAAATGTTTATACAAAATCACTGAGCTGTCATTGCAGTTCTATTCATACCTCATTCAATTGCTTCCTAAGCTCCAGAATCATATCCATATTGACATCTATAGATAGATAATAATGGGGGATGGTCTGCTTGGACTGCATAAGACGCTGGGCTATGACCTAAGGTAAAACATAAACAAAGGAGTTAGTGACAGGAAAAATGGAGGCGAGAAATACTAGTGCCTGTCCCCTCCATTCCACTTTCTAACCAGTTGCAATTTTGTCAATTTTATCTTGCCTTCCGTATATTGGTGAGCGGGATATCTGTGAATGTTCCAGTAGGTACAGCGGCTACACCAGGAGCAGCTGCAGTTGGAGCCTACAAAAAACAGGCAAAAAACAGTTAAGTATGTTAAACCCTATGATATTGCACCTGAAAAGTTAGCTAAAATCTTATACAATAATTTGACTCTTATTTGGAGTTATTTTAAATGAATTTACTGGTGCTACCTTTGAAGGCACAAAAGATTCAACATCTTTTTTCCTGATTTGACCTTCTGGTCCAGTACCTAAGTGAAGAAAATACATCAAATCAGAGCACAACCACCAATTTTAGACCAGAGTGATGTCTGGTAATGTTTTACAATGCATTTCCTTTTTCAAGGAGGGCTGAATTTTATTTGTCCTTAATTTTAAATTCATTGCAACATGTTCAACTGTACTTTTTCCTTGCAAAAACATAACCTTCCACAGCCTTTTCTCGTTCCATTCAAGAGTGATTAGCAGGTCATAATATTGAAACAGCAAATTTTAGTTTATTTAAAAAGGACCCCCTGAAGTTTTTTTAAAAAAAGACATTTACGTAACACCTAATCACATCTCTGAAATGAATTTGTTTTTGGCAGTGTTAGCTATGGGAAGATTGTTGACCAAGACACCAGGAGAACTCCCTGCTCTTCTTGGAAGAATGCCATGGGATCTTTTATATCCACCTGAACAGAAAGATATGGTCTTGGCTTAACATCTTACCTGTTGGGTTAATCCTTTGACAATTCAGTACTGTAGAGTGTCAGCCAAATTATGGTGTGCGGCCTGAACCCACAAACTTCTGATTTTGAGGCACGACTGCTACCAACTGAACCAAGCTATCAACATATGCTCTTGGTATAAACAATCAGCTTTGACTATTAAATAGTTTTAACATTTCAAAATACACCAACCCCAGTACTGTTAACCATAACTTGTTGCATTTCAATTTTAATGTAGCTTACCTTTGATTTGTTTGAGGTCAATGCCCTTTTCAGCTGCCACTTTCTTTGCCAGTGGACTGGCAAAGACTCGATCTTTGTGATCTCTAGAACTGACTGGGGTAGATACAGCTGGTGCTGCCACAGGCTGTGGTGTGAAAGGCAAAGGCTGCAACAAATTTCAGAAGTTTGGCTGAACAAATTGTAATCCAATCACCCTTTTAAACGAGACACAAAATCTAGCAACTTTCACTGTACGACATGGGTCACTACCTGCAACATTTGGGAACGGTACCTACAAAGTCGGCTAAAACTTATTTTCATTAAATTTATAAATACACCATTGTATTTGACATTTTATCATTAAATCTTAATCCAAATTACATAGGACAAGTTCTCAGCACAATCCTTTTCCATTATTAAATGCTTCAATAATAAATATGATGTGGCGATGCCGGTGATGGACTGGGGTGGACAAATGTAAGGAGTCGCACAACACCAGGTTATAGTCCAACAGCTTTATTTGAAATCACAAGCTTTCGGAGCTTTGCTCTGACGAAGGAGCAAAGCTCCGAAAGCTTGTGATTTCAAATAAAGATGTTGGACTATAACCTGGTGTTGTGTGACTCCTTACATCAATAATAAATGCCCTCTCTAATGTAACTACAGAAAATCAGCAATACTGAATATTAAACAATAGGTGAGGCATGTCAATTTGTGTCATACTGTTACAACAAATATCAGGCACCTTGGCCAGATATGAAACTTGGAAGAGTTAACAGAAACCTTTATTTGAAATACTCTGCTGGTAGCTCAACAGGCTCACTCATCAGTAGCTGAGCCACATAACGAAGAAGGTCCTAGAATATGAGCTGATCTCAGCTGAGATGGCATTAGGGGTGTTGCAATTGGTTATAGTGCCCTGGGCCAGACAGGGGAAAATAAACCAGAATTCACACTGATCTCTATCCAAGGACCCCTGCTCACGTGGACGCCAGGTAAGAGAATCAAGATTCACCCAGTGACTGAACAGCCTGCCAACAGTTACAGTCCAGGTTCACACGTGAATAACAAGCACTTGGATGAAGTATTGTAAGTGCCAAATGGCCACCAAGGATTTAATAGAGGGGATGAAAAAACAACTTTATTTCTGGAGAAGGTTTGAAGCTTCAAGTGTTATTCCTGTAGATATAGTATGTGTTCTTACTTGAGGTGGAGGTTGTGGCTTAATATCAGCAACTCCAGTTTCCACATAATCGGAGAACGCTGGAATGTCCGACTCCTTCTCTACAATGATACACAGTGCTGTCCCAAGAGGAACATCCCTTGTACCCTCAGCTATCAGAATCTTGGCCAAATAACCTTCTTCCATTACTTCAAAACCTAAGAGAGACATAATGGCTTTTCTATAATAGAATACTGTAATAAATCTTATTCCTGTTGGTTTTATCGCCCTAGCTGGTCAATTGGTTATGGTGCATTCTAACTACATGAAACTACGAAAACAACACAAAAAACACTCAATTAGCTTTTCTGGAAGCACCATTAATTATATTTTGTCATATTGCTGCTTTATGCTGCTTATTTTGAACACACCTTTGGAAATGTTTAAATATTTTCATACAATAACCTATACAAGTATCAACAATTACCACATCGCCACTTGTTACAATGAAGTTTAATATCAAATGATATCCTACCCCAAACCACCCTCAATTTTTACTCTCCATATAGAGACAAGTCAAATCTAATCTCCCAACTATGGCCGCATTGTAAACATATAGTGTAAAGGTGGCTGAATCATTTTTAGGGCATCACAAACAAATTAGAATGAGTTCAGGTCCCTAACACAATCAGGCTATGTTTACCAATTTTGAAAGTGTTGTTCAGTGTACAGAAGTGCAGCTCTTACACGTAATACCTCACTCAAGTCAATGCATACCTATTGTTGCTTTGTCTGTTTCAATCTCCGCTATAAGGTCACCTTCACTCAACTTCTCACCAACCTTCTTCTCCCACCGTTGAACAGTACCCACAGTCATTGTTGGAGAAAGAGCAGGTAGGACAATCTGCAAATAGACAACATACTCTGACTTTATAGTCCACTTAAAACTGAAAATTTAGACTTGCATAGCATTTTCAAGCACAAGGTTTATGACAGTACTGACTACTACGCCTGACAGAGTGCAGTGTTTCAGAGCTCAAATTCATATGAAACCATGACATTTTGCAAGCTGACTGAAAAGGATATTTGAAGTTTAAAATTACAACATTCTAAAGTCAATTGTGTTTTAAAAAGACTATATAGATTAAAACTAGAAATTAAATTGTTGGTATATTGACATAGAATTTGCCAGATTCTGTCTCCTTCACTTAACATTATTCTGTATTCAATTAAGTCAGAATACAGGCTACTACAACCATTTAATGGCAATAGTAGCAGGATAAATCAGAAAGTTCTATGTACCAAAAATTACTATGTATTACACATTTCCCAAACCTAATACTGCCATTTCAATAAATTCCCTACAGACGTATCCCCATATTCACATTTACTAAACCGTGTAGTGTGCAAGCCAAAATTTAAAAAAATTGGATTGCAATCAGACCCATTTGTTCCAAGAATGTAAACAACCAGGCCACTAACTCACAGATCTTTTAATGTCTACAATTGGTTATGTTTTCCATTGTTTTGGAGCTATATATGACACAAAAACAGTGAACTTCAATAAGAAAAATTGGTTAATTTTCCCAGATAATCCAAATTGACCTAGAACAAATGATGCGATGCACTGCTCACATTTCATTTTCTTTTTGCTCACCTTCATGTGGGCAGGATAAGAACTGCCTGGAGCTTTGGGCGGAGATGAGGCCACTGGCGGGGGTGTGGAAGGAGCTGGAGCAGTTACTGGGGCCGACGGGGCAGAAGCTGCCGTCTCTGGAGTGTAATCCTTAAAAGCTTCAATATCCTCAGGTCTAGACAATACAAGTGACAAAAGAAAGATGTTTACTCTTTATGTCATCATTTAACAGCAACACGGATCGTGCAGGCAGTGTAGACTGAACTCAGATACAAAAAAGGACAGAGTAAGACCGTACTCCCCATCAAGCCGATCCTATCCAGACATGGTACGGCTTTGTACATCAACTCCATTTCCGCCCCTCTGCCATCATACAATCACCTGGGAAAAGCATTCAAACAAAAGCCAGTGGCCAATTTAGGAAAAAAGTTGGGAAATTCCTCTCCAACACCCCCCACCCCCCGTTCCCCCCCCTCCCCCCATGACAAACAAGTAAGCTCCAAGTGACTGTGGTAATGTGCAATACACAATGTACAGGTTTTTAGCTTTCAGCCTTGACTCAGTGGTAGCAATCGCACCTGAGTCAGAAGGCTGTGGGTTTAAGTTTCCCTCCAGGATTTGAGAACCTAATCCAGGTTGACACTTAAGCGTAGTACTGAGGGAGTGGTGCACTGTCAGAGGTGCCCTCATAGGTGGATGTAAAAGATCCCATGGTACCATTCAAAGAATAGCAGGGGAGTTTGCCCTATATTTATCCCTTAACCAACATTACTAAAACAGATAATCTGGTCATTCATCTCAGTGCTGTTTGCAAGACGTCGTGTACACAAATTGGCTGTCGTGTTTTCATACATTACAACAGTGTCTACACTCCAAAAGTATTTTATTGGCTGTGAAGCACTTTGGGACGTCCTGGGGATGTGAAAGGCATTATATAAATGCGCACTTTCTTTCTTTAAAATTTGCTTTAATATAGAAAAACATCCCAAGACACTTCAGAGGCATAAGGAAAATGGACGTCGAGCCAGAAGAGGAGAGATTAGCAGAGGAGAGCAGGGGTTTAAGGAGGGAACTCCAGGGTGGAACCTAAGTGCTTCAAGGCACAGCCACCAATGGTGAAATAAGGTGGAGGAGATGCACAAAAGGCCAAAGTCAGGGGAATCAAAACTTCAAACCGGAGAGGTTAGAGATAGGATGAGACGAGTCCGTGGAGGGATTTAAACACAAGAATGGGAAATTTAAGGTGAGGCACTGGGTGGGGTGTTGGGAGCCAACATGCGTCTACAGGGCAGGGTTCAAAATTCTACATATTAATAAAATTACAGATCTCCATTTCAGATGTTCTTTACTCTATGCACAATGCCAGCCCAAAAAGAGTTTGAGGCGTCTGTAATAGTCAAACTTTTCTTTTTGTGCTGCTTCTATGTTATCTTTTGATTCAGCTTTATCTTCTATAATACACTCTCTGGTTATAATTTGAGTGTTTCCATCCTATCTTCTATCACCTGTTCAAGATATAGTACACATCACTTAGTTTGTGGTAGCAGACAGATTGGACTGCAAACATTATCCCAAAGAATACCTGTTTTATTCCCAATTCTGATATACATGACTAAACAATCTCAATGACAACATTCCTTGACTACACTCTTATTACAGATACAGCTTGCAGTCTGGTTTAATATTTAACCTTTACCTTGCAGTTTTTAAAACAGGTGTTGTGTCACATCAACATAATACCATGGAATTCGGTCACAGTCAAGAAATGTGTTTGTACGTAACGGGGACGATTTACCCTCATTATAACGGAAACAGTGAGGATTTGTGAGGGTAGTACAATGACACATTGAGTTGGTGGTTTAGTGCAATGTTCTGTGGACCCAAGTCCTCACACCAAGCTGCAAGTTTCAATTGTGCTATCAAAAGGAAGGTGGCAAAGGAGAGGACTTCCTGAACAAATAAGTCAAAAGGAGTCATCTTGTGCACCTCTTAACAGCAAGAATAGCACTGCTGGAGGCTGTCTACCAACCTTTTCAGTCAGGGAATGGTGAGAAGCCTAAAATGAGGGGAAGGGGACCTTTGAAATGTTACTTGTTTTTAAACTACACAGAACTTCATAAAATTTACTTACAGTATAACACAACTATCCAGTGAATGAGGATTAGAATATTTTGTGTACAAAAAAATATTCAATACAGAAGTCAAGTGAGAGGATTCAAAGAAACGAAGTACTGATACAGGCAGAGTGGAAGGTTATTTAAAAGTATCTTCATGCTCACTTTTGAACCGTGATGCAGATGATCGTACCAAGCGGCACATCTCGTGTTCCTGCTGGCATTAGGATTTTTGCCATATAGCATTCTTCCAGACTCTCAAAGCCTACAACTGCCTTGTCCGTTTCCACCTTTTGAGAAAATATATCTATTTTAATACAGCAGAAAAAAGCAACCCAAAAATAGTTCCACGTAACAAGCATTCCCTGTGTAACGTTGCACCTCTGTTTAAAAATCAACTCTAGACATCTTTCCTCAGAATTGCTACCCTAACCTTTCTGTAGGAAACTGTTGACTCCCTTGCTCAGAAGCCTGTTAATATTTAACTTGTTGCCACCAATCTGATCTCATCCTTCACACTTCTCACACTGGCGATTATACAATCCACGATAGCTCTGAACAAACTTTAATGGTATAAGCACGGCTTGAAATCTTTAAGATTTTGGGCTGGTTGCTGACTACATCCCAGGCTAATTGAGACAACTGAGCGAGATAAAGATTGGCCACTTCACATGCTGATGTCTTTCCCATGCGAGACTATTTCTTAAACCTTCCCCAGCTTGCATTTTACCAAGTCTCTTTCTACGGTGACTGTATAACAGAATATATTGTAGGTGAAATGTCTTCTTTGCACATGTGCTGCACGTGTTCTACTGTCCTTAGATTTTTTTTTTAAAAAAGCTCAATTTTATTTGTTCTCATCTGCAGTAGTCAATAAAAATACCCCTTAATGCAACAATGTAGTCACAGAACTTTTTCTCTAAATGTGTTACTGAGTCCATGGACATTATTACAGCAAAAAAAAGAATGCTGTTTTTAGCAAATACAGATATAGATGCTTATTGTACAGTTAAGATTACTGACTACATACCAATTTTGGTTTTGCAGTGAATTTAATTAGAAACCTGTGCAGGCTGTCAGATTATTAAACTTTTTATAAAGCTTATATTAGAAAGAATGAATTGGCATTTCTATTGCACCGTTCACATCCATAGGGCATCACAAAGGGCTTCACAGCCAATTAAGTACTTCTGAATTGTAGTCAATATTATAATATAGGCAAATGCAACAGTCAACTTGCACACAGCAAGGTCCCACACACAGCAATAAGACAAATGAACAGACATTCAGTTCTTTCAGTGGTGGGATAAGTGTTGGCTATTACACCGAGAGAACTCCCCTGCTCTTTGTCGAATGGTGCCATAGGACCTTTTATGTTCAACCGAGGGGGCAGATGGGACCTTGGTTTACATTTCATTCAAACAGTACACCTCCAAGAGTACTGCACTGAAATGTCAGCCTAGATAACGTACTCAAGTCTCTGGAGTGGGGCCGGAACCCACGACCTCCAGATTCTGTTTTAAAATGTAGTAACTTTCATTCTTACTAATAAAATGTATAAACAGACTGGGAAGTGATTTTTTTTTTTAAATACACAAGTAACTATTTTACAGTGGAAAATAAGCCTGAAACTGAGATGCACAATTTTAAAAAGGGTATTAAATAGGAATGATTATAGAACAGCCCTTTACCCATTTGTCTCAACACTATATTCCTGATATTTTGATCTCTATATAGCTCTACAAACAACGGCCAACATAGAAAATACGCACAATATTGCTACGCACCTGTAAAAGTAGCCACCAACACAACCACCGTAGTCGCTTTTACACTGGGGCGTTTTTAGTTCAGATTGTGGAGAACTGTCATCACTGCACAGGCTCCCCACGGCTACACTATTAAATCCATGATCCTGGTGGCAGAACTGTAGGCCCTGCTTTTCACAAGAGTATAATTCGGTCGCTAGGATAATGTTGCAGAGAATAAGTGCATGAATATTGGACCCCAGAATACAAACTCAGAGCGCAGCAGTGTAAAAGCAGATATTCAGCACCACCATGATACTCTACACACAGAGCATTACAACAAACTGGCAGTGCAAAAGAAAATCTGGCAAGCTTTTGTATGTAAACAAGCAACAAATGTCTTCCTTGCTTACTCCCAGGTTCAAGCCTAAGGTGAAATTACATTAACTCTCTTTGCCACCTCCACACCTCCACTTTGGCAGTAGAATTGAAAAGCAGAGAAGTTATGTTAAACTTGTATAGAATCTTGGTTAGACCACACTTGGGAGTTACTGTGAACAGTTCTAGTCTCATTATGAAAAGGATACAGAGGCACTGGAGAAGGTGCAAAAAAAGATTTACTAGGATGATACCAGAACTGAGAGGTTATACCTACCAGGAAAGACTGAACAGGCTGGGGCTTTTTTCTAGAAAAAAGACTGAGGGGTGACCTGATAGAGGTCTTTAAGATTATGAAAGGGTTCGATAGGGTAGACATAGAGAAGATGTTTCCACTTGCGGGGAAGACCAGAACTAGGGGACATAAATAAAAGATAGTCACTAATAAATCCAACAGGGAATTCAGGAGAGGGCGGTTAGAATGTGGAACTCACTACCACAAGGAGTAGTTGTGGCAACTAGCATAGATGCATTTAAGGAGAAGCTACATAAACACATGAGGGAGAAAGGAATAGAAGGATATGCTGATAGGGTTAGATGAAGGAGGCTCATGTGGAGCATAAACACCGGCATAGACCTGTTGGGCTGAATGGCCTGTTTCTGTGCTGTACATTCTATGTAAAATCCACATAGATTAAACAGGGTTTTAATTTCACATACCTCAGCTATTAAGTCTCCCTCATTTATTTTGTCTCCTTCCTTCTTCTCCCATCGGGCTATTGTTCCCATTTGCATTGTGGGTGACAGGGCAGGTAATGGCATCTATGAATAAAACAGCAATGAGTAATCTAGTCACACAACCCTTCTGGTGCTGTAACTCATTAATAAAGAGAATCATCTTTTGAAAAATATCTTTGCATTAACTGAGGCCATTATTAATCCTTTAATCTAAATTATATAAGTCCCCACAACAAAAGATTTTAGCAGAAACAGAACAAATGGACAACCCATAAAAAGAATTACAAAAACACAAAGAGCTCAAATGATTTTGTAAATCGCGCGAGTGTTTCATCAAAAGACCAGGTGTACTGAAGAGATTTTATGTATTTCCAGCCATCTCTAAATCGTTGCACTTACTTTCACAGCATTACATCATGTCTGTAAAACTGGTCATTGGGCCTTATACATTTTCCTGAAAGGCAACTCTTTCAAACAAGTATCTTGACGCAAACTTACGTAAAGGGCAGACATGGATGTGGTCTAACTGACTGTTAAAAATTTTATTTAGTTAGAATTAGAACTTTTTGAAACCAGATAGAAGGCAAAATATGGGCAAGGCAGATATTTGGTGTAGATGTTTCCAGCTAGCCTACTCAAAAACTGGACATGCAACAATCCTTGTAAACGAAAAACCAAAAAAAACTCAACTCTGACCGTTAAAACTCTTAATTGTGAACAGCAGCAGGATGTAAATTAAGCCAAGTGTGCCATGGCACTTGGTACAGTAATGACAATCAATCAATCACAGGACACACTCATTCCACACACAGTGTCAGATTTCAACCATACTGGATAATTACCTCCACAGAACTTGCCAGTTAGAAAAATGCAGAATCAAAACCAAAACTGCCCAACAATGCCACAGCTGATGTTAAAATTATTTTTTTAAAACTCCAACAGTCTGTTGTCAGTAATTTACATGTACTTTCTCCAAATTCCCTCCCGTGACCTCTATCATCAAGAAGGACGAGAGTGGCAACGTCGTGGATACATTATCACCTCCAAGTCACACATCATCCAGGCACGGACATATATCACTGTCCCTTCATCATGGCTGGGTCAATATCCTGGAATTCCCTACTTAACCTCATTGTGGGAGCACCATCACAAGGACTGCAGTGGTTCAGAGAAGGCCCACCACCACCTTCTCAGGGCAAGAATGAGAATAAATGTGGCCTTGCCAGCGTCACCCACGTATGAAGATCAAATATTTTTAAAAACTAGCACACCCTATCTACTCCTCATAGTGCAGTTTCCTCTACTGTGGGTAGAGGAAATACAGATTAGGGGCTGCTTTGCTGAACATCTCTGTTCTGTCTTCAAATGTGACCCCAAGCTCTGTTGCTTACTACTTCAATTACCCATCCCACTCTGAGCTGTGTCTTTGGCCTACTACACTGCTCCAATGAAGCTCAAAGAACAGCACTTTATCTTTCTATTAGGCACTTTGTAGCCATTTGGCCTTAATATTAACTTTAATAACTTCAGAGCTTAACTTTAGCTCCCACTTTTTACTTACAACAGTAGAAGCTGGTGATATGGGATGAGTGTGTTGTGGTTTTGGGAGGGACGGACGGGAGTGGGGGAAAAGACAGTCTGGCAATTATGTGGGAACACGGTGCTGGAGCGGTAGTAAGCAACCATGCTACCACGCTGCTTTTTTCTTCTACTGAGCTTATGGATTTTGTTCCACTTTGCCAGCTTTTCCTGTACCAATTTCAGACCTGCCTCTTTCAACTGCTCACATGTTCTTATGTCTCATGTTTTAGATTTATTTTATTATGCTTCTTCCTATCATCTTATGTTAATATCACATCAGTCATTTAACTCTGTTTCCCATTTAAGCATCTTATCGGTCCTTCCACTGCCTCTCTCACATGTGTGTTTGTATTTCTCCCTCTTACCTTTGTTCTCTTTTTTAAAATTCTGTTCATCTGTAAATTCCCACCCCCCCCACCTCCCTCAGTGGTGAAGGGTCTATACATGTAATATTAACTTGCCTGTTCTTTCCAAAGATGCTGACTGACCTTGCTAAGCTAGTCCAGCACTTTGTTTCTTTTGTTTAATATCAACAGTGGCTGAAGTTTGGCTGCACCACATTGAACATCAACATATTCATTCAAAAATAAAAACACTTCCACTACTTCATCATACATTATTAACCCTAACCACCCCGCCCCCCCACCAAAGAAAACAGGCAAACAAAGTGATCAAAAGAGCCCCAGGTGGGAATGTTCCTTGCTCAGAGTCACCCATCGCCCTTCCTTCCTTCCCATTCAAGATCAGTGCCTTACATGCAAGTTCCTGATCATGTACACAAATCCCACCACTCACCCACTGCATTCATGACAAGAGTTATTTAAAGTCCTTGTATTTGTTTAGCTTTAGACATGCAGTTCAGTCGGGTGGGCAAGACCAGGATCGTATGTTGCTGTTAAACTGGAATGCATGATCCTAGAGGCATATTACAACTGGAAAGGTAAACCAAACTTTATATGCAGCATGTCCCCAAAGAATTAGCAATTAATTTCTTCTGTAAAACACAACAGTATCACAGAGACACAGTAAATCCATTTCAAAGTCATTCAACATATTTACATTCCTGTATCTGGCAAATACCAGCACTCATATCCTACAAAATATTCACTATTTTTAATATTCTATTCAGTTATGTGAATATTTGATCAGTTATGTTTGGTATATCATCTCCATTGTGATAAAGTTCTAAATTGTAAGATTAAAATATTATAACACTATTTATGCTGGGAAATATTTTTAAAGCTTCAGACAAAATCAGGTTAAAAACATTTGAGAAAAGTTTATAATTATTCATAATTCATATGTTTGTATATAATTTAAGAGCAGGAGTAGGCCATTCGACCCTTCAAGCCTGCTCTGCCACTTTTTAAGATCATGGCTGATCTGATTGTGACCTCAACCCTACTTTCCCGTCTTCCTAATATACCCTTTGACTCCCTTGTTAATCAGGAATCTATCTAACTCAGCCTCAAAAATATTCAATGACCCTGCCTCCTCCGGTCTCTGGGGAAGGGAGTTTCACAGACTCACGACCCTCAGAGAAAAAATTTCTCCTCATCTCCATCTTAAATGGGAGACCCCTTATTTTTAAACTGGGTCCCCTAGTTCTGGTCTCTCCCACAAGGGGAAACATCCTCTCATCATCTACCCCTTCAAGTCCTCTCAGAATTTTATTTCTTTCAATAAGATCACCTCTCATTCTTCTACACTCCAGTGTATACAGGCCAAACTTGTCCAACCTGTCCTCATAAGATAACCCCCTCATCCCAGGAATCAGTCAAGTGAACCTTCTCTGAACCGCCTCTAAAGCAATTATGACCTTTATTAAATAAGGAGACCAAAACTGCACGCTGTATTCTAGATGTGGTCTCACCAATGCCCTGTACAACTGTAGCAAAACATCTCTACTTTCATATTCCATTCCCCTTGCAATAAATGACAACATTCCATTTGCCTTCCTAATCACTTGCTGCACCTGCATACTAACTTTTTGTGATTCATGTACTCGGACACCCAGATCCCTCTGTGTCTCAGAGTTCTGCAATCTCTCCATTTAAATAATATACTGCTTTTCTATTCCTCCTGCCAAAGTGGACAAGTTCACATTTTCCCACATTATACTCCATCTGCCAAATTTTTGCCCACTCGCTTAACCTATCTATCCCTTTGCAGACTCCTTATATCCTCTTCACTACTTACTTTCCGACCTATCTTTGTGACATCAGCAAATTCTAGCCATCTTCCAGACTCTTGTGATCTCATTAACCCATACAGCAAGTTGGCACAAGGCACATATTTAGAATAGTAATTTTGAAACCCTTATAGCTAATTTTTGCAAAAGGTTGAACAACTTGCCTTTATATTGCACCTTTAACATAGTAAAAGGTCCCAAGGTGCTGCACAGGAGCCTATTCAGACAAAAATTGACACCAAGCCAAAGAAGCAGATATTAGGGTGGGTGACTAAAAGCTTGGTCAGAGGTAGGTTTTAAGGAGCATCTTAAAAGGAAGAGAGGTGGAATGGTCCAGGAAGGAAATTTCAGAGCTGAGGGCCGAGACTGCTGAAGGCACATTCACCAATGGTGGGGCGAAGGAAGTGAGGACTGTACAAGAGGCCAGAGTTGGAGGAATGTAGCGTTCTTGGAGGGTTGGCTTAATAGTATGCTATTACCAACATTATAATAAACCAAATAACTAATATAGGGCATGCTCCTTAATTGTTTTCACCAGTTAGCATGCAACCATGCATATTCCTAATCCCACAAAAATCTAAATTCTGCTTCTATCCCAGAAATTTGAGAACTCTGGGGGTGGGGTGGGGGGGGGAACATTTATAGAACATTGGAAATTAGAATTCCAAACCGGGAGACTCTTAGAAATCCACTGGAACTCAGCGAAGTAAAAAAAAAAGCAGCTGCAGCATGCAACATCTCAAAATACGCTTGTCTGAAGTTATTTTACCAGCAACAAAGCATCAAATCTGCAGCAGTGAAGTGAAAACCAGTGACTTTATAATGTGTAGGACACCCAAGAGCTAAAACTAAAATATTTGGCTCTAGCAGAGCAAAACTTAACCCAAGCATTTTTTTGTTCCTTCTCAAAAAAAAAAAATGCATTTGGAGACGAAATACTGCAAATGACATCCGTATAAAAGTACTGCGGGTTTGGAATTGCGCTGCGACCTCTGCTGTGCGCGCTCTGGTTAAAGGCTCCTGTCCTTCCCCGTTCAGACCCGCCAACTTTTATCCCTCCCCTCCCCTCCCCGTGTTCCTCACCAGCTGATGCGGGGGCAGGCTGTACCACCTCCTCGCCGTGGCCGGCAGCCCGCTTCTTTGCAGCAACAGGCGGTGGCGAGCGGGGCCGAATCCGCTCTTCCCCGCCGAGTCGACGGCCCGATTCCCGCAGGCGGTGAGCGAGAACCAGCAGCGGGCCTGCCCCCCGCCGCAGGAGGAGGAGGAGGAGGAGGAAGGAGCGCGGCCGGCAGCGGCCCGACACTCCGTCCCGCGGCCGGGCTTCAGCCGCACGCACGGCCTGAGTCTGGCGGCCTGGCGGAGCATGCTGAGTCCAGGCGGCGGCGGCGGCGACAAGTACCGAGCGACTGGGGAGGGTGAGGTGGGAAACGGGCGGCTCGGCGTCTCCTCGGTGACCTCTGCCTCACGGCAAAAGCCACTGCCGCAAAAACGGAAGTCACGTCACACAACAAAAAAAAAGCCGCCCTCGAGCCAGTCCCTTTCCGGTTCTATTTGCTGCCTCTGCTCCTCATCTTTCAAGCTGGGGCTTTAGTCATGGATTCAGCCAGTATTTCCTTCCTCTCTGTTCTTGGTTTTATTTGCAGACCTGCATCCAGTCTCACCCATTCCACTGTCGAAATTTATGATGACTCATTAAATTTTACGATGTGGAGATGCCGGTGATGGACTGGGGTTGACAATTGTAAACAATTTTACAACACCAAGTTATAGTCCAGCAATTTTATTTTAAATTCACAAGCTTTCGGAGGCTTCCTCCTTCGTCAGGTGAACGATGTGAAAATTTTACAGCATACATGCATTTAAGGGGAAGCAAGATAAGCACAGGAGGGAGAAAGCAATAGAAAGCTATGCCAATAGGGTGAGATGAAGAGGGGCGGGAGGAGGATAAACAACATCATGGACCAGTTGGGCCGAATGGCCCGTTTCCTCTGCTGTAGATTCTGTGTAGCACAGATGAAAGCAATTAGCCCATTGCACCAGTGCCTGCGTTCTGAAAGAGTTCCCCACTTGGTCTCTTTCCCTGTACGGTTTTCTTTTTCAAATATTTATTCACTTCCCTTTTAAAAGCTATTCGGAACAGGAGTAGGCCATTCAGCCCCTCGAGCCCACTCCGCCATTTGATAAGATCATGGCTGATCTGTGATCTAACTCCATTATGGATTCTGTTTCCACCAGAGGCATACTCTGGTAGAATGCACTACCTGACCTCTACTGTCTGGTAGGGCATTCCATATCCTTACAACCTCTTGTGTAAACAAAAAAGATTATGGTTAATTTTGCTGAGTCCAATTTAATTGAATGGGCACAGGATAATGAGACCATGGTGAGATAATTTGAATGCTGCTGTTTGATTTGGTAAAAATAAAAATTCATCTACAATATTGTTGATGAATATATCTACATTATGCCACAGAAGTAAATGGAAAAATTACTTTCTTTTAAAAATAGACTTAAAAATTAGTAAGCAACCAACTCAAAAACTGGACTGTTGGTTCCAAAACCAGATGAGTAGCAACCCCAACTAGAACTGAAATTCATATTAAAAATGAAACAGATCATAACCTCATTTAAATTACATCTACCTCTGCTTATTTTTTTCAAAATGAGATGCATCAAAATAGGTTAAATTTTAAATGAATGACACTCTGTATGGCTGTTGGAAGATTGCCACCTGTTTGGTACGGGGCTGTACAGTTTGATTCTTGAGTGGGCTGCTCTGAAATTTATAAACTTAACTAGTTGCCAAGACTAATTTTTAAAGTAGAAGTCCATTTTTCCCACTGTCATGTCCTATGCTGTAGCAGCATTATGTATTCAGGTTAATAAAGTTTCAACAAATTTTCATCAGCAACAGACCACATATAAATATTCAAGTCAGCCCCATTCTGTCCCTTATTTGATTTGGATCCTAACCTGTAATGGCATTTTGTTTTGGGCTATAAGTTTTTAATGTATTTTACAATCACTTGCCAAGTTATAGTTCATTACTAGCGACAATGACTCACTTTTTAAAATTTATTCTCGGGATGTGGTCGTCACTGGCAAGGTTGGTATTTATTGCCCATCCCTAGTTGCCCCTGAGAAGGTGGTGGAGATGGTCATGGTTTGGCACATGTAGCACAAATGTTACTTGCCACTTATCAGCCCACACCTGGATGTTGTCCAGGTCTTACTGCATGTGGGCATGGACTGCTTCATTACCTGAGGAATTACGAATGGAGCTGAACACTGTGCAATCATTAGCAAACAGCCCCACTTCTGACCTTAAGGAGGGAAAGTCATTGATAAAGCAGCTGAAGATAGTTGGGTCCAGGCCGCTACTCTGAGGACCTCTTGCAGAAATGTCCAGGGGCAGAGATGATTGACCTCTAATGACCTCAACCATCTGGGAGAACCTACGCCACACGGAGTGCAGTGGTTCAAGAAGGCGGCTCACCACCACCTTCTCAAGGGCAATTAGGGATGGGCAATAAATGCTGGCCTCGCCAGCGACGCCCACATCCCATGAACGAATAATTTTTTAAAAATCTTCCATTCTGCCAGGTACGATTCCCGTCACTGGCAAGTTTTCCCCCTGATCCCTATTGACTAGTTTTATGAGGGCTCGTTGGTACAACACTTGGTCAAATGCTACCTTAATGTCAGGGTAGTTGCTCTCACCTCACCTCTGGATTTAAGGTCTTGTGTCCATGTTTGGATCAAGGCAGGAATGAGGTCTGGAGCCGAGTAATCATGCTGAAATCTAAACTAATCATCGGTGAGCAAGTTATTGGTAAGTGTCGCTTTATTGCGCTGCTGACAACTCCTTCTTGGGGGCAGCAATTGGCCAGGTTGGATTTTTCCTTTTTGTGGACAGGGCATATCTGGGTAACTTTCCACAGTATTGGGTAGATGCCAGTGTTGTAGCTGTACTGGAACGGCTTAGCTAGGGGCGCAGCTAGTTCTGCAGCACAGGTCATCAGCACCTTTGCTGAGATGTTGTCTAGGCCCTCAAACTTTTCTGTGTCCAATGCATTGAGCCATTTCTTGATGACACATGAAAAGGTAAATAATTTTGATGTACAGTTGTACTGGCAATATCTGCACTATTATCTATCCTTTTGATTATGTACTAACATTTTTGCAGCAGAAAACCTTGTACTTATCTCCATTGTCATACCAAGGGTATTGTCATATCATAGGTGTACGACCATGAAACCCATTCTGACCCAGCTGCTGACCATTCAACTACATCTCGGCTCATTGCTTGCTGACATCATCCACTGCTCTGTCTCCTCAAGCAATGTTTCTCCCATTCAAAACTACCGTCATCAACTCACTCCACAAACAAGTCCACCATCTACTTCTCCAGTTCCAAACTCCCTTTCTTCTCTCAGGTGCTGGAATATGTTGTGAACATCCAACTCCATGAACACCCCTCTACACCCTTTTTTGAGTTCCTTCAGTCTACTTACAGTTCTGAGACTGCTCTTGCCCAAGCCACCATCAACATTTTGTGTGCAACAGTGGTATGTTATCTCTTCTGGTCCTGCTCAACTTCTCAGGCCTCCGATGCAGTTGACTATACCATCCTTCGCCACCACCTCTCACCTATACTCCACTTTGATAAATAGCCCTCACGTTATTTCAGACTTATCTGTCCTAACACAGCCAATATATCTCTTGCAATGGCTTCTCTGCCCATGGCCACCCAGTCACCTCTGGTATGCCCCAAGGTTCAACCTTGGGCTCTCCTACTCCTCAACTATATGCAACCTCTCATCACCATTATTTGTAAGCATAGGGCCAGCTTCCATATAGGAACATAGGAACAGGAGTAGGCCATTCAGCCCCTCGTGCCTGCTCCGCCATTTGATAAGATCATGGCTGATCTTATACCATATACCCCCCTTAGGCCCATATCCCTTAATACCTTTGGTTGCCAAAAAGCTATCTATCTCAGATTTAAATTTAGCAATTGAGCTAGTATCAATTGCCATTTGCGGAAGAGAGTTCCAAACTTCTACCACCCTTTGTGTGTAGAAATGTTTTCTAATCTCGCTCCTGAAAGGTCTGGCTCTAATTTTTAGACTGCCCCCTACTCCTAGAATCCCCAACCAGCGGAAATAGTTTCTCTCTATCCACCCTATCTGTTCCCCTTAATATCTTATAAACTTCGATCAGATCACCCCTTAATCTTCGAAACTCTAGAGAATACAACCCCAATTTGTGTAATCTCTCCTCATAACTTAACCCTTGAAGTCCGGGTATCATTCTAATAAACCTACGCTGCACTCCCTCCAAGGCCAATATGTCCTTCCGAAGGTGCGGTGCCCAGAACTGCTCACAGTACTCCAGGTGCGGTCTAACCAGGGTTTTGTACAGCTGCAGCATAACTTCTGCTCCCTTGTACTCTTGTCCTCTAGATTTCAAGGCCAGCATTCCATTAGCCTTATTGATTATTTTCTGCACCTGTTTATGACACTTCAATGATCTATGTACCTGTACCCCTAAGTCCCTTTGGACATCCACTGTTTTTAACTTTTTAGCATTTAGAAAGTACCCTGTTCTATCCTTTTTTGATCCAAAGTGGATGACCTCACATTTGTCTACACAATTCCATTTGCCACAGTTTTGCCCATTCACCTAATCTATCAATATCGCTTTGTAATTTTGTGTTTTCATCTACACTGCTTACAATGCCACCAATCTTTGTGTCATCGGCAAACTTAGATATGAGACTTTCTATGCCATCATCTAAGTCGTGAATAAATATTGTGAATAATTGAGGCCCCAAGACAGATCCCTGCGGGACTCCACTAGTCACATCCTGCCAATGTGAGTACCTACCCATTATCCTTGCTCTTTGTCGCCTTTCGCTCAGCCAACTTCCTAACCAAGTCCGTACTTTTCCCTCGATTCCATGGGCTTCTATCTTAGCTAAGTCTCTTATGTGGGACCTTATCAAATGCCTTCTGGAAGTCCATATAAATAACATCCATTGACATTCCCCTGTCCACTACTTTAGTCACCTCTTCAAAAAATTCAATCAGGTTTGTCAGGCTCGACCTACCTTTCACAAATCCATGCTGGCTCTCTCTGATTAACTGAAAATTCTCCATGCCAGTGTAATCAGCTTTGCCTTTCCATCACTATGGTAGATTCCACAACTGTCAATGTGCTGTCTGATTGCCTGTCTCAGGTCGTCATGGATGAGCCAGAACTTTCTGCAGCTCTACTTTGGCAAGACTGAAGTCACCCTGTTCATTTCCAAGTTGGAAATTCAATGGCTTAGCCCTTGATCCCAGCTTCTACCTGGAGGTTCAACTGATGGAGCACAATCTTAGTATCCTGCTAGACCTTGAGCTGAGCTTCAAATCCCACATCTGGCCATCAACAAGATTGCATACTTCCACACATGAAATATCGCCCGTCTCATTCTCTACTCCCCCACCCCGCCCGCTGCTGAAATTCTCATCCACACCTTTGTTACCTCCACTTGATTTTTCCAATGCTTTCTTTGCTGGCCTTCCAAAATCCACCCTACATAAATTTCAACACATTCAAAACACTTATATCATCATCCCATTTTGACACTAAGCTCTACTCACCTATCACTCCTGTCCTCACCAACCATCATTGGCTCCCTGTCCTTCAGTGCATCAACTTCACAATGTACCGCCTCATCTACAAATCCCTTCCTGGCCTCACTTTCCCCTGCCTCTGCCTCCTCCAGCCCTACTTTCCTGCTTACTCACTCTGCTCTACCATCTGTCGCCTTCAGCCATTTTGTCCCCATCTATGCAATATCTCCTTATCTCCTCCCAACTTGGTACATCTCTTCTTACCTTCAGAAGTTTGTTTCTTTGACCATTCCTTTGGCCACCTTCCCACTCCCGCTCAATCTGGTTTCCATCTGTGAAACATCTATGAACATTTTGGTATAATAAAGCTATTATCTAAATGCAAGCTATTGTTGACCAGAAAATAGTTTCCACTATCCATCAGGGGTAGGTCCCTTCTATCATGACCTTCTGGTCTGTATGGCTTAGTGCTACGCTGGGCAAGGGCACATTCATCCACTAGCCTGTTGGGGAAGCATTTAATTCAATGTCTAAAGTAGAGTAAAGAAACAACACGAGTTGTTTGGTTCACTGCTCAAGTGGCAAGTGGCAAGAAAAATACTGAATAGAAGATAGGTAATTGAGCAGTGAGCCAAACAACTCATGTTTCTTTGCTCACCATAAAGATTTTCGAGCAATCTTTTGAAGCAGTGTCTAATCACCCCCGAGGAAGTCAGTTTGTATTTTGCTCAGCAAAAGGGATTAAGATCTCCTAATAATGATGGCTGAGACAGTCACAGCCTGGATCCCAATAGACGCTAATCCATAACACTAAGTTCATCAATCAAAGCTCAAAAAAAGGCCAGGATAAAGAATGCGGTGAATCTTTACTCTGCTTTAGACATGTAATTACAAGCTTTTTCAACTGGCTACCTGGTGACAGCGCCCTTGCCCAGCAAAGCACTAAGTGATACAGATCAAAAGGTCCCAGGTTTGAAGCTAATTGGTGGATCTCAGCCAGGTCAGCAGTTGGGGTGCTACACTTGGGGGTGTGGAATAGATCATTAAGAGTTCCTACTCCTTATTGCTATCCAGCGACTCTTGCTTCAACTGTTCCTGTATCGTCATCAGGTGATGATGGGCTTGGGCTTCGATGTGATTCTCGCACAATCACATAGCCAATGATGCAGTGCCGATTTAAGAAAGAATTGCCACTTGACTGAGCAACTGGAAGGCTACCAAATTCCAGTAATCATCATTGTCTTGAGGAGAGAAAAAAAGGGGGGGGGGAAACATGCGTTTTCTAACTAATTTGAAACATTTGTGTATGAAAATAAAAACTCAACATGTCAAGATTGTAGGGAGTCAGATAATCTGAAGCATAAGAGTTACAGATGAAGTTTTGACACCAATTACATTTCTATGCCTAGCAGCAAAGTAGGTATCAGCTTTGTTGAAACAGGATTAGATATGAAGGTATGGGTCAAACAAGACAAGTGTGTGGTCCATTTAGCCTCAACTTTTCACCC
This sequence comes from Heptranchias perlo, assembly GCF_035084215.1. NCBI lineage: Eukaryota > Metazoa > Chordata > Chondrichthyes > Hexanchiformes > Hexanchidae > Heptranchias > Heptranchias perlo. The sequence goes on along the minus strand of NC_090357.1, from coordinate 9,832,130 downwards.
CACTGGGAGCCTCATTAATAAATGCAAATCAGGGTCCCATGATGTACATGGGACCCCGATGGCATTTTAATGCACTCCTGAGTGGAGTGCCCACCATGACAGCCTTGCTAGGTGAACCGGTCAGGAAGCTAGGCAGGCTTCCCTTCCCTTAGTGGGGCCCAGAGGAGCAGGAATGCTCCATGAGCCACAAGGCAAGTCCGATCCTCTGCTGCCCCGTGCTTCCCTCCCTCCCCAGCTGCGAGAGCTTCGGAGCAACCCCCCTCTTCCCGGACATACCTTGTTAATGATAGCCTTCTTCTGATGTCGGCATGCCATCTTCGCGCTGCCCAATTTACATCCTCCCCCGCTGGCCAGCTGCCGCTTCCCGCTATAAACGACCGAGCAGCTGATCAGCGGGATCCAAATGAGGCCTGTCAGTTGAAATCTGCCGGGTCTCCCACGCGTGATTGCTGTCCTCTCCAATCAGGAGTTAAAATCAGCCCTCGAGTGTTTTCAGTTTCCTCTTGAGACACAAATATAGTTCCTGTATCACTCCACCAATCCATGTACACATTTATCAAGTGGTGTGTGCAGAATTATTTCAGCTCAAGGGAAAAACAGCAATGACACGTCCAATGACAGTAATTATAACAGTGCAACAACTGCATAACAAACAGCTCTTCAGCCTTCACACAATATCTATTTACAAATTGAGAGGCAGGTTTTTCAGAATATATTGAGCTGTCGTACAAAATGCCTGTGTAACAAATTAACTCCTTACACATTTTATTTAAAATGTAACAGTTTTTTTTTACACATATCTTTATACAGTCACACCTTATTATAACAAACATTTTTCCCTGGATGGTGTCCAAAGGACCAATCAAGTCTACGGAATTCAAGACAAACTTTGTTACAAAACACCCTCTTATAACAGACATACAAACTAATTCCACTGCATCATTTGAAATGTTTAGCACTGCTACAATAAACTGCACAGCAGTAACTGTTTTGGCACTTACACTAAATGCCTAGTACCATTGTTGTCTCCTGAACATAGTGCCAGCACGTACAATCGCTGAAACCATGGCAAAACCTTTTTTTTAAAAACAAAGGAATCCATTGTGAAAAAGTGGTCGGAAAAATTCAAGCTTTAAAGGTTATGTAAAGGGTTATTATAAAAGGTTACTATTCCAGTTCCCACATGTTTGTAATAATGAGATTTGACTGTAGTTACATCACAATTCAGTTCAGAGGTTTGATTTGGTAAATCTCCAAATAGTAGCTGATTTCAGCAGTATAATGGTCATTTAAAAAAATCACACAAAATTTTTTTAAAAAGCTAATAGGGACACTGACTCTAAAAAAAAACAATTATACTTGGAAAATTTGTGAAATTGGTAAGAATTCTCAAAATTCTTATTTTGGAATTACCAGGGCTGGTAGAAAAGAAATCTTTAATTTCTATTTTTCCTCTCGTGTGTTTGCACAACTCTTATTCCAATTAAGATGAACAGAATTCCACTTTCCCCCTTTTTAAAAAAAAGGCAGCATCTCTTACTAGAAGTGACCCACGGTGAAACCTGTAATATGTATATATTACATACACATATATTTGTGTGTAATTCACTTCCATTAATTTGAGAATAAACACATTCATATGCACAAAACAGAAGGCCTTTCATTTAGGGAAATCGGGTTACAACTGATTAGTTGGAGTCATTACAGATCAGCCTATAACAAAGTTACTAATTCCAAGCCTTTTTTGTAATCCTCCTTTTTAAAAAGTTCTTTTGGCCTTCCCAAATGCCATATAATACTTCATGCTTGTGAGTGCGGACAGTAGACTGTTCCCAAGACTCCAGCAGTGCTATTCTGTAACCAGGCAGCAAGGGGTGCATAAGAATGACCCTGGGTGCTTGCCCAATACTTTTTCCTGTTTTTCTATGGGAAGATGCAATGCATCTTTTATTGGCACTTTCCCTTGATGCCTTAAACTTTCAACTGAAAGAGGATTTTATGTTGCATTGTTAAAAATAAGGTGGACAATGACTGTCGGTGCTGTTGCTATTAAGGAACGGAGAGGAAAATATCTACACTTAAAGGTAATGTCTGAGAAAGCTTCAAGAGGAGAAGGTTTTGTCCTGGTCTTGGTTAGAATCTTTTGGTGTAATTAGTACAATGACTTTCATGAATGAATTTCACAGTTCCTTCCTCCAAACCAGTGAGGCCTCTCATCTTCAAGCAACCTCCTGCAGCTGGCAAGGCAGGATGATCCACTCCACAAACCAGTGCTACTCTTGACAAAGGCACACTTGTTTCAGGTAAGGCAAGCAAATGCAGTTCATTAGGAGCCCTCCTAGCGCCACACCAGAAGGGGCCTATTTCACTACTGCAAAGTTGTCTTACTTACATGTCAGAGAAAAATTGGCATAATGCTCATTCAAGCCTTGATGCTCGAAACTGCAACCATTCAGCTGAGAAACCTTTGCTGTAACCACTAAACTACCAAAATGTTCAGTGGAAACAAATGATAAAAATATTTACAGATTTATCACAAAAAGAGTCTGAAGTTTTTAAATAACTTAAAACTGAAAAGGCATGGCCTGAGTTGAACCTGCTGCTCAGCTATAAGCAATTACAGCTGCATGTACTCCAAGCATCGAGGGTGTAACAATAGCAATATTCAACTGAAGCTGCTTTCCACAATATTGACGTTAGCAAAATTCCACTTATTGCTTATGATATGGCATTACAATTGTACACTGGTACAGCGACTAACAAAAGTCACGTCAGCTTTACAATAACCAGTCTATTTTAGTTAGCGCAAGGCGTCTGCATTGGGAACTTTTTGCACTAGACTCTTCTTTCCAGTCCACATTTGGCAGTTGGCACAGCAAGATTTTCTGCCCTGAAGGCAAACAAGGACTTGAAGACTTGAGTGGTGTCTTTCTGTTCTTTGGTGGCTGTCCTCAAACTTTTTTTAAAAAAAAGAAATCAATCGCCCAAATTTGGGGAGAGAATCAGTCTACCTACTGTCTCCATGGTCTTCTTCAACCCAAGCAACTATTTTGCCTTCCCAACCAGGAATGATATCGTCATCATGGAAAAGCTGGGGGGAAAATATGATGAAAATCAAGTCAACATTTTAAAGCCTGTGCTTTTGGTGTAGTTTTAGTGCCCTGTATATGTTATGTAAATGGAAGTTTATTCTTTTTTTTCATACATTTTTCTATATCTTTATCATTATTTATCAGCAAATTTTCAGAAAAAAATCTCACGACGCAGCTCATTGGAGATCAACTAGTTCAGCATAGATGGGGACAGAATGTATTTAAAAGTGAGGGAGTGTCACATTTGTGCATAAGCTGTACACATTCTTCCACACTACATCAACAAAACATTTCACTGTTCAATTGTCCTGTCAAATTCAGAATAAAGAATATCAGTAACATTTTTTCACAACATGATACCAGTGACTGGATATTACCTCCTCTTTCACAGTGCCGAATTCTGGATCCAGTGCTTTAAAGTGATACCTGTAATTCCCTTCCCGCTCTATCGCTGCTTTAAAGTCTTTCAGAGCCACTTCACCAAGTCTGCAAGAATAAAGTTGTTGACAAATTAAAGATGTGCAATTTTAAGCAGCATTTTTTGGCCCATTTTAAGTAACAAATTTTCCCTGAGTGAGTGGACAAGGAATATGCACACAAGCCTCTCAAAAATGCTGATCTTGAGTCAGCTTCTTGGATGTGTAGAGAAGCAGCCCAGGTTAACTGAGCTTACAATTTTCTCCCAAGGACGTGGCTAAGATCAGGAACTCACATTTGGGAACATGGATGAAACTGCATCCTGTCATGCTGTGGTGCAGCAGAGTGGAAAATTAAACACACTGTGCCCCTTTGGTAAGTTGCAACTGATAATAGTTCCAAAAAATAAACTTGGTTCATTTTCACAGAAACAACCTCGAACCCCTTTGTGCTGCAATTCTACATTTCCACAGAACTAGGTCACCTTTTAGTGACTGGTTCAAAGTAGCATTTTCAATGGTCTGGAAGGAGGTCTTTAAGCAAAAGGTGCAACTGCAACAGAGAGAAAAATGAGAAAAGAAACTAGATGATAAAGGGTTTTTACAAAAATCCTATGAATATTTAAGAGTATTTTTGCAAGTCCCATCAAATTGGAGCCAACAGTTTTCTGATGGTTTCAGTTTCCAAATATTCCCATTAGCTGGTACAATAAGAATACTTGCCTCTTTGGAATGTTTATCATAAATGGTACAAGAGTTCGGTCTGTGAAATAGAGCACCTTGGTGCAGACAGGATTGCTTGGACCAGGACTGTTGTGAGAATGAAGGCATGCTGAGAAAGAAAAATATTTCTTTTTAAAAGCAAAATCAAACAATTTTGGCACACAATGGCAATTACACACAGTGGAATAGTCTACAGTAAACATCGGTACAATGGGGGGAAAATTATGTCTAAAATTTGCTTACAGCACAACGCAATGGAATATCACTACCATGAGAAAGGATAGCACTGTGCCATGGAATTGTAGGGATACAAGTTCACAATTTTACAGATTGTTTTTCCCAAAGACAAAATAGACAGGTTAAAAGGTCACATCAACCTGCATATTAGCTTCACAGTGCAGTTTAACCACATACTTGCCCCAAACAAACAGTAGTCAGTGAAATGTTTGCTGTGGAGTTGTTCTGAACTTACTGGAATTTGATGGCCAGGACTCTCTCTCTGTATTTGATCCTTTTCTTCCTGAATTTTTCACAGGAGTCTACAGATATAAATAAAAGGAAATGTCAAGGCAGAAATGTAACAATCTTTAGGCTGAAGTTTTCACGCTGCGCTCACCAGCCTGCAATTGTCCACCAATTCACTATATTGACCAATTTTGGACCCTGATGTCAGAAGGCTATTCAACCATACAGGGCATCAATGCTCATCCAAAATCTGTCCTGCCCTTACCCAACACCCACACATGCATATTTCCCAGCAAGAATCACTGGCGAGGCAATTCTGATTGACTTTTTTTCTCTCCCTACCCGAGGGGCCATGAGGCCAATTACAGTGGCCCAGCTAACTCAGTATGGACTAGGGACTGAATCCATGATCTTGAGGGCTGAATGGCTTGATGCAAAACCAAATGGTGCCTTCACTGACTCGACCACCTGAGAGTCCTAAGTCTTACTGTAGTGGACATGTTTTTATTCTGTGCACTAAGTTTAATGAAAGAGTAGCTGTGGGTCCAAAACACTGATATCTCAACTTTGTCATTAAGGATAACGAGTAGAAGATAATATTCTGGAGAAGGGGAAACTACAAGAAAACATCAACTGGGAGACCTAAAACAGGCTAGATTTCATATTTTTGAAGATTATTTTACTGATAAATGCTTAGTGACAAATAGGGAGTTAAATTTAAATGGCACTGTCTTTATCCCTCAAAGGGACGAACTGACATGCATCATTTGTTGCGACAATCTTCCAATTAAGTACTTCAATTTTTTTTAATTATTCGTTCATGGGATGTGGGCGTCGCTGGTGAGGCCGGCATTTAATGCCCATCCCTAATTGCCCTTGAGAAGGTGGTGGTGAGCCGCCTTCTTGAACCGCTGCAGTCTGTGTGGTGAAGGTTCCCCACAGTGCTGTTCCAGGATTTTGACCCAGCGACGATGAAGGAACGGTGATATATTTCCAAGTCAGGATGGTGTGTGACTTGGAGGGGAACGTGCAGGTGGTGTTGTTCCCATGTGCCTGCTGCTCTTGTCCTTCTAGGTGGTAGAGGTCGCGGGTTTGGGAGGTTCTGTCAAAGAAGCCTTGGCGAGTTGCTGCAGTGCATCCTGTGGATGGTACACACTGCAGCCACAGTGCGCCGGTGGTGAAGGGAGTGAATGTTTAAGGTGGTGGATGGGGTGCCAATCAAGCAGGCTGCTTTGTCCTGGATGGTGTCGAGCTTCTTGAGTGTTGTTGGAGCTGCACTCATCCAGGAAAGTGGAAAGTATTCCATCACACTCCTGACTTGTGCCTTGTAGATGGTGGAAAGGCTTTGGGGAGTCAGGAGGTGAGTCACTCGCCGCAGAATACCCAGCCTCTGACCTGCTCTTGTAGCCACAGTATTTATATGGCTGGTCCAGTTAAGTTTCTGGTCAATGGTGACCCCCAGGACATTGATGATGGGGGATTCGGCGATGGTAATGCCGTTGAATGTCAAGGGGAGGTGGTTAGACTCTCTCTTGTTGGAGATGGTCATTGGCTGGCACTTGTCTGGTGCGAATGTTACTTGCCACTTATGAGCCCAAGTCTGGATGTTGTCCAGGTCTTGCTGCACGTGGGCTCGGACTGCTTCATTATTTGAGGGGTTGCGAATGGAACTGGACACTGTGCAATCATCAGCGAACATCCCCATTTCTGACCTTATGATGTAGGGAAGGTCATTGATGAAGCAGCTGAAGATGGTTGGGCCCAGGACACTGCCCTGAGGAACTCCTGCAGCAATGTCCTGGGGCTGAGATGATTGGCCTCCAACAACCACTACCATCTTCCTTTGTGCTCGGTATGACTCCAGCCACTGGAGAGTTTTCCCCGATTCCCATTGACTTCAATTTTACTAGGGCTCCTTGGTGCCACACTCGGTCAAATGCTGCCTTGATGTCAAGGGCAGTCACTCTCACCTCACCTCTGGAATTCAGCTCTTTTGTCCATGTTTGGACCAAGGCTGTAATGAGGTCAGGAGCCAAGTGGTCCTGGCAGAACCCAAACTGAGCATCGGTGAGCAGGTTATTGGTGAGTAAGTGCTGCTTGATAGCACTGTCGACGACACCTTCCATCACTTTGCTTATGATTGAGAGTAGACCGATGAGGCAGTAATTGGCCGGATTGGATTGTCCTGCATTTTGTGGACAGGACATACCTGGGCAATTTTCCAAATTGTCGGGTAGATGCCAGTGTTGTAGCTGTACTGGAACAGTTTGGCTAGAGGCGCAGCTAGTTCTGGAGCACAAGTCTTCAGCACTACAGCCGGGATGTTGTCGGGGCCCATAGCCTTTGCTGTATCCAGTGCACTCAGCCGTTTCTTGATATCACGTGAAGTGAATCGAATTGGCTGAAGACTGGCTTCTGTGATGGTGGAGATATCGGGAGGAGGCCAAGATGGATCATCCACTCGGCACTTCTGGCTGAAGATGGCTGCAAATGCTTCAGCCTTGTCTTTTGCACTCTGCTGGACTCCGCCATCATTGAGGATGGGGATGTTTACAGAGCCTCCTCCTCCCATTAGTTGTTTAATTGTCCACCACCATCCACGACTGGATGTGGCAGGACTGCAGAGCTTTGATCTGATCCGTTGGTTGTAGAATCACTTAGCTCTGTCTATAGCATGTTGCTTCCGCTGTTTAGCCATGCATGTAGTCCTGTGTTGTAGCTTCACAAGGTTGGCACCTCATTTTTAGGTATGCCTGCTGCTGCTCCTGGCATGCTTTTCTACACTCCTCACTGAACCAGGGTTAATCCCCTGGCTTGTTGATAATGGTAGAGTGAGGAATATGCTGGGCATGAGGTTACAGATTGTGCTGGAATACAATTCTGCTGCTGCTGATGGCCCACAGCGTCTCATGGATTCCCAGTTTTGAGCTGCTAGATCTGTTCTGAATCTATCCCATTTAGCACGGTTGTAGTGCCACACAACACGTTGGATGGTATCCTCAGTGCGAAGACAGGACTTCGTCTCCTCGAGGACCAATACTGTCAATACTGTCATTTGGTGAGGACGAGGTTAAGTAAGTTTTTCCCTCGTGTTGGTTCGCTCACGACCTGCCGCAGGTCCAGTCTGGCAGCTATGTCCTTCAGGACTCGGCCAGCTCGGTCAGTAGTGGTGCTACCGAGCCACTCTTGGTGATGGACATTGAAGTCCCCCACCCAGAGTACATTCTGTGCCCTTGCTACCCTAAGTGCTTCCTCCAAGTGGTGTTCAACATGGAGGAGGACTGATTCATCAGCTGAGGGAGGGCGGTAGGTGGTAATCAGTAGGAGGTTTCCTTGCCCATGTTTGACTCGATGCCATGAGATTTCATGGGGTCCAGAGTAAATGTTGAGGACTCCCAGGGCCACTACCTCCTGACTGTATATCACTGTACCGCCACCTCTGGGGGTCTGTCCTGCCGGTGGGACAGGACATACCCATGGATGGTGATGGAAGAGTCTGGGACGTTGGCTGAAAGGTATGATTCTGTGAGTATGGCTATGTCAGGCTGTTGCTTGACCAGTCTGTGGGACAGCTCTCCCAATTTTGGCACAAGTCCCCAGATGTTAGCGAGGAGGACTTTGCAGGGTCGACTGTGCTTGGTTTGCCTTTGTCGTGTCCGGTGCCTGGTGGTCTGTCCGGTTTTATTCTTATTATGACTTTTTTTAAGCAAGATTTTACAACTGAGTGGCTTGCTAGGCCGTTTCAGAGGGCAGTTAAGAATCAATCACATTGCTGTGGGTCTGGAGTCACATATAGGCCAGACCGGGTAAGGACCGTAGGTTTCCTTCCCTGAAGGGCATTAGTGAACCAGATGGGTTTTTACGACAATCCGGTAGTTTCATGGCCAGCATTACTGATACTAGTATTTTTTAATTCCAGATTTTATTTAATTAATTGAATTTAATTAATTCTCAGCTGCCGTGGCAGGATTTGAACTCATGACTCCAGATTATTAGTCCAGTAATATAACCACTATGCTACCGTACCCATGGTGGCACCTTCATACCACAGTGTTTAGGGAATACAGAGAAAAGGTTTGCCAAGACTTTCTGTTAAAGACAGTGCCTTCATAACTTTATGGTAGGGTCATTTTAGGACCTTATTCAGGAATGATCCTTTAAAGAGATACTTTATTCACAAGTGATTAAACCCAGCTACACAATCTATTTTACCCAGTAGCACTAAATAACAATATCTTCTAAACTTGTGGAGGTTGAAATTGAGCTGTGTGATATTAGTAATGATGCATTCACACATTTGTATGAAACACTTCTGTCCACTACTTAACTAAAAGCTTTAGCTCATTTAAAATAAACAGGTTAACACCTTTGTTAAAATCGCAGATAAAGGAATTTCAGACAAATGCATTAATGCATGTGGTACTAATATCACACAGTTCAATTTCAAGCAATGGTAGTTTGTTCCTATTGATACAAAAAGGCCAAAAATGCACAGGAAATTCATCATCTAAAGGGTTCATTTGGAGATTGCTTTTACACAGACTGGGAATATGTCCTTACTTTGTTGCCACCTCTTCCCTGTGTTTCAGCCACATGCATTCGCTCCAATAAACTTGAGATTCCTTGTTCCAGTGTGTCGATTGTGTGGTGCTGGGGATCATGACCAGCAAAGCTATTCCGTAAACTTCGCAGAGAATCTCGTACTACCTGAAGGTCTTCCGTCTGAAATTACATTTATAAGGAGTGTACAGAATATTGTTCACAATGAACGCAATAAGGGTTGTGATTTTCAGAAGACTTTTCAGAAGCTGATTCTATTGGCACCAAAATATTTATTTTCATCAGACACAAAGCAGCAGTATAATGTGAATTACAAGCTGAAGTTTTAACTTGGTTTGCAGTCAGAAATTGACAACAGCAATCTGTAAAACCAGATACATCAGATAATACACTAGGCAATAAATAGGTGAGTGGCTCAGGGAGGGTGAGTCTGCCAAGGATGGGTAAATGCTTTCTACTGAATTTGCTAATAAAAGCAAAACATTTTCTGCAGTTGAACAGGTATAAATTATAAAATAAAAGCTATCTGGTAATAGAGGAGACTACAACTGACTAATAAAATTTGAAAGCAACTCTGGACATTAACACCACAGTTTTGGCTTTCTACGTAATCCCTGTGGCGATATCTTACCACTATAACCCTCAATTGCAACAAAATTATGTGTATGGAGTACTAAATTTTTCTCTGCAACTCAGCTCATATTTTTGGAATTGCTTCTTTCAAAGGTTTAACCAGAATAGAGTAAAAGTACCCAAAATATCAAACATACTTATTATTTTAATTGGGTTTACTTTACTTAATTATCTCCCAGACAGACATCAAGTACTACCATTCATCTCATTTCTTCTAACACTATATATATATCATGTACTAAATACTTTTATGAGGGGCAGGGCAACGGCAATGTATACATATGTAAATCTTTCACCCCCTAAAACAAGACTGATTGTCATCTGACGTTATTCTTTATTATTAATTAAAAATGTACAGTATCCTCTTTGTCCATACAATCTGCTTATTATATCAAGCTATTCATACACAACTTCTCAATAAAACCATCACATATCACCATGCCATATATTAAACATAACAATTGGTTTGGAGTGGATTATTAAGGCGTATTAATTTGGGGTTTGTATACACACATTCATTGTCATGTTACCATTACAGCTCAGGATCATATGCATCCATCTAACACATTGTTAACCGCTCATTATATACTTAATTCATCCAGCAACAGCAATGAGGAAGTGGTAATTTAATTATAATCAGAGCTTCAGTACCGCTGGCCCACATTTCTTGTGCTGGAATGAGGGACTTTTGTTACGTGGATAGACTGGAGAAGCTGGGGTTGTTCTCCTTAGAGCAGAGACGGTTAAGAGGAGATTTGATAAAGATGTTCAAAATCATGAAGAATTTTGAAGAGTAAATAAGGAGAAACGGTTTCCAGTGGCAGAAGGGTCGGCAACCAGAGGACACAGATTTAAGGTAATTGGCAAAAGAATCAGAGGCTACATTCTAGTCAGCAAGTTGTTATGATTGGGAATGCACTGCCTGAAAGGGTGGTGGAAGCAGATTCAATAGCAACTTTCAAAATGGAATTGGATAAACACTGGAAGGAGAAAAATTCACAGGGATAGGGGAAAGAGTACGGTTGTGGGACTAATTAGATAGCTTTTCCAAAGAGCCGGCACAAGCACGATGGGCGAAATGGCCCCATTCTGCTGTTCTATGATAAGCAGACAGCCATATTCAGACACTGGTTTGCTAAAACCGTAATCAAACTGTGCAATGTTTTAGAACTGAGGTAACAGTGGAGAGATCCTTCCGTAATCTGCTTCATTTACGAACACCCTTTAAAAATCATTTTATAACTCAAATCAGGAAATCATACTTCAGCTCCAGAAAGCATAGTCACCTAAAATATTTGCTCTCAACCAGAGAACATTCAGGTCCCATAGCAACTGTCCTTAACAGCAGGATTATAAAAGTCATGAGGCACTTGCCTCTGTGTTGACAGTAGCTTCACAAGAATTCCCTCAGACATACCACATTTTGGCCTGGAAAACCTAAAGAGGTTCCGCAGTGCCCTGTCATAACTCCAGCAGAAAACCAGCGGAGCCCACTGGAAAAGGTCAGGGATCTGGTTGTGAAGGGTCTCAGCTGTTTCTGGAATTTTCTAGCATGCTCTGTATGGGGCAGAATACAGGAGGGACTATCAAAGGCATTTGAGGGCAACCATAAAAAATATAGCATAGGGCAGTAATGTATTTATTACCCATCTTTTTCCTTTTTGATTGGATTATGTCTTTCCCAACCAATATTGTCATAAGGGGGTAAAAATTCAGTTTCTTTGCTCCCATTGCGTATCGCTAAATTGTGCACTGCCCGTCTATGACTTTTCTGTCCATTAATTTCAATCGCAAGACAATCATGGGTCGGGCTTGCTTAATTTTAAAATATGTGCTATCAATAAGCATCAGAAATGCAGAAGTGGAATTTTATCCTCTGGATTTTTAAAGCAGATTAAACTGCAGTGGAGATTTTTCATGGCTTGATAAATTTTCACAACATTGTGTGCAACGAGTTAGGGCTCCCAAGTGTTTTGCATATGTGACATCACGCACAGAGCATGATACTGCCTCTGTCGATCTGGCATCTGAACTTCCCGTAGTTTGTGCAAGGGGAACCTTATTTGTTGTACTGTGTGAATCAAGTTGTATTGGATCTAATCAGAGATTGTAAATAATGAGTAGGAAGGCAATACTTCTCACTCTTAAATTGGCTGCTTTTTTGGGGCTGAGCTGCTCACTATTAAATTGGTTACTCTTTCAGGCTATGATGCTGGTTATTAAATTAATGCATTTCACAAAAAAACAAACAGAACAATTTTGTCTGTATTGCAAGTCAGCAGCAAAGAGAATTTGAGCTTTTCTCCATTGAAAAATCAAAGATGAAAGTCATGCTGCCTGGGGACAAGATGTAGTTTTACTACCTTCTTGTACTTGCTTTGTTAATGGAAGTTCATATGGGTTGGTTATAACTCATCTCAAGAAAGTGCACAGCCTTTTGTACAGCACACATGATGAAAGATAGCTCTCTAGTTTGTGCTGCATTACATAACAGTATGAATATAGCTGACTAATCTCAGTAATTTAACCACCTGGGGCCTGCTTCAATTCAGCACTCAGCTGTCTTAAATTGGCATGTCTCATTCCGCTTCAATGAGATATGCCAACTTAACACAGCGGAGAATTGAATCAAGTCCATGGACACGTATAATCTAGTGATGTCTTAATCCATCAGCCTTCATAAAGGTATGTGGCCAGTCTGTACACAGGTGTACTATGTGTCTATTAACCAAACTGTCCATCATGACAATAGATACTGCTGGAAACACACATCAGGCTCGACAACACTTAGGTTAACATTTCAGGTGGTGACCCTCTTTCAGTTCTGATAAAGAGTCTCTAACAAAATGCTAAACAATCTTTTCTCCATGTATCTCCAACACTTTTTCGCCAGAACTTTCAACTTCGGCAGAGATGTAAAATGGGCAATATTAGATTGACCACCTGTGATACAAGCAGCCCGATTTCCCTTTCCATTGATTTCAATGGGGAGTCGATCCGATATCGCCTGTTTTACGTCCCTGCCAAAGTTGAAAGTTCCGTCTTCTATTTTTATTTCAGATTTTCAGCATTTTTCAGATTTTGCTTTTCATCTACTGCCCATCATCATTGAGAACTCTAACAAAAGAAGATAACCAACGAAACAGCATCAAAATATCTGTTTTATACAAAATCAAAGGAGAATAATACTCTCTAAATCAAATTTTTGCAGCTGACCTATTGTAGATATATATCTTATGGAGAATAATGGATATTCAATGTGTAATTACACCCTGGGTTTGATTACAAGCTATGAGTATCAACGAGATGTTCATACAAGATTATAAACAAAAGCAGCAAAGCTTAAGCAGTTTATAATTGACAACTGAACCTCAAGATAAGAGCGCAACTTTTGAAATCAGTTCCATGTATCTATTAATATATGGAATGGGTTTATTCAGATTGGATCTTTTTTCTCTTGCAGTTGATATCATGGTCAATGCTCAAAACCAGCAAAAATATGTCCACTTTGAAGGATTATCAATTATTGACTGATAACCAACAGCTGATCATTAGAAAATAATACACTCGGTGCATTAGGTCACAGTTAGAATATGGCATGTAGCTCTGGTCAATATTCTATTATTAAGAAAGATAATAGAACCACGAAAAGATACAACAAAAATTCACTAGAATAATGCCAAGAATGAAAGGTTACAATACAAAACAGGGCTAAAAAAAACAGGGCTGTGTTTTTTAAATGGGATGAAGAAGGTTATAGGGGATCTATAAAGTGAAATTGTGAAAAAGTGTTTCCACTGGTTGCTGAATTGGTAACAAGAAAAACAATGGGAAAAGTTACAAGAAATGTTTTTGCATAGAGGGGTTATTAGACTATTAAATCTTTTACCACAAGGGGCCATTGAGGAGAGATTATAACATAATTTAAATGGGATTGGATAAGTATTTGAAAAGGAAGAATAAAAGAGGACACAGGGAAAGTTGCAAGGAAATGGAATTGGAGTAGACAGCTCCAGTTGAAGAACTAGCACCAAGACACACACTATGGGCTGAATGGGCTCCTTTTGTGCTGTAAAATCAATGAGTAGAAATAATGATACTCGGAAGCGGAGATTAGCTGCTTTCATATGATTCTGTTAATTAGGATTCTGAGAGCTCAGTGTCCTGACTCCTGATGTTTATGCTGGTAAATATGTTTTCTGTAGCCCAGCAGGCTTGTAGATCTATTTTTACTTGAGTCCACAAGTCTGCCACCAGATCATGCAAAATGGTACAGCAGCGGTACAAAGGAGTGGTTTTATTCAGGTTTGTGACCCTTTTGGTGCTGGCACGGGTTGTATAGATGCTGACTGCTGGTGTACTCTCTCATTAATATGGTATAATATCACATTGATAGATAAATACGATGCGGTTACTCCATATTTATCCATATTATTTGCAGTTGACTACTGGAAAATCTTACGGGGAGCATATTTTTAATGGAGATAAATTCTATGCAAAAGAGAAATTTCAGCAAAACAGGGCTAATAACAGTTTATCAAATTTCCACTCACCCCTCTATACATTGGAGAAGTGGTTTTAGCCATGGATTGGAGGTAGCCATTACTCTGTGATGGTCTACAGGGATACCCAGATACCTGATGAAATGTAAACGAGTAAAATTTTTCGTATGAATTTAAATGTGAATTATTCTGTTTAAACAGGATAAGATTAAAACATCTCCCAAACCAAAAAACTACAATTTATTTTCACTGATTTAACTCAGACACATTAAGTTATTATTCTTTCTGTCCTTCCCATTTTCTATCCTTCTGTCCTGAAGGTGATTCATGCTGGGGTTCAATTACACGGACGATGGCCACTCTCCAGTATCTCATCCAAGTGGCCATTCTTCATGTGTGAATGTGGCCGGTGAGTGTGTGCAGGCTATTTAACAGTGAAGGGATATCAAAGCTGATCCTATCCCCATCTTTTGTCCACTTTCCAGTATGAGTTACTATTGCTGACTGATTTTTTTCCTTCTTCCTATCCAGGGGTGCTGGGGCAATTATAGAACTCCTGTTTCCATTCCTACTGAGATCAGATAACTCAGCACAAGATGGAGATCATACCTGGGCCCCTTCCTAGCATGGCTTATTACACAAAGCCTTTACCAATTTTGCCATCAGAGAGCATTTAAGTTATCATCCTTGAAATAAACTCAAGTAATTATGACAAAAACTGCACGACTCTCTTTCTGAGGGTAAAGAAATGCATTGCGGGATAAGAATTATTACGTAAGTCAATTATTTTTAAAAAATTAACGAGGGCACTATGTTCAATCAAGTTCAAGATTTCTCTGCACTTATAAACAGCTTTGGAGGCAGAGTTGTTGAATTCCCTCAGTAGGGTTTTAATTTCACAGTTGGCAAAGGAGAAGATCTACAGGCTGTTACAGATTCTACTGAGGATAAACCAGGAAGATTAAAGTGGACTTGTTTAGGGTAGCCAGTCATCTAATAGGATGAGAAATCTTGTGTATCTTCTTGTTTGTCAACTTTTGAGAATAGGTTAGAAAGATGGCTGAAGGAAAGTGGGATAAAAGGATATGGGCACAGGGCGAGCACATGGGATTAAGACTACTGCTCATGTGGAGGATAAACACCAAATGGATAGCTTGGGCTGCTCGATCTGTTTCTATGTTATAATTTCTGTGTAATTTCATGTAAGAAGCCTTCCAATTGTTGAGAGTGAATGGTTTACTATATGCTCTGGAGAAGTTTGGGTTCAGGCTTGCCTTGATTCAGTGGATAAAAACATTAGATTCTTACACAGAGCTACAGCATCCTTTCTCCCTTTCGCAACCTTGGTGTCCTATTTGACCTGAAATGAGCTCTCAACCCCATATCCGCTCCATCACCAAGTCCACCTACTTCCATCTCCGTAACACCGCATGTCTCCGTCCCTGCCTCAGCTTATCTGTTACTGAAACCCTCATCCATGCCATTGTTACCTCTAGACTTGACTATTCCAATGCTCTCCTGGCCGGCCTCCCACCTTGCACCCTCCATAAACATGAGCTCATCCAAAATTCTGCTGTCCGTATCCTAACTTGCACCAAGTCCCATTCACCCATCATCCCTGCACTTGCTGACCTACATTGGCTCCCGGTTAGGCAACACTCAATTTAAAAACTCTCATCCTTGTTTTCAAATCCCTCCATGGCTTCGCGTCTCCCTATCTCTGTAACCTCCTCCAGCCCTACAACTCTCTGAGATCTCTGCGCTCCTCCAATTCTGGCCTCTTGAGCATCCCCGATTTTAATTGCTCCACAATTAGTGGTTGTGTCTTCAGCTGCCTAGGCCTTAGCACTGGAATTCGCTCCCTAAACCTCTCCGCCTCTGTACCTCTCTCTCCTCCTTTAAGATGCTCCTTAAAACCTACCTCTTTCACCTGTCCTAATATCTCCTTATGTGGCTCAGTATCAAATTTTGTTTGATAATCGCTCCTGTGAAGTGCCTTGGGACGTTTTACTACGTTAAAGGCGCTAGATAAATGCAAGTTGTTGACCCTTTCTCTAAAGAAAACAACAAGACAAGATCACCCATTGTCTCGTTTGGTATTGTGATATCTGGACCCACTGGCTGTGGCCATAGGAACAGACCCCATTATTCACGGTCTTTCAGTGAGCAACTATGAATACAGATATGTTTAGATCCTGACAATGTCTTACTGTTGCTACAAAAACCCTAAGGAATTGATTCCTCAAATATTACACACTATTAAGGCTTATTTTTCTGATCAAAGCAAACTAGGAGACATCCAAAGCAATGGCTCTAGTCATGGGATGTACCAGCAAGGAGAATGATAAATTCAACTTCAAATGGCTTCCTTCAGGTCTAGCTAAAGCCAGAGATAAAGATAACCCCAATGAACTATAGTAAGCTGCTTCAGTATGTGGAGACAGATTAAGTCATTCAAGTTTTTCATGGGTAGAGTAACTTATTTTGTTTCTCACTCTGTGTAGATTGTAATAAACCCTAACCCGTTTAGTGAATTTGTTAAAATCTGAAAATAAACTCTATTAAAATTGTTACATAAAAGTTTAATTGTACGTGACTTAAAAAAATATTTTGAAATAGTGCCAAATAAAGGGCACTTTCTCTGTTAAAGTACAAAAAAATCATGGTTGTTAGCTATTTGTTAAAACCACAAACAGATTTAGTTAAGATTTGCATTTTGCTTCTGTGATCAAATATAAATGCATAATCCTTTTAGTAAAGCCTTGTTCCTTGTTTGATGTGTCTTCTACAGCTCAAACTATGTAAAGTACAGCACTGCAAATATCTGAATATCTGATGTTTGGCAAGAAACAATAAATAATGAAAAGCTGCGTAAAGATCACCTTCCCTAGTGTTCCTTTTTGTAAGTTAAAGTCTTACACTATATGTCAGCAATGGTGGTCTCTTGAATCAGCTGGTTCAAAAACAAATCCTGACATCATTTCTGGCCCTATCACATGATTTAACAACATTTCTGGCTTTAGCGTACAGTTGGAAGTTGAGCATCACACTGTTCCTAACACTTTTGTTGGCAAAACGTTCAGAACAATTACTGAGAGTATACACAAAGAATATGTCCCAATGTAGAAGCACATTTTGGGATTGAGGAAGCATCAATCAATTACTCACATTTTATTTTCACACTTTATGCTATCTCACATCCTCAAAGCGTTACTGGTTTGTATCACACACTAGGATCTTATCCTATGTATACGGCACGTATAAGCTATTATTTCCTGGAAATAACTGTAGATTATCACTGAATACATTTCCACAGATAAAATCCAATATCCAGGATCACTGATTTACGATGAATGAATAAGTCAAATTGCATTGCGTTGCAGGATTTTTTTGCAATTCTACAATTCTGCCTATTTTTCATTGAAAATATAAAACCAGGAGTTCTGAATTAGAGTAATTAATCCTTCAGCAGCAATATAGTTAAGCATGCTGGCCTCAGCATCTACATTGAGAGAGACATTCTCAACAAAAATATTGCACCTAAACTGATAAAACCATTTGAAAAAAACATTGCATTTATCTAATGCCGTATCATGTTTTTCAGGTTGTCCTAATATGCTTCACATACAATTAATTACTTTGAAATACAGCCACTGTTCTTATGTAGGCAAAAATGGCAGCCATTTTGCTGAGAACAAGGTTCCAGAAACAGCAATGAAATAAATGACCAGTTGGTGATCAAAACGTAACTTTTTTTTGGTGATCAAAATTTATCTTCTTTTTGGAAATGAAACATAACATGGGCTTTGAGTTACTCTCAAGATGTTCTTATCTCTGGGCTCAGATGATTAGAATCCACTTAAGCAATACTCTCAGTTTTGGTTGTTATCTGAGCCCTGGATAAGATTACTGATTTGTTATCACTCCCATGTATTAATTATTGATGCCTTAACGCAGCTAAATTATACAGAATTATACCTCAAAAGCTATCAACAGAGAACACAATAACATCATACCTCTTCCTCCCCTCTGTTCATCAGCTGTTGAAGAAGCAAATCTTTATGTTCCAACTCCATCTGCAAGTCATTCTAAAAGGTATATTACAATTTTATAATAAAAATCACTCTGTTGAACATTGGAATACTCAAGTAAAATATTTACTGCATTAATATTATAGTATAATTCTTTAGTGTAGGGTTTTGACCTGTTTAGTTTGGAGCAGTCAAAAACTTGAGTTTAAGCAAGCTTTATCATGTTCTGCAGTACTTCACTTTTACCAGTGGGTGAGCACTCCAACACATTTCTGTTGAAATCTGCTCTGTTGTGATTCACAATACCATTCTAGTTAGGGATACTGAGGCTAATTACAGTATCTCATTGTGGAGCGACTGAGATCAACTGACTTGGCAAAGACCAGGGATGCAAACTTAGATTTTACTGGTGCATGTGGAACAGCGCATTCACTCACTTTAAAGTGCTGTTGAACTTTGTGACTGGGACAAAAGTTTTGTCAGGATATCAGTGTTGGGGAGAGGGCTGCAAAATGAATTAGAAAAATATCTATGAATGAGTGGAACAATGACTAGTTCAAGGTGCTGCACATTGGAAAGAAAAATGGTTGTCGTACATATACTATGGATGGTGTAGAAATAGCTAAAGGTGACGTTGAAACTGATTTGGGATGATAATAGATTCAGTAATTAATGTTAAATCACTGAAGCACCAATAACCAAAGCAAATGGTATATTGAAGTATATTGGTAGATCAGTTGAGCCTAGCGTGTCATGCTAAAACTGTACAGTGCTCTGGTCAGGCTGCAAATTGAGTACAGTCTTTAGTTTCAATCATCATGGCAAGAGAAAAATGCGGCATGGAGTTAGTGCAGAGCCAACTGATCCCTAGCATCAAGAAGACTGAATTATGAGAAAAGACTGAGAAGCTATGGCCATTTCACCTTGAAAGACATTGACTGAAAGGGGACTTTATGGAAGTACACAATGTTTTAAATAGTATAGATAAGGTAAATTGAGTAATGCTTCAAGCTTAGCCAACACAAACTAAGAGGTATAAACTAAAATCAATGAAAGGCAAATTTAGGGCAAATGTGAAGAAAAACTTCTTCATACAAAGAGTGATCAACACTTGGAATGGTCTTCCAGGTAGCATTGAGACAAACAGGCTGATTCCTATTACAGTTAAATGACATGATCGGGGAATCATGTTTTTTCATTGATGGATAAGCTGAATGGCACCGTCATTGTACTCATCTAGCGGTCTTGTGAATTAGATAGTATAAGCTTGTAACATATTGTAGTTTACATATTGATTGTAGCACCATCTACTGTAAAGAATCAGGTACAGCACTACAACAATTACTGTTAGAGCACTTTCTGTGGTTGAAAATGATTAAAAGTAGGAGTAATGACATTTTAAGGGAGATGTTATTCAGTGAAATACTACAGCATTTGACATTATACAATCATTTGACGCAATCAACTTGTTTTGTACTTAATACAATTGAAAGGTCTGTCTCAACAGTCTAAAACCAAGGGCTCGAATTTAGCAGGCCTGCGGGTTCCCAGCGGGTGGTCCTCCGGGAGCGTCGAAAACGCGGACGGGTAATTGTGTGCGTCCCCCACGCGATCGCGGGATAATTGGACCCATTAAGGCCTGCTTCCGGGTTCTGCGCTCCCCAGCTGCGTGCCGGCCGGCTGCGCATGCGCAGTACCGTCGACGCGATGTAGGAGCTCCAGTTAAAGGGGCAGTCTCCCAAAGCCCCTCCTGCTGCAAGCAAGAGGTCTGGGAGAATGGCTCAACCAAGGGGAAAGGCTGCGCCCCGTTTTTCAGATCTGGCACTGCAGCTGACGCTGGAGGGCGTGAGGAGGAGGAGGGAAACACTCTTCCCTGAGGATGGGCGCAAGTTCCCTGCCGCCGCAACCAGGAAGGCATGGGCAGAGGTGGCGGCGGAGGTGAGCAGCAGGGGCAACACCCCAAGGACTTGGGAGCAGTGCCGCAAGCGCTTCAATGACCTGACTAGGTCTGGCAAGGTGAGTACACCAACGCACCCTCCCACATCCCGTCCCCACCATCACGCCAAGCAGATCACAACCCCCTCCTGCACAGCCACCACTGCGCTCCATCAGCAATCCTCACAGCCACTCATTCACCATCCTCGCCGTGCACGCAAGTACCCACCGTCCCTGACCCCACCCGAACACTACCACACACCCCAATCCCCATGCAATGGGATGGGCACGTGGCCCACACTTCCTCCCATCCGTTCCGCGCCACGCTCAACCCAACCACACCGATGCTCGATGCGTCTCACGATGCAAGACGCACCCACTCACACATCTGTGTTTTGCCTTCACAGGAGAAGAGGAGCAAGAACAACCGCGAAAGGGCACGCACCGGAGGTGGGCCGCCGCAAGTGGTGGAGCTCACCGACGCAGAGGTGGAGGCGCTCGACCTCGCCCGCACGCGACATTGCCTGTCGGTGGCCGATGGCGAGTGTGTCGCTGCCGAAACGGCCGGTAAGGGAAAGCTGACACTCAACACCCATGATCGCGAGTGACCGTATCATCACCTGCCATCAGGCGCACTGTCAAGTTGGTCCACATGCCTCAAAGTGCCCTCTGTTCTCTTGCAGGTGCGTCTTTGGATCAAGCGAGCATGGAGGGCGATTCCTCAGAGGACATGGCGGTCTCTGAGGGTGCATCGTCACATCAGAGCCAACCATCCACCAGCGCAGAGACACGCACCTCGGTGGGTCCCCCTCGCCAACTAGTTGGGGTAGCACTTGGTGAGTCACTGCGCACGAGTGAGCATGAGCAGACCCTGGTGGCAGGGGCAGCCGCGGAGGGTCCGCGACGAAGGGAGCACTCATCTCCAGGCTCTGCGCAGCCGGACCCAGATGCTGAACCCAGGGGGCCACCAGAGAAAAGGAGAGTCGTCGAGGGCCACCAGCTAATTGCTGAGGTGCTGGCAGAGGTGCCGCGCGCATTGTCCACAATAGCGCAGACGATGGAGGAGTCCACCTACTGCATGTGGGCATTGGTGGCGCAGGCACAGGAGGGTACCGGCGACACAGTGTCGCGGGTAGGTGCGGGACTGTCTGCGGTGGAGGACAGGCTGGCCTCCCTCGAGCGTCACGCACAGCTCCACTTCGAGTCCTTGCAGGCCCTCACAACGTCTGTACGGATTCAGGGTGAGCAACATTCCGACGCCACCAACAGGCTGAGGGATACACTAGGGGTGGCCTTGCAAGGCCTCACACATGCCATCCAAACTGCCGTCCAGCAGGGTGGAAGGGGTGATGTGGGCCGAGGCCAAGAGAGGGATGATGGTGACCGGGGACATGGAAGCGGGGACGCCTCTCAAGGCGTCCCCACGTCCCACCCGTCGCCCACCTCTCAACCAGCACCCGCAATGGTGCCTCCTCTCCAGGTGGCCGAGTCTGCCCCTGCCCCGGTGCAGGAGGAGCAGTCTGTGGAGGTGCCCTCACGGGCACCGAAACCCAGGGGCCGTCCGCCAAAAGCATCTACCCGGTCAAGGCAAGAAGACGAGCAACCTGCCACTACCTCTGCTGGAGCCACAGGGGTAGCACCACGTAGGGGTTCCCGGAGAAGAATTCCAAAGGCCTTATAATCACAAAGGGAATACACCAGGGTGTTTATTATTTTGTACTTTGTTTCTTAAATGATGTCACATTCCACATATTAAATAGTCTATTCTCACCACTCCTGCCACCTCTCGTCCATTCTTCCGCGGCTTGTGCAGTAGTTGCGTTCCGTGGAGGCCATCATGACGGCGAACACCTGCTGCCACCCATTGGGCACACTGCTGTGGGTGCAGGATTACTGGCAGCACTCTTCAGTGGAGGGGGCTGGTATGGCCGCTCGCATGTGCAGGTGAGGAGATGCGAGCACCTCGCAGTGTCTGACTCTAGGAGAACCGTTGACGTATGAGTGCGTCCCTGGCCCGGCGACCATCCCGGTGAGTCGCGGCTCGGCGCATGGGTCGTCCAACATCCTCGGGCGCGTCCTCCTCCTCCGCCTCCTCCGCCTCCGCCTCCTCCTCCTCCTCCTCCTCCTCGCCCTCGCCTTCCTCAATGTGGGTGGCGGGTGTGGATGGGGCCTCCTCCAGCGGCACCCCTCTCTGTTGGGCCATGTTGTGCAGGGCACAGCAGACAACTATGATTCGTCCCACTCTGAATGGTGTGTATTGGAGCGCTCCCCCAGAACGATCAAGGCACCTGAAGCGCATCTTGAGAAGCCCTATGGTCTGCTCAATTGTAGACCTGGTAGCAGTGTGGCTGTCATTGTACCGACGCTCCGGCTCGGTGATGGGGTTCCTCAGAGGTGTCATGAGCCACGTGTGGAGTGGATACCCCTTGTCGCCGAGGAGCCAGCCGTTGCCGGCGTTGGGTGCCTGCAGGATGGGCGGGACGGCGGACTCCCTGAGGACAAAGGCATCGTGGCAGCTGCCGGGGTATCTGGCGCACACGTGTAGGAATCTCTGGCGGAGGTCACAGATGAGCTGGGCGTTCATGGAGTGATACCCCTTCCTGTTGATGAACAGCCCTGGCTCATGCGGAGGTGCCCGTATTGCGATGTGGGTGCAGTCGATTACACCCTGCACCCGTGGGAAGCCGGCCATGGCATGGAATCCAACCGCCCTCTCCATCTGGCTGCGCTCGTCCATGGCGAAGTTGATGTAGTGGGAGGCCCTGCGGAACAACCCATCGGTGACCTGCCTTATGCACTTGTGTGCAGAGGACTGACAGACCCCGGTGATGTCCCCGGTGGCACCCTGGAAGGAACCGGATGCGAAGAAGTTGAGGGCAGTGGTGACTTTGACGGCGACAGGTAAGAAGATGCTGCTTGGTCCATCAGGGAGCAGCTCGTCGTTAAGGAGGCTGCAGATGTCGGCGACTACCTGGCGATTGACTCTGAGCCTCCGTATGCACTGCTCCTCGGAGAGGTCCATGAAGCTGAGCCTCGCTCTGTACACCCTGTGCGGAGGGTAGTGCCTCCTGCGACGCATCTCTCTCTGCGGTTGCCCTCCCTCCTGCTGTGGGTGGGTGTGCCGCAGCACCGTGTTGGGGGGCCCCACGTCTCCGAGGCGGACGGCGTGGACTGCGAGGCTGCTGGTGCTGGTCATCCTGTTCGTCCTCCGACAATGTCAACGCACCACCCATCTGGCAGGTGTTGGTGTGAGGGGTTGTGCAGGGTAGGTGGGTGGGTCCTCGGACTGGGGCTGCGGTTTCGTGTCGGTCTGTCCTCTGGCTTGGCGGGGGTTGGTGGAGGGCAGGGGTTGCCCTATGTGACGCGGTGGCCTCCTGCGTGGGTGAGGGCGCTCCCCCGTGGAGCGCACCTTGGCACCTGGCACAGGCTGCTGGCTGCAACACGCCTGGTTTGAAGGGTCCTGTTTCCCCCAGTGTGGGAAACTGACTGCTTTGACCGTAAAATCCCACACTTCCTCTTTTGACAGCTGCTTCAGCTCATTAACTGACCACAACGAGCAAGTTAAGTGCTCTCAAGTGGAACCCCGCTGGCTTTAATTGCCTGCGGGATTCCCACCAGCGGGGCTTGCGCGCGCAGCCCCGCACGTCAGCGCGGTACCCGGAAGTGGCCGGGATTTCGTCCGAATCCGGTCACGTGATCGGAGATCGGGATTTTCGGGGCCCCCCCGCTGGAAACCCGCAGGTAACCCGACCCTAAAATCGAGCCCCAAGGCTCTGTTAAAATTCAGTGTTGCGTACCTTAAAAACCTAGTCAATCATTGATTAACATCGAGTTGTTATTAGCAACAGGTATTGACGTTACTAAGTAACAGCACACCATAAACAGAAAATGCATTTCAGGTGCCTTAAACATTTTTAATACTGATGGGATTTTCGTAGTTCGAAGTACTCATGCCTTTTAATTTATACAACAGGGGAAAAGTTATTTTCTGTACAATTTTGATGTACAGAAAGAAAATGTTTAAAATCACAGAATATTGTTGAATTCATTCATTAGATCATATGAATACATTAATAGATTGTAATTTGGGTTTATTTTGCTTCAATACTATTTAATCCTTGAAGGTTTAAGAGTGTACAGACAATTTAAGTGAATATTTCACACTTCTTATGAAGTTTGAAAAGTTAATTCCATGTAGCCTAAGTTCTTAAATGTAACACATTCTACTGGATGAACCTCCTTTCCAGTACCTTTATATGAGTGGCTTCTGTTAGTTTCCGCAGAGTATTATCTAGTTTGACCTGCTGCTGCTGGAAAAGTCGATCCTTCTGACCCAACTCTCTCTGCAAAAGATAGATTTGCATTTATATAACACCGTAACATGTTTCTCAGAAAAGTCTTGAAACACTTCATATACAATTAAATACTTTGAAATGCAGTAGCTGTTATATAGGCAAACACGGCAGCCATTTTGCAAGGTTCCACAAACAACTATGAATTGAATGATTTGTTTATCTGCTTGTGGTGGCAATGGCTGAGGGAAGAATGTTGGTCAGGACTCTTCCTTGATTAGTGTCAGGGATCCTTAACGTATATCTGAACCACTGGAACAGGAAGATAAGGTTTTGGTTCAACATATTATTTGATGGACAGCACCTCTAACAATGCAGCACTCCCTCAGCACTGCACTGGTGTGTCAACTCAGATTATATGCTAAATCTGTCTCTCGAAGGGAAATATAATGACACTACATCTAGCCATAGAACCAGCAAGGTGTTTAAAACAACTGTTATAATAAATTTTACACAAGCAGCAATGTGACAAACATTATAAACAAGAAATGTCATGAAATAATTTATTTACATTCCAGTTAAATTGTTATCTTGTTAGTAAATCACAATTGATGTGTATATTTCCTGCGCTAGATTATACAGTCTGTTGCAATTAGATCACTTCACAATAAATGAAAGCTAACACATATTGTTCAGTCCTAACAATGCAATTATTTAATCACTGAGAATTTTAGAGTTCCTTACTTTAAATTCCCCAAGGAGCCTGTTCCTCTCTTCAGTCTTCCTTTGTAGGTCAAGCTGTCAATACAAAATGAAAGTGATGGAAATGACCTTTTCCAGCAGCCAAATTCATAAAAATAAACAAGTCAAATGACTAATTACCAAAACAGGGATTATTTTATCTCTACCTTCATCCAAGAATGTCTTCTAAAAAGGTGCATTTTCAGATCAGTACCAATGCGCTATATAATCCCCAATAAAAAAATAGTTTTCTTATATAAACATCAGTAGCCTTAGTGTCTTGTTTGATCCTGAGCTGAGCTTCAAACCCCATATCCTATAAATCGCCAAGACCACCTCTTTCCATTTCTGTATTATTGTTCACTTTTGCTTTACTTTACCCTCACTTCCACTAAAATCCTCATCCATGCTTTCATCACCTCCAGGATTAATCCTCCAAAGCAATTCTCAGTCTTCTAAGTCCCACCCTACATAAAATCTAACTCATTCATGTTTTTCTCCCCTCCCCTTCCCTTTGTTCTGTCCTTTTTAAATGCCATTCACCTAGAATTTCTTCCAGTTCTGACCACAGGTCTTTATCTGAAATGTTAACTTATCTGTTCTTTCCACAGATGCTAATTGAACTGCTGAATGTTTTCAGCATTTTCTGTTTTTATTTCATCCTAGCCCATATTAGGTCCCATTTACCTATCACCCCTGTCCTCACTAACCTGCATTGATTCCCCATCCCCACTACAATGATTTTTAAAATTCTCATCTTCGTTTAGAAATTCATCCATGACCTTGGCCTCACCCTACCTCTGCAATCTTCTTAAGCCCTAAAACCTGGTTTGTATCAGCTCTTTCAACTCTAGCCTACTGTAATCCCCCCTCCTCCCTGCTCCACCATTGGTGGCAAAGTCTTTAGATATCAATTCCTTATAGTCTGGAATTATCCTCCTAAACACCTCGATCTTGCTACATCTCTTCCTTCCTTCAAATACCTCCTCAAAATGTACCTCTTTCTGTTGTCGGTCACTTCCCTTAACTCCACTCTTGATTGGTGTCTGTTCCCCTTTCTGTGAACCATTTTGGGATGTTTCATTATGTTAAAGGGCTATATAAGTTCAAGTTGTTGCTATTGCTGTACGTTCTTCATTCTAGAAATCTGTAATATCTTTAATTCAACATGGGCACAAATCCGTGTCTCTTGAGTATTGGTTATGCCCATTTATTGTTATGCTGTTCTAGACAACAAGAGTGAATATCTGGGTAGTCTGCCATGTGTCTATTAAGGACTGTCCATTTATCAATTGTCAACCTGTGCTCCATCTATAATTTAGTTTTTCTTTACCTGGGTTAGTCACTTAATTCCTCAAATTTTATAAATGGCAGCCCAAATTATATAAGTTATATTTTATATTCCCGCTACAAAGAAAATAATCAACAAGTAACTGAGAATACCATATTTATTCCACGTGTAGCTCACTCACAGGCTAAAAAAGGTTTTCCACAGTTATTCAATGCAATGTATATCCTCTATGTATATCTACTGATATTAATAATAGTAATTAATATATTAAAAGCCCTCATATAGAACATTACACTTTAAATGTGTCCGTAGCACAAAATCTGTCATACTTTCTGATTGTTTCCACTTTACCACTATCTAGTTATACTAATTGGTTAAAAATCTGAGCTAATCAAAAAATGCTTCACCAATTTCCATTTACTCCACTGCCTCTGTCTCACTTTGAGCAACGCCATAGATGATCCATTAATATTATTATAACGCTGATGAACAGGTCTGTCGTGACAGTGGGTGGACAATAAAGGTTTCCTGATATTTCTGAGGACATGATCTGGCCTTGCCTTCTTCGTTCCCAATCTTCTGTACAGCTGGATCCTCCTTGCTACATATGGGATATATTTCCACTAAAAACATGTGAAATGCTGTTGTACTATGGTACAAACTTATGCAACTTACATAGTATTACAGATCTTATTTCCTAACTATATGAGTGCTTACAAGCACTTCACTATTGACAGAGAGAAAGTGAGATCCTCACATTTTCACTCAGTAGTTCATCTTTTGCCATATTCGCCCTCAGCAATTCCTGCTTCAGCTGAAGAATGGAGTTTTCCTGATGTGCCAGCCGTTGCTGCAAAGCATCCTGGGAAAGAATATACTTCAATGAACTGGAAAGTGGTCATCAACATCCATGGTCATTAGAATCCCTCAACCAACTCTGGAGTGTACTATAATACAAACGTCATCACCAGTACATTAAATCCTTCCCATGTACACATGCAGCTTAAACGTCACGAGTTTAAAGAAGCACAAAATTGCTGCACTAATTCTACTTTGCTGCAAAATATATTTTAAAATAAGCTCCTCTAAAAATACCACACCAGAAAAAAGACTTAAGTCTGAGTCTTGGGTTGGTCAGGATAGTTTAAGCTGCATTTTCAACAGGTTTATTTATATGGGGAAACTAATTCCAGATATACCATATAACTATTGTTACCTTGGGCACCAGTCCCTTTATATTCTTACCTTTACTCCCTGCAGGTTCCTGGTTTCCTGTTTGTATTTCAATAGTTCCCTCTATAAGTTAAAAAAAACATTAAAAAATACGGACTTTTCTTCCCCTACGCAAAACAATTCCCCTCCACCAATTATGAAACAAAGGAATTACAGAACTCACAATGGTAGTGGAGATTGTATAAAGTTAAATTTGCATCAGTCATTTATACTTTGGGGGAATCAGCAGCACTGCAACATAAACACAACTTAAAAGGAACTGCTCACGTGCAATCTTGTTCATGCCCAGTTACTAAAAGCCTGCAACTATGTCTTAGTCATTCTGGCTGTGGACCTTCCCTGATGTCAGGGGAAGGACTAGCATTGGCTAAAATTGCATTTACTAACCAATGTGGTTGGTCTGAGTGCAGCTCATTAATGGCCTGAATTACAATAGTGGACTTGTAAGAAGCACTATCGCCACCAATCATATACATTTGTTTCTGATGGCACTTGAAACCCCTCCTAAGAGGTGTTGGTGCCTCTGCCAGTAGCTCCATTGAGACTGGGCACACACTGTGTAGTAAGTTATAGTAATCATCCCACTCCACGGCACACTGTTCTTTTGACAATGTCCGGTGCAGTCAAGCTATGTGTGCGTGAGAATTTGTTCCTAGAAATTATGCTGTGCGATATTAGCAACACATTACAACAAATGGTTCAACATTTTAGTTAAAATAGCCAAAAAAATTTCACTTGAAAATAATACAATAACATCACAGAGTAATTTCTAGGCTGTAGAAATGTATCAGGTGAAAGGGCACCCCTCAGATTATATTTTATATTGTGAAATCAATGTGTAAGCAGATTGCCATGGTTATAAAGAGTTGATTTTTCTTATTGTTAACTTGCATCAGCTATGTGACGAGCATGACTTCCATTCAACAGCCATATGCCTGCGAATAATTATCCACTGCTGCACTCCTATAATTATAATTTTTCTCCCCTCACTTAAAGACACTTTTGTTACAAATGTTTTGCTGCAGGCAAGAAACGTGATACACATTCTGTTCATTGTGATGACCTTTTTAGAACATGGAACTTGTATGATGACATGCTGGTGGAGAGTCAGTGAAATAGTACCTCCAAGCAAGCAAGTCCCTATTCATTAGAACACCTATTGTCAATTTTGAATACTGTTTCTGTGTCAACACTGCTTGCTGTTATTTATATATTTGTAAATACTGATCCAAATTAATGAATATATGTTACAGTTCTATAATCTGACTTTAGAAAAGCTACGTTATTGAAGCCACTGTTTGACATTTTTACATACTGGGGCTCCACCTCCTATGGCATTATATAGTGTGCTATGAAGGCTGGATGATATCACAGTCAGAAGCACAAAACACCGACTTGAATTAAATGGCACTTTCAAATAGATTGTGCCATTCATTTGAAGCGAAAAAATAATTTCTGCAATTGCTAAACATGACAGTGCAATATTTCATTTTTACATTGAATTACATTGGGCATCTGAGGCTCTGTAAATGTTTAATGTTGTGCAATTGAATGTGAGCACAGTGAAATTAAATTACACTTAATATTGCTACCCCTGAGTCTGCTGCCCCCACCCCATGTCATTGCCATGTCACTGACCAGTGGAAGCAATCTATCACTATTTACCCTATCATAAGCCTTCATAATCTTAAAGAACTCTGTCAGTTCACCATTTAACCTTTGCCGCTCAAGTGAAAAAAGACCTAACTTCTCAAGTCTACCTTCATAATTGTAACCCAGTGTCTCTGATAATATCCTAGTAGATCTATGCTGCACCCTTTCCATTACTTTTTTATCTTTCCTATAATGGGGTGCCCAAGACTGCACTAAGGAACAAGTTCAACATTATCTTGTGGCATTTGTATTCACTAGATACAAAACCAATTAATCTTTTTGCCTTTTTTATGGCTTTATCCACTTGCATGGCCATATTTAATGGCCTGTATATCTGCACATCAAAGTCCCTCTGCTCCTATGCTCCAATTAAAATCTTATCATTTAAGGTGTCTTTTCTTTCCCTGTTCTCATTTCCAAAATGTACTTCAAAATTAGATAGAAAACTAAATAAAATGAATTTCTCTCCTACCAAAAATGTCTTTTTGATGGGAAGTAAAGTTATAATCTAGCACAGTTTTTGAGATGTCTCACTGGGATTACCCATCCAGGAGAAGGAAGTAGGCCAGTCTTCATAACTGATCATCTTTTTTGGGTCAACATAACTGAAGTTATCAAGCCCAATAAGTTGTAGATATAGATGATCAAATACTTTATGAAATACTGTACGAACAATGGGGTCTATGGAATATAACTGACTAGGGTTGAATAATAGATTGTAATGTTAGACAGAGATCCTGGAGTTTTTCTTCATATACTTGCAAGGGTCAAGAGCAAGTCAGCTCCTAATTGTTAATTAGTGACTCCTGCATGTGTGAAGAGATCAGACGAGGACAGGTTTGAGGATGATGATGCTCTCCATTGCCAAAATCCTCTCAGTGGAATAGCTTTTTGACAATCAACGTCTAAGCACACACAAAAAAATGAGCACTTTAACATTTCACATAGACCCTTACCACCAATATAAAGAGACTTGTATCTCATTACTCTATATTAGGTGTCAGCTGTGGCTCAGTTGTTAGCACTCCCGCCTGAGTCAGAAGGTCGTGGGTTAAAGTCCCACTCCAGGGACTTGAGCATAAAATCTAGGCTGGCACTCCAGTGCAGTACTGAGGGAGTGCTGCAATGTTGGAGGTGCGGTCTTTCAGATGAGATGTTAAACCAATGCCCCATCTGCCTGGTGCCAGTTGTGTTCAGGGTGACTCAAAATTGCAGAGGGGGCCTTAAACAGGCTTTAGGCCCCTAATTTGAATATGCATAGGGTCTTACACCTATTTTTGTCCCTACACCAATATGGCAGGCAGGAAGCCTGGAAAAGGACCTGCTCTCTGCTCAGCACCTCCCCAAAGTGGCACAGCTAAGATTGGGAAGCTAGTAAATGGGAGCTCAAGAATTTGAGCCCATCTCCCTCCCTTCTGTGCTGCAGCATATTAGTATCCCACTGTGTTGTGCCACCACAGGGGCAAATCATTTTAATAAATAATGGAGTGCTTGATCTATTTTCCTCTCTTACTCATAAAAATAAATAAGATGCAACATCAGATTAAAGTGAAAATTTGTCAGTGGGGTCTGTTTTACTTGCAAACAAGAAATTTCTAATGGACACTATCAGTGTCCATTAGAAATTTGCACTATTAGTGTTGTCCAATAAGTTAGCCACCAGCCATATGTGGTTAATTGGGAATCCAGATGCGGCTAATTGCATTCCTGATCAGTAAATATAAAATGAGTTTTAGATTTTGTCATTGGGCATATGATTTAAATATTCATATTTGCACAGCGTATAAGAACATAAGAAATAGGAGCAGGAGTAGGCCAATCGGCCCCTCGAGCCTGCTCCGCCATTCAATAAGATCATGGCTGATCTGATCCTAACCTCAAATCTAAATTCATGTCCAATTTCCTGCCCGCTCCCCGTAACCCCTAATTCCCTTTACTTCTATGCATGTGCACTTTAACATTTTTGTGCCTTTGTTGGTAAAATGATAAGATGAAAAGCAGAGTGTACAAGTGTTTTTTGATCGTTGTGAGTGCTTGGTTACTGAGTGGTTATAGATGTTTGTTAAGTAAATATACACAAAGTACATTTACCTGTATTGTGCGAGAGTATGTAAGGCATTTTCTACTAAAATGGTGTCGCTGTAGCCACACCTATGGCTAGTCAGCAATTTCTATTGGACTACACTGGTCTATGTGATTCTTATGTGGGGGGTGTAAATTCTGCTCCTGGTAGCCCAATAAACTCATGAACACAGATGCCATCTTCGGATCCAGTCTTAAGTTGTCATTCAGTACTGGCTACATTCATCAGGCAAGTTCCCCCATTATAAGCAGGGGATGCTAGAGAGACCACATTTCAGGAATCAGTCGCAGCATCCTCCTCCCCTTCCCAAAAGAAACACCGCAGAATAGTCAACTATGGACAGTTAGAATGATCCTTGGCACAATCTACAACTCAAAACCTTTCTACCTTCTTGGTTAAAGGAAATAGCACAACAATGTGCAGCGATACCAAACTTAAACACTTTTGAAGTAGTACACAAAGTAGCCATTCTTTGTACCTTTAACTCTTGGCATTCATCCATGCTTAGGTCTAGACGACTCTTGATAATGACCTGATCAATACAAGAATTTACTGTCAACAGTTTTCTCAAGCACGTAAAAAAACAAAACTAGACAGACCAAATACTCTGCCGTGCAACCAGTCGTAAAACAGCCCCTACCAGTTGTTCCTCTGCGCATGCTCCTTGCTCACACAGTGGAAATGATCCCTCTTGTTCGTCTTCAGGAAGTGAACCATTCAACAGTAGGCCCTGGCAACAAAAGCAGCAGAAATAAAACAAGGTATCACATAACAAAATGTCCGAGATACTCAACTAGGTAAATTCACAAGGGGAGAGTTTCAGGTTTCTACAACAACTGCCACACAATTAGAGTCTGTTCACATTGGAGCTTCTGCTCTCTCATTTTTTTTGTAACATAAAACGAGTTACGTGCGCAATTCTTATGCCACAAGAGAATATTGTGGAAATCATTCAAAATCAATCTAAGTCTGATTTGCAGAGAAGGCACTTATGCAAAATCATCTCAAAGATTTGTTGATATTTAGAATCCAATAAAATAAACATTTCTGCCTGCCAGGCATGGTTGGTTTTTTTAAAAAAGTATTGCTTACTTTTCCATGCAAAAATGTGACATTGAAACCATACGCTTGCCCATGCAGAAACACAAAGGGCACGGTTCTCCCTTCTGTTGATAAATGGCACACACTAGGGGGCACAAACATGTGCAGTCATCCACAAATAACTGAAATGTGCTTTCGAGCAGGAGGCATTTGAATAGGTGGGCCCTTTTGCTAGTTATGTCCGCTGGCTGGATCTATACTCACAGTGGAGAACGTCCTGGACAGCTAAGGGCAAGGGTACAGTAAGCCTTCCAATTTTACAATTTGATAAGAGTGTCAAGTTTTTGGCTCCTGTCTCAACAATCCTTTTATCAAAAAAGAAAGTCTTGTGTGTCAAAAATACTGCATTCCATCTCCAAAGTGTCACTTAGACTTGGGTCAGGCAGATCTGGGTATAAACAGCAGGCTGACGAAGCCCAGAGTGCAGAGAGGCAGGCAGAAGTAGTGTTGGTGGGTGGGTGGGTGGTGGGGGGAGGGGGTGTGAAAAAGCATAGAGAGTAAAATAAAATTATTTTCACATTTTACGTGGATGGGCAAACAGACACAAATTAATTTGCTGCTATCACGTGCATACATGAAAGTCATGTTTTTTTTTAAAAAGTGTTCATAGGATGTAGGCAACACTGGCAAGGCCACATTTATAATTCATCCCTAGCTGCCCTGAGAAGGTGGCAGAGGTGATGGCGAGACAACCGAGTGGCTTGCTACATCAGAGAGCATTAAGAATCAACCACAGTGGTGGACTGGAGTCACATGTAGGCCACACCAAATTGGGGTGGCAGGTTCCCTTCCCTGAAGAGCATTAGTCAATCCAGCAGAAGTATTAAATTCACTTTCACCACTTGCTATGGTGGAATTTGAACCTACAACCTTTGGGTTGCTAGTCCAGTACCATAACCATTATACTACTGTACCCCTATGTGTTTTTAATTATTATTTTCATCTTCAAATAGCACAAATCATTTCCAAGTAGTTATAACTAGATTACAATTTTTTTTTTTAAGAAGTGGCTAAAAAAACTTCATACTTGTAAGATGGAAATCATCTTTCTAGCTTCCTCCATCTCCTTCCCCAACTGGTCCTGCTGATCCAGTAACTGGTCCTCCCAAAGGCTGTGGTTGTCTTTCACTAGGGGTTTTCCAGAATTCACGGACATCCATGCAGTGTGAATGTTGTCTTCCTCTGGAGGGAAATGTTTTAAAAGAATCTTTTTGTATTACAATCTCAGCTGCTGAAATGAAGATCTCTCATTTGCAAATATTAGTGCATTTAAAACCATTTAAAAAAGTGATTTTCCTTGAATACTTTTTCTTAAATTAATGTTCCTGTTCAATCCAAAATAAAATCCAAAGACACTAAGAGTAATTTCCACCTGATCCTCCAGAGGGCCTACCACAAAACATTGGATTGAATCAGTTTAAGTACAGCTATGACAGAGCCATTTTAGATTGTGGGATTGAATTGGATCAGTGCTAAATATCCCACTGAAACTCTATCAGATGTTCATAATTAAATGCAGCTGAGCATGGATGTGCACAGGCATTCAATGTTTAACTCACAATCTATGTGTACTGTGCTTTTAATGCAGTAACAATTGCCAGCTTTCTTAAAAAAACATTTTAAAAATAGTTTCATAGCCAACTCTAGTGTAATGAATGCACTGTCACTTGCTGACAGCAAGACAAGATTTCAAGAGACTTATATTTCAGTCTGCAATGGGAGCCTTCTTGGACAAATAATTTTGTTTGGATTTATATTAGTCCCTCAATCAATACCAACAAAACTGTTTAATTAGTTGTTTGTGGCACCTTGCTATGCACAAATTAGCTGCCATGTTTTCCTAATTATACCAGTAACTACACTTCATTAGCTGTGAAATGCTTTGGGACATTTTGAGATTGTGAAAGGCGCTATATAAATGCAAGTTCATTCTTTTCTTTCTTCTGCAACCCACAGTTGCACAATTCTATCACCCTCTTACAAAATGCTGTCTAAATCTCCTATTTTATTTTGTTATCCTTAACTTTAAATGCTATCCCATTAGTCCTTGAAACTTATGCCCCATTGAAAAACTTTCCTGGATCATGATTTTTTTTTAAATGAAATTGCCCACTCCTGGCTATCAATATCAATTCAAATTGGTCTTGATTGTTCATGTGTGACACACGGGTGATTGACTAGTGTGTGATACATAAAACTCAGCCCAGATCAAGGATTGAACCTGAGAACTTCCTGTTCTGTACCCATTAGATTAATTTGCTGAGCTATCCTTAATGTGACTGATTGACTTGTGTGTCATATGGCACATTGGGTCATGCACAGACTTGCATGTAACTGATGCATACATTGTGGAGGTATTAGTAGAAAAATGAATGCTATCATTTAAAAATTAATGAATACCTCAGACTTCCCAGTTGGAACAGCTACTCATTGGATAAATTCAGTAAGCCATTGAGAGAACCCGGAATGCCTCCGTGTCACCCGTCTCTTGCCTAGGGATACGGCAGCTATCCCGAGGCAAGAGACGGGTGCATCCCACCACCATCTCAACTGACATTGCCAAACATGCTTGTACTTTCCTACTTAGCAATTTAATTTTCAAATGCAGTTTGGATTTTCATAATCTAAGTTTCAGAGGATCCAAATCTGAATGAGAGCTCCATTGGGGTAGAAATTAGTCTTTGGGCCATAGTGTAAAATGAGCGGTATTGCATCGCGTTATATTCCTTACACATTATTGACTTCAATGGGCAGGGCATATATAGCAGGCGGCCAGTGCGATAAAGCTCGTTGAGCACCACTGCCAAGATAAATTTCTACCCCTACATGTTTAATCCCAATTTGCCACACAGAAATTCTACAGACTGGGTAGTGCTGAATATTAAGTCCTACTTCAGGATAGTCTGTCGGAAGTATGGGCTTGCAACTTAGAAGTTCAACTTACCAGGCCTGGATTCCCATTCTTCTTTTTGGGAAGATAATTCCAATCTTTCATCCAGTTGGCTTGTAATAGACTCTGGCTTTGCACTGATTGTTGGACTCTCTGAACTGACACTGAAAAAAAGAGTCAAAGCTCTTGAAGACACCGCTTTACGCTTTAGCTGCAAGAGAAATTGTGAAAAAAAAAGTTCCACGTCTACTACTGCTGTTGATCCACGTGGAGAAAAAAAAATCATAATCCAGTTAAAATTATAAAACTGCTTACTGGATTTGGTAATATGTGCTATAAGATGACAGGATTTCAACATGATTCAAGTGTATCAAGATACAAGAACACACAGAAGGAATCTGTCGAGCTTTTCCCATCTTTGAGGTCTATATGGGGTGTTAAACCAAGATCTGCGAGACCAATGTCATCTTCTTTCTGCTCGATTTCAAGACTATATTGAAACCACTTCTCTATTCCGTTAGGTCAAGAATCTCTCCATTTTTATTTTTTCAGAATTTTTAGTTGCTGTTAAAAATCAGAAATATATTTATTAAAAAAGTATTTTGCACTGTAGTGTGATCATCACACCTTTATTGCATACATTGTTCCAGGAACTGTTAACAGGCCCTCCCCCTTAAAAAGGCCATAGACCTATTTTCACTAATTTCTCTCTCTTTTCCCTCCTCTCATGCTAGGGTATCCTTCCACTGACACCAGCAATACTTCATTCAGGGGCCATTTTTGTCATGTAAGGCCACACAGTAAGTCTCAGTAAGCTATTTGTTCATGTGATCATCACAGTTGAGGTTGACCCTACACTCACCTTATGTCCATGTGTGTTCAAATGCCAACAAGTTATTGGATTGGAATCTGATTTGCCCCACCCCTATCCCAGTTGAGATCAACTAGCTCAACACAGCCCAGTCATCAAACCTGGGATCTTTCCAGTCTCGCTCAGTAAAACACCACATTATACATTTATCCACTGAGCCATCAGGAGAGATGGCAACATCTGTTTAAATGAAAGAAGCCAGGATAATCTTATAAGGCATAAACATAAAAAAGGAAAGAAAAGTCCACTAATAAAATTTACCAAATTCAATATGGTATTTTAAATTTTTCTTCTCAACAATTTTCTCCCCAGCCCAACATCAAAAGCATTGATTCCTCAATACAGTGTAGTTCCACAGAACTAGTCATTCTGCAGGTTCTTGCTCAAATGGCCATTACTCATTTGAGTTTTGGCATTGAGTCAGTAGACTATTTCATCATAGGGGAGGCAGGGGGAGGGGCATTACAGCCAAGCCCAATCCTGTCTTCACCCGACATCCACATGTGCACTTTCAGCACGGTTTATGCACATCAATCAGATGCAAGAACCCAGCCGAAATTTCCCCCTCCTTTACTCAGAGGCACTGAGGTTAATTCTAAGGCTGCTTCCCTAGTTAAGATCAATTAGCTCAGCACAGACTGGGGGCCAACCTGTGACCTCCCTGGTCTATATGGCTCAGCTACTCACAGGATTAACTCACTGAGCACTTCAGGGAATAACATAGCAGTGTGAAGACAAAATAGAAAGCTTGGTTAGTAGCAGTAGCCTACTCAACTTCTGTTCTATACTAGACTGTTTGTCTGGGGATTGTAATTAGGTCAAAAATACTGGCTTAAAATTATAGCTGTAACAAAACTTCTGGGCTTCTCTTACTGTGCTCAGATGCAAAGCTAAAATATCAACTCACACTCTCTTCTGCTTCAATTTCTCAAAATTTTTTCTCTTCAGTCTCATTATCTGCCCCTCTAACAATCAATTTTTCCATTGGCTGTCTTACTATCACTCCTTTCAGCATAAATAAGGTGGCTAAATCTTTAAAGATTCTAATACTTTGCACATCTTTTTTGAATCTCAAACTCAACTCGTCACTTCACCACGCTCTAAAATCTTAAAGGGGAGCTCCCCCCTAATTGGTCAGTTAGTAAAAGCAGGAGGTAACACATCTATATAAATCAGACGGTCCCAGTTTCCATCTCTGGCCTATGCTGAGTGAACTGATCTCAGCCAAGAAGGCAATAAAAGGGCTAGGATGGGAAAAAAACAGCTGGAGTCCTTACTTCTGATCATTGTTCAGTGATTGCTGCTGGAAATGAATTATGTATGTACATCAGATGAGGACAAGCTCTGTGAGTTACTCCCCAAGGCAGAACATGCCGACACTCATTGTCTAGGCTCACACACTTTGGAGGGGTATCAGACCACAAAAGGAATCTGTGTAACCATACCCCATGAGGAGTCAATACTTTCAAGAGAGGACAACTGGAAAAATTTGGTAAAAAGAACACTCAAAAGGGAATAGCTCCTTAATGTAGCGAAGTGGTTATGTTACTGGACTAGTAATACAAGGCCTGGACTAATAATCCAGAGAACGGAATCCCACCATGACAGTTTGAGAATTTTAATTCCGTTTTAATTTAAAAATCTGGAAAAGAAAGCTGCTATCAGTAAAAGTGACCATGGAGCTGTTGGATTGCCATAAAACCCTCACTGGTTCATTAATGTTCTTTATGGAAGGAAACCTGCCGTTCTTAACCAGACTGCCTTTTGATGTTGGGCTGGGGAGAAAATTGTTGAGAAGAAAAATTTAAAATACCATATTGAATTTGGTAAATTTTATTAGTGGACTTTTCTTTCCTTTTTTATGTTTATGCCTTATAAGATTATCCTGGCTTCTTTCATTTAAACAGATGTTGCCATCTCTCCTGATGGCTCAGTGGATAAATGTATAATGTGGTGTTTTACTGAGCTAGACTGGAAAGATCCCAGGTTTGATGACTGGGCTGTGTTGAGCTAGTTGATCTCAACTGGGATAGGGGTGGGGCAAATCAGATTCCAATCCAATAACTTATTGGCATTTGAACACACATGGACATAAGGTGAGTGTAGGGTCAACCTCAACTGTGATGTTCAGTCCCACTCCAGTCCCACACTAATGTTGTTAACTGCCCCTGAAGTGGCCTAGCAAACCACTCAGTTGTATCAAACCACAAGCGGCTCAAGATGAAGACCCACCACCACTTTCTCAGGGCAACTAGGGATGGCCAAATGACGGCCGTACAAAGCATGCCCACATACTGAGAATGAATTTTTTTCAAATGTAAATTTCAAATATTTTTAATCCAGCAGCTTGTGACATTACACCAACTCTTCTTCATGCAGTTACTTGCTACGATTGGCCAGTACATTATAGCGGTACTATAAGATTTTCCACAGACTCACAAAAAAACCTCTTGTTTACGTGCCAAGATTCTGTGGAAAAGTTTTACAGCACAGACGGTAAAGACTGCAATGTTACAAGGTGGCTTTCTCTTCAGCACAGCACCACATGATTTAGAACCTTAGGCAGAGGATTCTATTTGAGGAAAGTTCTGGAATTTGCAATTTTTAAAAAAATATGTTAAAGTTCACTTATTTTATTGCCAGTTTACAATTTTAAAATAGAAGCTTAGGTTTTCCTATTGGAAATCTATCCTATAATTTTCAGCATGGTTCATAATAAAAGTAATTTAATGAGTATAATCATTGCTCCTTTAAAAAATGCAAAACATATCAGATTTTTCTGAAATATTTTAAAAAAAGCAGCCTGTGGGAGTAGCATATTCAGAGCTACAATTCCCCACACTGAAAGTTCCCAACGATGATCTTAGATGGAGAGAGGGTGACGTCCATTATTGAGGTGCTCATGCACGAACCGTGGAAGGAGCTAGTTTGATGGGTTGAATGATTTCTTTTCATTCATGTTTTCTTACGCTCTTCGAAAACATTTATGATTAACATACACAGTAAGGCACATTGCACTGCTTTGGAAAATTGAAGGGAAAATCAACTAAGGCTCATGCTGCATATTCCTTAAGGACCAGTTACACAGATTAGCATCAATAAAGCTCCATGTGCATGTCCTATGCCAGACCCCTTAGAAAGGCACCTTGTTTGGAACAGGGGTGCCAAAAAAGGGTAGAAAAGTGAAAAATGGGGAAGAGAGAAGAAAAAAAAAATTTGAACAAAATTTGTTTAATATTTAGTGGTAGAAAATTAAACTCAAAGTACCCATATAAACACACAAAAATTGCCTGGTTTTTAAAATTCTTGTGCTAACAATGAAATGGGATTTGAAACTGTATCAGTAATTAATTTTATATCAATATCAAGGAGCTGAAATCACAATTGGTATCAGTGTGGAATTGATTTTTGACATTACCTACAGAATTCAAACTTCTGTCTAAAGGAAAAATAGTACAAAATTTTTATTTTATATTTAAGTGTATTGTAATTCTCCTGCTCTCCCTTTGTTTCCATGCTGATTTCTTTATTTGTGAGGTATGACCTGTAAACGTCTCACTGGATGCAGTCTATAACAATCCTTCCCGAGTAATATGGGAAAAGGAATTATGCTCTCACACAGAGCTTTCCAATAGAAAATGAAAGTGGCAAACTTCCCTAAATCATTAGCATACCTAACACAACATAACTTCAATCTAGAATGAGGTTTGAATTTCTCCCCCTTGGCTGAGAATCCAGCTCCAAGGCTTTAACTACTGACTTGCTCCCACATTTTAACTCACTTGTAACTGCATTATAATTCTATGGATTTTTTTCTTTTTCATGTCCACTTTTTGGGCAGAATAGCTGACAACATCCCGTATTAAAACTTACATTGCTCGAAAAGGCTCCTTTATCCCAGCAGCAGCATCATAGACCCCACAAACATTCTGCCACTAGGATAAGGGAGAGGTTTTTACAATGTAAACATGGGGGAGCTGGCTAATAGACACTGCTCTTCCACAGCACAACAGACATATGGAGAGAAAATTCAGGAAATGCTCTGCAGATTAGTCAGCTTCTGAAAGAGAAACCTAAATTAGAACTCCTCTAATATTGCAGAACTATATTTGAAGGATCTTACTGAACCCTAAATCTTGATTTGCATCAGTGAGAGGGTTAAAAATCTCACACCTATTCAAAAAGTGTAAAGAACAGTTTAAATAGCTGTTAGTCTCACAGTGAGGGAAGAAAAGTGAATTGGATCATACTGCTACTGGGACATAGAGGCCTGTTTTAGCAATGTAAACATAGGATGCTCTCCTGAGTGCTTCAATGTAAGTTTTAATGAGATGCTTTCATTCTGTCAAAAAAGTGGATGTGAAAAAGATAAAATTCCTTAGATTTTCAACCAACAGAATAAAATACAAATCATTCTGGATCAAAGTTTTGTTGTGTTAATGATATAGGGAAGTTTGCCAGTTTCATTGTTGGAGGATGGGAAAGCTCTGTGTGAAAGAGTAACTCCTTTTCCCACATCACTCAGGAACATAATATGAATGTACAGGATGGGAGGAAGAATGGGCTAATGATTGAGGCACCCATTTATTTTTTTAAAAAGAGATAAATCAACATTTAATTTTACATTGCAGTTTTAAAAGGGTGAGTTAGCTAAACTCTTTTGTAAAAATGACTGTTATGGGTATCCCAAAAATGAACAGAAATTTGGAGCCAATTATAAATGATCAGTAGACACAACTGTAAAGCGTGTGTGTGTGTGTGTGTGTGTGTGTGTGTGTGTGTGTGTTTGGCTCAAAATGGTCTGCATTGGCTTAATATTTATTTATAATCAGCCATGGAGACTAGGATCGCATGCTGTCATTTCAACTCTAAGATCTGTACTCAAATCAGACTTATCACATTAAAGTCTCCTCTCTACTGGCTGTGATATTAGTTTCAACAGTTTCAACCAAGTTCCTGATCAGCATAAGACCACCAAACGGTCTATAATTCAACACTAATTAGCAATCTTACTCAGAAAGGCTACAAAGGTGGGAAATAGCATGCTGGTGCAGTAGACGTGCTCTTTTGAGGCTGGGGTTAAGGTATACTTTTGAGGCAGAGTAGAGGGAAAAGCATCTATTATGGTATGTTGGACCTGAAATTGAACCTGGATGCCAAAACTGGGGGAGGGGGAGCGGTATTTCATTCCTTAATGAGCATCAAAAAGGCACAAATCAGCTATGTTGGAACCACCTATGAAACCAAGTACAACAGAAAATACAATAACCCGCATTTGTAAAAGGAATGTTTTTAAGATGCCAGCTTTGGATAGTCAACTGAGGTAACGTAATCTCTTTCTCCAGGAGTCTAGGGCACATAGTTCCCCATCATAATTTTTTTTTAAAAGACGGCTTGAACAATAAATCAGAAACTAACTGCTCTCTGGCCAATATTTTGATGCTGATGATGTCATAGAGATCTTTTTGTGATGCAAAAGAGTTTGCCAAAAGCTTCCTTTTTCCAGCAGTAACAAAACTCCTGAGGCCTAGCTGGAAATCTTTTGTGATGTGAGCCTCGCAAACAACAGGAAAATCTGTCATGTTCAGTGACCCATTTAACAAATGTCTCAAGTCTTCAATGAACTAATCTGAGTATGTGTAGGTCTGGGTACGAAATAGCAACCCCAGTCTGGCTGCCAGAGCCCCTGCAGAGAGCAGTGCAGCTATACATAAATTCAGAAGAAACGTCAATGTAAAAATCCTGGAGTCTGATATCTCTGGAAAAACATTGAAATCCTAAAATAAAGAAAAAAGATTACGTTACACTCAACCCTTGATATTATAACCTGCAGGGAAGAGCAAACTACTTATCAAGAGTCCATTTTATAATTTTATCGACATTTCCCCTCCTGCCTCAATCATCCTTTATGTACCATGCAACATGTGAGAGTCTGGTCAACACAGCAAGTATTCAAGCTGTTTCCAAGCCTTTTGCCAATGCTGCTCTGTAATCAACCATGAAGTACAGTGGAATGCCCCAGGATGCCTTATCTGCAAATTCTCCTTCCTTATGTG
Source organism: Heptranchias perlo (assembly GCF_035084215.1). Lineage (NCBI taxonomy): Eukaryota > Metazoa > Chordata > Chondrichthyes > Hexanchiformes > Hexanchidae > Heptranchias > Heptranchias perlo. Next base: position 9,789,562 of record NC_090357.1, on the reverse strand, counting down.
GTGAAGCATTTCTATTTTGACATAAAGCTTCAAATAAGATCACAGAGAGAAAGTCACTGTACTAGTTTTAAATTCACTGACTACTAAATTCAAGACACTGAGGAAAAATTCAACATTGTCGCACCCCATCTTTGGGTGTAAAATCAATGTTGAAGGGACCAATTTTGGGTTGCGATCTACCGTGCCCGATCTCCCCCCAAATGCCAAATTGGAAACCGATGACATCTAGGTATGCAGGGCCCCCACCTGAAACAGACGTTATGCACCTTGTGCTCCACCTGGCTTCACAAAAATACTGCGGCCCGCTGCTGGCCTGGGCTTGCCCCCAACCCCCCACCCCCGCTGGGCCTCACCCCCAGGACCTATTTGCGGGCTGGCACAGCGTGGAGCCGGCCGGAATTCGTAAAGCCCTGACTGGCGAGCTTCATGAATGCCAGCTTGGCATCCACAGCTCACCTGTATCATTGAAATGAGGCCTGATGCTGAATTTGGTTCAAACTCTCACTGATGTCTCAGGGCGGTTGTTCGGTACGCACTACTCATTTCACGCCGGAAACCGGTGCAAGTTGAATTTCTCCCTCATTGTCACATTATGGAGAATTTGTGAATTAAGACATATTGGGAGTAATTTTAGCTTTAGGTGATAGTGTAAAATGGGAGATATCGATTCAGTCACCCGTTATGCACCTTTCCCAATTTTCAATTCCAAATTATGTGAAGTGTGCTTTTGTGGATATCGGGTGAGGATTTGCTTAGATATTAGTGTGATGGTTCTCATGGTTAAATAGCTCATCATCACGCACTGTTCATGCTTATACAGGAGTGACCCCTTGGGTGGGACACACTGGAGGATTGCCACCACCCATGGAATCATATCCTACCACAGTTGATTGAGAAGGAGGCTTAAAAAAGAAAGAAAAAGGCTTGTTATTCTTTGCATCTGCTAAAATTCCTTTAAGTCCTGGATAGTTTTTGCCTCTGAAAATTTTGACTCACGCACGTACTTCGTGACAGTTTATGTTATTCAAGTAAACATTAAAACAAAATGTGTGCGCTCCATCAGCAGAAAGCTAAATTCACAAATTTGAATACCAACTGTCTTCAGTCAACTGCATTTCACAGCAATATATTTTAATCTTTACATAATAAATATAATTTACTGGTCATCATTCTGTGACCATTAAAAGTTCTCAGTGAGATTGCTGCATGGAGCATTGTGTGGAAACAGAGTACTCGATCTAGGTTGAGGTTTGGGGAGTGGGAAGGGAAGAGAAAACAGAAGGGCAGAAGAGCATCTGTGACCAGCCAGTCAGAAAAGGTCATGCCTGCATCTGAGTGAATGACGAAAGAAGGCCATCGCGTGGGAATAAACAGGAAAGAAATACATAAATAAGCAAACAGATACTGCGTGCTTTTGAGTTCGATAAAGAAAATACCTAAAGAGGCACATTACCCCTTAGATCATGAGTCAATCAACTAGGTGAGTCACGCATGAAATCTTTTCCCTATCCCAACATTTGGTATCCTATTTATGGACTGTTTAATAATGTTGTTTCTGTGGCATTGCTTTGAATTCTCAATGTGCAAAACAATACATTTAAAATGAGTAATGGCACAAAACAAAAAAATCAAAAAGCATGAGACCGGGAAAGAGAAAAACCAAGAAGCCGCAGAAATAAACAGTGTACAAATGCAAAGGAGATTGCATACAAAAGAAAAGTAGGATTTTTGTGCACGTTGTAACAACATTGATAACAATGGGTGGCCCCCTAGACAGTGCCATGCAGATCAATATATTCGTAATTACATGTGTCAGAAGTTAATAGTTGCCCCAGAGAAACTGAAGTTAGGGCACAAATACTGACATCAGATCCAAAAGGAAAATATGAGTTTAGTACAAATAAGGTCAGCGGTTAGCTTTAGCCTCTTTGTAGCTATTAAAATAATCATGTGATTATATAACACAGCACAAGAAATGTCAACATTGATAAGATATAAACATCACAAAAAATTAGAAACGAATGGAGTATTTTTAGTAATCATACAATTACTCAGACTAATTTTAATTGTGTTACAATTTCTTTCTTTTTTAAAAAACCACAACCAGAAAAATGATTAAATAAAATTCAAATTAAAAACAAGAAAGTAAGCAATCAGGAACCAATGTTACATGTGTCTAGCGTAACATATTGCTATCCCCTTTTTTGAACCCCTTTTCCAAATTCCTACATTTACAGAAAGGCCCTCAGTGTAGCACTAAGTTCTAATCGCTATGAAGGGATAGATGAAGTTCGGTTTAGCTGTTTTTTTCATCTGAATTCTCAAAATGAATCTAATAAATTATTATTGATCTTTGTTGACTTGGTGCTTTTTTTAAGTGACATAACAGGAAAATAGAAGGGTTTGGACAAAAGAAGAATTTATGTAGGATGGCAGCCTACTGACTTCCAGCTGAAACTACTTGCTGGCTGACACCACCCTGTACAGCTGACAAGTCATTTAAACAGGAGGACAGTATGCTCTCTTCCTGTATGCAGGGTTTGAAGCAAACAATTTGTAAATTGTGAACTACCATAAAAAAATATTGTAGTAATTTCTTGTAAAATGAAGAGTACAGCACTGGTAAAGAGGCAGGGCACTGCACTTACACAGGAAAAAGAGATCCAAACTGTTCCTTATACAGATTTGTTGTGAAAATGTAATGAATGCAGAATATACTCAATGCATATTGCAAGTTTTGTTTTATGATAAAGCAGAATAAGGAATGTATTGCTACTCATGTGCCCTAGATAATGCTAGCCCCGTGCATGGAAATACTCATCGCAAAAAGGAGACGACAAGCAGTTCAAATCTAGGTTAATACAGCCTGAGAGACATTTTCTTCAGACCTTTGTAAAGATTTATGCGGATGAAGGATTTAAAGCTTTTAAACTGATTGATTGTGGATATAAATAGTGGCACCACTATTAAATACAGACAGAATACAAATCATGTCATTTTATTTGGTTAATACCAACAAGATAGAGATAGTCTTATAAAACAAAAATCCAGGTAAATCATAATTTTTTGCCTCAGTGCCTTTAGACGTGTAGATATTTTATTTCAGTAGAAGTTCAAAAAACTAAAAACATTTTGTTGATTCTTACTGCTGCCATATTTTTCCAGAAATATAAGTGCAGACAATGGTAGTTGTTTGTAAGCAGAGCACTGAGACAGATGAAAAATACTGCAGCTTTAATGATACAATTTCTGTTTATTTAAAAAGCTCCTACCATTTGATCTGTAGTCCTCCCATTGTCCCCTCTGACCTTCAGCTTCACAACAAGTTATACTCTTCATTTAGCCACAGTGCCTATCCACTCTTCTCCACCTCTGTTACACGTATATCCAGCAAAAACACAGTCTGAAAAGACTGCTTAAAATGGTAAGCAGTTTCTTCCAGCTCCAGAAGCTAGTGTTCAAAATATGCTGCCTATTTTGCTTGATCCCTTTCTATTTTGAACCATTTTCTTAGACATGACTGTCTCTTTTCATTGAATATCCAGTCTCGGTAACCTCAGTCACAACTCTTTGCTTACGTCCAGTAGAGAACACTTTGTGGAAACAACTGCTCAAAATTGGAAACAGCTTCTCTCAACATTTGGCTCAAGAAGCCAGTGTCTGAAATGCACTGCCTCTCTACTGCTCTGCCTTCTCTGTTGTCAAACATATCCAATGCACAACAGTCACTATTCATTTACTTCACACCACAGGGATAAAGCAGAATTTTGCTCGTGAAGGGAAGGGGAGGGGCTTGAAACTAATTAGGGTGGATTACTCACTGGCATGGGATTTAGTACGTTTTGTCCTTAGCTGATGTTGATCATTATTGTTGCCACTTCTAATGAGGTGATTCAAATTTCTATGCCTTTATGAACTGAGTTAACAGATACATCAATTTGCAGCAGGCAGTACAGGCCCCCAAACTCCTTCCTGCAGCATAATGAGAGTATTTCCCCTGCAGATTTTGACACAAGTTGTAATCCTGGACATCTAGAAGAGTACACATGCTAAATGCCACAGTCTAAAATATTTAACACTTCAAATGCTATCTTTTAAAATATATATATATAAAACACAATTAAGTCTGAGGCCTAGCATTCCTATGGTCTGGTCAGGTCAATTAAAGATCAAAGCAAAACACTAGAAGAAAAAGTTAAGCTCAGAAGTGACATAATCAGAGGTAAGAGGTCCCTGAACAAATGGTAACAAAAATACATTTCTGTTTTTTTTAAAAAAACGTTTTTCTAATTTGCCCCCCTCCTCTCCTGAAGGCTCTGATTCTTACTGCAGTATTTGCCCACAGGGGCCGGCAGCAGGCTGGTAGCTTGCCCATGTGGCCTTTCTTCATGTGTGAACCTGGACAATGAATGTTGGTTCGCTGTTCAACTCTGGTGTGCTTCACAGTCAAGTTGTTCATGTTCTCACCCAATACACACACACACACACACACACACACACAGACAAAGAAAGCATGCTCCATACTGGAACATCTTGTCTAACAGAGCAGCATTTTCCAACAACGTTCACCTGAGGAAGGAGGAAGCCTCCGAAAGCTTGTGAATTTAAAATAAAATTGCTGGACTATAACTTGGTGTTGTAAAATTGTTTACAATGGTCAACCCCAGTCCATCACCGGCATCTCCACATCAGAGCCGTATCTGACAGGCACCCCTGATGCTTCCAAAACACCTAATAACTTGATCATGATGATTTACAAGTTAAAACATCTAGTGTTTTATTTGAATATGGTATGTTTGTAAAATTTCTGCACTTGGGAATTAAATAGAATCTAGTAACATGCAATAAATTAGGCAGTTAGAATATTCCATAGAAACTAGCTAAATTGACTATGTAAGGAGAAAAGCTGGATCTTGGTGACATTAGATGCATTGTATAATAGGACTGCCAGGACTCTGTTTACAGTAGGATTGTATACGAGAGGCTACAGCATTAAAATAACCCCTTACGAAGACCTGCATGAGCAGATTTTCTTTGAGGCAGAGGAACAGATGTTATTTGTGTACTTTCCCATCATGGGAGTTTTTCTTTTAAAAAGTAACACATATCCTTCATTAATAAATACTTTTTTCTGTTTCTCTTTACATGGCTCTTCCCATGCCATGTGGTATCCCTGCCCAAGGGGGCAACCAAGCATCTTGCTGCCAGGACTTCATCAAAGTCACCTGCAAGGAGGTGTGTGACAGCAGCGCAGAATTGACGCTTCCTCTGATTTTTTCTCATTCCCCGAGAGAAATTGCTTGGCCCAGGCTCAGTAATCCTCACGGTGGCAAGATTGAGATTAGGAATTCAATACGCTAAGAAAAAAAAGGCCAAGCCCACACCTACGACATGGCAGCATGTTACATTGAGGCAGTAACCCACCGCTACGCAAAAAGATATTCTTCAGTCTACCTCTGTACGTGACTTAATTCTCCCTGAAGCGCTACGGATAGTTTTCTTTTTAAAAAATAATTTAAACATTGATAAATGTAACAACACTCTGCACTTCTATTTTTGTTAACAGTTTCTCATTACAAGACTTTTTTTTAGCGAGAAATGGTTACTAAGGGCATAAGGGTTCTCTGATGGCTAAGTGACTTTACCCTGTAAGTAACTGAGGCATATGGAGTGGGAAGGTCATAGGTTCACTCGTCATTCTGTGCAGCAATAATAGTGCTACTGTTGGACTTGGTGCCCCTAAGTTAGGGAGGGGAAAATTGATCAAGGTTTCTGCTTCTGATTGCTATTCAGTGACCCTTACAGGGGGTATCCATGTATGGAAATAGGCATGGACAGGATTGGACTCAGCTACAATGCCCCTGATCATAGAATAACATACTGACACTCATTTTCCAGGTTCTCAAATCAATAGCAGGCACTCTCAAAACCGTACCCTGAAAAAGTCAGTGCCTTCGGGAGAGAAAGGAATGTGAGAAAATTGGCCGGGAAAACAAAAAAAAACAATGAATTCTCCAGAGAGCAGTTATCATTTTAGTCAACAGTAACTGATAGGAGACTTTGAAAAAAGACAAAGGAAACTGTACTCTCAGCCATCACAAAACTTTACAGTGATTTTCAATGCCATGCCATGCTGGTTATATAGAGACCAGTCAGAGAATTTGGGCAACATTATTACATTGCCAGCAGTAATCTACAGAATGAAACATGGATTTGTTACAAAATTGAGAGAAACAGTAAGTCAATGTTTGCAATATTTCCACTGGGAGTGACCCTACAGCGAAATGAAAATTTGGAACCTAAAAGATTTTAAAAATCTGAGCCTAGTTTTTAGAACCGTTCTTTAAACCATGTTTGAAGTTGTTTATACAATTTTGGCCCTAGCTTCACATTTACTCCCATAAAGGTTAGTGTTTTAACAAATGAATTGGCTGCTATTGATTTTGCATTCCTTGCAAGCTCGCTGTTTTGCTTAACAATGACACAGCCAGCTACCAGAATCGATGTTACCAGGGCACAAAAGGGTCACTATGTTTGGAAAGAAGAAAAAAAACAAGAGAAGCTTTGCTTGCCTCAGGAAAGCATCTCTCAATGAGAAAAAAAATACATGAACAATTTGTGAACTGCAGCATCATGTCTGCAGTTAAATATTTTTTTAAATCATGAATATTCTAAATCAAATGTTCCAACTGTTGCTCTGCAAAGAAAAAATCTTCTGCAATAGCTCGTTTTTATTTTTACTCTCATAAATCCCCGGCCAAAACAGCACACAGCAAACACATTCCTTATTTCTATCTTTGATGTTCTGTAACAGATCATTAATTTCCTTCCTTATAGGGGAGTTCCTGCACTCTACTCAGTAACACTGCAATTTACCCTGATTAGGAACTTGCTGTGTTAGGAACTGCAGGCATCAGCCAGCATCCCAACCACCCTCCATGTCATAATGTTCCAGTACACCAGCCTGCTGTGCGACTAGGGTAACCAGTTTTTATAGGGTTCAGCTAGTTGCTTACTTTGCTCAGAAAAGACATTCTTCATGCTCTGTCCTTCACCTCTTAGCCCAAATTCTTCCCCTCAAGATATTTAAGGAATCTTATATTTTCCAGATGTTAGGCACGTAAAATGCCAGAGTGATATAACACAGCTCGGAGAAGAAATTCTTTATACAATACTGATAAAATTAAATCCAACAAGTTTAAAATTGCGTAGCACAGCACAACAGAAGCCATTTCCAATAACAACCCATTCTGCTCGATGCCACATATGCAGTCAGTTTTGCTTGGCCCTGATTGAGGCTGGAGTAACTATGAGACATCACAGTCAAGACAGACAGCTTGGGTCTGCTACCCAGCTGTGGAGCTGAATGCAAAAACAAAATCAATAATGTCTGCACAGTCCTGCTTCAGCAAAACTCCCACCCAATTGTTTAAAAATAGCAACATCAACATGTGTTCAAACATAAAATTATATATAATAAATATTTCTTTAACTGACTTCAGACCCACAGCGCCATTTCTTTTACCACAGCAATAAAGCATAGTAAACACATTTTTAGTTCATCAAAAATATTTGCTTATGGTTTAGGACTAGCAATGATAAGAAATAAAGAAAGAAGAAAGAACTTGCATTTACACAGTGTCTTTCACAACCGTAGGACATCCCAAAGCACTTCACAGCCAATAAATTACTTTTGAAGTGTAGTCACTGTTGTAATGTTTGAAAACGTAGCAGCCAATTTGCACACAACATGATCCCTCAAAAATGAGATAAACGACCAGATAATCTGCCTTAGTGATGTTGGTTGAGGGATAAATATTGGCCATGGAATCAGGAGAACTCCCCTGTTCTTCTTCAAATTGTGCCATAGGATCTTTTACATCAATCTGAAAGGACAGACAGGGCCTCAGTTTAATGACTCGTCCGAATGACAGCACCTCCAATAATGCAACACACCCTCAGAATTGAAGTGTCAGCCCAAATAATATGCTCAAGTCTCTGAAGTGGAGCTTGAACCTACAACCTTCTGACTCAGAGACAAGAGTGCTACCACTGAGCCAAGGCCAATACCTGATAAGAAAGCCCTAGAAATAAATATTTCCCGATTGTGTACTTATTTAAAAACACAGCCACCATCTTCCAATCCTCAAAATACTAGTTAGGAAATGCAAGATTAAAGGATTTCCCTTACTAAACATATAGAAATTCTTCCAAGTGTTACCCACAGGAAGTCATTAAGAGTACCTGATTTCTTCTATGGGATAAACCTACCGCATGAAGGAATTTCTAGCCAATAGAGAATTTCAAGCACAATCTCCTTTTAAATCATTTTCCAAAAAGGATTTGTAGCAAATGTCAAATTCCACATATTTATAAATAGCAGTAATCTCCTATCTTCATTCCCAGTTCTTTGTGTCAAATTCAGGCAAGCTAACTAGCTTGGACATCAGCACTATTTGTAAACAAACCTCACAGCTGCAGAATTTAATCTCTGAAACAAAACTGTAAAAATAAAAAAGCAAACTTTCAAAGAAGTCTTGGCCATAGGAAGATATTAATTATCAATTTGGAGTACACACTTACAATGAGTAGTGTTGCTGTACAATTCCTGAAGACACAGTTACATATTGCTTAGTATTCAATCCAATACTGAGCCACGTCATTAACCCCTTGGAGTAATATACTCCCTTCCCCCACAACACACACATATATTTTTCTCATCTCTTCTGACTTGCTGGGATACAGTTCCAATGGGATCGGCAGCCCTTCAATGTCTCATCCAAGTGGCCATTCTTCATGTATGAACCTAAATGATGTGTGTCAGTGGGCTATTTTACCATGCAGGGCATCAGTCAAGACCAGTCATCTCCTGATTGATGTCCACATATGCAATTTTCCACTATGGAACACTGAATAACGATCAGAAGCAGGAACCCTAGCTGATTTTTTCCCATTCCTGATTTTAAAGTGCTGAGGCCAACTGTAGCCCTCAACTGCTTTCCGGACTGAGATTAGCTAATTCAGAGATCAGGGATCAAACTGAGACCTCTGGCCTGTTAAGATTTTAGTACTACAGAACTCAGGGCATCTATCCACTAAATCACTGAAGTAGTTTGTTGAGGAATGCTTCTGTAACATAATTAAATTGGAGTAACAAAATTGCAACATTTTAAACTTTATTCTAAGAATATTGTCAGATGTTCTGATTTCTGTATGTTTCCCTAGTTCTATTGTAGAACAGTCATCAATGAAAATTGGCAAAAAATAATTTCTACAGAGCTGTGGATACTAACCTTTAAATGTATTGAAATCAATTAAAGGTGAAAGCTATTACAAATCTTGTTTAGGGTTATACAGGACAGGACAGCTTAGGGTTAAGGGAGATGGATAAAGGATATCATTAAACTTTTTTGAAGATTCGACCATACAATTGCCAAGTCCTCGTTTTGCAGAATTTGTCCCATTTCCAGATCTTTAAAATAGCATGGAACTGCATCGCAGCTATCTTAAATTAAATACAGTCCTGGGGGAAGCATGCCCCAGATTACCATAACATGGAATGGTTCTGAATTACTTTTTATTTTTAAATATTAGCAACTGTGCTAGAGCAGTTTCAGTCTGAGTTTCATACATAATTGGTTTCTAATTACTTCCACTGTACCTCCCAGTATAGTACTGCACCAAGTTTTAGAAAAAAAACTCTTCTCTACATATCTGACCTATTCGAGGACCCTTAGTACCCAGGAAGATTTTAAAATTCTAACCGGATTGCGCACTTGATTGAACACAGATGGGTAGGCTGGTCATAGACTGTTAATTAAAAAAGACACAAGATTGCTGCGGAGCTCAAAGCCAATTTATGTTTTTCTTTAAGTAATTCCCCCCACTCCCCCAAATGGTTTTTCCTGAGATTTCCTCCTCTGTCTTCCTCTCCTGAATCTGGTGATACCCTCAATGGAGTACAGTTCCATGACTTGTGCTTCCATCTAATGAGGCTCTGGTCCAGGAGTGCAGCCTCACAGAATTTTCCCTGTAATGCCTCCCAATATTGCAAAACCTTCAGATCATAAACATCTTACTCAGTAACTGTGGGTAGACAGCAGAAAGGGATTAGATACGGGATTGTATACAACCTGTAGTTTATTTTGTAAACACTGTAAACAGTGATTTTGTAAAGAGTGATTCTTTTGTATGAAGATGTGAACCAACCAAGAGGGATGGGGTGATGATGCTGCTCGGGTGAAGAATAAGAAACTCTACAAGTTCTGAAGAGAGAAAAGTGAGTTAAAACAATGGGTGAATATGAATACCTTCGGAAACACATTAAAAATTAGAGGGGTAAGGAGGAATCTGGAAACGTGGTAATGTCTGCTGCTATGCTCAACAATAAAAAATTCTTTCAGTGCCATAACAGTAAGGGGGTAGTCACAGAAGAACTTCAAAGGATGCTAAGTTGACTAAAACTGTGGACAAATATAACATCACATACTCAAGTACTTACTAGGGAAGATACCAGTAACATACACTCAATAATCAAGAATAATCCAAACAAGATTAATGGCTTCAATATCAGAGATGGAGGCCCCAAATACACTGAAAGAACTCAAAACAAATATATCTATAAGAGATTGATAGTATCTATCCTAGGGTACAAAGGGAGACAAGGGATGAGATTTAAGAAGTACTGCTGGCCATCACTTAGAAGTTCTGTAGATTAAAAACGTGCAAACATGGTACCCTTTTTCAAAAAAGGTGATAAGACAGATCCAGGCAACTACAGACCCACTGGTCTTGCATCAATACCAGGAATTGACCAATTTCCTTTGGATGGGATGTTAAACTGAGAATACCCATCTGATAGTATAAAAATAGCACTGCATAGTACAGTTGGTATAATGGGAAAATGAGATCAAATCGTAGGGTCTTCTTCATCTGAACCTATCTTGTGATAGAAGTAAATATGATGATAGCTCACAATAATAATTTAGTAAACAACAGCCAAACAGCTCCAGAGGAAGGATCGGACTGACCAACTTTCTTGACACTTTTGAAAGAGTCACATACCAAGTGGACAGTGGAAAGTCCTTCAATGTGGTATACTCAGCCTTCCAAAAGGTATTTAACAAAGATCCGCATGAAAGCTGCTTAAAGGAAATCAAGGTAAATCCTAGGAATAGGTAAGAAACTAAATGAAGGAAAGAAAGCAGTGATCACTTATTAGTAATTTTACAACACCAAGTTATAGTCCAGCAATTTTATTTTAAATTCACAAGCTTTCGGAGATTTCCTCCTTCCTCAGGCAAATGTTGAAACATTTGCCTGAGGAAGGAGGAAATCTCCGAAAGCTTGTGAATTTAAAATAAAATTGCTGGACTATAACTTGGTGTTGTAAAATTGTTTACAATTGTCAACCCCAGTCCATCACCGGCATCTCCACATCATCACTTATTAGGGGAGTGATACTGGAATGGGGAAATGCTGATTTGAGCACCCCAAGGATCAATGTTAGGGGTCCTACTATTTCTAACTTGCATTAACAACTTGGATTTAAAATCTCAAAGCAAACTGGTCACATTTGTAGAAGATAACAAACTACAGGAGGTAGTCAAATCTGAAGAGGCAGCCAAAGATCTACAAAACGAATTATATAAAATATGTAACTTGGCTGTCCATTTGTAATCAAGATCTTATTTACAAAATGATTTACAAAAGAGAAGAACTCGTAAAATAGAAGTTATGGCAAATCACCAGCAATTAAATACTTTAATGGTACTTCCCCTGCCCTCTTTAATGTCAGTTACTCTTCCCCATAAAGTCAAGGAGGAGAGCAGAAAAGATCATTATTTCTTCCTCAACTTAGGGGAATGTCTCAATTTTGATGCCTTTATCAGAAGCCTGCTTAAGACATGCAATATTAGGTTTCAAAAGTGAAAAAGAATCTGTGACAAATGTATGTATATTTTTTAGCACAGATGAAATATATGTAAGCAAAAGGACATAGGAAAATACTACAGCAGTACAATAACCAAATTTATATAATACATGAACTGATCCATCTGTTTAAAAAACAAGCAGCAGACTCTTTGAAGGATCTAACAAATACAACTCACAGCAAACCATGTGCTAATAGTCCATGAAATGAACCTCATCTCAGTATTTTTCACACTTTGCCAGTTGTACTGGTTCTTGAAACCCAATTGTAATTGGAAAATAAAATTCTCTGACTTGCTGGAAAAGAATTAGCACATAAAATTCATTGTGTTCCAAAGAACCTGTAACTTAATTCATTTGGGATCAAAGACTTACTGTGACGCAGAACCATCTTCCAGCAACCCAAGGAAGCTTATTTTGTACCAGCTTGGCTCAGTTGGTAACACCCTTCCCTCTGAGTCAGAAGACCATAGGTTCAACACCCACTGCGGGACGCGAGTATATAAACCAGGCTGAAATTTCAGTGCAATATTGAGGGATTGCTGCAATGTTGGAGGCTTTGTACTTTGGATGAGACATTAAACTGAGGTGTCTGCCTGTTTGAATAGTACAGTGAACGTTAAGGATCACCATTGTACAGTTCAACAAAGATCAGGATATTCTCCCAGTATCTTGGCCAACATATCTTCCTGCCGTCAATACTTCTGAATTAACTGGTTATTCACCTTATTGCTGTTTGTGGAATCTTGCTGTGCTCAAATTGGCTGCTGCATTTTCCTATATAACAACAGTCACTCTACTTACATGTGTGTGTTCTCATTAGGCACTATCTAAATGCTTTCTCTCTTCAGTCCACACAACACCGAAATAATAATAATAAAAAAATAATAGTTTTAGCCTATATGCACTGATCTGTGATCTGTTAGCTTCCACTTTAAGATGATGGGACAACATGGTGGGCATCTGACGTATTCTCCAATAATCAATTTACCAGCACTTGGGGTTAATCATTAACCCTGGGCATGCCAAGCCATACATGGCAAAGAATAAAGATACAGGTTTTGGTTCATAAAGACACAGTCCACTTATAGAAACTGTCATCTAGCAGTGAACATGAGAAAGGGTTTGGGAAAAAGACCAAACCATAAGAGCTACACAGCTTTTAAGCAGTTCTCATATGGGTAGCGTGGACGAGCAACTATTCCGGACCGGAATGTTAACATTTCTTCTGCAAATCTGAGATACTACTCTAATTTTCTGCATCTTCATTTTACTAAATTGCTTATGATGCACTTGTCAGCACGTACCAGAAGAGGGCCGTTGTGCATTTCTAAATAAAAGTTTGATTGGATGTCTTAAAGTCTACATGCTGTCAGGAGTGTCTTGCTGCACCTTGTAAAGAAGAAATTTTGCTAAAACCAAACTGTCCAAGTTGAACCATCTAGAAAAGTAGCAGAAAGATAAATCATCCATAATATATACAAGACGAAAGAAATTGATGAAAAAAATTGGGAAGAGGGGCTCATTAATAGTGAAACTTAAAAGAAAAACAAATACTTCTTTTACCCTTTCATCTTCCTTTACCACAGTGGGAGTAATTTTAACTTTTATTGCCAGGCGATAACGAATCGGCTGTCTATTTTACACACCACCTGATTTTCTTTTCTATTGAAGTCAGGCTTGGTGTAAAACAGGTGCCCGGCGATAGAAGTTAAAATTAGCCCCCATGTGCCTGGGCAATAATGTGGGCAATCGAGCTGCTTCCAAGGCTCTGTAAATGTCACTTTGAATCAAGCAATCCTGGTAACTCTGACTCCAAATGCCCCTGTGAGAAGCACCTTTGCTCAAACATCTTTCCCACAGCAGCACAGCTGACTTCATAACGCATCATATAAAAAGAGTGACACGTGCAAATCCCTATCTTCTCCTGCTCCTATTTCTTATTGTGGTTTTTCCACACCGTTCACCTGAGGAAGGAGGAAGCCTCCGAAAGCTTGTGGAATTTAAAATAAATTTGTTGGACTATAACTTGGTGTTGTAAAATTGTTTACAATTGTCAACCCCAGTCCATCACCGGCATCTCCACATCATGGCTACCTATTTCTTATGTTCTTATGTTAACACCTAACAGTACAGCCCATCAGAAGTTCAACACACTGTTAATTGCATGATTTAGATCAATGAGTGTTAATTGTATTCAGGTGGTGGGTATCAATTGGGGACTCTTTTGTATCCTTTTTATAGGTGAGCTTATCTAGGGTGTGGTGTATAAGGGGAATCTCTAAGAATAAAGGCTTGGAAACAACTAAAGACCAGGCTCTAGTATTCTATTCTTCAACACATGGTTATCTAATTATAACACACACTGCACCACCCAAAAAAAGTAGAACCCTTTACAGCTAAAGAATATTTTGCAGATTTCACATTTTAAACTCTTTGGAAACCATAATTATTAGTTGGATCATGGCAGATTTAAACTTCTGTTCTCATTTTCAATTCTACCATTCCCTTATTGTAACAATTGGTTCTGTTCTAAAGTAGTATCACAGCTTTGCCACACCAAATGGGACAATATACAACCCCTAGAGGGAAAACAGAACTCATTTATTTTAACAAAATTCTCCTTTATTCCCTGAAGATTGAAGGATATATTTTTTGTATTATACAGTTCTTTTCAACTTCTAATTGGCTGCTCACATAACTTTGTTGAGGCTTTCTTCTGAACTTAATGATAAACTTCAGTTAATGTAGCACCAAATGTATGTTATTATTGTGACTTTATTTAGATTCAGATGAGTACACAATAATTCTAGATTACAGCTCTGCCTCAAAAGTTGCAACAGTTCAAAGGGTTGCACCAATGGCTCAGTGAATTTAACCACAAATTAACTAAACCATACAAACCAGGATGGTGTCAGGTTTCATCCCTCAGTCTGTACTGCGTTAATTGATCACAGGTAGTGCTACAACCAGCCTCACTGCTCTACGTTAGGGAGGAGAAAAATCAGTTCGTGTTCCTACTTCTGATCACTTGTCAGAGACTACTGCTGGAAGTGTGTGGGCATCAAGAAAGAAAGAACATAAATTTACATAGAACCTTTCACGACCTCAGGACGCCCCAAAGTGTTTCATAACCAATGAATTATTTTTGAAGTTTAGTCACTGTTGTAATGTGTACATGCAGTAGCCAATTTGCACACAGCAAGGTTCCACAAACAGCAATGAGATAAATGACCAGATAATCTGCTTTAGTGGTATTGGTTGAGGGACAAATATTGGCCATGATATCAGGAGAACTCCCCTGTTCTTCTTCAAATAGTGCCATGGGATCTTTTACATCCACTTGAAAGGGCAGACAGAGCCTCAGTGTAACAGCTCATCTGAATGACAGCATCTCCAATAGTGAAGATAAGATTGGGCTCAGCTGAGATGCCCTCCGCAGTCAAAAAATGACACTGACCAAATAATAGAGGCAATTTTAATCCTGCCCACCCAGCTGAAACCAGGTAGGTGGGCAATTAAAATTTTCAGGCTGGGAGGCTTACTCACTGACGTCCGCTTCCTTCCCGCAGTCTTCAACCCGCTTTTCCGATCAGGTGGCAAGGACACATGCCGAACACCGACGGGTCCTTCCCTAAATATGCAGATTGGGCTTCGATAATGTCAGCTGCCTCTTCCCGCAAATTTCGGACAGGTAACTGGCCGGGGGCATGCAGATGCGACCCGGGGAGTTAGAATCAGGAGTTTGGCGCTCGCCTCGGTTGCGCCTAGCCTGATTCCTGGCCCAAGTTAAATTGGGGCTAATGACTTCAGCAAGCTTCTGGAGAATTGCCGATGTCCACAAAACTATACCCCAGCATAAGTCAGTGTCCAGGACAGAAAAGAGCAAACGGGGGCTGGGAGGGGAATTGCACAAAGCACTTAATACCACAAACACAGCTTATAACAGGTACCAGCAACATACAGAACAAAACTGTTTAATGGGAGAAAATGTTCCTTAAATTAAATCAATATCGCTTTCTCAGATTTTTTGTTATTTTTGCTACTTTCTTTGACAAATTCTTACGGTCATTGCTTCCTCCCTCAAATTTTTGTTATTCCCCTTAGTCGAAGGAAAGAACGTGCATTTATATAGTGCCTTTCACGACCTCTGTGCTTCACAGCCAATTACTTTTGAATTGTAGTCACTGTTGTAATGTCGGAAACATGGCAACCAAATTGTGCACATCAAGGTTCCACTTACAGCTATGAGATAAATGATTAGGTGATTTATTTTAGTAGTGTTGGTTGAGGAATAAATATTGTCCTGGACACCAGGAGAACTCCCCTGTTCTTCTTCAAATAGTGCCATTGGATCTTTTACATCTACCTGAGGGCAGACAGGGCATCTGAAAGACAGCACCTCCGACAGTGCAGCACTCCCTCAGTAACATCAGCCTAGATTATGTGCTTAAGTTTCTGGAGTGGGGCCAGGTCTGACACCTAGGTGTGACAGGCCGCCTCATAAACTTCTTATTCAAAGCTTCTTATCCAACTTGAGTCTCCTCGAGAAGGAAATGTTCTAGAGTCTTACGTCAGTTTAAACTGTAAGTAATGTTCTACCTTTTTAAAATCGCTTTTCAAAATATGTACTCTTTTTAAAAAATAAGAAGAAAAACAACTTTTAACTAGCTATTTTACAAAACAGTGAAATTCCTCTAGGTTTCACAGTGGAATGAGTAAGACATCAATCCAGATACATCAACAAACGTAAGTAGAAAAGGCCACACTCGTATGAGCAAAACTAAGAGATAGTACAATCATAATTAGAAACCATTTTACCTCGGAGAAAGTGGTGGAGATAAAGGCATCTGTTGGCCCTCAAACTGCTGTACCATTGCACGAACACTCCAAGATGGACTTCCAATTTCCTCCTCAAAGCTACCAGAAGAAATAAAAATGGTCACACTGTGTTTCAATGGATCATGCAAATCTAACTAGCAAAATGGACATGCAATTTCTTATTAGTTTCCAAGCTTCAGAAATTATAGTATTTACAAATACTATCAGGTTACTTTCATGGCAAACTGGCAAAATGCAACGCCGCAAATGCATTCAGTGCTCAGCAACTGGAGTTTACATTAATATGACACTAGCCAGCAGAGGGCACCTTCGTGGCATTTTCTTCTTAATGTGCTCCTTGCTATTTTCCATGTGATACGTGAGCCTCAAAATAATCCTCTACTATAATGTGGACTACAATATAACTGACATTACCGAAGCAAAATAGTGATTCTAGTAAACTATTCAGCTGAATTTAAAAGAAAAGCTCTGGTGCTAAAATATTCTTTATTCAATATACAGCATTTAGAGGCCGATGGTGCAGCTGGTGCCACGCATGCGTTGCCACACACCTGCACGCCAATGAACTAACCTCAATGAATAAAGTGAGGTCAGCCATTTATATAAATTTCTGGTGTTCCAGGTGCATCTCTTATGACGCTGCAGGAGCACCAGGGCCACAATACTGGGCACCAATCTTTGAAAGGCTGCAGGGTCCACATCGTGCGTTGGGCACTTTCATGGTGTGGGGAAGGGCACCTGGCATTGGTAGCAGAACAGTCAACGGGCAGGGGCGCCCCAATTATCTTTTTATATCTGAAAGGCGGCCAACCCTTCAGCGCCTGTTCCAAATGTGTGTTGTACAGCTAAAATGTTGCTCAGGTGCTCCAGCCACATTATGGGTGGCCACCGAACTACCATTGAAGTCAGTCACTAATAAGCCTAATGTACAGCTTATATGTAGGATCCCAACCCCATTTGCGCTTGCCACCTGGAGTTTGCTGGTAACATCATACACACAAGACCCCATGATGGCCCAACGCAGGTAGCAAGCATGGTCATTGTATTATTGCGTTAAGTGATCTCCATTATATCAATGGCCTCTTAAAAATTAAAAAGCATTGATCCATAAATTTCGATTTTTTTAAAACACCACACGTAATTCCCAAACTGGCGATTTCGCAATCTACATCGTGCAATGATAGAGTGGAAGTTATTTGCTTTTATGCATGATTGGAATTTTCTTTTAAAAGTATAATAAACAAACACATATAAAAATAAACAGGCAAGCCATCTGGGCCACTCTCATGCATCTCTTAGCAGCCAACTCAAAGATAGCATAGTCTGAGATCTGGGAACAAGCTACCAGCCCCACTCCATCAGTTGTATGATGATGCATTGCAAGGGATGTCAAAAATACATAAACACAGGTTGTATGAGAATGGATAAGGAGGGGAATGTTACTGCACAAATAACTACTGAACAAATATGAACAATCTTGAAGTTTTACATTTTAAATTATTCTCATTAGGTTTAGATTGTCTTCCTCAATATAACTTTATTCTTGGGAGCCAGGGAAGCATTATATGCAGAAACAAGTTTCTACACACTTAATATAAAATTAAATTGCTGGGGAGAATAGCGAAGGTAACACAAGATTCACATTGTGTGCATCTGCAGAAAGTGTTCTGTCTCCCTTGTGTATAAGACTTAAATTATCTTTCATTGCTCCATTTTTCCCCAAAGAAGTTTAAAATAATAAAGAAAGCAGCAGTTTTTCTTGCTTCCTGTTTCACTGAACCTGGTGTTGGGCAATCACTTCCTGGTCCTCTTGATGCAGAACATGAGCTCTAGCGGCAATCACAAGCACCACCCCTTTAAACACTGATTCTTACTATTAAAAATGCAGCAGCACAAATCTCCCAGTGCCAGCAGCAAGACTTGGAGTTTGAGTGGGTGGCACCTCTGAGCGCTTCTTGGGCTTATGTCCCCCACTGAGGTGCCAAGGAACCACTCACCTGCAGTCATTAGTGGATCAAAGCAGGAAACAAAAGGATCCATTTCTCCCTGTATTTTTTTAAATCATAGTATTCAGGAAAAAGAAAAAGATGAAGAATTTAAGTTTTACATGCAAACCAGGCACAAAAATGTCCTTGGCTACGGACCATGTGACTGTTGGGTTACACTCATTATTCTTTGCAGCAGTTCAATTTGATGTCAAGTGTATAGAATCCCATTTGTCTGATTCTTAGGATTATAATTGCTGTCACACCGAAGGAACCAAAAGAAATTGTCCTTTTCCAGAAGTGTCTGTTTCACAGCCACATAAAAATAGCAATGCATCTGAAATAGTAAAGAGTACATTGCATCATATCGAAGAATAGCTGCAACACCAAAGAACCTTTTCTCACCTCTGAACCTCCTGTTTGTATCGGAATACCTCCCGTCCAGAACGTGAAACATCATGCCGAACCTCTGCAAGAGCTGCAGCAGCACTCTGTGCCATAGCAGTGGCAGAAAGTGGTCTGTGATTGTCCAAAGCGATTGCAGACTTGCTCCCCAGGGGTACTGCAGACCTCTGGCTGGCTGATCTAACACCAGACGGTTTGAAGTGAGCTGCCAGAGCTAGGATCAGTCTCATTATGCATTTCAAGTTCCCTTCAACGATATCTGTTCAATCGTGAAAAATAAAACTTTTATTTCCATTAATCCCCTGAACTTTTAAAAAAATGTTCCTCCCTCATCTTGTTCTTCCCTTCTCATAACAAATTTATATCAATTACAAGTGGCTCAGCAACAAGATCCAGTCTCCCTTTGGACACTGATGACTATACTGGAATAATACCAAATATTTATGAATACACAGTTGCTATAAAGTCATAATAATGATTATTTATTTTGGCTGTCAATTATCTCTAATGTCAGAGGCAGCTTCATACAAGCCAGCAATGTCAAACTTGAATAAAATGGCAACCCTGATGAAGAAAGCCACTAATTTGCAGTTTTCATGGAAAAAGGGATGGAAACGCAAAATGTGATCCCCACAACATTGGTGGAAACTCCAAAATCCCATGTATGAAAAACGGAATTTGACTTATTCAAAATCACCCTAAATCAGTGACTCTGTCAATGCCAAACAGCTCCAAAAGGCATCGCTTTAAGATATTTGGGGCATCAGCCCACTCATCATTTTCCAGATGAAAGCACAGGCAAACAAATTGATCACAGACCTTTGCTCGTGCCACCAGGAAGTGTGAATGAGTAGCCGAGTTCAAATCACCTTCCTACTTTCCCTTGCCTCCCTCCATGAACCATTTATAGCACAAAACTGAAATGAAAAAATCCCCCACTTCAGCAATTGTGATTATGAATCCACATCCTTATCACTCCATGTCTGAGTATGCTGCAGCACTAACATGTTTCCCACTATGCTGCTTAAGTAAAGCACTTTGAACAAGCTAACTGACTGTATTTGTACACACTCTCCGCTTTCATCTGGAAAATGATGAGTGGGCTGATGCCCCAAATATCTTATAGCGATGCCTTATGGAGCTGTTTGGCATTAGCAGAGTCACTGCTTTAGGGTGATTTGAATAAGTCAAATTCTGTTTTTCTTACATGGGATTTTGGAGTTTCCACCAATGTTGTGGGGATCACATTTTGTGTTTCCATCCCTCCTATCTCCGAGCTTATCTTATCCATGAGACCCACCTCCTGCTCCCCTGACCTCATTCCAACTAAATTGCTGACCACCCAACTTCCCTTCTTGGCCCCCATGCTAGCTGTCATTGTAAATGGTTCCCTCTCCTCAAGTACTGTCCTCCACCCTTTCAAAACCGCCATGATCACCCTCCTCTAAAACTCCACCCCAACCCCTCTGTCCTTGAAAACTTCCCTTTCCTCTCCAAAGCTCTTGAACGTGTTGTCACCTCCCAAATCTGTGCCTATCTTTCCAATAACTTCCTGATCTAAAAATTCAATGGCACCGCGCCCGTTTTTCTGGCGCTAAACGGGCGCCTAAACCTCCAATATGGCAGGCAGGAAGCGTGAGCCCATCATGAGCCAGAAGTGTGCCGCCCACTATATTGGTGTAGGCCAAAAAAAAGGCGTCCAGGGCCAGCGCCTGAAACTGGCGTTAGGCCCCTTATTTGCATATGCAAAGGGTCTAACGCCTGTTTGAAACCCCCTGTGCAAAATTGGGTTGCCCTGAACACAGCTGGCAGCAGATCGTCAGCATTCAGGAAAACCATGTCTACATGCGGCCTAACTGATCTGCCGGCTGCCGCTCGTGCCCCCTTCCAATCCTCTGTGAACCTCATCTCATCCAAAACTTTGCTGCCTCCATCCTATCCCACACCAGGTCCTGCTTACCCATCATCCCTGTCCTTGCTGACTTACATTGGCTCTCGGTTCCCCCGCGCCTCCAATTTAAAATTCTAATCCCTTCATGGCCTTGCCCCTCCCTCTGTCTGTAACCTCCTTCAGTCTTATAACCACCCCCTCCCCTCCAAGCTCTCCATTCCTGAGTCTAGCCACTTGGGCATCACCACTCCCTTCGCCCCACCATGATTGGCCATGGCTTCAGCTGTCTAGGCCCCATGCTTTGGAATTCCTTACCTACTCTCCATCTCCCTCTCCTCCTTAAAATCCGGTTCTTTGACCAAGCTTTTGGTTACCCCAACTCCTATAATCATCTTTGGCTCAGCATATGTTTTGTCTGACCACGCCTCTGTGAAGCACTTTGGGACTTTATAAATGCAGGTGGTTGTTGTTGTAGACTCACCTCGAGCCGAGGTCTGGTGCATACGGATCTTTTTGGAGGCTACGAACTGCAACACTTTCTCCACATTGTCTTTCATTTCCTGATGGCTGCTGGGGTTGAAGTAAATATCACCGAGTTGCTCACCGGCTTCATGAGAGAGCAAAAGAAAACAACTGATTAGAGAAAATATAACTCTTACATTATTAGTATTTATGATTTTGGAAAAACAAGTATGGATCTATGCTTTCCCACTATATTGGAAAATGTTTCAGGCTTCAAGCTTCTGACATAACCAGCTGTTCCAACCTTCTGTTCAAACAAAAGATAAGTCACTGCCCGCTGTCTTAAAAGATGTCAGTAGAGTGCTATTCACAGCAACAAAAGTCACCATCATGTCTGTTCTGTTATTTTCCCTAAATAATCATTTTAAAGTGCAATTTTATTTCATAGATGTCTAATCTCCACATCTTGATATGTGCTGCAGTCACATTTTGCATGAAGTATTAACCCTAAAATTAGCCTCTCTCATTAGCTTAATATTAAACTATCCTTCAAGTCAAATCTACATGAGAAAACCAACCTTTTCTTTAAAGGTTTTTAAGTACATCTACCACAGTGTTTCTCTTCCTACCACTCACTGATCTCCTAAGCCATGCATATCCTGCACTGTTTGTTCCTAGACCTCAATCAATGTCATTCTAATTTGGATTCTTCCCAACTCACTGTCCAGGAGGAGGTACCTGGTCTTTACTCAATGCCTTGACAGGAGCACACATGAAATTAGCAATTTACTTGCACAAAAGATTTTGATCCTGCATTCCCTCCCTCCCATACTATGGTACCCAATATATGATGCCACCAAGCTACCCACACACAATATTCTTGCACTAAAAAGAGATAGTTATTCTGTATCCTTTTAACCCTTTACTCTTGACTCTGACTCCAATTCCTTCCTTTCCCCCTTCACAAAATAAAGACAGCAGTAAAAGGAAGAAAACTTCTCTTCTGTCTATAAGTCCCAACGCAAAAAAAAGAAACAATATAGCTAAAAAATATCATAACATAGGGAAGAGAGGGAAGAACTAAAATGTGTTCTTTACCAAATCCCAATATCAGACACTCGTGTGTATAACTTACATATACTAACCTACAATTTCCACAAGATGGATCAGTGCCACTCCATCCCGCAGATCTTGCCGCAAGTCTTGTACGGGATTCAATCCAGGCTTTTTCTTTAACTGGGAGTTAACCCATACCACGTACGACTGCAGCTGTTGCTGTGGTACAATAATTAGAAATTTAATTTCTGACTGTAATCTAAAGGAATACCAACAACTAAAAATGACCATAATTTTAGATTAATATTTTCATAGCTATCTTTTGCATGACTGAGGAATGGACGGGATTCTTCCAAAAAATTTTCAATTGGTTATAGTTTTCGAATCTTTACACTCTTCCCTTGGCGAGAAGAGTTTGAAGTAGTGGAAGAATTTGCAGGCTGATTAACAGTCTGACAGGCCATGACGTGAATGCTCCTTTTGTGGCCGTAATCATCTTTATACCAGCCGAGAGGGTGGTTGGTCCTGTATAATAGGAGGGATTTATGGGCTCCCACAACCCATATGATGAGGGGGCCACCCAACGGACTCGAGTATCCCGTTGGATGTCAACCCAGAATTCAGAGCTGAAGCTTCAGCCTCCATTCGCCGAGGCTGTCTGGAGTAGAGTTTGAACCCTGCACCTTCTGCCTCAGAGAATGGAATACTACCACCAAGCCAAAGACTTGCTCCTTTCTGCGCAAAGAAAGCAAGTAATTTCAAACTGTGCAAAGGAAGTGGTCATTTCAGAGTTACAGAGAAATGTGCCTCTCTGGAAAGGCAAAAAAGCAACAACTCTGTGGGGCCATGGCTGCCAGTAAAAAATGACCCTGATTACAATCCTGCAGGAGTGGGTGGTACAGTCATTTAATACACAATCCTTTCACTTTGGGTATAAATTAATGGGATGAAAAAGAAAACTCTCCCTGCTGGTGGTAGGAGTACTAAATGAAATGGGTTTGTGTAGTTTCAATCCACTTCCATGTGGGAAGATTTACTTTAATGCAAAATATCAAGAACTCTTGTTCCCCAATACTAACATCCTGTGGCTTCATGAGTACGAAGTTCACAAAACATATAGTAAAAAGTAAATAAAAGTACAAAAAACGGTGGCAACCGGGATAAAGGTTCGCAGAAGCTCCACAGCATACAGTGTTAGGAGGCTAAATCAACATCAGAAGAAAACATAGCCATTATTAACCCAGTGGTGCTCCACATTTAGGCTTTTTACATTAATTAGCTGCCATACACTGTCATCTGCAATAATTCATCAAAGCCCGTATAATTTGCAGAAAATGGAAAAAAAAAATCAACGGAAGTATATATATCGCTCTTTAAAGAAAAATAGTCATGAAAATCTTAAAAGCCTGCGGCACATTGAATCATGAACTTGCAATAGCATTTTTGCTATTGTTTGTGGGGCCAGAGATCTACTCCCAGTGGACGCTTAGTCCAATCACAGCAGCCAGTGTTCTATAGACATCAATACCGACACTTCAATATATTCCACTAATGAAGACAAATTACTAAACCAACAGAAGTTGTACAGCAAGTAAAGTAAATGACCAAGCTGACCATACATTTAAGTTAATTGGAGTAGGCTTTGTTATCAACTGGTTACTTTCTACCCAATTCTAACAATGATAAATGGGGTACTAGAGTATACTATTATTTTTTAGTGCGGCAGGAGTAGGAGCAGAGGGAAGGCAAAGGGCATGGGAGAATATTCTATCCCGGTAGTGGATGTACTGCAATGCATTTCATCTATCCAGACTTGATGGAGGAACAGTGCCTGATAAAGCTTGGACTCAGGAGGAAGACTGTGACCAAGGTGTTGCACCTGGTCCATGAAGACCTGCAGGAACAGTCAACAATGCATACAACACTACTATGGCAGTGAAAGAAAGAAAAAGACTAGTATTTATATAGCGCTTTACAGCCAATGAAGTGCTTTTAAAGTGTAGTCACTGTTGTAATGTAGAAAACACGGCAGCCAATTTGCCTTGTAAGGGGTGCGTGGAGGCTCCGCCCCTTAGGACATAGGTCTGCAGGAGATTACGGTCGTAGGGTGGAACAAGGTCACAGAGGGATTTGTGAACAAGGAACGGGATTTTGAAATCGATGTACTGCAGATGGAAAGCCAGTACAAGTTGGCAAGAAGTGTGATGATTCTTCATAGCCTGACATATGCTCCAGCATCTCTAGTTCAGCAAATGTCAGTTAACCTTGCATTTTAACTTTTGCATACAAGAGACAGCATTCCCGGTTACAATATTATCTGGGAGGTAATTCTTCAGGCAGAAAAGGTGATCTGGGGAGTTTTACCATTGGTACTGTTTTTTGAAGATTGTATAAAACACAGGGCTTTTTAATGACTGGCTTTTTAAAAATAAAATTAGCACAACAAAAACAGATCACTGTTCTGATGGAAGGGAAAAGTTAGATTGAATCATTATAAATTGCCACAGCTGACGCACACTTTAAGAATCCTATCAATAAGACTGTTTACACCAGAGATCCAAATTCATCCTGTACAACCAACAGACAGAAAGATCAGTAATTGACACAAAATTACCACACACGAGCTCTCAAGTAATAACGGAAACTGAAAACTGACTGCACTTTATGTACAAAGGGCTTTGTTAAAGGGTGTTTGCAAGAAGCCTGCACAAGACACTTCCTGTCTTAAAGTGGTGAGGTCAAATTGAACCGTTTCCACTCTGACTTTCACTGTATTGGTCTTGGATTTAGTCAGTACCAATTTTGAGCCCTACTAAACTAATTCAAACATATTACATTTAAAATTGCTTCTGACCACAAAATATACCCTCAACTGTATATGCCTAAAATTTTGTTGGCTAGAAGTTAAGGAGTTCTGGAGAAAACCTATAACATACAGAACTTCATGTTACTGTAAGCCATTTAGCCTATGGCAACGAAAGGAGTAATTTTAGGCACTGATTATATAGAAAGTTCTTGCATTTATATAGCAGCTTTCACACCCTCGATATCCCAAAGCATGTCAAATCCAACTATTTACTTTTGGAGTGCAGTACCCTGTTGTACTGTAGGCAAACACGGCAGCCAATTTGCACATGGCAAGGCCCCACAAACATCAATGAAATGACCAGATAATCTGGGTTTTTTGGTGATGTTGATGAAGGATGAATGTTGGCCAGGACACCTGGAGAACACCCCAGTTCCTTTTCAAATAGTGCCATGAGATCTTTTACACCCACCTGAGAGGGTTTAAAATCTCATCCAAAAGGCAGCAGCTCCAGCAGTGCAGCTCTCCTTCATTACTGCACTGCAGTGTCAAGCCTAGATTATGTGCCTATGTTTCTGGAGTGGGGCTTAAATCCACGACCTTCTGGCTCAGAGGCAATAGAGTCGTCACTGAGCTAAGGCTGACACCGACGTAGAAAATCAAAATCACTAACTAAAGGAATAGAGAAAAACAAAGTACCACAATTAACAAATTCAATATGTCAATCTAAACATTAAGTTCACAAGAGATAGTCTTAACTTCCATTTTATACAAAACTCAGTTTATAACACTCGTCCTGTAGTTTGAGTAGTGCTTTATTTTTCATATGAGCCACATTTATAAATTTCAACATTAACTGGATAATTACATTAGAGAATTGATAACCCAATAACATAGGGTGTATGTAACCCACAGGTTGAAATGCAGGCACTCAACATTATTTTTCAGAAAAATCTTATACTTGGCATCATTTAGCCTCTCGTCATCCCTGCTTTACTAAATGTTCCCTGGCTAAAAGTTTGTTTCCCAAAAGCAATTAACTACAATTTTACATTTCTATTATCATTGACTTACACATGCCTCAAGAGTTAAACCATTCATCCAAAACCATTACTGCACGTTTTCTCTGTCGTAGAAAAGTAAGTCCGGAGGTGGAAAGTAGCTTGAAAACTTTGCTTGTTCCACTTGCATTCACAACCAAAATATCCACTGTGAAACTGCAATCCGGGTCCATTCTCATCCCTCATTTTCTCTAACGTTTAGGTTTAAATCTTTTTTTCTTTGTTCTCCTCACTTCAATGCTCTTTTTTTCTCTACTACATTCTCATCCCTCAAATCCAAACAAAATGGTGGTTAAAAAGATTTTTAAACATTTTATTTTCTGATACAATCATTTTCATTTCATCCTTTCAAATAAATGGAATCAAGTCACCATCTGCTAAATCTGGCCCAATGTGTTAAAGTTTATTCCCCCCAGTTAATCACTTCTCAGAGATAAATAAAAAGTGTTTTAAAAAGTAAAATGTTAGAGGACCAATATATATATTAGAGGATGTGATGAACTTCAGATTTGATCAACAGATTTTCCAATTGGCTAGTATTAGAAATTGTAATAGGTTTTTTAAAATCCATCTCTATTCCGAGTAACAAAATGCAACAGCATTATGAAAACTTTTACTTAACTAATTACACATTGGTGAGGAGAATCATTCACATATTGAAGATTATAGACTCAAATTATGGAAAACATTGATGATTGAGTAGTAGATTGCTTTCAATTTGCTGGAGTGCTGATTAGTAGTGATTTACTTTGATAAGGTTACAAAAGACAGCCCATAAGCTCATAACGTTCATACGTGTGTGTCACGCTGGCAATGAAAAATGTAGATATAAACTTTAATCATTAGCAATCCTGTAATAAAGAAAAATCTGCACAAAAAGTTTCATTCATTACTAAGAGCTGTTCCACAATTTCAATAGTAATCTTTGACAAAATGAAGTTGCTCTTTTCAGTATTAGGACTAAAATATAAAATAACCTATTCACTTTGTATATTATACTGTAAACTTTATATCATATACTGTAACAGGTTAGTGAATGCACACTCCTCATACGTAGCTGTTGTCAATTAGGCCTAGATGACACAGCATTACTGAATGAGTCTTAATATTATATTCCAGATGAAACAGTGATCCAGCTACCCATTGTTCTGAAAAGACCAACAAATGTCCTTGCAGTAAAAATGTGAGTGCTGTATGAGAAACATTTTGAAATGGGCTTTCATAGCACTGACATTGCATTGCTCATGAATGAATAGTGTGTTTTGAGTGCAACTTACTACATTTGACAGCTGCCAACATTCCTCGAGTCATTCCAGCTTGGCAACTGTGAAAAATGCAGGCTAAGTGAGAGCCTAACACAGCTGCACCCTCGTTCACATCCCCCCCCCCCCTCCCCAAATCCCCCACTATATGACTGACCAGATGGGAGCACCCCCCTGCCCAGGGCCTCAAAGAGAAACACAATAGAAGCACCATTCATACTAAACTGCACTATTAGGGCAGTCTGGCTGATCTTAGGTTTACTGAGCACAGTCTGTTTCTTTTGAAATCCAATGACTTCTGTTACTGTTTTAATCAATATTGGGATTGATTTTCACTAATGTACACTAAGCTTGTCGTTACTGTTCTGTATGTACCATATTTACAGGAACCATCTATAGTGAGCAAGATTGGCTCTCAGTCCTCCAATTAAAAATGCTGATCCTCGTGTTTAAATGTTTTCATTGCCTCTCCTTCCCTATCTCTGTAACTTGCTCTAGCCCTACAACATGCCACTGAACTCACCATTCATTTAACAAACATTTTGTGCATGCCCCCTCCCTTTACTTCAATGCCTTCGACCTTCTAGGCTCTGGAATTCCCTTCCTAAACTACTCTGCCTCTCCATCTCCCTCTCGTCTTTTAAAGCCCATTTCTTTGGCAAAGTTTCACCGTTCCAAATATCGTCTTCTTTGTCTTGACATCCATTTTTTTCTGATTACACCTCTGTGAAGTTTTTCTGCTATGGGACGTTTTTCTACATTAAAGGCACAATATAAATGCAAGTTGTTGTTTTGAATGCACACGATTATACCCACAGAAGTGTCTCTCAGTTACTTTTTAATTAATTTCAGATACTGTACAGTACAAAATAAACTGTTCCCATTATTTTTTTGCTTTGTATCAGCATTGCTCGTTCCCCAACAACTGTTATTTTAAAATCACATCTGGCACATTTATAAAGCAAGTTAACCACATGCCTCGTGGAATTCTTAAAAAAAATTATTTTGGGCTCATTCATTAACTATGTGCTTGAAGCTCCCCTAATGGCTTAGTGGATAAAGGTACGTGGGCAAAATAACATTAAGCCATACAGACCAGAAGGACCCAGGTTCAGGTCTGTGGTGAGTTAGCTGATCTCAGTCAGGGTAGCAGCTGGGAAACTACTATTGGTCTCAGCACTAGGCAGGGGGAAAATCAAGCAGGGTTCCCTCTCCTGGTAGTCATCCTGCTGGAAAGTGCTTGTGTAGGTACATCAGGTGAAAAGAGGATGCCCGCAAGATGTGATGCCCACACAGTCAAATAGCCTACTAGCGCTCACTGAACAGGCTTACACATGAACAATGACCACCTGATTAGGTTATTGGAGGGGCTGTTGGTGCCTGTGGAATGGTACCCTAGCAAGACAAATCTAGCACCATCAGGAGACAAATTAGCAGTTAGGGCACTACAATTAGACTCGATGTGGAGATGCCGGTGATGGACTGGGGTTGACAATTGTAAACAATTTTACAACACCAAGTTATAGTCCAACAATTTTTATTTGAAATCTACAAGCTTTCGAAAGCTTGTAGATTTCAAATAAAAATTGTTGGACTATAACTTGGTGTTGTAAAATTGTTTACAACAATTAGACTCAGCACCCTTGAGGTGGTGAAAAAAAGTCAGCCAGGGTTCTCACTCCTGATTATTAACACCTGGTGGAAACATACTCAAGCTCAGCCGTTAAGCCTCTGCAGTTAAATAGCCTGCTGGTAATCATGATCTAGGTTCAAACATGAAAATTGAGCGCTGGGTTGAGATCCCAGGGGACTGCCAGTGCCTATGAAACAAAACCTCAGTAAAAGTCAATGCTTTCAGAAGAGGCAAAAAAGAAAGAAAACTGGAGGAATAGTATTTTTTTAAAAAAGAACTGGGTGAATAGTTGGTTAAGAACAGGATTGAAGGTTATGAGAATAATTACAGGCACAGATGATTAAATACCATTGGGAGCACTGTGGTTCCGGTGCTTCAGGGAACATTGAAATGTCATCTATGGAATGCAACTGCTCATGGTTGAATAATGTAGATAGTAATGTCAGATATATATCCTGGAGATTTTGCTAGTTTAAACTTTAAGGGTCAGGGAGAAGTTTTATAGGCATATCTTCGATGTTTTACTTCTGATTTTTCTTCTTCAGGACACTTGATAAATTGGGGATAGTCTGTAATTGTGAATGGTGCTCTGTTGGAAGGAACGATTAGTCATATGTCATTGCTGTCTTCCTTATGTAACACAACTTCGGACAACTGGCCTTATTCTTGTATCATAGGCTTCCTTTTCAGTGCTATTTCGAGCCTTTGCAAAGCACCTGGCTACCATGTCTATCCTCAATACAAATATAAACATCATTCAAAGACAACTTGACATTTCCATACCACTCTTCACGTACAGGAGGACACATCAATGAGCTTGACATTGAGGAGGAAAAACAGTGGAAGCTAACCAGGAGGGAAAATAGATAAAGTTGGGAGGGTGTAAGGGGATGGTCAAAATAGGAGTTTTGATGAGATTTTTGAAAGGAGGGACAGACAAAGGGATCTACGAGGAGAGTAGGTTAGGGTAGAGGTGTGGTGGCTAAAAGAGGAGTGAATATTAGAGCAGAAGGAGCAGGGATTAAGAAGTAACAGGGTGTCAAGAGGATTGGTCTTTCTTTCTTTCCTTCTTGAAAAGGATTCTTTGTTTCAGTATGTGCCAAACTGCACCGAGTTATGTAACTGAAGATGATGAATGGGAAATTCTGTAGTAAACTGTACTCCTTTCCATTTGGCCTTCTTGCCTTGCACTCAATAAAACTAGTATTGCTTTACATTAAAATACATCAATGTACACATTGTGCAGCCTTTTTTTTAATTCTGAAATGCATTTGCAGTCATTCTACAGCATTATTTTTTATACTGATCATAGACGAGTGACAAAAGCAATGGAGTAGTCAAACCTGGAGGTGAAAAAGGTGTAGATAAGGGATTCAGCATCAATATGGGTGAGGTAGGTTCGGAAGCAGGTGATGTTGCAGAAGTGGAAATAGGTGATCTTGTGATGGCTAGAGTGTGGGGTTTTTAGCTCAGTTTCAGTTAAACAGGACACTGAGATTGCACACGGCTAGGTTCAGCTTCAGCATGCAGCAAGGGAAAGCATGATATTCTTCCCTTTTTTGTTAAAAAGGAAATTTTGGACCTTTGTTGTTTACTGGAAAAGAGGAAAATCGGAAGTACTGTCTCAAGGCTGCTATCGTGCTTTGGGTTGCCAACCCCCTAGGATTCCCCTGCAGTCTCCACAAATTAAAGATTAATCTCCTGCATGCTGCTGCGAGCAAACCAGGGAGAAAAATCATTGCGGCAATAAAAAAACATTGTGTGTTTTTGTCATTTTTTTAACACTTTTGTTTATTAGTTATAAAAATATTGGGGATTTTTTTTAAAGGCTGTTTTACTGGGTTGGGCAGTTGGCAGTGGGAGGTCATGTGATGAAAGCTCCAGGAATACATCCAACCAGAGTTGGCAACCCTAATCGTGCGTCTCCTAGTTGTCCAAGATAAGTTCATTTTACACAGAAGGTTCATGGCCCTGTGAGACCTTATGGGGGAGGGAAAGCAAGGGGGAAACTGGAGAGATTTTATACTGCAAAACAAAAAAGGAATTAATACAACACACTGAAAGCTTCTTACAATGCCCATCTGTCCATTTCACTGATCATTTCTCACTGGTTATAAAGTTCACAGGTCATGTAAGCCTCTCACATCACATTCGGAAACCAGAGAGTGGAACATTTGTGGTTTAGAAGGAACTAGCTGATAATCATTTTCAGAAAAATGGTCCATTATGATGTTCATCTATGTCCTACACTATAGCTTATCAAGTGGAACTACTGTTAATGTTGATTCTCAGCAAAAAGAAAATTTAATTCCAAATGCATTTTTACCTAAAATGTAAAATCTGAACTTTAGTCTGCACTTTTCATTTTTAAAACAAATGTAACCTTTACTAAAAATAAAGTGACAAAATAATGGACAATCAGGATGCAATGCATGCAGTTAATAGTTGATGATCAAGTAGCATGGATAAAATTGAACCTGGCATTATAGAGCATGATAGAAAGTGAGAGCAATGTGTAAACATTTGAATCCCAAGGTCCAATTCTATCCTTTAATTCACGTGCCATTCAGTCAGGACAGTAACTGACATTCAGAAGACCTACAGTCCACACTAATGCAAAAGCCACTCTCAATCTTGAGAGGATTTCAAAAAAAAGGCATGAAAATGCAACTTATACATTAGATGTGACATTATTTATACAACTGCATACTCATTTTAAAAAATATTATTGCATTATTATTATGCGGTTGTAAAATAGAGCCAGTGTCATAGAGCCAGGATCAAACGTATTATTTCGCTGTTTGTGATGTTTAACCTGAAGAATAACAGCAATAGTTTACATACACATTCTGCATATATGTCACAAAATTCTGCTATATTGTCACAAACCGGGCCTGCTGGCCACAGAATATTCATGATATTACTGAAGCGGTCTCTCGTGCTTCTGTACAAGATGTCTGTTTTGAAGCTGTTGTTAACTGGTGTTATTAAAAGGTAGAGCAGAGGCACAGCTGTGTCAGTTTGACCTCTCACAATCCCATCCATCTTCACTGTGCAAAGGAGGCCTCCACTCAACACCTCCCCCACATGGAAAAAAAAAGAAAAAGTAACCATTGGCTGTTATCATATACCTCAGAACAACTGATTGAAGAATACCAATGGCACAGCCCAACAAGATTTCATGTCCATTAAAAAGCAGTTGTTAAGCATAAAAGACGGCGACAAGATGATTGAGGCAATCCGATAAGTGTTCAGCTACCTTCCTTTACGACATCTGGCAATCCGGTACACTAAACTTTCTCTTTTTTAAAAAGAATCCAGAATTTAGAGCTCAAGATGAGGTATATCAGCACTAGGAAATGGATCACTTTTCCATTTCAGGAACACAGTGTCAGCACGAAGCATTCCCAGGCCAAGTACAATATGGCTGGTTGCAAAATAAACCTCTCTCTACTTTGTACCAATAAATTGCTTTAGCTCCAGTCCCTGAAGAACATCTCCTACTAGGTATGACTCCAGCCACTGGAGAGTTTTCCCCCTGATTCCCATTGACTTCAATTTTACTAGGGCTCCTTGGTGCCACATTCGGTCAAATGCTGCCTTGATGTCAAGGGCAGTCACTCTCACTCACCACTGGAAATCAGCTCTTTTGTCCATGTTTGGACCAAGGCTGTAATGAGGTCTGGAGCAGAGTGGTCCTGGCGGAACCACAGTCAGGGTGTTGTCGGGGCCCATAGCCTTTGCTGTATCCAATGCATTCAGCCGTTTCTTGAGATCATGTGGAGTGAATCAAATTGTTTGAAGACTGGCTTCTGTAATGGTGGGGATATCAGGAGGAGGCCGAGATGGATCATCCAATCGGCACTTCTGGCTAAAGATGGTTGCAAATGCTTCAGCCTTGTCTTTTGCACTCACATGCTGGACTCTGCCATCATCGAGGATGAGGATGTTCGCGGAGCCTCCTCCTTCCGTTAGTTGTTTAATTGTCCACCATCATTCACTGTTGGTTGTGGAATCGCTTAGATCTGTCTATAGCATGTTGCTTCCGGTGTTTAGCCATGCATGTAGTCCTGTGTTGTAGCTTCACCAGGTTGGCCTGGTGCTGTTCCTGGCATGCTTTTCTACACTCCTCACTGAACCAGGATCGATCCCCTGGCTTGTTGGTAATGGTAGAGTGAGAAGTATGCCGGGCCATGAGGTTACAGATTGTGCTGGAATACAATTCTGCTGCTGCTGATGGCCCACAGTGCCTCATGGATGTCCAGTTTTGAGCTGCTAGATCTGTTCTGAATCTATCCCATTTAGCACGGTGGTAGTGCCACACAACACGTTGGATGGTGTCCTCAGTGTGAAGATGGGACTGTGCGATGGTCACTCCTACCAATACTGTCATGAACAGATGCATCTACAACGGGTAGATGGAGGACGAGGTCAAGTAGGTTTTTCCCCTCGTGTTGGTTCGCTCACCACCTGCCACAGGCCCAGACTGGCAGCTATGTCCTTCAGGACTCGGCCAGCTCGGTCAGTAGTGGTGCTACCAAGCCACTTTTGGTGATGGACATTGAA
Source organism: Heptranchias perlo (assembly GCF_035084215.1). Lineage (NCBI taxonomy): Eukaryota > Metazoa > Chordata > Chondrichthyes > Hexanchiformes > Hexanchidae > Heptranchias > Heptranchias perlo. The sequence continues at coordinate 9,755,662 of NC_090357.1, read as the reverse complement.
GTCCCCCACCCAGAGTACATTCTGTGCCCTTGCTACCCTCAGTGCTTCCTCCAAGTGGTGCTCAACATGGAGGAGGACTGATTCATCAGCTGAGGGAGGGCGGTAGGTGGTAATCAGCTGGAGGTTTCCTTGCCCATGTTTGACCTGATGCATGAGATTTCATGGGGTCCGGAGTCAATGTTGAGGACTCCCAGGGCCACTTCCTCCTGACTGCATATCACTGTACTGCCACCTCTGGTCGGTCTGTCCTGCCGGTGGGACAGGACATACCCAGAGATGGTGATGGAAGAGTCTGGGACGTTGGCTGAAAGGTACGATTCTGTGAGTATGGCTATGTTAGGCTGTTGCTTGACTAGTCTGTGGGCTAGCTCTCCCAATTTTGGCACAAGTCCCCAGATATTAGTGAAGAGGACTTTGCAGGGTCGACTGGACTTGGTTTCCCTTTGTCGTGTCCGGTGCCTAGTGGTCCGATGCCGGGTGGTCCGTCCGGTTTTATTCTTATTGTGACTTTCTGTAGCGAGATTGTACAACTGATTGGCTTGCTAGGCCATTTCAGAAGTCGATTAAGAATCAACCACATTGGTGTGGGTCTGGAGTCACATATAGGCCAGACTGGGTAAGGACGGCAGGTTTCCTTCCCTAAAGGATATTAGTGAACCAGATGGGTTTTTACGACAATCCAGTAGTTTCATGGCCACCATTACTGATACTAGTATTTTTTTATTCCAGATTTTATTTAATTAATTGAATTTAAATTCCCCAGCTGCCGTGGCAGAATTTGAACTCATGACTCCAGAATATTGGTCTAGGCCTCTGGATTACTAGTCCAGTAACATAACCACTATAGCTGCAGGAGTTCCTCAGGGCAGTCTCTTAGGCCCAACCATCTTCAGATGCTTCATCAATGACCTTCCCTCCATCATAATGTCAGAAATGGGGATGTTCGCTGATGATTGCACAGTGTTCAGTTCCATTCACAACCCCTCAGATAATGAAGCAGTCTGTGCCGGCATGCAGCAAGATCTGGACAACATCCAAGCTTGGGCTGATAAGTGGCAAGCAACATTCGCGCCAGACAAGTGCCAGGCATTGTCCACCTCCAACAAGAGAGTGTCTAAACACCTCCCCTTGACATTCAACAGCATTACCATCGCCGAATCCCCCACCATCAACATCCTGAGGGTCACCATTGACCAGAAACTTAACTGGACCAGCCACATAAATACTATGGCTACAAGAGCAGGTCAGAGGCTGGGTATTCTGCGGCAAGTGTTCTGAGTCACCTCCTGACTCCCCAAAGCCTTTCCACCATCTACAAGGCACAAGTCAGGACTGTGATGGAATACTCTCCACTTGCCTGGATGAGTGCAGCTCCAACAAAACTCAAGAAGCTTGACACCATCCAGGACAAAGCAGCCCGCTTGATTGGCACCCCATCCACCACCCTAAACATTCACTCCCTTCACCACCGGTGCACTGTGGCTGCAGTGTGTACCATCCACAGGATGCACTGCAGCAACTCGCCAAAGCTTCTTCAACAGCACCTCCCAAACCCGCAACCTCTACCACCTAGAAGGACAAGGGCAGCAGGGCACATGGGAACAACACCACCTGCACGTTCCCCTCCAAGTCACACACCATCCCGACTTAGAAATATATCGCCATTCCTTCATCGTCGCTGGGTCAAAATCCTGAACTTCCTACCAAACAGAACTGTGGGAGAACCTTCACCACACAGACTGCAGCGGTTCAAGGCGGCGGCTCACCACCACCTTCTCAAGGGCAATTAGGGATGGGCAATAAATGCTGGCCTTGCCAATGATGCCCAGATCCCATGAATGAATTAAAAAAATCAGTAAAGTGATGTCGCTTTTCTGAGTGAGATTGCAATTTCGTGCCAAGTAATGCCAAATTAGTGCCCAGAAGGAACTGGATTTAGCCTGCCCAAACACATGTCATATAGCCAACAGGTAGAGCAGACTTTTATCACATTAGTCTGAGGTGTATTTGAATCCAGATCCCAGGGATGTAAGGTTAGTGCCTAACATTATTACACTCCCTAGTCAACCCCACATTCCTCATTAAACAACAATTGATGCAGAAATTGAACATTTTACTCACCTCTGGGTGTTCCCATTAAAGGCTTTGACTGTAGGATACATAAAGTACACTGAACCCCCTCAATTAGAATCTGTCCTCAAGTTTTCCTAATATTGCTGTACTTCAATGGTCACACATCCCTGGTTTTTCATTATGAAGTGACTATTCAGCTGTGTAGTTTACTTGTCAGGATTTGATGGCAGCCATTTTTTAAAATTAAAAATGTGGTGAGTAAAACCATGTAATTACAAAAAGATGGTTGGAAATAAATTATTCTAAAATATAGGTTTCTTTTTGATTTTAGTCTTGTATAATAAATCAAAACCAACTCTAAGCAGAGTCAACATGGTTTTATGAAAAGGAAATAGTGTTTGACAAATCTATTGGAGCTTTTTGAGGAGTAGGAGGTTAAGGGGTGATCTTATAGAAGTCTATAAAATAATGAGGGGCATAGATAAGGTAGATAGTCAAAATCTTTTCCCAAAGGTAGGGGAGTCTATAACGAGGGGACATAGATTTAAGGTGAGAGGGGAAGAGATACAAAAAGGTCCAGAGGGGCAATTTTTTCACTCAAAGGGTGGTGAGTGTCTGGAACGAGCTGCCAGAGGCAGTAGTAGAGGCGGGTACAATTTTGTCTTTTAAAAAGCATTTGGACAGTTACGTGGGTAAGATGGGTATAGAGGGATATGGGCCAAGTGCAGGCAATTGGGACTAGCTTAGTGGTATAAACTGGGCGACATGGACATGTTGGGCCGAAGGGCCTGTTTCCATGTTGTAACTTCTATGATTCTATGATATGTAACAAGCAGGGGAACCAGTGGATGTAGTATATTTGAATTTTCAAAAGGCATTCGATAAGATGCCACACAAAAGATTGTACACAGATAAGGGCTCATGGGGTTGAGGGTAATATATTAGCACGGATAGAAGATTGGTTAACGGACAGAAAACAAAGTAGGAATAAACGGGTCATTTTCAGGTTGGCAAGCTGTACTAGTGGGGTGCCGCAAGGACACAATGTCCGGCACAGACACAATGGGTCGAATGGCCTCCTTCTGGAGGATCAGTGCTTGGGCCTCAGCTATTTACAATGTATATTAATGACTTAGATGAAGGGACCGAGTGTAATGTATCCAAGTTTGCTGACGATACAAAGCTAGGTGGGAAAGTAGGCTGTGAGGAGGACACAAATGGCAGGATTTTAATTGTGAAAAATGGGTGGGTTGGGGACGGGGGGCATTGAAAATTGCAACAATTTCAGACCCGTCCCCAACTCACCCATTTCCAGTTTTCACCGGGGCGGGACAAAGGACGGCAGACCAATCCGCTCTCAGGGGGCGGGCTGGTCACTAAAAACTTTCAAGAAGGCAGGGCCTTCATTTTGAAAGGTTTGCGATTTTAGCCACTGGGGGCCATGATTCCCGGGCCTTCTCCTTCATGCTGCGTGAGGGCCTGAAACTACAGGTAAGTGCCTTTCTGGCACAGCTTGTCGGCCCGAAGGAGCAGGAGTGCTTCCCCCAGGCCCAACAAGCCTACCAGCAGCGCCCCCCCCACCCCACCCCGCAATGATCGCGGGCACCAGTGATGACCCCCGATCCCGACCGCACCCTCTCGGTGACTGATCCTCCCCAAGGACTGACACCCAATCGCCCCCCCCCCCCATGACCCACCGACGACTGACTCCCCCGGTGACTGACCTCCGATGCCTGACCTTCCCCTCCCCCTCTGAAACCCCCATGTCCACCCAATCTATACAATCTAAGACTTACCTGAAGACTTAACCTTTTCACGTCCTCTTCCTTGTTCTGCTCCCGTCTAACCGAGGCCAGCTTGTCAATCGGGCCAGCCTGGTCAGATGGCAAACCGACAAAAAAAAAAGACGTTCTTACGTCAAATTCGTAAGGACATCTGCCCTCTTCATATAGATGGGTAGGTGGGCAAGAAGGTGGCAGATGGAGTATAATGTGGGGAAATGTGAGGTTATTCACTTTGGTAGGAAGAATAGAAAAACAGGATATTTTTTAAATGGTGAGAAACTATTAAATGTTGGTGTTCAGAGAGATTTGGGTGTCCCTCTACACGAAACACAGAAAGTTAATATACAGGTACAGCAAGCAATTAGGAAGGCAAATGGTATGTTGGCCTTTATTGCAAGGAGGTCGGAGTACAAGAGTAAGGAAGCCTTGTTGCAATTATACAGGACTTTGGTGCGACCACATCTGGAGTACTGTGTACAGTTTTGGTCTCCTTACCTAAGGAAGGATATACTTGTCTTAGAGGCGGTGCACCGAAGGTTCACTAGATTGTTTCCTGGGATGAGAGGGTTGTCCCATGAGGAGAGATTGAGTAGAATGAGCTTATACTCTCTGGAGTTTAAATGAATGAGAGGTGATCTCATTGAAACATAAAATTTTCCGAGAGTGCTTGACAGAATAGATGCTGTGAGGCTGTTTCTCCTGGCTGGAGAGTTTAGAACTAGGGGGCATAGTCTCAGGATAAGGGGTCAGCCATTTAGGACTGAGATGAGGAGAAATTTCTTCACTCAGAGGGTGGTGAATCTTTGGAATTCTATACCCCAGAAGGCTGTGGAATCCGAGTCGTTGAGTATATTCAAGACTAAGATCGATAGATTTTTGGACTCTAAGGGAATCAAGTGATATGGGGATCAAGCAGGAAAGTGGAGTTGAGGTCGAAGATCAGCCATGATCCTATTGAGTGGCGGAGCAGGCTCAAGGGGCCATATGGCCTACTCCTGCTTCTATTTCTTATGTTCTTATAAACCATTCTCGACCGTCCTACACTAACTGTAGCAGTATATCTCAGTTATTAATTACAGAGGTCAAATAGTTGGTCATGAACTGATGAGGTAGGGATAATTTCTATGACATTTTCTTGAAACATATATGTACAAGCTATTCCACACAATACAAAGTACACTGCAGATCAGTATCCTGGTATCTCTCAAATTAAATGTAAAGCAGTGTTTCAGTACTTTTGCCAAATAGGTGTTTATCATTTACCAGTACTGAATAATGAATTAAAGACAATACCTCAGTGTTCACTGTGGAAAAGATCGTTATTTGGAGCAAATATATTGAAATCTGTGACATCGAATTAATTATTCAAGAGTATAAAGCAATAATATGTTACACTACCAGATATCCTGCTGTAGTAATGGGCCTTCTGGGGTTACAAAGCAAGATTAGGGCATTCCTTATTGCTAAATCTGAGGGTTATACTGGTTTCCTTTGAATCTGCTTTGGCTGTTGACATTACATACATTTCAGTGGCTCATGCAATATCGCTATAAAAGTCTAGGTTTTCCTGAATCTCCACCTCAACATTGTGTTTTCATCATTAGCCTAAACTCAGACCTCTGATCTGCATTCTAGCTGAGGCTGGCTGGAACTCAGGGCCAAATAGTGTAGGTTAGTGATGGGAACCTTTACATTTTGCATTCCTGAAACATAATTCCACCGAGTATAGGAAATTTGATCATCACAGTGGATAGTACTGGTGTTAATTGATTTTAAAATTTTTTCCTTTCCTCCCTACTTCTCAAAAGGTGCTTACGCTTTCTGGGATACAACTCCAGAGACATCAGCCGACTTACAGTACCTCACCCAAGTGATCTTTCTTCATCTGTGCTCCTGAGGGCCAGCAAACTATTCCACCATGCCATTGAGGGCAGGGAGAATCATAGCAATTAGGAGTAGAAACCCCGGCTGATACTTTTCTTTAGTCTAGGGGCATAATTTCAAAGTTTGCGGATGACATAAAACTTGGAAATGTGGTAAACAATGAGGAGGATAGTAACAGACTTCAGGGGGACATAGACAGACTGGTGAAATAGGCAGATACGTGGCAGATGAAATTTAATGCAGTGTCAAGTGATGCATTTTGAAAGGAAGAATGAGCAGAGACAATATAAACTAAATGGTACAATTTTAAAGGGGTGTAGGAACAAAGAGACCGGGGGTTCACATACACAAACCTCCGAAGATGGCAGGAAAAGTTAAAAAAGCTGATGGGATCTTTGGTTTTATAATTAGAGTCCTAGTGTACAAAAGTAAAGAAGTTATGCTAAACCTTTGTAAGTCACTGATTAGGCTTCAGCTGGAGTCTTGTGTCCAATTCTGGGCACCACACTCTAGGAAGAATGTCAAGACCCTGGAGAGGGTGCAGAGGAGATTTACTAGAATGGTACCAGGGAAGAGGGACTTCCTTTATGTGTAGCGACTGGAGAAGCTGAGATTGTCTTCCTTCAAGCAAAAAAGGCTTAGAGGGGATTTAATAGAGGTGTTCAAAATTTTGAGGGAGAAACTGTTTCCACTGGCAGGAGGCTCAGTAACCAGAGGACACACATTTAAGATATTTGACAAAAGAACCAGAGGGAAGATGAGGAGAAATTTTTTTACACAGTGAGTTGTTATGATCTGGTATGCACTGCCTGAAAGGGTGGTGGAAGCAAATTCAATAGCAACCTTCAAAGGGGAACTGGATATTGATTTGAAAAAGAAAAATGTTCAGGACTATGGGTAAAGAGCAGGGGAGTGGGACCAATTGGATAGTTCTTTCAAAGAGTCGGCACAGGCACAACGACCCGAATGGCCTCCTTCTGTGCTGTATGATTCTACTCCAGGGGCCTGGAGGCTAATTACAGCATTCCTACTACTGCCCCAGCAAAGATCAACTAACTCAGCACAGACTGGGGATTGAGCTTGTGATTTTAACAATATACTGCTGTCTCTTTTTCTCTTTGTATATATAACATAGGGTTCTTTTGACTGCTGTATAAAAACAAAAAGTGGTGGGGTCAGATTGACAAAACTGCTTGCAACAATAATACCCAGTGGTTTTTAAACTAGAATTTTGCTTTTGAAGAAAGAAACTTTTGGGATGATGACTGCTTTCAAGTTTTTTTACTCTGCGCAATGTGCTCACATGGGACTCTTTAAAGCTGCAGTGTTGGAATATAGACATTTAATTTATTTTAAAACATCCCTGGCTTGTATTTATCTACACCACACATTCATAAAGATCAGTAGACAACTCACAAAGTGGCATGTGGTTTCAATTTAAAAAGCTTTGCTGTTTAATCACTACTAGCCTGAAAAGAAGGAGGAAAAATAAAAATTCCACCCATGTCAAAGGCCCCGAGGCAATTTTTGGCTAGGAATGTCTTTCTCTTAGTTTATCCAGCATGTGATTCAAAAGTGGTGTAGTGACAGATAGAATGGCAATAATTCTTAGACATATAAAGCCAAATTGCTGATGGTAACTTTATTCACTACTAGTTGTGCACATTTTAGTCTTGTAGGGTGTAACTGGAGAGGGTCGGGAGGGGTGCGGGGAGGTGGTTAAATTGTTAAAATTGTGAAACCCAGCCCCAACCCGCCGCGAACATGCCTACTTCCAGGTTGGGGGACGGCTGAGTAACCCTCTCTGGAGAGGCGGGTCCGTAATTATGATACATTAATGAGGCTTTGTTCCTCAGATTTTGGCAGCGATTTAAATTTAACTGCTGCGAGCCGGGTTTCCCAGGGCTCGGGAAACCCGGCAGCTGAAGGGAGGCGAGAACTGCCGGATCCAGCACATAAGGGCTTTTCCAGCACTGCTTGTGGGCCAGAAGGAGCAAGAGTACTTCTTGCCGGCCCCTCAAGCACATCTTTTGCCATGATCTCTCCATCTCCGCGCTCAGCCAACCCCACCCCCCAACCCCGGGATCTGCCGACGCCCCCCCCCCCACGATCTCATTCCCCCCTCCACCGACCCTCTCGGGCACCATCCCCAGCGTTCGCCTGCTTCGGCCTTCTACAGTAGGCTTTTAATCTGGCCGGCTGCAGGGCCAAAAAATGGAGTAAAAAAATTCTAATGAGGTCCTGCCATTAAATTTGGCAGCTCCTCCATCTTCCCAGTATTCCCAGTCGCTGACACATGCCCCCGCTCCCTCCTCGTAAATATCGGGGTTGTGGCTCAGTGGTAGCACTCTCGCCCGTGAGTCAGAAGGTTGTGGGTTCAAGTCCTACTCGAGACTTGAGCACATAACCCAGGCTGACAGTTCAGTGCAGTACTGAGGGAGTGCTGCACCATTGGAGATGCCGTCTTTTGGATGAGCCATTAATCCGAGGCCCCATCTGCCCTCTCAGGTGGACATTAAAGATCCCACAAGACTATTCGAAGAAGAGCAGGGGAGTTCTTTCAGTGTACTGGCCAACACTTATCCCTCAACCAACACCTAAAACAAATGATCTGGTCATTTATTTCATTGTTGTTTGTGGGAGCTAGCTGTGCAAAAATTGGCTGCCGCGTTTTCTAAGCTTCAAAAGTGCTTCATTGGCTATAAAGCGCCTTGGGATGTCCCGAGGTTGTGAAAGGCTATATAAATGCAAGTCTTTCTTTTTACTTGTAAAGTGGTTTAAAAATATAGTTTTAGGAGATGTTTTGGCTGCACATTATCTGAACTTTTGCAAATACCCTTAGGGATTCTTCTGAATGTAATAAAATTCCAAAATTAAACTAATTCATTTAAAAAATATACACACAAACTCATATCACATTGTTCATTCAAACCTTTTTTGCCTCAGAGGTTCACTATCATCCAATATTAAACTCATATATAAAGATTTTGTATCTAATGTTACAAAACCTGACGTTATTGGCCTGATATTCTTTACCTGATGTTATTAGTCTATGGAACCACCACCAGGTCAAGTTGAATCAAAGACAAAATTAGCAACAAGCAACTGCCATTAGGTAAAGCAACCCGACCCTCCCCCTCAGCCCCAAAACAAAGAAAACCCTATTGTAGTTTTTGTGCTATGTACACACTATGATTAGCACACCAAGCTTTATTTTTCAGGAATGAGTTCACTATTGCAAAGATATTTTTTTAAAGATTAAAATTTGTTGCAGTTTTGCAGTGACTGTGCCATCAAATATTTCATCTTACTAAAACATATTTTTAATATTTAAAATAAATTTGGTTTGTGTCTGCGCCCGGCATGTCCACCAACCCTACAGACTCTTCTGCAGCTGTAATAAAATAATTTCTCCCTACCTCCGTTGGGGGGCTGTGTTGTTATAACAGTTATGCCATCTACCAGCACAAAACACATTTTGTGTTTCTCAAACAATATTCAAACTATTAGCTTTCTTTACTTAGGCAAATCAATTGATTTGTGCACAAAAATACAATAAATGATTTGAGTTCATAACAACCTTGATCATTTGGCTTTTTTAAAAAAATCTTTAACTTCAAACTAAAAACATTAATTCCTTTTAAATATTCCTTGACTGACCCAAACATAAATCCTCAAACCCTTCTTTGAAGCCACTTAGTTTTGAATGCTACGAAAAGATTTACTGAAATATATGGTGGTTAATTTGCACAGAAAATCTGATACTAATATGACATAAAGCAAACTGCACTTATCATAAAGTTGTGATCAGTAAAACACTCATGCATGTAGAATGGGTTTAAGATTAAACTTCTGCACATTAAGAGGCAATATAGTCCACTTAATTAACTCCATATGGAACACGAAATAATTAGAACCCAGAAACCCTACACAACATGTAACAGCAAGAAGCTTTCCGGCTCACGATAAAAGACCTCTTCAGCCCCATATACTGAACATTTTCATGCAACACACTGCATCCCCTATGTGCTTTCCACAAAACAGCTGTTACTGGATTAACTGGATTGCTCGGGGCCACGACATGTCCCAGTCATTACTTTCAGTATTATTTACCTCTGTGAATCCCTCCTGCAGAACATCCAGCAAATTTCCTTTGGCTAAGCAGGCAATCATTTTATTTAGTGTTCCAAGAATAAGCAGAAGATCCTGTGAAAAAATTCAGACTCCAACTAAAGAGGATCTTGTTTTCCAGAAAAATACTGTTACGAGACCAATAGAAGGCAGTTTCTTCTTATCCTGTATGTGTAGTCCGTCACCTTCATTTTAAACAGGATGAGAGTATCAGACTACAGAGTAGAAGAGAGGGAAAAGACTGAGCATGCTCAACAGCCAACCAGTCATGTTTGAGAGGATTAGGTATGACAGAGTTGTCATGACGACAGTTCACCACAGGATGAGAGGGTGGGCACTGTCTAGAAGGCAACCTCTGACACCGATGGGGTTTTTTCAAACATTAAAAATAAAATTGACAAGCTGAATTTAACAAAACTTCCTTTAACAAATATTTCATAAATCCTGCCTGCTTCATTTGCTTTTCAAGCATAAAAAAGACAAAGCAAATTACTCACATCTGAAAGATATACACTGGTGCCAAAAAAAAATAGTTATCTGAATTGAACGTGCACTTACAGTGTAGAAAACTGAGAGCTTTAGTTCATTTTATGTCAGCGATCTTCAAGCTATTAAAATGCTGCACAACCTAATTTTAATACTTTCAGAGCTACTGTAGATCAGCATTCTTGTATCAAAATGTAAAAGTAGTTAGGTTATTGTTTTCAAATGTTAAACTCTTTATTTTTTGAAGCCTTATAAACTTTGAACTTCTGAATTTCATATTCCAAATATCCCAAGGAGTTAATCTGCCTTTGAATACTATTTACAAAAAAAAACCTAAGGTGTTTAATATCTCAACATCAAGAAGGAAAATATCTGAGATGGACAGATGCAACAGACTATATTGTACTTTATCAACAAGGTTTTTGACTCCAGTTTTCCACCAAATTCTAAAATGCTGTTTCGCTTAGTGTTTGGAACAAAATTTAAAGAAAAAGTCTTGCATTAATATGATGCATTATCACATCTCCCAGAAACGTCCCAAAGCACTCCAGGCAATTAATTCCCTTTAAGTACAGTAAGTGTAATGTCAGCAAACGCGGCAGCAATTTTGAACACAGCAAGATCCCACAAACAGCAATGAGATGAATGACTGGTTAATCTGTTTTGCTCATGTAGACTGAAGGAGGAATATTGACCAAGACACTAGGAGAACTCCCTGTTCTTCTTTCAGTAGTGCCATTGAATATCAAACCTCCAACTGAACAGGTAGATGGGGCCTTGGTTTAATGTCGCATTTGAAAAATTGGGTTTAATCCAAAGGATTGAATATCTAATTGCTTATTGTTTCGCAAAAGATCCTAGCAAGATCAAGAACTAGCAGGAAAAATCATAATCTGAGTGCATTGTTTTCACATAATTCCTGCCAATAAAGTTTTGCTACAGAACCAAATACAAACGTTTAACCCTTTCTAATGCAGGAGACCTTCACTCATCAATTACAATGGGAAATCTGAGTCACTGGCATAAGGAAACGCTAATTGGCATCGATTTATAAAACCCCATGAGTCAGGAATGCGTCCTGAAGTTCAAGATCTAGGAGGTTTGCAGCAAAAAATATTTTTTTCTTTTTTTAAGTTTCTGCTTGTCATACATCAACCCTAACCAAAACTACAATACAATCCCAAGATTTTGCTCGCTGTTAGAACGGATACAAAGGCTAGACTTGCTCCTATCGTTTGCTTCTTTCATTGAGGAGAAGGAAAAAAATAGGCATTCACTTCCATTCCCCCATTTCCTAGATGAGAACAAAAACCTACTGTGCTGGGAAAGCAGGGCCTGGGTCTGCATCCTGCTACCACTACGGCTCATCATATAGGTCACTAAGCTAGTGATTTGTCTGCCTGCCCTCTTGGTTGGGAAGTGGCACCCAATGCAAGAGGAGCCTTAGAACAGTCAGGAGGATTTCAATAAACAGAAATTTATAGAAAATGATATCTGTTAGAAAAGAAAAATATACATGATCTGAAAGCTGCAAAATATAGATGCAGTCTTTAAAAGGTTAGCAATATTGTATTAGTAGTTCCTCTTTTAAACTTCAGTTTAGATGACATTTTCATAATTACTTTGCAAATAACCACAGTGCTCTTAAAACTGGATGAATAGCAGGACGGTCTCAGGTTCAAACCCCAATCTGTATTGAGTTAGCTGATACCTGCCAGACCAGTGGTAGATGCACTAAGTTAACTTTAATAGCCTTGGGCTTGATGTGGAGATGCCGGTGATGGACTGGGGTTGACAATTGTAAACAATTTTACAACACCAAGTTATAGTCCAGCAATTTTATTTTAAATTCACAAGCTTTCGGAGGCTACCTCCTTCCTCAGGTGAACGATGTGGAAATGAAATCCTCGAAATGAAGTCGCATTTATAATTCACAGAACAATGCTTGGTGATAACAGACAGTTTTTTCAACTGCCCGTTGCCAAGGCAATCAGTGTGCAGACAGACAGGTGTTACCTGCCAGGTCTCAGAATATACAAATCACCAAAAAAAACAACAAACAAACATTTTTTTCTCTTCTCTCACAAGCTTGTGAGAGAAGAGAAAAAAATGACCAGGGTGCCTGCTATCCTGCTGGAAGTATGTGTGCTTGGACATCAAGTGACAACAGAATCCAGCTTGGCTGTGATGCCCATGGTGGGCAAGGGGCCAATACCTTCAGGAAAGATGAAGGGTGAATATTGGCAAACAAAAATGGGTAAAGGTCAAATAAAATTAGGCATTCAAAAAAAGAAATGTTTCTTATACATGTAGTTGCACAGCAAGCCAATCCTGCTGCATCCATTCATCCAGTCCTGTTTTACTCAAGTCTGACTGAGCTATTATCATATATATTTTTTTTAAACTCAATGGAGCAGATGTTGCAGCACTAAATACTTAAACTAAAAGAGATGTTATGGGCATTATTTGGAATGGACTCAATTCCCATCGGTTTCCTGAACAGTGCATATATATTTATGAAACAAGATGAAAAATAAATCTGCTTTACCTATTGCACATTGTAAACAAATGGATTTTACAGTTCAAATATGCACCACAATATTATGTAATTATATTTCCGAAGCACATGAGATTTCTGGTGTACATTTGGACTAAAATCAGAGGATTGCAGAATTTAATACCCATGGAGTGCAATAAATAGACACAGGTTTTGCATGCTAATTCTGCCCATTCAGACACTGGTCTGATGTATGTTTACCTCATTGGAAGGCATCATACAGCATCTGTACCATCTAAGACAGCCCCATAGCATTAGCAACTCAGTACAGCACTGCTGAAGGTGCTAAAACTTTTCTTGGGAAGTAGTTTCACTGGGTGTCTCCAACTGCAAAGTGCTTTAGGTTGCAAAGATAAATGACTGTCAACTAATTAGATAAACACTTGAAAAGGAGAAATTTGCAAGGCTGTGGGGAAGAATCGAAGTGGGACTAATTGGATAATTCTTTCAAAGAGCTGGCATAGGCACGATGGGCTGAATGACCTCCTTCTGTGCTGTATGATTCTATTTGGTAACTCTGGTTCTTTGTCAAGTTGACCATTTCGACTTTGGTCACAGGTGGGTTGATGTCTCAGCAAACCCACCCAGTGCAACGTCGCAGCACACCCATAAAGGGCAGACATGCGCTTTCATCGTTGTTGCCCTGTATGCCTTCCAATGATGACGGCAAATGTCCCAGCCAGAATGTCAAAATCACAAGTGTGAATTTTCAGAAACCACAAATACTGGATATATTGTATCTGCTCCATAGTATAAAGAATGGATCCAGCATGCCTGGAATTACGGAACAGCTTCTGATGTGCTCTTGTCATTGCTGGCATATATGACCATACTAGACTCTAGTTTTGGTCACAGCATAGAACAACAATACAAGTATAATCTGCTTGTAAAACGTAATCAGGTTGCATTTTGTGTATATCTCTGTAAATCTGCACTGTAATGTCCTATGCTGACCTTCCAACACCACACCCCCCACCCCGCCACGCACCAGAGAAAGACCCAGCCAAATGACAAAGTTGAGAACTGTTGGTACTGGCATGGAGCAAGAGATCATGCATGGAGACAGGAGGATGCAGAGGAAGGAAGCATATGTGATGGCCGTGACTGGGAGAGATCAAGCATGGAGGGTGAGGCCTGCCTGTGACCAGAAGAAGCAAGTAGGGATGCTGAGTTGCCTGGGACCAGTAGGCAACGGAGATGTGCCCTCCTCCTAATAAGAAAAAAGTATGAAGCACCAATATTGTTATTATTGCAGAAATTGCAAAGTAATACATTTTACTATTTTTAATATTAATGCCACCTCCAGGTCCAAATACATGTTAAAAAGTCTTAAAAGAAAATTATATTGTGGTAATTGTTGGGATGATACCAATATTAGGGCTTCAGTCTAGATTATGTTGGAAAAGGGTCACATTTCACTGCCACCTGCCAGTCCCAGTCTCTCTGCTGGCCCTGCGTTGGCAGCAAGTTCTGGCATGAGCAAAATCTGATGGGTAACATTAGGGCCTTGTGCTATGAAGGCCGAAGCTGGGCAAAGGTTTAATCTCTCTCTCTCCATGGCTTGGCATCCAATCCTTTGATTTTTCTCTCCCTCTTCTTAAAGCACCTTGGGTCATTTTCCACATTAAAGGCACCATATTATATATGTGTATATATGTGTATGTGTGTGCGTGTATGTGTGAATGTACATTTACAATCATAGAATCATAGAATGGTTACAGCACAGAAGGAGGTCATTTGACCCATCAAGCCCATGCTGGCTCTTTGTAAGAATCCAGTTAATCCCATTTCCCCATTGCCCTGCAATTTTTTTCCCTCCAACCATATATCCAATTCTTTTTTGAAAGCCATGATTGAATTTGCTTCCAAAGTCCTTTCAGGCAGCGCATTCCAGATCATAACTACTCGCTGCGTAAAAAAGTTTTTCCTCATGTCGCCTTTGGATCTTTTGCCAATCACCTTAAATCTGCATCCTCTGGTTCTCGACCCTTCCACCAATGGGAACAGGTTCTCTTTATTTACTTTATCTAAATCCTTAATGATTTTGAACACTTCTAACAAATCTCCTCTCAACCGTCTCTGCTCTAAGGAGAACAACCCCAGCTTCTCCAGTCTATCCACGCAACTGAAGTCTCTCAGCCCTGGAACCATTCTAGTAAATTTTTCCTGCACTCTCTCTAAGGCCATCACATCCTTCTAAAGTGCGGTGCCCAGAATTGGACACAGTACTCCGAACCAGTGTTTTATAAAGGTTCAACATAACTTCCTTGCTTTTGTACTCTATGCCTCTATTTATAAAGCCCAGGATCCCGTATGCTTTTGTAACCGCTTTCTCAACCTGTCCTGCCACCTTCAAAGATTTGTGCACATATACCCCCAGGTCTCTCTGTTCCTGCATCCCCTTTAGAATTGTATAATTTAGTTTCTATTGACTCTCCTTGTTCTTCCTGCCAAAATATATCACTTTGCATTTCCCTGCATTAAATTTCATCTGCCATGTGTTCGCCCATTCCACCAGCCTGTCTATGTCCTCTTGAAGTCTACTACTATCCTCCTCACTGTTTACTACACTTCCAAGTTTTGTGTCATCTGCAAATTTTGAAATTGTGCCCTGTACACCAGTAACTCATTAATATATATCAAAAAAAGTGTTTTTTTTAAAATTCGTTCATGGGATGTCGACGTCGCTGGCAAGGCCAGCATTTATTGCCCATCTCTAATTGCCCTTGAGGAGGTGATGGTGAGCCGCCTTCTTGAACCACTGCAGTCGTGTGGTGAAGGTTCTCCCACAGTGCTGTTAGGTAGGGAGTTCCAGGATTTTGACCCAGCAATGATGAAGGAACGGCGATATATTTCCAAGTAGGGATGGTGTGTGACTTGGAGGGGAACATGAAGGTGGTGTTGTTCCCGTGTGCCTGCTGCCCTTGTCCTTCTAGGTGGTAGTGGTCGTGGATTTGGGAGGTTCTGTCAAAGAAGCCTTGGCGAATTGCTGCAGTGCATCCTATAGATGGTACACACTGCGGCCACGGTGCGCCGGTGGTGAAGGGAGTGAATGTTTAGAGTGGTGGATGCGGTGACAATCAAGCGGGCTGCTTTGTCCTGGATTGTTCTAGTGCCGACCCCTGGGGAACACCACTGTATACCTTCTTCCAGTCCAAAAAACAACCGTTCACCACTACTCTCTGTTTCCTGTCACTTAACCAATTTTGTATCCATGCTGTCACTGCCCCTTTTGTTCCATGGGCTTCAATTTAGCTGACAAGCCTATTATGTGGCACTTTATCAAATGCCTTTTGAAAGCCCACATACACAACATCAACCACATTGCCCTCATCAACCCTCTCTGTTACCTCATCAAAAAACTCAATCAACTTAGTTAAACATGATTTGCCTTTAACAAATCCGTGCTGGCTTTCCTTTATTAACCCACATTTGCCCAAGTGACTATTAATTTTGTCCTGGATTATTGTTTCTAAAAGTTTCCCCACCACCGAGGTTAAACTGACTGGCCTGTAGTTGCTGGGTTTATCCTTACATCGTTTTTTGAACAAGGGTGTAACATTTGCAATTCTCCAGTCCTCTGGCACCACCCCCATATCTAAGGAGAATTGGAAGGTTATGGCCTGCACCTCTGCAATTTCCACCCTTACTTCCCTCAGCAACCTAGGATGCATCCCATCCAGACCGGGTGACTTATCTACTTTAAGTACAGTCAGTCTTTCTAGTACCTCCTCTGTATCAATTTTTAGTCCATCCAGAATGTCAACTACCTCCTCTTTTACTGTGACTTTGGCAGCATCTTCTTCCTTGGTAAAGACAGATACAAGATTGTAGAAGTGCATGATTTGATGTTGTTGGTTGAAATTATACTACATATATGGGTCTGTGAATTAATTGGTCTTTGGTAATATGGTTCTGGAATCTGACTGGTTGATGAAACTATGGTTCTGAATTCTGGGTTCCAATTAGTCAAAGGGACTACAATCATGCACTTCTACAATCTCAAATTTCTACATTCTTACAGACAAAGCTTTTAATAGCACAGAAAGATAGTTAGGTACAGCTGCTCAAAACTCAGATGCAGCAACTCCCCACAGCACCTGGCATTTCTATGGCTGAGTGACTTGTTATTAATAATACTGTAAAAAATAATTGTTGTTTCTTTCAGAATCACTGAGATAGTTACAGCAAGTAAGCTGTAGCATTTGCCTTAGTGGGACTGACATGAAAATCTTTGCCTACACTGGCCTCTCAGGTACTTTGAGGCTAGGGATAAAGTGACTGAACTACAGCAACACAAGGTTAATAGAACTCAAGAAGACTTTCTAAAGTGGCTTTCATATTCTAGAAACATTTGTGTTTGCAGTGGGTCTGTAAAGGTGCAACCAATGGCAAATATGCATTTCTCTCACTGTCAGCTGCAGTTAGTAGAATAAGCTTGCCAGCTTACTTTGTTCCACCCCAAATTCCTGCCTTCCAAGGGTGATCTTTCTGTTTTTGCACCCTCTCCTACACCAGAAATTCTGGGCCCAGGGTCTATATATTTCAACTTTGTATGATGGTCCATGGATCTCATTCATAAGTAGAGGATTTTTAATGGGGGTACATTGTGTAAGTACTCAGAATTGTAAATACCTATCGCTTGATAAAAGAAACTTTATTTTTTAAAAAACAAGAACAATTCATTTTTTAAAAAACTAATCTGTAGGGCTCCATTGTTGAAACAGCATCTTTTTGCCCTGTGACACTCCACTGAAATGGACAGTCTGTTCACAGAACAATTGCATGCAGTCTTTTTTCTTAATTCATTTTTCTCTGGATATTTACCAGAACATTGTAAATGTTGATTGAAAAAAAAGAAAATGAAATAAATAAAAATGTGCTACTGCTCTGACTCAAAACAGACCAAACTGTTGACAAGAATGTTACAGGATAGACTGGCTGCAAGACGATGTCTTTGGTTTATGGCACTCACTTTCCCCACTTTAATGGAATAGATGTATGCTGGGTTCAACAAAGAAATTATGTAACAACAGCCCCCATCTATATTGCAGAACCGATTCAAAGGGAATTTGGCAAAGATCCCACCAGCTGAACTCATCCTGTTTATGCTGCTGGGCCAGATTCAGCAACACTGGCGCAATTGTGTATGCACAACATTTACAAATGTGCAGTTGCTCGAAAGTCACGAACACGAATTTGCCATTTTTGCCATAGACCTTCCCGATGTCAGAGAACGGTTCCTATTGGCCAGCAATGCCAAAACTACATTTCTAGTCTGTATGACTGTGCTGAGAGCGCAGCCCACTCACACGTAGAATAAAACGGCAGCTGGAGACAAGGAACAAAACCAACTTGCAATGTGTGATCTCAGCCTGCAGAGGCATATGGGCTGCCTCATATTACTGCACTGAAGAACAGTACTATAACATAGATAACAAGATTATCAGAATAATAAAAAAATTAACTGGCATAGTATCAACTTGGCTCAGTTATTAGCACCCTCACCTCTGGGTCAGAAGACTGTGAGTTTGAGTCCCACACTGGGACTCAAGTACACAACCCAGAGTAACTACATGCAATCCTGATGCTGCAGTGTTAGAGGTGCCAATCTTTGGGTGACATGTTGAACTGATGATCCATTTGTATGTTCAGCTGGACATTAAAGGCACTGTTCAAAGAGCATGGAGTTCTCCAGTGTCCTGGCCAACATTCCTTCCTCAAACCAATACCACCAAAAATCAGATTAACCAGTCATTCATCTCATTGATGTCTCTGGGATGTCGTTGGCTCAGAATGGTTGCCATGTTTGCCTACATGACGGTATTATGTTCCAAAAGTAATTCACTGTATGAAGGCATTTCAACAATATGATTAAAGTACTATAAAAATTGAAGTATTTCTTTTTTTCTACAGCTAAATAGAATCATAGAATCTTACAGCACAGAAGGAGGCCATTCGGCCCGTCGTGCCTGTGCCGGCTCTTTGAAAGAGTTGTCCAATTTAGTTGCACATCCCAGCTTTTTCCCCATAACCCTGCAAATTAGTTCTCTTCAAGTACAAGTTCAACTGCCTTTTGAAAGTTTCTATGGAATCTGGTTCCATCACCCTTTCAGGTAGTGTGTTCCAGGTCTTAACAACTTTCTGCGTGAAAAAAATTCTCATTTCCCCTCTAGTTCTTTTGCCAATTATTTTAAATCTATGACCTCTAGTTACTGAACCACTTGCCAGAGGAAACAGTTTCCCCCCTACTTGCTCTATCAAAACCCCTCATAATTTTGAATACCTCTATTAGGTCTTCCCTTAACTTTTTCTGCTCTAAGGAGAACAATCCTAGCTTCTCCAATCTCTCCACATAACTGAAGTCCCTCATCCCTGGTAAACTTATATAAATTTAAATACTTATTCATATGCCATATTCCTGTTTAATGGGAATACCTCTGTAACAATTGAAATGCTAGTTTAATCCTATCATCCCTATTAATCAAAGCATAACCACAATTATGTGCACTAATCAAATTTTCAAAGTAACGTATCCTGTTAGTGACAAAGAACTAAATTCAGTGATCCATTATGAACATTACATTTGCATTTGGTAATGAGGGCATCAAAATGGCTGATTAGGTTCTTTGTAACTAAATGTACTGTATGACAATAGCAGCACATCATGCAAAATCTACCTAAACAATGATGCTCAGATAGCTTCGGTGAAACTGGAGCTTGGGAAGAGAGAGTTACCAAAATTAAAGCAATACATCCATAAATATGAGAATCGTTCTGTTATTCTCGGACTACCATTTTCCTTACAGGTGCAGGACGTGAAGCATATAAAATCATTCCCTACTCTCTCTCCGGGCAAGGGAAACAGCAGCTTGAAAGTGGGAAGGAGGCCAATACAACAAAGAAAATGGAGATACGAGGAGCACAAATGCTGCATTTATACTTCATTTTACCTGACAAGAAAGGTGCATGGAGGCAAGTGACCATGAAGAAGAAAAAATATAAATTCAGCAAACACATTTTTTCTAACAAATTGAAGGACTCCTACTGTTCCTCTCTATTTCACATTGCAGCTTTCTTTCAGACAAGAACCCATTCAGAACTTAAAATGCAGAACTTAACATTTAGGAGTTCAATCTACAATAACGTTTTTATACATCACTGGCCACAACTATTTATTTGGCACTGCAAAGTAAACATAGGATTCTGTATCGGAAGCATTGAGTATAATATTTACACCATGAACAAAGAACACAGCATAACTCGCAAGTGACAACGTTGCAAGCAATTTACACAGATCTCCTTCACACATAGATTTACACATCAAAGTCAGCAACCTCCAATACAATATCTTTTGTACAACATTGAAGTTTCAGTTAAATGTAACTGTAAAAGAAATCTGAATTATTTACATTTTTGTAGTAAAGCTTTGATCCAATTTGGTGATCTTTTTTAAGGTCACAAACTGCTTTAGTACAGCTGCTGCACATTGACTCTAAATGTAAACTCTCAGCCATTTGATTTTCCCCAACTGCTGGTGGCTGATGGAAAAGTAACTTCAATTGGCTAATTAATTCACACAGATGGAGTCATTTCTACATCCCATGTATATGAGAGAATAACTATTTATCACATGGTGCCACATATGATTGTTAAGGTGTCCAACTAACCTCTATATAATCCATGCTTCTCAACCTGTGAACTGTATCGCAGGGAAAACATCTTCGCAAAGGTGATGGTTTTACAATTAGGCTAGGCTCAAATCAGCTAAACACACCTCCTTGGGCTTGGGGATTATATGTGGTCCATGTGCATCTCTGGAGTTGCGACTGGACTAAGTGCTGCTGCCACTTATGGGTCCGGGGGAGCAGGAATGGAGCAGTAGAATTTAGTCTCGAATCTGGCAGAGATCAAACAATGGGTTCTTTGTGGGTTTTGATGAATGCTAGGCAGACCATTTGTTCCAAGTTCTAGTACTTTTCTGTCATTGCATCAATTAGTAATGATAAATCAAATGTGCAAAAATGTCAATCCAATGTGGAAATCCAAGCTCAAGATACACACATAAGCCAAACAGATAGCTCCAGAAAACACATACAAATCTTCTTCTGGATATAAAAGGAGAAGCTAGCAAGAGAGTTAACTTTTAAGTTAAGAGGACAGAATTGGCTTGAATAGAGCTATTTTCAATTGTAGCATTTTAAAGGAAAAGGATGGAATGCATAGAAAATGTGTAGAGCAGAACCTTACTTCCGCAAACCACATACATTATTATTATTATACAGTATTATTATTATACAAACTGGTATCAAGCTATTTGGAGGATTTGTGATGTGCACTTTTCGTCCTTCAGTTTTCTCCCTTCCTATTCCAGAGGTCAGGGAGGGAGAATGGGGGTCGGGGAGAGGGAGACATGGTAATTCGGGAGGGGGGGCAGAGAGAGGGAAACTGGGGACAGGGAGAGAGGGTAACAGGGTCAGGGATAGAGGGAGACTGGGGAATAGGGGACATGGAGAGGGGGAATGAGGGTCGTAGAGGGAGACTGGGTAATGGGCGACATGGAGAGGGGAAATGGAGGTCAGAGGGAGAGGAGACTGTGGGACATGGAGAGGGGGAATGGAGGTCAGGGAGAGAGGGAGATTTTTTTTTTATTCGTTCATGGGATGTGGGCGTCGCTGGCGAGGCCAGCATTTATTGCCCATCCCTAATTGCCCTTGAGAAGGTGGTGGTGAGCCACCGCCTTGAACCGCTGCAGTCCGTGAAGTGAAGGTTCTCCCACAGTGATGTTAGGAAGGGAATTCCAGGATTTTGACCCAGCGGCGATATATTTCCAAGTCGGGATGGTGTGTGACTTGGAGGGGAACGTGCAGGTGGTGTTGTTCCCATGTGCCTGCTGCTCTTGTCCTTCTAGGTGGTAGAGGTCGCGGGTTTGGGAGGTACTGTCGAAGAAGCCTTGGCGAGTTGCTGCAGTGCATCCTGTGGATGGTACACACTGCAGCCACAATGCGCCGGTTGTGAAGGGAGTGAATGTTTAGGGTGGTGGATGGGGTGCCAATCAAGCGGGCTGCTTTGTCCTGGATGGTGTCGAGCTTCTTGAGTGTTGTTGGAGCTGCACTCATCCAGGCAAGTGGAGAGTATTCCATCACAGTCCTGACTTGTGCCTTGTAGATGGTGGAAAGGCTTTGGGGAGTCAGGAGGTGAGTCACTCACCGCAGAATACCCAGCCTCTGACCTGCTCTTGTGGCCACAGTACTTATATGGCTGGTCCAGTTAAGTTTCTGGTCAATGGTGACCCCCAGGATGTTGATGGTGGGGGATTCGGCAATGGTAATGCCGTTGAATGTCAAGGGGAGGTGGTTAGACTCTCTCTTGTTGGAGATGGTCATTGCCTGGCACTTGTCTGGCGCAAATGTTACTTGCCACTTATCAGCCCAAGCCTGGATGTTGTCCAGGTCTTGCTGCATCCGGGCTCGTACTGCTTCATTATTTGAGGGGTTGCGAATGGAACTGAACACTGTGCAATCATCAGCGAACATCCCCATTTCTGACCTTATGATGGAGGGAAGGTCATTGATGAAGCAGCTGAAGATGGTTGGGCCTAGGACATTGCCCTGAGGAACTCTTGCAGCAATGTCCTGGGGCTGAGATGATTGGCCTCCAACAACCACTACCATCTTCCTTTGTGCTAGGTATGACTCCAGCCACTGGAGAGTTTTCCCCCTGATTCCCATTGACTTCAATTTTACTAGGGCTCCTTGGTGCCACACTCAGTCAAATGCTGCCTTGATGTCAAGGGCAGTCACTCTCACCTCACCTCTGGAATTCAGCTCTTTTGTCCATGTTTGGATCAAGGCTGTAATGAGGTCTGGAGCCGAGTGTTCCTGGCGGAACCCAAATTGAGCATCGGTGAGCAGGTTATTGGTGAGTAAGTGCCGCTTGATAGCACTGTCGACGACACCTTCCATCACTTTGCTGATGACTGAGGAATGGGGGTCAGAGGGAGTCTGGGGACAAGGAATATGGATTGGGGAGACTGGGTTTTCAGGATCAGCGAGAGGTAGACTGGGGTATGAGGGACAGGTAGTGTGGAAGAGTGGGACTAGGAAATCAAGGATATGGGGATAGGGCGGGAAAGTGGAGTTGAGGTAGAAGATCAGCCATGATCTTAGTGAATGGCGGAGCAGGCTCGAGGGGCCATATGGCCTATTCCTGCTCCGATTTCTTTTGTTCTTATGCTGATTCAGGTTGGAGTACAGCTCCATGATCACAAGCTGTTCTACAGCTAAGTTGCCATTCTTAATGCAGGAGCCTAGACTGTGATGTGGGGCCTCGCAGCTGAGCCTTATCCTTTCCTTGACCAATGTCGATACACACATATTTGCCAGCAAGAATCACCACATAACAATCAAAAGTGGGAAACTTGGCTGATTATTTGCCTCGGTAGGCCAGTGCACTGAAGCCAATCATAGCACCTGTATCATCACCCTGGCTGAGATTACCTAATTCAACACACACCTTCCTGCAGCCTTACTGGTTTGTATCACTCTGGACACAGTAGTGCCAAGGGAACTGTCAGGGGCTCTCTTTCTGGAGGATTTCATTGTTTACTTGCAGGGAAAATGTAATGCCTCATTAAATGAAAGTAAAGCTAAGGGTGCTACTGGGTTCAACCTATAATTGGGAGCCAATCCTTGACTCTGAGACACGACAGCAATTCCTTCCCTCAATCCTAACACTTTTCTAAAATCACATCATTTAAATGAATGAAAGTCACTAAGTCCCAAACTTTTAAAGGATGTTCACATATAGAAGACACTAGCCCCATGCTGACCATGCTTGTCCTTGAAAGTTGAAAATAGCTGCTGAACAAGATTGAATGTTAAAGATTGTAAAGGTTTGCACATCTACCAGAAATTTATGCAACCTTAATATTGTAGGCTTCAGAATTGCTATTTGTGTAGAAGATTTAAAAGTAAGCTTGCAAAATGTATAAGTGATCTTAGTCACAGAGAAACTGTGCTCATTTAAATAGTCACTTAATTACATTGCTGTTGTAAAAGATACCTGTACACTTACCGACACTTCTCAGTTGCCCCAGGTTTGTCTTTATGCTTTAACAACTCCTGGTCAGAGCAGACATAGATGCAGAAATTTTGTGCAAAATCTCCTTCAGCAACATCAAAAATGAGGACAGCGACTGTAGCAGCATTCTTTGCGAACGCATCATTAAAAAAGAAATAGATGTCACTGTAAGGGAAATTCTACATACATTACCTGTTTTCTAAGCCACTTCTAATCAGCAGTTTTAATGCATAAGACCTAAGAACAAGGAATTACTGAGAAACACCAGTAAATTACATCTCCCTTTACTCCATTTACGATTAAGTGCCATTTAATCTGAACACAATTCCCCTTAGGCATAGTGACTGCATCTATTTGAATTATAGCTGAATGAAGAACATTTGATGCCATGCAGGGGAATACCAGCATTAATAGCCCACACAATAACGAGCACAAAAAAGCATTTTAAGTTTCATACAAATATTTATAAAAATGTAAACCACCATCACAAAACAGAGCAGTAGAAAGAATACTACTATACTACAGTATAGAAAGCCCCGAGTGAAAATGAACCACAGCAACCACATGTGTATTTGTCCATACACAAATGTCAGCAGCAATATTTTTAAAAAAGCAAAAAGCAATTACTAGGACACAAAGCTCTCCTACTTCTATGTTTCAACTTTTCTGTCAAATCAATTAACCAGGTTTTACTATGGCAATCCATGAGAACTACACCTTCTTGGGATCCTTGTTTTGATTAGTGTAGTACTAAACCACATCAGGAAGGTCCGAGGTTTCATTCAAGTTCTATGCTGGGCCCTTACTAATACTTTCTTTATAAGATACACTGCATTAAACCTACCTTGGCTGCCAAATCCACAATATTGGGTTCAATGGAACTGTCCCACTTATCTTGTCTGTTCTCACAGGAAACCTTCATGACCTCTTTGTTATTTACCATGAGCAAATGTCAGTGTTCCATAAGTGCTATCAGAACAGTATCATCATTTGAAAGATAGCAGGAAAGTTATTAACTTGGCAGCAAATCCAACCTGGTCTCAAATGCATCACCTTTCAATTAGTTCCAGAATGTTGAGATGGGTTTACGTAATGCTGCGGCCGATTCAGAGCATAGAAATATTGCTTGAACTGGAGGTCAACTTTCAGTAGATGTCATATCTTCATGACCAATGTTGACACTAAACAAAAGCACCTTTTTTGTGTAGGTTTCAAAAATAGGCTTCCAAAGAATGTCTATAGCATTACGGTAATCTACTTGCAAACAGAGGCCACAATTGAACTAAAGCTTTAGCTTTTTCAGGAAGTAAAGTGAAACAAAACCTATTGTACCAAATAGTTAACCGCATCATTATGCTTTATCGAGCTTTATTCAAAGTATAGGGAAGAATGATGTTGTAATGGAAAGCTTTAGTATTATCAGCCCAGTCACAGTCTGCTCTCCCAACGCATTAATGTTGAATTTTGAAAATGAAACACTAATCTGTACTGAAGGACTTTAGACTTTTCAATATGGACTTTTAATATCAGCTTTTAGGGAAAACTAAAGGAATAGACTTGAGTTTCGAGTTGTAAGCATCTCTATCTGTCAAACTGTTGTGTCATAATGTCAATAAAACCAATTATCTTGAACGTTTTTCGGTTGATTCTTATCTCTCATACCCTAAAAAGTAGTGAGTTAAAAACCCTTCACATCTGTAAATTTCAGGTTTGAAAATGACATGTAATTAAAATTTTAAATAATTTTTTATAGTCTACAATTATAATTTCTATACCAAATACAAGAAAGCTACAATTTAGTCAGCATGACCAGTTTATTTTGCCTAATCCGCTGGACATTTTACCAAACATGTGTCTGAGCCTGCATTCACATTAATAAACAGCTCACAGCTGTCATCGTGACACTACATTGCACACATCAATTTTAAGTGAACAAACCAATATCACAAACAGAAAAATGGAGAATGATGCTGCTTTACTTCTTATTTTCTCTATACAAGTTCTCAATACCATCAGACTCCTTACATAAATAGCATTTTATAGCAAAGCCATTCTAATTGCTATACCTGTTTCAGTTGCTCTAGTGCAATTCAGACACTGCACAATTACAATTATCTGAAAGAGGACTGGAGTTTTAAATCCAATTTTGCTTTTTTTTAAACAGTAGAAAGTTTGCTCATATATTACTGAACTATAAAATGAAATGTTTAGCAACAGCAACAACAACTTGCATTTATATGGAGAAGAATGAAGAAAGACTTGCATTTATATAGCACCTTTCATATCCTCAGGATGTCCCAACGGCTTCATAGCCAACTAAGTACTTTTGAAGTGTAGTCGGGGTTGTAGTATAGGCACCATGGCAGCCAATTTGTGCACAGCAAGGTCCCACCAACAGCAATGAAATAAATTACCAGATAATTTGTTTTAGTGTTGGTGGTTGAGGGATAACTGTTGGTCAGGGGAACTCCTCTGCTCTTCAGATCAAGAAAGGTTCCTATGGGTTGATTCTGAGGTTTTAAGTACTAAATTGACGTAAAAAGATGCAGCTATGGTTGGCTATTTGCTTTTCTCTGTGGGAAAGTACCTGACTCCATCAGTACCTATCCAGACAATGTGACTGAGATTGTGAACTTCACATGTGAGGAATCATATATCTGAATTCCAACAAGTTACACCCGCAGCTACCATAACTAATATTTTTTTAAATGAAGGTACGTACACCTCTAATTTTATTAAACTTGTTTTCTCCTGTCCCTTACTCTGATCTTGTTTGCCAAAACCCAACTGTAGCCGAGAGTTCGGTTGGACAATTTGCTCCATGTCCTTAATCATTACTACTCTTAGTCAGCTGCTAAGAGATGCATCTTTGTGGACTGGCGGTGGCCAGAGCCCTCTCTCCACCTCCCCAAAAAGGTGAGATGTCTCGTCTTTGCACTGCACTTCCCCATGCAGTATGGCTGAGATTGGGAACCAAGCAGAATGCCAAATAAAATCTGCACTCCTCCACTCTATAGCTAGACATTGGCACTAAATGCATAAAGTCAGTGTGCCACCCTAAACACACTTGCAAAAGTTTTTTTTAAACTTAACAGGACCATAACTTCATAAAATAATACCCAACTTTTAGCTGTTTAAAAACAAAGAATAAGCGATCCAGGTAATAAAATTATAAGGAACCATTCAATACTTTAAAAAACACAAGGTATCATTTTTTAAACTTTAACATCAATTTGTAGATTAATTACAGAAGAGTTGAGCCTCGGAGTGAACTTTTTGAAGGTAACTCTCTAACTTGGCCTTTTGTAGCTGTTACAGTGCTCCATTGTTCGTCCCTGAAATTAGAAACGGTGTTCCAACGAAAAGCACGAGCCTCTTATCTTATGGTACACAGTGAAATATTGCCCAATTACAGATAGCAAAAGCACACATTTTCAAAAACATATAATCCCATATCAATTCTGGCTCGAACTCTTCCACAATTAAACTCAGCTTTTCCAAAAATTCAGCATTCCTTTTCAGAACTATTCAAGTTCAATTTGAAACTGCTAAATCTCTTTAGAAAAAGGTAGGATGTACCATAGACAAAATACAGAGCAAATTTAATGTTCCAAAAAGGTTTTTCTCTAAAATGTCCAGAAAAAATTATATATATTTTAACAAACTTTGTAAAAAATCCAATAAAATATTTCAGTTAACTAAATAGAATTCTAAAAAAAAACACATTGAACCCACTTCCTCCCTATTGTAGCACATTGGAATCAGCTTCCTTAATGAAACACTGAACTCTTAGGTACTCAATAGAAAAGATGAAAACAGCATTAATGCTGGAAATCCAAAATAAAAACAGAAAATTTTGAAATGTACAACAGGTTAGTCAGTATCCAGAAGATAATGAAATGTAAAACAGTGATTTGGCACAACATGCCAATCTGTGATAAGTTCTGCAAATGTCAACTCCTACCAAGTGTAGTGTGAGTAAAAGCTTGAAGCATGGATCCTACACGTACTGAATTGAAGATTCAAAGTGACTGTTAGTATCTCAACCAGAGTCTATACGCAAATATGCCTAACCCATTTCTGGTCCTGACTCTCTCTGAAGAGGGTACCACTTCATGGCACAATATTGTTAGAATTTTAGCCAATTGGCTATGAATAGCTAGAAATTGTGTTGCGAAAGAATCATAAGTGACAGTACTTTTTAATAGGCTAATCTGTCCATGTGACAACCAAGACCCATCCGTCAAGTTGGATACATCAAATCCAAAACCTCTAATCAAACAACCAGTCATTAGTTCTCTATAAACAATTGGATGTTTATAATTCAAAATGCCCAATCACAGAGTTAATTTTTGGGTCTCAAACTGCCAGATTAAACTGTTACACCGTATACTGAAAGGGGAAGTAAAGGGCAGTTATTCATGCAATAATTACAAAAAACATTACCAAGTGTTGAGAGTAGGGATGGAGGAGACAATATTTCTTCTTTTTAGTTCCCCTTAGGCAATCGCACTGGAGAATGTTTCCAGGAAAGCCTAAATGAATACCTTTCTCTGAGCATTTTGAAAACCATATATGAAACAGGCTAGTAAACTGTGAATTAAGAAGTTAAATATTTCCTTCCTCGTGAGGGACGGACTGACTACTCTATTTGCATGATCATTTCTTTTCCTGTTATCACATGCATCGAGCTGCTAAACATCTCAACCACAAACCAGCAGCCTTCACAGCCTGGTACCATGGAAACGAATGACTGTCTACTTTCTGACTTCCGGATGTCGATCAATGCTGGTGAGATTGCAAATGAGCAGTTACAGCTAAATCAATAATGTCCCTGATCATCAATAGTTAGAATCTTTCAAAAAAACTCTACAAATGCATATGATCAGATTTCATCAATATTTTAAGGTTTTGGAGTATCTAACACAAAAATGCTGTAAAATCTGGTACACAAGACACGCCAACATGCATGTTTTCATCTCCTCTAAATATAAGCATTCACTGCTGTAACTTATAACTTGCATTGCAAAGGCACAAACTGTACAAGAACAAAATACAACTTTTTATGAAATACTGACACTTCAAATCATTGACATTCTTCTTCAAAATAGACAAACATATTAAGTAGTTTTTTCCTATTTCTAGAAGTCAGTTCAAAATCAATTTTAAAGTATTATAAATATTTAATTTTATATTCAGCAATCCTGATAAAACATTTTCACACAGTTAATTTTCAGTGCCATCGACTCCAGCTGATGCACCCTGCTGCCACAAAGACAGGGTCTATTTTTTGCAAGTCATTTCCTATTTTTTCTCCTTCCCCTCCTTTATACAGACCCATCACCAGATATAACGAATGGCCCTCTGATTTTACCTCCCTGCAAGTGAAGGAGCGCAGGTCTTTGCTCACCACTTCCTTGATAGCATGGTCCAGACCGAGAACTAGACAAGTACAGAATTATGTCCCATTTATTTGGTGGTACAGTATTCTGAATTCTTCCTCTTGAAACTGCAAGGTGAATTTGGAGTACAACTAGCAACAATGGAACAGCTGCACCTGTACAAGATTTTCACCTGCCCTCTTCCTCAAATGCCATGTTTGCAACTATGTTTCCCTGATGTCAGGAGAAAATCCTACAGGTCAGCTTTGCTATCATAAACAGGTGGACAGAGAGGCATTTATGTTTACTGCTGGTATTGCTTTGTTCATCACAGAACGGAGCTGCCCCACTGCAAAACAATAGTATAAACAAGAAGGAGCCACTCAATCATCCCATGAGGATTGGCATGTTGAGCACAGATTCAATAAAAATACAGCATAAGACACTCCATTCACAATGGATGCAACAGTCATGGATTAACTTCTTCATTCTGACCCCAATCTAGTTAAATTTCATAGATCATACCGTAACTTTTAAAATATACAGCCCTGATACACAATGCACAAGATAAACACAGATGAGGAAGGCCATTTAGCCCATCTTAATTCATTCATCCAAAAACATCTCACAGTTTGTCCATGATGGCATCTAACTGCTTCTTAAATGATTCCAGGATTTTCACCTCCACCACCCTACCCAAAATTTCATTCCATGTGCTAAACAAGAACTTTTTGACATCAGTCCTAAATTTGCCTTTACTAGTTTGAATCTGTGCCCTCTTTCCTACTCTCATAAAAAATAGCTTGAAATAGTGTTCTGGATCTTTCTTACTATACTTTTAGGGATCATTTCTATCATTTGCAATCTGAGCAATGTGTTCCAAAGTGTTTTGTCTTTTCTATCCGTTTACTATCTTAATGCCGATCACCCGTCAGCTGCCTCCTTTCAAGGCTGAAGAGCCCAAGTTGCTCCAATCTTTCCTCATAACTTTGTTTTCAGATGCTAGGGATCAATCTTGTGGCTCCTCTCTGAAATACCTCCAGGGCTTCATGTCTTCTTTGTGTCTCAGTGACCAGAAATGGGTACAGAACTCAAGGTGTAATCTGACCAGAGCACCATGCAGTTTAAGCATGACTTCCTCCAATTTGTATTCTACTATTTTTGCTATACAGTTCAGTAGTCCATTGCTGCACCACAGTGATGAACATGTTGAGCATCAAATCTACTAAAATCCAGAGATCTTTTTCAACTTTATCCTCAGCTATTTCACGTTGATTCATGCAGCACTTGACACTCGTCTATATTAAATCTCATCTGTCACTGATCTGCCCATTATTGTATTTGGTCTGTCATTCCTAAGATTTAATTACACCTCCTAACTTAACATCACCTGTGAATTGATCTGTTTGGATTGAGCTTCTGAATCCAAAACATTAACAAAAATTAGAAATGGTAAAAGTCCCAACACCAATTGCTGGAGCACCCTACTCAGCACTCCCCTCACCCAGGCATAGCTCCTCTAACAGGTATCTCTACTTCCTGCCCTTCAGTCACTTTCTTATCCACTCTCAGGTTTTTACCTTGAATTCTATCACTAAGATGAATTGTAGCCTTTTCGTGTGGAACTTTGAAATCACCACATACAGGGCTTTCCACATTCCACTTGGACTGTCATATAGGAAATGCTCAAACAAAAGGGTTAATCCTTGTAACACATACACGTATTCTGGTTTGGCCAAATGTAGCTAATTAGCACCCTTGTACCAACTCAAGCTAGTGGCCTGTCAAATTTGAAGAATAGAGGCAGAGTAATGTGTCACATTTTTGGACAAAAAACCTTAACAAGGCCCTGAAAGATAGCTGGTTATCCAAGTGCTGGCTCTTCCTAGTGATTTAGGTACTGGGGAATTAAAAAAAGAGGGGAGAGATAATTGATAGTACATTTTTTATCAAATTAATTAAAAATTATAATCTCCATACGTGTCTGTTTAATTGAATGACACCAGTGAAAGTGATCCATGTGACTGAATTGGTCACCTCGATTGGTCATTATTGGTTATGTCAGTTGATGAGAGATTTTCATCATCATACTTTAAGGTATTTAAGATCAGACATTGTTCACATAAACCAGGGTTGCAGAAGATTCAAAGGGTTTTAAAAGCTCAAGTTGATCTTTGAAAGTTGAAAGGTGTTTAAGAGTGTAAAATTGGAAGGTTTAAGAAAGGTTAAGTTGTTTTAGATCAAAATAGAAGTAGAATTTAAGTGAATCTCAACAGTTGACTTAATAGCTTAAGGTCCAGGCAGAGAGAGAAAACAGTATAATAGTAAAAGAGGATTATAGTACATGAAAGTTTAGCTGAAATTAGAAAGAGATGATTGATGGGCAAAAATGATAATCATGTACAGCCACTCACTGCAGGCCTCCCCAGAAGCGAAGCGAGAGCACCCAAAGGAACTGCCTGACACTGTGGCAGCCTGCTATTCAATGAGGCAAGCTACCTGAAAGCTATGTTGAATACAGATAGTACACTTAACCTTGCTGTTGCATTCTTCAATCTAAACGTTTTGCTGTTGATATAGTTCTTTGATTACTTACAGAGAACTTTGCAGGTGTGCCCATAATTCTGGAATTCGTATTGTTGCAAGTCACATCTGCAGCACTTTGACGGAATAGCCTGCACAATTACTTACAACACTAAAGGGAGCAGAAAGACATGTATAAGACTCACATTTCAGAATTAATGAATTGTACATTATTAGAAGGCATTTCAATTCCTTTGAGGACTTTGCACCATTTATTAAATATACAAATTAACTTCTCTATTCAGATATTGAGGTACCTCTAGACTTGACTATTCCAATGCTCTCTCAGCCGGCCTCCCATATTCCACCCTCCATAAACCTGAGCTCATCCAAAACTCTGCTGCCCGCATCCTAACTCAAACCAAGTCTTGTTCTCCCATCACTCCTGTGCTCGCTGACCTACATTGGCTCCTGGTCCAGGAACGCCTCGATTTTAAAATTCTCATCCTTGTTTCAAAATCCCTCCATGGCCTCACCCCTCCCTATCTCTGTAACCTCTTCCAGCCCGACAACCCTCCGAGATCTCTGTGCTCCTCCAATTCTTGCTTCTTGCGCATCCCCGATTTCATTCGCTCCACCATTGTCGGCCGTGCCTTCAGTTGCCTCGGCCCTGACCTCTGGAATTCCCTGCTTAAACCTCTCCGCCTCTCTAACTCTCTCTCCTCCTTTAAGGCACTCCTTAAAACCTACCTCTTTGACTAAGCTGTTGGTTACCTGTCTTAATATCTCCTTACGTGGCTCGGTGCCAAATTTAGTTTGATAATGCTCCTGTGAAGTGCCCTGGGACGTTTCACAATGTTAAAGGCGCTATTCAAAGGCAAGTTGTTGTTGTTGCTGTTTTAAATTCTAACTGATCCAGCTCAATGTTAGGATACTGTAGATACTGAAATCTGTAATAAATTGAAAATCTTATGTCTTCCTGTCAACTTTTTCCATTATAAATTCCTATGTCCCACATTTAGAATGGAAATTACCTATGTAAACCTGCCACGCTGCAATTACACTCTGCCATCAATGATGCTGCTGTAGCACGTCCATTTTGCATCTCCCAATTCCTGAATTTGTACTGCAGAGAAACTCCTATGCTCCAGCTAACTCTACTTCCCAAAATGTACATTTTGTTATTTAACTATAAATTATATTAAATTGAACTATTGTATCAAAATAAGGTCAGTTATATAACTTTAACACAGCAACTGAATTACGTTTATACACCCCGGTCCAATTATCTTTAAACCTGATTCACCCGAAGTCGACACTTGGTCGTGACTCCCCATCTGCAACCCCATGCGAAATTCACTAGTTATTAACAACTTTAGAAACTGTTAATGTTATCCTGAGCTCCTTATGTAAATACACAAAACAACGTTCTGAACTCATTACACCCCAACAGTTTTAATTAAAAATAAAAGCTTGTAACATATAGTGGATTGACATTGCTACTGGGTACACGCATCCATATACACACACTTCTATTTTTTTCTGGTGGTACTTCTGACTCCAGGTAAATTTTGTGAATTGTTAAAAAGGAGTATTAATGTTTTTAATTATGTGGACAAAATTTAAAATAATCCTGACAGGAAACCCAGAAGTATGGGCTTCTGGGTTTCCTGTCAGGAAATTCCACCCCCCCGGTAAAATCATGCCCATTGTCTTCGGCTCCCACCACTAACTCCGTTCCCCTGCCACCAATTTCATCCCTGGCCGATAACCGAGCCCCGCCGTGACCCCCAAACCCCCACCCCCCAACATCTAACACTTACCTTTTCACGTCCTCTTCCTTCCTCTTCTCCCATCCAACTGCGGCCAGCTTGTCAATCAGGCTGGCCTGTTGGGCGGGAAACGTACAAAAAAAGACGTCCTTACGCCACTGTCTCAGGTTGAACCAGACTGTTTGCAACCTCAGAAGCTGAGCTTCCAACCCCATATCCTCTCCACCACAAAGAGCGCCCACTTCCACTTCTGTAACATTGCCCGTCTCCGCTCCTGTCTATGTCCATCTTCTGCTGAAAATCTCATCTATGCTTTTGGTACCTTCAGACTCAACCATTCCAATACTCATCTGGCCGGCCTCCTATCTTCCACCCTCCATGAACTTGTGCTCATCCAAAACTCTGCTGCCCATAATTTAAACTCGCACAAGTCCTGTTCACCCATCACCCCTATGCTCACTGACCTACATTGGCTCCTGGTCCACCAACGCCTCGATTTTTAAATTCTTATCCTCGTGTTCAAATCCCTCCGTGGCCTCGTCTCTCCCCATCTCAGTAACCTCCTCCAGCCCTACAACCCTCCAATAATTCTGCGTTCCTCCAACTCTGGCCTCTCATGTATCCCCCACTTCCTTCACCACACCATTGGCGACCATGCCTGTAGACGTCTAGGCCCTAAGCTCTGAAACTCCCTACCTAAATCTCTCCACCTCTCTCTCTTCCTTTATGACATTCCTTAAAACCTACCACTTTGACCAAGCTTTTAGTCCTAATATCTCCTTCTTTGGCTCAGTGTCAATTTTTGTCTGATTACGCTCCTGTGAAGTGACCTGGGATGTTTTACTACATTAAAGCCACTATATAAAAGCAAGTTACTGTTGTTCTATCCAACTAAAAGAGTATATTTGGAGA
Source organism: Heptranchias perlo (assembly GCF_035084215.1). NCBI lineage: Eukaryota > Metazoa > Chordata > Chondrichthyes > Hexanchiformes > Hexanchidae > Heptranchias > Heptranchias perlo. The sequence goes on along the minus strand of NC_090357.1, from coordinate 9,721,077 downwards.
CATATAGAAACTATATACTTGCATCTTGCTCTAGTTTCCTTTCTCCCCTCATGCTCTCTCTGAACTCATCTTGTCCATGAGACCCACCTCCTGCTCCCTCGACCCTATTCCCATCAAACTGCTGACCACCCAACTTCCCTTCCTGGCCCCCATGTTAGCGGTTCCCTCTCCTCAGGTACTGTCCCACTCCCCTTCAAATCTGCCGACATCACCCCTCCTCCTCAAAAAACCCACCCTTGTCCCATCTGTCATTGCAAATTACCGCTCCATTTCCAACTTCCCTTTCCTCTGCAAAGTCCTTGAACATGTTGTCGCCTCCCAAATCCATGACCATCTGAACCCCTCCAATCAGGTTTCCACTCTTGCCACAGCATTGAAACGGCCCTTCTCAAAGTCACAAATGGCATCAAATGTATCTGTGACCATGGTAAACTATCCCTCCTCATCCTTCTCAACCTGTCTGTAGCCTTTGACACGGTTGACCACACCATCCTCCTCCAGCACCTCCTCCGTTGTCCAGCTGGGTGGGACGGCCTTCGCCTGGTTCCATTCCTATCTATCCAGTCACAGCCAAAGAATCACCTGCAATGGCTTCTCTTCCCGCTCCCACACCATTACCTCTGGAGTTTCCCAAGGATCTATCCTTGCACCCCTCCTATTTCTCATCTACATACTGCTCCTCCGCTACATCATCCAAAAACACATCAGATTCCACATGTATGCTGATGACACTCAGCTCTACCTCACCACTACCTCTCTCGACCCCTCCACTACCTCTGATTTGTCACAATGCTTGTCCAACATCCAGCATTGGATGAGCAGAAATTTCCTCCAATTAAATATTGGGAAGACCGAGGCCATTGTCTTCGGTTCCCACCACAAACTCTGTTTCCTGAGCTGAGCTTCCAACTCCATATCCTCTCCATCACCATTGCCGCCTATTTCCACCTCCGTAACAACGCCCGTCTCTGCCCCGCCTCAACTCATCTGCAGCTGAAACCCTCATCCACGCCTTTGTTACCTCCACACTCGATTATTCCAATGCTCTCCTGGCTAGCCTTCCACCTTGCACCCTCTGTAAACTTGAGCTCATCCAAAACTCTGCTGCCCATAATCTAACTCGAACCAAGTCCCATTCACCCATCACCCCTGTGCTTGCTGACCTACATTGGCTCCCGATCCAAGAATGCCTCGATTTTAAAATTCTCATCCTTGTTTTCAAATCCCTCCATGGCCTCACCTCTCCCTATCCCTGTAACCTCCTCCAGCCCTACAACCCTCCAAGATCTCTGCGCTCCTCCAATTCTGGCCTCTTGCGTATCCCCAATTTTCATCGCTCCACCATTGGCGGCTGTGCCTTCTGCTGCCTAGGCCCTAAGCTCTGGAATTCCCTCCCTAAACCTCTCTGCCTTTACCTCTCTCTCCTACTTCAAGACGCTCCTTAAAAACTACCTCTTTGATCAAGTTTTGGTTACCTGTTCTAATATATCCTTATGTGGCTCAGTGTCAAATTTTGTTTGATAATCGCTCCTGTGAAGCACCTTGGGACATTTACTACATTAAAGGCACTGTATAAATGCAAGTTGTTGTTGTATAACTTGTCCAACTCATGCAATGCAACACTGTCCAGTATCAGAGTTTTGTTGTATAGTTATGTTGGGTGGCAGAATTAACTTAATCAAGTTTTATTTTTTAAAAAGCAGCAATTTCCCTCTAGTCTGTGGGAACTTGCTCAAAGCACGTCTACCAAATAGAACAATGCACCAGTTTACTTTATGGCATGTGATTCCACTCTGAGGCAAATCAGATGTGTTACAATAAATGGGCAAAATTGACATTTCCTGTCCCTAAAAATTACTGCATTCTTATGAAACAGCTAGACATTACAAGTCTGTGTATTGCAATAGGAGGAAGTGTGCTTGTCAGTCCAAAACAGTGCCAACATTCACTGTCCAGCCTCACACATGAATTGCCATTTGAATGAGGTATCAGAAGGTCACCACCACCAGTGAAACTATATCTCAGCAATAAGTTGCTGCTTTCACAACTGGCAAGGGGGTAAAAAATTAGAAAAGAATTTTTTAAAACAAATTAATACTAAAGATTCCCTTTGAACTTAGTGCCACATGTAGTGTTGCAATGAATCATATAGACTAGGTTCAATCCTCAGCCTGTGTTGGTTTAATTGATCTCTGCCAGGGCAGCCGTGAAACCATTACAGGTAGTGCCTGCATCTCTAGGCAAGAAAGAGGAATAAATCAATCAGGGTTCTTGCATCTGATATTTTAATTCACTGTTCCTTTGCTGGAAAGTGCACGTGTAGATATCGGATGAGAGCAGGAACGACTTGAGTTTGGTGCCACTCATGGTTAAATAACCTGCTGGCACTCACTGTCCAGGCGTGATCACAGCCATAAATAACTGCCACTTCAGCCGATTGTACAGAACTGAAGGCACCAACTCCCATCCAACACCAACACCTTCAAAAAGGGAGGGTGAAAAGATGGCAAAAAAGCCAATTATCAATGCCACACAACCTAATCAAAAGCAAAATACCGCGGATGCTGGAAATCTGAAATAAAAACAGAAAATGCTGGAGAAGCTCAGCAAGTCAGGCAGGATCTGTGGAGAAAGAAACAGATCTAATGTTTCAGATCGAAGCCCTTTCGTCAGAACTGAAAGATGTTAAAAGATTATAACACAATTCAATACAACCTAATGTTTACTAGTCCTCTGAAAAGCTTGGCTGCAAATGTTGGACTTATTTCTATCTCCTTCACTCAGCTGCAAAAATGCTGCATCTGCGTTACTTCAGCACCAAACACCGTCTAAGACTAATGATCTAAAAATAAATAAAAATCAATTGTATATTGTCTCCCTCTACCCACCACCTTAAATATTGCGGGTCAGACTGAGTATTGAGCCACTTTACTATAGTGGACGTGACTGTAACTAAACTGCAAAATGCAAGCGCCTCCTCCCATCAAAAGCAAAATACTGCGGATGCTGGAAATCTGAAATATAGGAAATCTGAAATAAAAACAGAAAATGCTGGAGGAGCTCAGCAAGTCAGGCAGCATCCGTGGAGAAAGAAACAGAGTTAACGTTTCAGGTCCAAGACCTTTCGTCAGAACGCCTCCTCCCTCGCTTCAGACTCAGTGTTTTCCTTTCTGTTTGATTATTATCTCTCTTTTTAATGTGAGCAAACAGCACAAAGACAAGCCGTTCAAGCGCCATCCTTTCACACACTGACCACTGCTTGCTGTGTACTGAGATAGGTGTGATTTTTGCACTGTGTGAAAATAAAAACTTAGCCTATTCAAAAGTTGGCTACTCACCTTAAAGATCACCGGAGCTTCCCACCAGAGGCCGCTGAGAAGTGTATACATACGATGCATCTCCGATGAAATTATCAGCATTTTTAAAAAAAAGAAAAAGCGGAATTAACTCCAATTTGCGCGGTGTCGCAACCCGGGCGGCGCAGCGTGCTCGTTACCATGGAGACTCGCCCCTGGGCGGCTTCACTTAAATGCGTAGTGCGCACGCGCGGCCCCCGGACTGTCTCTCCCGGATTTGCGCGCGCGGTCGCCAACGGCTGCTTTCAAACCTGCAGCGCGCGCACAGGTGGGCGGCTGGTCACCCGAGCTGCCATCTTGTCGTGGAGGCAGTGAAAGAAGGCGTGTGGCTGGGGAAATACATCGTGCATGATTTTTTGACGCTGTTAATAGTTTTAAAAGCAGGGGATAGCCAAAGTGGGCTGTGGAAAAGGTTCTACCACCTGCCGTGTCCAGGCATTCAAAAGGCGATTGGCAAATCACTGGTTAGGCCCCAGTTGGAGTATTATGTCCAATTATGGGCATCACACTTTAGGAATTTATTTTTGTTTGATAATGCTCCTGCGAAGCGACGTGGGACATTAAAGGCGTTATATAAATGCAAGTTGTTGTTATTGAAGGATGTCAAGGCCTTGGAGAGGGTGTAGAGGAGATTTACCAGAATGGTACCAGGGATGTGGGACTTCAGTTATGTGGAGAGACTGGAAAAGCTGGGTTTGTTCTCCTTAGAGCAGAGTAGGTTAAAGGTTGATTTAATAGAGGTGTTCAAAATCATTAACGGTTTTGATGGAGTAAATAAGGAGAAACTTTCAGTGGCAGAACGATCGGTAACCAGAGGACACAGATTTAAGGTAATTGGCAAAAGAACCAGAGGCGAGATGAGACATTTCTTGCACAGTGAGTTTTAATGATCTGGAATGCACTGCCTGAAAGGGTAGTGGAAGCAGATTCAATAATACTTGAAGGGAAAAAATTTGCAGGGCTATGAGAAAAGAGCAGGGAAGTAGGACTAATTAGATAACTCTTTCAATGAGCCAGCATAGGCACAATGGGCCGAATGGCCTCCTTCTGTGTTGTATCATTCAATGATTCTGTGAAAGGCTACTATTTAAGCTCAAAGCATTAAGGATTTGGGGTAAAACTTGGAGATGGATAAGAAGTTGGTTGATGGGCGGAAAGCAGTGCTATTTGTTAGAACAGTTATGTCAGGGTTAAGGAGGAGGTATGTGATGTACACATTCAAAACATTAGTGTTAAGATCCTGAATGTACATTTGTGAAATTTGCAGGTGAAACTAGGGGAGGAGGGTGTTGATTCTAAGGCGACAGCTTAGGTAATACAAACCAGGCTGATTGAAATATGTTAGTAGGCTGTACAATGATAGATGACATATAATAGGGATAAGTGTAACATAACAAGAAAAATGGATGACATATGTATTCCATGAATAGTGTTGAAATTAGCTGTTGATTAAGTTGAAGGAGATCTAGGGTCTAAATAGACCAGTCACTTACATGTCCACCCACTGTGGAGCAGCAATCAACGAAGCAAACAGAATGCCAAACTATAGCCAAAACAGTAGAGAACAAGTCAGAGGAAATCATTCTCAAACTTTATAGTACTCTGGTCAGACCAAACCTTGAGTACTGTCTACAGTTCTGGCCGTCAAGATACAAGGAAGACATTCAGACCTTGGAAGTAATGAAGAGTCCCGAGACTGATCCTTAACATCAAATGACTGAGATATGAAGAGAAATTTGGCCTTTTCAGCCTTGAGAGGAGGTAACTGTTAGGTGATTTTCTAGATGTATATACCAAACAGTAGGGAAAGATAGATCCAGAAAATTATTTCAAACCATGAGAGTAGGAAAAGGAAATATAGGTTCAAATTAGTAAAAGGCAAATTTAGGACTGATGTCACTAAGTTCTTTACATACAATGTGATTAACACCTGAAATGGACTTCTGGAGTGGGTAGTGGAGGTGAAATCCTAGAATCATTTGAGAAACAATTGGATGCCATGGTGGAAGAATGAACTAAGATGGGCTGAATGGTCTTCCTCATCTGTATTTATCTTGTGATCTGGAATATGGTATATTTGTATTGTATTAACTCATTCGTACTCTAATACATAAGAATATTTTTAAAATCCGAAGTGAGAAACAACCAATCAACCCACCAAGCCCACTCCATGCAAAGTTCACGTACATTCATTATCGTGGACTTCCCTCCTGTTGATCTCCTAATTTAGGAAATAATAATTTCCTCCCTCAATCTCTGTTTGAAAAAAAAAACTCAAGCAATTGTAAATATGTCTTAACACTCAACCCTGTTTCTCAACAGAAATATATAGGAAACTGGATGGCTTTAGGGTTGACAGTCAGGGTTTTGAGTTGGCTGTTGGGAACTTTCTAAACTGTGAACAAGACACTGGCCTAGAAATTGGCCTGCCGGCTCAAACTGCGGCGGAACGAGTAGGCCTGAGGTATACCTGATATTGGGCCTCGGGCCTCACTTAAATGAGACTGATGAGCTGCGGATCCATGCTGGACATTCCCACGCAGATTGCCAGCGAATTGGCATTGGATTTTGCAGCAGCCCTTAGGTAGGTTCTGGTAGGGAGGGGGCTATTGGGAGAGGGTGGAGGTGATCGAGAGGGAGGGGGAAATACTCAGGAAGGGCCCGAGCAGGAGCTGGCAATGGTCTCTGGCACTCCAGTGGAGCCAGGAAGAGCACTCCTGCTCCTCCCGGCTCCACTGCAGGTAAGTATTTTTTTTAACAAACTTACCTATTTCCGACATTACAACAGTGACTATACTTCAAAAGTACTTCAATGGCTGTAAAGAGCTTTGGGGTGCCCTGAGATCGTGAAAGGCACTATATAAATGCAAGTTTTTAAAAATTTGGTAGCGGCCTCTTTAAGAACCACTGGTTAGGCTGCATGTAGAGCATGTTTTCCTGAACCGGCCGGCTGCGTTCAGGGTAGACCAATTTTGCAAAGAGGGTCTCAAAACAGGTGTTAAGCCCCTTATTTAAATGTGCAAAGGACCTAATGTCTGTTTCAAGAACGGGCCCTTAAATGAACTGTCCATGATTGCTCTTTCATTGGCGTTATATACTGCAGCTGTGTCATGGCTTGTGGATGCTGTTGGCTAATTCAAGGATTCGCTCATCCGTCTTTTGATGGCTTTCCTCCATCAAGGGTTCCACTACCCTCCTCCAGGTGCTCATCCACCCGAAGCCATTGGCACTTTCTGGAGGTGGCAAGGTAACCACTGCCAGCACTAGCCCTGATGACCAGACACAGGTAGTACCGTCTACTGTCATTACAGAAGGAAATTTAATACCTGATCTGATGCATAGGACCTTACAGAATACAATTTGTGTGCTCTTGACTCTCACAGGATACAAGATTATTTTCTTCATTCTTCTTTACTCTGGGCAAGCATGCCAATGGCAATGGACTTCAGCAATGTGTGCAAGACACTTTATCATTTGAAAGATGAAGCAGATTCTACCAGGTAGGCAATCGTTCTTTTTCCATATTCAATTAGACAAAAAAAATCTCTAATCTTTGTCTATTATGTACAGAATGATGAATGAGCAATTCAGCTATAATATATTTTTCAAGTTTCAATGGCATCAAAGGCTACAAGAGCATATTGCAAGTTAGTTGTGATGGATCTTCTGACATAACTGAAATGAATCCTATGTAGCGCACAAGTTATTTGGAAACTGACTGATTTGACAAGTTATGAATTGTCCTATATATTGGAAGTATTCCTTCAATATAGATTTTTTTTTTCTGTGGGAGAGAGGGAACAAACATACGCCTCATACTTGTTCGGAGCAATATATTTTTCTCCCCCCATCAACGAGATGCTTGAGAATTGTCACAAGTCTTAAAACTTGTCGATATAATCAGCAAATCCTTCAGTGAGCAACTCTTATTGCAGCAGCTTGAATTTTTTTTATGAATTGGGAAACTAACGTATAGGGGCAAGGTCCATTGTGCAGGACACCACCAAGTTAAAAAGAGTAAACGAGATCAGGTAAATCACAAAGGTTGAGTTTGGAGTTCCAAATTATTGAGGTCCTGGGAAAAATCTGCATCTTTTTCAGTTCTGGAACAGTAATGTAAATATTTAGTACTGGCTAAATACACAGTAATGGTGACAACTCCAGGACTGAAGGATTTGCTGATTATATCGACAAGTTTTAAGACTTGTGACAATTCTCAGATCCAAATATCACAGGTTTCCAACAGGCTGATGAATTGGAGAAGAAGCAAGTTTCTCATAACGGGTAGATAACCTACATACACACATACAGCATGGGGGAAGGGTGAAGTAACCTATACTGAAAATAATTGCCGCTTACAATAATGTCCCACTTTACTGTTTTAAGTAGATAGTTTAAGCAGCCAGGTGTGCATGTGTGTATAACTATACATTGTAATGTTACAAATAAATCAAATTACAGTCCCCACCACTTAAACTGCCCACGTTTAAATCGGGCAATCATTTAAATTGGGAGAATAGTGCTAACCATTATTGTCAATAACAATGTTGCCATTTACAGTGTGTTAAGCACACCGGCTATTTCAGGCAGAAACAGATGTTCAGTAAGTAGTCGAACCTCGTTAACATATACTTCTAAGTAAATTACATGACAATGACCCAACCAAACAGTACAGCTAATCCAACCATCTTTTTATAATGGACAATTTTTATCTTTGGTATTTGATGTCATCTGCTACCCCTGCCAAGCATCAGTAAAGTTCAAGTTCCACTGCTACTGCAATCATTGTGAGAGAAGAAAGTTACGGCAAACAAGCAATACATATTAAATTTTAGTATGCCTTTTTCTATGCGAGCACTATGCACAGGCTCTCCTGGAAGAATTTTGTTTATCCGTTTCAATTTAATTAATGTCAAAACTTTTTGATCATGTAAACCATCCAACATGTATAGCGGGCAAATTGTGTTAGCATCAATGCGCCCGCTTCTTTTAGAATGTACATTTCCACTGTTTATTGGTGGGTCATTTGTTAATTTAGGCAAGTTCAGCTGTTATTACATTTAATTTTCATGTTTTTGGACCAATTGTGTGAGTCAAGTGCATGTACTTGTCCGAAGATAACAAGGGACCTCATAAATCCTGAAATTCATTCCTTGACAAATTATTGTTTTATAACAGTTGAAAAATATTGATTTTCCATTTGTATATATTTTTTTAAAAAGGTCTGCATCACATTGAATTTATTGTCAACACAGATGAGCAGGCTTTTGGTAATAAATAATAAAAATGTTGCACCTAATTCCTGAGTGGCAGCATAGGTACAAAAATGACAAGAAAGTAATCTGCATGATTTAACATGGAATTGTGCAGATTTTCCATAAAAGAGTAGGGAACATCAGAGCCTGCATTAACCCAGTGATTCACACACACTTCCTGATGGCTGGTTTCAGAGCAGCTTTGGCAGATGCCTGGGAGCAGGTTGCCCACATACTGCCTCAGCTGGAGAAAGGTGCATGGGGTTGAGGGAATCCAAAGAAGGAGGAGGGAAAAAACATGGATGTTGCAAGGAGATAATTTTTGGTGATTACTCTGAGATAATGGTGCATTCACAGTAATATTGCTGAAGTTGGAAACCCAAAGATAGTTTACCATGTGTCTGCATAATAAAATGTTCTGAAACACAAACTTTCACAGTTTTTATCCAGTACTGTTACTGGTCAAGCCATTCAGAATGTTTATAAGATAAAGAATGAACAAATGTGCATTTATATAGTGCCTTTCATGTCCTCAGAATGTCCCAAAGCGCTTCACAGCCATTGAACTACTATGAAGTGTAGTCATTGTTGTACTGTAGACAAATATAGCCAATTTGTGCGCAGTAAGGTCCCACAAACAACAATGAGATAAATGACTAGATTATCTGAAATATTAAAATGTTTGCCTCACAGTCATAAAGACTTTTATAATCTGTGGTCAGCCAGAACATAAAGGAATTGGTTTCTTCATTACCAAGCTAATGTTTTATAAATATTACACTATATTGTTTTTTTTTAATGAATCAGTATTCACAGCCCCCTCTCCGCCAACCCTTTTAACAGGGCTCCAGAAAATGAGGGAGATCCTGGTACCAGAGAACACCTACCTCACTTTGAATAGCTGGAAGTTGAATTTTTTTAAAAGTTACTGTTAGAAGCATATTGCAAAAGTTCAAAATTAAAACCGCTTTCCAGAAAAGTAATCAAAAATCTAAATTTTATATCAGTTTCACAATTTTTTGAGTGTGATTTGATCGAAAAGGAATTAAACCCCAGTGGTGATGTCATTTTCCTGTTGCATTGCTCAATCATTCCTCCTGTCATTCAAAGTTTTGTTTTACCATTTTGTAATCTTTGGGCACTTAACTGCAATATCATACACACATTTTTTAGGTAAAGAACATGCTTCTGCATGTCCTTATGTAGTTTAATATGCAGAACGTCTGCCATGTGTTTACCAGTTTTCTTTTTAATAATTGTAATTTATTTGTATTTAAAAACGTAGCCATTTTTCAGATAATAGGTAAGATGCTCGAAGGAATCATTAGGGATGCCCTATATAATCACTGAAAGAAGGTCTTATCAGAGACACCTAGCAAGGATTCCGGAAAAAAAGGTTGTTTCTTATGATTTTGTTAGGATTTTTTGGAGAAAACACCAGGTTAGTGGATGAGGACATTGTCTACCTGGTGTTTTAGAAAGTTTTTGATAAGGTATCTCAAAGAGGCTTCTCTACAAGATAGAATCATGTAGAATTAGTGGCAATCTGTTGCAGTGGATTGAGAATTGGGTGAATGCCCACAGGCAGAAAATTGTCGTCAATGGATTTGGATCTGCTTGGAGACCTTTTACCAGTGGTGTCCTGCAAGGATCGTGGTTAGGACTTTTGCTATTTACTATTTTCATTAATGATTTAGATGTAGGTGTTGGGGGAATGATCCGCAAGTTTGAGGATGATACCAAGATATGTGCGAGTGTTAGGACTGTAGAGGACGCTCGACGACTGCAAGCAGATCTTGATGAGTAGGAAGAATGGGCCCGTGTTTGGCAAATGATGTTTAACTTAGAAAAGTATTATTATGCACAGGGGCAGATCAAATGCCGAATATACTTGCACCCTATAGGGAACGGAACTAAAGACAGTGGTGAAAGAAAGAGATCTAAATGTTTTAGTGCATAACCCTCTAAAGGTTTATGACCATTGCTATGAAGCTATAGTTAAAGCTAACAGGGTTCTAGGTTGTGTACACAGGACAGTTTCCTGTAAACTAAAACATACCATTTAGCCCTTGTACAAGACCTTGGTTAGGTCTCAGTTAAAATTCTGGGTCCAGTTCTGGTCTCCTCACATGGTGGGGGATATTGATGGTGAGGAGGACCACAAGATTAATTCCAGCTTAAAAAACCTTAGTTACCCAGAATGGCTCAAAGAACTGGTTCTGTATACTTTAGAAAAGTGTAGGCTTGGGCGATTTGATCAACGTTTATAAAATAATAAAGAGTCTAGGTTGTGTTTCTGTAGACCTATTATTTCAACTGACTAGGTTAGGGAGAACCAGAGGTCAAGCTTACAAAAGGGCAGAACTAGGTTGGATGTTAGATTGTTCTTTTTTCCCCAAGGAATAATAGACCTGTGGAACAAGTTTCTGGCTCGTGCGGGAAATGCTGATTTGCTGTATTCCTTCAAGAGGGAACTGGACATGTTTCTGGCTGGGGCAGAAATCACCTCTATCCGTGCTGTATAACTCTATGACTCTATAATATGGGATTAAAGTAGACAGGGCTGATGGCCGGCGCGGACACGATGGGCCGAAGGGCCTCTATCCGTGCTGTATAACTCTATGACTCTAAGAGGTAGATATCCTGTAATATAAATTAGGGTCTACGTGATCACCTGGACTAGTTTTGATTGCCTAAAGGGGTCAGAGAGGAATTTTTCAGACTTTTCCTAATTGGCCTGGGATTTTATCTTTTTTCACCTCTCCTAGGAGATAGCATGGCTCTGAACGGGTGGGCAATGTCTGTATTCTGATGCACTAGGCATTGCAATTATATGGGACAGGCTGGATGGACCAGTGCGTTTTTTCCTGTCTGTCATTTTCATATGTTCAGTGAAAGATATATGTGATACACACGAGATACCGAACAGATACAGAAATGTATAAATAAAGTCAGAGATAGATTAATTTTCTGCATATATAGTATGGTCAGCTGAGACTATGCATGGCTTTGGTAAAAGGTACGTGAATTGGTTATATAGGAGGGGAGAAAAGAATATTTCTAAATCCAGGCAGATTGTCAATTACTGTAAGCTACTATTACATTTTTGGAGTCTCTTTTTACCTTTTTTTAAATCTAGATACTTGATCTCTGTGGTTCAGACAACTCTCATAGGTGAGCCCTAGCTTCCTACATCCTCCAAAACATTTTTATTTACTTGATTTCTGGGTAAAATTTGTAGCATGCTCAAGATAACGAACAGGGAACACTTTTCAGATTATCTCAGCTACTGGTTCTATCCTGTGCTTTCATAGGATCATTCTTGTCTTCAGAAGGCAGCAAATAGCAATACACTGAACCTATTTTTAGGCTTTAATTGCCAAACAAATTTATTAAACAGTACTAAAGCAAGCATATAGTGGCAGTTACATAGTTTTACACTAGTTGCGCTTAGGTAGATCCTGGTTGTAATAGAAAATACTAGTTTGCAGGTTGTAAGCTAAACTATACTGTAATTAATTTTCTTATGTAGCTGTTCTTTTTCCCCCTTTTTCATCAATTACAGAGGTTATATAGCTTAAAAAGCTCTCTCTTTGGAAGTTCCAGACAGACTCTGATTTGAAAAAGAGAGGCTGATAAACATCTTTTGAAATAATGACAAGGATGTCGCAAATTTAAATAAATGACTGTTTAATTCAAAAAGTAGCTGACAAACACAGAATGTTTGTATTTAAACTGAGTAGCTTGACCACTCCCCTGAATACTTGTTTTTCAGACAAATCAACAAAATGAGCTGCAACATTCTTTTGTGAGTGAAGCTAGTTTTTAACCTCTTACATACAGTGACAAAATTAAAGACAATCATACCAAGCTAATTCTTGGACAAAAATGCATTTTTGTCACAGCCAAGTCCCTTCTGCATTTGAAGCATCAAGACAGACACTCAAATGTGGCATTTTCTAGAAGTGGCTCTCACCAGTTACATTCATCTAACCCTTTCCATGATATAATTGAAAAAGAATGTCACAATGTCAGTGAAGAGATTCTGAACAAAATATATTGGTTGTGAAGTGCTCTGGCACATCCTGAGGACATGAAAGGTGTTACATAAATGCAAGTTCTTTCTTTACCTTTTATTAAAATTGATTTATTTATATTACTTTATTATGATTTAAGATTATGTGCAATTCTAATGAATATACTTCCCAAGACCAGTATAATTTGTGCACATAACTGGTTAATATTGAAGGACCGTCACTGAAGGGATACATATACCAGTTAAAGGTTTTAAAGAGGCTACTTCCCAAACCAGATCAGAACTACAGGTATGCTGATTAAGACAAATCCCAGAATAGATTTTCCTGACACTGACCATAGTGTTTTCTTTTACCTTTTTTTGCCTCCTTCAGGAGTTAGCATTACTAGCAACTGGGGAGGGTGGATAAGGTTACATTATCTAAGGAAGAGAGGGAGCACTGATAAGCCTTATGTCTTTTCTCACCCTTCTGAGAGAGTGCTGCATTGTTGGAAGGTGCTGTCTTTTAGATGAGACAATAAACCATGGATGTAAAAGATCCCAGGGCACTACTCAAAGAAAAGTAACGAGGTGGCCAAAGTTCATTTTTCAACCACACTGTTTAATTAGTCATTTATCTCATTTGTTGTTTGTAGGATTTTGCAGTGTGCAATTTGGTTGCTGCGGTGACTACACGTAAATGTATCTGATTGGCTGCAAAGTGCTTTGGGATGTTCTGAGGTGATATTACTGAAGAATGAAAGAATTTATATAAGGACCATTGCAGTTTTTCTTCACAACAGGAGGTTTGTATGAAGTGAGATTGTTCACAAAAAGTTTGTAAAAAATAAAATGCATTGTCCTTCAAATATGTGTATCCTTATTGAGCTCACAGTGAGATTCTTGCAGAATATTTACAATGGCACCAAAGAATTGTATGATCTTTGACCATTTTTGAGCATTTATGGACAAAGTTTTCATTGTTACAGTTTGAAAACAATCTATACATCAGAACAGCTAAAGTAACAACTATAGCAATAACTGAAGTAAATCAGCCTTTAGACAATCTTATACCATTGTATAAAATAAATCAAGAAAATATGTAACATTTCTAACCCAATCTGAACATCTCAAAATTGACTTCACCCTTTTCAACCTTTAAAGCCCAGACCACTGAGAATAGTATACAATACTGATATTTTAAAATTGATATATTTACAATCTCTGTACATGTAATCATTGACATGTTTATAGCATACAGATCATTGCACAAATATTCAGGTAATTCATTGTCAAATAAGGATTAATCAAGTGCAAATTCATTCTAGTGCACACCACAGCCTACCTACACATGGCTTAATAGGGTAGGATGTGTTTTCCTTTACGGTTCAATCCTTTATAACCGAGGACAGGAACAACAAGGAAGTTGTATTGTGTTAAATTACTCCTTTACCGAAAATTTCAGTAAGGCTTTCACTCCAAAATATTTGTTCATTTTATCAAAACTTGCCTTTTCTTATGCAACAGAGATGTTATATACCCATATTATGTTAATATAATACTCTACATTCGTAGATATTGTACATGCAACTTAAAAGTGTAATATCCTTCTGTTAATGCCATTTGGCACTGCACTGAATGTGCTGATAACAAGAGGAAATCTTCAAATTTTAACAGAATGCAGCCATTCCATATGTTGAATGTTGACTCAGGCCAGCGAGCAACTTAGAGATTGTTACCCAACATAGGTGAGTTTTTGCTCAAGTGGAAAGATGTGATGAGAAATGGAAATTTTCCTTCAGTTTTTGTAGCTATCGTCAGCATTGAGCATTTCATGCTCAGGTATAGTATGGGTTAGGTACAGTGTAAAACTGTCTTAAACCCAACATCAGAAGAAATTGCCCTATTGCAATATTGCATTTCCTAAATCAGCCAATCTTTCACGCAGAGTGGTAGCTAAATTATGGGCAGTTCTGTGCAGTGGACCTGGGCCTATTAGGAAGTGACAAGACTGCCCAAAATCATTCAGATAGGACCCTTAATGCTGGCAGAAAGAGGAAGCTTTTACATTATAAGTCTGATATGGATTAGAACAAGACCAAAACTGTAGCACCTGGTCCCTAAGACTGTAATCTAACCGTAAGGTTCAGATATTTATAATCCACAAAATCTTCTCTCTCAGTTTATATTGATATTGGAACCTCTTAATTAGATTACTGCCTTGCAACATACCCAAAAGTGCCAAATTATTCCATTAAATACAAACTCTGTTCATTAGGGAAGAATGGTTTAAAGAGAAATCATTTAAAAAATGTCATGCTGTAGTTTATCAAATGTAAAACTTTCAAAAGATAGACTTTTTCTATAACTGTTACATGTCATGTAAAAGGCACATTATAGTGAGAGGCATTTTTTAGAATTTCATTTTTTTCTAATGACTAGTCAGTTAGAACCTGTTATGAGAAGTGCTGTATTGTAGGTGGTATAACGAGGGTGCAGTTTTTTGCTATTTTGTATGGTTAAAATAAGCAGCAACGAAGTGTTACATTATTTCAGATTATCAGCAGATCTTTTAACCAAGTCGCAACCAGTTTTGAATATTTCAACTGCTAAATAAATGTCCTTTTTAAGAAAAGTTAGAAGAGCCATTTTTTCTATACAACATTTGTCTGGATTTATACTAGAGTCCCATTTTTTCTGTCATATTTTACTGCCGGATTGAAGCTTATCGTTGCATACTCTGTTGCGTTTTCTTTTTGGCTTGCCTTAATTTGCTTGATAGTTCGCCGAGCTTTCTGTTGGATCACCTGAACTTCAGCATAGTGGATATCTTCTGGTTTCTTTTTATTCACTACAGCATATACTGGTATGTCTGGGGCTACTTCATCATAGGCATGAGAGTCTTCATGTACCTTTAGGTGTAGAAATAACAAAGAAAATATGATTTTGAATGTGAAAGCCATAATCCTGTGGTACTGAAGCATTTCCTTTTCTATATTTTTTTTTACTACATTTGTCGTAATTTATTGATGGAAAATCAGGAACATGCAACTTCCTGATAAAGTGCTCCTGAGGGGCAAGGCTTCACCTCAGAAAAGCAAAAGTGGAGATTTCACCCTTTAATTCTATTCATAACATTATCTAGAATTTGAAAACATAATCTAGCCCGACACTTCAGTACATTGCTGATGGAGTAACATTTTTGATGTGCCAACCTTTAGATGAAACATCAAAACAAGGCTACGTCTGCCTGTTCTGGTAGTTCAGGTGGATACAACTGATCCGATTTAAAGAGCAGGGAGTTTTCTCGGTATCCTAGCCAACATGCTTCCCATAACAAATGCCAGAAAAAAAACAGATTTACTAGTCATTCATCTCATTGTCTCTTTGTGGAACCTTGGTGGACAAATTGGTGAATGACTCACCTCCTGACTCCCCAAAGCCTTTCCACCATCTACAAGGCACAAGTCAGGAGTGTGATGGAATACTCTCCACTTGCCTGGATGAGTGCAGCTCCAACAACACTCAAGAAGTTCGACATCATCCAGGACAAAGCAGCCCGCTTGATTGGCACCCCATCCACCACCTAAACATTCACTCCCATCACCACCGGCGCACTGTGGCTGCAGTGTGTATCATCCACAGGATGCACTGCAGCAACTCGCCAAGGCTTCTTCGACAGCACCTCCCCACAACTTCTACCACCTAGAAGGACAAGGGCAGCAGGCACATGGGAACAACACCACCTGCACGTTCCCCTCCAAGTCACACACCATCCCGACTTGGAAATATATCGCCGTTCCTTAATCGTTGCTGGGTCAAAATCCTGGAACTCCCTTCCTAACAGCACAGCGGGAGAACCTTCACCACACAGACTGCAGCGGTTCAAGAAGGCTGCTCACCACCACCTTCTCAAGGGCAATTAGGGATGGGCAATAAATGCTGGCCTCACCAGCAACGCCCACATCCCATGAATGAATTAAAAAAATTGACTGACGAGTTCTGATGAAAGGTCATCAACCTGAAACGTTAACTCTGTTTCTTTCTCCACAGATGCTGCCTGACTTGCTGAATATTTCCAGCATTTTCTGTTTTTATTTATGGACAAATTGACTGCCATGTTCATCCAAACAACAGTCACCCCATTCCGGAAAGTAATCTATTGGTAGCGTAGTGGTTATGTTACTGGGCTAGTAATCCAGAGGCCTGGACTAAAATCTAGAGTCACGAGTTCAAATCCCGCCACGGCGGCTGGCGAATTTAAATTCAATTAATTAAATAAAAATCTGGAATTAAAATACTAGTATCAGTAATGATAGCCATGAAACTACCGGATTGTCGTAAAAAAAACCATCTGGTTCACTAATGTCCTTTAGGGAAGGAAACCTGCCGTCCTTACCCGGTCTGGCCTATATGTGACTCCAGACCCACAGCAATGTGGTTGATTCTTAATTGCCCTCTGAAATGGCCTAGCAAGCCACTCAGTTGTAAAAATCTCGCTAGGGATGGGCAATAAATGCCGGCCTTGCCAGCGACGCCCACATCCCGTGAACGAATTTTTTTTAAAAATCATTTTTTTCTCTATTTAATTCCTATGAACATTACTTAGTTGTTCCTACTGTGGTCAAAGCACTGTGTCTTCAGTTATTTTGTTACTATGTAACTTCATGGGTTACATAACAATAATTTACCTTAAATTCTTTAGTAGCAAGGGAGATGCCAATATTGCCCAAGTAGCCTTACTAAATAAGTATATATTATTCTCATTAGGGTAAGATAAAAGTAAAACATTCCTCTTACTGTGCCTTGTACCATTGTTATTTTTCTCTGACTCCAAGCTTTGTTTTGCTCATCCTGACTCTGTCTGTACCCAACACACACACAAAAATGAGCCAAAAAAAACTTTACATGTGTAACGTTTTACTTGTATATGTAATTTATAATCAGTTGTTTTTTTAGTTTCCTGCACAATATTTGTTACTTAAAGGATAATAAGAAGCCTTAGTCCTGAAACCTTAAATTTTTTGATGTAGAACAAAATTAATACCAACTCGACTTAAGTGTCTCTAGCAACAAAACACTTTGGAGTTGCTTTCAGGGTTCGTAGTAGCATCATCAGCATGCAATAGTCTTTGGGAGATTTCACCAACAGTGAAGTGCAATATTTGCCTCCAGCAACTCTTGATGATTGCAAACTTTCTGTCCATCAAAATGATAAGATGTAAGTGTATTATTGTAAGCTTCCATCTTTAATCTACATTGTGCATTACTATTACCTGTACACGTTTACCATCTCTTGCCTCAGAACCTAAAAAGAAGAATTTAAAAAAAAAATTAGTGTCATTCTTGCAGAAAACTTGATAAACTTTAAAAATTTGATTAACACAACTTTTTAAAATTTGTCTCCAAAGGTTTTGATTCCTCTATTCTATGTATTATTGAGACTGAGGACAAGCCTTTCCCCAATTGAGAAGAAGTTCAGGCTTTTTACTGTTTTATCGCCAAGTAGTGGGCTTTAGATTCCTGGGGCATTGGGAGGTGGGACCTGTATAGGACGGACGGGTTGCACCTCATTAGAGCTGGGACCAATGTCCTTGTGGGGAGGTTCACCAGTGTGGTGGGGAGGGTTTAAACTCATTTGGCTGGGGATGGGCACCAGGATGTAACATTGGAAAGAAGAAACAAGGTGCACAAAGGATTGGGAGAGACAGATAGCGCTAGAGTAAGAAATAGTACGGTATTAGGTGGGATCAGAGTAAGAGTGAATATATTAATGACTTGGACTTGGGTGTACAGGGCACAATTTCAAAATTTGCAGACGGCACAAAACTTGGAAGTGTAGTGGAGGATAGTGATAGACTTCAAGAGGACATAGACAGGCTGGTGGAATGGACGGACACATGGCAGATGAATTTTAACGCAGAGAAGTGCGAAGTGATACATTTTGGTAGGAAAAACGAGGAGAGGCAATATAAGCTGAAGGGTACAATTCTAAAGGTGGTGCAGGAACAGAAAGACCTGGGGGTATCTTTGAAGGTGGCAGGACAGGTTGAGAAAGCAGTTAAAAAAGGATACGGGATCCTGGACTTTATAAATAGAGGCATAGAGTACAAAAGCAAGGAGTTTATGACGAATCTTTATAAAACACTGGTTCGGCCACAACTGGAGTATTGTGTCCAATTCTGGGCACCGCACTTTAGGAAGGATGTGAAGGCCTTGGAGAGGGTGCAGAAAAGATTTACTAGAATGGTTCAAGGGATGAGGGACTTCAGTTACGTGAATAGACTATAGAAGCTGGGGTTGTTTTCCTTACAGCAGAGAAGGTTGAGACGAGATTTGATAGAGATGTTCAAAATCATGAGGGGTCTAGACAGAGTAGATAGAAACTGTTTCCATTGGCGGAAGGGTCGAGAACCAGAGGACACAGATTTAAGGTGATTGGCAAAAGAACCAAAGACGGCATGAGGAAAAACATTTTTACGAAGTGGGTGGTTATGATCTGGAATGCACTGCCTGAAAGGGTGGTGGAGTCAGATTCAATCATGGCTTTCAAAAGGATATTGGATAAGTACTTGAAAGAAAAAAAATTGCAGGGCTACGGGGAAAGGGTGGGGGAGTGTGACTAGCTGGATTGCTCTTGCAGAGAGTCAGCACAGACTCGACGGGCCAAATGGCCTCCTTCTGTGCTGTAACCATTCAACGAACCCACAGGGTGATTTTTCTCTCTTTCGCAGTGGAGATGTACTTAGCTTTTCCTCCATGTCTCTTTAACAGCAATGGCAATATCAGGGGCTCATAATATAAGGATGAATGGGTATGAACTCTTATCCTACTGCTAAGAAGTACAATGCTTTCAAGCATCAATTTGTGATGCCACAACTCATTCATAATGCAAACTTAAAAAGACACTTATGTCATTTCACCTACTTTGGCTAAGAAAATCCTTAAGATCGAATAAACATATAATAATACTAGATGTGTTCCATATAGGGAGGTTGCTTTATTGTGCCCAAACAGATACTGCTGAAACACTGGTGTAGGATCATTGCGGGAGATAGCCTTCTAACCTCAGACATTAGGGGGACACTCAAATCAGACAGCTACTGGTCATTCAATAGCCAAATATTTTTGTGAATGATTGCTTCCGCACCATTGTGCGCTAAATGATTTCTTAGGTTAGCAAAACTGACCTTTTTCAAGGCGTTAAATTTTTTCCCCTTTATTTCATTTTTGTGCATTTGTCACATTTTTGTTCTCTCTGTTTAAAATTTGCCTTTCCCTTTTCATAAAGCAGATAGTTTTGATTTGAAGCTTGATTGGCCAATAGTTCCAGTATCCAATTCCAGCTACCTGATGGCACTATCAAGAAAGGAACGAACATGCTAACTTTCCTAATTTGTGCACAGTGGCACCTAGTGGCGTGGAATGAATAATACAACACA
Organism: Heptranchias perlo; assembly: GCF_035084215.1. Classification (NCBI taxonomy): domain Eukaryota; kingdom Metazoa; phylum Chordata; class Chondrichthyes; order Hexanchiformes; family Hexanchidae; genus Heptranchias; species Heptranchias perlo. The sequence continues at coordinate 9,701,009 of NC_090357.1, read as the reverse complement.
TTTTAAAGTAAAGAAATACTTGCATTTATATAGAGCCTTTCACAGCCGCAGGACGTCCCAAAGCACTATACAGCCAATTAAGCACTTTTGAAGTGTAGTCACTGTTGTAATGTAGGAAATGTGGCAGCCAATTTGCACACAACAAGGTCCCACTAAACAGCAATGTGATAATGACCAGATAATCTGTTTTAGTGATGTTGATTGAGAAATAAATATTGACCAGGACACCTGGGAGAGAGGGTTGATTAGGGCATTGCGGTTGATGTGTATATGGACTTTCAAAAGGTGTTTGATAAAGTGACACATAACAGGCTTGTCAGCAAAATTGAAGCCCATAGAATAAAAGGGGCAGTGGCAGCATGGATACAAAATTGGCTAAGTGACAGGAAACAGAGAGTAGTGGCGAACAGTCGCTTTTCGGACTGGAGGAAGGTATGCAGTGGTGTTTCCCAGGGGTCGGTACGAGGACCACTGCCTTTTTAAAAAATATCTATTAATGACTTGGACTTCGGTGTACAGGGCACAATTTCAAGATTTGCAGATGGCACAAACTTGGAAGTGTAGTTAACAGTGAGAAGGATAGAAATGTAATAAATTGGATAGCCAGGTGGTGAAGGATAGAATACTAGAGCCTGGTCTTCAGTTGCTTCCAAACCTTTATTCAAAGATCCACATTACCCACTGTACACCCCCTAAATAAGCTCTCATATAAATGGATACAAGGGAGTCGCCAATTGATACGCATCACCTGAATATAATTAATACTAATTGATATAAATCATATGGATACAATTAACAAGTAATAGACTTCAAGAGGACATAGACAGGCTGATGGAATGGGCGGACACAAGGCAGATGAAATTTAACGCAGAGAAGTGCAAAGTGATACCTTTTGGCAGGAAGAACGAGGAGTGGCAATATAAACTAAAGAGTACAATTCTAAAGGGGGTGCTGGAACAGAGAGACCTGGGGGTATATGTGCAAAAATCTTTGATGGTGGCAGGACAGGTTGAGAAAGCAGTTAAAAAAGCTACGGGATCCTGGCCTTTATAAATAGAGGCATAGAGTACAAAAGCAAGGAAGTTATGTTGAACCTTTATAATTGTAAACAATTTTACAACACCAAGTTATAGTCCAGCAATTTTATTTTAAATACAAATATTTTATAAAACACTGATTCGGCTACAACTGGAATATTGTGTCCAATTCTGGGCACCGCACTGTTAAATTCAGCTCTTTAATTACCTGTTGATGGCCCTCTACATGGGTTGATTCATCCTTTGTTGCGCCCCCTGTAGGTGATCATTAGCAAGTAATTAAAAGGAGCTTTAACATCAATCCCAAATTTTGGGAGAGCCCCTCCAGACAGACCTCTGCCAAATTTAAATAGTTCTTGCCTCCATTGGAGGGCAGTTGAGAAAAGGAGACATGGTGACCTGCTATTTTGGATCTCAGTAAAATACTGTACTATCAAGGAGAAGTGCTTTCCCTGGCACATTCTCACACACCTTAAAGCAGCCAGCATTGAAATCAGGTCCCTAATCCTTCTAGGCCGGTAATATGGATGGTATGAGCAACTATCAGTGGCAAAAGAGGTGAAAATAAATTATAAAGCAACGAAACCCCACAAAAATAATAGAAATCACTTGACTGTAGTACTGGTTCTCGCAATCACTCACCTGTACTGTTCTTTTTTGATTTACTTTTTTTGGATTTGTTCCTGTAGGAGAAAAATGTTCTTAAGTCAGCTCAATTTTGCAATTAAAGCTCTTTGTTTTTTTGAACTTTACATACAGAATTGCAGAGAACATTCTGGGGGCGATTTTACCGGGAGATTTTAGCTCCCGGGTCTCATTTCTTTAATGGGCGGGGGTTCCAGGTAGTGTTTGTGGACAGAGAAGGGGGAAGCCCGGGACAGGGGAGGCGCATAATTTTCTTGTGGGACCCAGAGGAGCACTCCTGCATCTCTTGGCCCACCAGAAAACCTTTAAAAAATTAAACTTAAGTGGTCCACTTCTGGCTCTCAATCCACCTCCCAGCAGGTTTGACCTGGCAGGGAAGCTAGAACTGCTTCCCTGCCCAAGCCTCAGATTAATATTAAAGTCTGGCCCGATGATGTCATCCCAGCCCGATCTGCATATTTAAAGAAGGCTATGCAGTGTTTTAGGATGCCCTGAAAACGTGAAAGATGCTATATAAATGCAAGTTCTTTCTTTCTTTACAACATCAGGTAGTTTTAGTCTGCTGTTACATCAGTTGTATTTACACTGCAGCTATTGTGCAGCAATTGCCATGTTACTGACACAAATTTTAAGATTACTGCACATTCATCATGTTTATACTACAATTTTTTAATTAGTTTACAGCCCATGTTGACAGCAGTAATGCCGAATCTGTGGTCTAAATGTTGCATTAGAAATGGTAAGAGGATAATAGAAAGACAGATCACTAGCAGACAAGCTGTAGGAGGAAGGCAAATAAATTTTTAGTTGTAGTAAACAGCATATTAACATTTAGATATTAAAATAACAATAAGTGATTATAGTAAATTGGGTAACTAGATTAGAGGAAACAAGAACAAGAATTTGCATTTATATAGCACCTTTAACAAAAACATCCAAGGCACATAAGGTAAGAAGAAAAAAAGAAATAACTTGCATTTATATCATGCCTTTCATGATCACAGGACATCCCAAAGCACTTTACAGCCATTATGTACTTTTGAAGTGTAGTCACTGTTGTAATATAGGAAATGTGGCAGCCAATTTGTACACAGAAATGTCCCACAAACAGCAATGTGATAATGACCACATCATTTCAGTGTTGTAGGTAGAGGTATAAATATCGGTCAGGACATCGGGGAGAACTCCCCTGCTCTTCTTCAAAATAGTGTCATGGGATCTTTTATTTTCACCTGAGGGGGCAGACAGGGCCTCGGTTTAACATCTCATATGAAAGACGGCATCTCTGACAGTGCAGCACTAGAATAAAATATCTAGATAAAAGGTATAAACATAAGAATATAAGAAATAGGAGCAGGACTAGGCCATACGGTTCCTTGAGCCTGCTCCGCCATTCAATAAGATCATGGCTGATCTTCTACCTCAACTCCACTTTCCCGCCCTATCCCCATATCCCTTGATTCCCTTAGTGTCCACATATCCATCAATCTCAGTCTTGAACATACACACGACTGAGCATCCACAGCCCTCTGGTGTAGAGAATTCTAAAGATTCACAACCCTCTGAGTGGAGAATTTTTTCCTCATCTCGATCCTTATCTTATCTTGAGACTATGACCTCTAGTTCTAGACTCTCCATCAAGGACTGGACACTGAGCCATATGCAAAGGTTAGGAAAAGTGACCGAAAGTTTGGTTGAAAAGATGGGATTTGAGACGGTTTTTAAAAAGTAGAGAGAGAAGTGGAGAGGTTCCAAGAAGTTCCAGAGAACAGGGCTGAGATAGCTGACGGCTCTACCACCAATGGTGGGATGAAGGGAGGGAAGCCTGCACAAAAGACCAGAGTTGGAGAGCCAAAGGATGCCGGAGTGGATTTAGTCTGCAAAAGGTTGCAAAGAGAACATGAGACAAAGACATAGAGGGATTTGAAGACAAGGGCAAGGATTTTGGGGGGAATAGGGAGCCAGTATGGGTCAACAAGGAGTCATGGTGAAGCAAGACTTAGTACAGGACAGATATGTACAGTTAGGTTTCGAACAAGTTGGAATTTATGGAAGATAGAGCAGGAGAGGCCAACAAAGAGGACATTGGAGAAATTGAATTTAGAAATGACACATGCATAAATAAGGGTTTTGGCGGCAGTGAAACACTACAGGCGAAGGTGGCCAATATTATGGAGGTGAAAGTAAATGGTTTTTAATTAACAAATTAAGTGAATGAGGTGAGGAGTGTCAGCTGGATAATGTGGACAAATGTCATGAACACTAGCAGAGAAAACAAGAAACTTGTAAACAGATGTTGGCCATATATTGGCAAAGGTGAAAAAGTTTTTTTTTAAATTGTGCATGTTTATCAACCTTTCATTGAAAGTCTCCAGTCTACAAATGTATCTCAAAGACATTTAATTATGAATTTGACTATTCCAATGTTTTCCTGGTCGGCTTCCCATCTTCCACATTTCGTAAACTTGAGCTTATCCAAAACTGCTGTCTGTATCCTAACTCGCACTGAGTCCCATTCACCCTCTGTGTTCCTCCAATTCTGGCCTCTTGTGCATCCCCAATTTCCTTCGCTCCCCATTAGCGGCCGTGCCTTCAGCTCTCTAGGCCCTACGCTCTGAAATTCCTTCCCTAAACCTCCTTCTCTCTACCTCTCTCCTCCTTTAAAACGTTCCTTAAAACCTACCTCTTCGACCAAGCTTTTGGTCACTTCTGCTGATATCTCCATATGTGGCTTGGTGTCAAATTATGTCTGATGATGCTCCCGTGAAGCGCTTTGGGATGTCGTACTACGTTAAAGGCGCTATATAAATGCAAGTTATTGTTGCTGAATTGAAACAGGTTATTTTAACCATAAAATTTATCCAATTTCCCCTTTAAGTTAGAACTAAAAGATTCTCACATAGTACCTGGAAAGAAAACTAATCGGAAGTGTTTGACTTATTCTCTTTGAATAAATGCTTGAGCCATCTGTTTTTTTAACAGTGATGTATTCAACTGCCATTTTTCAGATCTAACAGGCCTAACTAGCTCAACTCCCTTCCAGAAGACCACCTAGTCCGATATGCAGATACTGCCATTATTAGCTGCACTTGTCATCGTCATTAAATATCTCAAGACTAGCAGATAGAGAATGAGTATAGTGAACCAGTGAATGAAATGTATAATTCCTGGTGGTATGGTTCAATGTACCACAAATCAACAAGTCCAATGTTTTTTACAATTTCATTGTAGCTAGTTGCTTTCTGAACAGCATTATTTATCAAATGAGTGCTACATTTCATTCTCCCTCCTTCTCACGCACCAGAAACTTCCTCTAACTGTTGGAGCCTAGCAGCTTACTTCACTGTAAAAAAGATGGGTCATATCTGTCAGGGTTGTAGATCAAGGATATTATCATCTAACATGCTGTTACTATTATATATCTCCCCCTTCCACATCTGTTATATCTATCCCACTTGATCTAATATCCCTCTAGAATACTGTGAACCCTGTTTTTCAGATTTGTAACTAGCTGCAAGCCCTTGTTCTACCCATTCTCAGCCTAGTATTTCTCTTTTTTTTTCTAGTTGTGTTTCTTCAATTAGTGCAATGTGATTTATACATTTTCTAAAACCCCAGGAGCTCTCTTAACATAAAGTGATGCTGGTTTTTAGCTTCCTTGATTGCTTGTACTTGTCATTAACTCTTCCTGATCTAATTTTTCAAATCATTTTATTCCTCAATGCCTCATTCAGTTATTCTGCTCAGTCTTTTTAAACTTTTTCTCCCAAAAAGAACTCTGTATCTCAGTTTGGTATTCTTACATCCCTTAGCACCAATCTCCCCACAATCCCCAAAGGACTTTTCCATTGCATTTTATTAAATTGATGTATTTGTTCTTTTTTTTCCTATTATTTAATTTTCCTTCTTAAATGCTGCCTTATTTTCCACTCTTTTAATTCCCCTGGGTAATTCACCACTCCACAGCCTAGAGGGTTGACAAGCTACATGTTCCTATGCTTTTCCTAGTGTCTCCCTATAATTAAAGAAGGAAAGAAAAGAAAGACTTGCATTTATGTTGCGCCTTTCATGACCTCAGGACGTCCTGAAGCACTTTACAACCAATCTCTGTAACCTCCTCCAGCCCTACAATCCTCCGAGATCTCTGCGCTCCTCCAATTCTGGCCTCTTGCACATCCCCGATTCTAATCGCTCCACCGTTGGCGGCCATGCCTTCAGCTGCCTAGGTTCTATGCTCTGGTATTCCCTCCCTACACCTCTCCACCTCACTCTCTTCCTTTAAGACGCTCCTTAAAACCCACCTCTTTGGCCAAGTTTTTGGTCACCATCCTTAATACTTCCTTTTGTGGCTCGGTGTCAAATTTGTTTGATAATGCTCCTGTGAAGCGCCTTGGGACGTTTTACTATGTTAAAGGCACTATATAAATACAAGTTGTTGTTGTTTTAAAGTGCAGTCACTGTTGTAATGTAGGAAATGCGGCAGCCAATTTCCCACAAACAGCAATGCGATAAAAAGCAATAGAGGATGATGTGTTAGTACAACACGTTGTAGCTCCAGCAAAAGTTTCTACGTGGAATTGGAGCCGCATAGCAAGTTCTTGATTTCAGATGCACCAGCAAGAGCAAGCACAAAGTGAAGGCCTGTCACTCTGGGCCATTCTCACGAGCCTTCAAGTGATCAGTTACAGAACAATATTTGCCAACACCTGAAAGCAGGACATCACAGTCAAGGTATAGTGCATGGCAAAGGAAGACCCAAAAGATGGAGAAGGGTCAAATTGTACATGATTTTTGCCCAAAAAACAAACAAAAATTATTTTAATAAATGAGAAAAATAGAATATAATAAAGCAACAGGAATATCCATATATAATATTTTATATTTCATGAAGTTGGCATCACATTCTAATACTGGAACTATTTTTCCTTTGGACAAAATATAAATATTCTGAACCCATACCACGCCAACCTAATTAGCAATTGTGTTGCCTCCAGCTCCACTGGATCAAACCACAAAGGAATATGCTGCACAATTAAACCCATATTTTGTACTTCTTTGCCTAATTAACTTTAACCAATTAATTTTTAACATATGGTATAAACAGGATACATTATGAAGACCCATGGGATCCCATTTCTGAAGGTAACCATTGCTTAGAACTTGCGAGATATCAGGTTAGGCCACTTGTGGGATGTAAATCATGACCATGGGACTTTATAATGTATCCTCTACATTACTAAGAAACAAACCCAAAAAAATTGAAGCATTATCTTTTCAGTGTAATTTTTCTAAAGAGGAAAATAAGTGAAAATGGCCATCACCATCACAGGCTAAGCTTTCAGCTGCTATGTCCCTGCCTCTAAAACTTGTTCAAAATGCCTTGCTGCTTTTTTTCCTGCCTTCAAAGCCCTTTTAAATAGGGCCATCCCTTTGATTTCCTCCACCCTGCTGAATTCTTTTACTTCTATCTTGGTGTCCATCTTTCCCTCTTGTAAAGTGTTGTGAGATGTTCTTTCTTGTGTGGAATGCTATATAAATGCAAGTTGCTATTGTGTAACAATGTGGTGCATTTAAAATGGTAAACACAGATTTTTGCATGTGATTTGCCCAAAGAGAATTCCTGACCCCAGTTGTGCAGCCAGAAGGAATGGGCATCTCCTGCTGATGGTAGTCGAGAACTTATCAGGTGAAGAATCAGCAGTTGAAACCTGTGTCCTAGCAGTTTGTGATTCAACTCATTGAGACCACAACACAATAGCACCATATTCTTTAAAAGAAGTAATGTAATCAGCCCATCTTTCAGATGTAGACACCATGAACCTTGAACTTAACAGATCCAGTCATACAAGTCAGTGCAGTTTCCACAGTATGTTGAATTAGATGAATTATTTTCAGTTTTTTTCAAGAGGTTTTTTTTATTTTGTATAATTACTTGGCATGACAGGAATCAAGGGGAAAACTCTCCAGTGGCTGGAGTCGTACCTAGCACAAAGGAAGATGGTAGTGGTTGTTGGAAGCCAATCATCTCAGCCCCAGGACATTGCCGCAGGAGTTCCTCAGGGCAGTGTCCTAGGCCCAACCATCTTCAGCTGCTTCATCAATGACCTTCCCTCCACCATCGGGTCAGAAATGGGGATGTACGCTGATCATTGCAGAGTGTTCAGTTCCATTCGCAACTCCTCAGATAATGAAGCAGTCCGTGCCCACATGCAGCAAAACCTGGACAACATCCAGGCTTGGGCTGATAAGTGGCAAGTAACATTCGCGCCAGACAAGTGCCAGGCAATGACCATCTCCAACAAGAGAGAGTCTAACCACCTCCCCTTGACATTCAATGGCATTACCATCGCCGAATCCCCCACAATCAACATCCTGGGGGTAACCATCAACCAGAAACTTAACTGGACCAGCCACATAAATACTGTGGCTACAAGAGCAGGTCAGAGGCTGGGTATTCGGCAGCGAGTGACTCACCTCCTGACTTCCCAAAGCCTTTCCACCATCTACAAGGCACAAGTCAGAAGTGTGATGGAATACTCTCCACTTGCCTGGATGAGTGCTGCTCCAACAACACTCAAGAAGCTCGACACCATTCAGGACAAAGCAGCCCGCTTGATTGGCACCCCATCCACCACCCTAAACATTCACTCCCTTCACCACCAGCGCACTGTGGCTGCAGTGTGTACCATCCACAGGATGCACTGCAGCAACTCGCCAAGGCTTCTTCGACAGAACCTCCCAAACCTGCGACCCCTACCACCTAGAAGGACAAGGGCAGCAGGCACATGGGAACAACACCACCTGCACGTTCCCCTCCAAGTCACACACCATCCCGACTTGGAAATATATCGCCGTTCCTTCATCGTTGCTGAGTCAAAATCCTGGAACTCCTTTCCTAACAGCACTGTGGGAGAACCGTCACCACACAGACTGCAGCGGTTCAAGAAGGCTGCTCACCACCACCTTCTCAAGGGCAATTAGGGATGGGCAATAAATGCTGGCCTCGCCAGCGACGCCCATATCCCATGAATGAATAAAAAAAACTTACAGCTAAAGACATTAGTCTTACAAATTAGACCCTGGTTATTGCTGACAGCACAGAAAGACTGGTAGAATTGTACCAATTCAATTTAATAGGTGAAATGTCATACCATCACTTTAATAAAAGCTTTCCTATATTGGCAGTTAATGCCACTGCATGCTCATACTTCCCTCTGGAAGGAACATCAACTACTAGGTGCTAAAAATATCTCAAAGCAGGTATTTTTGGGTTTGCTGGTAAAAGTACCAAATGTATTTTAGTGGTGCTGGAAGTGTCTTTGTGAATTGTAAAGGAGCATTTTTTTCCAGGTTTTGCATTATGGTTCTTTCTCTCACACTGACAGTAGGGAGCTGAAATATTAGGAGGCAGGTCAGTTTTCTGATGAGCAAGTGTTTACCCCCCAGTTATTGTTTTCCCCTAGCCAAGATCGAAAGCTCATGTTTTGCAGAGGGAATCTCTATTTTACCACTTTGTGACAACTAGTCAGCGAGTTATTAAAAGAAGCTGTGGCATTGTTAAATGTATTGCCAGCAACACCTCTTGAAAAAAACTGAAAATAATTCAGAGTGCCAGACAGCTTTAAATATGGGAATGATACAGGACATTGCCTTACCATTGTCTTACTGGTTGCAGTCTTACTAGTGCTCTCATTCTCACTCTAGCTGCATTTGCACATCTCAGCACTTCAGTGACAGCTGTTCTGTGCATGCATGAGTTGCATTACGCAGAGTGCTCTTCACTTCAGAGATATGGCAATCCAATAGAGGCAGAAATATTATTAAAACTATGATCTGGTAGGATTCAACTTACAAATATACAGAAGAGTAAGAGTCATGGAGCTAAGTCTAAATTAGCTCCATTCCATCAATTGAGCAGCCGGCATGTAACGGGACCAATGGTATACATTCTTCAAATTCACTTAATAAATAGAGATGTAAGTTTTGGAGAAATTTAAACTAGCACAGTGACAAATTGATAGATACAATATTATGGGGAATTGAGGGGTAATTTTTAATACCGAGAGACCAATAAAAAAATTAGTTCTAGCCTCGCAGTGTATAGTGACATTAAATAAGGACCTTATTTTCATGTGATATTTCACACATTGTTGTATACACAGACATACATGTGTGTTTCTGTGTTTTCAAGTAATGTACATTTATATGTGTGTGCTTTAAAGGGGAATTATTGGATGAAACATCCATCATATTGCCAACAGAATCTAGTGTTACACAATGTATTAGCTTTATCTTACTTTTGATAATACAAGAAACACATTCAAGGACTGTAGCTGCTGGAACATAATTTTTCCACTGAAGATCAGAATTTTTAGAACAGTCTGTTCCTGGTTGTTCCAAGAACTGAGCCGGCCTGGGAATTCCCATTGAGAACTCTTTATTAAAGATGCAGTCTCTTAATGAAGATGTTTGATAAGCACATCGTGATGACTTAAATCTTCAAAATACACCATTGCGTGCAATGTCACCATGATAAAGTAACACGCGGCTTTACTTCCCTCCCAAATGGGAAAAAAAGTTTGCCCAGCATTTTTTTTAAAAACATGAAGATTGTGCCTTTTTACAGTCCGTGAATAAATCCAATGTCCCTGCTTTTTGTTTGTTTGTTTGAGCCCCTCTGTAATTCCCACAAAACCAACACACCCCTTGTCACACCCAAGGTTCTCCCAGATTCTTCACATTGTTTACAAGCTGACAAAGCCAGCTGTAGAAGCAGCCTGACCAGGGTGGCATTTATAAAGATTAATGAATTTTTATTAACTTCAGCTTTACCCCTCCCAAAAATGTCAAACGTTTCCGTGTTAAAACCAGCTTTAAACAACACCAGTTTTACATATAGGCAGAGGCACTCTTCTTTTACAAACTTTTCATATCATTTAAGTTTCAGAGGTGTAATTTTCAGTCCACTGTTACTTCAAATAGGTTAACAAAATATCCCGATTTAAACGTTCGTTCATTTGAAACCTTTGTGCTTACATTGACTGACGCTTTAAAAATAAATAAATGCTCCAAATCCCCTGTCTGACTGGAGCAATGAGAGATAAATGTTTAAGAGATGTGTCAGGCGCGGATCACCAAATCGAGCTCATATTTCACTTTCCAAAAAGGCTTTAAAAACGTAACAAGTCTGAGCAATCTTAACAGAAGCAGACGGATTAAAATGTCTTGCCTTCGTAATAGATCGATCAGGAAATTGAAAATAGAACCGCAGCAAACACGCATTTAACTTAACATAAGACTTCGAACACCGGTGCTAACTAACTCAAAGTAGATTAATTGTAGATACGGCGTCGAAAACTTTCAACGCGTAAATAAATATACAAAAGAATGTAACTTACTTGGTTGTGCAGAGCCGGAGGACGTTTCCCATTGCCTCCTCGGCGCCGTGCCATTAACGCTCCCCAATGGGAGCTGCGCGTCAGTTGCCGGGCTCTAAGCTTGCGACTTTTCGCATTTCCTTGTTTACTCTTGATTTCGTCCTGGCACAGGAACATGTGGAAGACTGGCGGAGATTTATCATCTACTAAATGTAGAACTAGAAAGGGCAGAGAAAGGTACCAGCAAGTCTGGAAAATGGTTTTTAGATATTCACAAACAACAGGTGTATAATCTATTCCTGTCAAGCATTTTTCTCATCATTATCATAGAATCATAGAAGTTTACAACATGGAAACAGGCCCTTCGGCCCAACATGTCCATGTCGCCCTGTTTATACCACTAAGCTAGTCCCAATTGCCTGCACTTGGCCCATATCCCTCTATACCCATCTTACCCATGTAACTGTCCAAATACTTTTTAAAAGACATTATTATTTAATTCCTTCCGATTTTATTTTTGCTTCCCATCACTTTTTTTTTTGTTTTACGCGATAGAGAGGCAGGGATTATATTTTGACAAATGCTATTTTCACAGTATTTCAGATTAATGTAAAATAACCTGACAGCAGAACAAACCTACAAAGGAAACTATTTAGGTCATGGGAACTCCATTTAACCTCAGCTTTCGTTCAATTTATTAGTTGTTTCTTTTTGGCCTCAATAGAGGGCGTCCTTACGCCTCCAACCTGGACAGATGATTGAAGTAAACAAGACTAGGCGATATTTGAAATGTAATGCTTTCTTCCTTCCCTAGGACCGATTACTCAACACATTATAGTATCGTTCGGGTGTCTAGACCCATTGAATGACACCTGACTGATATCTGACTTTTGTTTGCACGGCTTTAGTCCCGTACATATTCTGGATGGTATAAGTATCCCCAACACCGGCCCCTGGTCCTCCTCCAACGATTTCCATTTAAAATTCACATCCTCATGTTTAAATCCCATCATGGCCTTGCCCCTCCTAATCTCCGGAACTTCCCCCAGCCCTACAACCCCCCCCTCCCTCAGATCTCTTTGACTCTGGCCTCTTATACATCTTTCTCTTCACCCCACCCTTGGCAACCATGCCATCAGCCATTTAGGCCCTATGCTCTAGAATTCCTTCCCTAAACTTCTCTGCCTCCCTCTCCTCCTTTAAGATCCTCCTTAAAACCCACCTCTTTGACCAAGCTTTTGGCCACCCCATCCTAATATCTGTTTCTTTGGCTCCGTGTCCATTTTTGTCTGATTATTTTTGTGTCCCGGTACATTTTTCTGCATTAAAAGCACTATATAAATGCAAGTTGTTGTTATAAATAGTCTGGAAGATGCCTTAATGGTCCTTATGATTCATGCAGATAACATTCTCCCTTCTATGACAACTATGGCGGTGCCACTCTTATGTATTGAGCAAGTGGTATTGATGGGTAATAATTACCAAAATATTTGAGAAATGGTTCCACCTTTGGCCACAAGTAATCCCAGCAATACAAATATAACCCCATCTTAAAATGACATTTGAAAATTTCCCTTAGAAATCTGTGTATCATGGTATCTATATCTTTATCTTGATGATATATTAAAAGGCTTGTGTCAATTGTGCATGTCTGTTTGTCAAACTTGCTTCCTGTGTCACGGTTTTCTTACTCCTGGGTAACACATAGAAGTTCTTTTGAAACTGAGAGCAGTTATGCCTAGAAGCGCTGTTAAATTGAGAATATACTTATCTTGCAGGCCTCCCAACACTAGGTGATGCTGCTGCGCCTCTAAACTCCACCCACCAGTGCCATTCACAGCCAGTCCCAAAGAATCATTGCCAAAAAAAATACACAGAAACAAAAAGGCATATGAAAATCTAAAAGTACAATATTTATAGGAGTCAACTGAAATTAGTACACAAGGGGTTAATGTACCATTTCAGAAAGCTGCCTTTTAACAGTTTCTTGGAATGTAACAGTTTTTTTTGGAAGAATCAGCTGAGTTTGTTCTTTCTGCAGTCTCAAAGTATATCTTTTGGGTTAAACTCAGCATTTTCTACAAAACTTACAACTAGGGATTACCCCACCTCATTTTAACCCCTAGCCACTTGAAACCGTAAAACCTAAAGTATAAATTCTTATTTTTGTCATTGCTTCAATAGTAAACTTTCAAAATTAAAAACAGCCATCATGACTTAGAGCAAGCTCCTCCGCCCAATTATTCCTCCCAAGGCCAAACATGCCTCCGTTCCCCACAAAGCCCCAGCCTCAAGCTCTCTTCTAACGTCAGCATCCTGCTCCAAGCTCCTCGCTCCTAGGATCTAACCCTAGCCTCCAGTTCCTCCTCCATACCAAGAGAGAGAGAATATAATTTTTTGCAACCATCAAAGGGTCTGGTTTTATTCCAGGGTCTCCATGGAAGGTGGGAGAAAAAGGAGAGAGTGAGAGACATACAACGAGAAATGGAAAGTGTATGCCAGGCATGCAATTTGAAAGATATTCAAAAAGAAAGGGAAAGGCATACAGAAAAAGAAAGTGCAGAAGAAACTGATCTGCAGAAAGAGAAAGTAAAAGAGTCCAAGGAAAACAATGATATAAAGATAACGGGGGAAAGTGCATAAGAGCCACTATGGAGAGAGTGACAGAGACATGGACAAACAAAGAGTGGAAGACAAAGAAAGAGAAACAGAAAGAATTAGCAAGTGGGAAATAAGCAGCGAAACAGTTGCAAGAAGAGAGAGACACTTTTTAAAAGTTTGTGCGAGCAATGATGTGGGAGATCAGCTAGTTTTAATAATTTATCTGAGTGCTAATCTAAATTTTTAACTCCAAGACTTATCAACATTGTACAGATAAAGTATTTTAAAGTGGTTTATTAAAAGGTAAGTGCAATCATGAAGGCGTTACCGGAAATTACAGGTGAGGCTGAATGCTAGTACTGATAAGACCATTTCAATTTTTGGTATATTCAGAGTCCTAAAAAATTGGGGATCTAGAAACTTAAGCAATCTTCATGACAAGTTATTAAAATATGCAGTTATTGGACTGTACCTGCACATAATGCAAATGTTTTCAAGATGGCAAAGTAACTTTAAAGATGCCAAACAAAACCTTTTAAAAAGAAGTGAAGGCCAATTCACATAGGGGCATGGCAGAGATTGATTTGCCCTCTGTGTTTATGATAGTCTAGATTGGAATACAATTGATATACTAACAATACAGAAACTTAAAATTAATCATATTTTAACTCACATGTGTGGTCTAAACTGAGTTTATCACTTTTGTGATCAAGACTTAGCCAACTCACTGTGCTTGTGGTGCCCCTGACACATGCTCACTCAAAGGACAGAGTCTGTATTTAGCAGTTTACAATCAAGTAACCTTGATTTATGCCCTAGTCAGGATAAATCAAGTGAGATAACATTCCTGAATCACAGGATACACTTAACAGAAAAATGCTTCTTATAAGCAGTGACACTCAGGAAATCCCCAAATGTTTACATGAAATAAAAGCTCATTTGCCCGTTTTAGCATCAGGTACACCAAAGGACTAGGCCAATGGTCCAAAGCAGTACTTTTGGTTTAATGGATGTTAATTGTCTGGATGTGAAGAAATAGCTCTCTACGGGTGAAGTTCATAAGTTACGAATACCCTGATAAAACAATGCACTTAGACATACAAAAATGACGGACAGGAAAAAAATTAGCTGGTCCATCGAACCTGTCTCACGCCATAACACAATGTGCTAGGAGAGGAAAAAAAACTGAAGATACCCTAGGTCAATTTAGTGGGGACTCAGCTGTTTGCAATTGATCTGTGCTATATGACTGATCACAGGAGGGATCTTGGAACCCTTTCTGTCCTTGGATACAATGTTTTTTTTTATTCGTTCATGGGATGTGGGCGTCGCTGGCAAGGCCAGCATTTATTGCCCATCCCTAATTGCCCTCGAGAATGTCATCAAGTGATAATCCCTGGATGGTTAATTCCCAGATAATTGAGCATAAATGCGCCATTTACAATGATCAAAGAAATATTATCCATTAAAAAAGACTTTATAATCCTCCTCTAAAGGAGATCTTTTAGCCCTGCAAAAGACAGCAGTTCTACATTAATATCTTGTCAGAGAGGGCCAGGGTCACAGTGCTTCACTTCTCAAAGCTGTCTAATCCACTGTTTTTGTGCGTGTTTATCTTCATCTGTTTAATGGATTGCAATTTTTTTTTGGGTGGCAGCATATCCAAGGACATAAAAAACCCAGTGCCTGCATGGCATCTGTGCTTCAAGTGGCTGCAGAGTGAGTCAGGCCAGAATTGGTCGTGAGATTCCAGGATCAGCTGGGAGGCTGCAGGAGTGGGCAGGAACTTGTTAGGAGTGCACTGCAAACCCCATCCCATGCATGCATGGGATTTCACGATGCAACCTCAAAGAAACTGAGATACCACTTACTAGTTTACTAAAAAAACTCAAAATCTCCTTACTAAATACAGAAAGTTGGCATCTTCGTGCTTAGAGCAACAAGAGTTGTACTGAGAAATTAAACCAGTGGAAAATGAACTTGGTTTATTTGCATAATTGGCTTTTCGTTGTTTATTATTTATTTTCTTGTTGGGCTTTCAACCCTCTCCTCTCGCACGATGCAATGCTCCCCCAGTGGAAGGGACAAGCAGGTGACCTGCACAGCGGTTTTGCCAGTGCTTCTCTTGATTTGGGAACTAAGATGCACATGAGTACACACCTGAGCTACCTGCCTCTCTTTAGGAAAATATGTAGCCTCCGTTGTGCACTTCCCCTGTAATGGTGGCAGGAAATAAAAAATGAGTAGCAGAATTGCAGATGTAGTCCACCACCACATCACCTCATTAAATGCTTACCTAGCAAATGTAGCAAACCCCTGACCCCAACGCATTATTGCAATAAAAAGTCTGAATACGTGATTGGCACGACATGGGAGAATGATCTAGCTAGAATTTGCAGCACCATTGATTTGGAGTTTTAATTCTGCCAATTGCTTCTTTTTAATAATTAATCCAGTTTGCATTCCTTAGCAATCAGTTTCAGGCTTTCAAAGGTCAATTCGCCTGAGAGCATTCAGTGGAAGTGACAGAACTGGCAGTGGTACTCATTTCAGATTCAAACATTGTTTTAAAACATAGAGTACAAAATGAATAGCCAGGATATGCTTATTTGCTACAATAAATGTGGACCTGGGAAAAATTTACATATTGCTTAACTCTTTAAGGTTGCATTCACACTATAACCGGAGCATCATTGCAAACCGGTTCTACAGTTTTAGTATAAATGCAGCTTGAATCCGGACTCTGGGCCCAACCTGATACCAGAGTGATTTACATTTCACAAGATTAGCATCAATTTGAAGCAAAACCACTTTGTACCAACATTACAATTGGAGTGTGAATGCACCATAAATTACTAAAGTTTCAACAGATAAAATAAAAGGTTTACAAACATATCTAGGTAAGCTGGCTACATTGTGTGTCTGCCACAGAAGACCAACCTGGTGTTTGAAAAAAGTACGGTACATTTGGTGGCAGAGGACATAGTATTCGTCTGTCTGACAGCTCAGCTGGGTACAATGCCATTGCACAGTATATGACTCCATTACAATAACGATAGTCTCATATAGATCTCCTGTATATATTCTCTTATACATAAACCAAGCATTACCTTTTATGTTGTAAAAGCCAGTTATAAATTCATTTTTCTATGAGAAAATATTGAAGCTGCTGGGAATAACACATTGGTGAACTAATTACTGCATCTTGGAATGGTGTTATGCAAGTTTGTGCCAGTCAGTTTTCTCATACAATAAGTTTTATTCTTCACCAGACTCCCAGCTGTTGGTGGAAATATTTAATGGAGGTAAGTTCTTATGCAGAGGGAAGAAGGAAAATCAGAGTGTCCGTGTACTTCTTAACAGTTGTTTAGAAAGCAGCATTGGCAGAGACTTGGGAGTGAGCTACCTGTCTCTTTTGCAGTGCACACATGGACCATGCATGGTAGCATACATAGAAGGCAAAAAAAACAGTTTAGAAAGGTAGGGGTTGGATTGGGCAGTGGATTTCAATGCACTGTTCAGTACAGACATGGTTTCACACTTGTGATTCCCATACAATGAATTGTATGATTTTATGAAATTGATAGCTATCTCATTTAAGAAAACATTTGGGGAAATTTACACTTGCATCTGTAATTTTATAAATGTTTCTGTAAACATGAAAAACCCACATAGATGTCAGTTTTGAATATGTCATAAACAGTGGTTCATATAGTTCTTTGTAAGGATCAAAAAATGGAAATGAAGCATTTTTTAAAAAGAAAATCAAACAACATTTCCAGCATGGTCCATGCATCAGATACAACCAAAATAGCAGGAAACTAACCTGTCACAGGTCTCCACCTGTGACACTTGATCCAGCAGGTAGGAGATACAGAAGAGCAATCTGGTGATAAGTCACCCTTCAGTTTTTGCCTCCGCTATGGGGAAGTGCCCTGGTCTTTGCTCAGCATGTAACATAGCTGCATAATTGAAATCACAGCTCAGTGTCATGACGGACAGTGGGCATAAACTCATGTCTCATCACTCTGTGGTACCATCCATTGGAGCTCCAACATGCTGTACCACCCTGCTGCATTACTTGGATCTTTCCTGGTAACTAACACATTTGCCTTCTTTGTAGCTTGAATGTAGGAATTAAACTTTAGTTCTTTGGAAAAACATAGAAAGGCCCATGTGATGTCCTCATTGAGGACAATTCATGAAGTTTTTTTATTTTGCCTGCATCAATTCTTATTGCAGATGGTCACACTTTACCTTAAAGGAATCTTAACATTAATTTTCTAATGTTTTTATAAAATGCTTAATCTAAGTTTCTTGAAGGAATGTATTTATTTTAGTTCAGCCTACATGCATTTATCAACCCTATTCTGAACCAGTCCATTGAAGTATTTTCCAGTCCAGATTTTTTGTGTATCTCAAATATTGGCAGATTACAAAAGGACGTATTGTAAAAAGAGTTTCATTTCACACATTAGTCATTTTGGAATAGCTGACAAATGGCTGGTGTTGGAATGCTGAGATTCAGCATTTATGTCAGAGGAAGATTAAATGAAGATGCCTATGTCAGTTGAAAACATCATCAGTAGATTCAGATAAATCTGTTTTCCGTGAGAACTGAGTCTATAAACAACAGACTGACATTCTGCATTAGTACCAAACTACTGACAATCACAACAGCCTATTTTTTCAGGGTGGATGATGAGGTTTAGGTCTACATACACAACTAAGGTCAGAAGACTTCAAGCACGCTAATAGAATATTTTATTACTTCCATTTTTTGTCTTGTTTCTCCTCCCCTTCCATTGTATTCCTGCCAAAAGAAATGAGCAAGTGGGTCATGACATTTTTATTTGAAATTTTTAGAAATATAAAATATGATGCACATCTAACAATAAAGCACAACACAAAATGCCTTGAAATACAGTGTATAATGCAAAATTCCTCAAGGCACATTGGTACAGAATTTAAACATGTTTTTGCAAAAATAACTAGGACTAGATTTGCAATCTGTCATGTCATAAGAACGTAAGAAATAGGAGCAGGAGTAGGCCATACGGCCACTCGAGCCTGCTTCGCCATTCAATAAGATCATCGCTGATCTTCAACCTCAACTCCACTTTTCCACCCGATCCCCATAACCCTTGATTCACCTAGAATCCAAAAAATCTATCTATCTCAACCTTGAATATATTCAATGACTCAGCATCCACAGCCCTCTGGGGTAGAGAATTCCAAAGATTCACAACCCTCTGAGTGAAGAAATTCCTCCTCATCTCAGTCTTGAATGGCCGACCCCTTATCCTGCGACTATGCCCACTAGTTGTAGACTCGCTAGCCAGGGGAAACAATCTCTCAGCATCCACCCTGTCAAGCCCCCTCATAATCTTATATGTTTCAATGAGATCACGTCTCATTCTGCTAAACTCCAGAGAGTATAGGCCCATTCTACTCAACCTCTCTTCATAGGACAACCCTCTCATCACAGGAATTAATCTAGTGAACCTTTGTTGCACCGGCTCCAAGGCAAGTATATCCTTCCTTAGATAAGGAGACCAAAACTGTACGCAGTACTCCAGGTGAGGTCTCACTAAAACCCTGTACAACTGTAGTAAGACTTCCTTACTCTTGTACTCCAACCCCTATGCAATAAAGGCCAACATGCCATTTGCTTTCCTAATTGCCTGCTGTACCTGCATGCTAACTTTTTGTGTTTCTTAACAAAGACACCCAAGTCTCTCTGAACACCAACATTTAATAGTTTCTCAACATTTAAACAATATTCTGTTTTTCTATTCTTCCTACCAAAGTGAATAACCTCACATTTCTCCACATTATACTCCATCTGCCACCTCCTTGCCCACTCACTTAATCTGTCTATATCCCTTTGCAGACTATTTGTGTCCTTCTCACAGCTTGCTTTGCCACCTAGCTTTGTATTGTCAGCAAACTTGAATACATTACACTCAGTCCCTTCTTCTAAGTCATTAATATAGATTGTAAATATCTGAGGCCCAAGCCCCGATCCTTGCGGCACCCCACTAGTTACAGACTGACAACCTGAGAATGACCCGTTTATCCCTACTCTCTGTGTTCTGTCCTTTAGCCAATCCTCTATCCATAGTAATATATTACCCCCAACCCCTTGAGTCCTTACCTTGTGTAACAACCTTTTATGTGGCACCTTATCGAATGCCTTTTGAAAATCCATATATACTACATCCACTGGTTTCCCTTTATCTACCCTGCTGATTACATCCTCAAAAAACTCTAATAAATTTGTCAAACATGATTTCCCATTCATAAAACCATGTTGACTCTGCCTAATATTATGATTTTATAAATGCCCTGTTACCATTTCCTTAATAATGGATTCCAGCATTTTCCCGACGTCAGGCTAACAGACCTGTCGTTCCCTGTTTTCTCTCTCCCTCCCTTCTTGAATAGCAGGGTAACATTTGCTACGTTCCAGTCCACTGGGATCGTTCCATGTACGTCAATGTACCTGCATTGATTTGCAGGAAATTACATTCAGAACAAAGTTTCTTTCATGACTATGGCCATTGGGCTGTGTCTCAAGTATTTGCTGACACTAACTTGTTAAAATTTGTAATAGGTTTTGCCAGTTTCCAACTGGGCTTCTGGGAGTAGGTGAGAAATGCTCCAGCATAAGTAAATACCACTGACATAAGAACATAAGAAGTAGGACCAGGAGTAGGCAATATGGCCCCTCAAGCCTGCTCCGCCATTTAATAAGATCATGGCTGATCTTCGACCTCAACTCCACTTTCCCGCCCGATCCTCATATCCCTTTGATTCTCCTAGAGTCCAAAAATCAATCGATCTCAGTTTTGAATATACTCAAAGACTGAGCATCCACAGCCCTCTGGGGTAGAGGATTCCAAATATTCGTGACCCTCTGAGTGAAGAACCTCATCTCAGCTCTAAATGTCCGACCCCTTATCCTGAGACCATGTCCCCTAGTTCTAGACTCTCCAGCCAGGGGAAACATCCTCCCAGCATTTACCCTGTCAAGCCCTCTTAGAATCTTATATGTTTCAATGAGATCACCTCTCATTCACTCCAGAGAGTATAGGCCCAATCTACTCAATCTTTCCTCATAGGACAAACCTCTCATCCCAGGACAACAGAAATAAAAGAAAACCATTGATGATTCAATTGTTCAGTGTTCATTTACTTGCTGCTCCAGCTGAAGAGTTAATATGAAAACTGGATAAGTACTTGAAAGGAAAAAAATTGCAGGGCTAAGTGGATAGGGCAGGGGAGTAGGACTAGCTGGATTGCTCTTGCATAGAGCTGGCACGGACTCGATGGGCCGAATAGCCTCCTTCTGTGCTATAATCTTTCTATGATTCTGTGAAAGCTATATGAAGTAATAATGGAAAATAGCAGAAAAAATAATCAGCAAGCTGCAATGGTGCATCCATCTGTGTTCCTTCCTGCCACTGTATCACCTTACCATGCTACTCACATTGATCTGTTGTAGTTTCTTCCCAACATACATCATATTTGTGATTTTCTTTCCTTCTTTGTCCCCCTGAACTTTGTCTAAATTTACTAATGCAGTCAGATACAGATACAGTCTGTTCAATTGCTGTCATCATGTTTCCTTACTGTTTTGTTATGTAATCTACTGTTGGCTTTGGTGGAAACATAATTGTATTTCTACTTGTTCCTGTCAGTCCCATATTTTACTTAGTTAATATTTATAACGTTTTCATCTTGCGTACAGATTGTAATTGTTGTCAATCATGATTGCAGAAAAACAGCTCAGTGCTGACCTGAGGACATTTCTATACATGACAACAGGTCTTGGAAAAACCCTCCTTAGATCTAATGAGGTGACAGAGATAGTAAATGTGTGACATACATGAGACATGTGAGTGATGGAGGTACACAGTAGCCTAGTTATGACTCCCTATATACCTCATTAAGTAAAATGCTGCCCTCTTGGCCTGTAGGACTATAACAAAACCAGGCTTATCACAACAGATTTGGGACATGTTTAAGTGGTTCCTAGAAGTAAAGGAGCATAATCTTCATGACAAATCTTTTTTGTTCATTTATAAACAAACAATGTAACAAAAATACTCTTCTGGCACTTTTCCTACCTCAAACAAAAAAAGAAGTTCCGCACCTTTTTTCACAAAGATTGTGATCCTTTACAGAGAATGCACTCGAAGAGCCTGCAATTTGAATTCATTCCACGGAGGTTACCTGTCATTTTCTGTGGGATTCCACAGGAATTATAAAACCTAATAATTCCTTTGTGTTGCCAATCCTTTATTATATTCTGCTGCTTATCTGATCTTTCATTTATCTATTTTGTTTGTTTGACTCTAAGTTCTTGATACTTTCATCAATTGATAATGAATCTGTCAAGGAATAGGAGAAATACTTCGGTGTCCATTTCAAAGTATATATCGACACAATTGTGCACTAAGCCCAACAATCACACTTTCCAGAAGCTTGATGCCGTCTGCATACCCACAGGGAACCACATGCTATAAGTATGATAAGGTTGTCATAGAGCTGTGGCAATAACTATTCATCTAATCATTAGATAATGTGGCCAAACTGTTGTATAAACTTGTAATTTGACTCTCTCTGCCAGTGTATTCAACCCATTAACATTAAAAAAACAACAAAGCTGTTCATTTTTTTTTCAATACGAGTAAAACAGTGAGCATACAAATGAAAGACTAAATAACAGCTTGAATCAAATATGCAGAAAAGATGCAAATTATTCAAATTTACCATTTTAATTGATAGTATGGTCTTCTGAATTTTCTATGCTGATGCCACATCTGCTTTTTTCACTGAACTTTTAATTAGAAACCAACAGATTAGGTTGAACCAGGACAGATTAAGATGGCAATTAAACAATGCGGCTCTCACATCTCCTCCATTGCTAATGCCAACTCAAAGAAGACTGGTTTCTTCTTTTGTGCTGAAAGCTTTTTCTCCCTCCAACAATATATTACTGTCTATAAAAGGCAGTCATCTGATAGGCATTCCTCTCTTATCTCCAGACTTCCTTTCATTTCTCTATTTCCAGGGCAACTTTTTCTCTCTTTCCTTATTTCATGGCATGATCTTCGGGTAAGCCACCGATCTTCGGGTAAGCGTTCTCCAAGGCGGCCTTCGAGACACACAACAACGCAAAATCGTCGAGCAGAAATTGATAGCCAAGTTCCGCACCCATGAGGACGGCCTCAACCGGGATCTTGGGTTCATGTCACGCTACACGTAACCCCACCAGCGAAAAAAAGTTATCTGTTTTTAATACAACTGGTCATTCTCTCTCTTTCTCTTCCTTTCGGATGTTTCTCTCTCTCTCTCTCTCTGTCTTTGGGTTCTGACCGTTTGTATATTCAGTAGTCTTGTATGTAATGTCTCTCCGTCTGAACACTATTCAACTCCTTTGATTGCCTTGATAACGGGCAGTTGGAAAGATTATCTGTAATCACTAGGCATTGTTCTCTGACTATATATGCGGTACCATTCATGGAATCCCACACTCACCTGACAAAGGAGGAAGCCTCCAAAAGCTTGTGATTTTAAATAAAGCTGTTGGACTATAACCTGGTGTTGTAAGACTCCTTACTTATTTCATGGCAACACTCCTCTGAACTTTCCTCCCTTCTACATTTCAAATGCACCATTTTCCAAGCTCTTCCCCCTCCCTACATTTTCACTGTGTTGAAATCAAGATCTATGGACAATTTCCCACTCTCATTCTTTCTTAGGACCTCAAAAAGGTGGAACTCCATACCTCCCTCATTCTTTCCTTCTTTCTACAATCACAAGCTTTTAAAACCCAAGCTCGGTGTTAGCTAATCATTACTTTAATTCAATTTACTTTCTCATTTACTGTTTCACCCTTTGTGGTGTCCTACAAAAAAGGGCCTTGGTCCTTCATCTTGATTTATCAATAATAAAAAAGCTGTGGAAACAATACTGCTATGTTCAGCATTCTGAATTCTAAAGGTCCCCAATTTAGGAAGCTGGCATTCAGGAACCTGGCAGTACAAAGTGACTGTCATTACACTCCATAAACTGCCCTTACGTGGAGCCCAGTTAGGGGCTCTGAAGTTTTAAGGAAGTGAGTACTGTAATCATACTGATTAGGAAGGTCCCTGGTTCCATCACCAATCTCTGCTGAATTAGCCCATCTCAACTGGGATGACAATGTCTCATTGCAATCAGCCTACTCTACCCCCAGTAGAAGGACAGTCAACACCTTCAGGAGAGGAGAGGGAAGGGGAGAGAAAAAAACTGGGTTTAAACCATCCAGGTATAGCACAAAACTGGTTCAATTTGGAATTAATTGGCATTAAATTGAAAACCTACTCATGGAGACTGCAGGGTGGCTGGTCTAGGAAATAGAAAATGTTAAACTCGTGCAATATAGGCATGTTTTCCTGAAACTCGGGTTAAGACATTTTGTTGAGGTACAGTTAAAGAAAGCTTTATTTTACATCTAATTATGTTAAGTCTGATTTGAGTGTACTTGTTGCTGATTTTTGGTGCCTGAAATGGAAAAGAGTTCCTTTTTGAAGCACTAACATTCCTCATCAAAAATATCTGATTCAGGATCTTCCCAGACAATTCACCCAGTGACAATGGTCATTCAACAGTCCCATTACTACTGAAACCATCTGGTCTCATTCAGATGTACAGTGAAGTTTTAATGCCTGTTGAATCAATGGTGCGATGTTACTTAATGTTGCTATTTGATAATGTCATCAGAGACCAGTCTGCATTGTGAAAGAAATAACTTCCACAGTTAGTCACTCCATCTGGTTTAGTAATTCATGACCTAATAGTTTCAGCTTTAAATGTTTTGATTATACAGAAGCTTCTAAAGTTCAACTTTGGGTTGAGATGGTTGTCCTATGAGGAGAGATTGAGGAGAATGGGCCTATATTCTCTAGTTTAGAAGGATGAGAGGTGATCTCATTGAGACGTATAAAATTTTCAGAGGGCTTGACAGGGTAGATGTGGAGAGGCTGTTTCCCCAGGCTGGAGAGTCTAGAACAAGGGGGCATAATCTCTTGAAAAGGGTTGGGCAATTTAGGGACTGAGATTAGGAGGAATTTCTTCAATCAGAGGATGGTGAACCTTTGGAATTCTCTACCCCAGAGAGCTGTGGATGCTCAGTCGTTAAATATATTCAAAACTGAGATCGATAGATTTTTGGACTCTAAGAGAATCAAGGGGTATGGGGATCGGGCGGGCAAGTGGAGTTGAGGCTGAAGATCAGCCATGGTCTTATTAAATGGTGGAGCAGGCTCGAGGGGCTGCATGGCCTACTCCTGCTCCTATTTCTTATGCTCTTATGTCCTTATGTTTGGCTTCTGTACAATTTAGAGGTCTAAAAGCAAAGTCTAATCTGAATTTTGCATTTTCTTAATTGATTCAATTTGCCAAAGATAAAGTTGGAAAAACGATACCATATTTAAACCTATTACACTAATGACATCATCATCATAGAGTATAAACCATGCAATTGCATGTCAAAAATGCTGAAGTTTCATTTGACTGTTCCTGATTTCATAATTATCAAATATGCAAACGTATATTGGGGTATTTTGCTTTGACAGTGATTAATGTTGTAAGGGGCATCTTTAGGCCCAGAATGAGCACGTTAACCAATCACCTGATTGATATGAATCTCACTGTGATCGAATGAATCTCTTGTTTCAGTGACTGTAACACTTAACTAAATGTAATTATTGGAGAAGTTGTATCAGTGCTGCTATCCAACACAATAACAGAGACATGTGATGCAGAGATGAACAGACTAGCTTAGCAATGAGGTCAGGGGAGATGCTAAAAATACAGCCTATGGGAGAAAGGACTTGGCCAGACGCTGCACATTCCTACATGCTGTGTACTGTGATTAAAACCTGATGATGAACAACTTCAAATTTCTGCTGCGTCTGTCCAGAGTAATGCTCCGAGATTCAACTTATAGCTGATGTAGCTGGGCACCACAGTTTCAGGAGTGTAATGGAATACTCTCCATTTGCTTGGATGAGTGCAGCTCCAACAACACTCAAGAAGCTCGACACCATCCAGGACAAAGCAGCCTGCTTGATTGGCACCTCATCAATCATCCTAAACATTCACTCCCTTCACCACTGGCGCACAGTGGCTGCAGTGTGTACCACCCACA
Source organism: Heptranchias perlo (assembly GCF_035084215.1). Taxonomy (NCBI): domain Eukaryota; kingdom Metazoa; phylum Chordata; class Chondrichthyes; order Hexanchiformes; family Hexanchidae; genus Heptranchias; species Heptranchias perlo. Next base: position 9,675,147 of record NC_090357.1, on the reverse strand, counting down.
CGATGCACTGCAGCAACTCGCCAAGGCTTCTTCGACAGCACCTCCCAAACCCGCGACCTCTACCACCTAGAAGGACAAGAGCAGCAGGCACATGGGAACAACACTACCTACATATTCCCCTCCAAGTCACAAACCATCCTGACTTGGAAATATATCGCCGTTCCTTCATCGTCGCTGGGTCAAAATCCTGGAACTCCCTTTCTAACAGCACCGTGGGAGAACCTTCACCACACGGACTGCAGCGGTTTAAGGCGATGGCTCACCACCAACCTCTCAAGGGCAATTAGGGATGGGCAATAAATGCTGACCTTGCCAGCGATGCCCACATCCCACGAACGAATAAAAAAAATGATGACATCATAAACTTTGACAATGCAACCCGAGTCTCTTATTTAATCATCAGAATCCCAAGATTGGGGGAGGTGAAGGATGAATCTTTTGGCTGCTCTTGCATGTTTCCTAGCAACTGATTCCAAGTGGCACTGACAGAGATCTGGGAACAGGCTGCTAACCCACCCTCTCTGCTAAGGTCAATGTATCGCCCAGGGAGAAAAATGAAGGCACTTACCCTAAAGTAAATAAACTGATTGGTTAGAAAGTTAGAAATTACAAGGTCTTAGTAAATGGGTGGTGGATGGGGTGCCAATCAAGCAGGCTGCTTTGTCCTGGATGGTGTCGAGCTTCTTGAGTGTTGTTGGAGCTGCACTCATCCAGGCAAGTGGAGAGGATTCCATCACACTCCTGACTTGTGCCTTGTAGATGGTGGAAAGGCTTTGGGGAGTCAAGAGGCGAGTCACTCGCCGCAGAATACCCAGCCTCTGACCTGCTCTTGTAGCCACAGTATTTATATGGCTGGTCCAGTTAAGTTTCTGGTCAATGGTGACCCCCAGGATGTTGATTGTGGGGATTCGGCAATGGTAATGCCGTTGAATATCAAGGGGCGGTGATTAGACTCCCTCTTGTTGGAGATGGTCATTGCCTGGCATTTGTCTGGCGCGAATGTTACTTGCCACTTATCAGCCCAAGCCTGGATGTTGTCCAGATCTTGCTGCATGTGGGCACGGACTGCTTCATTATCTGAGGGATTGCGAATGGAACTGAACACTGTGCAATCATCAGCGAACATCCCCATTTCTGATCTTATGATGGAGGGAAGGTCATTGATGAAGCAGCTGAAGATGGTTGGGCCTAGGACATTGCCCTGAGGAACTCCTGCAGCAATGTCCTGGGCCTGAGATGATTGGCCCCCAACAACCACTACCATCTTCCTTTGTGCTCGGTATGATTCCAGCCACTGGAGAGTTTTCCCCCTGATTCCCATTGACTTCAATTTTACTCGGGCTCCTTGGTGCCACACTCAGTCAAATGCTGCCTTGATGTCAAGGGCAGTCACTCTCAGCTCCCCTCTGGAATTCAGCTCTTTTGTCCATGTTTGGATCAAGGCTGTAATGAGGTCTGGAGCCGAGTGGTCCTGGCAGAACCCAAACTGAGCATCAGTGAGCAGGTTATTGGTGAGTCAGTGCCACTTGATAGCACTGTCGACGACACCTTCCATCATTTTGCTGATGATTGAGAGTATACTGATGGGGCAGTAATTGGCCAGATTGGATTTGTCCTGCTTTTTGTGGACAGGACATACCTGGGCAATTTTCCACATTGCCAGGTAGATGCCAATGTTGTAGCTGTACTGGAATCCCTTGATTGTGTTACAGCCCAGTAACGCACACCCTGCGAAGTATTACAGGAGCATACTGCCTATCCCGACTCTGTTAATTATTTTCTTCTTTCTTTAGATTGCTGTGTGCAATGCATTATTCCCCTGCCACAAAATGAGTAGGTGGCCTGCTCTGAGACGCTAAGTACTGGCATTTGGTTAACAGCTGTTAAAAAGTATGTTCTAAAGCTCCAAGGTAACTCAGCACCAGTCTTCCCTCACCACATGTGGATGCACCGCCAGGCATCCATTAGACACCTCAGGTGAAAATTTGTTTTGGCCCGTCTTTGGGCCTGAAATATGTGTGGCGCTGGGAGAACACGCCAGTAGCCGGAGGCCCAAGGCTCACCTGAAATTGGATCTTATCAGCATATTGCTGGTGAGCTGCGGACATCAATCGAGTGTCCAGAAGCAGCTCGCTATTTCCACAAGGATGAAGTTGGGTCAGATAGGTCCTGGGAGTTTTATTTTTATATGTATATATATCAACTTGATGAATCAAGCTTTTGATATCTTGGCCCGGATACATTGGTTCATACTGGTAGTTCAGCTGCCCATCATGACTGACTAGATGAAATGTTTTATCATCAACTCGGGTCCAAATATATGACTGTAACAGCTGCAGAAGCTTTGTAAGTGACGCAGAATGCTATTTTTTCCAGGAAGTTAGAGCTCATGTCGTATTTAGCGTTACGTACACTTTAAATGAGTACTTTAATAGTGTTGTAAATTTTAATCAACTATTTTGGCATCACAAGAAATGACGGGTCCATATGTGAAACCCTTTGTCTGTTCTCTCCACTACTGCTGCCTTACGTACTGAGCGTTTCCAGCATTTTCTATTTATGTTTCAGATTTCCAGCATCTGCGGTATTTTGTGAATAGCGCAGCACGTTGGTGTACCAATGTGCAGTGCGATGGAGTGATAGTACACGGGCTGAGGTTTACAATTTCAGATCTAGTCTTGTCTGGTGTATTGAGCAGCGAGGGGCACTGAGTGGCGGCTAGATACCTGCCCATGGGGAGCAAGTGAATATCAGAGGGCAAAACATCCCAAGCTGGTCTCATGCACCTCTTGGTAGCTGGTTTACAGATCACAATTGTCAGAAACTTGGTAGTGATCGCTCTCAACCAGAGAAAGACCTAAAGGAGGGAGAAACATAAGTAAAAGAAGCAAGACACTGGTAGATAAGCAAAGCTGAATCTAGTGAAGCCGGAATATAGTATTTTCTGACATTCTATTAGCTTTCCACTCTGCCATGCAATCTTAACTGTGCAAAAGCAAAAAGAAAAGTTGGACAGTGAAATATTTACAATTTAAAACTAAAAGTTGTTAAGTATGAACATTGGAATTTTCCAAAGATGCTTTATTGATTAGGCTATGCAGCAAGCTAACTAGATGAAGGAAAGGGGATGAAGAGGAAGCGCTAGGAACGTTTAACTAGGTACTAAGATGTTATATCTGTGCCCCAATCTCACTGTAAGCCAAATGTATATGGAAAAGGAGCCAAACTGAGTAGTTAAAAGAAAATTTAAAAATAATAAATCTATTATATCTAAAAGTTTTTAGAGCATCATCACACTGCAGACACCATGCTTCAAAGTGTCAAAAGTATATAAAATTGAGAACAAAAGGCAGTGGTTTCATGCTATTTTTTCTGACCTGGAGCCAAAAATTTACAATCTGCAAGCTTCCTTTACAAAATTAAACTCTGATCTCAGCCTGTGTTTACTTACAGCAATTAGATTTTGTAACCATAAAGGGACAGGGCAGCTTAAACACAGCTTCATCATAATATTTAATCATAGAAGTATATGGCACAGAAACAATATGCTTCAGTACTTTTAGCCACATGTACCATCCCATTCTCCTACTCTTTCCCCATCCTCTGTAAATCTTTTTTTCAAGTAACTATCTAATTCACTTTTAAAAGTATTTATGGACTCTGCTTCAAATATGGTTTAATGCTCCTATTAATATAAATCAGTGTATCATCTGATTTACCATGAGAAACCTATTAGGGTAAAAATAAATCTGGGGCAATATTGTAGTTAGGACAAATATAAGACAAGGCCATTGCAAAGCCTTGAACTTGGAGAATATTTCTTTAAAAAATGTCCTATGCAAAACCAGAATCCAGACCAACTGAGGATAACACCTACTAAGGTCATCCAGGAAGTAAGAAATTGGGGGTGGCAGTGAACATGAGGCCAGTTATACCTGGTAGTAACCAAAAACAAACTATTAGGTAACCAGGCAGCGGCTTGGTAGTATCACTCACCTTGCCACTTTGTCAATGTGCTTGTCTTTATCCCTGGCCACTGATAGTACGTCACTCAGATGTATCAGGAAATCAGAAGCCTTGTGGTCATCCATTTTCACCAGTGCTACCAGATGAAAAAATACTGCAGGTAGCATTATACCATTTTCCCCAAACACTAATGGGAAAAGCGAGGCCAAGATTGCACCTTTTTTTTACTTTTCAATCCAGGAACAATTTAAATTAGAACAAAATTCCTCGGTTCCATTGATTTTTCTATTTTCTTTTGATAATCTTATTTTTAGGTTTTTTTTGATAGATTAGCTTTGTAGATCTTCTGTGAAAGAGCTTTTCATTTTGCAACGTGAACACATTTTCATTACGTAAGTTGAACCAAATGAAGGTTAATAATACATCTGAACTTTGCAATTGTGATTAATATGATTTGCTATTTTAACAAAACCAGGGCTTGGGGAAAGGAAGCAATCCACCTTTATCCATGTTTTATAAGAAGTATCATTTTTTAAATTTCAGTTTTATAATTCATTTTTTCCTCTTTGTTTTAAATCAAAGTACACGCTCAAATTCTCAACCAGAATTATTTTAAGTATTTCTTTTGGAAAGGAAGTATTTATTCTTCATCAATTTCTTTATCAATTCAATTTCAAAGTTTCATGTAAAGACATCTGTATAATTTGGTCCATCAAAGTCCTGTAGCATTTTTCCACCAAATTAAATTTGGACCAGGATTGCAATAATTGTCGCTTATTCATAGCACTGAAAAAAAAATCTGTAGTTCTGTATATTTCCCATATTCTATTTTTATTCAGTACATATGTATTCAAAAATTTACAGAAACACAAGTATTTTCTGGATGTTATGTAGAGAGGAGAAGGTGTGCAGTTTAAAAGCTGCAAATGAAGTTCAGAACTAAAAGGATAGAAACCAATTTACATTAGCAACACTGGAACTATCATGATCAGTATCAATAAGTGAAAAGTTTATAATGCCTTATTAAAAATGATTTTAAAACCTAGGCACACAATTACAAGAGATGATATCATCCTCAGTGATCCTACTTACACAAAAGTTGTTTTTTATCAACAAAGCATACTGTTGATGTTTCAATATCTGGTTCAGTGGACTATGCAATGCAAAGGCAGAGGGCAGTTTACTCTATTAGGAGTTTAATTTTTTCTGAGTATTCATGCCAGCACTTGTCTTAATTAAATATTAAGATATGGTACTACTGTGCATTAGTGTTAATGGAATGTGTTTAATTAACTTTTACCCACAATCCTAAAATTGCTCCTGGGAGTAAACAGGTATAACACACTTAACCCATGTTAGACGTGTTTTTACTTCATTAAGGAGTAATTGAAGCATTTCTCCATAAATTCCAACATGTTTAGTTTTTACTGAAAAGGCATTATTGATGCTTGTTTGGAGTTGAAGGAACAGGAAAGTACATGAGGTGATCCAAAACAGTCAAAATCAGCTTGTAGGACATGGGAAACTGAGACAAATGGATAGTGTAGCAAAGAGGGTGCAGAAGACCCTAGCCTGTCCTATATAAAATGCTCTACATGCTACAAACATCCCTATGATGGTGTCCTGGAGCATATGTTTCCAAAGATGTGAAGGCCCTCAGTTATTTTTCTGTGCTACAGTATATTTGCACTTGAGAAAGCAGAGCTGAAGAACAGTAGCACAAATTCACAATAGTAGCACAATTGAGAATGACTCAAAATGAGACAGGGCTATAGCATTGTAGTACCAATTCTCTGAACACACTCCTAATAAGCATGGTGCTCCACTGGGAGCACAAGGTTGGTGAATTTATTCTGTCAGGACAACTGTACCTGACCTCAGGCTATGTCCCCAAACTGACAGGCAGTACTTAATTTTATTGGAAATAAAAGCCTCACTTGACAGCCAAAGACAAGCACTTTCAGGAGGATTCCTGGTCAGCAATTAGGAGCAGGAAAAAATGTTATCACTCTAGTCAGAGACCCTGACTAAGTCAGTTTAGATAAAAGCACTGAAGTATCTCTACTGGAAATGTTCATCTGTATTTTCTCTTTTCAGTTGCTGATGGGCCTTTCAGAACCAGATTTCCAGCATTTGCAGTTTTAACTTTTAAACACTTTATTGCATTTCTTATGTATGACAAACTATAGGGCTGATTTTAACTTTCAGCAGTTGCGGAAAACAGGCAGTAGCGGATCAACCGGTCATTATACACCTTGCTCGAAAATTGGACAGGCTGCATAAAAGCCGGCCAATCCGCTACTGCCCGTTTTCCACCACCGCCGAAAGTTAAAATCAACCCTTAACTGATTTCACTCTTAAAATATATCCTCCTATTAAGGCCTGTTACGTGACTTTATTGTCATGGTTTTGAAAAACGATTGACCTGTTCCATGTAACTTTTTAGCTGGTGATTCGCTGTCTGAAAGAACCAGCTGGGAGCACTCCTGCAAATAATTATTTCAGCACAGGGTTTTGCTTTTATTATAAGTAAAAAGCAATAATGACTGCCATTACATACATGAAAAAGTAAATTAGACCCCATAGTTGTAAGACCAAAGAATTTGTTAATAAATTCCAAACGCCAGTCAACACGCTAGACATCAGGAATGCCAGCAGTGCTGCCCCAATGGCTCAGTGGCAAAGTGTTGCAGTGCTCGGTTATAGGTCCTAGGTTCAATCCCTGGTATGTGTTTATCCATCCAATGGATGTCAAAGGAGAAAAGGATCAGTAGCCCTGGGAATAAGTTGAGGAGGGGGAGTCCCTAGCTCCTAATCAATGGCAAGTGCATTTTTGTGGATGTCAAAGGACAAGTTCAGGCTGAGCTATGAAGGCCCTACATTTCAATAGCCTATCAACATGAAAAGACCATGTGAAGAAAGCCTTGGAAAGGTAGTTGAGGACACCCTTTGTAAATGTGCTCCAGTACGAGTCTCCTTTTCCAGAGAGGAGGGGCGAGGGGAAAAAATTGGAGGAGGGAGTTAATCATTACACTAATCATCAGATTTTATTGGTGGCAGATATTAATTATTAAGGTTCCTAGCTTCATATATACAGCAGATATCAACATATTTCAAAATTAGTCATTTTTTAGGTTTACTGGCAACATTGTCAACTTAAAACTAGTTGACAAAATGTGAGCTACTTGCAACCTAGCCGTTTTAATAATTTGCCCTGTTTTCTAGAGTAGGCTCAGATGTGTCAACAAAGAACCGGATATCAATATCAATCATGTAAAGAGGGTCAGTGAGCTCTTTTCTTCTCACTTCAGGAACTACTCTTATCCTTCTGCTTCTCTTTATTTGTGTCTGCCCTAGGCTCTGCTGCTAAGGGAGGTGATTCAACGTTGATTTTCACGTTGTTTATTTTGGGCTGGATCTCATCTCCTTTCCTCTGTGCCTCGATACACAGGATGCCATCATGGGACAGTGTTGTTCGAACCATCAGAGGGTCCACATCCAGGGGCAGGATGTAGGTGCGTGTGAACTCTCGGGAGATAAAACCGTGGCTGTCCAATTTCTGAGGATGTCTTCCGGACACCTCCAGCAGGTTGTCCACCGTCCGAACTGAGATCTCATCTGGCAGGAACTGGCAGACGTCCAGGAATACCTGAAATTTATGATCTTTTGTTGCAATCTCTGAAAAGCCTCGGTCCAGCTGTTTATTGATCCTGGGTCTGATATAGTAACCGTGGTACAATGTAGGAGCTAAAATATCTTCTGATGACAAACCTGAGGAATTCATTGGAACTTATCAAACAATAGAAAGTGAAACTTTATAATACATCATAGAAGTACCCTATCAGTGATACTATATTTTGATAGATTGATAATAATTAAAATTAACCTTGATTTTACATTCCAAATTTTTGATTGGTTTGCTGTTCAATGAAGAAAAGATTTCACCAAACAATTTTTAAAAATTAAAATGTTATTACATTATCTCCCCATGCCCTGTTTCAGATCTCCACACGTCTTGGTCCATACACCCACTGCCCCCCGCAATAACTCAACTTTACGGTTAAAAGCGAAAATAAATTTACCTTCCCCGAAGTTCTGGTCGTAGATTGTGGTTGGTATGTCGTCCTCGTATTCTACACTCATGGGATAAGCATGTGGAATTGTCTTCTGTTCCATTGTAAGGATCAGAGAGTGAGTGAGAGCGGAGAAGCAGCAAATTAAACACTCGACTGCACTCTCTGGTTCTCTGCTTGACCCAAAGATCAGACTGTGGTCACTCCGTCTCAGGAACCTTCGTGACTCGGGTGTCGTTTATGTCAGGACATTCCTGAGGGAGGGGAATCGAACCAGGACAGAAATAGACCAGGTCACTCAAGAGGCTGGAACTTCAATAGTGGAAAGGGATTCTCCCCTGGGAAACGATCACACATCACACCCTTAACCATAAATGATACCATTTTTCCCCTGTTTGTCCTTTGCTCATATACTGTGTCTCTTATGTGTCATTTGTCCCAATAGGAATCACAGAATCAGCTCTGGACTACTTGTCAAATAAAACGTTTGGCATTAAAGGAACGGAAATGAAAGGTATAATTTACACGTTACTGTATTGCCGGCGACAATTCGACCAATCTACGGAAACAATAATAGAAAAACAATTATTTAACTAAATTCAGTTTGGATTTATAAACAAAACAAGAACCCAGTAGTATTTCTGTTACTTATAATGTGTGTGTTCCTATAGAAAGCACAAGGTGAAGAATCGGATTCTTCGTGGATCAACTGGCAGACCGATATAAAAAGGCATTATTCGAAGTACATTTTATTTCAAACACCGCAATACTACAACTACCACCCGGTAAGCGGGTGCTGGATTTATACAAAGTTCACTTTCAAATACAATCAGATTCTTTCCCGGAGCTGACAATGTGCCCACTACTTCGTGTGGTATGTTTGTAGAAACTTGCTTTTTTATATTGGTAAACCTTTTCTCCAAATGTTCCAGGGTATTATTCTACTTGTAATTTAGTTCTGTGTTTTCAAAATATAAAATCCATGAATGGATTATTTTCATGGAATGTGGAAATTAATAATTACACCGTGACGGATAATTATATCTACATGTCCACACAGTAATTTCGATCTTTTATCATATTACAGGCTGTTAATGACTTCAGTCCTAACGGAGGGGATACGGCGTAAAAAAATGTGATTTTTGTTTCAAGGCAAGACTGAAAGAATTCATCAACTCTTCATATCCGAAGTAACTGGAGTAACATCGCATTATTTTAATGGAAGGAGATACAGGGGGTATAGGATTTTCTCAAATAGCTAACCTGTTTTGCGTGATTTTTTTTTGCAATATGGAGAAATGTGTTTCTGTGATATAATTAGTCTCCCTCCAATCTCCTTTCTTCATAATGCTTTCGAAAAAACTTTGGAATGGACAAAACATGGTGAGGGAGTGGATGCGCCCAGCCCCGCATTAAGAACTGCGCAGTTATCATTCAGTAATGTATTAATGTGGAATAATACAATTCAACGGGTTAAATGCAGCCAGAAACTACAAATATCCATAAAGGTTACATCAGAAGCGTATCACCCATTAGTCTATTTATGGACTGCAACACGTGTAATTACCTCGTCACCGTTTGAATTAAGCATTCAGATAATCCAACTCACAAAGGCACAAAAGAAGAGATTTGTCGATAAAAATCTTTAATCGTGAATAAAAACTGAAACATCATAATATTCCTCCCAATACAAAAGCTTATTTTTGAAATGTCATGAGGTCATCTCCTGAAGCATTCTGAAGCTTTGCCAGCGGAGGAAGAGGCTGATCAGCAGAGCATTGTCCAACAGTAAAGAGACTGGTCCACTGCTTGTGTCACTTCTAATCCCAAAAATAATAAATCCCTAAAGAATGAAATCACAGGACAGAGTCAATCAGCTTTGCATCAGTTTTCCAGAAAGCTCAGTGGGTTGGGTGTCATTGTGTATATAAAGAACTCAGACACCAGTTGGCCTTTAAGCAGCTCCTGGACTGAAGTCAACACAAGTTATACAGATATACGTTCTCCTGCCTTTAACTGAAAAGAGAAGATGGACATTGCAGTTCAGAATCCATGGCTACGGCGTTCCCTCTTCCCAAACTCTATCTTCCCCTCCCGTATCTTTGACCAGCATTTTGGGGAGCACCTCGATCCTGACCTCTTCCCCAACTTCTCGTCCATGGTTAGCCCCTTCTACTGGAGACTGGCAAGTCCCTTGGTCAGGATGCCGGGTTGGGTACAGTCTGGACTTTCAGAGGTATGTTCTGTGTGTTCTTAAAATTGCAATGTCCTTTTTCTGTTACTTGACAAAAATGTTTGTTTAAAATGCTCGAATCAAACTCTGTGGACATATTGTCTGTTTCATAGTAATAATGAAAGTATTCCATTGTTCTGTATATATATATCATAAAGAGTAAGATAATGAAAATATATATATCATAAAGAGTAAGATAATGAAAATATTTATATCATAAAGAGTAAGGTAATGAAAATATATATATCATAAAGAGTAAGATAATGAATATATATATCATAAAGAGTAAGATAATGAAAATAGCTCATGAGTGCAGTTAATGGTAAATGACAGGAGTTTGTTCACAAGTTATTAGCATTGTTGCCTCATTGGTGGATAAATCCCAAATTGGAACATCAAGATCTGTTAGCATCAGCAATTTGAAATATATGAAAATTAATGGGAACATTGATTTTACATGTGGCCCCCAAGGCTTTATGCTACTCACCTATGCATACGAACATACAAATTAAGAGCAGGAGTAGGCCATTCAGCCCCTCGAGCCTGCTCTGCCATTTGATAAGATTATGGCTGATCTGATTGTGACCTCAACCCTACTTTCCCGTCTACCTACAATAACCTTTGACTCCCTTGTTAATCAGGAATCTATTTAACTCAGCCTTAAAAATATTCAGTGACCCTGCCTCCACCGCTCTCTGGGGAAGGGAGTTCCACAGACTCACGACCCTCTGAGAGAAAACATTTCTCCTCATCTCCATCTTTAATGGGAGACCCCTTATTTTTAAACTGTGTCCCCTAGTTCTAGTCTCTCCCACAAGGGGAAACATCCTCTCAGCATCTACCCCTTCAAGTGCCAAGAGGACCAAAAGCTTGGACGCCCTGCTTTACTTTATGTGAACACATTAATGCCCTACAGACCTACTATTAATAAAAAGAAAAACTCCAAAATAAAACAGGAAATGCTGGAATTGCACAACAGATCCATCAGCATCTGAAAAGAGGAAAATTAGCTCAATGTTTCAGTTGAAAACCTTAGAACTGTTCTGACAAGGAATCCCAACTCAAAATATTAAACTGTTTTTTCCCTTTTTAGTTGTTGACAGGCCTGATGTGTATTTTCAACATTGTTAGCATTGCAAAACCAGTATTGTTCAATATTTGACACTATGATTGTACCACTTTGAACAGCTCAACCATGTTAGCCGATTTCACAGCAACTTGGAAATGCATTGTCTGTGCAGATCAATTTTCATGTATCCTTGATGGTTCAGCAAGTTTATCTGGTGTGTCATATAGACTAGAAAGGTCATAAGTTGAATTGCTGATCTGTGTTGAGTTGCTGATCTCAGCTGGAGGAAGCATAGGGACACAACAATTGGCCTTAATACCATGGGTCAGGGAGGGGAAACTAGCCAGACCCCTGCTACTGTTTTGCTACCCAGTGACCCTTGCATGTATGGATGTCAGTTAACGATAGAACTGAACTTTATTCAGTTGAATAACCCACTGATGCTCACACATGAAGGCGCAATACCTGAGGGCAAGTGCTGTCCGTGGAATGTACTCCAGCAAAGATCAACCCCTTTAGAAGAGGAGAGGAAGGGAAAAATTGGCAAGAAGACGATAAAGGAAAGTTTTTGAATTGAACAGGAGTTGGTTTGAGACTATCCAAACTCAGTACCTGTAAGAGCTTTAACGGTCATGAGAGAAGAAAGGCTTTTACGCTATAAGTCTGGGATGAATTCAGAAGGCTTTTACATACTGCCTACCCACTATTCTTTGCTTTATTTTCTCACATGCTCACACCAACATTCCTCTACAGGTCCTTTGATGGTTCGAGTTCATATATCATTAGTAAGTGCTAAATAGAACATTATCACAGAACACTGCCAACGGGTTGAAAGTTTCAAGTGAAATATTTGGAGAAATGCCAGAAAATATCTAAACCAAAACTCCACCTTGTCCATCACTTGAATAGAGCCATAAAAGTTTACAGCACAGAAGAAAGTAATTTGGCCCATTATGTCTGTGACAACTCTTTGCTAGAACAATCCAAAATGAACCCCACTGCCCTATGCTCTCCCTGTTGGCCTGTATCCTGGTCATGCTTTTTTCAATGGTTGACAGCAACATAATATATCACCATTTTCTGTAGCTCTCTGACTTATGTTATTTGCAGCATTAGAATTTGCAGTTGTAGCCTTTTTTTGTGGAGGATTAATATTTGCACTCATCAAGATGAGAAGTGGAACATTGCAGAATGGGACACTTTCCCACCTCAAGAACTATAAGTCAGCATTAACCACACCCAAATAAGGTGCAGCACAGCTAGTTGCAGAGAGAAAATCCCTCTGCCCTGCCTCAACAATAAGCTTATTGTGGTCTTCAACATTTCCCTCAGCACTCATTGTTGCGGATTCTTTGAATGGGATTAGAAAATTTAGTACCAAATGGGGTAGTTTTCTACTGTGGGCCACATTACTAGGAACTGGGTTTGGAAACTGTCCAAACACATTACAGTGGTATTCATTTATAATAATCGATTTGGACAGGTCCCCAGATGATGACTATAAACAAATGATCACTACATCCGGAGGTAGCAGCAAAGCCGTTTGAATGGTAGATTGAGCAGAGCATCAGTGATTTAAACAACTGATCAATAAAGAGGTGTTGCACTGTTCAAACTGTCTGCACACCATTCAAAATGTTTCCCCATGACAAAGATTATTAAAAGAATATTAACATGTTAAAAGAGGCCAGAAAGTGAAATTCAGATGTAATGGGATTGCTTGCTCTCAGCAGCACTCAGCTGTTTAAAGTGCAGGTGATGCATTTCACTGGTATTTCTCACTAATGTACGCTATAAAGCACGACTGTTACTATCTTCATCACTGAATCTTACAGCACAAAAGGAGGCATTCAGTCCATCGTGCCTGTGCCGGCTCTTTGAAAGAGCTATCCAATTAATCCCAGTCCCCTGCATTTTCCCCATAGCCCTGCAAATTTTCCTTTTCAAGCATATATCCAATTCCTTCTTGAAAATTACTAAAGAATCTGCTTCCACCACCCTTTCAAGCAGTGCATTCCAGATCATAACAACTCACTGCGTAAAAAAAATTCTCATCCTCCTCTGGTTCTTTTGTCAATTATCTTAAATATGTGTCCTCTTAATGGTTTATAACTCCAGTTAATCAGACTCATTGAAAGTAGACAATATCCTTTAAAGCAAAATTTGCTCTAGTATTGGCACAATTGGAGTAATATGTGTGTACTTGTAGCATTTAAGTTTGAATCCTGCTTAGGCTAATGGGATAAGAATCAGTCTCTGCTGTTCTCCTGTCTTGTTCCAGGCCAGTGAAACCCAATGGCACCAGGACAACTATAAGCATCACCCCCAGAAGGAGGGCACAACTAATAAAGATAAAGCTGGTCCAAATTGAATATGGGTTCTGGTGAATTTAAATAACAAATTGATAATTGCAGTTAACAAAGCAGTTAATATCCTGTAGTGCCCGCTGGGCACATACCAAAGGTTGAAACATGGGCAAGCAGTCAGAGATACTCCCCGATAATCTTACACATCCTGGACCTGTGCACAATGGATTTTGTCAGGGTCAGGAGCAGAACATCTCTGCTGTTGCAAGGGTGAATATCTTTGCACATGTAGGATGTAGATTTGTGTTATATATCTTTTCTAAATGAAATGATTTTGTGGTGGTTTCAATTTCAAATAAGCATAAGTCCACAAGGCAAAAATTATTATAATTTGGAAATAATCGCAATTAATTTGAAATCTCACTCAAATAGACCATAAGGATGCCTGTCTTTGAGTAGTATTGCTATTCTGAATTAGGGTTAAATTGCATTGGTGGGGCATGGAAAATGGAGCTTTACTGTGCATCTGGACATGCTGTACCTGATCTGCTTGATCCTGGCACTGGATGCCAAAAGATTGGAAAATGTACTGTTCCACAGCACTAACATCCTTCACTTTGAGGAGCATATAAATTAATTGAAAGAAAGTTCTGAAATATTTTGAAGTGTGAGCCTTAGATTATCTCAGGACCTTCTGTGCAATTCCAAGAATAATTCTTCGCCTCGGAATGAGTTAACATTTCCAACATTGTCCGTCTTTGTGCAACGTGAGCTGTCTTTTCAGATGACTTTGCTTGTCCCTTGTGCTGTGGGTTGAGGCTGTGGGTTGAGTCTATGTGCCAGAATGTTGTTTATGAAAAGAATGTTCCAGTAGGATCCACTGCACGCTGGCCAGCAAAATCCCATGGAACAGATTACGGCTAAATGAAATCATGTTATTGTATCCTCAAACATCCAGATATCAAAACGGAATGATTCGATCAGTAAACTTGAAATTCTAAGTGCCATTCTTGAGCCGGCTGCTAGGAGGTGTGCAGGAGTAACTCATCCTCTGTTATTTTTTTTCTTCTTTTTCCCTCCCTCACTGAAAGGAAACACTTACCCTCCAGTTGGCACCTCTCTCACATGATGCACCAGGGATCAGATATATTTGACACCTCTGGAATCATTGGTGTGAAACTATAAGAAAAGCTCAGGATTAGAAAATTTGAACCATCAAAACGCATGTCTCGAGTGCATAATGCTGGAGAGTTTCTTCCCATTAACTATGAATGGCTAGAAAATGTGTAACTCTCTCATCACAGCATATAATTGTATTTTGAATAACCCCAATATTTTTGTCTCTATTACCTTCTTGGTGATTATTTCAAATGTTCATCGCTCTTTAATAAAAAAAAAGCTTTACCTACTGTTTGTTTTAAATTTACCATTCACTCTTTTCCACTTACTTCCTTGCTGTACTTTGAAATAATAATTTGGGTTTTGCTGTGTCATGGTGCAGTTTTTAGGTTATCCACTGTACCTTAATCCACAAATTAGCACTCCCTGTGCACAGCTTTACATGATAGGAATGCATATCAGGAATTCGGGTTTGGGAGGTCAGCAATTTTCTTCCAAGCCCAAATTCCTGATATCTATTTCCGTTGCACAAAGCTCTGCATTGGGAACGCTAACTTGCAAAATCTAGAAGCTTCAAATCTAGTAGATTCAAAGAGTTTCATATCATCAGTCAGCACTGTTTTATTTAGTGGGGAGAAAATTTGAAGTTTTTGTGTTGGAGAATAAAAACACCCCAGTTCTCACCAGAAAGTACATTTAAGAGAAAAAGTCAAGTGACTGATTAAAAAATCTATGCAACTTTTGAGGGACTGGTGCTTTAGCTGCTTGTTGGTTTATGTGGCTGTGGGTTGTATTGAATGGAACATTCACAAACAAGTGTTAAAGTGTTTGTAATAGCTGTCGTCCAGGTTTACTGGGAAATAGCAATTTTTATGTTGTTACTTACAGTTTGTATCCAGTATATATTATGTGACCAGTTACAAAGGAAAGTATAATGTGCTTTTCCAGCCACAATGGCTGAGACTTAAAGCTAGTGAATAATTGACCAGATTTTCACCCTGATCTAGCACATTTTGGTCCCTAATTGATCATATATTGTAACAATATCCTGAGAGAGTTATCAATGCTATTAGTGTTAAGCCACAGAAATTCATGATCCCAGTTCTGGTTGGTCATTTTATCACCTTCCTAATATTGATGACAAGAGAAAAGCTTAGGAAATTGGCAGCAAGCATTCATTCTTTCCTAAGCATATGTGCTCTATCTCTTTCAGTTGAGACTGGACAAGGATAAATTTGCAATTCACCTTGATGTTAAACATTTCACTCCTGAAGAACTCCGAGTCAAAATTCTGGGCGAATTTATTGAAGTCCAAGCTCAACATGAAGAACGTCAGGTACATTTTATATTTTTACTCCTATTTTTATTCCATCTTAGACTTGCCCTCTGTTTACAGTCACTTTCGTCAGCTGGGAGACTGCACAGTACTCCGTGCAAATGCTGGTTTGGATATAAATTGTAGGAGTCACACATTGGGTGAGAGGGAGATAAATTACATGCCAACTCCTTCACAAGGTTCTAATTTGGCTGGGAGCTGAAACTTCTGTGGCTGGTGGTTTAAAGTCTCACCTCCTATCAAGATTTGAAACTAGAGCTATAACCAGATTTCAAAATTAGTTGAGGCAACACACATCAAATCAGGCCCATACAGTTTTGAAGAGGAGAAAAAGTTTTGCAATTCCTCAGAATAAATTTTTTATTGATGGAATGATTCCACCCAACTTACCCACTTTGTTTACCTTTGTATTGGTGCAAAGAAATATTAAACTGATCTGCTTTCAGGCCACTGGAGGAATGCCAACTGCTTTTACAGCACTTTAAAGTGTTCTTATTCAGTTGTGAAGCTTTCTGAATTTGCACAGCCATCACAAAAAACACAGACGTATATCAGCATTGGTGTTCAACAAGCCACTGTTCACATTTTGGGTAAATATAATGCCTGCTAAAAATTCTTTTAATAAATTTAACTGGCTCCCTGTCACAAGTCTACAGATACCCCAGTATAGGCCAGTCTAAATTGAGAACTGGAATCTTTTCCCTCCACTGAAATACAGCAATACAGCACTCTTTTATGCTGAACTAAGCCATCACATGCACTTGCTGTGTAAAATTAAATATAGAATCGTTCCTGGAGCTCAGTTACAAGGCTAATGTAATCAAGAACTTTAGATAACATCAGAAATCATGACAGTGTAGTATGAACCTTAATATCTGATATTTCATGACTGAATTCCACCCAGATGACCATTTCTGCAAGCGTGAGCCACTGTAGTGATTATCTTGCAAGTTATTTGACTACTGTTGGCATCACAGCTGAGCCTAATCCTGTCTTCACTCAATTTTCCACAGATGTACACTTCCAGCAGGTGTCATTGGGTAGAGATCAGGAGCAGGAACCCTGTCAGTTTTCTTATCCCTTACCCAAAGGTGCTGAGGCCAATTGTGGAGAGCCTTTCACTGCCCTGGCTGACGTCAGCTAACTCAATGCAGTGAGGATCAAAGTAGCGATCTTCCTGATCTGTGTAAACTTGCATTTATATAGCACCTTTCATATCTTCAAAACCTTCCAAAGCACTTTACAGCCACTTTTGTTAGTTAACATTCTTATGTCAGCAAAAGTTGCTGAGTCATTGAGAGTTGTACATACTGATTTTATAAATAATTGGGTTTTTTGGGGATAATGTGCCTGGTGCACTCAGCAGTCTCAACACTGAGGCAGGTTGACTTGAAACCAAACCTCTTACAGTTGAATATGATATTGGCCCTGGACGTATATGCAGTTTGGGCGAGGTATTCTGTGGTGTTACAAGATTGATTTTCCCTTTTCCCAACAGTCATTCACCAATTTATACACTGTGAAAATGTATTCATACCGATTTGAGAACTTCGAAATGTTGCAAAAAATATTTATCCATTTGAAAGGGTGTTGCTGTTAAACATTTCTGAATTGCAAGCCCACAATTCCTGTATACAAGCAGCAACCAGTATGCCTAGTATCTAAGATGACAGCACACATCAGTCCATGATAATTTTGTGTACAATATTTATTTCTGTACAATTACAAACAGGACAATTACAAACATTCTGCGGTAAATTACTACACTCCCACTAGGGAGTCTCACTTAAAGGGAGCACAAGTTGAAGAAATAGAGCTCGAGTGTTGTAGCCTTCTCTCTGACCCCGCTCCCTTCAAGCATAATTTTCTGCTGGGAATGTAGGATCAGTGAATTTACACCTCTCAACTTAATAAGAAACGTCTCTGAATCTTCAAACTATCCAAATGTCTCTATAAGGCAATATTTCCTCTGTGTGCTGTGTGTAACAAAATCGTAAACCAGTTCTCAAATGAGTATATGGTTTTGTTACAAATACTGCATAGAGGAAATCTTCCCCCATTTTATTAAGTGTTATTTCTAGTCAGGTATTCTTCACTTGCAAGTTAGAGATTCCTAATGTTGATGTACATTTTATGGCATAGGCCAGAAGAAAACACATTTCTTCAAGTTAGAGCGGGAGAGTAAATAGGTTCTATATGTGAATCTATACCACTGGTTGAACTGGATGGACTGTATTTGTTTTCTTTCTTGAGTTTGCTTTGTTAACAGCTCCGCATTTAAGTGTAGTTTCAGACATCTCAAGTTTATGGTCATTTCTAGGTAGTTGCCACAATGGGTGCTGTGTCCAGATAACTTTCTCAGTGACCAGGCAGCACGTGTGACACTTTATTTGGTCTGTTTTGTGGCCCTCACATTGCATTTTGAAGCATCTAGAAACTTTCAGGACTATACCAGTCACGGATGAGAAATCCCACGAATGCTGAGAGACTTGATTGTCTGGAATTTCACCTTACCCATTTTTTTAAAAAATCGTCAAAAAAGAAAATGGAATACTTTTTTTGGAAAATCCTTCAATGAATTGACTGACCACCATTTTTAATACTCACTTGATTAACTCTTTTATTCCGTAGGATGAACATGGCTATGTTTCTCGAGAATTTCACCGGAAGTACAAGGTCCCAGCAGGAGTTGATCCAGCCCTGATCACCTGCTCCCTGTCTGCAGATGGAGTGCTTACAATCACTGGTCCCCGTAAGATGGCTGATGTCCCTGAGCGATCTGTGCCCATCTCCCGAGAGGAAAAGCCTGAAGTCACTGGACTTCAGAAAAAGTAGATCTTTTCTGTTCATTTCAAAATGACTTCAAGCCATTAAAGTATTGCCTTTTGCTTTAAATGTAACATTTTTGTATTGTTATATAATCACACATTCCTTAAAATCTGTTAGCCTGCAATAAACATTTATCTTTACTGCCTTAGTGAAACTTTCAATTAAATAAAGTCAACTATTTGAACAACACATTGCATAGTTCCTGGTTTTCTGATTTGTCTCTGTCTTTACTGGTTTGTACTATGGTAAATAATACATTGCAAAATTAAATTGTATTATTTGACTGCATTTATATACATTGTTCATCATAGAACAGAGCAAAGGCTTTTCATTTGAGATCACTTAACACTTGTAATCTCGGGCTTCCACTGCCACCACACTTTATATCCCCTTTATGTTTTCACAGCTTTATCTCAGAACAGTGCATTTCAGATAGAGTGGGCTCCTGATAATTGACGGGTGATTTCGTTTCTTAGCTGCCGGATAGTGAGGGCACCTGTAGTCAATTTTGACTCTCTGTTCAATGTTCGAGACTGACACCACAATGGTTAATAGTCATATGAGTTTATTTAGCACAAGTAAGAATCAATACCTTACAGTATTTAAGCAGTAGTTTACAAAGTACAATTGAGAATTATATTACCCCGTTGTCCTTTGGGTAGAAGCCGCGACCTCGTTCCCCGTTCCTTCATGCACGTACTCTCGTTCTCGTTTACCTGCTTGGTACTTTTTTTTTGTCCTCTGTCCTGAGTCTGAGTAGGGGCTGGCTACATATACCCTGAGTTAACCCCTAGCCCCCCTTTTCACTGCAGCAAACTTAAACCACTTATAGATGGTTCCTTATCATCAATTTTAGGAGCCCATCAATCATTCTTCCTTGATTCTAGAACGTAGTTGCTTAGCGACATGTTCGGACATACAGGCCCATCTTTTGTTTCACTGTTTTTGCCTCAGATAGCATGATTGTTTGTTTTTAACCACGAGTATTACTGCACTAAGGCTGGTTCTTGTTGTTCATCACCCACAATCCCGTTAAGTCTAACCCTTTAAATTCCTCATATATTTGTGTGAAAACTATATTTCCTTACATTCCCCACCTTGAGGCAGAGAGGGTCCAGCTCTCGAGTCTTCACACCAATCCTATTTTCCTCTGAGCAAAGCTGTGGTTTCTATACAAAAGCAAGGATGTCATGATGAACCTTTATAGAGCACTGGTTTGGCCATGACTGGAGTATAATGTCCAGTTCTGGATACCGCACTTTGGGAGGGATGTGAAGGCCTTGGAGGGGGTGCGGAGGGGGTTTGCTGGAATGATTCCAGGGATGAGGGACTTTAGTTATGAGGATAGACTGGAGGGGCTGGGGTTGTTCTCCTTGGAGCGGAGAAGGTTGAGAGGAGATTTGATAGAGATATCTAAAATCATGAAGGGTCTAGACAGAATGGATGGAGAGAGACTGTTCCATTGGCAGGAGGGTCAGGAACCAGAGGACATAGATTTAAGGTGATTGGCAAAAGAACCAAAGGTGACATGAGGAAAAACTTTTTTATGCAGTGAGTGATTAGAATCTGGAATGCATTGCCGGGGGGGTGGTGGAGGCAAATTCAATCATGGCCTTCAAAAGGGAACTGGATAAAATGCGCAGGGATACGGGGATGGAGCGGGGGAGTGGGACTAGCTGGATTGCTCTTGCAAAGAGCCTGCACGGACTCGATCGACCGAATGGCCTCCTTCCGTGCTGTAACCTTTATATGATTATCTCTGTGATCATTTATTAGTGTCCCATCAATGCTTATAAGAACAACACATATACTAACAGATGAATTGCATGGGTGCATTTAGTCAGTAAGAGATGTAGCTATTAATAGGCATACTGGACTCAAACCAATGAAGAACCTACCAGACTCTTGTAATTCACTGTGAGATGTATTTAGTTGTGCATAATAACTTGCTTTTATGTTATTTTCGGAGCTGACTATTTTGCATATTATAGCTCGATATGTACTATAGTGAATGTTCTATTCCGTAACATCAAATTTCACAGCGAAATCAGAAGCCAAAGTCCAGTTGTCTTAAAAGTGAGATAGTGTTCTGACTGAGAACCTTTTAATAAGAGTAGGAGGCATGTAATTCCTTCTGATTGTAATGATTAGTTGGTATCACATCAGGGTTTGTGAGTGTTGGCAAAGAGGCCATTGGAAATGTAGAACATAGTTGTGTGCAGTCGGAGATAGAAAATGAGAATTGATGCCTGAAGTCAGAGGAAAAAACTAAAGGCGTATAATCTGTGCTTTCAGGTGTAAGAATGTGCAAGTCTTAACCTGAAATGTTAACCTACCTTCTAGCTTTTCAGATGATGACCGTTCGACAATATTTTCTGTTCTTATTTCAGATTTCCAGCATTCAGTTTTAGTTATATAGAAGAGAAATCACTATATTTTGTGAGTGTAGTCAGCTCAACTTCTCAATGTTTTATTGTCTCCGCTGTGTGTTCCCATACATGTAATGGACTCTTTCCCTGTCTCCCCTGCCCCTGCCAATAGGTCAGACACAGCATGGTAGTGAACAAATTCATTGCCTTAGATCACCCAGCCTCCCAGCTGAAGGAGGAAATATGGTGAAGCAACAGTGCTGAGCTAAAGTTAAAACAGTCAATACAGTGTTAAAAAATTTCAAGACAATATTATTCAATAGTTTGTCATTCCTATCTTATCACAACCATGACAAAAATGCACAAGTCAATTTTAACGATTTGTAGGTTTAGCACTGACAAAATAATTCACAACCTTCAGTTATCCTCACTGTAAAACTGCAAACACTTTGTCAAAATTCACCAAATAAATTATAGCATCAATCTTTGAAAAAGGGAATTTAGCCCTAAACAAGCACACTGTTTCTGGTGTGCTCTATAACATTCTCAGCAGAAATCAAGTCAATTGTTAGCCTTTGATTATTCTAACATCAGAACTTTACTTAAAAAAGCAATCATTCAACAAACAGAATGACCAAATACTCAACCAGGTAGTAATGGTAAACCTCCTATGTTTTATGTAGGTTTGCAAGCGATTATGATTCCATTTATTACATTCCTACAGGAACACAAGTGATAGAAATGCGAGTATCTTTGAAGCATGGAATTTATGAACTACTCCACTCCTGTTGCAGATTATTTAAGTCATCGTTTCGGCTCATGGGTTCAGCATTCTGACACCACTCAGTGGATCGTATCCCACATTCCATCACTCCACATCATTTCTATATACAGTTATAACTGGTTTCTGAAAGTTAGTCATGGGCTGAGTCATAGATTGTTTACACATTAAATAAATCTCATAACTCAGCACTTCAGGTATAACATTCCCTATTTATTAATGAGCCATTTCAGTCTACTCATTTAAAAAAAACAACAGAAAGTTTGGCTGTCTTTTTTTTTCTCTTGCAGTTTTCATCACTTTGGTTCTTCACTGATTATTCTTCACTGTGGCCAAGTCTGCCACTCAGGGAATGCAAGATCCACAACACGAAGCCAAGCCTGGTCCTGAAGGAGCTATTGTAGGCTTGCAGGGTCCACAAAATTCAGCTGTGCACTGTCCTAAAGGATCTTTTGTAGGAATGTGATAGCCACAAAATCCTGGATATTCTGATTGATTGTTCTTCACTGTAGCTGAGTCTGTCGGTGAGGAAGGTTTTAGAGGGATGTAGGAGCCACATAACTGATAGTGCTCTGCAGCCACGTCCGTACCTGATGGAGCAGGGGGTCCGCAATATTGTAACTGATTGTTCTCCACTGTATCCACTGAGTGAGGTTTCAATAGGAGTGCAGGGTCCACATAATCCAGCATGTACCTGCTCTTTGGGATTGTTTTGGTATGAGGGGGGTTCAATTCTGGTTGGTGCACAGGATAAACATGCGGCTCCCTTTCAAATACTGGAGAAAATAATTATTTTATACACAGTGATGTTAAATAGAAATACAGTTCAAAGTTTATTTTTTGTTAACCAAGTTTTATTATATTTTTCAAATTAAACAAAGATACAACAGAGCAATGTGTAATCACACGCATACAGATAGGTGTATAGTGTAGATTACCCCACATATGCCTTTAAGTCACTTGTGACCTGCGCCTCTCCATAGATTCAAATTCAGTGCCTCACGTAACTGAATAACTGGAAAAGGGGCAGGGAAATTCGATTAGAGTAGGCAGCTCCTGTTGAAGAGCTGGCATTACTTAAGGCACTGTGGGCTGAATGGTCTCCTATGTTCTAGATTCTAGGCTTCTGCAGATGGACCACAGCATTATTGGTTTGGTACCTACTCCTGCCTTATGGGGTCATTATTGTTTCGTATAAGAAGTTCCATTTTTATATTCTTTTTGCTACATTTGTTCTCTCTCTACCCCTATATCTTTCTCCATGCCCTGATATATAGACTTAATTCTCCTTATCAGTAGTCTGTCAACTTGCCAAATTTATACGGTATTATTATTATGCCAATTGAAGTATGTAAGGCAAAGAAAGTATTTTCCTGTGGGTCGCTGGCAACGTTGCTGTGACACCATTTTTCCTGACATGTAGGAAAGCCTCATTAAAGACGGCACCAGAAGTAAGTCACAAAATCAATCACCCATTTAGTATCTGGAGCCAACAGAATTTCAATTGGAGACAAAATTGGCTCACAGAACAGTTGGGATAGTTTCCAGGCAAATACAGTATTTGGACACATTAATGATGTGTTTGGCATTTAGCAACCATATTGATCATGGAATCATAGATGTGTTAAAGATAGGGTTTAATGATGTATCTTCAATGCATGAGGCATTCTAGGTACTCCCGTCCTCTCTAAGTGCCGCTGACTCCTTTTGCCTCAGCGTGTCAATTTCAAACTCCTCGTCCTTGTATTCAAATCTCTCCATGGCCCTGCCCCATCCTACCTTAGTGACCTCTTTGTTCCTTAGATCCCTGCACACACTCTCTGCTCTTCTAACACCAGCGAGGTAATTTTAACCACCAAGAACAGGTGGGTTGGGGACGGGAGGGAGTTGAAAATAGTTGGGTTTTTTTGGTTCGCAACCGCAAAATTTTCAGACTTTGCTTTCCCAGTGGGAAGCCTGTACTTTACGCGCCCACATTAATCCCGGAAGTGGAGCTGGGTTGCGGTCGCGACCCAAAAAACAACTATTTTCAACTCCCGCCCACCCTCAACCCACCCATTCTTGGGGCTTAAAATTACCCCCCAGAATTCTCCTTGCCTCTTGCACCTTTGCACCGTCTCCTTTACCATCAGTGGCCATTCACTCAACAACAACTTGCACTTACATATTGCATTTAACAAAGTAAAATGTCCCAAGATGGTTCACAGGAGTGTTATCAGACAAAATTTGATACCGAGCCACATAAAGAGATATTAGGACAAGAGACCAAAAGCATGGTCAAGGAGATAGGTTTTAAGGAGCATCTTAAAGGAGGAGAGAAGTAGCGAGGTGGAGAGGTTTAAGGAGGGAATTACAGAGCTTAGTGCCTAGACAGCTAAAGGCACAGGCACCAATGGTGAGGCGATGGAAATCGGGGATGCAAAAGAAGCCAGAATTGGAGGCACACAGAGTTCTTGAAGGGTTGTAGGGCTGGAGGAGGTTACAGAGATAGGGAGGGGTGAGGCCCTGGAGGGATTTGAACACTAGGATGAGAATCTTAAATTTGAGGTGTTGCCAAACTGGGAGCCAATGTAGGTCAGCAAGCACGGGGTAATGGGCGAACGGGGCACTCAGTCAATGCATTCCTGCCCCTCTGGAAATTTCTGCCCAGTTCCATCCATCTTGACACCTCCCTCCCCAATTTCAAAATCTCAAAACCCTTCTCTTTGATCATACCTTCGATTCCCCACCCTAGCATCTCCATTCCTCCCACATTCCCCATGCTTGGTGTGCCATCTTACAGATCCAAATTTCTCCCATCCTCTCCTAAAAGCATTGGCTCCTGCTGTGGTATGGATGTATGATAGGGAGCTTTAACAGGCAATTCAACAAATGGGGAAACCACAGCTAAGCCCAGTGTTGCTATTACCTGACACACATGCATTTTTCAACAGGAGTCAGAACCTGAAATCCTGGCTGACATTTCATCTTCCCAAGCCCAGAGATGTTGATACGAATTGATATGAACATACGAAAATGACAGGCAGGATAAGATCAGCTGGTCCATCAAGTCTGCCCCACACTCTTGATGGCTGGAGCATCATGATTAGACACTTCCTACCCCCCATAGCCATGTAATCTCCAGGGAGAGGCAAAAAAACAGGAAAGAATCCAGGGCCAATAAGGGAAAAACACCTTTGGAAAACTCCTCTTTGACCCCTTCAGGTGATCGAAACCAGTCCAGAAGATCACATTGACCATGCATACGTTATCTGTTAATCTATTTACCTTCTACATGATACAATCTCTGCCCCAGCCAAGAACCGGTCCAGCTCCCTCTTGAAGGCAGAGAGTCAGCACACATCTCACCAGTGCGCAATGCATTCCAGAAGTTCACTACTTTCTGGGAAAAGAATAGCCTAACATCTAGCCTATTTGTACTTTTGCATAGTTTAAATGCATGACCCCTGGTCCTCCCCAATCTATCAAACTGAAATAATCTATCAATAGACAAGCAATCTAGCCCTTTCATTATTTTATATACCTCTATCAGGTCGCCTCTAAGTCTATGCTGCTCTAGAGTAAATACACCCAGCTCTTTAAACCTATCTGAGTAATTAAGGTTCTTTCAGCTAGGAACCATTCTTGTAGCTCTCCTCTGCACCTTTTCCAAGGCCACTGTATCACCCACCATGTGAGGGGACCAAAACTGGGTGCAGTACTCCAGATACGGTCTAACCAACGACGTGATAGAATGGTTTGATTTGCACTGAATGGTTCTATTAATCCAACCCAATACCCTGATTGCTTTGACTAGAGTTTCTCTGCATTGATTGTGAACCTTCAGTGATCTGTGCATAATATCACCTATATCCTTTTCTCTCTCAACCACTTTCAGTATCGTTCCCTGTAAATGATAGGTGTATTCTGTGTTGTTCCTACCTACAAGCATGTAACTGCATTCATCTAGGTTTGATGTGGTGATGCCGGTGATGGACTGGGATTGACAAATGTAAGGAATCTTACAACACCAGGTTATAGTCCAACTGTTTTATTTGAAAATCACAAGCTTTCGGAGGCTTTCTCCTTCGTCAGGTGAGCGAGTGCGCTCACCTGACGAAGGAGAAAGCCTCCGAAAGCTTGTGATTTTCAAATAAAACAGTTGGACTATAACCTGGTGTTGTAAGATTCCTTACATTCATCTAGGTTGGTTTTATAAAGGTTGGCATTCATTTATTAGATAAAATTTATTTGTGAGAATTCGAAAAGTCTTGATAAGCATTGCAATGTCAAAATACAATGGCCCTGTAACTAGTATCAGTAACACTGATCTCTTCAATCTGTGAGAAAGGGTACTTAGTATTTGCTTACATTTTTTTTTGCTTACATTTTTAACTGTATGATGAAGTATCCATTATCACTTACATCTACAGCGTTTCTCCTCCTTGTTATATGAATCTCCATATATCGTCTTATAGGCATGTGAGTACTGCAAGAAAAGCAAGCTAAATATATAAATAATTTCACTGTTTGTCTAATACTATCTACTCCTGATAATTCAAAGTCATTTTTGTGCTAAAAAGAATGAATTATCCAATCATTTAAATTAAGCAACCAGAAATAGCACAGCAAAGTGGGAATTTAGTAACAAAAAAATGAATTATCAGATGATATGAACTAAGCAACTTTTAATTTGGAGGAGCAATTTGTACAATAATTGGAAAAGATTTTCCATTTAATGCATTGAATTCAGTCCCCAGTGCCATTTACAAAGTGTTTGTATTGTCAATTGTTGTTTTACCTCATTTTACCACTGTGGGCTTAATGTATGATGCCTAGAATTTTTAACATGGTTTCACAAATCATTTTAAGATACCAGTGAATCTTCTATGGTGTTGCCTGCAGGTTCAAGTCTGTTTGTACTTTCTTTCTCTGTGCTATACCCTGTTCAGTCTCTGCTTGGGCCTGACACTATGTCTATCCTTACTCTTCTATTGTCCCTACTGCCATCATTTTGTCTTGGGAGTTCTCCCCGGTGTCCTGGCCAATATTTATCCCTCAACCAACACCACCAAAAACAGATGATCTGGTCATTATCATATTGCTGTCTGTGGGAACTTGCTGTGCGCTGATTGACTGCCATGTTTCCTACATTACAGCAGTGACTCACTTCTAAAGTGCTTAATTGGCTGTAAAGCGCTTTGGGACATCCTGAGATCATGAAAGGCGCTATATAAATGCACGTCTTTCTTTCTTTATTAGACTCCCTTTATATACATGTTCCTGATGCCTGTTTTCTCTCCCATTATCTCTGCTACACCTGTTACTTCAATGTCAATGACACTTTGTGTCACACCAAGCTGAGGCTGGGTCACTTCTGACGTCATAGAAAAGGCTGCTGAAGGCCTCAATAGGGAATACAAGTGGATGCTGGTTACAGTTGTGTCTGGAGGTGGTGAGGGAAGCTTATTCACATACAGGCGGCTGTTCTAGCAGATGGATTAAGGGCAGGAGAGGCAGAAGCAAAAACAGCGAGAGGCCACTGCAGCACAGTGTGTTAAAAGCAGAGCCCAGCACTGAGGCCAGAGCCATTACTGTATAAAGTGAAGCCACTGAATCCCCGTCCCAGCCTAGCACCTGTACTGGCATTGGTCCAGAGTCGTGAAAATCAAACACATAACTATCAGAATAGTCACTATTGGCCAGTGAGATTTTTAGAAAGCAACACTAATGTTTGAAAGGTCAGTTAATTAGTGTTGGCCAATGAAATTTGCTAAAATGCTGACTCAGGCGTGACACCTAACTATCTTTTAAATTAATATATAGATGGGAATGATATTAAGAACCTAAGTGACATTATAAGATATGCTTCTCCTCAATCCAAATTTGCTCTAACGGTCTATGTCATCCAAAGCCTGAGGTTAGGCTACGGTTTTCAAATCAGTCCTATGTGTCTATTTATTCTATAAGATACTAACACATCTCCTGTGACATTGTTTATGGTAAGTCGTGGTATTTGGTTGACCTCTTACACGTCACTGCCATCATCATGTTGCTGCTTCCCTTTCTGACTTCCCCCTCTTCCCTGTCTATCTTACCCTTCTCATCTGATTCTCTCCCTTTCTCTTTGTTTGTGCTTCTCTGAATGTGTTCTTCTATTTCTTTGCACTCTCTTTTTATATATTTTTTTCAGTTGGGATTGCAGTGGGTGTTGTGGCAGGGAAGGGAGCCACCGAAGGTTGTAGACTGCATTTTCCAGACGTAGGTGTGGACACTGGTCAGGTGGAAGTTGTCGGAGCAATTTTATTCCATTTTGCTGCTTTTTTTGTCATTGGTGGACCTCGTGTCGCCAGATGTTGAGGATGCTTCATGTGATTGACATGTGATGACATCTCGTTGATACGATCTCATCATGGTGACAGTAAGTGCACTACAATTGGGCCTAGTGCCATGTACTGGGGAGAGGAAGAATCATCGAGGGTTCCTGCATGTGGCTGATATTCCAGCTTGGAAAGTGCATGTTTATGGACATTGAGGATTGGGGTCCATAAGACCATAAGACCATAAGATATAGGAGCAGGAGTTGGCCATTCGGCCCCTCAAGCCTGCTCCGCCATTTAATGAGATCATGGCTGATCTGATTTTTACCTCAACTCCACTTTCCCACCCTATCCCCATATCCTTTGACTCCCTTGCTGATCAAAAATTTGTCTAACTCAGCCTTGAATGTATTCAATGGCTCAGCCTCCACAACTTTTTGGGCTAATGAATTCCAAAGATTCATGACCCTCTGGGAGAAGAAATTCCACCTCATTTCCGTCTTAAACGGGCGACCCCTTATTCTGAGACTATGCCCCCTAGTTTTAGATTCCCCCATGAGGAGTAACATCCTCTCAGCATCTACCCTATCGAGTCCCCTCAGAATCTTGTATGTTTCAATAAGATCTCCTCTCATTCTTCTAAACTCCAATGAGTATAGACCCAACCTGTTCAATCTTTCCTCATAAGACAATCCTTCCATACCCGGAATCAACCTAGTGAACCTTCTCTGAACTGCCTCCAATGCAAGTATGTCCTTCCTTAAATAAAGTCAGCCGTGATGTTGTTTCCCAGGTCCAATCGCCAGTTCACAGTCACTATCTAGGTTCATACATGAAGAATAATGACTTAGGCTAAGTACTAGAGATGCCTGTGGATCTGTACCCTGTGGATCAGCAGCTTCAAGAGAGTAGAGGAGAATACTGAAAGGTCAGACTTATGATTGTGATGCAATCAATACAAGTATATCAAGTGTTAATCTTCAGCTTACACTTATTACTTGAAAATAAATCAGTGTACTATTATAATTGAGAAACGATACATTATAATCCTGGATTTTTGCGCTTCAGAAAAGAAAGGCTTGCATTTATACAGCGCCTTTCATGACCTTGACATCCCAAAGCACTTTACAGCCAATAAAATACTTTTGAAGTGTCGTCACATTTCTAATGTAGGAAATGCGGCAGCCAATTTGCGCACATCAAGGTTCCACAAACAGCAATGTGATAATCGGTTGAGTGATGTTGGTTGAGGGGTAAATATTGGCCAGGACACTGGGGAGAACTCACCTGCTTTTTTTCAAAATAGTGCTAAGGGATCTTTTAGGTCCACGTGAGAGGGCAGTCAGGACCTTGGTTTAATGTTTCAACTGAAAGATGGCACCTGCCGACAGTGCAGCACTCCCTCAGTACTGCACTGGAGTGTTAGCCTAGATTTTTGTGCTCAAATAGGACTTGAACTACAAGCGTTCTAATTAGTAGGCGAGAGTGCTACCATCAAGCCACGGCCAACACAGAGAAAAATATCCTCCACTTCTTAAAGTGAAAAAAAGCAAACTTTACGTACAAGGTTGTAAACGTTACGGAGAATGTCACTTCCCTCCCCCACACACACACACTTTATTTTAGGATATATTTCAAATTGAATTGTTATCCTCCCTGCCAAACAAAACTAGTCTACAACAACGAAGGAAGCCGAGTAAAACACTGATTACCGGCGATGGCAAAGGCTTCATTTTCTTGATTTCATCCAGCCCACACCTCTCCTCGTACCATTTTGCAATGAGAGTCTTCACGTTATAGCGGTTATCTCCGTCACTGCTGTGAGCATCGTCCAATCCGAACAAGTTCGGTAAATTCTGGTAAACCCGGCACAGTGCTCGGTCCGAGAGCAATAGGGACCGGTAGGGGTCCAACATTGTGGAGTGTGAGTGCAATGGGGGGTCTCGTACAGCAGCGCCGTGCAGCGTGAATGATGGGGCTGCAATGAACCTGAGCAGCAGGCGATGTATCGGTTGCCTTGGTAACGGGACGCTGCGACTGGTACCCCAGTCGTTTTGTTAATTACATCACAGAGCCGGCAGAGTGAGTCACACTCCCAGGCGATTTATTGCGCGCATTCCCCACAACTATGTATCTTTTTAGATGATTCATCTGAACTTCAACTCCGTGTTTGATTCATTCTGTCATTTGTTTGTTACACCGATAGTTAGAGTTGGCCCATTGTGGAAATGTGAAACATTAGCAGAGTCCCGGCTGTTAACCTTCATTCTGCCGACAACTTCAGTGATTCCTGGTTCAAAGAGGTGGCCAGTTTTTTTTTTCCCGGAATTTTATTTTATCCACTGCCGCACTGAAACAAACTCTAATATGGCATAATCAACAACGCCCCAATGTCAGGAGTAACTTTATTCCTGTAATATTGTTGCACTAAAATAAACAATTAAAATGTAAATAAAATGAATAGAAATCGCTGGCTAGCCACAGGTGTGACTACAGAGACACAGGTTTAGCCACATGCACTGATTTTAGTAGAAAACACCTTACAAACAATACAGGTAAATGTACTTCACGTGTATATTTACTTAAACATCTACCACCATTCAATATGAACCTTTGCAGTCTCACTTTCACCAAAGCTTGGAATTTGGGCATGAATTTATCAGACACAGCACATCTTAGTCCCTAAGTTTTTGTCCAGCAGTTGTGAGTGGTACCTTGACTTTATCAGATTTCATGCTGAGAATGTTGACTCGCACAGTAAGATGCATCAGACTAGCCACTGCTCTCCATCCAGATCAGCCCCAGTTATCCATCCAGACCCACCCCTATTCTCCATCCAGATCCACCCCTACTCTCCAGCCAGACCCACCTCTGCTCTCCATCCAGACCCACCCTGCTCTCCATCCTGATGCACCCCTATTCTCCAGCCAGACCCACCCCTATAATCCATCCAGACCCACCCTGCTCTCCATCCAGACCCACCCCTATTCTCCATCTAGACCTACCTCTACTCTCCATCCAGACCCACCCCTACTCTCCATCTATATCTACCTCTACTCTCCATCCAGACCCACCCCTACTCTCCATCTATATCTACCTCTACTCTCCATCCAGACCCACCCCTACTCTCCAGCCAGACCTGCCTCTGCTCTCCATCCAGACCCACCCTGCTCTCCATCCAGACCCATCCCTACTCTCCATCCAGACCCACCCTGCTCTCCATCCAGACCCACCCCTACTCTCCAGCCAGACCTGCCTCTGCTCTCCATCCAGACCCACCCTGCTCTTCATCTAGACCCACCCCTACTCTCCATCCAGACCCACCCCTATTCTCCATCCAGACCCATCCCTACTCTCCATCCAGACCCACCCTGCTCTCCATCCAGACCCACCCCTACTCTCCAGCCAGAGCTGCCACTGATCTCCATCCAGACCCACCCTGTTCTCCATTCAGATCCACCCGTACTCTCCATCCAGACCCACCCCTACTCTCCATCCATATCCGCCTCTGCTCTCCATCCAGACCCACCCCTATTCTCCATCCAGACCCACCCCTACTCTCCATCCATATCCGCCTCTGCTCTCCATCCAGACCCACCCTTATTCTCCATCCGCACCCACCCCTATTCTCCATCTAGACCCACCTCTGCTCTCCATCCACACCCACCCCTATTCTCCATCCAGACCCAACCTTCTCTCCATTTAGATCCACCCCTACTCTCCATCCAAACCCACCCCTACTCTCCATCCATATCTGCCTCTGCTCTCTATCCAGACCCACCCCTATTCTCCATCCAGATCCACCCTACTCTCCAACCAGACCCACCCCTGCTCACCATTCAGACCCACCTCTACTCTCCATCCAGACCCATCTACAGGATGCACTGCAGCAACTTGCCAAGGCTTCTTCGACAGCACCTCCCAAACCCGCGACCTCTACCACCTAGAAGGACAAGGGCAGCAGGCACATGGGAACAACACCACCTGCATGTTTCCCTCCAAGTCACACACCATTCTGACTTGGAAATATATCGCCGTTCGTTCATGGTCGCTGGGTCAAAATCCTGGAACTCCCTTCCTAACAGCACTGTGGGAGAACCTCCACTACACGGACTGCAGCGGTTCAAGAAGGCGGCTCACCATCACCTTCTCAAGGGCAATTAGGGATGGGCAATAAATGCTGGCCTTGCCAGCGATGCCCACATCCCACAAATGAATAATAAAAAACCCCTGCTCTCCATCCAGAATGTGGTTGTATGCTGCTTCCCTTTTGCCATGACGTGCCCTGTAGAGCGGTTCATTATTAGTTGAGCTTGCTTTCTTCCGCTGGCCTGGAGCACCTATTCTGATTATTTGAGGCGAGCATGATGGCAGCTCCCCTCTCCATTCAATGTTGCTGGTGTTTCCTTTGCTTTTCATCTTACCATTTTACCAACAAACGCAAATGCGGTGTGAATGAGGGCATTGAGATCACCTGCCCAATGACAGTGTCTATTGCTCATTTTTTTTTTACAAATCAAAAATGCAATTGGCCACATCTGGATTTCCAATTAGCCGCATGTGTCTAGTGGCGAACATATTGAACAATACCGCTTTAGTATGAGTACAGGCTTTATGGTTTGTAGGACAGAATGTATAGTTATATAGTGGTTGTGGTGTGGGTTACAGAGTTGAATGGATTGGGTAGTATCTGTGATAGTTGGGTAGTGGAGGCTGGTGGTAGGATGTGCAAAGAAATAAGCATGAGATGTGTGGTCGAGAGAGGAGCTAAATAAATGAGAGTTCAGATGCCAAATAAACAGGAGTGGGCTAGGCTTGAAAGAAAGAAATGGAAGAGTAAAGAACGAGAAGGAAGGAAATAAACGATTTGAAAGGAAGAGATGCAGCTGGAAATGAATAATCGAGCGGCTGGAAATAAATAAATGCGTTGGTTTGGAATTACATAACAAATAATGAGGAGAGAGGCGGCCTGGTTACAACCTGTCCTTTGCTCGCTGCACCACAAGCGGCTTGTGTCGCTGTTTTTCTAGCGGGTAAGTTGTTGGGGAAAGACCCTGGCGATGGTCGGGGCCCTGTTGCTGCCCTCGGTGCTCTAGGGCTCCCACAGGTGGGACGGGGCCGGCTCGGTAGTTGCGCTGCGGTCTGTCTGGAAGGTGCGGAGCTGCGCTTGGCCTCGGAGGTTTATTGAAAAAAAAATCACGCTGGTTTTTGGGTGAGGGAGACGCCGAGGCTGGGAGGGGGGGAAGTGTGGCTTCCCAGAGCTGTGCGGGGACAGAGTGGGAGGGGATGGAGGATGAGGCAAATTCTTCCTGGACTGGACCCATTGCACACAAAAAAACTCGCCCTATTATTCGGGGTTACACTAATGGGCAAGGTGGCATGATTGCAGTGTTGCACTGGGTGCAAGGAGGTGATCTCTTTGCTCATGAGGTGTAGAGGGGAGCCTGACACTGCATCTTACCATGTTACATGTTGACTGGGTGTGTGAAATGAAAGTACAACATCCACACAAAAAATAACAGAAAGAAATGATTGGAGAGTAAAGGTTCCATCACTGATCACAGACTCATTAATGATGGACACACCACTTGCAGCGTGTATGGCTTTTAATATATTACAGAAGGTATTTGAAATGTTCACCTGTTATTGTCTTTTCAGGCTGCTAATATACAATGAGGCGGGGAGGCAGCACCTTGCTTGTGGGCGAGGGGAATTTCTCCTTTTCTGCTACCCTGTGTGATCACGTGGATAGAGACACCCAGACCACTGCAACCTGCTTCGAAAGTGAAAAAGAAATAACTAAACACGGAAGTGCAATGAAAAATATTGCCCACTTGTTAGAAAAAGGTAAGGGGAGGTCGTGTTGGGGGAGGGGGCAGTTGTTTGGCGTGCAGTGAGAGTGACAACCAAAAGAAAAATTGCAAATACTGAAATCTGAAATTAAAAACTTCAAAAGTTCACAGCAGGTCATTCAGCATCTGAATGAGAACGATTGGTTTAATGTTTGGTAGCACCTTTCATCCAAATTAATTTTCAGAAAGTGATGATGCTTAGTAGATGAAAAGTAATATTGTAAGGTTTGAGATATTGATTTAGGACATCGACAAAGGAGTTACAGACAATACTGTAAGGCTTCAACACCAGAATTACTTTATGATGTAACTTCCAGTTCATGTCTTCAATAATTTTGGCCTCAGGACTGCCTAGCAACACTTGCTGTTTCGCTGCTAGTTTACACATAGTTAGGATTTGAGACATACTGTAAACAGTAATCAGTTTAACTTAAATGCTTTTGATGGATCTGATTACCACTTAAGATGACAAGACACTACTCTAAATTGTTTTAAAAGGAGATATCCAGTTGCAGCAAGATAGATTGGGAATTATGTTTGTACCTTGGGTTTTATTGTGATAACCTAATTTGATGCTTAAATTTTCCTATTTAAAATAATTCAACGACAAAAATCTCATGTAGTTCAGTCACGAACAGGAAGCATTACAGTTTGGTTGACGTGCCATTTAACTCTTATCTCACCCCAGGCATATTAAGGATTAATGGGTCACAAAGGGGATATATTAAAACATCTACTTTATTTCATCATTTAAACACAGTCAAACATAATGACAATGTAATGATCACAAAAAGGACAATAATTTCGATACAGAATTTAAAGCTCAGCATTTGCTGGATTTAATTTAAATAACATTGTTCAAAATTACAGTATCAGTCTTAGCACTGTTCAGTGTAACATAGTGTAATGCACCAGGATTCATAATTATTCAAACTTACCTAATTACATGAAGTTATACTGAATAAATAGAGAAAGAAAAAAGTTTCTTTGAAACTATTTGACATAGCTACAGTGAGCAATATGGTAGCCCTATAGCTGAACTTACTGGTGTGACTGTGAGCCCGTGACAGGTTGCAACTTATGGGAATAATGGGAAATCCTATCGAGGTGCCATGTAGAGGCATAACAGGGTATGGTAATATGACGTACCTGCTAATTTTAATATAATTATAGGTAGATTGTATATTGTAACTGTAGCTGGATTCAACATAAGATAGCATATCTCTAATGTACAGCTTTGAAGATTATAGTTTGTGCTTGGCAAACTTAGTCCTTTCCAGTTTATATGATAATGAAACGGGTATCGGCTATGCTCTAAACCTGTCACATAATGTACATGGGAGACAGGAACTGATTGCAGCAGCATATTAATGCAGCACGCCTTGACCATTATCCTTCAGGAGCAGAAGTTTACTTTCAAGTGGACTGTACCAACCTCCAGGAATGTCCATGCTTGAAAGGTAGGCTGTTTGACAGGATTATCTTCAATTTCCCTCATTGCGGCAAGAAGGCTGGGGTGAAAAAGAACAGAGACCTAATGGCTAAATTTTTTCTGAGGTGAGTTCAAGATGTGTATCAAAGTCTACAACATCCAGTGTTGGATTAAACATTTTTCTGCTTAGTGTCCAGTGATTGCACTGGGTGTTCCCAGGTTGGCTACATGGTTACAACCACAGTCATTATTTTAGTTCATCTGGAGCTATTAGCAACCTTAGTCACTTTTTTGTGTGTGTTTTTATTTAGATGTATGTTTTGTTGTTCTATATTTTCAGGCCATTTGTATCTTTCTGAAACTGAAACAGAGGCATGGAATACAAAAGCAAGGAAGTTATGCTGAACCTTTATAAAACACTGGTTTGACCTCAGCTGGAGTATTGTGTTCAATTCTGGGCACCACATTTTAGGAAGGATGTCAAGACCTTAGCGAGGGTGCAGAAGAGATTTTGCTAAAATGGTACCAAGGATGAGGGACTTCAGTTATGTGAAAAGACTGGAGAAGCTGGGTTGTTCTCCTTAGAGCAAAGAAGGTTTAGAGGAGATTTGATAGAGGTGTTCAAAATCGTGAATGGTTTTGACAGAGTAAATAAGGAGAAACTGTTTCCAGTGGCAGAGGGGTCAGCAACCAGAGGACACAGATTTAAGGTGATCGGCAAAAGAGCCAGAGGCGACATGAGGAAATAATTTTTTACGCAGCGAGTTGTAATGATCTGGAATGCACTGCCTGAAAGGGTGGTGGAAGCAAATTCAACAGTACCTTCCAAAAGGGAGCTGGATAAATACTTGAAGGGAAAAAAAATTACAGGGCTATGGGGAAAGAGCAGGGGATGGGACTAATTGGATAGCTCTTTCAAAGAGCCGGTATAGGCACGATGGGCCGAATGGCCTCCTCATATGCTGTGGTACTGTGTTTGCGATATGTATGGGGTGAAGGGGATGGGAAAGACAAGGGGACAGGCTAGGGCACAGTCACAGTGACAAACCTCTTCAAGGCTTCATTCACTCAACCAGTAAGAATAAGATGGGGCAGACCGTGTCAGTTTTTCCACTATCTGAAATGGATGCTAAATAACTTAGCTGAGAACTAACAACTTGCTTGCCTGAGTTAGATGAACTGGAGTGATGACCAAGCCTGCTATCTAAACCCATGACTTTCTAGTTCATAGCCTGCTTGTACCACCATGCCAGGCTCAGTTAACGTGACCTATAGGAGGTATCCATGATGGACAATGATAGTGTGGGTAATGGGGAAGTCATTCTGAGATTGCATCACTATGTACATTAGTTTGTGGGTGAACAATACTTGTAACTATACAAGTATACATTGGGAAGAGACTTAGATGGCAATCTCAGGACAGAAGACTAACCTGGAAGATGCATATTTGGAACTGAAGTATATATTGGGTAATTGGAGTTTTGCCCAAGTAAGATCATTAGAAAAAGACGAGAAAAGCTATGATCGGAGATAATGAATAGAGTAAGGGCTAATCTTACTGCTAGTGGCTGCCACGTTTCCTACATTACAACAGTGACTACACTTCAAAAGTACTTAATTGGCTGTAAAGCTCTTTGGGATGTCCTGACATCATGAAATGCTATAGAAATGCAAGTTATTTTTTCAGTAACACACACAGCATGAGGTCACATTTTTTCATGAATATATACTGACTGTCTGAGACTTGGTGCGTCTGTAATTCAAATGTAAGAGTTATGGTTTGCAACAATATTAATGCATGGTTAAATAACATCTAATTCTCTCTAGGCAACGTTCATTAATTATCAGCAAAAAGACCCTTGAACTGAAAAACAAATGTTTTTAAATTAAGATTTTTAGGTTTCCCGCTTCATTCCCATGCATGCACTTTGATAAATATGGAGTTTATTCATTAATGATAAGTCTATTTTTAATATGTATGCGTAGGAAATCGGCAGTCACTTCAAATCTTGATTACCGCCACAGTTGTTATTTTAGTGCAAAGTACACAAGCCACTGCAGACGAGATCCATGGCTTTAATATTCAGTTGAATGGACAGGTCATTCTGCCGATGAAAATACATTTTATTTGCAAAAGTCAATTAAGAGTTCAACTGAGAGCCATTTGGCGCAATGGCTAGTTTTGTTCTGCAAATGGTCTATTATGACAAAAGGAATGTACAATCAGGGAACAAATGAATTTAGGTCTGACACCAATTAGGTGGAAATGCAGACATTCCTGGGGGGGAGTTTTAACGCCTGGCCGGGAAGGGGAGGAGTGGGCAGGCCAGCCCTCTGGGAGCTGCAGTGGGAGGCCTGCTCCATGTTAACGGTCGGGCCTCAATAACATCCCGCCAGCCAGCTGAAACGGAGAGAGCTCACCGGCTTCCTTCCACAATCTTCAGGCTTTTAAAATCTAAGCTTCGCATCGCCAAATCACTCATTTACAGTGATACTTTTTTCAACTTTTTGTGCCGTCCTGAATTTTGGGCCTTGGCCTTTCACCTGCATTTCTGAATTTAAATAAAGTGATTCATGCTTGTTTAATGTAGCCTTTTGCTTCTCTTCAGTGTCCTCAGTTGAATGTTGTTCCATTTGCAGACAGCAGTAATGATATTATTCTGTCTTTTTTCAGTTGCACAGGTATTCTATCTTCAAAAGGTGATGTTTATGTTACCCTATGCAGGGGGCAGGGTGGGACCCCCGCTGATCAACCAATGCGAGAATGGCACAACAGCTGGCAAATAGTTGCCATGGCTGCAAGAGCAGGGTTAATTTTGAGTAAAGTTCATCCGTTTGACTGCACTCATTATTATGGCTACACAAGCACAGGATATAGGTAGGTGATTAACAGGCTAATACATTTAGTGTTCAGTGTCTTTTACAAGTACCTGTGTGTGAACATGGTTTTCTTAATCCTCATTATAATATCTGCTAAGTGAAGTGCAGGCACTTGATGAAATGTTACAGCCATTTTAATATCATAACATTCAATGCTGTAAATTACCTTTGGCGATATTAGCACAAACACTTAACTTTTAACATTCCATTGCCTACTATTTTAATGGGAGATGTCAACCCATTTATATGAAATGCTTCTATTATAATCCCCCCTCTTCTGCTTTACTTAGCACGCTTAGAAGTTCTTATTGGATGGTGTAAAATGGTGGTAGAATATATTGGATATCTGTATACCTTTCACAGCCCAAAGTGCTACGCAGCCAATTAATTACTTTTTAAAATACAGTCAGTGTTGTTTTTGTAGGCAAATATAGCAGCTATTCTGCATGTAGCAAGGTCCCACACAAAGCAATAAGATTAATGACCAGTTGAACAATTTTTTGATTGGATGATTTTTAGCCAGAACAACCTGCATTTTTTTTTTACAAAAAAAAAGTGCCTTGGGATCTTTAACATCCACCAGAACAGTCAGACAAAGCATTGGTTTAACATCTCATTCGGCAATGCTGCATTCCCTCAGCACTGTACTGAATCATAGAAAGTTACTACACAGAAGGAGGCCATTCGGCCCACCGTGTCCGTACTGGACGAGAAAGAGCTATCTAGCTTAATCCCACTTTCCAGCACTTGGTCCGTAGCCCTGTAGGTTACGGCACTTCAAGTGCACATCCCGGTACTTTTTAAATGAGTTGACGGTTTCTGCCTCTACCACCCTTTCAGGCAGTGAGTTCCAGACCCCCACCACCTTCTGAGTGAAAAAATTTCTCCTCAGTTCCCTTTTAATCCTTCTACCAATTACTTTAAATCTATGCCCGCTGGTCCCTTACCCCTTTGCGAAGGGGAATAGGTCCTCCCTATCCACTCCATCTAGTCCCATCATAATTTTATACACCTCAATTAAATCTCCCCTCAGCCTCCTTTGTTCCAAAGAAAATAACCCCAGCCTATCCAATCTTTCCTCATAGCTAAAATTCTCCAGTCCTGGCAACATCTTTGTAAATCTCCTCTGTACCCTCTCTAGTGCAATCACATTCTTCCTGTAATGTGCTGACCAGAACTGTATGCAGTACTCAAACTGTGGCCTAACCAATGTTTAATACAGTTCTAGTATAACCTCCCTGTTCTTATATTCTATGCCTCGGCTAATAAAGGAAAGTATCCCATATGCCTTTTTAACCACCTTATCTACCTATTCTGCTACCTTCAGCGATCTGTGGACATGCACTTCAAGATCAATTTGTTCCTCTACACCTCTCAGTATCCTCCCATTTATTGTGTACTCCCTAAACTTCTTTGCCCTCCCCATGCATTACTTCACACTTCTCTGGATTGAATTCCATTTGCCACTTTTTTGCCCACCTGACAGTCCATTGATATCTTCCTGCAGTGTACTGCTTTCCTCCTCACTATCAACCATGTGGCCAATTTTTTTTATCATCAGCAAACTTCTTGATCAAGCCCCCCACATTTAAGTCCAAATCATTAATCTATACCAGAAAAAGCAAGGGACCTAGTACTGAGCCTTGCGGGACCCCACTAGAAACAGCCTTCCAGATGCATAAACACCCATCAACCATTACCCTTTGTTTCCTGCCACTGAACCAATTTGGATCCAACTAGCCACTTTCCCTTGGATCCCATGGGCTTTTACTTTTTGGACCAGTCTGCCATATGGGACCTTGTCAAGAGCCTTGCTAAAATCCATGTACACTACACCAATCGCGTTACCCTCATCGACCCTTCTTGTTACCTCCTCAAAAAATTCAATCAAGTTAGTCAGACATGACCTTCCCTTAACAAATCCATGCTGACTGTCCTTGATTAACCCGTGCCTTTCTAAATGACGATTTATGCTGTCCCTCAAAACTAATTCCAATAATTTGCCCGCTTCCGAGATTAGAATGACTGGCCTATAATCACTCGATCTATCTCTTTCTCACTTTTTAAACAACGGTACAATGTTAGCAGTCCTCCAATCCTCCGGCACGACGCCTGTAGCCAGGGAGGATTGGAAAATGATGGTCAAAGCCTCCGCTATTTCCTCCCTTGCTTCTTTTAACAGCGTGGGATACATTTCATCTGGGCCTGGCGATTTATCTACTTTCAAAGATGCTAAACCCCTTAATACTTCCTCTTTCACTATGTTTATCCCATCCAATATTTCACACTCCTCCTTAACTACAATCTCTGCATTGTCCCCCTGTTTTGTGAAGACAGTCGCAAAGTATTCATTAAGAACCATACCCTAAATCAGCCTCGATCATGTAGTCAAATCCTCATGCACATATCTTCCTGATAATGTTGACTTTGAAGCTAAAGCTACCGTTTCATGTATCCACATACAGTCAAGAGAAGCAGATTTCTCAAATTGCTTTTACAGTTTTGGTTACTTTCCCTCTCTTGTAAAATGTGTTAAATTGAATTTTACTTTCAGGAGTCAAGATAAGCCCTTCCATGTTGATGGAGCTCTAACCCATGTGTTCACTAGAAGTTTGCCCTTCAGCCAGATAAAGCCAGTTGTTATGGAAACAACGATTGGGAGTGAACGCTGCTCCTTCCAGATTCCTGAGGAACTCGGTGAAAAGATAAACAGGTCAAGTCACAGAACTGCACATTGGAAAAATACAAATTTTGAGAAGCTGTTTAACTGTATTGTCTGTGTTTGTCTAAAATATTTACTGAGACAGTGACACAATAAGATAGAAGGAAAATACCAGTGGTGTGAAATCATGCTGTGCAATTTTAGTGTACAATATAAACGGATTAACTTTAAAATAGCACAGAGAGCAAATTCACCCGTAAGGTTGGAATTGCTCCCATTTGCAGTCAGAGGTGAAAAATTTTGCCCCAAGTATCCATCTGTTTATTCCCCCTTATTCTAAAATGTTCAACTAATTATTCACGTTAGATCTAAATAGAATAGGTACCTGGGAGATGTTGCACTTTCGGTGGGTTCAAAAGCTTCCATTAAGTTCATTCATTTCACCTGATTCCCCAAGAGGGCACTCTCACCTAACCAATGGCCTTTGTGAGTGACCCAATTAATGCCAAAGTTGGATAAGGGGGATCCTATTGTATACAGTATCATTGTAGGTACAGCACAGGAGGCAGGCATTCGGCCCATTGTGCCTGTGCTGGCTCTTTGAAAGAGCTTTCCAATTAGTCCCATTCCCAACTATTTCCCCATAACCCTATAAATTTTTTTCCCTTCGGGTGTCTTGTGGCTAACAGTACATAAAATGAACGATTTACTAAATTGCAGAAAATATTGATAAACTAGAGCAGAGGTGCTCAAACTTTTTCTGCCTCCCTTTGGTATTTCCTGTCCCATTCACGCCTCCCTCCTTTCTCCAAGAAACAGTATTTTGTAGTCCCTGAGAAGATGGCAGAGTTCAAT
Organism: Heptranchias perlo; assembly: GCF_035084215.1. NCBI lineage: Eukaryota > Metazoa > Chordata > Chondrichthyes > Hexanchiformes > Hexanchidae > Heptranchias > Heptranchias perlo. Next base: position 9,633,086 of record NC_090357.1, on the reverse strand, counting down.
CCTATTGGTTTCATAATCTGGCGGGGAAATTGAGAGAAGTACAACATGCTCACCCGCCTTCAGTCGGGTAGGGATTGTGTGCCTTAAACAGCTGACTGCTTCAAGGGTCTATACTTTCATGCAGCAGTGAGGAGATGCCACAGAAATGTCTATCACTTTAATTGCTGCAGCCTCGGATAGCCAGAGGAGGTGCAGAGGAGAGCTCAGCACAGCATAGTAACCCGTTACTATGCTGCTTCTGGTGCATAGTAACCCGTTACTATGCACCAGAAGCAGCTCTGATGGGTCCATTGTCCACTTCTAGAAATCAGTGGAGATCACCCCAAATTGCACCTCCTCTGGCTCTGCGAGGCTGCATTGGTAGTTCTCGTTCTTGTCCAGCTCAACCACCTCGCACCCCCTGATAACCTTGGCATGCCCCCTTCTTTGGGACTGTCTAAACTAGAGAAATATGTGCCTTTTACTACTGTTCTAAAGGAGATCTGTTTTAATCTTTGCAGGAATTTTCTTCAGAAAGGTTCAAACCACCCAGTAAATGTCATTAAAGAGTTGTTGAGAAAGCAGATTGCAGGTGCAGCGACTGTACATGAACTGGAGAACAACTTTCCTCTGCTGTCAAAGACTGGCCTTCAGTCTGATGACACCTACATAGGATCTGAGGTTTGTCAGGCCGAGCTTTATTGGGTTAGCTGTTCCAACTGTCAAGAGGACCAGTGGAGAAGCAGAGAGTGCGGACAGGTGACCAAGCCTCGATGCTGTGATGTTTCTGTGCCAATGTCTGATCCGAGCCGAGGGAACAAGACAGGGCAGAATGTGGACTGCTTTCCTTTAAAACAGGCTGGGATCCCTGATGCGAGCAAGGATTGCAGGAGGTGTTGTCTCCGGCCTACTCTGACAGGATACGTGTACAACATGTTGCAAAGACCAGACTTTAGAGCTGAAATAATCTATGTACTCAGCGGCACCGTTTTCAAGAAGTGCGTGATCACACCGCAAACTATGCCAGTATTCCACGAGATGGTTTTGGTTAGTGCTTTTAGTGATAAAAGACAGCCAGATTATTTCCGTCTGTTTATGAGCTCTGTGGAGAGTGCCATTTCTTTCCTCATAAAGTCAGCGTCAAGTACCACCTCCTCTGAAATCCACCAGATGGACACAGGCTTAAGATTGGTCATCTTTAAAGAGGAGGCCAGTGGAAAAAGTTGGAATATTTGTTTTAAAGATGTGGAACACCCAGACTGTACCAATCTAGCTGTTGGAAAATTGGTTCTCATTCCTCATAAACAGACCAATGGTGAGCTAAATATCTGTGTTACTTCAATAAACCTTGACCTGCTGTCCATGGTGTTTTATCACATAAATGATTGGAGGATGCTGTGGACATTCGATGAACGCTTCCTAAACCACAGTGGTACCTCAGAATTGAAACCTTTTTGTGGTTTCTCACTCTACCCGCCCTGCTATACACATGATGTCAGCTTCTGGGTTGATGCTAATAGGAAGCTGGATGAGTTGGAGCTCCATACGATTGTACGGAGAGTAAGCAGGGAGTCGGTGAGAGAAATGAGGCTGATCGACAGGTTCTGGCACGCTCAAACCAAACATATGAGCTACTGTTACAGGCTAACATACCAGTTATGTGACAAGGCACTGTCCTATCAACAAGCATTGGAAATGCAACTGCATCTCAGAGACGAACTACAGAAAAGCTTTCAAGTAACTCTTAGATAAGGAGCTATGGACCAGTGGTTGAAAGATTTATTTTTATCTTATGCAGTGCAGCATTGGCACTCACATATTTAGCTATTGATACCTATATGCTTCAGGAAAAATTGCACTTGAGCAAATAAACGTCAGTGTTTGCGATTATGCTTCTTCTTCCATAGTCTTAATTCATCAACTCAGATTTCTCTCGCCGCTGCCATCACTGGTGATGGACCTGTAACCACCAAAATTTCACCTTAGTGTTAAGTAATTTATAATGCTGTCCTGATGCAACTCAAATTTGGAAGAACAAACCTATAATTGTACTGCTGAATGTTTTTCACAGTTCAAGTGAACATTAGATTAAAAACTTCACACAATTCCTACTGACAACACTGCAAAGTAGGGAATTATTCTCCCCTGTACTGCAAGTGCCTCGCTTATTAACTGAATCAAATTATCTACTGTAATTTGATTTCTGTTTTAGGGCTGTGACCAATGAGCAGGGGGATCTATTGCAAAATAAAATAGCACAAGAATAGTTTCTTGTAAAGGGAATTTAAAGATTTCAATTGCATTTTATGCATAAAAGTAACACGGTATATGCATATAATGGATGGTATAGTGAGGAGAGAGGTTAGTAGAGATTTCTTTACGCAGAGATTGTACGAGCTTTGCCTTAGGGACTAATTGAAGCAGAGGCCATTGTATATTTTAACGAAAATGTAGATAAACGTTTGAAGCAAAGGAGGGTACACAGCAGTGGGATTAGTTTTGGATTGCTCCAGTGAAGAGCTGCACTGACATAATGGCCTCCTTCTGTGCTGTAAGCTTCTGTGCATTGCTACCATAGATTGTTCCTGTTTACTGTGTCATACATCACAAGATAGGTTCAGATGAAAGGAAGAAAGACTTGCATCCATGGAGCACCTCATCATGTCTCTCAGAACATATCAAAACACTTCACGTACAATGAATTACTTTCAAGTACAGTGACTGCTGATGTGTAGGTAAATGCAGCAGCCGATTTATGCACAGCGTGATTGCACAAACAGCAGTGAGATGAATAACTAAATAACCTGTTCATGGCGATGTTGGGTGAGAGAGGATTGTTGGTCAGCACAGCAGGAGAAGGCCCTGCTCTTTGAATAATGCAATGGGATTGTTAGAATCCACCCGTATCAATGGAACAGATAAATGGGAAATAAAAACAGAAAATGCTGAAAATACTCAGCAAGTCAGGCAGCATCTGTGGAGAAAGAAACAGAGTTAACGTTTCAGGTCGATGACCCTTCGTCAGATAAATGGGACCTCGGTTTAACATCTCAACCAAAAGATGGCACTCTGACAATGTTGCACTGCGGTATCGGTCGAGGGACGCCCTTTAGCTGATTTTCTCCCATTCCTCTAGCATTCCAACCCTACCGTCTTCACATAACAGCTTTAATGTCCATTTGAACAGGCAGACATCCAGCGTTCCTTTATAAATGTAAACAAGATTTTTTTTTTAGGTTGTCTTTCTTTTGAGATCAGTTGCAGGGTTTCAAATTTGGCAAAAAATATTTTTGGAGGGAAACTCTAAATTCCAAGGGATGTTGGCAATATTGTCATGGAGAACAATTTAAAGATCAGACTGGCCTGTCATTTCTTTCAAGAAACGCACGTTTGTCTTCGTGATTCAAGGACAACTTTTTGGATTGGTCTTCACATCATCCATTTACTTTCATTTGAAAATCTCGGGGGGTTGTAACTAATTTTTCCACCCATTTTTACCCCCTACATCCACGTCATTCTCCCTGATTGGGAAGATCGTCAGTCAGGAGGCCTGTGCAGATGATATCAATACTGCTCCTTGCTTGACCTGTCAGGGAGCAGTCAAACAGTTCCATTCCTGTTGCTCCCTTTATGTTCGGGGTTTCACAATGACCAAATCTGGACCCAGTGCTCTTTTCCCTCTGTAAAGCTCTGTTGGACATGTCTACATTAATAGCGCTATATAAATGCAAATTGTTGGGTTTAAATCCAGCCCAGAATAATGTCTGTTCCCTCTAAAGGATGTCATGGTCCTAACTAAAGTTAGTTTGGATAATCTCAATCTAGTTCCTAGTGGACATAAGTTCACAGCGCAACACTGCCTATGTTTCATACTAGATTAATGGTTTCACTCAAATCACAAGACAATTATGAATGAGAAAGACCATTCAGCCCATCTTAATTCATCAATCCAGAAAAGATCCTACAGTACCCAGGTAGCTGCATCATCCAAGGATGGCTGGTGTGGGAAGTGGAGATGTCACACTGGTACCCAATGGGGTAACACTCGTCTGATATTGGAATAAGAGCATTCCTGAGGCAGAACAGTAGCTTTCTATGCTGTTATAACTGATCTGAGAGTGCTTAATCCTAACACTGGATGTAAATATTTTGTAAAAAATGGTTCCATGGTTTGAATTCAATGAGTTAAATGAGAAACTTCTTGAGGTGCAAGAGGCCAATTGAGTGAGATGCTGACAGGGCGATTTTCTTTTCATGAGGGAAGGTAAGGAAACAAGTTTGGACAGAACCAATGTTCAGGAATGAGACAGAGTGGGCTTGAGTCTGCTAAACCAGGCAGGTATTGAAAATTAGTTCTAATCAATTAGGTCTTATGGCCTAGCACCATTTTGTTTATATTCTCATTGTTTATTTCCCTTCTCTCGTCTCATTACCTTCCATTTGTTCACATTAAATGCCATTTACCATTCATCAGCCTACTTTCCCAAACTATCCAAATCCTTTTGTATTTGCTTTGCATGTTCCCTTGTTTGAAACCCTTCTACCTTCCCCCAGTTTAATCTTAAACAGCTTTGTTTCCGTGCCCATCTCCAAATCAAGTTTACACACTGTAAACAGCGATGGCCCCCGCAACGATCCCCATGACACCTCAGTAGTGACCCCCTGCCATGTTAATGAAGACCTTTTTGCAACCACCCTTTGCTTTCTCTGGTTTAACCAAGTTTCTGTCCACTGCATAAGCTTGCTTTTTATTCCATACGTTTCTACTGTGTGCATTAATGCATACATGTTGCAGATTATCTTGGATCTGCAAAGTATCCAGGAGGAGTACACAGGCATAGTGTGAAGGGTTGTGCTCGTGGAAGAGGCCATGAGCGGCCTCCCAAGGACGGAAGCTGAATTTTTGGGGGAAAGGCAGGGCATAGTAAGTACTAAAAGAAATAGAAATTTAAGATAATGAACTCACTGGTTGGCTGAGAAACCTAAAGGAAGACAAGACAATAGACCCAGGTGGACCTCATACAGGGGTCCTTAAAGAAGTGGTGAGTGAAATTGGTCACAACCTTACCACTATTTTTAGGGAATCCTGAATATTGCCCGAGGATTGGAAAGTAGTTAACATAATACCAACCAATCTTTGAAAAGAGGTATGAAGGAAACTCAAGAAACTACAAGCCAATGAGTCTTAACTTCTATTGTAGGTAAAGTATTAGCACCCTGAAACATTTCGATGAGTTTGGTAAGGAGGAATCACTATGGATTTATGGGAGGGAGGTCTTGCCTAACACATTTACTGGAGTTCTTTGAGGAAATTACAGGGCTAGTGGACAACAGAAATTCTGTAGATGTGATATATTCAGATTTCAGCAATCCATTTGAGTGAATGCTACATAAGCCATTAATGCACACGATAGGAAGTTATGGAATAAAAAGCAAGCTTATGCAGTGGACAGAAATTTGGTTAAACCAGAGAAAGCAAAGTGTGGTTGCAAAAAGATCTTCAATAACATGGCAGGGGGTCGATGATGGGGTGCCATGGGGATCGGTGCGGGGGGCTATCGCTGTTTACAATGTGTGTACTTGATTTGGAGATGGGCACAGAAACAAAGCTGTTTAAGATTGCAGGCAACACTAAACTGGGGGCAGGTAGAAGGGTTTCAAACAAGGGAACATGCAAAGCAAATACAAAAGGATTTGGATAGTTTTGGGAAAGTAGGCTGATGAATGGTAAATGGCATTTAATGTAAACAAATGGAAGATAATGAGATGAGAGAAGGGAAATAAACAATGAAAATATAAACAAAATGGTGCTAGGCCATATGACACCAAGGAAATGGATTTGAGATATTGGTGCAAAGCTCAATATGTGTAGTGTGTGGTGGCAGTAAAGAAAAGCTAATTGGATCTTGGAGTGTACACTCAGAGGGATAGAGTTCTCAGCTCAGGAGGTGATAATGAATCTGCCAGACGTTGGTATAATTACATTTGGACAACAGTGTACAATTTTGATTGCTATACTACAAGAGCATTCAGGCTTTGGAAGCAGTGCAGAAAAGGTCAACCAAGATAGTCAATGTATCTTAGTTAGGAGTAGACATTGAAGAATTTGGAGAAAAGACTCAGGGGAGATATTATTCAACATTCAATATTTTTAAGGGAATAGATAAATTGAAACCAGGTATGTTGGAGATTGCCAGAAACTTTAGAACCAGGGATAATGGGCTGAAACTTACAAGAGGGAAGTCTGCTTTTATCTACGTTATGCAGAGGGGTGTGAACTTGATCACTAGATCAAAAATCCTGGAATTCCCTACCTAACACCCTATGGGAGCACCATCACCACAAGGATTACATCAGTTCAGGGAGAAGGCCCACCACTACCTTCTCGGGACAACTAGGGATGGGCAATAAATGTGGCTTTGCCAGAACCACCTACAGCTTGCGGAATGGACTGGCCAGTGAATCAGTGGAGGCAAACGGTGGGGAGAAATTTGGAGGAGTATTGGATATGAGGGAGAGGGTGATTGAGGAGTATTTTTTTTGGGGGGGGGGGGATTGACCAGATGGACTGTATAATCTTCCCTGATCCCAAAATGTCTTTGTTCCTCAGATTTTGGAGGTAAGGAATTCTATTGTTTTGAGGTCCCTGGAAAGAATTTGAGACAATTGGACAAGTCTTGATTTCAACACAGTAAGAGTTCAGGACAGAACTACAATTAAATTGAAAGGAAAACACGTTTATAAACGTGACAACTTATTTAAGGTCCAAGGTGGAGTACAATGTATAGCACAACCTATAAGAGAGAAAAACACACCAGGGAAATTGCTCCCAGTATCTGGTTCCATAGTTTGCCAAAGAGCCTTGAAGCAGATGGTCGCCACAGAGGACGGGAAACCCCCCCAAAAAAGCGAATTACAAAAATAAAACAATTATTTGCACCGAATATTTTAATGAAAATGAAATGAAAAGTGTTGAACTAATCAGATTGAGAAAAAAAACGCGCATAACTTATTTTTGGAAATGTTTTAAGTAACCAAAAGGCACAAACAGGAACAGGACATTCAGCAACAGGAGGCATCAGCCGAGGGGCAGTGATACACCTTTAACGCGACCGCTCGTCTCACCGAAGTGTAATTTTGAGCCTCTCCGCCTGCCGTTGGTGACGAGGGGGGCGCGGGCTGAGCCTCGCCGGTCACCGTAACCCGGTTGTCAGGCGATGGCCTTGAAGGTGAGGCAGCGAGCGAGCGCCAGAGGAGCGGCCGGCAGCGGCGGCGGGAGCAGGCAGTCCCTGGACGGGGGCCTCCTCCCCAGTGGAGACAGCAGCCGGGTCCCCAGAGAGGAGCGCAAAGCGGAGGAGAAGAGCACGGAGAGCAGGAATGGGTGAGTGGCAGGACCCTCCTCCCCGGCCCCCCGGCCCCCGGCCGTCACAGCTCCCGCTCCCCCTCCCCTCCCCCCCCCCTCA